>NC_141732.1:54941157-56141157 GCF_971803275.1 Cyanistes caeruleus
GCTCTGGAAAACCAGCTAAGCCTAGCTTTTCCATCTTACAACATGCTGCAAATCTTCATGCTTCAGGAAACTTTCAGAAAAGACATGGGCTTTTTGTTTCTCTTTGCTATTTGTGAAAAACTTTTAACACTGAAATCGGTTATTCCATTAACAAAATCTTAATTCTTAGTGTCAGAGAGCAGCAGCTCCTTGACAAAACGAACATATTAATACAGACAGCATGTTGAACAATACATACAGCATGTTTAACAAACTATTCAACAGGTTAGGTAGGTTCAATCAAGGATGGTCTTTTAGATTTAGTATTCATTAAAACAACTTTTAAACCGATCTCTATGCCAAGGACAAGTAAAACATGCATGAAAAATTAAGTATTTTAAAAATCATTATTAACCCATTATCTTTCAGTAGATTTTTCTTAGGAAGACACTAAATGGCATTTCACTGATGTGCTACAATCTGCCATTTAAAACTTAACCACTACCTGCAGATACACGGTGTCACACCCCGTGACCCTCCCCTCAGCCACATCTTTTCCTGCTTCTTGTATTTTTGAGAATATTGAAAACCTTCTTTAACTGTATTTCATATTCAGACTCCACCAGTATGATGAAAGGTGAATGGGAGCCAGTTATTACCATAGAGACCTGAGGCAAGCTGATCATCTGTCAGGTTAATTGGAGCAAGAGCTTTATCCTGAGCAGAAAAAGACTTTCTTCCCCGAGCAGCTTCCACCAGAGGAGTCTTCCTCTCCTCCTGAGCAGGCACAGTGTCCTGCTCCAGTTTCAGCGTTCGCAAATTTGAAGTCAAGTGCGTGTTTGCAAGTTGCCCATGAGGGATGTACTCCAAAGTAGCACCTGCCAAAGAAGACAGCAGGCATCACAGAGGAGTCAAACGAAAATATTTCCATCAACACTGCGATCCACAAGAAAAACAAAAACAAACTGGAAAAAAGGGCAGTGCTCGTCCTTTAAAATACTCTTTTCTGAGAACCTAATAGGAAAAAAAGACTCTGATAGTTTTCAGGAAGAAAAAAAAAAAAAAAAAAGGCTGTGATATTTTCTTCTGATAAAGACATACAATACAACGACAAACTATAAAGATATTTGCTTTAAAATGCATGAAAGGAATGGTCCTTCATTTTCTTTCTCTTTGAGTATGAGCAGTGACCTCAGCTCCTGCCACCCTGGTCAGGGTGAGCTCACTGAGCTGCTCCTTGATGTTATGCCTGAAGAGCACAGCACATTCATGGGCTGTGAAGGTTCTTTCTGCAAGAACAGTAACCTTTCTATTGTACTTGTTTTATTGGGAATGTCATTTTCCATGAAAGCAGAAATTTTTCAGGAAATTTTCCTTTTTTTCCAGTACACAAACTAATTCTGAAAGCTATGTGCTTTGCCCAGTAATGAGACAACTGGAATGAACTCCCACACACTACATTTCCTTCTTTTTTTTTTTTTTTTTTTTTTTTTGGTCAGGATTGTACTTGGCTAGCAGTTGTATTTAAACCAAATTCCAAATGTTTGGGTTGTACTTTTTTCCCCTCACTGATTTGCTGGCGTTCACTCACTTTTTCCCATTGTGTATTCAAAAGGCAGTGTTAATTACGCACAGACTTCCAGATTCCTCTGGAGTTACTCCAGCTGTGCTATTACAACTTCTGTACAAATCTGCACAAATGTTTTAGTTTGTGGAACACACTCAGTGGTTTTTTTACACAGATATGCCTCCCTAAGTGATCTTGTTAGCATTCATGGAAAAAAACCCCTGAAATTTAACTTGCTCTAAACACTATCACTTTTTTCCCCCACTTTTTTTTCTTGCTTCAATGATGTGTGCCTCCATATTATTTTTTGTATTTTTATTTATCAAAAATTAAGGCACAGCCTTCTCATTCAAATATGAGTAGCACTGCACAGGATGCTAACACACTGCAGCAAGGTAAATTCCAAACATTAATTTTTAGAAACACAACTACATCTCTGTCTAGCAAGCTGCTTGTTAGACTGCCTTTCCCCTTTGTTACTTCACCTCAGTAAATTTTTCCTACAACAGGACATAACAAAGCTGATTTTTCCAAATACTGTCACTTCCCAGCAGCTTCCTCCTTTTTGCACCCATGCCCACCCAAGTCTCTGAGTTCCCAACCAAGTCTCACCGCACATGCATTTCCCAAAGCACCCTTCTCCAGCAGTGAGGCCTATTGCCCAGTTCCACCACGGCTTATAGCTTCTCCAACTTACAAGGGAAGCTGTCTGCAGGAAAAGGCACACAGCTTTCCTGCAGTATCAACAGTCATGTCACCACAAGCACAGAAAAAAAGCTTTATCTTAAGAGTGAAATATGTGCGCGTGTGTGTGTGTGTGTGTGTGTGTGTGTGTGTGTGTGTGTGTGTGTAAGAAGGTGGCAGACTTCCAGGGCCCACTGGGTAGGAGCAACCCTTCTGGAGACATGCCTGAGCACCTAACACCCATGAAAAGCAACAGGGAAGTCCTGCCCTTGCTCCCTCCTTTGCAGCACTGACTGACTTTGGTCAGGTCTCTTCTCAAAAACAAGCAACATCCTTCATCCAACAGCTAAGGAGAAGAGGGCTGCCAAGATGATAGAACACCAAGGCAAAACCAATGATTTTTAAAACTCCTTTAGCTGAAAACAAGGGAGCTGTCTCTTTGCTTGCTTGGAGATGTGACAGGTACAATTATAGAGTATCAAGCACAGTAACCACTTCCAGCTGCAGCTGGTAATGACTGCCTAGGCTGGTTTTACCAGGTCATCCCTTCTACTCCAGACTGGCCTCTGAGGGCATGGGAAGGGGTGAAGGAAACCTTCTCTGAAGCACCCAGGGATATGCAAAGATTCCAAAGATGCCCAGGTTTGCTTTCAGCAGAACTGTCTGCATCCTCTGCCAGACATCACAGTTCTACAAAAGCAGCTGTGACAACCATGATGTGTCTGGGGGCAGAGGTGGCCTTGTGCATGTCAGAGCTGAGGGCAGGACTCTGGCAGCGCAAAGTGGGGCTCCAACCTGAGGTGAACCAACAGCAGCACCTGGTGAACCCTTGTCATCAGCCCAAAGCCTGAGCCTCAATTTCCCCATGTGTCTTCCAACTGCCCTGGGACAGGCAGGGGAGGGAGCTGCAGGCTAGGACAGACAGAAAGAAGGACTGTAGTAGACTTCTCTCCCCTGACTCACAGCCTCTCCTGAATCTGCCACCGATGCAACATGATTTCAGTAGATTCCCTCTTTGGTACATGCATGATTGGCTGAGAAGCACCACACTGAATTCAGGATCTAGGGCATGATGGCCATGCCTTCCAATGAAGAAGAAAAGGGCTCTGCTCAGCTGGCCCCTGGCACCTGACAAAAGAGGATGTCATCAAGACTCGAGGGCAAAGAGACAATAAATGTGCATTAGGCAAACCTGTCAGTGCACTCGTTCTCCCTGCAAAGCTCTTAGATGTCTACACGTACTACATGCACGGCACCCAATGATGAGGGAAAGCGAGCTTTGGGTCCAACCCAGTATTAATGCTGCAAGCCATTAATTATCATTTAATATCAGCTCCCAAGCCTTCCCCTTTTCAAGACAGCAAACATGAACACTTGCAGATCACTGAGTCCAATCACGGAGAAGAACACACAAAGGAAAGAGCTGTGCCACCCAACATTACAGTCCACAATTTAATGGATTAATCTTCTGCTGTGCAAACCAAAAAGCCAAAAGAACCGAGCTCCTTCTTCCTCCAACAGAAGTGCAGGGCCACTCTTGGGGCTGGAGGTAGTGCACATCTCTCCTGTGTGGGAATCAAGCCCTGGCTGAAGATCACCACCAGTCTACACAGATCTGAAAACAGACTTTTCCTCTCACTTCACAGAGATCTCAAGTCTGCTTGAGCAGAATCCTTCTCCAGGTTGTGGTGCACAGCACTGACAGCAAATCTGCCAACAGCTCAGTACTTAGGTACTGCCTCCAGAGACCCTCAGGCAGGCTTGCCCTGATGATATTCCTTAGCTTACTGTTCCAGACAAATACTGCAAACTTGACATAAGTTTCTAAGTATTGATATAGAATAGCAAACAACAGCAGGGAGCTTGTAAAGAATTTCTAAGGTATTTTGCAACACAGTAGAGGACTTTGGAGTAGTTCAGGAGTAATTTAGAGACAAAAGTATGACACAATAAAACAAAAAAACGTTGCTAATTTCAACTGTACCTAAACATTTCTGCTAAAGCTGTTCTCATCAGTTTCAGAGGGTAACAAGTGGCTGAAGCATCTTCAGGGGTTTAGCACCAGTGGTTTGAAGGAATGAGAGCACCTATTTTTTATAAGGAATATCCTCTCATAAATCACTTGTACTTCTTTTGAAAATCTCACCAATTTAAAGTAGGGCGTCAGCAAAGCTGCTACAGAGCAGCAACAGATTATCCAAGCCATTTCTAGCACCTATAATATCTGTCTACTGTTATTAGGATGCAATTTTCCTTCCTAACTGCAGACTTTCCCTCACACTTATGACAGCACACGTATTCATGCTGTTAGCTGGTTCAAGGAACTCAACAGATTATTTTGAATTTGTGATGAACTCATGGGAACGGAAGTCTGGCCTTCACCTGCTTTTGAAAATTTCCATTTAGTTTGATGGAAGCAAACCTAAGTATTATCATTAAAACAATTTAGCTTGACAATACTTTTATCCCACTGAAATCAAGAGAAGTGCAAACAAGGCTGGGGGATTAAATAGCATGAGGATGAGAACCTAGCTGTCTGGCTGGAACACCACAGGCTTCCAGCTTTAAAAAGTTCACAAACCTACTATGCGGTAGCTGCACAAAGATTTTATTTTTAACCTTTTGGTCAGTGCAAGCATTTATTTGCACAATATGTCTATAATGGTCAGTGATACAAATGATACACTCCCCACTAAAGACAGTGCACAAATATTGTCTGGAGCATATATAGCAAGGAAATACTTCTCTTCCACACTGCGTGATTTCTTCACAGTAACAATAAGTTCATTACAAAAATATTTCAATCAAAACACTGCCCTCCTGTCTTTTTAAATCTTTATGCCTAAAAAGTTATTTTTAAAATACAAATTATTTAAATCCACTTTTCAACTTGGTCTACTTATCAGAACTGTTGAAGAAAAAAAAACACTCTACTAAGGTACATGAAAAGGCAGTAATGAGCAAACATGTTATGTTTAAACATTTACAAAGATTGATAATAATCCATCCAACTGACAAATGTAGTATCTTCACAAGACTGCAGAGTGACTAGTTTCATTATAAAAATTACTTTTGAGCCATTCCAGGTTAAAGTCAGTGAATTTAAAATTTCAAAACAAAAAATTTGCCACACATGAGGTTTTTACACAATAAACTGACAGAAGGCAGATTCTCTTGGGGCCCAGGCATAGGCAGATATTGAACTATCATTCAGCTCCAGGGAAACACTTCTCCTAATAGGATGGAGGCTCTAGTAAGAGGACTGCAGGAACAATCTCATTTTCACTCTCATTTAAAGCATTTTCTCTGTGCTGAGAAGCTGCTTTCCACCCCCAAATTAGATTGTGAATCCAGTTTGTTGAAACTGGAAGTTAAAACCAATTCTTTTCATTAAACATGACTGACCAGAAAACATCACACATCTTTGAAGTAGCTAATCATCTTATTTATGAAATGCTCTCTTTTCCAAGAAAACTCTGCATGAAGCTTGGTGAAAGCCATCCTCTGGAGTGTGGATCAAAGCATCTCATGATGCTGGGCAGAGTAGGAAGGTCAGCTTGGAGTACTTCTTTCTCATTCATGTGGATTTGATTTCATCAGCTGATGCTTAATCGTTGCTGAAGTATGACAAGACTTCCTTGGAAAAAGGGGAATCTTTTGCTATTTAATATTCATAGCTATGCCTGTTACCATGGGAGCTGAACTCTAAACAGAGCTCAGTGCCTGAACATTATATCCCTGTGCCACACCATAGGAAGAGAACTGGGGCTCTATCTAACAGACAGCTTAACAGGCTGCAGACTGCCATGCTCTAAGCAGCAATAAATTTGAAAGGAAAAATAATCTATACTGTGGCAAATTATGCTCTTTGCTAACTGAAGCAGAAACCAAGAAATAGAGCAGCTTTGAGATTCAAACACTACATGCAGTGTTACCCTTGAACCAAACCAGCAAACACTATAATGTTAATAATAACAGGAATAACCTTGTTTGAACATATGACCAGGGAAGGTACCTCTTTGAAGAGGTTTATGGAGGTCAGAACCATTTTTGAATTTTTGTTGTCACAAGTAGCAGAAACCACCTGCCACAAGAAACATGCAGAGGAGGCACTTTACTCTAGAGACACCAGCCAGACACACACAAATAAACAGTACTCATGTAGCGCTCAGGTGCGACCATCTGCATGGCTGTTTTGCATCATACACTGCCTTCCAGGGAATGTGGAAAATACTGCACATATGTCAGTCACCTTCCTTCCAGCAGACTGATGGATGGATCCTGCTTGCTACAAGCAAGAACATCTGGACAGAGATTTAACCTGGTGATTAAGGCAAGCATCTGTGGCAGCTGGAGCTGAGGACTTCCTTCTCGTCTACTGCCTAGACATAGGCACAACCACTGTGATTTGTAGCAACCCACAGCTTTGCAGGATCACCACCATACCTGTGCCACATCAGCACAGGCTTCTGAGCCTCCAGCAAGCCCTGAGTCTTCAACTGCAATAGCATGGTCCATGCTGTCAGAAGTTACTAACCTGTCAAACTACACAGTCCTCGAGACAAAGGTCTATCAAGCACAAGAGCTGCAAAGAAAAACAGCTTTCTCCAGTTTCCTTCACTACAGCTGGCAACACAGAAGATGACCATGTTCACCCTACCTCATTAGTCCTACACACGAATTTTGGAGAAGCAGGGGCTTCTCACATTACCATCCTTCTTTTGGTCTTTACATTGTCCCTCAGTCTGCTGCCCCAGCTCCAGTTAAAAGTTGAAAACCTCGGGAGATTTTCCACCAGATGGCACATCAAGATTTCCTTATCCTCTAGACTTTCTGATACCATATGCTTCCCATTTTCTTTCACTCCTTTAAGTTTTAACTCAAAAAGCTGCCTCACTCCTCCTGATGACTAAGTAGTGTAATGCACTGGGAAACTCAGAATTGTTCTAAAATGTGACAATAAAACTGATATCTGAAGATGACTGAGGCAAAATGACAACACAGTTTCAGGTCAAATATGCTTAGGTAATCTTTCAGCGCAATGGCAGATCAGTTGTTTTTAAATACCATTCTTGAAAACTCCCTGCCAGTGAAAGACAGACACCTAAACTTGTGAAAACACTTGTGAAAAGCCCATGTAATTAAAACCCATACAAGTGACATTAGGCTTCTGGCTGTTATCTTGAAAAACATACCATATGAGCATTCTAATATAACATCCTGAAAATTCTTTAAAATTCTAGTGCAACAAACAGAAGAGATGAATGCACTTGCCTCCCTTTAGGTTTCCTATATGCTGTCTGGTCTAAGAGTATGGATCAGTTTACATCTAGGTTTGTGACCCACATCCATATGGATAAGCTGGACACACAGGCTGCCATGGCCAGCTAACGTGACTTTGCAGAGTGGAAATGTGCTCGTCTGGCCAGTGGGTTTGAATTCCCTAAGGTCACTAGGCCTTCTGAAAGACAGTACATATGTAAATGTTAATAGGAGTTGCCCAGTCACAAAAGGGAAGGTGATTATTTTGCAATAAGCAAAACACCAATTGCTAATAGCCTTGGTTCAGAGATCATCTCAGTGGTCTAAGATGTCTAGAGATGAAAACTGCCAGCCTGTGTCCTGCTCAGCAGGCTCCAGCTTTCCTGTGATTACAGAACTATTCAAGTTAGTGCTTCATTCAGTAAAAAAAACTTCTATAGGAATATGTAACACATGATGTGTAAAACCATATGAAAGGACAGCAGATAAATGTATTAAAGGCAGTATTTTCAAAGTTAATAGACAGAGATGGGGTAACATTTCAGGCTTAAGACCTCTCTTCCAGTCTAATTCTCCATGGGTCTAAACTGTTATAGACCATAGCTTGATTTATGTATACAGTCCAGGCATCCCTCACCAGGGACTAAAAATAAAGAAATTTTACACTCATCACCCACAGCTAAAGATAATGGCATTACAAGTTAAAATAAAATTATTCCAGAATAATTTTATCAGGAATGTGAAATCTGAATCCAACTACGAAAATCTTTACTAAATATGATCTGTTGCTCCACCTGTGTCTAAATGCTTTCAAGCCTCTTGACTGCAAATTTGATACTGTGCAGTAAAAGCTGAGAAAGGAATTAAGGATTTATAGCTGCTGATAACTCTGGTTCACTGTTTTTACAGACACTTTTGATGTCTGCTAGATATTATTATTATTATTATTGTTATTATTGTTATTATTATTATTGATACTTCTAATAATTATTATTAATAATAATATTAATAATAACAACAATAATAATAATCCTATCACTACTTGTATGAAGACAGGAATATAAAGTGCATACCAGAAAGACAATACTATTGCTTATATAGTATCATATTGCACGTGTGCAGACAGAATATTGTATGTTTTCCTTACCGCTACATGAATGTTGCTTATTACTTCACTACGGGAACCTAAACCTTTTACCTCAGCTCATTCTATTTAGCACATCAAAACTGGAAAAATTAGATTTACCAAGCTGCATTTTAACAAAAATAGGTAAATTTTAAGACAGTAAGCAAGCTGCAAGAGCTTTATATAATTATTTGGACTAGCCAATAACATTATGCTGACATTAAATAGTACATACTCAGGGGTTTTTTCCCAATTCAGCATCTACAAGACAGATGCATTTGCACCAGTTTTTCCCAGCTCCTTAACCTCTTGCTTCAGTCAGTGCATGGCAGGAGCAAGAATAAAGCATCTAACAGTCACTGCCAGACATTATATATTGGTTTCCAGGAAGCCACTGTTCATAAACATAATAGTGATGTGGTTGGATTCATCAATAAGATATTAGAAAAAAATGAAATGGCTAAGGTTTAAACTAGACTATCAGACACATTAAAAAAAATAAAAATAAAAGTAATCAACTCTACCCCAGGGAATAAAGAAATCTCTCAAATTAATTGTCTATATTTTAAAATCAATAAATAAAAGACAAGGAGTGTTTATATCACAATTCTTGCTTTTCCTGAGTGTCGCCAAAACCTCCAGCAGTAATTAGGCCTTTTGAACACGAGGTTGTAGCTAGGGATTATGACAAACAATTACTGGAACAGAGAGAGCCCAAGAAGTGGTTTCTGTGAAGTGCTCTGGAGTTGCCTATTATAAAGCAATCAGCCCTGCTGGAATGGGGAAAGCACCCCACAGCTCTCTGTCTGAGCAGCACAAGGAACAAAGGCAATGTGCCTTTGGAAGAAACACTACAAAATCCAGGCAAATGTCTTTGGAAACAAGTCAGTTTTATACCAACACTGTATGTGACTTTCAGCTCTGTCAAATCTGATTCTGTTGTTTTCAAAAACATGCATGCCAAGTTTAAAATTCCAAACCCATGGGCATCAACCTTAAATACTTCTAAAGTTGTAACATTACGTCAGCATGCTACACAGTGGTTAAACCTCTCAGAATTTTAGACACCTGTCCAGAGCCATGGCACCATCATCATCAGGACCTTGAGAGCCTGGTGGACCAAGAGAGAGAAAACCACCTCTGCTTTTTAACAGCGATGGGTTGGATGGAATACCCAATGGGCACATTCAACAGAAATGCTATGCTCTGTGTTTCCTTGGGGAGGGCTACACAGTGGCTTCCAGACTAACAGAGAGCCCAGTAGGCAACTGATCTGCAGCCCTGGGAAAGAGCCAAACAATACAGCAGATGTGCACCCCGACGCTGAGCTTACCTGGTGGGGTGCTTCTCTCCACGCACTGCTTCTGAAGGTCTAGGCTCCGCAGCTCCTCTGTACTGGCATATTTCATGACAGAATTTATGGAGGTGAGGGTGCTGATGAGCTGTGAATTGAGAGATCCAATCTGGGAGTGGGGCTCCCCAAAGGCTTCTGCCAATTCACTGTAATTTTCAGCAAGCAGCATCTGCTGTTCCTGCAGCAGCTTCTGCACACGTTCAATGTAGTGATCCAAGCCTGTCCTCAGCTCAGATGGAGGCAGCGGGCTCTCCAACTGACCACTGACTGGGTTGCACACAGACTCTCCCCCAACACCTATGCTCCTAGTGCCAGCTGGGACAACTGGCAACGGAGGGGGTCCACAGGCGATGCTCCTCATTTTCAGACCAACCAGGTAGTTCTCATAAACACTTATCTGTCCAATGCCACAGTCTTTGGTTTTTACTGCAGAAGGCTTTTCAAAGCCAGGGTGGCTAGAGAGCACGGTGCCCACTCCAACCGAGCGCATCTTGGCAGATGCGTGTATGTCTTTCACCCGGCCATCCCCTACTGCCACACTCCGCAGCTCCACGCTGTCCGTGCTGGTCTGCTTATCACAGCTGCTCAGGGTGGTGTTAGTCCCACAGTCTGCCAGGCAGGCCACCTCCGTGCTGGTGCACTGGCTCACCATCTCCAAAGCAGTGCTGGTTTGCTGGCTAGCTGTGGAAGGCACTGCCATCACCATTGCCTCTGTCCTGGGCACAGCCTCTGTGGCTGTTTCACGGGACACGTGTTCCTTGGGCACGCAAACCACCACGTTCACCGAGCAGTCCCCGCAGCCCACAGACCTCACTGCTACAACCGCCCGTGCCGGATGGCAAGGGCTCGGCACCTCTGACGGCTCCTCTGTGTTGATGCCTGTCTCACAGACGCTCGTCTCTGTGCCCACTGACTTATCATGCAGCTCCATGGACCTCCCTGTACCCTGATCTTGCACCTCTGCCCTCTCCCTCACCAGCCATCGGCTCATCAGCAGCTCAGGGCCCACAGCCTTGCTCTGCATGGCAGGTCTGCAGGAGGTGCCAACACTGCTTGTCTGCAGATGGTTTCCCACTGACGAATCAGCAACGTCCACGTGGTCTCCCACCATTTGGTCTCTCATTTGTATGACAGCCTCCACCATCCTACTGACAACATGGGGCTGAGCCATCACAGCTTTATCCACCTTTTTTCTAGACCCAGCCGCCTGCAACTCTTGTTTTAATTTGGTCATTTCCCTATCATGGGTGGTTTCCTTTAACTGAACCTCTAGTCTGTAAATCTTCTCCTTAAGGGCTTCAATGGTCTGCTGCTGAAGCTCTATCTCTTTCTCAACCTCTGTAGACAATCCAAGCATGGCCTCTGTCACCCCAACTCCACACTCCCTCATTTCTTTCTCTGTTCCCACAGCTACTTCTTTGTGTTGCCTTGCAGATCTGTTGTATATAATGACATCATTCATGTTCTCATCAGCACCCACAGCAATAGATCGGGCTTCTTTTGTCAGGCTTTCTCTGTTCACCTGAAGGTTTGCTGGACTTTCATAGTTGCTGTCTTGGATTTTTTTCTCCAAGGCTTGCATCTCAGCAGTTAGCTGCCGGAACTCCTCTATCCTCTGAGAGCTCTGCTCCATACTCTCCATCTCTTCCTCACAATCTATATACAGTTCTCCACCTCTTCTCACTTGAGACATGTGTTCCCACTGCTCTGCATTTCCTGCACTATAGGATCGCTTTCTGAAACCGTAAGTGTCACTTTGACTGGCTTTCCTGTGGTTTTTGAGTTCAGCCATCATGTGCCTCTTCTCCTCCTGCAACACTGAAATTTTGACCTGCAGCACAGGAATAGTCTTGACTTGCTCCTCGAGCTCCTTGAGACGCTTGAGGGCAACTGCCATTTGCTCCCTGATGTGCTGCAGATGCACCGGGCTCACGTTGGTGACCGGTGTGGATATTCCTGAGCTCATGGGGCTGTGACGAATGGAACTGCCCAGTGAGGAGCTGAAACAGGCACCATAGTCGCCGTTCCCCTGATACCCATTCTGCAGGTGCTGAGACGCGTGACTGTACCCACTGGATCCCACGAAAGAGGGGAGGGAGCTCGTGGAGCCCATGCCTCCAAAGCTGGAAAGTCGAGGCCTGCGGACATCTCCAGGTGTGACCTGCATCATCCTCTCCTGCTCCAGTCGTCTCCGTGTTTCCATGAGGGTTTTTGTTACAAGGAGGTTGTGCCGAGGAGGCTGGGGGGAGGGAGGAGGAAGCTGTTTATGCTCTGGGACAGTTAAGTAGGTAGGAGATACTTCGAAGGAAACGGAGGGCTTTGCAGGGACGGACAAAGTTACTTGACTCCTCGTTGCCAAAGGCTGCTTGTTCTCATCACTGTTTGAAGAAGAGAGAGACTCTGTGGAGGTCCAGCCACTGCACTGGCCACCAGAGCTCTTGGTAACCACGGAGGCTGGTACAGCTTTTCTCCTCTTTCGAATATTTAGTTTCTTAATGG
Source organism: Cyanistes caeruleus (assembly GCF_971803275.1). Lineage (NCBI taxonomy): Eukaryota > Metazoa > Chordata > Aves > Passeriformes > Paridae > Cyanistes > Cyanistes caeruleus. The sequence continues at coordinate 54,953,629 of NC_141732.1, forward strand.
TATTCCCCTTTTGTATATCATCCACGTACTTCAGAAAATCCAAGTCTAGCTGGTAGCCATAAGGTGTTTCCACAAAATAGGGGTCTTTCCGTTCTTTTTCATCTTCTCCATTTATAGTAACTTCCTCTTTTCCTGGAAAAGAAGAAACAGAATCAGCATTCAGTAAACTACATCCTCACGCACAAGCGTAGAAAGACGGGTGCACGCCGGAGGCAGAAGCTGCTGCAGCAGCTCAGCAAACAGACCGACTTTCCGCTGACTGACCCTTAACACTAAATGCCGATTAACTTTTTAGAAGTTAATCAGTGGGTTTTCAGATGCTGGTAAGTGCATACCCACATAAATGTGAACACATACATACACACACAGAGATAGTGTCTGTTAATGAAGGGGCACAGCCAGTGTGTCCTTGCTCAAATCCTTCCAGTCTTCCCATGCCTCACCAAGCTTTCACACGTGCTATGTTATCACGTAAAGACCACAGGATTTCAACATAATACCACACGAATCACCTGGAGACCAGCTTCTCTAGAGGGTGCATTCACACAGGCGATGGGAACTCTGACCCCGCTCCTTATGCAACTGATGCCATTAGACTTTACACAGCTCTGCAGCGCTGTTTCATGACTCTGGGGAACTGCTGCTGCAACAGCAGCACCACCAATCTGCTCTCACCTCAGCTCGTATTACTTCCACCAGCACCTCTGTCTCTTTCACTTTAAACTCTTAGAAGCTCCCACCACCACGACAAGCAGCAAGACCCCTTCCAGCAGGGTCCCGAACCCCACTGCTCAGGGACAGCCGTCACACGGAAAGTGCACCCACCTGCCCTCCAGATGCAGGACTCACCTGTTCCCGAAGCAATCTAAATAAAAAGTTCAATACGTCTGCCGGGTTTTCTCAGGCTGTGTACTTATATGCAGCACTGCCATGCAGCCTGCTCCTCCTGGCCTCATACTTGGCAGGAGGAAAAATACAAATAAAGAAAAAAAAAAAAAAAAAAAAAAAGAAAAAAAAAACAACCCCAAACACGGAAAAACAACTATTGCGAGTTATGCTCTGGGGAATAATAAAAGCCGGCTTTCCGGTTACCTGACTTAGCCACATGCCTCTGCCCCCACACTGCAAATTTTCCAGCCACGTATGGCTGTCCCAGCCTCATGTGTGACACGCCGGAGCCCTGCCTCCCCGCGGCGCGCTCCTGCTGCACCCCAAGAGGCAGAGCCGCGCTCCGCCCGCCGCGCTGCCCCGCCGCTCCCGAGAGGAGACCGCCGGCACCGCGTCTCCTTAAAGGAATATAAGCCTCAGGGAAGCAGGAGGCAGCGGGCAGAGAGGAGGGAAAAAAAGCTCTCGACTTACTGCAGCTACAGGAAGTGACTTAATGTTGTACTGAAAAGGTTTTCGGCGGGCGGGGGGAGGGGGGTGTGAAGCTCCTGTTTTTCCAGTCTCCTTGGCATACTTAAGAAAAGCTTTGCCTGCAAACGGTGCAAGTGCTTTCATGGCGATCCGTCGTGCTTTTAGCTACCACAGGACATCCCGAGCTATATCTGGGAGCAGGACGCTGCTCAGAAGAAGCTGCCGTGCCCGGTTCGGGAGAAGAACAGGATGGAGGCACAGACACAGACAGACACATGTCCGAACCACAGCCAGTGCCCAACCAGCTCGCCTTAGCACCTCCGTTCTGCAGTGTAGACAGGCGGTTCGACGGACACAAACAACCCCCTCCAAACCACGTGTTTCTGCTGAAAGACCAGAGTGTCGGTATGGTGTGGTATTTACTTACAGATACACCCAAAATAGCCATCTAAATACCACTGGAAGCAAAAATACATGCGTACAAAAACACTTCAGACACATGAGGACACGCAGCTCAGTCCTGCCCAGTAGGACTGCCTCAATGTCAGGCACGGGAAAAATCTCCAGGACTCCCACTGCCACGGAGAGAATGAGAGCATATTCTCTGAATTACTCCTCTTCCTCCCTGAAGTCAGTACACTGTTCCCAGATTCCCATGCTGGCTCCGTTCCCTGCAGACAAACAACTCTCTTTTCCACACCCCACAGCTCCACACCCTATGCTGGTCCCACCTTCACCCTAGGTTTGTGCCCGCTCCCTCCTTAGCCCTCATTCCCTGTACCTTTCTGGATTCTTTTTGCCTTCTTCTCATACTTTGGATTTGTCAACCATTTTCTCTATTCACATCCATTTGCTTGCACTACCAGTTATATACCAAAATCTGGCTATGCTTTTCACCCCTCATCTCAGGTTTGGTTCTAGTTACTTTTTACCCAGCCCATGTAAATTCAAGCTCCATCAGTTTTACCTGTTGTTTTATTTTCCCCAGTTAATTTCCTTCGCTTGTCTTGCGCCTTGTCTTCCTACCCAGCAACATCGCCAATTTTCCCATCGCTACACCAGTGAAATCAGTTTCTCTAGAATGTCCTTGGGAAGAATGCATAAGTACTGGATTGGGAAGAACAGACTCTTCCTCTTTGAAGGGCCTAGGACTTAAGAATTAATGCATCTTTGGAAAAATATTCATAAATCCTCTAAAAAGACATGCAAATCTCCTGTTCAGTCATGAGAGTCAAACTGGGATCTCTTACATATTTTGTGCTTCATGCTTCATACCAGATTGCTCAACAGAAACCTATAAAAAATAAATAGTAATAAGGAAACAATCACACTGACACTGAATCCCTCACTAAACGTCTCCACAACATGTGCAGACAGCTCGGTGTCTTCACAGTGAATCTCTCTGGTCCTCAGCTTAAGCTGGCAGCACTGCCAGGAGGCAGTTTGTATGTGGCATGAGACGGTGCGTGGAGCTGGGTGCCTACTGCTTTCCCTTAAAACAACACCGTGAACATTCCACAAATGCCAGGGATCCCAGCTGATCCCTGAAGATGCTCCTTGACACGTCAAGACAAAAGAGAATCGGGCACGCAATCCACTACCACCAAGACAAGACTGATGCAGCATGCAGGAGCTGTGCCAAGCCTTTGTGCATTTTGTTGTCTTGGAGAAAGGGCCAGAATGGGCATGCCTGTTAAACGTAAAACAAAACAAAATGGAATCTGTTTCAAAGCAATAAAAATGGTTTTGTTGGCTCCAAAAAGGGGGAAAAAACAATCTAATAAAAATTGAATGAATAAACACCTGGTAAGGGTGCTGCCCTTTTCTGCCCTAAGGTTGCGGATGAACCATGGATACACTTACTTCCTAGCTGTGGTGGGTGAGTACCAAATGCTACACCAGCAGGTACCCCAGATTAACCTCAGAGGAAGCAGTGTCCCCTCATGCCCAAAGGCCTCAAGTGAGCCAAAGATTCCTATGCCCACACACAAACAAGTATTGCAATAAATACCACACAGTACAGTGTCAGTCTCGTCTCATCCTTGGCCAGTATCACGGACACTGCTAAAGTTAGAACTATTCCCTAGCTTCTGTAGTTTATCAGGCAAATATTAATCACATGTGCAGATGCACAAACACATACACTTTTGTCTGTACAAATGCTGCAGACACTCTTCATAGAAAAGGAAGGTTGGAAAAGACCTTTAAGATCATCAAGTCCAAATGCAACGAGACGCAAACACATCATGTTTTAAAGCCAGTACCAGAGAAGCAGAACACTCTGTGAAGCATAGAGACCTGGTTGTGGTACTGTCATTATTAATGCATTTCTCCAGAAGTACACAAAGACTTCATTTCCCACTCCCTGCTACAGGATAACCAGGGGCAGGACACGAGCAGCATTTAAAAAATGTACTCCTCAATTCTCACTTTCTGTACTGCTGGGGCTGGCTCTGTCCAAACATTTCAGTCTTGCCAATTTCTGTTAAATTCCATCCTATCCAGTGCACTACACAAGAACATCAGTATATTAAAATATTGAGTCAGCTCTACCTGAGTCCACACTAACCATGGCAGCTTTCAGACCAGGAGAATTGTAAAAAGAATAGAATATTTAGTTTCTGTGCTACAAGGCTTCTCAGGAAGACAAAAGCAAGGGAAATGTGGGCACACATTGTGTACTGGTTCTGCAAGCTAGAAAACCTTTATTGTAGAGCTGTCTTGGAAGGTCCAAGAAGAGCAAAGAGAAGCAACTGAAGACCTATTTCCAACACTGAAAGTCTGAGGTGCCTTGAAAAATACAGATATCACATGTTAAGCCTGCTCTCCCCATCTGGCTATGATACCTGCTCTAACACATTTTTATTCTGTATCTGACTGCTACTGAAGTAGTATTTTTCATTGAAATATTGTTATGAATAACAGTCTCCTTCCAGAGTTATGGTGTAAGACAATTCTTTAAGAATGTTGCAAAGAAAAAAAAATACAGAGGCAATAGTTGGCATAAATTGAGTCAAATCAGTATTTTTATATGTTCAACTTCAATCTGAAAGCTTACCCGGGGCAGGAAAATGAATTTTAAAAAAAAGTTCTGACTTTTTGGTTCCTTACTACAAGAGAAAATAAATCAGTGAATTTTCCCCTTCTATACCCCAGTGTCCAAAATACTACTTTAGTTCTTTTCTTTTTCTTCACTTTACCATATATAAATATCAATCTCACCTTCTGAAAAGATCCAAAACTCATGAGGCCAAGCACTTTTTTTTTTAAAAAAAAAAGCAAAATTTCATTCTCTTTATCAAGTGTTGGGATTTGTTTTGTTAAACAAAACAACCACAATAAAACCTTTTGGAAAATAGACCTTAACATTCCACACTCATTTTATCAGTTTTCTCTTGGCTAGCAATATAGAGAAGCTGCCATGAAACTACTTGCTCCCCAACAGTTCCATCTAGGTCCCTATTGTTTCCAAAAGTGCTGGTGGGGAAAAGTCCAAAAACTAAACAGTAGACCTAAAAGATTTTTTTTTTTTTTTTAATTCCAAGAACCTAGAGAGAAAACCTTACAGAAACAGCATGTAATTTCTGTACTTTTCCAGACACAGCAGGAGCATCAAGTGTTTTATTTTTCTCTTTGAAGCTAAAGCACAAAGTGGCAGTGTGAAGCACACCACAGGTGTGGAGTGCACACTGCCCCAGCTAGATGTTCATCTTCTACAAGGAGGAAAGGCACCAGAGCACAGCAGTCAAACCACCAGGCTGCTCATGATCATACCCTGGTGCTGGGTGCTGGCCTCAGCCACCCTTCCTGCAGCACCAGGTTGTGGTGCCGGGATAGCCCAGCTCTGCTTGTACAAGAACAATGCACAAGTGCCCAGAACGCTGCACTGTACTGTGGATGTGGCTGGGAACACCTTCATCTCTTTTTATGCCATGCAAAACTAACCAATAAATACTGCCTTGTAAGGAAGGTAACCTGTTTTGCTCGTACTCAGCTACAGTTATGCTCCAAGCAAATGTGATTTAACTCCTGATGCACCTGATGCTGTTGGGTATGGGGTACTGCAGTCCAAACCAGAACATGCCAGCCAGAGAGAAATAACAGACCCTGCTACCAAACCCACACTTACAGGGATGGAAGGTTCTCCTGTTACAGAGGAGCATTTACTGCACATTTTACCAAACAAATAAATCTCCACTGTAAAATGTTTGCTGCAAATTTAATCTGAAAGAAAAATGAGAAGTAGAAAACCGGGAAAACATTTATATATCGTTTTTAGATTACTTTTCAAAATTTATGTGTCAGTGCCCCAGCTGGAGGGCTGACTTTTAAATCTGGCATCTAAATACTCAGTCCTTAGGGTGAGGGTTGTAATCAGAAAATGGGGGATAGCAACTTCCCTGATAGTAACAGAGAAGGGAGAAAGCTACACAACTTAAACAGGTTTTTATTTCACAGTGTAGATGATTCAGCTCAGATATTTGCAGTGGTTAAGCTGCAGAGATGTGAATTAAGGACAGTACCTTAAGTCAAAGAACATAAGCAGCATGAGTTGAAGAGAGATGGTTCAGATGGCTGCTGTGCTTTGTTTGCACTGGCAACATAAACACCAGGGCACTGGGCTAAGATGGCCCATTTACCATGTAACATTGGCAAAAGGAGGAATTTTAAGAATTTATCTGCTCCTTTAATACTGTGCTGTTTCTAGAAATCGGATGATTACAGCAATAGGAGAAAAAACAATCACAGCCACAATGCAAACAGCATTAAAAGCATCACTATGTGCCTTCATAAAAAGTGCTTCTCCAGCTTTCTTGCAGGCCTCCCCACAGGTGCTAAGAATGTTGCTGGAAGATCTCCCGGAGGCTTCACTTCTCCAGGCTGAGCAACTCACACTCCCTCAGCCTGTCTTCATAGGAGAGATGCTCCAGCTCTCTGATCATCTTAATGACCCTCCTCTGAACTCACTCCAGCAGGTCCACATCCCTCTTATGCTGGGGGATCCAGACTTGGACACAGTATTCCAGACAGGGTCTCACAAGAGTGGAGAAAAGGCAGACAATCACCTCCTTTGACCTGTTGGTCACATTTCTGTGGATGCAGCCCAAGATGCAGTTGGCTTTCTGGGCTGAAAATACACATTGCTGGTTTATTTAGAGCTTCTTGCCTAACAACATCCCCAAGCCCTTCTCCCCTAGGCTGCTCTCAGTCCATTCTCTGCTCAGCCTGTATTTGTGCTCAAGATTGCCCCAGCCCAGAACCTTGTACAACACTTGGCCTTATTGTACTTGAGGACACAGGCCCACCTCTCAAGCCCATCAGTCCTTCTGGATGGTGTCTCTGCCCTCTGGAGTGCTGACCATGTGACTTGGTATCACTGGCAAATGTGCTGAGGGTTCTACCACTGATCACATCACCAGTAAAGACATTAAACAGCACCAGTCCCAATACTGACCAAGGTGAGGGGTCACGGATCTTCATTTGGACATTGAGCTGCTGAGCCCAGCTGCTTTGGGTGCAAATATCCAGCCCATTCTCTACACAACCATCAAATCCATGTCTCTCCGGTTTAGAGAGAAGGATGTTGTGCGAGACAGTGTAAAATGCTTTGCACAAGTCCAGGTAGGTGATGTTGTTCGATTTTCCCTCATCCCACCATTTACTGTAACCCCACCACAGAAGGCCCCCACATTTGTCAGGCATGATGTGCCCTGAGTGAAGCCATGGTGGCTGTCAGCAACCACCTCCTTATTTTTCATGTACATAATTCTCAGGAGGATCTCCTCCATGATCTTACTTTGCACTGAAGTGAGACTGACTGACCAGCTCTCACTTTGGTACTAGTGATAAAATGGATGTACAAGTCTGCATGTCCCACCGTCACTTCCTCCTCAGGGGTCAATTCCTCAACCACAGAACTATTTCTGAACCTTGTAGAGGTTAAGAGGAGACTCTAGCTTTTATTCTTCTCTTTGATACATATTTGCCAGCTATGACAGAGCATTTTGGTATCATGTATAAAAAGCTCAGACTGCTTGCCAGCCAGCTAATTGAAGGAGCATATATGTAGTGAATAGCCATTTTGCTGTTAGAACGGGGTCTTTCAAGGTCACACTACCCATTTTTACACCAGTTTTAGTTCACATGACAGAAAAGACTTACTTACAAAATTTCTATCTGAACATCATACACCCACAGCTAAAAGTTATTTCTGTGAGCTGAAAGCAAAACCACCTTCCAAAACCACACCTCTCAACCCTCTCCAGACCTTTCAAAGTCTAAAACTTTTACTTCTAGAATATGTGAACTGAAAACTTGCAGCTCAAACAGAAGTTAATTGGAACTGCAAAATACATATTGTAAGAAAGTTGTGCAAATTAATTAACCCTGAATAAAGAGATAATCTTTTTTATAAGAAATATGTTCCTGGGGAACTAAAAAGCACGACCATCATGAGAGTGACTGCAAAATGCCCCCCTATCAAAATTCACAAAATCTGCTTTATATTATTGACAACTCCCTTATTTGAAGCTGATAATAAATCACCTTTTCAACATACTTGGAACAGCTCAGTATCTGGCAGTTCTGTGCTGGGACATCTTGTGTGTGCACCGCCTCAAGGCCATTAACCACAAAAACTAAGAGGCTAGGCTGTTTTGCCTCCATCCCAGTTTCTGACTCACAAGTCCCAAGGGCAGTCAAACTATGAGTGGCAGGAAGCAGGGTATGGGTAGGAAGGGATACAGTCATTAGTTTAGTCTGCTACGTGCCCCACCTGCAAGGAAGAGCAGGGCAGAAACCATGGTGGTGACTGCTCCTGGTACCAACAGCACTGCCACCTCTGGACAGAGACAACTGAAGACAGTGGCTACTTCAGCAAATTGCTGTCACAAGTCCACCTGTGGGGTGTCCTGTGGCTCTGAGCATGACCAGCAGGTCCACTGCCAGGCAAGTCAGAAACAGCCTTAGTTGCATGTCACGGATGTGCTTCCCAGATCATCCTCCACCCATGCCCCATTAATGCCATGTCAAGCAGTGTAACTGAGAAGGAAACAGCCTGTCTTACATGGAAAGCAGATCATGGACATGAGGTTGGCTCCCAGTGCCGGTGAAGCACCTTGCTGTCCTCTGTGACACAGGAGAAACCCCACAGTTCCCCAACCTCCCTTGCCAACCCTTGAAAATGTGGCACACCTGCTCCACTCTTCCAACAGTACATCATCCCCTGTTGCTTTACACAATAAAAGTGACAAAGGAAAAAATAATTACAAAGTCCAGGGCTTGAATCCACATAGGAAGATGGGCTTCACAAAACTCAGGTCAAATGCTGGTAAAGCAAAAAAGGAGCAAACTCACAAATTCTTCTCTTCCTTTCTTTCTTATCCAGATCATCTCCCCAGAGAAGTCATGGATGTAAACTGGGTATTTACCTGAAAATGTCTTTTAACACAAAGGTGTTAAAAGTATCAGTGTTACCTGCTAAAGCTCAAGCAAGGAATGCTGTATTAACCTTCTATCCAAGAACAATTGAATCACAAAACAAAAATATTTAGATTTATAATGTCATTACCTTTCTGTGCTTATAAATCTCTGAAGAGGTGGGAAGTGCAGAACAGATACATAGGGCTATTGTAACAGGAATAATCATCAGGAAAGAACCTGGACTCCTGGGATATTAACCTGCTGTAGAGTATTAAAACTGATTTACAGTTTCAGTTTTGTCGTACAGCTGTGCACAGAGTGGAAAAAATGGAAGAATTGTCTTCTGCAAGAATGATTCAACAAATATTTGTTTTTATGAGTCCTGGAAGGACATTATTTTGTCACATGCTTGCCTCCATAAGAAATATGGTTTATGCTGCATAATCAGTATGATATTTCAAATACTGGAAATTGTTCCCTCCTCCCCTTCTTTATATTAATCTAGTACTGCCTCCTTCTATGAGGTGTATTGCTCTCCAAACTTCAAAAGCCTAAGCAATTTGCATTTGCAAAAAAAATGAAAGCTTTTCCTCTGCATTTAAAATTGTTCAGAACAACAAACTGATTTTCTCAAAAAAGTTAAAAAAGCAATCACCAGATTAAATTTGGGAAAGGTCATTATTTGAATTAATTTTCCACTTTCATTCTAAATAACTAAGACCAGTGGTTTATAATTAAAAGTCTATGAAAAATATTTAAAATTAGCAACTTTGAGGGAAACTGCCACCTTTCCGTTTTTGAAGTGATGCTTTGTAGCAAATAGGTGCACAGCCCCACTCCCTTTACTAGAGCTTTCACAACACCAATCTTCCATAAGAAAACCTGGGCTTGTTGAAGGAAACAAGCTACTCTATATATAAGGAGAAAAACAAAGAGGCTACCAGAGGTGCCTGAAACCCCAAGTGCAAACTCCCTTCAGATGGCAGCACTTGTGAGACAACCCGACTGACCCAGCACCATTAAAAACATGAAAAAAAACCTCTACCCATCCCAACATAATATCCTGTCAGAACATCAAGAGCTAGTTTTGGCAGAGCTAAAGCCCATTCCCATTCGAGTGTGTCACTCACCGATCCACGATCCATGAGAAGCAAACCCCTGGATGTTACTGTGTTCAGCTTTTCAGTAAATTAAGTCTGAAGCACACTTTCCTTTGCCTTAAAGGGACTGCACAGTCCTGACACATCAGCAGGCAGGGAGCCCAGTGGTTGCTACAGAGCATTTATTTATACTCATTTGGAATTTCCTGAGACAGTCCCAGCCCGGCAGCCAGACCAGCCCAGCGCCAGCGGTTTCCTTCACAGCACTTCACATGCTGTGTAATGCCTCTGGTTCCCCAAGGGTTAAAGTACATTACATGGGCAGCAGGAAAAAAGGAACTGTACCAAGTGACACACTAAAATGATGTTGAGTTTCTGTTGTTTTGTTTGTTTTTTTTTTTTTGTTTGTTTGTTTGTTTTTTTTGAAGACAGATGTAATTCCCAAAAGGGAACTTAAGTTCAGGTCACTTCTCTCCCACCCTGTGTTCTCCCTTTCTCCCCAAGTCCTTCACCCCCACCCACCACTCTTACTTCTCTTACTCCCACATGTGGACTGAGAGCACAGAAAGGTTCATTGATATAATTTGCACAGAACAATTACCCCTGTTGTAACCACCACTGCTTCCAATTTTGTCTGTGTTACATTCAATCTAGTTTTATTTATGCTTCTCAAATGCAGGTTGTAATTTGAGGGATAAAAATAAAAACTTTTAGTATATGTTTTCTTTTTTTCTGAAACACAGCCAAAACATGCAAGATATCCTTCATGCTAGTAAAAGCACTTTGAAAACAATGCACAATTTTTCCATATTAAGTTTTCTTGTTTTCACACACCGCCAAGTATTAACTCAAGTAAGGACAACTGGGATTCTAGATGCAAGAAGACTCACTTTTCAGTAACACAAAAAGAGCCTTAAAGCCCTCAGCTCCATCTCTCTTCACCTCTGCTTACAATTGCTGTTAAAAGGCGGCAGACTCATTCAACAAGGGCAAAAGTCCTAAGACTTCACAGGACTAGAGGAAAATAACTTTACTTCCATGTTTTCCATGCAGATTCTCAAGAACAGTTAAAAAAAAGGGAGGGAGGGGGGAAACATGAATTCTCAAAATAATTTCCAAGTTCATTGCAGATTGGAAGAGCTGTGATTCAAACAGACGCATGATCTTGTGCTGAAACGGCAGGAGCAAGGGTCCGAGCCCTCCACAATGCCTTCAGCTAAAATTGCAGACTTCCAATAAAAGTGTTTCCTGAATGTCTTGATAGTTTCAGTGGCATTTAATATGAAGAAAAGTAATATACAATACTTCCAGGCATCAGCTTTTGGACTCTGAAGTAGGTTCTCCCCTCTAGGTAATTTTAAATTATTTCCTGGAATTACAAGTAATTTATGTATCCAATATAAACCATGAGCTCACAATAAAAGTCTGAAGAACCCAACTTGTTTCATCTACGGACCACAAAGGTATTGAATTTTAAATTAACTTGGTTTGGTCTGTGCTCTAACCACTCTATGCATGAAGAAAAGCAGCTCTTCAATAAAATATTATTTGGGAACAGTTCCTAAGCATGGTTTGAAGTTTTTGCTGGAAGAAAGACTCTAGGGCATCTGACACTCAACCCATGTTTTCAATTCAAGAAAAAAATCAAAACTTTAGCCCTTGAAACACTGCCTGGCCTGCAGCCACCACTTGTGCCTGCTGCTTTTTAAACCCTGTCTTTCAACCAGCCAGGTGAGAATAAGCAGTGTGCACTGGGTATCTCTAGCTCCATCGGCAGGTTCTTCACACCAGGCAGGGGAGATCATAAAAATAGCCATCCAGTTTTCTGTTGTGAAAACAAACATGACACTCGGAATGGGGAAGTGAAGAGAATGGCCAGAACATTATTCTCAAGAGTTAGGATTCTGCTCAGAGGGAAAAAAAAAAAAAAAAAAAAAATCTTAACATTGTATGGTTTAGTTTTTCTAAAAAAAGACAGCATGATATCCTGTTTAGAGAAGAACAGATTTTAGCAGCTGTCTCCACATGCTCCATCTGTTTATCATTACTCTGTGGTTTTGAGGGCTTGACATTTGAATAGGCACTTTATCAAGTCATACACCTTGAGTGGACTGTCCTCAAAACTCTGTTAACTCAGCAGGCTGAAAAGACCTCATGAGTGCATGTAATAACCCATAGTATGTATCAGCACATCATCCCTTTTCCAGCAATTCAAATGTGGAGGCACATGTCTGGGTTAGTACTAGCAAAACCTAAAGGCAAAGAGCATATATGTATTTATTTTCTTGGCCTTTGAAACGATTAAAATGTCAAATAAACTAATTTGGCTACTGTTTGCAGTAGAAACAAAACTGAGGTCAGAACACAGCTCCCCAGCGACCAAAAAACCTGACTTGGGCTGAAGCAGAGTGAACGTAAGGTCTGGTGTATGGGCAGCCATCCAGCTGATAAATTCTTATCTAAAAAGCAGGTTGTTTCACACCCCTTTTGAAAACAAGAGGCAGAGAGGGCACAATGGATCTGTGAAAGGCGATGGATGAAACACAGCTCTTTAAAACACATGCCTCCAACAGACCATTTCCTCAGCAATGGAATGGCTTTGCTTGGAAACAATGAAATAATCTGCCTGATTAGAGTGATCCAGTTCAGAGCAGCACAGAGCTCCGCCATACCCACCACTGTCAGGTTTATGTTCCTATCCCCAAAAGCAGCTGCTGCATTTTGATGAAGGTTGGATATGGGGTTCTTCTCAATTTTAATTTGTGAGAGAGTGGGTGTGTGCTATTTTGGTTTTTTTTTCTTGACAGCCTTCAAGAATTTGGCAGCTGGTTTCCACAGAATGATTTAAAACCTGCTAGCCATTGAGGTCAGACATGAAATTGATCTGGCCCAGCCATCTCCTCCCCAGCAGATGCCTCTGGAACAGAATAAGAAGGAAGCAAACATACAGCAAAATTTCTCCCCTTGGCATACACAAACCTGCAACTCAGAAACTTCCCAAGATGGGGTGGTTCAGGGTTTTAAGTAACAGTGTCAAATGTTTGTTTTCAGGTGCAACTGATAAATGCACCCCATTTTATTGTTAAGCATCCATCTGGTTTGGCATCACACAGAATGAACTTCAACTACTTGGTATTTTGTGTGTCCTCAGGTAAGTAATGATCCCTACTGTTCTCCCATCATGACTACTTGAGAAAGCTTATGGTAAGAAGTTTTGTTTTGAGAGCAAGTAGACCATTAAAGCCTTCATATCTAGTGATTTTTATTTTATTTTTTTTTGTTAGAATCACAGAAATTTTTAGATTGGAAAAGACCTTTAAGATCAGCAACCATAAACTCAGCACTTCAAGTTCACTACTAGAACATGTCTGTTCCCAAGCACTGCATCTCCACGTCTTTAAAACAGCTTCAGTGATGGCGTTTCCACCACCTCCCTGAGAAGCCTCAGGGAGTTCCACACTTGGCAACCATTTTGGTAAAGAAATTTTTCCTATCTAACCTTCTCTGGCACAACTTGAGGCCTTTCCCTCTCATCCTGTTACTTGTTGCCTGGGAGAAGAGGCTGGCTGCCACCTGACTACACCCTCCTTTCAGGCTGTTGTAGAGAGTGATAAGGTCCCTCTGAGGTCCCTCTTCTTCTCCAGGCCAAACAAGCCCAGCTCCCTCAGCTGTTCCTTAAACGACTGGTGTTCAGACCCTTCTCCAGCTCTGTTGCCTTTCTCTGGTCTCCCTCCAGCAGCTCCATGTCCTTCTTGGAGTGAGAGGCCCAAAACTGAGCACACAATTTTAGGTGCGGCCTCCCCAGTGCCGAGTATAGGAGGACAATCCCTGCCCTGCTCCTGCTGGCCACACTACTGCTGGCACAGGCCAGGATGCCATTGGCCTCTTTGGCCACCTGGGCACTGCTGGCTCCTGTTCAGCTGCTGTCACCAGCACCCCCAGGGCCTTTTCCTCTGGGCAGCTTTCCAGCCACTCTGCCCCAGCCTGTGGCACTGCCTGGGGCTGTTGTGACCCGAGGGCAGGACCCAGCTCTGGGCCTTGTTGAACCTCACAGCACGGCCTTGGCCCATGATCCAGCCTGTCCAGAGCCTTCCAACAGATCAACACCCCTGCTGGAGCTAGTGTTGTCTCTAAACTGTGTAGGAGTGCCCTTGATATGGCCTCATCCAGATCATCCAGAAAGACTTTAAACAGGACTGGCCCCAGTACTGAGCCCTGGGGAGCACCACTGGTGACCAGCCACCAGCTGGATGTAACTCCATCCACCACCAGTCTCAAGGCCTGGCCATCGATGGCTTTTTACCCAGCAAGCAGTGGGTAAAGCCACTGAGCCATGAGCAGCCAATCTCCCCAGGAGAATGCTGTGGGAAACAGTGTCAAAAGCCTTACTTAGTCCAGGCAGAAACATCCTCAACCTTTCCCTTATCCACTAAGCAAGTCACCTTGTCAGAGAAGGAGATCAGGTCAGTTAACCAAGACCTGCTTCATGGGACCCATGGGCAAGAATGCATGTCCCATTAATGTGCCATGTGATTGATAAACATGCAGTACATCACACAGTAGCAGGGTTGACAATGGACAGTAAAGCTGGACTGAATGAGAAGATGCTGCACAGTTTCACAGAGAGATGTCTCTCCTGCTGTTGTGGTAGTGTCTTGCTCTGTGGGCTGAGATAGTCTGGCTGAGCCATATTTATGTTTGCAGAGTTGTAGTCTTACAACTTTTCTCTGCAGAGGGACAGGTAAGTCATTTTCTCAGAACTGCCAACAGTACATTTTCCACAGCATTGAAAATGGGCTGTGAGAAAGTAGAGGCAGAAGAGGGTTGGGTATCAGTCCGCAGGGTACAGGGTACCTGTTCAAGGTACAGGCATGGAGAAGTCCCTGTGCATCCCTGGGCAAACGGGGTTGGAAAACAATCTGGAAACAGAGCATTGGAAAAAGGCACTGAGTATTAGGGAGCAAAAAGGGAAGGACAAGCATGCTGGATAACAGACACACTATCTGAGATAGAGGAAGGGAACAGGACTGTAACTAATGATGATGAAGGAGAATGGTGAAAGTCTAAAGGGCGATGCAGTGGATGCACGGCCACGTAAGCACACACAGGTCCTGACAATCTTAAAAGCTATGTAACAGCCATCTGTCTCCACATACAAAAAACAGACAACAGGAGCAGAAGAGAATTATTCTAGACAGGAATACCTTTTTTTAACTTTATAACTTAAGATACAAAAAAAATATATCCAAAATTAAAGAATCACAGTTCTGCTGGAGGGAGGGGAGAAAGGACTTAGCCACGGATTTTCTGAAGTAAAAAAGCCCTGGTGATATTGGGAAGTCCTTGAAACCTGACTGCCCTGACCTTGTCTTTATGCCTGTATCATATGCAAATATTAGTCCACTTTTTTCAACCATGGCCATGTGCTTTACTGTATTTTCTTGCACTGTACTGTTTTTTTTTTTTTTTAAAGCTGCATATTTAGATTTACAAAGCAGTGTACATGAAGTGTTAAAATTTGACCTATTTGCTAGTATTAGACCTGAAATTCCAGTAACAGCAGCAGAGTTGCACAAGTGTTTCCTTTCTATTATCTGATCTGCAAACCATATGACAGTGCTCCAGGCAGAGAGGTTGGCTGTGTGAAGCAAGGGTAGGAAAGGGGCTAGGAGTACATCAACAACATGCCCCTCAGCAGTAAGAGACTACTTCAGACAAGGGATGTCTGGTTTACATAGGGAGTACAGTCTGTTCCCAATTATCAGGTAATTTGATCCTCACCCTGATCTGACCAAACCTTC
Organism: Cyanistes caeruleus; assembly: GCF_971803275.1. Lineage (NCBI taxonomy): Eukaryota > Metazoa > Chordata > Aves > Passeriformes > Paridae > Cyanistes > Cyanistes caeruleus. Next base: position 54,969,308 of record NC_141732.1, read on the forward strand.
AAACCCAGATATTTAAAAGTCTGTCTTCCCCCCTAGCCCCCCGCAACTTTCAAACGAACACTGAAGGGCAATACAAAAGTATCACAGACAGGCCCTTATATGTTGAGGGAAATCAGCATAGTGTTATAAAGAAACAAGATACAGGAATATATTATTTTTAAAAACAGCAAACAGTTACATAAAACATTAATTACAGTGCAAGATAACTAGGGAGGAGACACTGGGCAAAATAAAGGTTCTGCAGGTAAGAAGGCTTTGCAAAAGGTAGGGAAGGACAGACAGAAAATGTGAGAGTATGACTAGACTTACCTACCTCTCCAAGCTTCTGAGCATTTCGTTTTGTCAAAGCACGTGCGAAGAATCAGAAGAAAATTCTCAAGAGAATATGCTCTAAAAAGTTTTAGAGAGATCAGGAGCAGGAAAGCTCTTTATTGACCTGGTTGATCTGCTAATTCCTCACAGACATCCCCACCTATATCCCACAGCAGAGGTCAACCACTGCTTTCTGTCAATGTGGTAAGTGTAACTGCTGGATGAAATCAGAGGAGGGAATGGCAGAAAAAAAAAAAAAAGTGAGGATGGACAACACAAGCATGCTGCTGTCCCAAAGCTCAGAGATGGTTACACTGAGACATCCTGGCAGGAATAGTACTTTGCTACCAAGGGGAGTCATGTTACCAGAGGAAGGAAATGGAGATACAGCAGCAATGCCAACGTGGGAAGTCCAAGTGCTCCCTCAGCCTCTAAAAGTGCTGTGAAAACACGATACAGGAAGGGCTGCCCTTCTGTCATCTCTAATACAAAGCCTTACAAATGGCTCAGAAGAGGGGGAGGAGAGAGGTGGCAACAAAGCTTCCCAAGGACCTCTGCTCCAGTAGTAACCCTTTTGTAAGGAACATATCTAAATGCAGGCACTCACGTGTTTGCAAGCAGAAGGACAACCAACTGTCATCGGGCTATTTCCATCCCAGTAATTTTCCTGAGGGACCATATAATTCTAAAGGGAACAAAATATCTTCCCTTCCCACAGGGAGGAGATTCATATGCATTATTCATTACCTGCTTTCTGCAGAAGAATCTGGGAAGTGAGGAATATTGTAGAACAGTTTGAGGGAAATACTGAATTGTGTGTCTTGTAAGTGGGGAAAGGTAGACAATGAAGAGAATTTTTCAAGTCTGGAAAAAGTTTATTCTTGGTGTTTTTCCTGTGACATGTGCCTGCCCTGCTTCTGGTTCTTGCTCCTTAACCTCACCCCAGCTGCCACCAGACAGTGCAAAGCAGTGGCTTCCACCACAAGAACTTAGTTTCATCACTGTTAATCTCAGTTCAGTAAATTCAGCAAGGCTCCATGGTACCACAAACAGCAAGACATGCCTGATGAGTCCCTAGAAAACTTTAAGACACATGATGAACATCCTTATCTGCCTCCTAGGATGCAAAGGGCATGTATTTCCACAGGGAGCAGCAGCAGGCCACACAAGAGCATCCAGGTGCTGCCCACACAAGTGCATCACAGCAGCCCAGAGAAGGAAAGCCTGCATTGCTCCATGAGCAAACTTTCATCAGAGGATGAACACAGTGCTCCTCCTAGGTGAGATGTAAGAATCTGGGCAGCTGCAGAAGATAATCTAGAAAAAGACACAGCTGCAGTAATCTCAGATGAAAAGACAGATCAATTAAATATCTTCTTTTTCTCAAGGCCACTTTGTCCTCCTGCAGAGCATTAGCATCTACATATAATGGCTTTGTATCTTGGGCCATCTCTTTCCCACCACAACAATGCAACTTGTCCATTTCTAAGGACTGGGCTACCCAGAGCAGACTCCTATGTCCTGAAACTTCCAATTACACTGTATTTATTTAACATATCCCCTCTAACTTCTTCCTGATCCCTATATTTCCACTGGAATCCAAAATCAGGCCTGCAGCATGTTCTTTGGGCAACAAGTCCTGAGTAAAAGAAGAAATGAAGATGCATGGTCCCTGTCCTCTGCAGTCTCATAAAGGCTTTTAGGTTGGACAAATATAAGTCATTGCATTTTTAAGCTTTCTCCTGCAAAGGAACCCTTGGATTACAGTCATCAACTAGCAGTTGCAGAAGCAATTACTAATTCAAGTAAAAAGCTGGCACTCACTGAGATCACGTGCTTCAGCTCCAGCCATCTGTCCTTAAGGCAGATCTGGCATCAGTGAATGTACTACGGCATACTGATGAAAATTTTGATATGACTTGTGATGGAGATTATGTGAAATCACTGGAGGTTCACCCACCCTTCTCCCCACAGACTTCAGGGTCCCACCCTAGCTTGTTTTTAAACACTGGGCACCACCAGAGTGACTCATAGGATCACTTGTGGGTGAGGCAGGAGCTGGGTCCCAGTGACAGCCATCTGCCCATCCCAAAAGCTCAAGACTGCAGGCCAATTGAGCAGGCTCTCCTGATAGCAAGAGGCTTTCACCAGCTACCAAAACACACCTTGAGCATACACCCATCTCCATTAATTCTGAAAGTTATTGGAAGCCGGCTTGGAGCAGGGAGCATGGTAGGGGAGGAATAGGTTTAGTCAGTCATCACACAGTTCTGACTCAAACAAATTGTCCTTGCATGGCTGATTTGCTAAAAATACAAACCCTCCTGAATCCTGGTCACTTGCATCTGCTAAACAAACTCAGAGGCTGCTGAGTGCAGAGCTCGGTGTGTCAGGAGCACTGCAGTGATACCTGGGTGCCAGCCACCGTGCAGAAGCAGCGAGAGCAGCAGGCAGCTGGGCTCCTGTGGCAGGCACCTGCAAAACTCAGGGGGAAAGGCTTCGGGAGGAAGGGCTCCAGCAGATGGACTACTACCTAGCAATCAAACACTTTCAACTGCTAACTCACTTAGGTCTGTAAGTTCCCAGATTGATGGCCTGTGATGAAGAACGGTGGATAGTCTGCTAAAGTCAGTAACAGTGGTAATGTTCTGGTGCACATTTTCTGCTTAGGCTGTATTTACATCATGAGGCTAGAAATAATGCAAAATTCCATGCATATTGCCTAAAATGAATGAGGAAAATAGAATCAAATGAGAGGCTGTAAATCAAATAATACAGTAACTGAAAGAAAAGTGTGTCTACAAATCTTTGGTAAGAGTTGTTACAAATCAATGCAGAGGATGTGTGTGATGAAAACATTTGCTCCAAATAAAAGTAAGTGTTCTATTTACTGGCCTCAGTTATAAGGGTTAATAAGTTAACTGGGGTTTTCATAATACTTTGCAACAGTTGCTTAAGCATTTATATGCCAGCAGATGGAAAACACATTTATTAAACATTTGGTCTTTGAGTCATGCTGACGTTAGTATCTCAAACAACATTAATTCACCAGGCAGCAGCTTTTTGCAATGTCCTCATTCTCTTGACTAACTGGGGTATAGTTACAACTTCATGTAGGAGTCAAGAAAACTGCTCAGATACAAAGAAAATCTGACCAGAAGCCCACAGGGTGCTCCAGTATAACTGTGCACATATAAAATAACTAGAGGATGCCAGGCTGCTGCAGAGGAAACAGTGGTCCAGCTACAATTTGCATCTCTCGTCAAACCACCTGTGGTCCCACAGCCCTGGCTTGCTGCAGGGAATGGAGGTAGATGCTCAGATCAGCAGGGAGTGAAAAGAGTACACTGTGATCAAAGACACTTGACAACTGCAGACTAGCTATCACAGCAGTTCCTTGCTTTATAGGTGCAAGGAGACTAACAGTGAAAATGATGTTCAGGTGCTACAATGCCACTGCTTTAAGAATTGTGCAGGAATCTAAAGCATAGTGCGGAGTTAAATATGCAGGGAAACAGTTCAAATTAATGTGTGCAGGATGATGTGCTTCTGTATGTAGAGAAGCATGTTAAGAAAGGAATGGGAAGGCATGAAAACATAAATCCATACACTAGACTGAGGAGAAGGCACAAACAGAAGGGAAGGAAGAAAAAAGAGCAGGGAAATCTCCAACACTGAGTACAGAAAATAATATGCATTTGTTTTATGGCAAAAGTAAAGAAAGAGTTTGTGCAACAGCCTTCCTATACTGACCCCTGCAGCCCATCCTACTCAAGAAAACTGGAAATGCTTTTTTATGTCTGTTAAGAAATTACTAACAATTCTGCAGTGTCTGGATATAAAGAATGAGGTGCTTAGGGAAGTCAAATAAAGCATGTTTTTATTATGGTTAGTGACAAAAACAGTTTTTAATCCTTTATCTTTTTTTAAATCAGTCTTCTATGTTTGTTTTGCTGCTTCCTTGTTTTCCACATGAGAATAAATAGAATTAGACTGGAACCTTATTCCATGCAGTGCCTTTCAGAACACATGTTTTGAAAAGAAAGTTTTTACAAACAGGTTGTTAGTGAATAGAATGAAAATCCATCCAGGGCTAAAACTGCCCTGTAAGTTTTCTCCTTGTGCACTGTGCTTTTTGTAGCTGACTAGAAGACATTTCTACAGATACCAGTACAAAAATGTTAGCAGAGCCTCATTAAATGGATGAATTATGCATCAGTCCTAGCAAGCACAGAAGCTAACAATTACTGGAAGTTTCACCCAGCAGTTAATGGAGACACTAATACTATTTAGAGAAACAATCACCTCATTTATTTTTTTCTTGTACAATGCAAAGAGAAGTTAATTTGTATCATGCACCAAACCAACTGCAGACTCCCAATAGCTCCCCACAGACTGAGGGCATTTCCCAGCTCCTGAGGCAGCTTCTTGGATGACTGACTGCACAGCATGCTCTGGACTTGCACTACACTCCTTAACCCTGGTGAGTTTACTGGACTGAGCAGTGAGCTCAGATACCACCAGGGAAGACTCTAAACAGTTATCCAGCACCTATAACCAACACCAGATAAAATAAAATTAAAAAAAGCAAATTTTTCTGCAAGCACCAATTTATTCAGCTCTTTCCTGAGGAGACGGGACAGCTTTGACAGGCTAGTCCAAAATCAGGATGAAGGCACAAAAGCAACTTCCAAAATGGATAAAAATGAACAAATAAGCTTGCAGCCCAAAGAAATACAGATCACTACAAGACCTCTGTGCAATAAAACTGTGAACAGAATGATAAAATTTTTAAGTCAGCAGCAAACGGAACTATTGACAAACAGTACTGAAGCACAAATCACAGTCTCTGTCATTTATTCACATTTAAGGTTCATGTCTTTTTGAGATAGGCAAGAGACAGAGAAACTTATGATAGTTGCTTTCATGATAAAGTCATCACTTGCTTTGTAGTTTATCTCCTGTACACACTCACTAAAATATTTACAGCAAATGTATTTCCCATAAATATCCCTTAAAAAACAATCTCTATACAAATGCAAAACAGCCTTTCCTGGAAACAAGTTCCAAATTCAAGCATTCCTCTACAGATTTCATCTGCAGCAGCAGTAGCCCATATAGGCTTGTACACTGAAAAAATTACCGAAATGGCACATAGGCATAATTTTTTGATAGTGCAAGTACTCACATTCTCGAGTTAACCAAAGCAAACCACTGCTTCTTAGTCACTTCATACTTGAATGAAGCTGAACATGTGGTCAGACTTGCCAAAATATTCAAGTAACATAAATGAGGCTTAGTAGTCCCTAACAAGTCTTTCTAGTTCTTTTTCCTGCTGCTGATTGATTCAGAGGGAGCAGAAAACACCACCCCTGAAGTTTGTCTTTCCACTCTTAGAGCTCCATGCAATTAAACTTGCTTCAATACCTCCAACGCCCAGATCAGTTCCTGCTCATCCAAAGGCATTCTCTCCCAGGCAGCACAGCAGCACAACAAATCACAGGTATCTGCCACCCAATATTCTGTCTGCTATGAACTGCTGAGGATTTGGAGACACGGGCGTACATAGCTGCATGTTAGAACACCGGCCTCAAGGGTTTGCAAAGCCAACAAGTCCTGACAGTATCTGCAAAATGTTGTCCAATTTAGCTCTGAATTAAATACTTGTAATTTATTACAGCTTCTTTCTACCAATAAGGGAACAAACAGCTTTATCCTGCAAGGAGCCTTGTTTGCATAGCAATCCTGGAACTGAAACGTTGTCTTGCATTAACACATCCCCCAGTATAAGAATTTAGCTTTCTTTCAGACTTACACATCAGCCCACCAACTTTTTCAGTAGACTGATTCTACTGCAGGGAGAAAAAAAAAAATTGGTAAACCAATCAGTAACACTCCATGCACAATTTTTCTTTCCTTGTAAGCAGAGGAAATTTTTCTGCATGACTTAAGTTAAAGACATATTAAAAATAAGTCAGGTTATATGGGGGGGGGGGGGTGTTAGGCAGCTACATGTTAAGTCACACACAGAGCAGAGGTTTTGCAGTCCACATTCTCAAAAGGACTACTGAAGGTTACAAAAAGATATGGTTTTTATCTTAAAGAATATACTCCTAATTATATAAAAAGGGGGTGGGGGAAGGGAATAGAAATATCTTACTTTAGCGGTCTCAAGATTTAACAATATTGGTAAATTTCACCTTGAATCATCAACAAATAGTAATTCCAAAGACTTAATTCAACTTTCACTGACCTTTAAAAAAGACTTTTTGCTTTGCATAAACTGCACATAATGGCACTTCATATTTCTAATATTCTGCACATAAAATGTTTTAATCCCATGCTCTAATTAGAATAATTCTACAGTGAACACAGTGAGCAACCTACAAGCTCCTGCCATGCACTTGAAATTTTCCATGTAATCCTACTGTAGCAGCCTCAGCTTTAGCTGGCTAAAACTATGTTTGTGCAGTGATCAGAAGAGGAAAATATTGACATAAGCGCAGGAGGAACACTGCTGCTGTGCTGTTTGTTATCAGTTGTTCTGCAATTTCTGCCCCCCAACAACCTGCCAGCCCTCCTCAGCAACCTTTGAACATGCCAAGCAATCCATTTCACAGAGTATCAGGCAACCAAAAGAGACAGTCTGGGAACTTCTTAAAAATAACGAAAAGCTGAACATCTCTTCAGGACATTGTTTGAGGAATATTTTTATGCTTTTAAGCAAGCAACAAAAATTAGACTGAGCAGTAAGGGTGACCAGGAAGGGCTGGGCATTTGATGCGTTAAGGGCTGGTTAATCTCACAAATTATTGCAGACTCAGTTTAATAGCCACATGATCGTGCAGCAAAGCCCTAGGCCTCTCAGAGTCTAGAGAGAGCCCCTTGAGAGCAGAGCACGCTGCATGCTGAATGACTGAGTGTCAGCCCTTAAGTCTTCCCAAACTACTTTGCACACTATAAATATTTAAAAGATTGCTGGGGTGGGGGATGGGGGGAGAACAGACAGGCTCTGATCTACCAGGAAACTGTTTTTCGGTATTTAAACTGCCATTACTTCCTTTTCCTGCTCGCACAATGTAAGAATTTTTTTTTAATTAATAATCCAAAGGGGGAAAGTGTTCCCGTTCAGTTACCTGTAGCACTGCCGTTAGTATTTGCTGGGTAGGCCATGTTTGCTCAGTGACACATCCACAGCTAGGCTGCCTGGTGTCATGCAAATGCCATGCATCAAGTCCAACCAGACATGCAACCTGGAACAAACAAGTAAAAAGCAGTTAAAAAAACACTTGTAGTTTTAAGAAGTTAGGTACATTAAGCAGTAGGCATTTCTGAGTATTTAAAGTCTCATCCTCAATACAAACTTTAGCACAGCAGTAGCATGCTCCTCTTAAATCAGCGTCCTAGCTATCACAAACCCCAAAGGTGTCCAAGTGACCGAAGCTGAGCTGTGGTTCTCTGACAACCTCCAGATCTGTCGTCACTGAAGATGTAACTAGCTGAATCTGCAATTGGCCTTTGTTTTTCTGGCCTGCCCTCAACTTTTTTGCAGATGTTCTCTAAACATTCCTGTACCGCCGCAGATTCCTCACATTTTCTGGCATGTGTATAAAGTTCTAGATTACTCAACATTTTACGAAGGCAGGATTTTTTAGGTGGAGAGCACCTACAGAAGCACTGTACCAGTAAGTGGGGGACCAATGGCAGATTCTGAGCTCAGATGTCTCCCTGGGGAGGTGAGGGCAGAACCCTCAGGTGCAGCCAGAGCAGGCACCTCTGCCTGACAAACCTAGACACCAACAGCTACCGTGTGGAAGCTGGCAGGGTGGGGGGGACCACGAATGCTATCTGATTTTATCTGTGCTCATCTGACTACAAGACCTCGCCACTGCAAGTTTCAGCAGCAATGGGTTCTCTGGGTGTTAAGTGTTCTCCCAGCCCACACATGGCAGGTTGAACCAATAAGAAGCACTTGTCTGAAGCTCAGGCTGCAGGTACAGAAAAAAGGCACTGTCCCCCTGGGTGGGTGGCTGCTGGGATGAAGCCAAACCAGAGGCAGAGGCCAAAGCAGCAGCAGTTCTGTGGCCACCTAGCTGGCTCTGCAGCAGGGCTCCTGCCCCTCATTCCCGGCCCACCTTCAGTGCAGTGAGCAGCCTGATCACGACTCATCTTCAGCAGAAGATCTGACCCATCTGGGGCTACAGAGATGCCTCTTCCTGATTCTGCTTTGAGTTTTCTACAGTTCAAAAGCATTTCATTTTGTTGACTCAGATAGGTGGAGCTTAGGTGTATGAAGAACACCCTGCTTGACCCCCATCTGACTTGGGCTGACAACTCAAGAAACCAGTCACATTTTTCCAATTATATTTGATTTAGCTCTCACAGTACGTGCAGGGAAGTATTTAAAAGCTAAGCAGATTAGCAAAGTAAAAGAAAATCAAGAAATTAATGAGCACAGGCACCATGTGAATTTGAGTCAGACATACACTGACTGATAGAGAGGCTGGCTGTTTTCAAAAGCTGACAGAACTCCATCACACAAGCTAATACAGCTTTACTTTCTCCTTCAAGAACACAAATGCCTTCATTTTTAGTACAGTCCTGACATCAATTTTCCAAAAATGCAGAAAGCTTCATTGCAATTCCTCCTCCCCTAGCTCTGCCATATACACTGACATTTACTATCTCTTGTTCAGTGAAGGGCAGAGCATGAAGCTGCTATAAGGATTGTATAAAAGGCTAAGAACAACAATTTAAGGCAGGAATCCAACACAGGCCATGATGCATAGAGGCCCATCACAAGATTCCAGGCCTAACGATAATTATCAAATTTCTGAAACAATCGAGCATGGCCCATAAACAAAACAAAACAAAACAAAACAAAACAAAACAAAACAAAACAAAAAACCCCCCATGGTGCTGGCAAAGTTTGCAGCCAGAATAGAAGTTTTAAATCTGGGATCTTTTAAGAAAATATTAACTACTTCCTTTCAAACGGAGAGTTTTTAAAGCATCACTCCCATCTCTGCTTGCTATAAAGATATAGTTATGCTTTAAGCTGAAGACAGGCAATTTTTACTGAGTCACAGTGAATGCTTACTGAAAAATTATTGTCAGCTTCCATGTGAAGTTCAGGACATGTCCTGAAGTTCAAGACAGCCACTGTGTCAGGGCAGGCTGCACTTAGCAAGTGCAATCAATCTCTATCAGTGTAACTAAGGGTAAAGAAAACTGAATTTATTTACCCACTTCTGATTTGTTCAGCATAGATCTGTGCTTTCTCAGTAACACTGCAAAAACAGGTATGATTCCCTGCTTTCATTACATACACTGTACAAGGGAAGACCTGGGAGCCTGCACCCAGGGATGGATATGGACAGGTGGATGGGAGGGGATCCTGGGGGAACACATCTCTTTTAGGTGCAGTGCAGCCACGAATACAAGTGGGCAACCACAAAAATGAGGCCCGACCGTGGCGTGCCTCATCATGGGTTTAAAAGTAAAATCTGTTAAAAACACTAGTCACCATTCACAGGCACAAATGAGGAGAGCTTCCCAATAGCAAGAAACAAGTGTAACTGAGGTGACAATTGACATAAAGTTAACACAAACAGTGCTGAAAATCTACACAAGGACTAAGATCTACATTTTGTTGTGGCTTGAAGAGATGCAGTTGACCTGGTACTAACTGCCTTGTGGGTATGCTTCTGTTAGTTTCAAAGCTATGCAAACTCACTTGCTGATTCAAAACTTAAGTGAGGATTAATAAAATAATTCAGGAAACAAATTTGGATTCAGCAAAATCAGCAAAAACAGAAGGAAAAAAAGAGAGAAAACTACAGGATCAAATAATTTGTTTGCTAAGTGAAAGAACTGATTCCTGTGTTATTTTTTGCTTGTTTGTTTTTTGTTTAGGTCAAATGTAGAAGGAATTGAAAATCTGCCTATTAAACAGCTCTTCAAGTACAGAAAAAATCTGATCTAGCTCAGCAAACTCATGGAAGAAGAGAATTTTGTTGAAACGTGCTTTAAGCCATACAACGGAAACTGAATTCCTGAAATTGCACCAACACATACCTGGATCATTTTTAGAATGTGCCACATGTGATTCCTCAGCTGCACACACCCCAGAAGCTGCATTTGGACACAAGTCTCTCATGTGGGCAAGGCACAGCAAAATACCAGAGGCCAGCTAGAATACAGAGAGGAGGAAAACACACCTCCTCTACAGCAAAGCACGTTCTCTGGTAGAGACATCTTACACAAGAAAATTAGTAGAGGAGCTTGTATATTCCATTCCCAACTCTTCAACTCTTTGCCTATGTGTTTTTACATGCTCAACCCATGCTTGCCTGTGAATACTGTGATTTACAGATCCTAGGGCAAATGAATGCAAAACAAGCAGGGACTAGCTATATGAAGAGTTATTGCTCAATGAAGTCGTTGTTTAAAGCGTTTTGCATCAGATATTCAAACTCTCTTCCACCCTGAGGTTCAATAGCAGAAACCTTAAACACACGTGATCCTCAGTTTCTACAGGCATTCATGACACCCCAGCTTTTACAGGTTTTTCTGGAATGACAGTTTTTTAGGCTGAACATAAAGCCTATGTCCTAATGCTGTCGTAGTCACAAGGGAAAAGAACCTTGCTCCTCCTTTGTGCCGTGTCTTGCTAGGTCACTGACACCTATTCTGGTGTTTCAGCACCAGAACTATCTGAGTACATATAGATCACTTCTGGCATCCACACAGCAGAACTACAGAAATGCAGAAGCCTCAAGAGTCACAGACCTTGTAGAAAATCCAGACTTGCACTTCAGTCTGATGTTTGCAGGAGACACTTAAGATAGAAAACAGTGGAGGTTTGGTCTAAGAGGAGCTGTAGAACAGCATGTTGGCCACACAGTAATTAGAAGAGAAATATAACTCAGCTCTTAACCCAGAAAAGCATCCTGAAAGTCCTCCTGTCCAGGGCTGAGGTCTCATGTGGCAATGTGACACAGACTGGTTTGTGGGATTCAAGAAAACAGATTCTGGCTTCCCAGGCAAGGAGGCTTTAGGCCAAAGAGACGTGTATGTAACTTCTTTTTTTTTTTCATGGTACACACAGACACTTAAGAGCAAACAGGCATATCAATCACTCCAAACAAGCTCCAGATCACCACCATATTTTGAACCACTCACAGGGTGAATGTGGCTCAGACAATACAATTTCTTTTTTTAAGATCTGGATTCAAAGTGGGAGGACTGTATGTCAGAACTGTGAAGGAATCAAAGGTACTGGCTCCCAATTGTTCATATGGATGTAGTCAGGGAATGGTTCCAGGAGAAAAACCAGCTCTGCTATCCTATCCAGCAAGTGCAAAGTGGTGATTAAATAGGTCTGGGGTAGAAGGGTTTGACAGAGCAAGTCGACCCAGAAGCTGCAATACTCAAGAAGAACTGGTACTGCTCCATTCCTGCTATACATCAGTGCAACAAGACTTCTGCCTGAGACTTCCCGCTCACATGTGGGTTGTCCTGGCAGTAGAACTTGCCCCGTTTCATTCTGCAAGACACTGATAACATTTGGAAACAAGAGACAAGACACATGCAAAACCCATCTGAAAACACAGATGGTAATTTCTCTAGCTGCGAGAAGAAATTGGCACTACGAATGCCTCCTGCTCAGGTAGAGTGGCAAGCACTTTTCAAATTTGTGCTTCTCTACAGGAAACAGGAATGTCTGCAACCTATATGTACCAAGTATGCCAGGTGCAATTTAAATGAAGCAAGGTCTGAAGCCAACAACAGCAAAAGAGAAAGTATGTGGGGAGTTGCTCTGTGGCTGGTATCTGTGCTGGGATAATGACTGTATCTCGCTGATACTTTCTTTTCAATCTTAGCCCTGCTTTGGCTGTGTTCTTCTTATCTTTGCGTTTATCAAAATGAGTGGCAAATAAATTGAAAGGCAACATTTGTAAGGGAGAAATATCTTTTCTTTATATATGCTATTTTAGAATTAAAGGCAAAAAACAAGTAAGAATGTTTGCTATGCAAACATATAAGGTTTGGGGTTTTTTTTCAGGTCAGACACAGAGTAATCATCTTTGAGATAAAGGTAAATTGTGAGTGATTTTAGATTTCACTTAATTATTTAATCATGCAACAATTCACCCATTCATATAATTTCTAGAGCAAATGTCTTTCTAACGTTGCATCCAAATCACAAGCAAAATTATGCAAGCTGCTGTTCAAGTCTCACTAACTGAACAAAATAAATCACTAGCTAGGCCACCCTAAAATGCAGAACTAAAAATCCCAGGGAACAGTGTTTCCTGCAGCATCTTTCAGGCAGCAGTCAGTTGTGGTTCAGTCTCTCCCTCACAAGACAGAGACTATTTTTACTATATGCAGTATGACAGGTGATTTATTTTGGACAATATTTAAGCAGTCAATCAAAAGAAGCCACCTCTCACTAGGTTTTTGGGTTTTTTTCTGCAGAATCTGCAGTGTGATGAGAACAAAAGAAGCCTTGTAAATCTTTTCAACAAGCAAGTTAATTAACAAGATATGGCTACGGTCAGCATGAATTTACCTGCTTGGCTTCCTCACTCCCTCCACTTATGGCACTGGTCTGTAAAAAGGTCTTTCTTTACAGCAGAGCTCCAGGCAAAAGCTGAGCTAAGCTCTGTTAAGAAGAGAGTGATGGCTCAGAAACTCTGGGACCTGAGTCAGCAAGCTGAAGAAAAGAACAGTCAGACTGCTCCTACCCAGAGCAAATGCTTCCCTCCTGACAAAAACAACAGCAAAAAATCAGACCTAACTCTAAGCTTTGTTTCTTTTGAACCCCGAAGTCTGAGCTAATGCAGTTCCAGGCTCCAATTCTCAAGCTGTGTTGGAAATAAACAACCAGTTTCATGAGGATTTTCTCAATTGTCTTCTCCCCCCAGCTGCTATCTTAAGCACACTTGCATTAAGCTTGTCTGCCCACCTTGTTATTGCTGCAGGGAGAGAATAAATGTATAACCTTCAGTAATCTAGGGGTCTGAGGGATTTTCTTCTACATACTTGAAAATGGTCTTCTTATCTCCTGATTTGTTATCTACAAACCTTCTGCTTCACTCTCCTAAGCCACCTACCTACTGTATAGGAGCGGGGCTTTACTGGGTAGCTTTCAGTACGGAAAATGGATATATGTGAAAATATTTCAAAGGTACTGGGTCCTTATGGCCACTCGAAATATCACACAAATTTTCAAATTTTTCAAAAAAATCAGTTTCTGCATTTGCTAGCAATAACAGAAATAGTCTGCCATCAGCTGCTGAGTTTTAGTTTCCCTTCTACAAGGAGTTATCACAGTTTTTTCTGGAGGATTTGGAAGAGAAATCAGCCATTCCACACAAGCCACTCACTGACTTGCTGGGAAAGGAAAAAGAAACAGCAAAAGGATTTCAAAATAGTACCCAGCAGAAACAAACATAACAAGCATTCTGTAGAGGCAGATAAATGATCCATCCAGACTACCTTGTTTTCAATAGTAGCAACAGCAGATATTATTTAAGGAGAGTAAAAATGCCTTATGATGACTCCATGCTTCTGTATTCTCCCAGCATCAACAATTATTGGATTGGGAATATTTAAAGGTATGCTCTTACTATGCAATTTTAATATTCACACAAATTGCCTGTGAATTTTACTACCCTCTTTCTGATCCTGCTGATGCCACCTGCTTCTGCTGTGGAGCATGAAGTCCCAAGCTGTCAATACCCACCACCTACTTTTTTCTTGTTTTAAACTGATGATTCAGAAATTTTGCTGCCACCAAATTCCTTTGCAGTTTTATGAACTATAATCTTCTCTCCCAGCTCATAGGCAATACTATCCCCAGCTCATTTTACTTTGCCCTTTTTGTACCCTTTCACGTATAGTCACCATGTGGAAGATCCTGGTCATGAACAGCATCTTACTAAAAAGTTGTTTGCAAGAACAATCATAAAAACTGGGGTAAGGTACATTCAGTTTTTTTTGTGTAACCAAGCTTGGCTCTCACAACTAGCTAATTTGTGGGAAGTAAACCTCAGTTCCAGTAATTCTTGTGAAGCAGTTAAGACAAAACAGAACTTACCTGCAAGCACAAGCAGCTTTCTCTAGCATAGGCCAGAGGTTGGACACAGCCCTCCCAAGTATCCCAAAAGACATCAGGTCAGCCTAGTGGACTTTTGGTAGCCACGCCTGTTCTCAGAGATCCAGCAGACTCACTGTCAGCCACAAGTGGCAGCCCTTGCTAGGTTCTTACTATCAGGAGATAGTAAGAACATTCATTAGTAAAATCACCATTCATTAGGAAAAGCAAACCTTTGTATGGATTCTGTAAATCATAGTTTGCATGCTTTTGTCACTTGTAATAAGGAGGATATCCCATCCATACAGAACTGGGCTACAGTCTGATGACTTGGTGGGCCTTGTCTGATGTGCAAGAACATGTTCTTCACTCATGTGATGTGAGCCTAAACAGACAGGTCTGTTTGGATGACACCCATCACACAGTGCTGCAAGGCCCCCCACACCCCACAAGCATTCTCAGACCACCCATCTCTTTTGGAAATAGTTCCTGACAACATCATTGTCATCACGTTACATTACAGAAGAAAAAAACACACCTTCAGAAGATGGCATAGTGCTGCAGCTCAGAAACCCATTTCTGTTTATATTACAGAAAAAAAAATCAACTAGAGAAAGAAAGGCAACCCACAGTAGAAAAAAACAAGTTCTTTTTTATACCTGAAATTCCTAATGGATGATGTAGAAGACACTCCCTTTTATTTATGCCAGTGAATAATGAGTCACATAAAAATACACAAATTCAAGTCAGTATGATATTGCTATGCGTCGTAATGCTTGCTGTGACAGGGAGCCCAAAGGATGCAACTGGGTTACCCACATTTTTCTTATGGAAAAGCAGGAGGGATGAGACTTCCATGGCTTGAAATAGTTCAGTCTCCAAGAAGGAGATGAAACATGTGCTGAGCAGCATTTTCATCTGCTGACAATGACTGAAATCCAGCACGACTAACAAAAGAAAAGGTTTCCAAAAAGTTGGAGAGGAATGACTGCATGTTGGGGATGATGCATGCATCCAGCTGTAGCATACCTGTAGCCTCCCAGAGCTGAAAACCCTGGAACTGCTCTGCCTGGGACAAGAAACAGTTCTAGCTTCCTCTCCACAGCATGTGCATAAACTGTCCATCATATCTGTTCACTCAATGGGGCAGGACAAAATACAGCATCCTTTCCACTATATCTTTAAGCACTAAAAGTTGAACAACAGTTGGAAAACCACATATGCAGATTACAATAATTTAAAATTAATTCACTTATTCAAAGAGAATTTACAGGGAGGCTAAGATGAACAAACCAAAAAAGGATGTTTATGAAATGGACTGTAATCTTGTTTTGACCTTGCATCTAAGATAAACTGCAAGTATTTTAAGGCACAAACTCTGATAAACAGAGAAATCTAACTCTTCTATAAATTACCCAAGTATTTAGTCTTCAGTGACATTGCATATATAATGGCACAAGCATGAAACATATTTAGAGGCAGACAGTCAAATCTTAGTCTGTCTGCTCCTCTGATTTTAGGTCTGAGATACTATACATAACTAGACCAACCATAGATCTGATATGACAAAAGGGCAATGATATGGGACAGTTGGCAAGTTCAAAGACAAATACTTTTGTCCAGCAGCACTTGCTCATGTAACTGTGACCTCAGCTGAAGGTGTATCTTTGCCTGAGAAAGTTCCAGCAGATCAGTTTTGTGCCCTAAGTACTGCTTCCCCCCCACAGTAATGTCCAAATCCTGGTATCTCTTTTTTACTACTAATATGGGTACTGTGGACTGTGATTATCAATCTTACATGAACAGAGAAATGATAGGCTTTTTCCACAATGAAAATGGAAAGTTGTAGGGTCAAGGAGACAATATTGCAAGGGCCAGGCTCTTGCTTTTCATCTACCAGTTTACAAGAGAGGACTTAGAAGTCTCACTCTCCATTAGATCTGTCTATAGCCCACAGTGCCAACATCTATCCCCTAAGTGCTAGACTATATCCACAATATAATGGGCCCATTTCTCCTCAAGCTGCTTGAAGTGACCCTTCAGGAATACAAAGGGACCCTACTTACCACAACTTTTCTATTGAGACCACAACCCCACAGCTTCAGCATCACCAGGGAACACACTCCAGACATCCTCCAGGCTGCTGTCCCTTCCCACTCCCTCACACAGCATCCCTCAGAAACAGCTAGCATGTGTGCACAATTATTTTTACCTCCTCCCTAAGCCACAAACCATCTCTTGTGAGGTTTCCAGTGTTAATTCCAGGGGTGAGGAGGTTTCTCTGGTCCTGCCTCCAAAGCCACCATTTGTCCACACCACAGCCTATGGACTGCAAGCCTGCATACACTGGCATGAGGGAGGCAGGATATCACAGCAGCAAAACCCCACCAGATGCCATATGGCCTCTTGTTATTGAGCATGCAGAGTCACCAAACCATGCTAACACTTTGATTTGGAGCTGGCATGAATCAGCTGGAGACCATCTGGCAGCCGCTGCAGCAGGGCATGATGGAGCCAGTCTAGCTGGGAATCTCCATACTCTTCCTGCTCAACAGCTCACAGAGAAAGACTTGTCAGCTTGTCAGGCAAGTGTCACTCAGCCTCTGTATTGCATGCAGCCAAAAGCATTTTGCTGCATGTGGACACCTGCAGGAAACTTACCCACCCAAAGGAGGGGACCACAAGTTGGGGCAATGCACTTGTCCCTCACAAGGGATGTTCCCCTCTGCAGCCTAGTCAAACCAACATTGAAACAATCTGTTCCTAGTACTCTGGGACTTTGTAATTTAATCAGGGTAATTGAAACTCAGCATAGAGTTCACATAACCTGTCTTCCTCCTTTCTCAGTGAGAGAGTGAACTAACACTTGCATTAATAATTCACAGCATCTTTTCATGCTCATTCTTCCCATCTTTTTCAAAGAGATGTACAATAGCAAGAGAGTCCAGTGCATACAAAAGTGTGGTGATCAACTTACTGCACAAGAACTTTTCACCTTAGGATGCCAGGACTCAATGACTTACGTCTCTCCCCTGAAAATTCTAATCTAAAGCCCTGCATCTGGCAACTGGCATGAGGCACACCGCTGCTGTGCCACAGGGTGCCAGGAAGCAGAGGTGCTGACAGGCTGCTGGGACGTGTGTGGTACAACTGCCATGTGCAGCATCGTGGCTGGCAGTGCTGACTCTCATTTCTGCCAGGCACATCCAAATAAACTCGGCCTTCATTCCCATTGTCCGTCAGCCAAAACTGTATCTCAGCGCTGACATGAGCTGAAACAATAACAAACAAGGGGCCATCTATATCTTACAACAAGATATAATTCAAGTTAGAATCCAATCCGTAATTCCCCAAATGGTGTATGGATCTGAAACACACACCCTGTTGTAACTCCAAGACAGTGGACTGAGTCCACCATAATTCACAAAAAATATAAATTTCTGTGGAGATCCATAAATATATTACCTTTAGTATTTTTAGTTGATCTCTTGTTAGATAGCAGACTGTTAATAAAGAAATAGCAAAATAAGGAATGTTTTTGTTTGTCACCATATGAGCAAACAGACAAACGGATGGCAGTGCATCTTGCACAACAAACCAAATTCTGGTAGAAAAAGAAAGAACTTAAGCTTCTGAAGAGCAACAGGCCTGTCACTGAAACAATGCATCATCAATGTGATTCATGTGTTTCTTCACAGAAAGCGAGTCCTAAGCAGGAAACTATGTAGTGTAAATAAAACTGAAACTAATTCAGATGTTCTTAGTAACACAAGAATGGCTTTCATATTCACTTGTATTATTATCTCAAGAGCAGAATAAGCTGCTGTGCAATTATCAATGCCCTCCTGAAACCATACCACAAAGGTCCTAGCAGAGGGGCACTGTCTTTGTTCTCATTATTCTCATCCACATGCTGCTTCCCCAGAAAGCCAAGCCATACTCTGAGCTCTCCCCAGCCCCAGTACCCACAGATTTCTGATAAACACACAGCCACAGCGAACAAATCAATACAGAGCTTAAAAGCACATCCATCTATCTTCTTGCAAGAGCGGCAAAACAGAAAACGCACAATTTATTTATACCTGTCCCCTTTTTCCCTCATTCCATGCATAATCCAGAAGACAGCAGCTGAATTTGAATAAGGGCTGTCTCAGTCAGATTAAAACGAAAATTTTTTAAGATTTAGGTTCTGTTTTTTTCAGTCTGAGCAGAACTTAAGAATCCCTTCTGGAGCCACTGTAATTTCCTCACAAAGTCTAAAAATAATCCTTTTTAGCAATATAGCTAATTTTTTACTGATTTAAAATCTTGAGAAAAGTTCTTATAGGAGAGGACTAGTTTCTTTCTCAAAATATGCTGAATTTCCTTTTTTCCTACCTTACATACTTGGAGGAGATGCTTACTGTTCTGTCACCAAGGATCTATGTACCTCATTTGGGGCTAATAAGCCCTAATTTTATCTGCTCCCATTTCTTGGAGCAACAGATCCACTGCCTAAAAGTGAGCAATGGGAATTGTACACTTCACTGTATTTTTACTGCAAGGGAAGACACCAGACAACCAAAATCATTACAAAGCATCACTGCACGACAGGACTAAAGACTTTTGCAAGTCCTCCTCCTCCTCCTTTTAATTTCTTATGTTTCTAAAGCCATTTAATCACCATATGAGGAAATGCTAGTGTTTACTTTTTGCTCTTCTCTGCTGTACTGAACGACCTTTTCTTTCCCCCCCTCCTCAATACAATAGCAAAAGCAAGCACACAGGTTACAAAAGAATGACTGTGGACACACGTGTTGCTAATTATTAATCCATGTTTTGCCCTTTGTTTCTGATAATGTATATCCAGTATCAAAATGTTGCCAAGAAAACGAACAGAATGAAGGCCGATGCTGATGTTAGCCTGCAGTGAAGTTTCAAAAGCTGAAAACATATAAGCAAGCAAAATTTTCTTTAGGTAAACAGTTAATTTTCCATTTCCTACATCTAAATGCCATCACATACCTCGTATACACCTGCTTATACAAAGGGCATACTCCTTTTCCATTAAACAATAGGGACAATAATAGATATAAGATACTAAATTGCACAGTATTTAGAAATATTCTGTATTTCCCTATTCATAAAAGCATTTCCTCTTTCGGGGTGGAAGGTTGGCATCAAGGTGGGAAGCTCTCTGCAATCATTTAAGCTGGGGAAACACCTTGTTGAGAAGAATGTGATCTGATTTTCAAAGACTACACAAGTACAGGCACAAAACCTGCTTCAGTTTCCCTCTACCAGAACAGAACTGGCAGCACAAAATACTTGCTTGTAAACCAGACAACAATATTTCCCATACAGTATGTCTACTTCACCAGAAAAAGTAAAAAGAGAAGAAACAGGCAAATGATGTTAAGCTTGCAGAAGACAAACCTTAAGAAGTGAAATGAACGCTATGTGAATTATTATTTCAAAAATATGATTTAAAAAGTTGACTGCATTTATGTATGCAATGGAGTATTACTATTCAAATGCTTTATTTTTGCTATAGATTAATTTATAGATTATTTTATAGCACATTCATAACTGGGGGAAGAAATACAAACCCAAATGAAAATTATTTTGAGTTATCTGAGGACATTGGTACGCTTCTTACCTAATGCCATGACCCTGAAAGATAATTGTATGAAAATAGGACCTTTCAAAGAAGGAAAATACTGGTTAGGTTGCACATCACCATGAAATTCTTAAAGGGTGAAAATCATCATCAGTTTCCTTGTAAATGTAGCTAAATTCATCATATGATAGCTCAGGCACATGAGCCTTTGAGGGTACATAGATGAGCACTATTTTCAACAACAACTGTCATGTAAGGCATGTTCTTTAAGGGCCAACTTTAAGAAAGCTAAATGGTATTTAAGCAACAAAACTTACTCAGTTTACACTGTCTCCATGCCCACCAAAATTAGGAAAGCAAATGTTAAACATGGACATGTCTAAAATTTGGTCAATCCTTACTGGGCAACATGCACCTCACAAATTGATGTGCCAAGTCACACCAACTTATACACTGTGAACTATGCTTGCTGCTCAGAGTGAATAAAGAAGTGGATGGCTGCAAATTTTATCCTTAACTGAAGTCTTGTAGCTGCAGCATAAGACCTCAAACCTTTGCAAGTATATCTCTGCTTTACTAGAACCAACTCTCAGCTGATTTTAAGAGAACGGTGGTGTTTGTTTTTTGGTGCATAAATCACACATCAACAGTCGCTGTAGCATAATAACCAGGCAGCTATGATTGTTACCAAAATCTGTGGTGGGTGGCTCTTTTTTTTGTTGTAGTTGTTGTAAATACATGTGAGCTTAACATACAGCAAAGTAACATAACAAAATCAAGATTATTTTATTGTGTTATAACTCAGATACCAGAATACATTCTTGAAAAAGTGTGATAGAAATAGGAAGGGTTAACTTAGTGGCAGACACTGCAGCACAAAAAGCAGACTGCAGATTTTCAACAGTATTCGCCCTTCATTTTCCTTAGGGAGCTCACTGCAGGACTTGCAGAAACAGAAAAGGACTTTCAAAGCTTACTTGGAGAACTGCTGATAATCAAATTACAGCATGGACTACCAGAGCTGCAAGGTATGTGAACATCCCTCTGTGATCTAGTCTGCTCCCAGCTGCAGGGAAAGGAGTAGCATAAAAAACAGTTGAAACAAATTTCTTAGCATCGCTTTTCAACAGCAGTATTTCTTGGTCCATAACTAATGAGATTTTTGTCTCAAGTAGGAGTTGGCCTCACACAAGAGCTATAGAGATGAATCAAGGTTTTCAGGGTGCCTCCCACCATCATCTCCCTATCAGCTCAGCGACACCCACAAATTGCACTGCTCTTCATGGTGCTTACCTCTCTGCTGAGAGCTTGAGGCAGCTGGCTTTGTCACAGGACAGGCACATAAACCCTGACTCCATACATAAGGTGACCTACAGCTGCTCTGGTGGTGCTCCCATTGTGGCTGGACACTATTTTGGAGCTGGGAAGATTTTAGCTCATACAGAAATAAACACAGCTCTGTGTGTCAACACTATCCATCTCCTCCCCCCATGAAAGATTTTACAAGCAGCTGCTATGCTCAAAAAAAAGCTGCAGGAACAAACATTCCCAAAAGTGCCAATTAGCAAGGCAATGTGGGAAGGCAAAACCTGAACAGGTATAACATTTGGCGTTTGGTGCCAGCAGCTCTTTGCTCAGAAACCAAAGAGCATTAAAGGTGAGAAAAAAAAAAAAAAAAAGAAAAAGAAAAAAGAAAGCTTAAAAAAAATTCCACTTTCATTTTATTGACTTGGCAGCAGTGAACAGTGGCAGAAGGAATGCAACTGTGGAGAGAACATTTTGTTCGTTCTCAGCAGCACATAGGTTTTTGAGGCAAGGTGGGACAGAACAGCAGAAATCACTCCCTACACTCTCTAGGCCTGTGAAGACACCAGCCAGCCCCTCCCATGAGATGAATGTGTATTTACATTGCTGCAAGAACAAAATAGCATTCAAAGCAACAATGATGATAACACCTTTTAAAAAAACCCTTTAGGAATCACTGCTGCTCTGTGCATATGAATGTTATCTGTAAATATAAATTTCATCTTATTAAAAAGTGTTGATAAATACTGCAAGATAGAGTTGACTCATGATGGAGACAACTGCTGTCTAAAAACATAATTAATTTCTACCTCCTGTGAACAGCTCTAAAGGTGTAAGTTCCAGAAAAGAGACGAGAAGCAGCTCGAAGATACTTGGGCAGTCCTTCAGAAACGTTATTAGTTGCATCCATTCATCAAGAACAGAGCAAAGCACTGTAGGAAAGCATGTTCAGTGAGCCACTGTGCTCATGCACATTATCACTCATGATGAGCATGACAGATTCCTGAGCTCTTTCCTCTGCAGCACTGAGAAGCACTGGTCTCGTCAGTACAAACTGCTGCTACTGAACAGAGCTCATCTTAACAAAATCCAGCTGGGCTACTGAACGCCATCCTCTCTCCAAAAATGGGACACACTCTCCACAGTGCAACTGCAATCCTGCGTGGTATCACCGAGTGGCAGCTGCACAACCTTTATTCTGTGTGTAAAGGAACGTAGAAAAACCTGGACCCAAAGAAAAGTAGCACCTCAGAGCGAGATTTCAGAATGATTCAGATTTGGATGATTTCAGAACAAAAGATGGTTTCCACAAGAACAGAAGTTAATCCAATGTGATCACCATTGGGGTGATCACATTTTCAACAAAAACTAGCTTTTTTTCTTTTTAAACAAAGTCTCACAGTTCCAAAAAGTTACTTTATTAAAAAGCTTACCATGTCGCCCTCTTCAGCATCCAAACAGTGATTAATGACAGTAAAAATTCACTTCTAACATTCCAACCACAACACTTAAAGCCTATTTGTGGGACGCTCTAAAGCAATCACTTTTTTTTTTTATTTTCAGTTTTCATATCAAGGCATTTGGTTTCTGCTCCCAATCAGGGGGAACCTACACAGCTCATTCCCAAATTTGCCAAAATCATCAGTGGGCACAGCAGTGCATACCTCTGCAGAGCAACCACTAAAGGGAGTAGTGGGGGGAGAATAAACATCATGCTTCTTACTATCCCTCAGGGCCAGCTGTGTTTTGTGCCAGCTCATAGTTACAGCATGGGCGGAAATTTGCATTAGCGAAAAGTAGGAGGAATAAATAACAGGAATAAAAGATAAACAAATTTCCCAGCGAATGTGTTTTAATTATTTCCTGCCAACTCTCTCACACCAACCTCTAATCCCAGATGAGATTATTTATTAATTGTATTTATTCGCTGTCTATTCTTCATGTCCTAATCAGTCCTGTTCTTCATCTTGCCAGATCTGTTGATTAAATAACTGTTGCTTATGTATATTACAAAATCAAAATGCATCACAATGACTTGTGGCATCCTAGTGCTGCTTTTAGCAAACTTTTGTCAGAAAATTTCTGTCTCTGTATGGGTGCAAACAGGGAAAAACCTCTGCTCTTGGCAGTACTGTAACTCCTGCCCCATACCACAGGTGCTGCAGCAGACCACCTAATACTTCCAACCAACGCAATTCAAAGGAAAACAGGATAGGGAGATACGTTGCAAGCCAAGAGATATGCTATTTTTGCCAGGAACATCTTCTATCCGAATATGGAGACTAGTCAGCTAACAGCAAGATTTAATGGAACAGTGAGGACCCCGTTTGGATTTCAAAAGGCAGGAATCTACTAAAGCTGCTAGGCTAGTAATGTGCTAGGTGAGCCTGCTACACTTTAACAGTCCTAAGAGCCTCTGAATTTTGACACAAGTACCCGTGATGATTTGTAAGCCTCCTAAGACATAGGGAGCAAGTTTCACAGGTGATGGCAGCTGCTCCCACACAGCTTGTGGTCTGCACTGCTGCTAGCTTGCAGTGCCTTGCCTTTGCTCCTGCAAGATGGTTACGATCTCACCACAGGCCCATTAAGAGAGTGAAAACAGCAGCAAAAACACCCACATGGAGACACTGCCAATTTAGTAATTGAGCAATTTATTGCCCGGACCAGCCTGCAGCACTGGGACCTGCTGAAGGCAGCATCCATCTGCCCCAAACCAAAGCCTGGGCTGCCCCATTCTGCCCTCCAGACCAGTTCTGCAGCCCAGCCATTTCCTTTAGCTTTATTCCAGGGGATATGGGGAACTGATAAACTGAATGCTAACAGCAAGCACAAGGTATTGTTATTCCCCCCTATTTTGCAGATTGTCAGAGGGAATATTAACAATAGGCAAGCACAGGATGCACAAACGCCCAACTTTCCCAGGCAACAGCGGTAAAAATGTGAAAGCAGTGACCCATGCCAACTGATAAGCAGCTGTTTCAGTAAATTCAAGGCAGAGTTAAGCCCAGGTTCAGAGCAGTTGCTGAGAGCTCCCACGAGAACACCATGGCTGACCTCATACATGTGGGTCTGTTTCTTGGTGTGTAACCCACTCTGAAAATGGTTTAATTGCCCAAAAGTTGACTGAATCACTGACCCTCATTAAGTGAAACCAGAATTTTCAGACAAAATTTCTCCCACACAAAGAATTCAAAGTTGTAAACTCTAACTTTGCTACTCACTTCCTAAGTTTGGTCAGCCTCTCTGGCCACAGCATTCAAAGTAGTGACGCACCCTTTCAGCTGCAGATACCTCTAGCATTTTGCAAGGTGTGACCATTTTCCATTAAGTAGTCCAAGACTCAATACAGAAAATAAGAAGGTATGTCTGTTTTTTGTTGTACCTGGAAAATACAAGTTTTTCAGCAGAACTTAAACTATTAAGGACAGAACTGGCTAAGGCCAGTGTAAAACCTGGCAGTAACATCAATCTTATTTACTGACAAATAATGAATAATCAACAGATAAAAGGACTACAAATCTCACTTCTTCAGGAAGCTCTATGCTCCTCTCTCAGTTCAAACTAATTCAACCACTATGTAATCAAGACAATTTTGTAAAAAAACGTGCTGAGAGTACTGGGCAGAGTTTTCTTTGCAATAACCCAATCTTTTGCAGTGAGATGCAGCTGCACAAATCGAGCTTCCTTTTGCCCCTAGTGAAGGCACAGACATTTAACAATTGTTCCTGTCAACAAATTCCTCTTCTCTTACTCACAGAAATATACTTGACTTCAAGCAAATTCAGCCCAGTGGTTACAGCATAATGTAAACCAGTTATTACTCAATTTTCTGTAACTTTTATATTATAGCATGTCTGCATTTCCATTTGTATTTGGTAGACCACAGTCTTTTCATTGGCACTGCTAGCTCACTTTTAAGGTCATCTGTAACTCCCAGCTGGATGGAGGTGTTGAGTTTTCTATTTATTTGTTTGTTTAGTACCACAGTGTGAAATAAAAAGCAGTAATTCTTAATAAGAACCCTTGGGAAAATGGTCATCTGGAAACATTCCCCTATACTGTATACAGTACCAATACTGTCCTGGTAGAGGAGATCATGAAAGAGAAACAAAACATAAAGGATGTGTATTTTTATTTATTTGTTTTTGCTAAAAAAAAAAAGGAGAGGAGAAAAAAAAAGTAATGCATGCTAGTTTTGTTATCCTTTTCAAATACAAGGCAGGCAGAGAAAACAGATGCTTTGTATGAGGTGAAAATGGAAGCATCTTTTCTCCACTTTTTTTTTTTCCCCCCCCCAAACTTGGAAATATTGTGCAGTTTCATGTTCCAAACCAGCTGCATTCTCTTTACTCAGAACAGCTTTCCTAACTTTTGCTCTGAAACTTATCACTGATTGTTCATTTTAGAAGGATGGCTGGACATATAGATATATGTACACTAATCTGACCACATAATTGGTTGTGGCACTAACCTCATTATCTATCTCAAAACAAGATAAGGCTATGGGATTGTCTTATTCTGCATTTAAGCAAAATCCTACACATTTAAAATAACACAGTATCTCCTCATGATGACAGCTGCATCAACTGTGCCCTTGTTTAAACCACAACATTAATTAGTTCAACAGTTAAGCAAAAAGTGACATTATTTGAAGGGCTAGAAGTCCAATTTTATTAGTAGAATCAGGGATGGCAACTTCAAGCATGATTGTGAATTGTGGCAGAGACACATTTAAGAGGGAAGCTGAAGCAGGGGTGAGAAATCAAGCAGGTACCAGCAGAACCACAGACTAGTACCAACTCTGCCCAGCATCCTGCAGAGCCATCAGAAAGGTTAGCTGAGGCTGCAGTCAGTCACAAGCTCTGCTTAAATACAACGTGCTTCCTCAGCAAGAGCCTAATCTTTGTCTACGTTTTCAGTTATCTTGTACTTAGAAGATGGCCATCTTTCAACCACAAAGATCCCCTGGAGCAGCAAGATGAGAGTTTCATGTCCAAGCAGTAATTGTTTTACGCAGTCCTCTAGCTTTGCTACTCAGGCAAAGCAGAACAATTGCATAAGAAATTCCTTTATAACATCTGGGCTCCTTTGGCTGCCATGTCTCCTCACAGATACACTTTAAATCGCTGTCTAGCAGGACACAGCTGTGACAGAGCACCAGCATTCTGAAAATTTTCAGTCAAGGCACTGAAATGCAGAGCAATCCTCAGCAGTGGCCCTTACAATCATTTAGAGAGGGCAAGTAAATGTCACTCAATTTGTTCTCTCTGCTTGAAAGAAATGTAATCTACATCTGAGTATCTAATTGCCTATCTCACAGAGCAATTTCTGCCGATGAAATTTTATATTATGAAGCTTAATAAACAGTAGGCAAAGAGCAATGGGCTATAGAGAATAATTGCTCATTCCAATAGCATACATTTGTGGACAAACTGAGTTGTATTCATATTAAGGAATAATGCAGTGTGTTAACTAGCATATATCCGAACAAGACAAGGAAAGAGTATGGATCCTGCAAATACAAAACTAAGCTTGTTAAGTTCAGCATTCTTACAATTTTATTTCTATTTAACTGACATTAAAGATAAAATATGTTTATATTTAATATATTTGAAATATTTAAAACATTTAAATATATTTAATATATTTTAAAAAATAAAAAGTATTTTGTATTTACTACATTAATAACATCAGTTAAATAATTTCATTTTTCCCAGACTTGCTTGC
The DNA here is from genome assembly GCF_971803275.1 of Cyanistes caeruleus. Classification (NCBI taxonomy): domain Eukaryota; kingdom Metazoa; phylum Chordata; class Aves; order Passeriformes; family Paridae; genus Cyanistes; species Cyanistes caeruleus. Next base: position 54,996,358 of record NC_141732.1, read on the forward strand.
TTCCCAGTATTTCTGCAAAAACAAGGTGCATTTTTTATTTGAAAGGTTTTGTTTTATAGACACATACAGCATTACATGTGCAAGCCAAGATTTATTCCTACTGTTAATTGGCTGGGATTTTTTTATGATGATATAATATTATGATTAATATTTTATCTGTTATACTTTTATCTCATACAGACAGCACAAGCCACGGAAAGATGCTGCCACTTCAGTGTAGAGCATCTGGGTATTGGACACCTCTTTGCAATTAAAAGTTTAATAATTCTCTCCCCTAACAGCATAATTAGCTTTACCTTAAAACCTTTTTGATAATCGGTCTCAAATCACTAGTCTTAATTTCTATTTGTATTAGGTATGAGAGCCAAAATACTTGGTGAAAACATACTTTTACACACCTAAACAAATTTTTGCACAGATGCCTGGATGGTACTTTTTCTAATTTAATTTTCTAATTAAACCTAAGGTGCAAGTTGAGTAGAACCAGATAGCGATAGAGATTTTTTTACCTAACTCAAAATAAATGCAAATGAATTTGCCACTGATTATCTGACTTTCTTTCCAGGAGAAATCCCTTCTCTCTTCTAGTAAACAGGCCTTGCTAAAGGGAAAATGTGGGGTCACAAACCCCACCCTCACAGAGACCCATGCCTTGGCATAAATGGATCAGAATATGGACTATTATTTTTTCCCAGCATCCTACAGGTTCTTGACCATCTAGTCAGAGAAGAACTTCAGATACCATGTCTCTGTTCAGGTCTGCCCTTCAATCTCTTTCAATGAAAAGTAGCACTACTGGATTTCAATAAAAGATTTCTGGTGCTCCCCAGGATTTTACCCTCAAATTGACTCAGGTGTGGGACAAGCATCCTGATTTAACTAAGTTTACCTACTCTGTTTAATATTTCACATACATAGAAAGATGCTGTATTTGTCTTAATTATGACCTCATTTTGATAATTTTATAAAGTTTCTTCAAGATATCTGTGACTTGATACACAAATTCATCCACTGCTAACCCTTGCCCAATAATGTGCAATCATACCCGATTATTTTAGCATACTTCTCAATATTTAGTAATTGTCCCTCTTCATTCAGCAGAATCCTCCTCAAGCTTGTGTCTGCAGGACAGCAGCAACACATCTTTAGAAGAGTGTAGATGACCACTCAACCCTGCAGGACCTCAGCTCTTCTGAGATGTAAGAGGAGAAATGAAAAGGAGAATAATGCAATAATTTGCAACTCTGAAAACTGACACCTCCAACACAAACTTTTCAGACCCGGAATACACATTTTTCCCCAGTACAAATGTGTGGTGGGCAAGCAATGAAAAGTGACTTTATCGTCACCAGAAAGTGATTTTATTTTTTTTTTTTTTAGTGTTGAATACTTTCTATCATCGGTCTTAGGATTTTTCTAAATAAAAAAAGTTTCCTATTAAACTATCCACACTGCCATCTAGTGCAAGAAGCTGGGTTGCTGGAGTTTTTTTAAAAAAAGATGAAACTGCTAATTTTAAGGGAGCTGATTTTCAGCATGTTTTGCCTATTCAAAGCAGCAAAAAGCAAAAAAAATTGCAAAACACTTCTCCCGTATTTTCAATGGCCAACAAAAATTATCTTCTACTTTCGTAACTACAGACCATAATAATAGCCAAAGGTGTGAGATCAGCATTGCAAAAAAACACTTGTTCAGAGACCAAAACAAAGGTTTAATATTCAAACAGGTATTGGGAACAGAAGAGGTTTTTCTGTTCCCTTTTTAATAAGCACATCAATTATACAGAAACCAGGGTGTGTCTGGGAACCTAACGAAATCCATCCAGCAACTGTCAGCCCACGGGTAAAACACACAGCCTCACCCCGAGAGGATGGCAGATGTTACAACAAAATTATTATTTGCGTGTTACACTAATCATTACACTACATCTGAAGCCAAAGCTCTGCTGGCTGTCATAGCTGTCAAAAGCAAACTGCACAGGACAAGGGTTACACAGCTCTCCGCTTCCTGCAATGGCTTGTGAGCCGCTGCTGCTGCTGAGGGCACAGAGGGACAGGAAGGAGCAGGGTCAGGCAGCGAGCCCTGGGTCAATTTCTGCCCATCTGCCTGCTGGGGGCAAGGCAGGGACGTGGGACACAGCCCTGCTCCCTTCACCCTTCCAGGGCAGCATCAAGGGATGCTGAGTGCTCCACACCAGCTGCTTAGCCACCTTTCTGGTCAGCAAGATGGGCAAATAAACCATATTAATAATCATATCAATGCCAGCTGGGCATTGAGTCAGGCATCACTGTCTAGCACCCAAAAAAGATGCATAGTTTTAGTATGGGTTGGTTCGTGTCTCTAGCATTTAGCTCACCCTTTAATATTAGGTGTGGAGGTCTTCCTCTGTCCAGGAGGGTAAGAGATGGCTCTCCTCCCAAGAGCTGGAATCAAAACTTAGTGAATGCTCCAAGTTATTCACTGCAGAAGCCTGCCAGCTTTCTCCACCAGCTCATAAAGTTGATGAGGAAAATGATGAAAGCTGCCTCTCAGATGATATGCCCAAGTTACGTGACATTTATAACCCATGATGCTTGCATTTCACTTCAGGTGAAGTGATACCTTTGCAGGACCCAGAATACATCTGGCTTTCAGTATTTTGAGGTTTTCTACATGAAAAGTAAGAATGTTTGTGCACAAATTTTTGTGCTTTCCTCTGTATGGCATCAGAAAAAACCTACCTGTAATAGTAAAAAAAGTCCTTAGGTCAGCATCCTGCTCACTTGTGATTTTTTTATGCACTGTATTAGTCACAAAAAAATTATACCAGAAGATCTGATGTCTAAATAAGCCTCTCTATGCATGGCTCTCAAGCAGGACAATAACACAGTTACTTTACTCAGTAACCCTGTGAAATCTGAGTGCTTTTTCTGCTGTGAAAGAACGGTTTTCCTTTAGAGCAAGCCCTCTGCATGAGTTTACTTCCCACCTTGGGACTGAAGACATTGAGAGCAGTGACCCAATGATACTCACTCTCTAAACAGCATCCCACAAAACAGTGGAAAGTTTTTTCAATTTTGTTATAAAGAAATAATTTCCACCAGTTTGCAAGAATCACAGGTGTGAAGTCTTAAGCTTCTTAAAAGAACAAATTATTTACTAACTTACTGGCACAGTCTGAAGGAGACTCTACTTTTATCAAATATTACAGAGTTTCTCTGTTGTTCCTTAAAAGTCATTGGAGAGGATCCCACGGGGCACACAAGCATTTGTATACCCTGGAACACGGCTGCTGTCTGCGCCACTCAGCTCACTTGCACCGCTAAACAGCTCAGAAAGGTAAGATCAGCAGTCAGTGGACATGCTCCAGTCTGGCACCTCTCTTTCAAGTGGAATTACAAGGCTTTTTTGCTTGGCAATAGGACAGAGTCTGCTCCCAGAGGCGTGGATTGCACTGCAGAGAAAAACCTAGTAAGTAGTAGCTCTTAAGCTAGTCCATGGCACAGACAGCTGACTGGTAAATCCTGCCACCTTTGTGACCAAAAGACCACAACTTGCTGTGTGTGAATGAGGCACCAGTCACTTCTACCTACCCTTCTACTGTCTTTCAGCAACAGAAAAGCTTTGTCTTAAACTGCTTAGATCCATTACCTACAGTTGAGCCTTTATCCAAAAAAAAAAAAAAAAAAAACCAAACCAAAAAAAACCACCCCAAAAAACAAACCAACCCTCAACGTTGTGAACTTAGCAAAAAGTATCTTAGTGACCCAGTCAAAGACACCATGGTAACTAAGATGACAGCAGCAGATGTCCTGAAGGCAGTCACCACTAGTTGTGCCAGCTGCAGAGGCCATGGTGGTTATCTGTTACAGTCTCTCTCAAAGTCACAGTGGTCAGCTGGTACAATGAATTTAGGAGACTTTACCTGCATCTCTGTACCTGGGACCAGTCTAGCCACAGCCCATCAGTGGTCATCAGGTCACAATCTGGAGGGACAGTACTCAGGTCACCTACTACCAAGCAGACTCCTCAGTTACATTTTATTCTCCAAACAAGTCCTACTGAGAACTGATTGATCATAAAGCTGGTGGGAAGGGAAACAGTCATTTGGTTTGGGAGGGAAGGAGGATTTGGCAACTCCTTGGCCAGCTCACCAGATTGGCAACCCAGGTCTCACCATGTGCAGGCAGAGCTGATGAGGAGTGATGCTGCTGATGATATGGCAATTAAGAAATCAAACCAGAGCTGCAAGGAAGGAGAGGAATTTCACTGTCAGACAGTTTCCTTCACTCTTACACTAGAACAATGACTACCAAATGCTATGATAAAGCAAGAAGTCTTTGTTAAATATGTAAAATCCTTAATCTCTGCTATTGTATGCAGAAGCAGAACAGGATCTCCTTGATTCCTGTCCCACTCCTTCTTATTCAGTGCTAGAAATACTCAAAATACTTCAAAATATTCTAGAAGTTACACAATCATATCTTTACAGTTTAGCAAGAAGCCTTCAACAGCGGAAAGGAAAACCCAAGTATTTCTCCTAATATTGAGCCACAAGATTGGGCAGGAAGGAAAAATAATGTATGTTACCAATATACTCCCCTACACCACATTTTAAGTATTCTCTAATTTGCATTTCAGTAATTTTTTTAAAATTATTATTTGAGATACAAAGATGCTGCTTGCCACTGTAGGGAGAAAATTTGTGTGGCCAAAGCTTAATTGGAGTTGAAGCTGGCCAGTACTATGGGGGATAATAGAAAGTTTTTTAAAATACATTAATAACAAAAGGTAGTGCAGAAGTTACATTGGCCTGTTGTGGTATTAAGATGATCACAGAAACATGAACTTCTGTGGGATCTGCTGTTCCAGCTGGATCACTGTAAATCTGTGGGGCCTAATGGGATTCAGAGAGTATTTAATGAGTTGGCTGATGTCAACTATAAGGCCTCTTTCAATGATTTGTGAATGGTTTTGGGACTCTGGAAAGGTCCCAATTGACTGGAAGCTGCTAACATTGTCCCAGTTTCCAAGAAGGGTAAGAAGGATGAGCCTGGAAACTACAGGCCTGTCACACTCTCATTTCAGTGACTGACAAAATTTTGGAGATTACTCTGTGAGGTATTGAAAAACACCTGAAGGACAGCACAGTCATTGGTCACAGCTGAAACATGTTCACAGGGCAAAAATCCTGCTTGTCAAACTTAATTTTATTTTTTTTTTATTACAGGGCAATCCACATAGCTGATCAAGGGAAGATGAGGGATGTTTGGAATCCAATGAAGTTTTTTAAACTGTCTCTTACAGAATCCTTCTGGATACAGCATGTGATGGGTCAGAAACTGGCTTAGTGGCCGTCCACAAAGGGCTACAGTGGATGGGGTGGCATCAGGCTGGTGATCTGTCATCTGTAGGGTTCCACAGCGCTCCATCTTAGGGCAATGCTCTTCAACATCTGCATAAATTACTTGGTACAGAACTCAGAGGGATACTAAGCAAGTTTGCTGACAATGCTAAATTGGGAAGAGCTGTTGAAGACAGAGAGCCCCAGCAGGGAGACCTAGGCAAATTGCAGGACTGGGAAATCACCAGTGACATGAAGTTTGTAATAAAGACAGGTGCCACATCTAGCACCTGGGACAGGGCAGGCCTGGATGTACTGACAGACCAGGACAGAAAAGGCTGGGAGAGAAGCCCCTTGGAAATGCACCATTGGGTCCTGGTTTGAGGCAAGCTGAACATGAGCCAGCAGTGCCCTGGCAGCCAGGAGGGCCACCCGTGTCCTGGGGACATCAGGCACAGCATCAGCCAGGCAAGGGAGGGGATTGTCCTGCTCTGCTCTGCTCTGCTCTGGGGCAGCCTCACCTCCAGTGCTGGGGACAGCTCTGGGTGCCACAGTAAAGGAGAGATACAAAGCTATTGGGGAGTGTCCAAAGGAGGGCCATGAGGATGGTGAAGGGCCTTGAGAGGAACCCTTATGAGGAGGGGCTGAGGTCTCTTAGTTCAGCCCGGAGGACACTGAGGGGAGACCTCATTGCTGTTACGGCCTCCTTGTGAGGAGAAGAGCACGGGCAGGCACTGATTTCCTCTGTGGTCACAGTGACAGCACCTGAAGGAATGGCCTGAAGTATGGGGAGGGAGGTTTAGGTTGGGATTTAGAAGAAAGGTTCTTCCCCCAGAGGGTGGTTGGTCACTGGAACAGGCTCCCCAGGGACATGGTTACAGTACCAAGCCTGAGAGTCCAAGAGACCTTTGGACAACACTCTCAGGTCACCACTCACATGGTGTGACTCCTGGGGTGTCCTGTGCATGGCCAGCAGTTGGACCTGATGATCCTTGTAGGTACCTTCCAACACAGGACAGTCTATGAATTATAGTCTATGAATTTTTACCGATGTGACAGAAAAATAAAAAACTTCCATAATTAAAAAATACATTAAATACGTGGTTTGAAAACTATGAACAGATTTACAGGAAGCAAATGTTTCCCAAGTTTGCAAAAACTAAGGGGTGTCAGGCAGGATAAAAAGAAAAAATAAAATGAGGTGTATCCACAAAACCCAAGCAGTTCATGACACTCCTTGCCATAGAGTGTTATTGACTGTGCTAAAAATTACCCATACTTAAAAACCCCAGATGGAACAAAAATATGGTATATTTATCCACCAAAGACTATTGAAACAAATACCTTCTTGTGGCCTAAGAAAGTGCTGGGCTACAAATTGCTAGCAATTAGTGGTATATTCTAGGAATGTACTATGTGCCTACCCCTTATATTCCCTGGGCACTTTTCTCTGGTCACTGTCAGAAACAGGCTGAACCCTGTGTACCTTGACCTGATCCAGCAGACATACACCTGTATAAACAAAACAGAATGAAGTGACAGGGGGAAAGCACCACTTCAGATCATTTCTTCCACTAGTGGCAGACTTAACAAAAGTGGTTTGAAGTGATTCTGTAATTTTTAAGTATTCAACCTTATCCTTTTATGGACAAATGCATGCTGAACTCTGCAACTCTAGAAAGCCTAAGGATAGTGTAGTATACCTCCTGCACTTCTCTGAAAGCTTTCCAGACAGCTGGCCTCCTGGTTTCCTTTTTTTTTTTTTTTTTAAATCAACATTTAGCATTTCTAAACAATTTGGAGCAACATTTCAAAGAAGGCACAAGCTCTGCATCCCATCTCCAGACACATGCCAAAACTTATCCATAATTGCTAACTAAATTTCAAAGGCATGGAAATATTTTACTAGCTCTCCATCAGGTTGTGCAAGTGTCCACAGACGGATCTTGTTTGTGGGGGTGTTAATAGGGCATTTTGGAATGCCTAACCTAAACTACAGATTTCAGAGAAACCTGGCAAATCTACAGATTATCACAGAGTAGGAAATAAAGGATCTTCTCACTCCCACAGCAAGCTGTACTGAAAATTTGTTTTTCTGAGATGGAGAGGAAAATCTGCACACCTTTCTAATTATAATGATTTATTTATATACACACTATGTTATGAAAAACAGTGTTTGCAAAGGAGGCCATCCTGTTGAACAGAGAGCGAGAACAACCTTCAGGGCATGCTCATGCAGATTTACACTGATATTACCTGATAGCTGAGTCCTAAAGCAGCCTGGCTCTTGAGAAAAACAGAGGTGCTGGCTGCCAAACTGCTGAGGCTGCTCAGCCTCCTCACGACTGTTACATAGACTCCTGGGAATTTCTGAAGGTTTCTTTGTTCATTCTTGGCTGTTCTTCACTCTAAGTTTTATATCTTGATGATTATTTCATGCAGCACCTTCTCTGCTGAGCTACCTACTGCGTGGCACCAGGATTTTCAGCAAGGGAAGGGCAGAGCCCTAATGGAAAGACAAGACTCCGGAGCAGTTTTCTGCCCAGAATATACTAACACTTAAAAAGCAAAGCCTTTAACATATTTTTTTTTAAGAACTGTTCACACAGCTTTACCATGAACATGCATGAATCCCAAACTGCATCACCTGCCAACAGCAGGCAGAGGGGCAGCATACTTGTAGCACAAAGTGCACAGCTCTCACTCAGACATCAGCTGTGTCCTCATCACCAATGCCATGGATGAACTTGGGGGTTTCAGTAACTGCACTTACCATACAGACATATAAATTCCATCTCTGCTGACCTTTCTGCCCAGTTCACCCCTTGTGGTTTCTGTACTCGGAGACAAGGAGGCTAGCAGGAGACTGATTCATGAGTCGTCCAAACAATTAGACTAATACTCTTGCATATGATATTGAAGCCAAGGCAGAATGATTTGTATAGCATTAACACTGCAGTATTAACACTTTTTTTTTTTTTAAGCAATCCAGTGCAGACTAGATTAAGAACAATCCTATTTTTTCACATTAGTCAAAACTGTCAGTCCTGCAAAGCATTTGACAGCTAATAGATCAATTCATGTAAAGTATCTTTCTAGGGGATCTGAAGACTCATGCAGTACATTTTGGAAAGACTGACCAAGGACACTCCAATCCTATAGACCAGACATAGCCATGAGTTGCAGAACACCCTAAAGAGACAGATGGAAGCATGTGGCTCACCCTGGGTGCTGGGTGGCTAACATCATGTAGAGACGAGTGTAACAGCATAAGCAACGCCCCACTGCAGCCAAAGGAGGCCAGCAGGCCTATGGGGAGAGCAGGAACTGCTGCATTCAGAGACACAGCAAGTACTGCACAGTGATAAAAACTCTTGTCCGGCCCCCAGACCTGTTCTGCAGGCAAGCACAGAAGAGGACTCTAGGATGACACACAATTCCAAGTGCCCACCAGCGAGCAGCTGCCACGCTCGCTGGAGACATGCTGCTGTTCAGAGCACCCAGAATATTGAAATGCTGTGATGGTCCCAGCACTGCTGCCACACAGGTGTGCCAGAGAGGGCTTTGTCTAACTCCCAGGATGGGATCCAGGCTGCTCGGGTGCTCCTGGACTGAGGGCAAATACTACAGCATACCTCTGATTTCCTTCTAGTTTAAGGCTGTCTCAGTGCCCCATAAATAATGCCACCCACGCCCCTCTTCCCCCTAGCAAGAACATTTCTGGCAGCATTGATATGGATGACTTAGAATCCCCTGGGAACTCTCTTACTATATATCACTGCCTTTAATGCTTTCTTTCATTGTCAAGTGAACCATGCTTCGGAAACCTTAAAGCCAAGTTTCAAAACTTGTGATTATTTTGGAAGCAAGCTGTGCTTTTATGCATAAATACCAGGAGACAGGAGAAAGACTGACAGAATTCATCAAGAAGCCAATATACACACATATTGTATTGTGTGCATATAAGCGCACACAAGTGCTTAAATGCAACTTCTAACATCTCATTACTCAAAACTTGGACACACAAATACATATGCCAAAACTTAATAAAAGGGAAAAAAAAACAAAACCAGCAAACCAACATGGAAATTTCTCTCATATCTGTTGCTGCTGTCATCTAAATCCTGTAACAGTTCAGCCAAAATAATTCTCTTTTATTAAGGACAGAGTGTAGAAAACACAGAAGAAACCAGGAGTTTCAATCACCCAAACACATTAGAACTGCCGAACTGCTTTCCTCTTTAGACAGTTTAGACTAATTTTCCCATGATCCATGTGCACCTGAAGTCTTTGGTTTCCTTCCTGGGTTACATGCATCTGGTGACTGGCTTGTAATGGAGATTTATGAAAATGCTTTCAAGCATGAAGTACCGCACTGCTGGCATTAACACAAAACTCTCTTAACAAAAGAACATTCCACCAGTGGAACAGCTGTTGATTACTAACCTGCTAAGTAAGTTGTACAGCAAACTTACTATACTTCCATACATCCTATGCAGAGCATCAAATAAGGCTAGAGTACCCAAGCAGTCTTGTAGAAATGAAACCATTCTGACAGTGCTCCCTAGGATGCCCTCATGTGTGTACTGTCACAGAAGTCATGTGGGGAATCGTGCATACCGCATCTGATATAAACTGTGCATGTTGGCTGAAATAAAAACACCAGTTAAACTTATCTGCATACAGTCTCTTGGTAAGGCACCAAAGTACACAATAAATAACACTATTCCTTGTAGCTTGTCTGTACTTTGCCACTGATATGTGATTCTTAGTATCTCAGGTTTTTTTAATCTTATCTCCTCCCGCACAGAAACACAAGCCAGCAGCCCTACTTTCCTTCAGAAAGCTATTTGATACAAGTGGACCAAAAGGAAAAAAGGGCCCCATTTCCTCCACAACTTCTCCTTCAAAAAGTGAGGTCACTGTGCACTGGTGTGTGAGTTGCTAGGAAAACCATCACCTCTGCTCCCTAGTCCAGGTAGAGAGCAAATCAGGCAGCAAGGCATCCCCTTAGCTAGCAGCAGTCTGTAACTCCAGAGTCCTGCACACACCTCAGCTCACCTCACTGGCTGTGGAAAGTAGTCTTTCCAGCCCCTCCACTCTGCCTAAATCTGGTGGCCCTCTGGGTGCCTTTCTACAGGCTAATCAGGCAGATGAAGAGTCAGATCTGCCACCTCCTTTGCCTTGTGCCTACTCTTTAAGATGACAGCAAGGAGCCGACAGGAAATTTGTGCCCTGCCTCCCTCCACTGCTCCCCCACAAAGGTCTGCTTGTCCTGCTTGCACTTCAGGGTCAAGGCAAGTCCATGCTTCCAAGGATTCTCCCTGGGCTTGCACAGATATCCAAAATGCAGAGGGATGAAGAAATAAAGTCTGTGGCTGTGCTGTATTGATGCAGCCACAGGAAGCAGAGGACTATCACATACAGCCATTATCTTACTTGCCTTCTCTCACAAATCTCCAGAGCAGTACCTGTGGCAGTACCCACGGTGCTGTGACAGGCAGTTCCAGCAGTGCCCCCTTTGCATGGAGGACAGTGCAAAAGATCAGTCTACCCATCAGGCATAAACTGTGCCTACAGTAATTCCAACATTTTTGAATTGCAGTTCTTATCTTCCAGGATTAGTTGCCCAAAAAATGAAATGGGACAGATTAGTCTGCTCAGTGGTTGTGCCAGCATGTATTCACATTCAAAGGTGTGAGTGTCACCTGCTTTTTCATACCAGATTTTAGTTTACAGAACTTGCTCCACTTAAGAGGCAGTCAAAGAGCTTTTACTACCTTGTTACCTTTTCAGTTTCTAATGAAAAGGATATTTTTCATCATGAAATGGCATAATCATTTTGCAGTGCCTTGTAATAAACAATAATGCCACCTCCATCTTATCTCACTTGTGGAGCCTGCAACAGATTTCACAACAACAGAAGTACACAGAGACAGGACAGTATTTACAGAGCTATTCAGGATAGCAAAATCCACCAGCTTTTGAGAAGGTCTGAATTCATGGCCTCTTGGTTTGTTCTAATTGCCTCACAGGACATAAACACAGCTAATGCCTTTTAAAATTAGCCTGCATGTAGTTGAAAATGTATTTTCCATAACCGAGAGCCACCTAATGGACACTGTCTGCCACATCTGCCCCAAGCACAATTCCAGGCCTTGAAATCATCTTAGAGAGCACACAGATAGCACTCTCTTCCTACAGAGCTTTTACAGGGTTCATGACTTTGGGAACCGTGACACCTCAAAATCTCCTGAATTCCACAACAATGTACCATTTTGAAAAAAAAACCTCACACACATTAAGTGACATAAGCACACCAATAGTTTCCTCTGAAGAAGCAGATTTTCTTCCTAAATATGCATGTTTTTACATGCAGTGTGTTAGAGCCAAGAACAAAATCTCTTGCTTCCCAAAACAGGAGGGAAAACAATCAGAATATAGATATATCCATGGCTATCAGTATCTCAGAGATGCCTGAAAAGCCTGTGCAGCTATTCTTACTTTTCCTGATCACACAGGAGAAAAGAAGATCACAGGTGGCCGAGATTATCAGTAGTCTGATGAATAAAAGTTTTTATCGGTTACAGTAAATGAACAAGAGAATGTACCCATGATCTTTGACATGCCTGAAGGTCATTCCTCTAAGACATAATTTTTATGGACTGAAGCATTAACAGCAACTGTCTCCTGAAATAAAACTGAGTAATTTTACATTTCACTCTTCATTGCTTAAGAATCAAATGGACTTCTGCAATTGCACGCTTAAACCCAGCACTCAATATTTCCCTGAATTCCTCTGTGTGAAGAAAAAAAAAAACTAACAGTGAACATCAAAACAGAAAACAATTAAGGTAAATTAGCACTGTCATGATGTTCTGTCTTTTTCATTACCCAGGCTCTCCCTTCAAATCTTACTCAATTGATTCATTTCACTAACGTGGTAAAGAAATCTCTCTTTTGTCAGGTTAGTTTTCTGAGCAGCATGCTGAATTAGAATTGCTTACTTTCCAAACTATGCATTTATCTTGCTCTCCCTGTCTTCCAGGGCAGAACTGTCCTACCTTGACTCAAACTAGGAAACCTCTCCAGCTAAAGGACAGTCCGCAGAATTCACATACATCACTTCTTTTTCCGTTAAGAAAAATCTTTTCCCAGTATTCCTGTCTTCCTGTGACATCTTCTGTCCAGCCCAATCTGTGCCTCCCAAAACCACAGTACAGTACAAAAATGTACTTCCTGCACTCAACAAGAGTGATACCTACTCAGCCCAAAAATATTACTCTAAAACATATGCTAAATACTTGCAGGGGGAAGCAAGGCCACTCTGGTTTTTTAAGTCCAGTGTTAAAGAAAGGTGCATGTTTTATAACCTCAGTAACTATAAGGTTGTCACTAGGGTAGGATGTACAACTGCTAGGTCTCATTGATAAGCTCAAGAACACGCACAGCCTTGCAAGAACCGTGATCACTTGTGATGTGACCAGCAGGCATCTGCTGAGGGACTGCCACCTGAGGTCACTCATCCCCCTACTCACTGAAAACACACAGCCAAGGCTCTTCTCCAAGGCCAGTGCTGCCCTGTCTCTGCAGCACACAGGGCTGAGGGAGCTCAGTAAACCTCAGCATGACAATGCAGAGGGACACCTCCACACATTAACAGTTCTGGGGAAAAAAAAATCTACTAAATGCTAGAAGATTGCTTAAAGTCTGCATCTCTTCCTTTCCTGCACGTGTTCTGTGGTACGCTTCTTAGTGTACTAAGAGGGAGAGAACAGCTGTCAATACAGCTCTGGAAGTGACAGTTCCCTTGACTTATTTAATCCAGTTTATGCCACTGCTTCTCAATGGGAACACTGGCAAAATAACATTCTGCAGCAATATTAGTGATAAAATACACTTATTGAATCAGAATTCTCCTATAAAGCACTCACTGGAGAAAACACAAGGAAGACAGATTACAGAATATACAGGGAAAACAGAAGAAAAAAAATTGCAGAACACAAGAACTTTCTTTTACTTTCCCTTTTCTCTCGTGATGAGGGAGAGCCCATATGCAGCAAAACAACGAATAAAATCTTCAAAGTTCTTGTGCTCTTACTGAAGCTTGTTTTGCTTTTCCAGTTAATTCATTCCTCTAGTGCCACCATAGTATTTATTGAGGTTTACAAACAAAAACAGCTGTAGACTCTATAGATTAACTGAATATCAACACATTTCAAACTATAAATTAGTTTTAACCACATCATTACTAAACAGAAATTCTCACAACTTATATTTGGAATTTATCGTGACAAACTGAACAGCTTTCATAACTTTAAACACCTTTTTTCTTTTTCTTTTTTTTTTTTTTCCCTGTTTTTCCCTGACCTGATGAGAGACAGTTGTTCCTGTTTGAGGAGGAGTCTTGGTGATTGCTAAAAATTCATACAAAGGACACCATCACTTCTGTTTTGATATACTTCACTTTTTCTTAAAAAACCCAAAAATTTACAATGTACTCCATCTACCTGAGTAGAATAACAATCTATTTCCCCAGGTTTGTCTGAAATTTGTTCCACCAAGTAAATGCCAGGGAAAAACCCCATCAACTGAATCTTTCTCAGAAATTAGGAGGAAGGCTAGAAGTCACTTCTGAGACACAAAATGATACTTTACCTCTGGGAACTACTTCTGACTTTGTTTTCTCAACATTTTTCAGCATTTAAAAAAATAGTAGAGCGGGAGATAAGCAAGTAAGATGTGTGCTAAAGTCTTTACAAACAGTTCTGTGGGTGAGGGTCCTCAGAAGGAATGGGTGGTAATCTCTTTGAAATGTCTCTACCAGCCTGTACCAAGCTGCAAGCCTGTTACAGAACCCAGAGAATCTGGCTCCTGAACATCAGGGTAACAGACTAATGGGTCCACACAAACTGTATTCCAGGACCCAGGCACTCTGAACTTCTGAACCTTGGGGTAAAATGTCAGGTTTAAGGGGGCATATGGAGTATGCTGTTTGGGAAGGCTGTACCTTCCCAGTACATCAGGCAATGGGGAAATGAAGAGGGAAACATGAGGCCAGGATTTTAGGATAAAAGGAGGCTGTGCCCTCCGACGCCCTGAGAGAGGAAACCCCATGGGGGCCTGCCCCTTTGGACTCTCTCCCTTTATTCAAATAAAGCTGCAGACTCCTTCATGGGCACTGCCTTTTTCACAGTGATTTTCTGCACACGTGAAATAAGTCTTGGATCTAAATAAAGGTTAAATCTGTTAATCTGGATTAAGAATATGAAGAATATTTACTTTCAGATCCTCTTTCTTCTTGTCCTCCTTACAGACTAATTCTGAGATATTTTGTATTCAGTCTTCTATTTCAAGCAATGAAAATATTCTCAAGTTTCCCAGAAGACTGGCTTTCCACTATGATCCATACACCATTACAAGCTTTACACTGCATCAAAAGACTTCACAAGGGGAACTATATTTGGGCTTGTGGTCCTCTCAAGTCCTATTATCTCCTGCACATCCTTCTATCCCCTTCTTCCAGACCCTCATATTGTCCCATTATGTGCTCCTGCCTGTGTTATTAATTTCTTCTGTAAGAAGGGCAAACAGATTTGAGGACCAATGTTCAGAGTAGAGTTCTCTGGGTGACAACTGCTGTGGTCAGCTCATATCTGACTTAGGTGAATCATCAGTCCATCACTCTCAGTCTTTCCAGAAGTGCCCTACCCAAGAACAGAAGATTCTGTAGTACTGTGTTAGGCAACTCTTAATCACCTACACAAGAGGAAGCATGAAAGTAATTTAAAGCTCTTTACAGCTGAAATAATTGCTTTCAAAATCTGGGATTAGAGCTTTTGTTGCTCAATGCATTAACAATCTTGAAATTAAAAAAAAAACAAACAAACAATTGCCCATCTCTAAAGCACATACAGAAATATTTACATAATTTACATTAAAAAACACCTTAGAGGCAGGTTAGCACCACTAATGCTGAGTTAGCATGAGCTAAAGTAAATGACTCCTCTTCTGAGGAGCAAACCCAACACAGAAGAGGTGATCATGGCTGCAGAGTGAATCATTTTCTCTCAACTTCTTCAGACCAGTTCATTGCCAGTGTATATCCCTAAGTTCTCCTGTGTTTATAAGGCACCTTTGCCTTCAAAATTCCTTGAACTTCTGAGGTTTTTTTTTTTGTTAGGTGTCTAAAAGTAAACCTATTTACAATACAGTTTGAACAATTACTCATTGACCACTGATAGACCACAAATTGTTTCAGATACCTAGCAAAGGACACAATGCCCTAGTAGCCCCCTTCTTTTTAACATAACTAAAAATTGCTTTGTGTTGTACAACAGGAGATTTCCATTTTAAATACATTACTGATTCGTACTTCTATGCATTTTCAATTAAGAGAAGCCCAGCTAACAATTCTCAACAAAGGCACGCTGTTGTGCATTTAAACCTGTGATTACCTGCTTGGTCTGCTCTCAGTCACAACTAAAAGGAATGTTACAAGTAAAATGCACAGCCAAAAGTTAAATAAATACAGACACATAAAATAATGAGATGAATACTTGTGCTGTACACTTGCATTAACCAAGCCAAACTCCTCCCTGAATTGAAATGCCATCAATTGCTGACTTTGAAAGGCAGTCACCCAGATTCTCCGTATCTCTTTAAAACATTGTGGATCTTTCTGAAATATGTCTTTATTTATTATTATTATTAAAGCAGAGGGAGCTAGAATTTGCAGGAAAATGAAGGGAGCCATTAACCTGAAGTGATATGACATAGAGACAAGTTTAGGGCGGTAGCATTTCTGACAAATGAGGGGTAACCTCGCAAAAAATACCTTCCTCTTTCCTACAGTTTCTCATTTGTCCAGAGTAAACCATAATCCATCCTTCACTGAGGACAGACTTAAAATAACATCTCTTGCTCCGCTGTTGAATTTGGCACAGGAACTCTTTTACCCTTTGGGAATCATGGACACATTCCAGCAATGGAATGGAAAGCTTATTTTTCACCAATCCTTTTTAAGGTATGCTGAAGTTTAAAAATTGGTTCAGAAAAATCAACAATGCAACATTACTTATCAGGTTTACTTACCAGAGAATTAACTTCAAGGCTTTTGATGAATATTTCAACATGGTAACTATTAGTCTTTAAAAAACCCAAGGACAAATTTTCCTTTCATACCCCAGGGACTGTCAACTACATTCAGCTAAAATAACTCCTGAGTGCCTGTGCCCAGATCTGTCTTGCATGTTGATGACATTGTTAGCATCTGAAATGTCATTCTGATCTTTGGGAAGCAACAGTGTGCGTCTTTACCTTGCACCCTTTATCATGGAAAATAATTTATAATTGTTGTTGCAACTCCACTGAGGCTGCTGTGGAAGCAAGGCAACAGAAGACACCAAAGTATTCAAGGTAAAGAACACAGAAAAAGCTGGAACAAAACCTGGAATGACTTGTGACTTCACTCCAAAGTAAACCACTGGCTCCTTAAAGTTCTATGTTCCTCAAAATTGTTGGAGGGGAAATTCCTTGGGTATAAGACATTAAGCCTGGTCATTCATAGTGTACCTTTAAAACTGAATTCTTCAGCCTATTCTGTATCTTGAAATGTGCCAGCACTGCCTTTGCTATAGGCACCCTACAGAAATCAATCAGGAATGCAATTTTTCTAGCACAAAATAAATAAAACAACAGAAACAAAACTGCATTTATATAGACTATCCCAGGTTAAACCAGAACAAGGAAGGGTGAGGAACCATAAAGAACAGCTGAGGATCAGACTGGATCCAAATCTTATTCATTCAGTTTTCTATTTCATAGCAAATTTCAACACTAAAAAAACAGATCATGTTTCAGATACTTAAAGCTTGCAGTGAGGCAACACATAGCTGTTCATTCAATTATTCTGTAATTAGCTAGAGGTGCAATCATTTTCCCATATAACATAACTCAGTTTTTCCCTACCTAGCAATTATTCTGCGTATCTAACAAGGTGTTATTCATACTACATCCATCTTAGATGTGTTTGCTTTGATATATACTGGGAAAATCCATGCTGGCATCCCCTAGCACCTCATTAAGAGCAGCACAAAAGGGAGAAGGAAAAGGGGAGCAGGAGGAAAACACAAGAGCAACCTGTGGCTCTGTGTTCTGCACACACAGTGACCTGCCTTGACCACCACACTGCATGGAAACTGTATGAGCATTACCAGACAAAATGGTTGTTGGGAGAAGAAGGGTTAAAAGATGCTCTGCATTTTGCAAAGAGGGTCTCATCAAGTTCACTGTGGAAAGATGTATTAACAGTCTTACAGAAGGACAAAACAAGATTAGTTATCGGGGTTACAGACATTAGGCAAGGACACAGCTCTACTTAAAGCATGTTTTGCAGAGAATTCATTACTTTCACAGCTGAAAGTTCTCGGCAAATTCATTGCGAACCAGTTTCTGCCAGTTCGGAGCCTCTCAGAGCAGATAACTGCACTATTCAGACAGAAATTTAACAGAATCAGGGGGTAATTCACTGTACTCCCCATCTCTTTCAAATTAGTGGAGGACAATATAGTGTAACAACAAAAAGGAGGAAAGAGATTTTGTGCACGATGATATCTCTGTGATTCACTGAACAAATGTGTCCTGCAGCCTGGCTGGTTGAGGTAATGGAAGCACAAGGCACCTGTCTTAGAACCAACACAGGTTTTATACTACTAATCAAACCTGGAAGAGGCATCTGAAGTTTGTCCCACCCAAACAAGCTTAACACATTTTTTTTTTTATATCAAGAGAGGGGAAAGACATTTTCTTTCCCTTAGAGTGGGGCATACTGCAACTTTTGTCAGAGACAAAGCACTTGGTGTTACTCCTGGATTGGGGATGGATGCAGCAAAATGTCCTTTACTCTCCCGCCCTATGCTTTTACAAAGCAAATATTTTACAAAGTGCCTTTCAAAAATAATTTAAAGATTTCCCCCCACATTAATTGCTATGCTGGAAAGAAAAAGAAAAAAATAACATCCTCTTTCGATGCATTTGAAAAGGAATGGGAAATACCACCTTAAAAGTAACAGGAAATTTTCAGATAACTTTTCCTCAGAGGTGACCTGCCTCACTTTTCCCCTACCACTTTTTCATTTATACTGACTGCTCGGAAAAGTCTCTGGTTTCCCTTAGAAACTAAGATTTTCATATTTTATTTACTTGTTTTCAAATCAACTACTTTCAGGTCCTTTCACATCGTGCCATTCTTGCAACATCTGTAGCTGTCCGTGTACTTCGAGCATGGCCTGCAGAGATCACTCATGTGAAGCCGGTCTCTTTACCCCCTCATCCATCCCACCTTCCTCCACAATGCCCCTCCTAAAGGGCAAGAATTTTGAATGCTAGCAAGCAACACTCAGGTCACTTGCACAGTTTAATTCTAATCTAGGAAACTTTCCAAAAGTCGCTCAATCTTTCTGGACCAAGGCATATTTTGTTAGTTTGTTTCGAATAAACGTTAAATTGCATTAAAAGTCTTTTGTGTTTGTCAGACTACTTCATGTAGTCCACTACTTCTGATTGACTTCCAGGGGTGTAAATGAAGAGATCTGAACAACACCATCCATGCACTGCCTGAAGAGAGCGTGGAGGAGAATCCAACCCCACTGTACTCTGGAGTATTTCCTTATCTTACAGTTCTTCATTACAGTAGCTTCTAACAATGACAGTGAAAGATGCTCTTTTAAACAAACAACAGGAACAAAGGATTTTCAAAATTGTATTTCACTACCAAAGTATACTTGTTTCCAGAAGAAATTACACACACAATCACTCTCCCAAACTGTCTAAACAAAACTGTAGTAACATGGCTGAAGCCTGCCCTTCTCTGAAAAAAAATACAGCTGCACAGTTGCTCCAAAACCAAAATCACAGGCAAGAAAATGCCCACTGTTTGTATTTTCTGTAGGATCAGACCAAAGGTATCCTCTTCAATCAGCAGAAAAATTTTAGATGACTGTATAACATCTGAATTGTGTAAGTATTTAAACTATAGCAAAATTTGCTGTTTTGACTTATCAAGTGAATTACTACAGATCCATCAGATGATGACAGCCTTCTAAGCATGCCACAAAATTAATGATGTTGAATATCAAAATAACCTTCTTCAAGAGCTGTAGCTTTCATTTAAATATTCACAGCCTTAAGACTGCTTTAAGATAAATGATTTTATATTAACAGTAAAGGAGTCAGATTTACAAAGTCAGTAAGAATTCATAAGTTCTGCATTTTAATCATAGCCACTGCATTTGATTTACTCCCCAATTTCAATCAGAAAATAAAAAAGTTTTGAAGAATGCATCATTCTTGATGTAAATCTCTAGCAAGCCTCTGTCAGTCATGTTAGTCCTTTCACCCATGTGTTTTCCCACCTTCTGATTGCAACAACATAACCTGTTTAATTACTTCATTACTTAATGACTTCTAACCTTAAAAGACTGCAAATATATGAAAAGTGCAACGAATGTACACCAATTCCTCATGGAATAAAAGAAACCATTACAAACATCAGTATAATTTGTGGATTCCCTATCCTGACACCTTTACAAAGACAAAAAAAAAATCTGTAGAGGCCTGGAATGCTTCTACCAGAGGGTATGTATCTACAAACAAAAGAAGGAAATAAAATTTCATGATTCTAATACAGTATTTCCTTGGCACAAATTGTACATTCCCTTAGTTGTATTACAATAACAACCTCTGGCAAGCTACTATTCCAAAAATTATAGCTTAAAAAGAAGTTTCAGTGCTGGGCATCTGTTGGGAAGACTAAGCCCCTTGTAGTTTTGCTGGCAAGTTATTTTTTTTTTTTACTTACATATTTATTAATTTCCAGTTTTCTGCAGTTCATTGTACCTTCGTTCAACTACAGGGAAAGAACTGTTTAGTTTACAGCACAGTTTTATATGCAAATTATATTCAGTAGAGTCTCTACTCATCATAAGTGTCAACAGGAAAAAAGGCACAACAGATTTAAGGCTTGGGATTTTTTCATAAACTTTGAAGGAACACTGAAATTACAAAGCACACTGAACTCACTGTAAAGCATTTTCTCTAAGCCTGTGCCAAATGAAGTATATTAAAGCATTTTTTTCTTCTAAATGTACTGTGAGACTTTATGCTCTATTTTCTATTTCTAAATATTTGAGATAATTAGGAAAGTCCTGTCTTCAGCATGGAGTCAAACTTACTATTTGCTTAGGTCCCCTTAACTTAAGTTTGTTTCTACTCTGTGAAAACATTTCCATTACATTTAGTAACACTGGAGACAAAGCAAGTTTTCAACCCCATACA
The DNA here is from genome assembly GCF_971803275.1 of Cyanistes caeruleus. Classification (NCBI taxonomy): domain Eukaryota; kingdom Metazoa; phylum Chordata; class Aves; order Passeriformes; family Paridae; genus Cyanistes; species Cyanistes caeruleus. The sequence goes on from NC_141732.1 coordinate 55,017,017, forward strand.
AATCAAAATTCAAAAAACTCAGAATTCAAAATGAAGAGATATTTTACTGCCAACAGGAGGAGAAAAAGTCTTAACAAATCAGCCAGTTGTTGCACTAACAACATCAAATAAAGAAATTGTAGAGCTTATTCTACCCTTTATCAATAATGCATGGCTGCACACAGACAATTTATAGCTGTTTTCCATCACTAGGTATTGTGCAGTACTAAATTCAGTTGACAAAATTCAAGGACAGTCCACCCACACAGCTAGAGTGAGCCAGCCAGGCCACTTTGAATAAACATTTTAAAGGCATAAAGTGGGTTTTATTAGCATGCTGAGACACGGCTCCTAGTGGACAAAGCATCTCCTTTGAAAAAGTAGAAGTACATTTAGCAGAAAGAAAGATGAGTTACCCTTGTGCCTTACATGCAGAGAAACAGCAAGAGGGGAAACAGAAAAAGAAACAACTCAAACCCCTGAATTTGTTAAGATTAAAACATGAAACAAGAGAATTTACTTTCTGTACTAAAAGCTGATTGTCATTCTCAGAACATCCTGACAGTTTCTGAATTGGTGTCAGGTTCTGACACCAAAAGAACTAAAACCCAAACCGCTTTGGCGGGATTTTTTCTTTTTTTTACATTTAGGTTGTTCCAAAGATCAATAGACTTATTTTTTTTTTAATTCTTCACAAGTCATATAAATCACAAAAGCACACAAGCCTTTCACCAATATTAACCAACTAGTTACTGTATTGAAATAGCTCAGCAGCATTTATTGTGCCAGTAAAAAAGTGAGGGGTGGGGTCCCTTCCACAGACCAAATTCACCAAAATATGGTATGGTACAAGTTAGTTGCTCTGGGTCAGTAGCACCACTTCCAACCACAGTGCTCCCAGCACCTGAATGCCTGAAACACAGGAAAGCACCAGGGAGCCTGGAGCACATGTGCTGGCCACCAGCACCACAGGCTGCAAACACATGGTCTGCACATCCAACAGTTTTACCTGGACTCCAGCAGTCACCAGTATGCAGGTGGGACATCCACCTGGGCCCTCCCCAGCTTGGCTTCAGACACGGAGTCAGGTGCAACCAGCCACAAGATGGATGTGAGCACCACCAGGAGGGGGGTTTGGGTCACACTGCAGGCTTCTCCTGCTGCAGGAGTCAGGCTGCACAGCTGGCCTCCCTCTAGAAACTGGCAAGCACAGGGTGACATTGTGACAACCTTCTCATACCCAGAGCACCACTCCAGGTGGGACCCTCCAGGTGTCTCTGGCAACTGGCATAACGAGATGGCACAGAAAAAAATCCTTCTGTACAATGTGGGAAGGTGGAAGCTGTAACTCAGCGTGGTTGGGCAGCTTGATGGCCTTGTGGCATATTTAAGCACAACCACAAATTAGGGGAGGAAAGATGAAAGAACCAGAGCTTAAGCCACAACTGTTTTAACTTAGTCAAGTGGAAATGCCTGGTCAAATAAAAAAAGTGACTGTATTTAATTGTGCAGGTGTTGAGAGAAAAAAAATCAATCTTTCCAGTGGCTCAGATTTGAGCAAAGCTTAACTGCACTGACAATACACATATTTTCTCAAAAATAAGATCTCCCTTGCACATGAAAGTATATCAGGGCCCTCTGAAGACAGCTAAAACTCCACTTTAACTGCTCCAGCAAGCACAGACAACTCAGTAAGGCCAGATTTCAAGATAAACAGAAGTGTAAAACAACTACAGCTTAAGGATCACCTAAGCAAGGTGATCTGTTGAGCATCTGTATTTCAACCAGTCTGTATTTTAATATGTCAGAAGTGCAAGACTTTCTTCATGAAGTTGGTTGAGTTTTTTTCCCTCTTAAATAGGCTGAGTTTCTGCTGTGAAAAGTGAAAATGCTGTTTTGAGTCTGTCAATCTTGCAGTAAACCCTTTTTTTTTTTTACTAAAATCAAAGCTAAATCAAGGCTACAGGACACAGCTTTGGGAAACCCCAGGCAAACCCTATGAAGCAATCACGGTTTTATAAATGAAAATTATTTTTAATAAGTCTGTTGCTCATGTCACATTGCCAAAGTCTGTGATCCAATTAGAAGTGCAGTGCTTTAATAATCTGCACAGAGATCACATTCAATGAAGTTCAGACAAAATACTCTTGGGCCCTCTCCATGGAGTGTATCACACCAGTATCAAGCTGGCTTTTTAACAGAGGAAAAAAGCACTGAGGTGTTCACATTAGTATTTCAAGATATCAGTAACTGTACAAATGCAAAATGCCTTGAGCACAATGAAATGTTGTGTTACGTGCCATCAAACCACACCCAGCTTTCAAACACTGTGTTATGCAGAGAGAAATTAAGCCCACTTCTCCCAAGACTTGCTAAATTAGCAACCCTACCTTGTGTACTGAGATTTAATTGGGAGCACATCCCTATGCTGATGGCTCTTGCCAGTAATACTTGCACTCTCCTGCCTTCTGTAATTGTCCAGCACTAGTGCCCAACAGGACAGCTCACCATGCCACTCCATGTAGCGACAAGCAAAGGTACATATAAATGTATGTCTGCCTGTAACGTGGAGGGTACTTACATCCTGAGCACCTGAAAAGGAAGTATCTTCATCCTGCTCCTCTCCATATCCACAGCCCTGCGAAAAGAGCTGACACTGCCCACTTCTCAGTGACTGTACCTGGTGCTCCTGTGCTTTCCGAGGCAGCCAGCCATCCTCCCTATTGTCAGCTCCCTGAGAGCAGATACAAGTTTGCTCTGGATTTTCCAGCCTTTCTGCAGTCATACTCTTCCTCCCTCCCTCTGCATGTCTTTCCTTACAGCACCCACCCCTCACCTCCCACCCTGTGCCTCGCAGGGCCACCCACTGCACCCCGCTGGACCCACAGGCTGTGGCTGCTCTACATTACTGGCACCTGCTGCAGCACATTGGCAGGTCTGGAGATCTGCAAAGGCAACCTGAGAGCCCCTCTGGGCATATATGCACACATTTCTCTCACTCAGAAACTTGGCACTTCTACAGCCAGGACATGGCTGCAGCACACAGCCACACAGCAACTGCAACCAGCCTAGCCACAGCAACAGTAAGTTTCCTTATTTTGCCTGTTCTAAGCAGTTTTCCCTCTGTATCAAAACACTTCTGTGCCACCAGAAAAGATAAAAACCACACACAAATGCTTTTCCTGGTGAAAAGATAATCTCCAGAAGAGAAAGAGCCCAGGTACACCCAGGTGAAAGACAGCATCCTGCAAGGAGGAACAGACACTGCTCTATGAGCAAGAGCCCAGGGCCAATCCAAAATGTGCTGGTCTGAGGCCTGCAGAGGAAGTGCACACAGGCTTCCCAATCATTACCTACTGCAGAACCCTCTGCCCGCTTTCTGAACCGCTTTTACACAACAGAGCTCGAGGGAGTCAGTGGAGTTTGAGTGTTTCCAGCTACACACACACACACCTCCTACCCACCCTAAATGGACTAACGAAAAATGGCAGGAGATCTGCTTTTCCACATTTACCGAGTTTCAAAACTTGAGGAAAACCAGCTGATGTCTCCATGTCTTTGGCATCACTACATTCAGAAGACCTTTATCTGCCTTATAAGCTGGCAGCAATTCAAGTCCACATCTGTAAGCACCAGATTTACTCCACACTCAAAAGCCAAACAATCTGTCCCCACTGCTTGTTCGTGCTCCGATTAATGCTGCAAAACAGCACAAGAAAAGCAATTAGCCATCCTAGGTAATCACAATTGTCAAGAGAGTAAATCCTTCCTCTTCAAAAGAGAAATTCAATTTTAGGTGTGTCTTACTTCTCATCCAACTCTGCAACACGTTGCAGTGCATGTAATAAGGTGGGCAGGTGGTGACAGACACGCTTAAGTGTAAATAAAAACAGGATTCATCTTCCACTTCAAACAGTGGCTGTCAAACCTGAGGCAATTCAGGAGTCAATAGCAAACAGCCTTTACACAGCCTTTACTTATCTGGGTTTCCTTTTTTAGAGATTTCATTCAGGCCCATCACTTTAGTGCTGCTCTTAAAATGATCTTTGCACAGAAAAGAGAAAAATAGATCTATATAGCCCTGTCCTGCTGGGGTGCTTGCACTGGTCACTGTAACAACTCTGCAGCAGTAAGAGGCCAGGCTGCTCACAGGGCACAGCACAAACATGGTGCTGGCTGACTCTCTGTTCGACTGGTCTGTGGCTGAGAAAATGCAGCAGCACTACAGTGCAGCTGACAATGCAGCCATGAATCCAAAAGAATCTGAAAACATAGGTAAAATGAAAATGTAGAAAACATGGGTAATTAATGAAAGATCCCAGCAGCAGCTCTAGTCAAAGCAGAACAGTCATTTTTCTAGCTACAGTCATGTTAGCTTCATAGCCTTATTTTTCCTGATGGAGAACTGATCTCAGCATGGCATTCTGTAGGGACTGAAGACCACTACTACTAAATAATTCCAATACATAGATAGAAGAACCAAGGCATGTGAATGGAAAGATATACAAGCACAGTGCAGAATTAGCGATTAAGGAGAAGAAAATGAATTGTTTCTTCATGAATGTTTCTTCAAATTACATGGATTTTGTCTTACTAAAGTCAGTGTATTTGCTTATAACCAACAAATACTGATAGCTCAGCCCAATACAAGACTTTAGGTTCACGTAATTTTGTGCTGATTTTGACTAGGGTAGAGTTCATTTTCCTCACAATAGCTGATAAAAAGCTATGCTTTATATTTGTGCAAGTAACAGGATTGAGAACACATGGACATTTAAGTTACCACTGAATTCATGCATAGTGACAAGGCCTTTTTTGCCCTTCATACCACTCCACCAGCAAGGAGGCTAGGGGTGCACAAGGAACTGGGAGGGAACACAGCCAAGATAGATGACCCCAGCTGACCAAAGGGATATTGCAGACCATATGGCATCATGCTTAGCATATGAAGAGGGAAGAAGGAAGAGGGAAGAACATTTGGAGTGATGATGTTTGTCTTCCCAAGTCACCATTATGCGTGCTGGGGCCTGGCTTTCCTGAGAGGCTGAACACCTGTCTGCTCATGGGATGTGGTGAATTAATTCCTTGTTTTGCCTTGCTTCCATGCATGGCTTTTACTTTCCATATTAACCTGCCTTTGTCTCAGTGCACAAGTTTTTCACTTTTACTCTTCTGATTCTTTCCCTCATCCCACTGGTGAGCAATCAAGAGACTGTATTGGATTAAACCACGATAGGTTGATTAGAGACTAAGAGGGGGGGTAGGACAGCTTGTGGAACCACATCTGTCTTCTTCCCTCTGCCCTGGCACAAGAAATAACATCTTACCTTAAAAGACTGTAACGGAAGTGCCAGTCTCTAATTTCCTTTAGGCCTTTTTAAATACCTGAAAGAATGCAGCAGATTCAGCTAATTCAGTGTGTCAGCATTTGAAACCACATTCAGGAACCTGAGAGCCATCCTACAAGAAGAGAAATTAAAAGCACCAATTAGACATTGCATATGTTGTGCAATATATCTTCTGCTTAAAACTGATGATGCCTGGTAGAGCCAGGCTGCTGAACAATAAAGAAATTACCACAAAATTGAAAGGCTAAATCATTATTTGTTTCCAAGGAGAAATGCTCAAGCACATTTTGGCTACAGCACCATGGGGAGAAAGCATACATCTTGCAATAGCTGTGTCATCCTGCCTTCCCAATTTAAATCTTTGTTCAAACAACAGTCCATGTGAATGCACAGAAACAAAGCTCCAGGCATGTCAGGATACACCAGCTACAGAAATGTAGCAGTAAAAGTTTGTAACCCAGATTAGTTTGAACTGGGAAATGCATCAGAAGCCCATGTGAGCTAAGAAATAGCACATTATAAGCTATGATCTTGATGTATGTGGAAGAGACATGGAAGTAGCTTATGAAGTACAGGAAAAGGAGAAATATTTACAGATGGACTTGGCTCATTTCCCTGGATAGGTTTTTCGCAGAATTCTCATCTTGCACGCACTCGACCCACATGGAGTAAAGACACTCCAGCTGCAGTAGTGTTCATGCCTACACCTATAGGCAGCTCTCTTCCTCTGCAGAAATTCAACGAAGATGTCCCCACCACTAAGGTTTAGATACTTGTTTTTCAGCTACAACCCATTTGGTGTGTTTAATGCCCCAAATGAGCAAACTTCCCCAAACTGGAGGCACATCCACACACACAGGACAGGGTTCCTAGCACTGAGATATCCTGCCTCACAGCCACAGTCCAAGCCAGGTGTGCCCTGAGGCGGTGCTGATGTGTAACAGCTGCACAACAGCACCACTCTGACATTTGACAGCTATGGCATGACGGGCAAGCAGAAAAACTTACCTATATCTAGCATGGTTATTCAAGAGAGTTTTAAAGATTATTTTCAGGTAAAAGACACTTCTTATCATCCAAATTGTCAAGGACTTCCCTAAAGCATTGGTGCAAACATACAAAGTGACCTCTGTCCCAGCTTGTAAAACTATAGAGACAGGGGCCTAATCAAGTCCAAACAAAGCATACCAGGTAAAAATTAGAGTATTATTATATACATATAATAATACAAATGTATATTATTTTATTATAAAGTAATAAAAAAAAACCTAGCACTGAAAGCATGTCACAGGCCAATGTGCATACACAGACAAATACATTGTTCTAATCCTACACTGTTCACAAATCCTTAAAAAAGCCTCATAAGGGTTAATTATCTTCATAAACTAAACTAAAAAGTAGCATTTGAAGGGAAACTACATGGGACCCTATCTTTGGGAGGAGTGGAGGGGGAAACTAAGTTGGGCACCTACATTTGTTAAAAAATCAGAAATCCAAAAGCCCCAAGCTTAGATGAGCTTTAAATTAGTATTCAGTGTTCTTAAGTTACTCCAAGGAAACTGCAGTAAATTTCTTTCCCCCTCCTCTTTCTAACACTTTCTCAATACATTTACTTTTAGCTATTTATGTAAAACGTGAATGTTTTATACAGCAAGTTACCTATTCATACCTTAAAAATGACTTTCTTATAATGGGGGTATATACTAAACATATTACAAATGTCTCCATTTACCTAATAATGAAGACTGTAATCACATTAGGAAACTTGAGATTATGGGAAACAAATCATATCCTTGGAGCTCTATATTCACAGATTATAGGAAGTACCACAGTCATTGCTTTTCTCTGTAACTTCCTCCACTACACTTCTGTATAAAGCAGTACAGCACCTTCCAGATGTGCAGTCAATAGTTATACACCCGGGCCACTGTTCAAGGACACAAAAATCTGACTTTCAAACCCGTGCTGCCACGTGTCCCTGTATCAATGGAGTCAAGATCACTCAGGTAGTTCTCATGGATTATCTTTTTTCCATCAGATTTCACATTCTGCTCATTGTCCCATAGCTAGCATAAGCTCCCTACCAGGTACTCTCTGAAGAGCCTTTATACCCACAGCTATTTCAAATCAGCCTGAAAACACTGTTCAACACCAAAGGGTACAACCAGAACAGGGCTTGAGCCATAAGATGAACTAGTAACAATGCTGGAGGAATTGCTCCTTTTTGTCAAACATTACAAAAGTCAGAATTCCTTTGGGGGCTAAGACTTACCACATATCTTACTGTTTTCCACACCAGAGGGAAAGAATGCTTCAGTTTCACTTTTTACCCCAAACAAATCACATCATGCATGTGTACACAATCATCTGACTCCTACACATGCAAGCAAGACTAAAATGAAAAACAGTACACCCTATACCCATTTTTTCCCTTAAGGGGAGAACAAACCACACCTAACAGGTATTAATAACACCAAACATTAGAAAACATTCTGTTACAATGGGTATTTAAAAAAAAATATACGTAACACTAAGCAAAATTTTAATCTGTACAAAATGGATGTATGTATCTCACATAAAGTAATTGTTCTTCTAAACTGCCTCTCGAAGGGAAACCTCATTTCATTTCCAGCCAGAAAATTTACTCAGTGATTAGCATAACTGAGTATTAAGCACAAGGAGAGAAAAACAGAAATGAAAACATAGTCAAACAGTTAAGCTGAGATATTGAATATACAATGGGAGCGTGTTTACTGATAAAGTTGTACTTTTTACATAAACTTTTAACCTTCATAACATCTTCCATTTAAGCTAAACTTGCTATGTAACAGATACTCACTCCTTAAAGCCCCAAAGACATGGTGTCAACAATTTTTAACAAAAAGGTCCATATGTTTCACAGCACACTTCACTAGCCTGGCAAGTTCCCTACAGATGGGTAACACATGTATTCCATCTTCTCTCCTTTTCCACTCTAACACTGTTCAACACCTCTGCCCACACACTCCTCCAACACACACACACTTCCCTCCAGCAGACAGCAGCCTGATTCACTTATCTAAAGAGGAATTCATGCTGGCCTGAAAAAACACCAGCCCCCTCAACTGCAAGGACATGCCTGGAGAGCTTATTGAGCTGTGCCTCAGACATTGTGTCCAACAAGCACTGCTAAGTCAGCAGCAAGGAGATGTCCTGCGTAGCACAGGGGTATCAATGTAACATTTCCAGCGGTGAAGGCACTATTTCCTCGTGAATATGTTCTACATTTTGGGGCAGAAAGCCTTTAAGTAGTCAAAAGCACTATTCAGCCTTGGTGCCTTTCACTGATATAAGTTCCCATAATTACTGAAGGAAATAACTACTGCTATGTCTGGGTGGCACAAAGCACCATGCTAATTACCTCTTCAGAGACACTAATTAATCCGGCCAGGGCACCACAGTAACATGACTGCTCTGCCTCGGCAATCTCCCAGTGTTGATGAATTGCCATTTAGATACCCACCTCCCACCCCAAGCAGTCTCTTTCACATGGAAGAGCCATGCACCAAAGATGAGCCCTCCACAGAGGGGTGTTTCCTCTCAGAACCTCTGTGTTTTATTGAAATCTACCATCTTCAGCACACAAGCACTGCACCAATTCTTGCCAAACAATAAAATAATCAACAAGCAATTACTGAGCATCCTCAGCTGCTAGGAGGAGGAATGTGAGAGGGTATACCTACAGACAGTCTGCTGGGCTCCAGAAGAAAAGCATCTCAGAGGAGCTATGTGTAATGATAATGGTGATTGTCACTGGTGATGTCAGCTGTGGCAATTTTCACCACACTTTAACAGACACATTTGAAACAGACCAAGGAGAAACCCTCTAGCACTAGTGTAAACTTCTCCATTTAGTAAGCTCCAAGTAGAAGGCAACTGCGGGATTGGTGGCAGTTAAATTGTTGCCAAAGCAACTTTGCTTTCAACTTTCTGGAGATAAAACCAGATTCTGGGCTAAAGCCAGAACACTTTATCTGCTGTACCTGATGCCACCTCTTGGTACCAAGACATGCTCTTCACATACTGCAAATGGACTTTGATCTTCTTTTGACTTGTTAAAACACAAACACTAAGGAATAATGTACTCAGCAGTAGCTTAAATCACCCAGTCCCAACAGGAACTGGCTTCTGAGCAACCAGAGAGCAATAGGGAACAACCTGATATACCATACATCCTGCAGCAGAACACAGCCTCACACCTGTCCACGATAAAGAATGAAAAGACACAGGAGGGTCATTCCCTATGGCACAAACCAGCCAAAGTCAGGGAAGTGTTTTACTGCCATGCAGAACAGACAATTTCAGATTCTGAAGAGCCCCTATCCAGTTCTTTCCTTCTCCTCCCCACAAATACATATTTAAAAATGAGGCTCTCTCCACAGACACAGACCTTCTGCAAAACACAGTCCCGTGAACTCAGGGTTTACTTGAGATAGGCTCATGTTGCAGGTAAATGGGATACAGCAGCTCAGCTGGAAGCTGGCGGGCAAGGCTGGCTTCTCACGTGTCTGTCAGTTTCACACAGAGGTCACAGCACAAGGAAGGGCAGCTTCACCTTGGGCTTGTACCACAGAAGCTGGTGACTGGTTTCAACACGTAGGCTGTTTCTTGCAGAAAGAGCACAGAGACAACTGTCTAACAGAGGGCTTTGCCTTGAGACAGGGAGAACACATCGATTAAACAGTATCAGGAGTCCTTGAGATTTTCATGGTCTCAGAAGAGGGGACAAATACTCAAATAAGTCTGCCAGATGCAGCACAGATGAGTAAAACCCCATAATAAAAAGGATAATAATTCACTTAAGAGAAATTAAATTGCATTTGATAAATAGATCTTAAAGTAGCAGTTTTCACACTTACAAATACTTCAGCTCGTGAGAAATAGAAAGGTGTCATTAAAGGCACATTTGTTACCCAACCCATTTCAAAAAAATTCACAAATGTTGTCAAAATATAGGGTGCACATGAGTTTAACACTGCCTAACAAAAGGCTCTCTCCTTCAAAATACTTTTTTTTACCCACACTGTGTGTAAAAAACTGACTGTGAGTTGTACACAGTAAAAGTGACAATACAGGTGAACACTTCAGTCTCCAAACAACAAAAACTAGTCAAGATGGTGACAAAACCCAGCAAGCCATACAAACGTGCACTGAATCTTAATAGCCTTAGCTGCCAGGTCAGGTGAAGTTAACTCAGTATTCAGTGGACACTCAGAGGTCAGATACATGTTCCACTTCCTCCTCCAGAACCTTCCCTACAGAAACTGTGGAGCTGACACTGGGCTTTGTGAGAGGCGACCTTTGCTTGGTAGGACAAACAATACAATGACACAACCACCACTGCAGTGGACATCTTCAGCTGGCAGGCAGAGATCTGAGGCTTAACCAGAAATGGGCAAAGTTCTAAAAAGAAACAGAACAAACATCCACTCCAATAACCAAGGCTGCTGCCAGAGATGAAGCCTCACTGACTGCTAGAATTGATCCAGAACTTTCTTTTCTCCCACCTGCAGGGAGACTGCTACTCTTGGACTTCACCTATATAGGTCTTCATACCCAGTATATGACTGAGGAGATAAAGTCATTAATACACCCAGGTTTTGTTTACGAGGACTATTTTTTCCACACATGCCCATATGTAGGCAGATGTAATTCTTTGTTCTCTGACTGCAAAACTAAGCTATCAAATATTAAGCCAGATTTAAAAACATAGTGTATTTTCTATGGCTCCAAAGCAGGATGTATTTTACAAGGCCAATTTAAATAGGATACTTGATGCTAGGTATGGAATGGAGGGAGAAGAGGGCATCACAACAGAAGCACTAGTGTGAAGTTACCTAAGAAAGTGGTTAAAAGAAAGAAGGAAAACTGGAAAGACCCTCAATCTTCCTATCTTCTCCTTTTAACTTTCCTCCACACACCAATTATATCCTGTACTACATATCTTATCCAGGAATATCCTTTGCTTGTTTACATCACCGTATCATAAAATACTGCTGATAAGCAACAACAGACACGAAGAATCTGTGCTTGCTTCCTTAAGGCAAGCATAGATTAGGAAAAGGCATGAAGGTATTTTTTTTGTCTTGCAATGAAAAGGAACTGCAGAGGGATGATAAAAACATTATCCTGCTTGCCTTGTTCCCAGCTGAGGCAGCCTCTCACCTGTGGCTGAGACACACGATGCTCTCCTGAGGAGAGCCACTTGCTTTCTCCTCTGGTCCCATCTCAGCTGGACAAGCAGAGGAAGGGAGGGAAAGGGGCCTGGAAACTTTTAAACAGCAGAAGATATTTCACTTAAAAACTTAGCCTTTAAAATTCAGTTAAAGATACAGAATTGACAGACATTATCTCGAGGAACAGCTGATCTGAAACGCTAATAACCTATATGATCCCCAAAAACGTTTAGTTGCTAGAGTTCAAGTGACAAAAGCAAATATCTGTAAAAACTCCTCTTTGTGCTCTTTCCCCATCTTAACAGAATATGAAAACATTCCCCAGATGTCAGTCATCACTACAGATCTTCATGGGTGTAACATAGCTACAGCTAACAATAGGCAGCTGCTCTGCTCTAGAAGCATGCCACAAACCTGTGTCTTAGGGAATTCCTGTCCCTCACACATGCACCTCCATATCTGAAGGCTGAAGCTCCCCTTACTTAGGGACAAGGCAACATCCTGAGACTTCAAGTCAGAATGAAAATCAGCAACAGAGCTCACATCTTCCTCTGGCACCAAGTCAAACCCTGGACCAGGCCACTTCTTTGCAGCTTGGGCTTTCCATATGCATGTTACCCAGCTGCCTTTAGGGATTTTCAGGCGGATCTTAAAACCATCGTCCTAGTGATATTCTGAAGTTTATACTCCTAAAGGATGGGAATTTTGGAAGGGCTGTGGTAGACTAGTGTTCAAAATCCAGCTCTGCTTGGGAATGATCCTCAACACCCTCCACACACTCCTAGTAATAGCTCTGTGGAAATTATGGCACTGAACCAAGATGAGAAAAAAAGTCTCCATCATATTTTCAGCCCACAGCTCTGAAAACACAATGAATTCATGAGTCCCAAGCTGCACAGTGCTACTGGGTGGCACGGTCCTCACTGCAGCAAACTGCAAGAAGGGTCCTCAAAAGTCACATATTGCTGAGGACCACTCACAGCAATACTGTTTCCCTTGTGCAAAAAGAAAAAAAAGCAGATACGACAGCTGTCTCATCAGGTGTTTTGAACAATTACTTGAAGAGCTAAAAGTAAGGTCCTTCTGAATTTACTTCCTGTGAAGCAAACTAATCCAGAAAAACTACTGTATGTTCCTATGCCTTCAAGAGCACCATGTTCTAGACAAAACAGTAAACCAAACATTTTAGATGAGAGATGGTAGACAAAAAAAGCATTTCCAAGAATTCAGTGACCAGGAAAATTAAATCACCAAATATATGGCCTCCAAGGAAAAGGACAGATTATTCCTCAGAGTTCCACCACCAGCTCTCAACACAACAGCTTTCCCCAATTAAACTTCAGACCCAATCACAGCAAGACATTTGTCAGTGTCCATAAGAAAGAAAGCAGTTTGTCCCAGTGTAAGGAAGATAAGGGGAAGATAAGCAGGGCACAGGCAATGCTGGTCAGGATGTTGTTCTCTTCTGAAACTAATCTATGGCTTGCATATTCAGCAATGGTGTTGATCAGGAACTCTACTAAAGGCAGCATACACAAATGGCAGTATTTTTGCAGTCATAAAATGGTTTGTCTTGGAAGGGACATTAAAGATCTAGTCCCAAACCCCCTGCCATGGGGAGGGACACTTTCCACTAGACCAGCTTGTTCCAATCTCCATCCAGCCTGGCCTTGAACATTTCCAGGGATGGGGCATCCACAGCTTTTCTGGGCAATCTGTTCCACGACCTTTACAGTAAAGAATCCCTTTGCAATACCTAATCTAAACCTACTCTCAGTTTGAATCCATGCCCCTATTCCTATCACTACATGCTCTTGTAAAAAGTCTCTCTTTATCTTTCTTGTAGGTTCCCTTCAAGTACTGGAAGTCCAAAATTAGATCAACCCTAAGACTTCTCCTTTCTAGGCTGAAAAAAATCCAATTGTCTCAGCCTTTCCTGATAGAAGAGGTGCTCCATTGCTCTCATCAGCTTCATGTCCCTCCTCTGGACTCACTCCAACATCTCCATGTCCTTCCTGTTCTGGCACCCCAGAGCTGATGCAGCCCTGCAGTGAGGTCTCAGCAGAGCAGAGCAGAGGGGCAGAATCCCCTCCCTGGCCCTGCTGCCCACGCTGCTCTGGATGCAGCCCAGGACACATTTGGCTCTCTGGGCTGGGAGTGCCCATGGCTGGGTCATGTCCAGCCTCTCACCCACCAATATTCCTGTCCTTTCTGCCAAAAATTAGTAGTGAGACTCTCCTTACAATATTAATACACTCTCCGTCTTCTCCCCACTTACAGAACACTACCACTCCTCTCCAAAACCTTAAACACTAGATTTTCATGCTCCAGCTCACAGACATTAAGGCTGTAGTCAAACAACAATCTTTCAAAATAGACTGGGGGAAAACACAGGGGTGCACAGCATGATTGTCACTGTATGTTTCCCTTGAAACACTAAAAAATGTCACATACATTCAAAAGTTCTGTCTACCCACACAGTGCATAAAACATGAAGGTCACTAAGCAATGTGAACCTCAACCAATTCTGCCTGAAAAGTTGTAGGCTCTCATTTGCAAGGGCAGCCAGCAAAAGGCAGGGGAGGGAGAGCACAGAATGGAAATGCAGATGAAAAGGTCAGCAGAAGCTTTGCAACACTGCTTTATCATCTCAGCGTGCTTGCAGGTACTCCAGGTCACCATGGATGAAAAATCACCAATTTAATTGTCATCCCACCACTGCTTCTGCCAAGCAGAACTTGACTTGTGTGCAGCTGTCCGGGTTGTTGCAGCAGTTTGCAAACAGCTTGTGCACCATTAAGAGACACCACCAGGCACACACACCCACCCTTTAATACTCCTTCGACATTAAGTACTGCTATTCAAAAACAAATCACCACTTAAAGCCACAAGTACACTCCCATTTAGATATATTTTAAATAGTGCATTAGATTGTAAATCCAAAACCAACCCAGTGACACAAACCTGATCTGATTTCACTGTTTCCTGAAAGGAAAAAAAAAACCCCAAAACCAAAAAAAAAAAAACCAAAAAAAAAAACACCAAAAAAACAGTATTAAAAACTTACAGGGCTGTTAGTCCACCGTTTCTCCCTGGCACACGGTACATTATTTAACTGCAATGCCTGAAACAGTAACTTGACCTCTCTGGGAAGGTGGGCGGTATTATTCAAGCTGAAACATTAGAAACATGCATAATTACTCTGGGTATTCGCCACACATTCTTTCATCCGTAAACCAATATGAGTGGAAAAGTCACACTGACACTCCAGGCTAAGATCATATCCCAGACATCAATTACAAAGATTTTTCATGAGGTCTCAGGAGAACAAAATTTCTTTGAGAGAAATTTTCCCTGGATTTAACTGTGCACATGTTACCAAGATAAAATGTCAGTGCTGCCAACTCAAAGCCAAGACTTCAGCAGGCTAAACCATGAATTTTGAGCTTTCTGCCCCACGGCTGACAATACTGTAATTTTGTTTTCCGTCAATCCCACAAACCCATTGCATCCATTCATACAGCACTTCTGAGGATGCCTGATGTAGCACCAACCACATCATTTACCATCCACCCATTCCTGCAGAATGCTGCCCCACACAGCTGTGTGGTGCCTGCCTGCTCCTCAGCAAACCCAGGGACCTTTGGCAGATTCAGACCATCCATAGGGCTGGTTGGGATAAAAACCCACTGGAAGGTAAACAGGCAGATGAAGCATGAAGAAAAGAGACCATGCTTGCTCCTGACTCCAAAGACATCCGTGGCTCTCATCTCAGCTGCCTGTGCTTATGTCAGTTCCCCCTTCACACCGAGTGTCCTCTGCATTTAACCCTGCCTCCCCTTCAAGGATAAAGCAGCATTCACCTTTCAAGTTTTGGGTGGCAGAACCACAAGAAAAATTAAATACTACAAGCCATTATTCACAGCTGGAGCTGTGAAATACAAAATATCTCCGGTACTTTTAAGGCTTTTGGTACTTTTTAAGGCTTATAACACAAAATGCAGTTTTTTCTGAAGAGGGAGAAAATGCTGCTCACAAGACAGAAGAACTGCACACACATGTCAAATAAAAGTCTTCTCTAGCTAAGTTCTCCTATTCCTCAAAATCAAGACCTAGCTGCATTCCTGACTGAGTGAGATGCAGCAATATCTACAGCTGTTCTGAACCCAATTTCCCCCAAACTTCTTTTGATACCAACATTTACATATTGCTGTTCTGGGCAACTGACCTCACTAACCCCCCCTTGCTACAATCGAACTTCCAGCGTTCTTGATTCAGCCCATTTCACTCTTGGTGCTTGACACAAATGCATGTGGAATACAGGTATTCATTTCAGCTAATTCCACAGGCATTAGGGACAATGCATGCATCTGGAACACTGTTCCAGCAAAGATACATCAATAATTCTGGAATCATTCTTCTGTTTTGTTTTTCAAGTAGTCCAGCTCCCTGCATCTCTAGTTCATCACTACATACTTCCAAAACTTCGGAAATTGTAGCAATGCACACAGTGAAGCACCTCTTGATAGTTTAAGTCAAATTTTGTAGTATCAACAATGTATTTTCCCTTTATGCTGGGAAACCATGTGTGTCAGGGAACAAAAGTTAACACATATAAAAGCTAACCTCATATAAAATAAAACTTCAGGGCAGTATTTTCCACATGTATTTGAAATATCAGTGTATGAAAATTGGTCAGTGCAAAGCTATTTTGACCATATAACCAGAACATGCTGGAGATTTTTTTGATAAGTTTTAAATATGTTTTTGTAAACAATGGTTTATGCAGAGTGTAAACCTGCCTACTTTCTTACCCATGTGTGAAAAATGTGGACAGCTTTATTTTGAAGATTGTCTCCCTCTTCCACATAAACTAAAAAAGAGATGACAGAATGACCATCTTAAGCCTCACCTAAAATATCTATTCAAAAGGTCTGAGATATGCAATGAAAATGCCTTAAGTCATACAAAAGTGGCTTGTGGTAAAGAGAGGAAAAAGAAAAGTCTCCTCTCTTCTGAGTTTGTATCAAATGTTGGTTGCAATCATTTAATTGCCAGAGCAGGAATTTCTCCAGTCTGTTTCAGTATTTGCTATTCCAGTAAACACAAATAAAGGGAAAAGTCAATATGATAGTTTTAAAATTCCAGTTTAGTCATTTGATAACAACCTTCCCCAAGTCATTCTCCTGGGAAAGAGTTGCTAGAGAACAGAGCTAATTAGAGCTTGTCAGTTAAGCTCTCTCTCCTGCTTTGTTCAGAAAACCTGGACAATTAGCTTATCTATGGATAGACCTGGGGGCCTTTCACAAATATTTTGTATTCCACAGCAAGCTTAGGCACATTGCATAAACATCTGGAGTACGAACTAG
This sequence comes from Cyanistes caeruleus, assembly GCF_971803275.1. NCBI lineage: Eukaryota > Metazoa > Chordata > Aves > Passeriformes > Paridae > Cyanistes > Cyanistes caeruleus. Next base: position 55,033,928 of record NC_141732.1, read on the forward strand.
AATCATGAACACCTCCCTGCTCTGCCCTGCAGCGAGTGTCTTCTTGACACTTTCATCAGCAGTGACAGAGAGAAAACAGTATTATTGTGGGCTTCCATCCAAAAAAATGTTGTCATGTATAGACTGTCGGTATGCACATGAGGATTTGGGGTAAAAAGGAGGAGGGGTAATTCAGGTGCATAAACAAGTGTTTCAGTCTTCCTTCTCAGTACTTAAGTTCTGAGAGAAAGAAGGAAAAAAAGAGCCTTGTATCATTATTAAAAGAGAGACTATTTCTCGAGTGACTGTTGACTAAGCTGCTTTGGGGGGAAACAGCAGTGAAAACAGATTATGTTCACATTTTTCCCCAGAGGTGCAGTCTGGTTTGGAAGTGCTCTTAGCACACAGAAGTTAAGACAAAGACAAATCATCCTGAGGTACACTGGCACCACCCCAGGCCAAGAGCACAGAGAAAACCACAGACACTGTATGAAACAGGGGCACCTACAAAATGTCCCTGCCCTGTAGACCATGCCAGGGCCCAGGACCAATAAACCAGTTGCTCACAACAGAGCAGATACTTTGATACCACATTTCACAGCATAGTTGGACTGGAGCCAAGAAGGTGCTTACTCCGGGAGCAAAGCTGTATATAAGGAGGGAAAGGCACAGATGCTAGTGCCTTTCCCCGAAGTTCTAGGACACCAACATCAGTGCCTTCAGTTTCACTGCAGTTCTGCAGGCATCTTTGCAGTCTATCAAGCCTAAACACTGTACAATTTTCTGTGTGTTTATTTTTGAGATCTGTAGAGCTGTACCTCACCATACATTACAGCAACTGCATAACAGGTGCAGTTTAGCTACCTCAAAATATTACCAGGGAAACAAAGGCTTTCTATTCACTGCTACTCCACAGGAGAGCACTGAAAGCTTCTGGTAAGAAAGACAAAAGCAATAGCAAACAACCAGTGTGATAAACTACCATTCACATTTTACTCCAAGGCATAGTAATTAGTCATTTAAAAATACACAAAATCCATGCATGTGTTAAACATGAAAGAAGCTGTCCTGCGAGCTAGATGCTCTGAGATCACATTTCAAAGCAGTGCAGTATCATTCTGTTAATCTTTTGGGAAAACCAGCATGGATATTCTGCTGCAATGTAATTAAGGCAGGAATTCCAGCTCCTCCATTGTGACCTCCACAGAAACTCCAGGGGTCAAGAGTAGTAGCCTGTACCCACTACAGTGCTAATATTGCTGTACTATAAACAAAAAAAAAATTCTTGCCACAATAGTACTAACAAGTTTCAGGGAGTTTGGAAAGGGGGGAATATGTGGATACACTCAAAGGTACACTGCCACGAAACAGCTTCTACCACAACTATAATGTTTTATTCTCAACAAACATCCATGCTTACCAAAACAGTAATTAAAGACTTGCTTTCTTAGAGCAATGTTTAGTGAACAAAATGAAGCCAAGGGAAAGGCGACTTCTTGCTGTAACAGTGAAGTTCCACACAGAGAGAGGGAGGGTTTGGAGAAAGCCAAAATTTTAAACCCTTGAGCCGCAGTAACTCCCTGGTGAAACCTGATGGGCACAAGGAAAGCTGCAGCCCGCAGTGGCAATGCTGATTCTCGCCCTTCATACCGCAGCTGTCCTGCCCCTTGTCCCCAGCACCTCCCAGCAGTGACCGACAAGGACCGCACCAGCCGAAGGACAGCAGACAGGCAAAGTGTGTGAGGTGGGAACGGCAACACCCAGCTCTGCAAAGGCCCTGTCTGCTGGAAAATTTAACTGAACTCTGCCCAGAATGCTTGGCATAAGCTGTCTGGGGGGGACCAGCATCAAATCATGAAAAAGAGATAATCAGGTTTTTTTCTCATTCTTACCCTTTGCAATCTGAGAACAGTGAAAGAGGACACCACCACCTAGCAAGAAGGCTGCTAATTAATTCCTCCTCACCCAGGCATCGCAAAGCTTCTAGCTGCAAGGCACCTGCTCATCTAGGAATAAGCAATTGATTGCATTTTAAGAATGGACTTCATTTGTTTCGAAAAATGCAATTAAAAAGACACAATAATTCAAGATTTTCTCTATCAGCAACGAGAAAAATGTGTCAGTAAAGCATCACGCTCCTGCCTAATTTTCAGGGCACCAACTTACCCTGCACGCTGAGTTTGGTGGGAGGTCAGCATGCCAAAGGCATAGATGCTTCCAAACGTATAATGAGATCTCATATCTCTTCGCTGAAGGACTTTCCCCTGAAATAAACAATTTCTGAGCAAGTTGCAACAGGGCAGAGATGCCTTGCTGTAAGGGCAGGACCACAATGCAGTTGCCAGTGACATGCCAGTTTAAGACACGGGTAGCTAACACACTTTAAAACCAAGGAAGCAAAAGTCTTTAAGTGTCTGTTATCTTGAATCAAAGGCTAAAAAAACCTGCTCGGATATAGCACTAAAACAAGAGGTAAGTCACACAGAAGAAACAATGGAAAAACACACTGCAGAAAAGAGTTCAGCACACTTTTCACACTATGGATCCTAGGCATTCTGTGAAGACTGCTCTGTTAGCATTATCACAATGCAAATAACAGCAGTTCCAATAGCAAAAGTCAAAACTCTGGGCTGTCATTAGGCAGATACATCTGGATGTCAAGTATTCTCTGCACTCATCTGTAGCATATGGTAGTGACAAAGGGACACCACAGTCATTAAAACCGTAAAGAAAACATCCACCTGCCTGAACAAAGACTCAGTAATCTAACATACGTTTCTCCTTTTCCTCCCATTTGATTGAGATGTCCCTCATTTTAGCTAGGACAAAAATCATGGAGTTATTTAAATTAATATTTTGTGGTTTTAGGTTGGTTTTGGTTTTTTTTAATGAGGAAGAGCAAGCTATAAACTTGTGCCACACCCAAAGTAGCTCTAATCTTACTGCCCTTTTCCAGTTACATTAGTAACTCCCAGCACTACTTCTCTTCATCCTTGCTTTACCCAGAGTGAAGCAGGAGCACCAAGACCAGGTCTTCACAACTGCATGTGTACAACTGGGCCAACTGGACAAACACAGGCAATGGAAACCATCCTTTTTTTGTGTGTGTGTTATCACCCTCTAGATACACAGAGCTCAATGCATTGGAGATGTGCAGCCTAGCCAGCTGTGTTTTCTCACACAGATTTTTCATCCCTTTGTCCCCATCCTTTTCTTTTTACCCACCCACACAGCAATTTTCAGCCACCTATTTTCCCCTGGGGGAAAAAAAATAAAATTATAGTTTCTGGTCCTACAGCACACAAATTTCATTGAAATCTGAGAAGCAAAGAATGTTCTACTTCGTTTGAACCTGAAGACACCTGTAGCTCAGTCTCAGGTGAGCAATTCAGAGCCAACAGTAAGAAAATTAAAATGTCAAGAACCAGAGAGTACCTCGAAACAAACCAGACTTTGTGCTGGGCAAACAATAGGAATACTATTTGTTTTGTTTTCTTTCCCTTTAAAGCAGAGACCTTCATTGTAAGATACACCATTCTAGGTTAATGAGTCCTCTCTTCAAGCTCCTCTCTGACAAACTGACTGGCTTGAAGTCTTTCTTTTGACAATAAACCAGGAAGAGGTAATTTAAAAGACCCTGAAGATGCGGCAGGATCAAGAACGCTGATGTTCAGAAGGCAGGCTGGGTAAGCAGCTGCTCTCTGGTTGAGTACCAGGCATTTCACACCAAGGCTATTCCATCTGAAGAGCATTATAAAGAACAAAAGCATAGGGACACATTTCCTACTATAATGTTACTTCTTCTCAAAAGCAGCAAAATACCCCATTTTTGTGTGTGAGAATGAGGGCGAGTCCTTCTGTTCTTGGGATAAACACACTTGTGCACATTCCTCCCTTTCAAGCTGTGTACATCTCTACTTGGCATTGCAAGCTGCTGCAAGATGACTCAGCTTGTTACTGATTAACATCTCACTTTATGTCTTTTCTATGTGCCTCAGTCCAACTCTTCTCACATCCATCAGGTATTCTGACACCATGCATTTCTTTCCATTTTGCCCTCAGGTGCACGAGACAAACACAAACCCAATAGCCCAGAGTTCACCATGTACCACCAATTTTCTTCTCCCCCATCCAGAGCACAACCCCCCCTCTTTCAAGCCACACAGTGCTGCAGCACAAGCCTTTCACATCCCCAAAGGCACTGCAGGCAGCACAACAGGGCTTGCCACCGCAGATTTCCATACCTTCCTTTCCTTCCATCCAGAGTCAAGAAGGGGTGTCAGTTCAGGTATCTCCAGATACACGAGAGACACTTGCAGCTGAGCCACCATGCAATGCATCATCCATTTGTTTCTGGAGAGCAGGGCCTGCCCTTTCTGCCCAGAGAGGGCATGTGTGCATATATCAGGTGGGGAATTACTTCAGGGTGACTGAGAAACATGGCACTTCAAATCAGAGAGCAGGGAAAAACCGTGTACTTCAGTCTTGGGTATGTTTCACCCAGATACAATTTTTATAGAAAAAAAACCCAACCTGTTCCTAAATATTGAAGAGAATGTGTCCATCCTTCATAATGGGATTGCTGTCTCAAATAGTCATCTAGAGCTGTGTGGTTTCCTGGACAAAGGACTCAGCACCCCCATGCAAAAGAAGCTATATTTAACAGCTTCTAAAAAGTGATGCTACCCAGCCACTACCTCACTGCCTTGCACCCTTGACCTCCCCCCTCCCACCTTCTCAGGCATCAACACAACCTTACTCAGCTTTATTTCCTCACAGAACACATTCCCCAGCTGAAGACCACCTCCACCTGTGCCTGATGCTCATGCTTCTCCCACCCGCACAGACAAGTACACACCTGTCCCAGGAGCAGCACCCTATCTGTGTTCCAGGGAACAAAGGGATCCCAGGCACAGGATCTCACCCCTTATCTCACTCTTCTCCCACAGCATGGCATTTCCAATAAAATACTTGCAAACACAGACACACAAGCTGTGAACAGTTCCTGCCCAGGGGGTCTTACATCACTGCATTTTTGCACGGCACGATGAGCACCCATAAACCATGCCGATCCCAGAAGCCCTGGGAGCAGAGAAGTCACATCTCCACAGTGTCACAAAGCCTCCAAAGGCCAATGCAGTGCCAAGTGACATGCAACTGCCTTTCAGAAACAGAGGAAGCAAAGAGAGAAGTCACTGTCAATATCGGAAGCTTGCTTGCTGCTTTCAGAATTGTATCAGGAGATGAGCTAAGAGATCATCTGCCATGTGCCTGCAACTTTCTGGCATACCTGATCTAACTTCCAAATGCGATCTCTAACAGTCCATGCAGGCTGCTCTGTAAAATTAGCAGTGTCAACCCCAGTTCTATTTGGGTTATAGCCAAAAATCATTCCTGTGCAAGGACCACTCCGTCCCAATAAATATCAGACAATATTTACATATGCATCAAACCCACAGTTTGGCAAAAAAAAGTTAATTCACCCAAGAGCGCTTTGATCCTCTGACAAATCATTTCCTGATTAAAGCTGAAACAACAAAAAGGACTTTGGACACCAACCAGCTGTCACACTTGTGTTGTGAGCTGGCACTAAATCCCACAAAGCCTGGGAGGAAAGATTTAGGTGGTGGGAGGGGAGCAAACGGACTATTTGCATTCACAGCATGCAAGTTCCTTCTGGAATGGCGATTCCTTCTCATGCTACCTATCTGAAGCAAGCTAACAGAATAGGGATCCATCAAAACTCACCAAAAGGAAAGCAAGCAGCTGCAGGACACTTTGGCAGTACTGACATATTGCAAAACTTGTTGGATGTACTACAGCTGGGGGTGTTGTGTGTTAGAGGAGGTTTTTTGTTTGGGGTTTTTTTTTTTTTCGTTTTGTTCTCCAAAGGTTGTTTAGAAAAATTTCCAAATGCAATGACCCACTCAAAACCTTTGGGCCCGAGCTGAGTGAGAGGAGAGAAAAAAAGAGAGCTTAACAAAGATCTGAGACAGCAGCTGGGAAAAGTGAAGGCAGAGCTGAGGTTTTGCAGTCGTCTCCTTTTTCCTACTAAAATTAAGCATTCACAGTTTCTTGTAACCATTAAAAAAAGTCCTGATCCTAGCAGACTTCTTTCAACATTCTTTATCAGATAGTCTCTCAGTTATTAATATTTTCCTGTGCTTCTACTGGCAAATAGAACACTTTGCAATTAAAAGAAATGCAGCTTGGGGGGATGCAGATTAGAAGCATATTTTGCTACATAGTTCTGGTATGATGAACTCTTAATTGAAAAAAAAGAAAAAAAAACATCAAAACCCAAACATTATTAATCCAAGGTGTTGAAAGAAACAGTCCACAAAACAAAATCATTTCTTTCAAACTTCAGCCTCATTTTAACCGATGTGTTTTCTTACCAGGTTTTGAGAAATTTGTTCTACAACCTCATTTAATCAACAGGACATAATACACAAAATAAAAGAGACTGCCTAACCCTTGAGATGCTCTTGGTATCTTGATGCCTATTAACTTACTTTTACCAGAGATGTCATAAAACTGAACCCCTGAAATCTGTCCTTGTGACAGACTTGTTACTTTTCTATTCCTTCTCATTAAAGTAAGTTTTCTGGGCAGGCAACTCTCAGATGTGCTGCTTGACCTGCCACCTGCCTACTTCCAACGAGATCAATATCTTCAAACTGGCGGCACAAAGGGACCAACTTGATAAAACTCATTCCTGGCACTCTGAACTGCCTAACACTAGATCCAGGGCTGACATTACTGCAAGCCTTTCACAGGGCTCTGTTGTCATGCAAATAAAGTACAATCCTCAGACACAAAAAAGTCATTAAACCGGAATTAGGAGTTATAAGTAACTGGCGAGCTGAAGGGAAAATCTGGGTTAAAAGGAACACCAAGGAAAGCCCCACAAAGAGAGTGGGAAACAGCTGTTTACAATTACACTTCAGCGAACACAAGGACACAGGTACCAGCTCCGCAGCCAGCAGCTCCCACCGCAGGCTCAGCCGGCTTGGTTTTCACAGCGTGAGCTGAGCACTCCCTTCTCCTCCCATAAGCTGGGCAGAGACTGTGCCACCCAGCCCTGACAGCATCTCCACTTGGCAGCCTCCTGTCCCTGCCCGCCGGTCACACTGGCCGGCAGACAGCTAATGTGTGTGGCTAATGCCAGCAGCCAGCCAGCTCTGTGTGGGACCGGGAGCCAAGGCCAGCCAAGCTCCCAGCAGCTCCCCAGCTGCTGACCAAACAGGGAATTGAGCAAACCGGGCTCACATGCTATTAGGTCAGGAGTTAAAATATCCCAATGACCTGCAACTTCCATCGTGAACAAGGGCTGACAAACGCCAGGGCCTTAGAGAATACAAACTCATCTACAGAAAAAACCCATCCAGGCTCTGATGCAACTTCTGTCACTTCCAATAGACAGCAAGACTAAAGTAAGGAGGGTTTTCCTTCATTCTGAAAAAAAAAAAAAAATGAAAAAATTACCCAAAATGAAGTTTTCAAGAAGGAATTAAGGAAATGGATGGATCTAATGGAGAATTCCTAGATCAGAGAGAAGCTCAGCATGTTAGCATAGGAAGACAAATATTTCCTCTTTCTTCATGGTAAGAAGCCATGAAGCTAGGAACCTTCTTTGCCTGTAACTCCATCTTCAAGATCAGCACTAATCACCTCATCCATCAGCACCATCCAACTTGAGTCCTGGCTGGGCCATCCAAGATGAACTGCAAATTAATCATGCAGCACAACAGCCTTCTTTCCACAGCAGAAAATATAATTCATACAGGAACAGTCCCAACACAGACTGGGGCTATTCCTGTCCCAGAATGTATGCAGTCCTGTAACAGCCAGCTGTGAATTAACACGTTAACAGTGAAAGGAAATCAAGAGATCTGTTAAAAAAAAAATCAAACATAAATCAGCCTAGAAGAGCGTTCACAGCTAAGAAAAGACCAGATTCCTGCAGCAAGCAGGAAGAGCTTACAGGAGCAGGCAAGTGCTTTGTGCCACAGGCACAGCTGGTCACAGCCCATGGCCAGAGGAGGGGCCAGAGGAGCCCCCAGTGAGGGGGCTGATCCACAGCCCCCACTACCCAGCTGCAAACAAGAGTACTCACTTAAGCAAGTGTGGCACTTTAATAATTTGTGCTGTGACCTTTAGCCACTATGTGGTTTATCCCAGGTTGTATTCTGCTGAGAAGACAAGAAAAATGTGAGTTCTCAGACACTAAGGGACAAGACAAGGTCATGCCAACATTCCTTGCCAGAAAAAGTTCTCTCTGCCAAGAAGTAGTATGTATACCTTTTATTAGCTACACAAACTTCCTTTGCAAAGCTGAGCCTTGAACTTGGTACCAAGAATAGCCCAGTATATCTTCTTTTTTTCATTTCCAAACTAGAACATTTTGTAAGAGTGAAACAGCCTAAAAAGTCATGGCAGTCACCCACCGCTGCTGTGTTACAGTGAGAGGCAGCTGTGTCCTTTTTTTCCCTCCCCACCACTTCCAATGACAAGAAAAGGAAGTGCACTACTGGCTCATTACCCCTGAGACAGAGTTTAAAACTAGCAGAAATTTGATGACAGGCTGAAAATGTGAAGCAAAGGACAGTTTCTCAAGAAAAAGTTATACTTGTCAGATTAGACAGAGGAGCCTGAATTCTGTCAGAGACAGCTCTTTCACTTCTCCCTTTTATTTCTTCCATTTTCTTCTTGGTGACCTCCCCTTTTCTGTATTGTCTTAGAGACTTTGATTGAACAGAGCAAGCATTCAGGGGCAGGGTGAAAGAGGAGGAGCAGGCATGACTTGATGGGCACTGAACAAAGTGTGCACTAGAAAGAAAAGTTACAGGAAATAAAAGGAGTCCGGAGAGCTGAGACAGGGGAATAGCAAAAGCATGAGAACAGCCAAGATGCTTCACAGACATGTCTGGGCAAACGTTCAAGGCCACGAGGTAAAACTACCAGAAGCCAGGAGTTACATTATGCTTCTTTGTACTCCAGTAAAACCTACCCTGAACATCTCCAGAGAGAGACCCGTGGGCAACACCTCAACTTCCACTCAGTGACTTACTCAGAGACGGGAGAAACCAGCTGTGTAAGACATCCAGGACTCCCCTAATCCCTCTTAATCAATAAGCAGCTGGTAATCAACCTGAGTTAAGATGAGGCAATGGGCACAGATGGGCAATGAACTCACAAGCTCAGTCATGAGGATGGCTGGCCAGCACAGACTAGTTAGAGCTGTGCACTGAACATGTTCAACCTCCAGTATCAAAACCAGTATTTCTAGCAGGGATATTTTCAGCCTCTTCGTATCTCTGCAATGCAGTCAGAAACTTTCTGGTAACTCTCAGTATTATTCACCTAATTCTTCAAAACCAGCAGGAAGCTGATTTCAATTTTTCTGAGAAGACTGTGCTGAAACCCATATCACCATGAGCTGCTTGGCTATTCTGCTCTGGGCACGTGATGTTCTCTGCATGGCAGGAGAAACAGGCAGAAGTACCATTTCAGGTATCTGACTCGAATTTACCTCTGTATTCAAGCCAAAAACACCTCAGCCATGGTCAGCCTCTTTCTAGCAAAAGCCAGGATAACATACTGCAGTTAAATCTGTACCTGAAAGCCACCACTGCTTTAATTAGATTCAGCCAAATCCAGGTCTTTGCAGTCTAGACATGGTTTAGCAAGTGCTTTTATGTAATTCATTGAGAGATAACACATGTTAAGTTCTATCTGGAGTTTACCTCAGTTTTGGCAAAAAAATAGCTGGATTCTGACAAGCCAAACACAGCCCAACCTAACTGTTCAAGCATCGGTCCAAGGGAAGATTTTACTTGACAAAGGAAGGTAAACCTTCCTCCTTGGGCCTAATGCTTTTCCAGAGTTTAGCCAGCCACAAGAGGCTTTTCCATTCAGAGCAAGAGCATTAAAGAGGATGATTTTGCAACACAGCAGCACAGACATGAATCTTGAGGCAGTACAGAATACAGACTCCATGCCTTGCTCTGGCCTCTCCTGCAGTCTCTGTAATACTCTGGGTTTTAGACAAAGGTCCAGAAAGGAGGGAGAAAAAGCACATATGGAGTAACTACTGCTTTTGACCTATGGTACATATACATTGGTCACACATCTATTTACAGTAACTTTATACAGGAATGTCAGGGCAGCCTTGTGGTTTTCAAAGTGATGAGATGCCCCACCTCTCCAACAGGCAAATTTGTCTAAACTCTAATATAGATACAAAATTGCTGTTGGCCGACAGAAAATTGTTAGTGCTCTAGCTGTGTGTAAATACATTATCGCTATTTTTCATGTGCTCAAAGAATCTCTGGCTTAGCAGTAGTAAGACAGGGGAAACAGCCCACTGTTTGTGAGGACAGGATTTGTGTGGGAAAGTGCCTTACATATCCAGCTGGTTCTTCCACAGGGCAACACCAGTATCACAGGCCAGACAGTCCTCCTCCTTGCACTGAGACTCTCTCAGCACTGATGAAAGACTAGCTGGACATTGTGGTAAAAGAGTATTAGGTAGTTGAATTAACAGTTGTATGCATAAAGCAACCCATAGATCGTCTCATTTCCACTCAGAGTTGGAGACAATTGTTATTTTCTGAAACACAGTAAGGAGACAACCCTGGCTCACTCTTCTGATGCAAATTAGCAAGTTGCTTGAAGGGAGAGGTGGGGAGGAATAGTCTCTAAACTGAAATTACAATGAAACTTCCTCTCTACACAATAGTCAGACACCAGCTCCAGTGGTGTCTACTCCAGGACCCCAACACTCTCCTTCAGTCCATGCACAGTCAAACCTCTGGCTCCTGACTACACAATCTCCTCACTGCTGCATCCACCTGCCATCTCACCCACTTGCAGTCACCACAGAGACCCTGAACCACCCAGAACAGCCACCAAGCGTGTTAATCCAGGGCACATAAACCGCTACTCTTCCATCAAGATGGAAGCCACAAGGAGACTTTTTTACCAAGCAGGAACAGCCTCCAAAGCAGATCACCCTCTCAAATGAAATCCGGCTCAGGAATGTGAGCTATGGGGGCAGGGGGGCTGTGATGGATATAAAGGGAAGAGAGGAGCAGGCAGGCTGCTTTCACAACAGTGGCTTCCTCAGCAGAGCAGAGGACCAGCTTAGCCACCTCCCTCATCCCACTGTGCGCACGCAGAGCTCGGGAATGCGAGCAATGCGGAGTGGGGGGCAGGGGGCTTTGCTGCCTGGGAGAGAGGGATGGGAGGGGGTACAGGGGAAAAACACAAGAAGACCAAGAGGCAGCTGGGGTTGCTGAGGAGTTGTAGGGCTCCCTTCTGGGTGGGGGGTACGGTCTCTGGAGGGGTCAAAAGTCTCAACTAACAGGCTGCAAAACAACAAAGGTCCCTTCCTGTCCCAGTCACCCCGTGCTTGTGGAAACAAACTTTCAAATGTAGCTTGCAATAAAACTGTCATTTATCTCTACCAGCTAAAACAAACCGCAGGCCCTCCTGGTTTTTTGGCTAGCTGCTGGCAGGAAAAATATACCAGCGTGAAGACTAATAAATCCATGCACTTAATACTTCCTGAGCCAGAGGATTTAGTATTCAGCTGTACATGCACAAACCTTCTCTCCCCCAGGCTAACAAAAGATGGAATTGCTACAGGTAACAGCCCTGAAACCCTCTCAAGTCTGCTTCAGCCAAAACCAACAACCCCTTACAATGTGAACAAGATTCTGTCAACTGCTTATTTACAAGATTCTTGAAGAACTCCATAGATTTCGACCACATTTTCTTGATCCCCACATCCCAGTCCAAGCACTGAGTGACTGAGCAGTGGCTATCTGGCTGGAGCAGCAGCCTCCCAGGAGGTGTACCTCCCACTGCCGGAGTGAGCACTGACTGCACTCCTCAGCACGCCTACCGCGCAACCCGTGACAGTCATGATGTGTGCACAGACACAAAGAGGGGTTTGTTTTCCTTAAATTTCCTCAGTGAGAGGACTCCAGGCAGCCACTTCGTTGATGTGATCCTGCAACATTGCTTAAAAACACGGCAGTGGGCATAAGCAGCAGCAGTGATGGGATGAGAAACTGCAATAAAAGCACAAAGGAGACAAAGACTCAGTGCTAAATCACAGATGGGATCAGGACCAAGGCAACTTCCACTACACACATCAGAACCCTTGTCTACTCAAAACAAACCCATGCCTAAAAGCAGCCCATGTAAGAAGCATACATCAAGTTTGTCAGCCTGGTTCATTTATGCTGACAAGATGCATAAACTGCAGCTATCATGCCTACATCATTTCCAGCAGCTCTTTGTTTCAGAGACATTTCACCTTGGTCTTGCAGGTGATTCTATCTCGTTTCGAATGTTACTGACTCGTTATTGCACAGAAAGCTGCCTGAGCAGCCTGCTGGTAAAATGTAAGTTGAGAAAGTGGTCAGTGATGCCAGAGTAAGACTAGCATTCATCTGAGGAAAGAAAACCCTTCGAGAGCTTATCATCACGGGAAAAAAAAGCAGCAACTTTAAGATTTAAGGACAAGTTCAGCCCCACATATCAGGAAGGAATGGAACTTAAGCTAAAAAAAATCTCTTCTTGTATTGCATTTTCCAAGTCTTATGATTAGTCTGGGGAAAAGACTATTGTTTTAAAAATGAAGTTATTATTTGAAAAATGTGAAGTGTGTTTTTTAAAAAACTACCATAAAGCAGCTTAATTCTAATCACGTTCCTGTAAATCCAGATTGAACACCTGAAAAGAGCCAGATGACTTTCAATGCCTTAAAAAATGGAAGAAAAAGCCCAAAACCTGTCTCCCCTGCTCAGGAACCCTAGCATTTTACAGTTTGGTTTGGATTCCTCTCCCCACACTTTCTTTTGGTTTGTTTGTGCAAAACCACGTATTATGAACAGAGTTTAGAGCACCTTCAAAACTTACATGTCTATTAACTTCATTGTGAAGTAGTTTCAAAACTGAATACTGGCAGCTGCTTTTCATGCAGTAAGCCCATTTTCTGTTGCTAGACTCTACAAGACAAAGTGCTACTGCCAGACAGACAGCTGAAAAATACAGAGCAGCAAGAGAAGGGCTCTAAAAATCACAGGAGGCTATAGAAATTCTGCTTCAATATAGCTGTAAAGTCCCACCTTGGTTAAGCCGCACAATACTCCGTAACATCCAGATCAAGTTTTCACAACTGTCCTCTGCTTTGTTAGGATCTCTCCAGTCATTCTGCATCCATCTTTTACTTCTGCTCTCTTGTGCACTTACACCACACAGAACAAAAAAGCTAAGCCTGGCCTGCCAAATTACTTCTGCTTCCTGTCCCTGTTTGCCCCAGAAACCCAATTACAAAGTTAACTCATGCTAATGGAGCCTGAAGGGATCTGCACTCAACACTCAGCTACATGACAGGTCGCAATGAATGAACAGCCTGATTTTCACACTGGTTTGGTATCTGAAATGTAAACAACGCACACTGAAGTTATCTACTGCAGAATGGCAGACACATCTGGGTGTATCTGTGGCTAATTGGAGTGAAAAGTCAGATTCCAACGTATGAGTCATTACCCACTAAAGCACTCTCCCTAAAAACAAAACAAAACAAACAAACAAACCAACCCCCACCACAGTAGGATTAGCCCCTGATAGAAACACCAGTTGCTACTCTGAAGAAAGGGTCAGCTAAACTAAACATATTCTCATAGCAGGTATTTTGCTATATCTATAGATATAATTGATATCTAGCAGATACACCCTGGGGGAAAAAAAAGGCAATGCTCTGCTCTAGTGCAGCCCTCCAAAAACTGACCTGCAGTGGGAAGTAGATTATATCTTAATGCATCCGTCTACTAACACTGCAAAGGTTTCCAAAGAATTGAAACAGAACAGCCTGTCTACTAACAGGTGGGGTAATAACAAAGCACTGGTCAGAAAATATCCACAACTTTAAATTGTGTTTGCCCAGCTGAAAAACTGAGAAGAGATATCAACTCATTCATTCCAATTTCTCTTCTGTTCGAAGTCTGGAAATTGGGAGAAAAATTCTGCAAGATTGTTTCATTTAATAACTATGCATAAGTGCCCCAGTTTTTGTCTCACGATCAGTATCTTGACTGTCCTTTGTTATTTTTCATATTCTAATTATAAAACACTCAGAAGTGTCTACATAGAGAAAAATCTCCCTTGTCTGAATCCAAATATTTCTTTCCCCAGTCACTGCACTCCTTGGCAAATTCCCTCTGGAGAAACACTGAAGAGCCACATAAAACACTCATGTATGTATCTTTCTTCTGCTATCCAAGCTAGTTTAGTCTGGTATAGCTCTCAGAGATCCTCTGCATCGAGATATGCTGAGACAGAGATGGAAAGTGCATCATTTGCAGAGAGTTCACTATTGTTTGAGGTCCTTGGGGGCTTTTTGACACAGCTGTTCCCAAACAGCTCAGGAATTAGCACCATCCTTTTCTCATTTAACAGCTCATGAAGTGAATGAAAACACTGTGATGGAAGCCCCACCATGCACAGCCATGTTTATGCACCTAAACAAACACATTCAACCTCTGACACTGGCTCACTTCAGGGAAGATTTCCAGCTGTTAAATGGGAAGACAGTTGTGGCAAAAATAAATAAATAGAGGATCAGAATAGCTCGGGGGAGACAATTGTTTAAAACTCAACTCCTCATCTTTGAGACTAACAGGTTGCAGGCTGGTGGCATCCTTTGTAGAAAACACAAGGCAAGGAGGTCTCCCAGTCCGACCCACAAAGCAGGGCTTTGATGATCAGTGCTTCTGATCGTCATCTGCTGAAGAGGTTCTAATGGACCAAAGTTTAAAACACATCACAGGGCTTTCCAACTGCTCACAGGCTCGGGAGACAATCACAGCACCATGATTTCATGCCTATTAGTTTCCGACACATCCCTGACCTACTGCTGAGGCTTCCCACCCTCTCATGCTATGTTGGCAGGGCCCGCGGAACACTGTGCACACATCAAATAGCCGGGGGTGAGGGGAGGGAGGTATTCTAGCACGTCTGCTTCCAGCCAGATCAGTCTTCCCATCTGTTTTGTCTCACAGCCACATTAATATTAGCACCAACAGAAAGAAGGTGGCAGCAAAAGTGCAAGCGAAGAGCTCGCTGCTTTCAGCCAGGCACAGGTTTTACTGCCTACCTACAGCCCTTGTAAAGCCCCAGTGGCACAGGCAGCGACAACATGAAACAGCCAGGAGGTGTGGAGATCGGTATGGGTGCTGAATAAAATGGAAACATTTCTGGTGCCACTCTGCAATCCGTGGTGCCAAATTACCTGAGTCAATCTGGGCAGCATCCTCCCCCTTAATAATGACACTGCAGAATTAGGAAGGGTTGGAAGTACTTGTAAATCATGAAAGAGGCTTCAGAAAGACAGTTCAATGTTTAACAGACCAAACTACATTATTTGGAAAGGGCTGGTGGGTTATGTAAAATAATGAATGGTGCATAAAAGCTAAATCAGTGTTTATCCTTATAAAGAAAGTCAAGAGGTGTTGACCAAGCCATTCAATTAGGAGGCTGAAATGTGTGCACACATGCTACGGAACTCATTGTCAGTGCACAGCAGCTGTAAAGGCTACCAGCTCAGTGAGACCAAGAAAAGGACTGATCATTTGTGTGGGTAACAGCCCTATCTGGAGCTAAACTTAGGAATACTACTAGACATAGTAAAAAAGTAGGAAAAAAAATCCATGGACTTAGGGTTTAAAAGTCAATTTTAACTAATTACTGACCCATACAAGACATACAGGACTGATTAGCCCTGATCAGTCTTACTAGATGTATGGGGACTCACATTTGATAAAAACCTCAGGTAAAGAACTTCTCAACCCAAAGCATCCTTACTAAGGCTACTGCCTTGTCCAGTAACCAATATTTTGACTGCATCTCCTTGGAAACCTCACCAGCAGCATAACCCACTCCTGCCAGGGCACTACTGTTTCATGTAAATTCACTGGACTCTGGACCCAGCAGATGGCAGAGCAGAAAGAAAAAGTAAGGTCCCCAGGAGGAGGAAAGGCATAGATAGCCAAGAAGGCATCAGTAAATCCTTTGGGATTTCTGAAACCAGCAGCTTAGGGCATCTACAGGCAGGGTGAACATCCTCTACTTGAGAGCACTAGCACATGATGAAACAGGCCTAATACATCACCAGGCCAGCACAGACCACCAATCCATCCCATAAATGTGGTGTCACAAACCTTTGTCCAAGAAACAGTGAGGTGCCTCCACTGCCCTCCTGGCACCAACCACCACCAACCACCACAAAAAGCAATCTGCAGCTCACTGCATACACAGCTGCAGAGAAGATGGAAAAACAGACATATTACGCACGTAGGAGACTTCTCTCACTGATACTGCCTTGGTTTGAGCTCTGTGTGTGACACAGCAGCATCCCAGTGCTCCAGGATAGCTCCTGTGTGAGGAATGGGACACAGGCACCATCCCTAAGCCCCAAATCAGGCTGGGACATCCCCAGCACCCAACATCCTCCCACCATCACCTCCAGCAGAACATTTTCTGCAAATGCCTTGTTTTAGGGAAAGGTGGTTACAACCTCCAACCTGTCAGGGCAGATACCTGGGTCTGCTTTTGGCTCCTGTGTGCAATAAGGAGTCCATACACCAGAAAAGTATGTGCACAGCAGTTTGGCTTTTGAAAAGACCAGACTCAGTTTGACAGTGCTTATCCACAATTAAGTTCCAACTGATCTTGTCAGACTCCTCTGTCTTCAGTCTACTCACTTCTCTAAAGAATTAAAGGGACATCGAAAACATGCATTCATGACTCATGTTTAATTGTGAGCTGTCCTTCACCAGAACACCTCTAATTAAAAATCAGAAACACGTTTTTGAGCTCAGAAAGACACAAAATTGGCATTAACTGACAAGGGGAGCCTGTGGGAGTGCTTTAAGTCCAACAGGATGCATAACTGCTAAGTTATGCATTAACCAAACTAGTCATTGGGCTTAATACAGGGTTAAGAGCCCCAGAGTCTGTGGCAGCCTGAGAGTAAGATGCTCTTACTACTCCTCCTAAATGACAATTTTTTTTCATTACTATCAAAGCTCAGAAAGCATTTCCCACATTCACTATGACACATTGCAAGCTATTTCATTTTCTCCTCACCATGGGCAACTACACCCTTAAATGTGAAAAAGTGACTATCGCACATAGATCCTTCTGCTATCCAGAGTTTGCCAGGGAACTCTTAGTGAAGTACAAATATAAGTATGGCCTGAATCACTATTCAGATTTAAGCACAAGTCTCAACACCACTGTCACGACTACAGATGCAGTTTCCCAAAGTAAAATACATGGGTAGAATTCAGAATTAGAGAACACACTAGACATACCTTACAAGTGTAATTCACAATACAACACTGCTAGGAAAACACATAAACTGAAAAAAAAAAAAAAGAAAAAAGAAAATCAATTATGCCAATTGTTCATTCCTGTTATTTCTCTTCAGGTACCAGTCTTTTGATAGCTGGGAACAGTCATCTAATTTTCATGTTGTTATTTCCCCTCAATATATAGCCTTTATGATGGGAGCAAGAGACAACAGTGGAGTGTCAGAGTGACAAGCCTAAATAGTTTCCCTTGAGATGCCTAAATGCCTTTTTACAGCACTACCAATTATTCAACCATGCAAGCAGATACTATTAAGATACTTAAAATTAATCATTTCCCACTAGACCCACATATACATTATAAACCTTACCATAAATCTCAATCTCTAGTCAAAGATGAACTTATTTAATAATGCTCATGAATATTTTTATTTCATAAAGGCTTGTGAAATATGGTTATATACATAAGGTTCATAAAAATACAATGTGATTTTTAGGTATTTTTTATATAGCTCAAACAAAAGACTTCTCAAATAAATTCTGTAAAAAATTACAGCTGGCATTTCAAGTCATCTGTAAACTATATTTACTCCATCCTTAAGAAGTTATGTGAATCATGATTTTTTGGAAGTAGTTCATTGCTACTTCTTGTTGCAATTCCACGTGAACTCCTCCTCATGATTACAACATGAAAACCTAGTCATCAGCTTAACACTTGTCATCTTGACACAACCCACAAAAATTTTAGATAAAATTCATACTCGTGCACACACACAAGCTTTCAAGCCACTTTCCAAGTACAATGTTTCTTTCCTTTCTAAAGTGCAGAGTATAATTTAGATGGATAAACAGTACAAGCAATGACGCCTGAAACACCCTCCTTTGGCCCATTAGTCAATTCCATTAGCTAAATGACTAGGAAAAAAGCCCTTCTCCTCCATGACCTACCACTTCAACAGGTGCTGACAACACAAGAAAATCTGCAACACTCCTCAGTAAACAACTAATGTTTTAGCAACTAAAAGCACGATCAGATGCCCATTCCTGACAGTTCTTTGCAGTAGCTCTGCATCATTTGCGAAATTGACTCTTCATCTGGACGTTTTCATTTCACTTTCAGCATCTATTATTTAGACATGAAAGGCACTGCAGAAACTGAGACGACAAGCTGTACCAGAACCTTACAAACCTGAGAGCACTGCCAGTGAGAAAAGGCAAACAGATACTACTGCACCAATTCACCTCAAACTGAAGTCATTTGTGCTACGAGAAATACCTCCACTGCTGGTTCTCCCAAGGAGGTGGGATTTTTAAAGACACACTGAACTGACATATAAAACCAGTTCACATTCAGTTTTCAATCAAAGGACGAAGCTTTCCCCAGTGAAATTTTAAAGTAAAGCCCAATCTTAAAAGAAAGCAGGTGTGCACAAGTTTAAAAACTAAGACACCAGGCACTCCCATATGGGCTAGAGTGCTACAGAACTTGTCACTGAAATACACTTTACAATCTGCATTTCCTTCTAGTTAGATCACTAGCAATACAAAGGGACAAACCACACTGTGATGTCAGACAAATGAAACAGAGTCTAATGTAACATCAAATTCCATTAAACACGTGGTCAGCAAAGCCACAGACTTTTGAGGCACATAAGAGCCTGTATCCACCTATCCTTCAGCCCAAGCTGCACTCTGCCGTAACCCGGGGTTGTGCCGCTGCCCCTGGTGCTGGTGTGACCCACACTCAGTGGGTCGTGGAATGCAAGTTTCCACGCCCCATCTCCCCACACCTTCACGCACCAGAGCTGCAACCCGTCTCACACAAAACCAGGGGAGGAAGGACACAGGCTGTCCCCATCACATGACAATAGCTCCCGTTGAGGAGGCAGTTTTGGGGTGGAATCCCATTTCACCTAGTCACTAATATCTGGCAGATGTTCCCAGACAGAAGCGAGACAAGACTTCAAAGATACTGCTTGCAGCATGGATTGGGTGCAGCCCTACTCCTGCCAGGCAGCACCACTGAGCCCTGCTGGCACCCACTCCCTTTGGAAAGCTGACTCCGGACTTGAAGATCCAAGCAGCACTTCTAAGGACTTGAAACACCACCTGAACAAAAATGTCAGGCCTTTCTCTGAACATCATGAACACTTACTAAATTAGTTTGGCCTTTCTAAAATTCGTATTAACCCAATCAGCCTCCTCTCACTTTTCTCGTATTTTCCTTCCTTCACAACAGACACCCACATAACCTTTAATAAGGCCCAGTCACTCTGACAGAGGGGTGAAATAAAAGGGTAAGATACAGCTGATATGTTTAATCAACAAATGGTCATGGTATCTTTTATGGCTTGCCAAGATACAAGGTTGGCAACTATGCTACTGAACTGCCAAACGGGCTTTGCTACTTAAATGTTTGAGAGATTTGATTTAACAAAAAGCACACTATGCCTGACCTTAAAACATTGGTGCAAGAAAAGTTAAACAGCTTGGCCTTATGTGCAACTCGGGGACAAAGCAGTCACAAGAAAGTCGCTATCATTACTGAGGCTCGCAATTATGTCTCAATCAGTTTTTACACCTAAATGTGTATCAAGTTACTGGGTCCTACAACGTCGGTTCAGAAAAATTAAGACCGCTTTGAAAACACTTCAGAATATCCTTTAAGAGTCTGTGAGTTGGAATTATTTTTTTTCTTTTTTTTTTGAGATTCGTGAAGAGCAGCCAAAGGCACTTTCATGTACTGATCATCAAAGCCCAAGACCTTCCCCTTATCCCATCCCCCTACCCAAAAAAACTCTCTCCTCTTTTGAAGTGCCGGCTCACAACTTAGTGACGGTCCACTTAAACAAAGCAGCGGTGAACACTGCTGGCACATGTGTCCCATTCCCCCCGCTCCTCGCCCCTGCCCAGGTGCTTTCCCCCGCAGCCGGCAGCGCTTCCCGGGGCCCGGCGGGGTCACCCCGGCCGCGGGGCGCAGGCAGCGGCGTCTCCGCCGCTCCGAGAGCGGGCGGCATGCGGCCATGCACGAATTCGCGCCCGCTTTGGCATAATCAAGCCTTTTTCCTCAAAACGGGAGATACCAACAACTCTTCGCGACACGCTCACACCCCGGTCCGCCGTGCCTGGCCGTCCGCTCCCGACAGACCCAGCAGCTCCCCGGGGCCGGGGCGAACTGCGCCGCTCCTCTCGACGAGAGGGGCGGCAGCAGCCCCACCGCCCCTACGCCTGCCTCTCTCCCGAGCGCCCACCTCCAGCCCCATCCCATCCCACCGCATCCGCCGCCGCTCACCTCCGGGCTCCGCGTCCCGGCGACGAAGTGGGGCGGGCTCCCGTGACCCCGCAAAACTTCAGCCCCCTCTATTTCCCTCCCTCCCTCCTTCCCTCCCGCTGCTCCGCGACTCCGAGGAGCGCTCCGGCCGCGCTTTGTAGCCGGCGGCGGCCGCACTGCGGCTGCGCGCTGCCCAAAAACAGCGCGGCTCCGGCCCCCGCCCGCCCCGGCCCTGCGGGCTCCTGCCCCCGCACCCTGCCATCCTGCCCCTCTGCCCGGCCCCGCACCCTGCCACCCTGCCCCTCTGCCCCCGCACCCTGCCATCCTGCCCCTCTGCCCGGCCCCGCACCCTGCCACCCTGCCCCTCTGCCCCCGCACCCTGCCATCCTGCCCCTCTGCCGGGCTCCTGCCCCCGCACCCTGCCATCCTGCCCCTCTGCCTTGCCCCGCACCCTGCCATCCTGCCCCTCTGCCTTGCCCCGCACCCTGCCATCCTGCCCCTCTGCCTTGCCCCGCATCCTGCCATCCTGCCCCTCTGCCTTGCCCCGCACCCTGCCATCCTGCCCCTCTGCCTTGCCCCGCATCCTGCCATCCTGCCCCTCTGCCGGGCTCCTGCCCCCGCATCCTGCCATCCTGCCCCTCTGCCTTGCCCCGCACCCTGCCATCCTGCCCCTCTGCCCGGCCCCGCACCCTGCCACCCTGCCCCTCTGCCCCCGCACCCTGCCATCCTGCCCCTCTGCCTTGCCCCGCACCCTGCCATCCTGCCCGGGTTCCTGCCCCCGCACCCTGCCATCCTGCCCCTATGCCTTGCCCCGCACCCTGCCATCCTGCCCGGGCTCCTGCCCCCGCACCCTGCCATCCTGCCCCTCTGCCGGGCTCCTGCCCCCGCACCCTGCCATCCTGCCCGGGTCGGGGCAGGGCGGGGCGGGCTCGGGGGGCGCACGGCGTGGCGGGGCAGCCCCGGTTCGGCGCTGGAGTGCGAGCGCCGGCGGCAGCAGAGAGGAGTTCTCTCGCTCCCCGTTTAAGAGCCCGCCTCGGCGGCTCCCCGGGATGCGGGAGCAGTTTGTCAGGGAGAGCAGAGTTACCGTCGAGGCTGCGCCTGGAAATTCAGCATCCTTGGGAAAATCTGCAGGGGGCTAACCCAAGCGGAGTCCGCGATATGCGCAGGTTGGAGGGACTGGTTCGAAGCCCACAAAAGAAGTGTTGGCCCCACCACGTCCGATAAATGGGGTCAGATCCGCTACCTGTCTAAGGCCGGTGCGCAGTCCAGTGCCAAGGGATTGGGATTCCCCAGTGGAGGCTCACGTGAATCGGTTTTTTCATGCTGGAGCCTCGCAGAATGTGCCCTCCGGCTGCGCTGGGTTAGATGGGATCCTCGGAAAGGCTTCCAAAGAGCAAAACGGGCATTAGCTCCCTCTGCATTGTTTTGCGAACCTCAGCTTAGAAGCAAAGTTTATTGACTTCTGCCTTGGTTTTTACTGGCCAGATGGCCAGAACAGGCCATCTCTAAAGCCTTTTCATCTGTGAAAGGATACAGTAGTTCCTGTTTTTGTGCGCCTTGAATTTTTTTCGCTTAAGGGTTTGAATATTCGGAACGGATTGATGGGTGGTTTCTTTCACTCCTCCCACTCTTATCTCAAGCGCTATCTCCATTGCCCCAGGGCTCCAATGTCTCCAGGAGCAAATGATTCAGAGGCTTTGTGATGATGCCAGGAAGGGTTTCACAGGACAGTCCTTCCCAAATACAAATCAGAATCCACAGCCCAGGAGTAAGGAAGATGCAGGAGACTCAGCGTTCAGGAGTGTACAGAAAACAATGTCTGGTTTTCTTTTCCAGCTCTGGATATAGGACCCTGCAAGGTGATTATTGTGAGTTACTTCACAGAGCAAAAGGATGCAGCTGTGGTGCATCACTCCTTGCTTTTTCTGGTTTTATGTGTAGTGTGCCATCATATGCTGGCATCTTCTGATCCCTTCTCATTTCCTACTTTCTGTGTTATTCCTCTGCTTTTCTTTTGCCTTTCCCTGGTTAATTCTCCCAAAGCTCTGCATATTTCCAGCTTCTTTTTTTTTTTTTTTTTTTTTTTTTTCCCAGATATGATACCTGTAGTTCATGAATGGAGACCACCAGAATTTCTCTCAATGAATATTGGTTCCAGAATGGCCCAAAAAGGATATTAAAGAAATTTGAAAATCTCTCTTTAATTTTTTTTTATTTTTTTTTCCCCTGTGGACCACACTCAAGTAATGGTGGACAAAAAAATCTTAGGGTTTTCTCATTCTATAAAAAGCTAATAGGCTCAGTGACATTTCCATCTAAATCATTTCCAGTATTTCTTCTGAAATCTCTGAAGCCATTAAAACATTTTAGAGATTAAATCACATCAAGTATTTTTCTAAGTAAAGCTGCTATGACGTTGGTGTAAACCACCTCTCAAACCACAGAGCTTTTATTAAAAGAAATGCATTTTTTTCTACATTTTAATTCAAACTCGCATATTTTTGAGAATATTGGCCGTCCAAATTTGCAAACAGTCCCTGTAGCTCTTTAAGATGTTAATAGTTATTAATCCTGACTGCTAACTTCCCGTGCAGAGGGTATTTTTTTATGGCTGAATTACCAACTCTAAAAAAAGGGGGTACTGATGAAAGAAGTAATCAAGATAACAGTGAGCACCACTTACCATTTTTTATATTAACAACCAAGAAGAAAGTATATTCAGACTAGCAAACAACTTCTTACCATCAGCTTATTCATCAGAATAGTTGGGTCAGGACCGTGTTGTACCAGAAACTGTACAAACAGAATGAAAGCACTCAGACTACAGCAGTGTACAGAGTGGGCAGATAGGACTCTTTCCACTTCTCCCACTTAATCCTTTCTTTCAAGAGCTGCCAGCTCTTGACAGTTAAAACAAGTGAAATTAAATAAAGAAGTCAATTGTTGCATCACCTACGAAGGAATGACAGAAGTCTTTCAGTGTGGTCATGCACTGGATGGGGCTTTTCCTCTGATGGTGCAATTAAAACCAGTAGGTCTTGGTTCACCCTTCGGCTCCTTGGGGTTTGTCTGGCCCTGCAGAGGGCTTCCAGAGTGCACTAACTGGGAGCCTGGGGATCTGCCAGATGGGCCAGAGGGGTGCATAGGTGAGCACCAAGTGAGGAGGACCAGTAAGCACCTGCCAGTCTGCTCCATCTGCCCTGCACATCCATATTGGGAAGCCTGGGAGAGGGGACATAGACCCCGCCCTGCCGAGCACCAAAGAGAGAAACTTGTCTCTGTCTAAATTAACCCAGCCAAAGCCTCTGGGAGAAAAGGGGATGAAGATGTGAGTGTGTTGCTACTCTTCTACAGCAGTGAGCCATGAGGAGCAGGCTCCTCCTTCCCAGCTGGTCACTGGTGCTGGCTTTGTCACCATCAGAGATGCCTGCTCCCACCTGGGGCTGCGGGAGCATTGCCTCGCTCAGCCTAAGCACCAGCAAGTGACACTGAGCTGGGAACAGGTGCTTTTGCAGAGCTTTTCTAGCTGCCTGGAGTGTTGTTTTTTTTTTTTTTCTGGGATCTGCTCTGCCAGGTAGGAAGACTGGACTATTAAATATTTTGAGAAAATTCCCCTACCACCCAAAAAAAAAAAAAAAAAAAAAAAAAAAAAGCAGCCCAAATCCACCTATTTCCTTCAAAAAGGCAGATGCCCCATGTCTGTGAGTAGGAAATAGTAAGTGGCATGTCTGGAAATAAGTAAAAGTAACACTTTGAAGAGAGAGAACTCATTGTATTTTTCCATTATCTGGTCCAGATAAACATTGTGGTATGCTTTGACAGACATTTCAGGTTTCTCACAATACAGATAAACCCAATGCACATAGAGCATAGGGTTAAACACAAGAAGGACTTAAGAGAAATCATCCTTCCCTTCCACAGTGGGTTGAGCAGAGGCTCAGGCAGAGTGAGCTCTCATGGATTTGCCATCCTTCTGGAATATAACACTTCCCATGCCTGAAACCTGTTTTGTGCTGGACACCTCACACAGCTTACTCAGGAGACATTGGGTCAGACACATCAGCATCCTCTGTGCTGCAAGTGCACCTGAGTGCAAGTGATGTACGGGCTAAATTTAGAGGCAAGTTGCATCAACTCTGTTCCCAGCAGTGGCCCATGGCTTTTGTGAAAGTGTGGAAAGGAGGGGGATCAGACATTTCCTCTGCTGCTGTATTTGGCAGCAATTTTTTGCTTTGCTGCCACTGTAGAGGTCACAGTTATCTTAGGTGAGTTGCCTTAGGTCTTCCTCAGATTGCAGTGTACATCTATGGCTCCACAGCAAGCAGCTCCTCGGCACCCTAACTCACAAATTGCATAATTTCCCTTCTCCCACCTTTTCCCAACCTCATAGAATAGGATGCTGTCGGTTCCACAAGACTCACAGCTCCAGGGAAGCCCCTTAAGCCACAGCAAACTTCATTTGATTTGTAGGGATAGTGGAAACAGCCCTGACGTATAAAAAAAAAATCCTATGAAAATTTAAAAAAAATAATTATTCTGGTATTGCCAAGCAAAACAAAAAGTTGGAATGTTCTTTCCACAGGAAATGGTAATGTTTTCCCATGCCTTATTTTGTCCATCTAGAAATAACACTTACCTGAAAAAAAACACGTATTTGTTTTTTATCCAAAAGGAAGATTTGGCAAATAGGAAGTGGTGTTCAAGCACCCACCTAAGCACGACCAGAACAGAGTGTCCCTCCCACCCCTGCCCCCAGTTCCTCCCTGCCTTTGGGGAGTCAGATAGGGAGGGGCTAAGCAGGGCAGGGCTGTGCTGCTGGAGTATCCCCATCAAAGACTTCTGGTGCACCTCTGTCTCTGAAGGACACTTCCAAGAGCTGCTTACTGCCAAGCAGCTGCCAATGCCAGAGCTGGATAGAAGGCTAAGGAATTAAATAAAACCCTGTTTTAAAAATACTGAACGTTCGCTCATGAGTATTCTGCACGCCACAGTGGAAAGCTGTGGGTAATTTTGTGGATAAATAAATAAATGCACACACCATTGCACTGGTGTGAATGACCCCATACAGTGGGCATGGCAGCTGAGAGGCAGAGTAAGAGAGCTGCAAAAGCCCAACTTTTTCTCTCTTGTGCATCTGCCCTCCTGACCTGCTTTTAGGCATGAAGCAGTTTCAGTAGATGCACATTCTGTCTCTCTTCTCAGCACAGGACACCACTGGCAATTCACACTGCATGGCTGGTTTCTGCAGAGCCCCATCTGCAAAGGAGGGATGTCACACAAACACAAAAGAGGGCAGGGCATTTTTTCCACCCTAGTTCAGGGCTCACATCAGTGGTAGCATGGAAAAAATCCCGTGTGCTTGCCTGAGAGTCCATAGTGAAATGAAAAAATGCGGCTGTGCACCTGATTTTCCATCGTCAGAGTTTTCAGTGCTGGAGGGTACATGCTGCTGTTTGCCACACGTTGTCTTGGATCTCACCATTAGGCCTATGGATATTTGAGGTAGAACAGTTCTTGATTTGTGCATGAATGCACAAGAATGCAACTCCAGAAATCATTCACTAGATGAAATGTAGCACTTGCCTTTCCCCTTATCTTTGGAGAAGCAGTGTCAAAATATGTTCCCCAAGGTTTGAGCAACTCTAATACAACAGAGGAAAAAGTTGCCACCAAACTTTTATCCCTGAGATATTTTAAAGAATGCTTGATTCCCCAGAGGTCCCAGGCCCTTATTTTTGAGCAGGACAAGGAGGCCACTGCAGTTTAATGTAGTTGTATCATCAGTATAATGAAATTGTACAACCAAGCTCAATCCCTGCAAAAGGTCGTGATGATTCATCTGAGAGATTAATAAAATAATTTCCCTAATGGATATGTGCATACAGCAACTGGGGTTTTGAACTACATTGGAGAATCTTGCTGAAACCTAAAATTATCACCAAAGGGCTATTTGGATGCCTGTGCTGGGGCAGATGAGCACATCTGCATGACAGCTCATGAGAGGCAGAGTTGGCCTGAATGAGGCTGGATATTCACAGGGTTCCTGCCAGGGCAGGGAGAAAATATTTTGCAGCACCCCAGAAGCAAACTTGAGACGTACAGTAAAAGGCAAAACAAGAACTGAAGGAAGAAAGCAGGACAGAAAAACAATCGGCAATTTCTTGCTGGAACAAGAAATTTATAAAATCAACTCCCAGAGCTGGATTAATTTGATGCAATCCTAAATTTGTGCATGTGCCAAACAATGGCAGAGTGAGGAAACTAATGACCCCACCATTTGTTTCCCTCATACATGGGTCACTGGAGGAGTTTCTCCTTAATGGTGGAGATAGGTAGGATATAGGTAGGATGTAGCATTCTCTTCCGCATGGACAAATTTGTTTACTTTGTACAAGAGAGGATTTGATTTCATCAAATTCATTGGACAACTGTCCTCTTAGAATGGGGTTTCTCAACCTTCGTTCTAGTTTCAAATTCACAAGTGAATTTTAACTTAGAGGCACGGTATCTTTCTTTTGTAAGAAACATGATTAGGATATTGAGGGCCTTAACTGTAAAAATGCAAGAAAAAACTTGATGTACTTGGGCATTTTGTTGAGAAGGGTAGTGGACCCATCTTCTGTTTTTCTCACCTGCTGACTGACTTAACAAACAAGGTTTAACGGTGGCCCTCAACACTAAAGGTCTCATCTTGACTAGAGATCAAGCTGAAGAAGACAAAGGGTCTTTTGCTCCTATTTAGAAGATATCAGTGTGAAGCTGCTTTGCAGAGGCTGGGGACAGTTTATCTGTTCTTTAAATGCATGTTCTGCAAATGCTGATTAATCTGTCCTTTATAGCAATGGTTGTGGGTGTAGATCCTCTCTCCTGATCACAAAGATTTTTCATCCTCATCCAATAGTGGCTGTTGCACCAGCAGGGGTACAACATGCCTGGTGTCCTAACACTGTATTTGTGTTTCAACGAGCTCATGACTAGCAGTGTAAGTCTTCAGCCTTCAGATGTACCTACTGCCAACACAACCAGGTACAGACAGTAAGTACAGATTCATCCATTAAACTAAACCATTGCTTTATTTTGGTAGCCAGATGCTTCATCTGGACCTGGCAGTTGTTGTATGGATACAGGTATCCTCTCACTGTCTCAGACAATCCTGCAACACATGAAGAGTCACCGTTTTCAATACAGTTCAATGCAGTTCTCCCTGGATGCAGGGAATGAACTTTGGTACCTTATTAGTGCAGAGCATTGCTGAGGATTCAAAAATATAAGTTAATCCCCAAATGACTTGTTGAGTTTGGGCAGCTTTCTGCTTTCTTTTGTGGGCACTCCCTTGCACACTGGATTGTCCAACTCAAACCACACACAGGTTCACAGTAACCAGGTAAAGGGATCTTGGGCAAGGGGTGATTTACAGCAGTGTCAAGGAGAACAGGGATGGGAGTTTGAAATGAAACTACTGAAGTTAAATGGAGGATTAAGCAAGTTCCAGTTTTGCAGCCACAAGTATGTTATGTTAAATGCCTTTCCTTACCAGGCTGTGGGAATGATCAGCATTGTAGGAAGGCTCAGGTAGCCTTTCTAGGAGGATTTTCTTCTCCATGGAAGCACTGAGTGCTCTCACAGCAGCTGGTGCTGCAGGGCCAGTACCCCAGTGATGGTGCCTGCCTTGTGAGCAGGGTCCCAGAACTGCAAAGCCACTGGGAGGTACATTTGGGTGCATCCTCCACCAATCAGCAATACAGAAAATTACCAGTGAACCAAAAGTACTGGAAATAATAGGACATGGTGCAATGCCTTCTGTTTCCTCATACTATACCTGCCTGTGACTTTATTTTCAAGCTATGTAATTCCATCCACAGCACCCCTTTTGTGCATTGGATGTAGAACCAGTGGTCACTCTTGGTTCCCATTACTGCAGGAGATGTGCAGGGCTGTGGTACTTCTCCTAAACAGCCTGACTCCTCCCCTGGAAGCAGCAATCCCAATTTTATTCTGCCTCCTTCAAAGGAGGGATGTGAAAGCAGTGTGCCTTTTGCAGCTGCTTTTTGCAGTTTCCCAGTTCTTGGCGTAAACTAGCAAAATCCAGGAAGTCAGTATTAACAAAAAATCATAACAAAATGAAACAAAACAAAACCTATATAATCAACAAACAAACCCACCCCACCAAATCCACAAAAGCCCCACAAAAAATAAAAATGTTTTTATTAGGGGAAAAAAAATAGATTTTTCTATCTTTTATTTATTTGCTTAAATATTTTGATTTCTTTTTGCTTGACAGCTGCCAATAGTGCACAACAGTCCTCAGTTTGGTGCTGAGTGTTCCACATGGTCTAGAAATCGAGAAGCATTCAGCAGTTTACCCTGCCCTATTAAAGCACTTCTTCTTTTGTTCCCAGCAGTGTTGGTGTTCTGATCTTTTCCTCTCTGATTGCTTGTTAATGGATGGATTTCTTTTACTCAGCTGAAGCCTTTGTCCTAAACTGCAGTGGGCCTTGGGGGCAAAGGATTGTAGGGTTTCCCTACAATCTGAGTTGAGCAATCCTTTTCACACATTGTATATGCTCCTTAATCTGCCACAGATTACAAAAGTTTTGCTCTTCTGAGGTTAATCAATGGTTGAGGCTTCTTACATAAACCAACCTCTGTGAAATATTTCAGACACTGTTGATTTAATATTATTTTCCTGATGTTAAAATCTGGTGGTATGAAGTACAGCAAAGATGCCATCCTTCCAGGCTGCTAACAAATCTCCAGCCTCTGAGGCAAATGCTATCAATTTAAATTTTTGTAAAGTTGATCTTGCTCACAGAACCTTCCTCTCTCCTTTCTTCCTCTGGGAAAAATGTCTCCTTAAGGGTTTAGATCAGAGCCCTTGAATTTTGAATTTTATGATTTTTTTTTTTACTTTTATGCTTTAACACAAAAAGGAACACACTCCTTGGAGCACTTCCAACCTTTTTTTGATACTTGAGAAGGGACTGTCCATCTCTCAAAAGCTGACCTGCAAATAAAGGAAGGGATAGGGCTTTTGGCATACTTCTTTTCTTCACTATATATTAAGACCAGAAACACTTGTTTGCTTGAGGTTCTTAAGGTTTTAAGATGGTTTTATGGCACTTTCAAATTCTAGATGTAACAACAGTGCTAAGCTTACTTTTGTTTGGTTTTTTGTTTGCTTGTTTCCACTGAGCTCTTCTTGGGGAAAAGAAATTCGCACAGATTTTGTTCACATTTGGGAAAGTCAGAAATGTGTGATAGGAAATCTTTCCTTCCAGTTGTTTTACACATGTTCATTAAATGCACAAGATGTAGTCCTCTGCCATCCAGCTGAAATACCTTGTCCCTTTGATTATTTAGTTTTCTTTTGTAATTTGCATCCTATCAATAGTTGCATATTTAGAAATATTCCATGAATAAAGGCTGATAGTGAAAAACCTTATTTCTGTAACAAGACATAGAACATAAAAAGAACAAAGAAAAAAGGGTGTGTAATGATTTAGGTATCTTTTAAATTCATGAAGAGAAACTTATAAAAAAAAGTAAAATGCAACTTTTTTTTTCTAAAAGTTCTTTGTTTCAAAGGGTGCAAAGCATAAAATTGCTTAGAACAGACAAGCTGAAGAAAATGTTACAACTTTCAAGACTTTCTAAAGTATTCTTATAAAAGTTATTATTGAGCATCTTCTGGTGCCTAGTTTGCTTGGTTTGATCAGCTAAACACTTTGTTTGATGTTTTCAGGATCTTTTACTGACCAATATTGATTGATAACATTGTTTTCAAAAATCTTTAAAGTTAGTTTTTTAATTCTTGAACAGTTGCAAAACAGACTGGTTTTGAATGAAAATGAGTAATTTAAACTAATCCCTCAGTAAGGACATAAAGAGTTACAGAAGCATATTACTATGTGAAGTGCCCAATTAATGCCAAAATTTACTGTAGCTTTCCAGAACACAAACTGAGTTTTACTGTGAGAGTGCATTTTCTTTATTCATATTATCAAAAGGGACTTTTCCCACAGGGGCCCTTTTCCTTTCACTGCACTGATTAGACTGGAGTGTTACCCAGCCTGAGACAACTTATTCAAGACCTGTTGATTATTTTTTAATCACTTATTTTAACCAGTTTAAAAGATGGTTAAAACATAGTCAGCCAGCAACTCCTCAAAGTACCCCCACTCCTAAATTCAGCACCAATAGCACAATAGCCAAATGAGCACTCCTTGTGTGTGCTCCTCTCTATCAGAAGACATCAGCAGTGTAATAGAGTAAATCCCAGTGAAACACTGTTATTGTGTGCTTCATTGTCATAACAAGCATTGCTTTCAGAGATTGAAACACCTAAAAGAGTCCTAGCTGGCTCTGTGCTAAGCTTTAATTGCCCTTTCTGAAATATTTGAGACAATGATACATCCAACAGCCAAAAAGAAAAACAACAAAAAAGAGTTTGAATGTTTGCTTTCAGTTTTCCAAGCCCTCAAAATTGTTGGGAAACATAACGAGAAAGCATTCAGCTTCCCAGGAGAGGTCAAACAACCTGCCAATTTTAAGTGACCAGCTTCTTTTCTGGTCAAAAGAAGAAGCACAAAGTTGGTTACTCCTACTCATGGTCATGCCTGTTGAGTCCATCACCTCCTCACGTTGTGATTTCATTCATGTAGCATGAAAGGTGTGCTCCCTGTATAGATGCTGTTCTGAAAACCAGGAGATCCAGTGTTAGGGCTGCCCATGTGAGATCCATAGTGCTGACCAAAAGCAGCGACCTTGACTGTTCAAATGCTTTCAAACTGCACTGACATTTACATGTCCGACCATTATTGCTGGTCTTCTCATTGCCAGCACAGACTCCTTATGTCTGCCAGATGTGCAAGCATGTGCTGACACCTGGCCTGGATCAGGTGAGCTCTCCTGTGCACAGACCTGAGGCTGCTGGTCACCACCTTGCCACCTGTGTGCTGCCACAGGATGGGGCACAGCTGACCTGACAACAGAGAGACACTTGTGCTGAGCTACAGGATGCCTGTGCCCAGTTCAGCAATGTGCTCCTTAGAGCTGGTGCTTGCTAGTGGTAAATGCAAGGGGTGAGTGAGCTCTGGTGAACTCCCAGCTAAATGTCTAGGATGGCGTAGTGCTTATCTGCTTCCTCTTTGACAGCCCCAGCAGTTTAGCCCTGGATCTACCTAGTTTAGACACACAAAACTCCCCCTAGTCTTGAATCACCCAGATGCTGAATTCAGGAATCAGGTATATTTCTGCTCTTCAGCTACACACCAGAGGAAGAAAGGAGAGCACCACTCTCATTTTTCACACACACTGAATGAAAAACAGAAGCTGGGAAGCAACTTGCTGCTTGTAATCCCTGCAATAAGCACAATTTATCCTAAAGACAGACCAACACATCTTCTGCCCAAATAAATGTATTTTTTTGCTAAATGATGCTTTTACAAGCAAATGTTCTTCCTACTGAAGTTTTCTTTCCAGCTGCCTTCTATTGAGGTATAAGATGCAACACAAAGGCACTTATAAACATGCTGTGAAACAGTCGCTTTATTGCAAAATGAATATTGTAAGAT
This sequence comes from Cyanistes caeruleus, assembly GCF_971803275.1. Lineage (NCBI taxonomy): Eukaryota > Metazoa > Chordata > Aves > Passeriformes > Paridae > Cyanistes > Cyanistes caeruleus. Next base: position 55,066,138 of record NC_141732.1, read on the forward strand.
AGAAAATTTGTTTCACATAGTCCAGCTCTCGAAAGAAATGTACAAGCCATGTTCCATTTGTAGAAGGGACAATGTGAAATGCAAACTGAGGGCAAGACTGGCCATTTGATTGCGAGGTGCTCAGATTGTAAAACGGGAGTGATGAGTCCGTCAGCATTCATATTATCCTGAGTATTATTTCAGTTCAAGGAACCACTTCATTACTTTAATCTAGTATATTGTACACCTGTTAGGGGTTTTGTTTACCTGAGGTTTCTGTTAGTTAGGCTCTAAAGGATAAGTATCTTGTAAACAGTGATGCTGAATTGTGGGTTTGATAGATGACAGTATTCTGACCTTTCTCCTCAACTGGCAGTTAAAAACAATAGATAAAGGGCTAGGTTCTGATAGGCTGAGATCTCACAGCTTCAAAACTTTTTTATACCATTTATTTATGTGCTTTGGATGTGCTCACTTCGAAGTCAGGGAGCACTTATTCCTGATTATTTCATTTAACAATACTATGAATGAGGAGGGAAATTATTTTCTTACACTGTAAGTGTTGTGTAACTACAGGGTTTATTTCACCTATTTCCATATCTTGTTTGATCATCTGTGTGAATCTTCTAAAAAGCACATTCAAAATATGACACAAATGTCAATTAAGTGCTTGGAATATTCGTATTATCAAATGGCAAGGCTGCAGGTGACTGTAAAAAGTCAAAATGTTTCCACTAAAAGCAACTGCCTCAATCTCCCTTACACTTTTGGATTAAAGAGGACTTGCCTTTAGAAACATACGGCATCAGCTCTGAGAAAGTTTCTGTAGTACAGAAAGCACTGTAATTTTCTAAAATGAAGTATAAAGGAAAAAAAAACCCAACCATTTCCTTGAATATTAACAATAAATTTTGTGCTTGGCAAATGGAATTGGTTTCTTTAAACAGCATTAAAGTATCATTTCCAAAACATTGAAGAGGTGCAGCAGAGGAAGTAATATTTAGGACACTTTCATGGATCTTTGTTTCAAAACACAAACATTACGTGGCAAGCATAATCTCAATAAAAATTGTAGCTCTTCCACTGCCTCCCTAAAGGAGTTCCAAAAGTCCTAAATGAGTTCCAAAGTCCTAATTTCTCTCTTCTCTTTTCATCCTCATCTGCAAAATTGTAATAACATTTCCATACTTCAGAGAAGTGGTTTATTCAGTAAAAAGATTATTCAGTAAGCTATTTTCTAAGGACTCAAAAAACACTAAGCACTAGGTATTATAAATTATGTGCTAATTTCTCTTAAGCTGCAGTAAAGCCTGAGTCAAGTGACTTGCAGGAAATCCCCATTGTGAGCTTCCATAGTTAATTTTGGATAAGGTTATCTACATAAGAGCTTTATGTAATAAAGAATCACTCATAGCTTAGCATCTTCTTTTAAAACCATTACTTGTTTGCTGTGCTAAATATTTCAGATTACTAACTGCATGTCAAGTCACTCTACTGCATGTCCCTATATGCAGAAAAACGTTTAGAAGATCTATAAGAACTATTTATTACTACTTCTTGATTTTCATGCTTTGGTTGAGGAAAACTTGCGCAGAACTCCCTGCAGTTAAGGACCATGACAGAGAATCTGTTCAGAAATTGACTGAGGAAATTATCCTTCCCTAGAGTGCCAGCTCAGCAGACACTGAGCAGGTAACCATGTTAACCTCATTAAGACAAAATTTAAGCATGTGAATAACTTGCAGAATGCGCTTCATTGCCAAAACCACATGGATAAGTGCTGTCTTGGAAAAGGACCATAAACACATATAATTTGTTATTATTTCTTGGACATGTTGTTTGGATTCACCTCAATCAAACCACACAAAGTTCCATGTCTGTTACATGACTGACTTCATGCCACTGACCACTCTAAGGCCCACCCCTCTGTATTAGGCCATTATTGCACAATATATACAAAAGTATCTAAAAAGCATCCCCTTCCTTTCCAAGCCCTCATGATATGTGCTTGATTTGGATTTATCCCCTAGTTTTCATTCAGTGATCTTGTGTAAATGCTTTTCTGCATGCTGTCCAGAAAGTGCACATACTGTCTTGTGAGAGATTTCTGATTTCATAGATGTGGAATAAATACTCCATCACTTCTTGCAGCATGAAGATCTTCCTTGGCCAAAGCAACTAGCTCTTAGGTGCTTTGGGAAGAAGTCTGAGCATCATATTTCCTAAAACTGTGGTTACGAAAAGATTCCCTGCAATGAAACAGATTCATAAATAGAGTTGGCACATGAAAAACAATCAAAGAAATACCTATCTTGTGAAAAGGTGCTCAGCTGAAGATACCTTGTTCTATCTCCTTTCTGGCTTAAAAGATTGAAAAATCACAAGATGTTTCCAGCAACTTTGTTAGGGTGAGGGTGAAATCTTATCTAACAATGCAATAAAATTACATAAATCCTTTAACCCCAGAATGCAGAGCTTGAGAAACACAGCTAACACTACAATCATCTCCAGTGGAAGTCAGCAGATTTCTTTCATCAGTAATGGAGTTGGAAATGCATATTCTGGCTTGGTTTTCACTGCCAGTAAAACTCCCTTTCTCCCTTACAAAAAAAGGCATATTTTTGCATAGCCACAAGAGATAACCCTGCCCTAACTATACCTGATGCTGTGGACTTTCACTACAGGTTTGTACAGCTCTGGGATCTTCCTCTCAATCATGGGTCTAAGGTTCTCCTTCAGTTTGATGTAGTTTCTTTTGAGCTCCTGATGATATTCCCGCTGGTCAGCAGTAATAAGGTGCTTGTTTTTCTCCACTGCTTCACCACACCTAGGCAAAAGGAAAGAAAAAAAGACTTGTTATATATAAAATACTTTTGTTTAACTCCCTCATTTTGTCTCAGGTAATTTAAATGGACAAGAGCCAGTTCCTTTAGTCTAGGCATTCCTCTGGTAAATTGTCAAGATTAAAGTGATAATGAGCTAATAAGAAAGCTCTGTTTTTATCAAGTACATAAATTGAGATTATTTTTTTTTCTTTTGATATTAGGAAACCATGACTGAACTAATAAAAAGCAAATTTAATGACTGCAGAATACTGAGCTAGCTGCCTACTTACTGTTTAAACAGATAAATTTGCAATAGCAATATTTAGAATCTGTATCTTCTGCATAAGACTTGATTTTTTTAAATTCAGACTCACCCTTCAGCAAGGAGGATAGTCTGGACTAAGGAGATGAGTATCTTCATATGTGAATATGCTTGTTGAGATTTACAAATGTATCTAAAGCAAAGGACTTGTGTCTGCCACTACCACTGTGTCTGCTTGACAGATGTGGTTTTCTTAAGAACAGCTTTCACCATAAGAATGTAATTTTATTAAAAATTAAATCAAGGCAATAGTCTGAAATGTTTGATTTCTACAAGATGCCAAAAGATAAAACAAAGATCTTAATTTATACATTATTAATTTAGAGTGTTAACATTTCTTCCCTTTGAGAATGCAACGCCTACCTAGGCATTCATGTGAAGCAGAAATAACAAGTGTGGTCCAAGTGTTTCAAGTGTGAGATGCCAGGATTCGTGATGCTAACTTGCATAGGTAATTACTCAGTTATATTATCGTTGCATTGCTAATATTGAATGTATTGATGCAATTCAGCATTTCAATTTTGTTTTACTGACCTCATTATAAACTCTTTGAAGCATAACCTCAGCTTGTTGTGATGTCGATAAAGTTTGGGGTCTGCTGGAATTTCAGCCAGGAACACTTGCGCTACCTCTAGTGGTCCCTTAAAGAAATAACACAGGAAAATGTCAAACCCACCTGCTAAGACTGAAAACACAAATTTGTTTAAAGCTGTTTGCTATTTAATGACTTCAGTTATGAAAGAAAATAAAACTATGCACAGTTACCACAACAGGATGGATTTTAGCTCCCTTTCCCCCACAATACTTCCTTTGGCAAGCAGAATTTTTTGCCCGTCATATCTCATCCTCTCCTGTTATTATTCCTCCTCCAGTCCCACAACAAAGGGAACAAATTCTGCTCAGTAGAGAGGAGCTGGGACACCCCTAGTGACAAACCTGGTTATATTAGAGAAACACAGCTCCTGTGTGTGTGTTACATGACCTTCAGGCAATAAGCCTAGTGTTGAAAAAGATCAGTCTTTGCTTACAACAATACATTATTTCATAATAGATGCTCTGGTTGGAGATGAATCTGGAGAAACTGAGAGTATTTAGGCTTTCAGCAAAAAAACCCTGAGCTGTGTGAAATTGTGTTATGCTATTAACATGTTATGTTATGTAATTAAGTTTTTGCTCAGCCATGTATTCATCATTCCACTTTAATTTTTTTTAATTGCCTGAGGTTTTTTTTGTTAGTGTGTATGTTTATGTTATACCTATGGCATCTCAGCTTTATTTTGGGGAACTCAGGTCTTGACTTCATGTATTGACTTAACTTCCATGAAATTGAGTTTGTGGTGGTTCCACAGGAGAATTGTTATTATTAATCCCATTCCCCAAGGATGCATCTGGAACGAACAAAATGGCTGAGATGGCTAGCATGTCAGAAATTAAAAATCCTTGGATGCATTCACAAGGCTTCTGTGAGTTTCTGCACCTACAGCCAGGACAGTGCTTCCCATGAACACGTTCACCAAAAGCATAGCTAATGAACAGTATACGGTAACTAAATACCAAGGCATGAAGTTTAAATACACAAAATGACTAAATGTGTCTGAGTAGATGTACTTCCTTCAGTGCAATAAATATGAGTGCAAAAAAGAATGCAGTGAGAAAAATATGCTTCATCTTGCTTATTTGATTTCCTTACCTGATTTACAGTGGCTCCAACTGAGCCCTGCAAAACCATCTGGAGCATTTTGGCATCTGGTGGTTCTTGGTTAGTGGCTGCAGTTAGTTCCTGTGTTTTTTTACGCATATCTTCAATAGCAACTTCAATTGGGGTTAAAATAAACTAAGGGAAAGGGAAGAAAAGATGGTTCGTTGCCCAAATCATGCATGCAGCTGACCTGTTCTAAATCAAATATCACTGTCATTCTCCTGTTTCAAAAGCACTAGTTGTGAAACCCAGGAACACTGTTCAATCTAACTTGGTAGATGGTCATCTTGGTAGACGGCACATCTGATCCAAAGCTCTTAGACATCTTGTCATTTGCAAGAATAGGGTGTGAATCAGACCTCCTGTTCACATAAATTCATTCTTATTCTAAGTTACTTCATGCCTGAAATGGTGTTGCACTTTTTACAGTATAAAGCTTCCTTGTTTCTAAACCAGCCCTAAGCCAATCTAGTTCTCTGACTGTACTCCTATGCTACTTCTGCTTTATCAGCTAGAAGTATAGCTTCAAACAGCTCCACATATGCTCCTACACAGCATTAAAGCTAGGAGGTCAAAAGAAGAATGTACACTTGCTATCATCTCTTCTCCATAGTAAATCTCTATCTTGCCCTTCTGTGATACTCCTATTTACAAGAGCAATGTCTGGGAAACTCAGTTTTCTTTTTTTTTCTGCCAAGCATAAATTTGGAAATCTTCCCACCCAGAGACTCCTTCAGTCTTTGAGAAATCGGATCAGAGCTGTCTTCAAAACCCAATTACCTCTTCTCTTTGGATGACACTGATTCTTGTTTTGATGTAGGGAAAAGCATGCATTGTGGTTAGGATGGTGTTCCTCTTGTATTGCTCACTAAGTTCTCCTCTGGGACGCCCATCCATGGTGAAAGGTGTAGTGTACATGAACCGACAGATGTTGAAGTTCTTCTCAAAGTAGGTAACTCTGTCCTTCATCTCATACTCATCAAAATAGGGCTCCACAAAAGTAATTTGTATGTATGCCTAAAAAAAGAGGGAAGAATCATTACAGCACTTTACAACCCAAGGAATGTAAAAGGAATGTCACATGTGAAGTATCCCATAGTACACTGTCTAAGTGTGTGACATATGCACATTGTGACATATGTGTATGTGACATAGTACATTGTCTAAGGATGGTCTGGAAAAGCACACTGATGGAAATCCTTCAGGGGTAATTTTCTTATTCAGAGATAACAAAACTTGCATCTAGGAGGGCACAGCTTAACCCTGGGGGTCAGAACCAGGGCAAGGACTAGAGATCAGGACTTTTAATTTCTATACTCTGTGACAAGTTACCATGCTAAGCCTGTCACTGGGCTTTAATACCACTGGGCACAGAGATACCAAGTTGGGTAGTTTCTTTTATTGCCTTAATGTTTCAGCGTAAAAGTTGCAACAGGGACCTTCTCTCCTCATTTCTCTTGTGTGACAAAGCACTCAACCCTCTCAGTAATACTCTTCCCCACCTTATTGGGATCCAGCTTTCTTTTGTCTACAGGAGCAGAATCCTTAATCACTTCCACAGCATCCTCCCCAAAACACTGGCCATAAAATCCCTAGAAAGGAAACAGAATTATCCCAAAATTTTAGTCCTTAATGCAATGCTAATGCAATTCTAGGAGAAAGGATTGACAACCATGATGATTTCTGGGCTTTGTACAGTCAGTATACTGTTCCACAAACCACAGCTAGCTAGGGTAAGGCATCTTCTGACAAAGATCACTGTGAGTTGCTCAGAAAATCACAAAAGTTGAGGTAAAACAATCAGAAGGGAACATAGCAATTCTATTAAAAAAAGCTGAAAAGATACCAAAGCAAATATCTGACGTGCTCAAAATCACTCAATGTATTACAGGCTTGCTTGTATAGGACATAGACTTGAAAGAATGGTTCACTTAATCATTTAAGAAGTGATATAAAGTGATAAAAAGTGATATAAATCTTTAAACAGTGATAGTGTGGAAATGACACGCACTAAGGAAATAATCTATGGTACAAATTAGCATGTTACTGATTTTTTAGGTAGCAATAATAATATTAGTAGTGTGTGAGTTCATTGAAAAGTATAATATGCCATTTGAGATTACATTAACATAATGTTTTTCCTTACCTCTAATCTATGAGAAATCTCAGGGAGTTTTGTAATTGCAGGCTCCTTATAAACAAATTCCTGTTCATCCAAGTCTCCAAATTTGGATCCATAGAAACCTACACGGAAGTAAGTTCCAAACATTCGCTTTTGACCCTAATAGATAAAAAGAAGAGGAAATTTACAATTGCTTTATATGGACATTGTAGCATTTGTTTGCCTTTTTTTTTCCCTAACTAATGTAATAAGAAAATCCACTAGTCCTACATTTTCCCCATTTCAAAGCCACTTCCACATATCATCAGTGCTGATGAAGCACAGGAGAGAAAGCATACAAACTAAGGAGACATTTGACTGCAATCCAGTTTAAAATTTAAGCTGACTATGAAGGAGATTCTACAAAACAAAATACCTTATTATTTTTTAATTCATTTGAATACATGAAACAAAATTAAAATTTTGCAATGAAAATTTATATAAATTTGAAATTGACTAGGCTCCGCAATAAGGCTCTTCTGAAGAAAAAGAAGGGAAAGTAGGAGTGCTGAGAATTTTGATGGGTTTTCATATTTCTTCTGTTTTATAACCAAAACCACTAGTGAATTGACAATAAGTTATTTTTGTTAAACAGATGTGGCCAGGTGAACACAGACATGTTCAGCTAAACCCATTTTACATTCATTTTTGCTTTTTTGTATGGAGAGCCTTTTTACACTGTATGCTGTGTAGGCAGACCAAAGCAGATGGGGGCTTTTGTTTGAAAAAGGAAATGGAGCTATTTCAAATTCTGGTGAGTTGATCATGGCAGGATGCCAGGTACCCACCAAAGCCACTGTATTATCCCACCCTGCAACTGGACAGGAGAGAGACAGTGAATGGTTCATAAGCTGACATAAGGATAGATAGTGATCACAGATTGGTAACATCATGGGCAAAACACACTGGACCTGGGGAAGCCAACTGAATTTATTACTAATCAAACTCAGAACAAGATAACAAGAAGTAAAAAAAAATTTAAAAACATCTTCCCCCCTTTCTCCTAGAGAGAACTCTGCATCTTCTCTTCCAGTGGTGCAGAGATGGGAAATGGGGGATATGGTCATTTCATCATATGTTTCTCCAACTTCTCAGGGAGAGGAGTGGGTCTCCATGAGCTGCAGGGCCACAACTGTCTCACCATGGTCTGCACCATGGGCTGCAGGGGAATCTCTGCTCTGGCACCTCCACCTCTGGCTCCTCCTTCTCCACTGACCTTGGTGTCTGCAGAGCTGTTGCTCTCACATATTTTCCACTTGTCTCTCCTCAGAGCACAATTACATCTGGCCAGTAACTTTTTTCCCCTGTTTAAACATATAATCCCAGAGGTGCATGCCACTGGGATGATCCCATGGGCCCAGCCTTGGGCAGCAGCTGGCATTGGCTCTGCTGGACATGGATAGAGTTTGTAGCAGTTTCTCATTGACATCACCCTTTTAACCCTTGCCCTCCACTATCAAACTGGCCACACAAACCAAATACACACATCAACAGTTTTATGAACATCAGTCTTAAACAAATAGTGCAACCCAGCAATGTGTCTTGCTAGCAGTGCCTTGCCTCCGAAGTACCTTATTAATAATGCTGTCAAAGGCCTTCTGTAGCTTGCTGTGTGTCAAGGTAAGCTTCCTGAAGTCTCGATGTGCTTCCAGTATGGGGATGACAATTTTGTACACTTCATTCACAGTTTCATACAAACCTCCCTTTGAATATTTAAAAAAAAAAAAAAAAAGGAAGAAAAGAAAAAAAAAGTCTTTATGCACTCTGAAAAGAAACTATATCTCCATCAATGGCTTGGCTGTAAAGGGGATTTATGGGACTCATGTGTTAATCTTCTATGTTGCTTGCTTAGGTGTTCTGAAAACTAGCAATAGTAAACGGGAAGTTCTGAACAGCAAACAATAAACTGGATGTAATTTGGATCTCTGATCTGTTCATCTGTTGGGCTCTCAAGCCCAAATTCTTGTGTAAAGCCATGGTTTCTGCCTCAGGGCCACAAGAACTAGAAATGCAGGTTAGCAGCAGGAAATGGATTTGTTTGTCATGTATAGTTCAGGGCAATCACAGCTGTGTCTGGACAAAGGGACCCAAGTGATATCTTTAGAGATGTACAAGTCCTTGCCTAGTGAGTATAGATTATGAGGTTCATGGTTGTATGCTGTGTAAAAGTATGGAAGTAACTCTCACATAACTCCTGAAATACATACTTTATGCAAGATCTTTTTCTTAAATGTACTATCCCATGATAATACCAACTGAAAGTCTTGGATCCTCCTGAGACAATCACTTTCTGTTGACATTACCTGTGGTCTGCACAGTAGAAGTGGGTATGTGGCTGAGCTAGGCTGAAAAAATTAATCAATCTGACTGAGTATTTGGTAGTATTTGGACAGCCAAAAATGTGTCCTCTTGTTATTTGGAGTGTGGCAGGTCTGTGATGCCTGGTTTAGCAGTACCACATTGCTTCCTCATGCACAGGAAATGAAGCTGTGGATCTGGCTTAGGTGGCCCACTATCCATTCCCTCTTGGTGATTCTGGTCCTCACTCACCGTGCTGAAGAGCTCTGCAGCTTGTTCCAGGAGCCCTACCAGTCCACTTTCTGAGAAATACCTCCCAGAACATATGCCATCTTCATCTGGAGACAAAACATCATCTGAAACAGCAGATTCCTCCAGCACATTGGATGAAATGTTCTAAAATACATCAGAGCACAGAAATAAAAAACCTAAATCAACAGTACATCACAAAGATTGAGGAAGACATTGTTTGAACATATTTACATAATAGGAAGAGGAATGAGTTTTTTTCAGGTACAGCCAGGGGACACAGTTACATTCTTTTTTAGATGTTAAGAGTAACATCATAAATCTCCATAGATGGCAGATCAGGAGTTTCACTGCAAGAATCACGAATTTTCTTTCTAGCCTCAGGTTTAAAATGCAGACTCCTCTAGGTGTCAAACTAGCTCTTCTCTGGTGGCTGGATTTCCATGGAGCTGCAGTGAGCTCAGTTCTCATTACTACTAGGGTCACAAGCAATGTGCCCTTCCTAGTGCTGGCACCTTCCCACTGGAAAAGCTGGAAAATTCCAAACTGCACTCCAGACCTTCTGCCACCTGCTTGAATAAATTGAACTTTCAGGTTTTTATTCACCTTTTCCAAGCAGAGGAGAAGAAGGACACAGACAATATCTCTCCAAAAACCACAATAATTGATTGCTTCTTCTTGGTTCATCCTCTGCCATACTACACTTTAATCCTGCAGAATTTACTCAGTTTCTTGTCAATGTTATGGATCTCATTGTGCATTTAAATAAAACTAGGTGAAGATTTTGAGATTATAGACCATGAAATAACATGTCTACAATTCTTCAGGACTTTGAATAAATGACACTGGGTGGCATCAACATTAAAAATTTTATAATGTGAAGAAACATGTGCAAAATAACAGTGAAATATGTGTACATATAGTATGGGACTGGGATATGTAACTTTAAACAACAGCAGAAAGGCTAAGCTTCCATTTTCTATTAATTAAAAGGAGTTAAATTAATAGTATCTCACTTCAGCAGAAACTGGCAATGACAATCTGTCTGCATGTGGGATGGATGCCAGCTGGCTAGCTAGCTGAGTCCTTAAAGGCATCTTTATAAAATAGCAGAGACACTGAGGGCTGTTACTATTGATCAGATTTCAGATAAAGAATTGGCACTACACACCACTAGCAGCATTGGGCTTTCCCCCCTGGGTTTTATGGATTTATTTATTTCTCCATGGGTGACATTTACTCCAACCATGCTGCCATCACACTGCCTAGTCTGCATATCACGTCAGCACCACTGGAAGGGTGAGCACAGCCTCAGAACAGCATTCACAGGAGTTAAGAGTACATCTGAATTTTGGCCAGAGGAAGAACTACAGCACATTTAGCACACCTATGCCGCTTTTTACCAACCAGTCTCATTGAAGAGACTGACTTCAACCAGACTTATGTTCACTGACACATACCTGCAGAAACTCACAAGCCATGCAGATTAATTTCTGGTTGTCCTTTTCTGTAACAGCCATTTCAGTAACAGTAGCCATTAAGGACTGTTTTCTTTTTTTCTTTTTTATTTTTTTTTAATTTTTTTTAAAAAATTAATTTAATTTTTTTTTTTAATTTTTATTTTCCTTTTGTAGCAAAGAAAAGAGAGTCTAGAGAACTGATTTACATACAAAAATAATGAGAAAGTCATGGACACCAATTACCCCTTTTTCATCTTTAATCCTCTAATAACTAAAGTCAGGAATGTATTTCCATGTTTTGCAGTCTGTGCACTCTAAGAGGAGAGAGCCTGACATACTCCTGGGGCTTGCATGATCTTTTGCAAAGTGGTCATGCCTCACCCAGCTTTAGCCTTGATCTACCCTTCATATTGAAGAATTTTACATATCCCCTGTATATTAAAGACAATACGTAAATCACCATGTATTTTATATATAGGATATATATTGAATTTCACAGGCCTCGTTTTCACTAAGGAAAATAAATATTTCTGTAAACTTAAGAACCCCTGTGATCCCTAGCCCTTATCACCATGTTAAATAAGGCCAGCGTAGCCTGCAAATAGCACAGGCAAATTAGGCTGCTGCTGAGCCCTGTACCTCAGCAGGTAGACACACACATTAAGTACTTGTCTGTGTTAACACAAAGGGTCTTTAAAGTCAGTCCCTATGCACTTCATACTCTCACTAACTCTGCTTTGCTGCTTGTGAAGAGGATTTAGTGTAAACATGAATTAAGCTCAAAGGGAATTCCACTGAAAGTGACCCCATGCTGATATTAAGGGGTAGTTTTGATTGCATAGAGGGAAGCATTTAGTCTGGTACAACATAAGGAAAAGTATTACTCTACTGTCAGTTTCCTGGATTCTAACAGACTCACTGCAGAAGATCAAAATCAGAACTGATTTGATCCTTTGCTGACTCATTTTACTCATCTGTAAAAAGGAGATAATACTTCCACTCATCCAGAATAATATTTTTATTCACATTATTATCACCCTCAATTCCACAACTAAATACATATCACCAATATTAGTTGATCTCATATCTGGTCCAAATGAATAAATAATCACAGAAAGAGTCAGTGAGTGAGACCTGTAATTACAGGTAAAGCCAAGCCAGTCTGCATAGTGTTTCCCTCTTTTAAGAAGGTCATCTGAATGAGATCTTCACAAATGCTACCAAACACAAACCTGTTTCTAAAGAATAGAAAACCTTTTCTTGAAAGCCTATGTAAAAATGTAAAGGGTTAGTATAGTTAATTACTATTATTTGAGCAAACTGAAATTCAAAATTGTGTGAAAACTAAGGGTTTTGTTAGTAACTTGAGGGCAGTCAAAGGATTGGAGAACATGCCTGAAAGAACTGAGCAGCTCCAATTATCTAGATTATTAGAAAGAAGTTTGAAAGACACATCTGTCACAGTTGATAAGTAACAGCCCTAGGAAAAGCCTGCCATCATAGAGGGGTTCTACTTAGGAAATAAGAGATTACAGTATCAAACTGCTGGAAATAGAAGCTGGAGACTGCCATTGTAACATCCGCCCCATACATGCCCCTCTTCTTTGCTTAGCAGAAGAAGAAACACAAACACCAGAATTGCCTCATGCCAGGTCGAAGCCTTTTACCTGGAAAGTGACACTGCCCACAGGGAGATAGTTCCGATCCTCAAGCATGCTCAGGTACTCTGCCACCAGCGCTGCGGCATGGACCAGGCACATGGCTGCTTCTGTGTAGCACTTCCTCTTGGTGTGCTTCTCTGCCATGTTCTGCAGCCAAGTCAGCCTCAAGTCCGGTGATGTCTGGTATCCTTTTGCAATTCTGAAAAGACAGGCCAGAAAGCAGGTGTGAATGACCACTTCTCAAATAACAAAAATATCTTTATAATTTGTCCCCTGGGTTGAATGGAAGAAGACATCTCTGTCTTTATTCTATATGATTCATTAAACAGAAAGCAAAAGAAATGGTTAGGCAGCGCTGGGCAGGAGACAGAGGGACAATGAGGAAAGAAAAACTGCTGCTTCCAAGACTCTTCAATGTTCCTGACTCTCATCCTTTCCCTAATCTATGTCCACCTTCCAGAGGCTGCGCTGCAATGTGCTCACTACTGCAGCCTGGGGCTCCTGAGACAGACCAGCTCTGCTAAAGAGGGAATGTGCACCACAGAACAGATAGAGAGAGAGTTTGTCACAGGTTGTCCCTAAAATGCATAGTTCAGCTAACCTCACTGCAGAACTTTCTCAGTAGCAACTCTAAATGGATTCACCTGTACATGAGGTCCATCAGCATCTCCGGATCTTCCTGAAATTCCCTCATTTTCACTGTATCTGACAGGATGCTGTTCAGATTACACAGTAGCTCCTCTACCTGAAGTAATGCAAAGATCAATGTGAAATTCTCAGGTGTTTATTTTGTCCTTCTGGAAAAACAACAGCATCTGCACCAGATGATGTTACTCTCTTTAAGCCTCTTTTACCCAAGGAAATGTCAGGATGTTTTCTCCAGCTCTATGTAATTCATCAAAGACGGCTGACATAGCAAATCTTATACACACACATTTAATTAACCAAAACTAGCTGAAATCCTTTGATGTATTTATTTCTGGATGAAAAAAAATCAAATGTGCTAATGGAGTTCAGCTTTATTTGAACTTTGATCTGAAACCAGATGTTTTTGTAAGTCTTCAGCACAACCTGAGTTACTCTAAGAATTTTAACAAAGTATTTGACAGTTGTCTGAAATGTTTTCCATTATTGCTGCTGACACCTTACAAGTTGGCAAAGAGAGAGGAACTTCCTGGATGGTACTTTCATGTCTGAAAACATGAATGAAATTCCATTTTGAAAAACTCTTAGAGGGCATAGTTCCTGCTGGGGTCTAAGAGAAAGCTGCACTCAAAACCAAGAGATGATTCTCCTGTAATGTGATTTCATGGGAAGTTCTTAAGAGTTTATTTTATGGAATGATATCTACTTCTTCCCCACTTATTTTTGTGCTAGACGTAAACTCATGCAATAACCTCTTCATCCTTATTTTCATTACTTTGGAAAACCGAGATCTAGAACTTGCTTCAAGCATGATCCTGTGTGAAAGCTCCTGATAAAAGCCACAGATGCCACAAAAGATTTAACCTGAATGGGAAATGGCGTTGCCTGCATATCTGTATCTTCCTCTGCATAGGCCAGGATGGTTCTCAAGGATCGTCGAAGGAATTCCTCATTAAACTCAGGTGATTTTCCAACCAGAGAAGCTAGTGACATGGTCACCTGCATCTTCACTCTTGAAAAATTCTTCCAGAAGAAAAAAAAGAAAACATGAAAGAATGATGGCTGCTCTGCAGTTTACATATTTCTCTCCTCTATGAAGCAAACCCACTTTCTCCTGCCCAGACTGAGTGCAGTAGACTCACTGCTCACATAACTGGCCTCTGGTGCATCCAGCCTAATCATATTTTAGCAAAAACATGTTTTACCAAATCACGTTTTACTTACTTAAGCCAAAGATCCCTAATTCTGACATGTCTGTACTTTGATGCTAGAATGTTCCTGGAAATATGCATGCTTACTTTAGACAGGAGAAAGCCAGAAGTACCCCTTTTCCCCCTTTGCACAGGCCAGTGGGTGTGTGGATCAGACCACACACAACAAGAGATGAGGAAGAATGACTGGAATAACATTTTGGAAACAAATCTGGGAAGCAAAAGGCCTCTGGGAAATTCAATTAGTGATGCACTACACCCTGATGATGATGGTGTGTCTGCAGTACATTTTCCTTCTGCAGAGCTTACACTTTTTACATACCCACGGCTTTTAAAGGAGTAAGTAGTGAAGGAAATTCTGTACAAAAACAGGTGCTATCCAAAATGTTAATGCATATCTTTTTGCGCTAGAACATTATTAATCTATATGCATAATGTGTGTATTTTACTCCACATGTGTGATAAAAATCAGAGTCTAGTCCTAAGAGAGACCAAGGAGATGGTGAGGAATTCCTGTCAATACAAGCATACAGGAATTTTAATGAGGTTGCAATTGCATTAGAATGGAACTAAGACTGAGTAGTTCTGACACAGTAATGAATGAAAAAAGACAACATGAAGAGTATTGCTTATGCATTATATAGTCTTTGCTGTCAGAGGCCTAATGGTGTTCTGTCTGAAGCTGCATTTACAGATATTGCAGGACAAGTCACATTTCCTGAATCAAAGCAATGAACAACAATTAAAGCTACTTTCCCCCTACACTTTTAGCACTTCTCTTGGCTCAAAAGTGTGAAACAGCAGACCAGGTGACTGCAGATGCATTCCACTGTTGCAACTTCAGTCTTTCCATTGATCACAAAAAAGGTGGCACAAAATATACTGCTGCTGTCAAAATCTTACACTGGTAGAGCTGAAGCTGTATCTCATGAGGAGATAAAGAGTGGCACAGGCTTGAGTCCGTGTAATGTCTATGCTGCTGCTGCAGTGATGGAGAACTCTTTGACACAGGTCAGCACACTGTTCAACCTCCTCTTCAAACAGCAAATCTCCAAACTAAGGGAAAGAGAAGAAAACATTTATTACTGTCACTTTGAGCTATTAACACATCATTATCTTGGTGCACAAAAATCACAAGGCTTAGAGAAAGTCTAAAGTTTAAAAAAACCTGCATTTTATACTTATTTTTATTCAGACTTCTGATTCCTGTAATGCTGTAGATTCCATTTTAAGATTTTCTACAGGAAAGAAGAGATTGAAAATAGTCTTTGTGTTTTGAAAAAAAGAAAAAGAGATAGAATAGACAGAGAGTATGATGGCTCCAGGAGTTTTTGAAAACATCAAATACTGCAAAATTCTAAAAAACATGAAGATTTGCTATTTTCAGAATACATAATAACTGATGAAGTATGCAAATACTTCCTTAAGTATATGGAGCAATTTTTAGTTCTTTGCATCAACGCCCTAGCCTTCTGCAGGTCTCCAACATGTTCTTCCTCCTGTGGTGTGTCACAAAACTTCCACTGCCAAACTTTCAGGCCATATCCTCCTTTACAGTGTCTTCACAATGCACATAGTAGGCAATAAACTCAGGGGGCAGAACATCTGTCCACAGAAACTTCCAGCAGAGACAGCACAGATGTACCAGTACCATATGTAGATACACAGGGCTGGTTAAGGTGTGTGAGTGAACATAAGATAGTCTGTCCAATTTGCAGACCCATTTCCCAGTTCTCAGCTTTTCTTCAGTCTATTATCTCACTGTTTTGTGTTTAATTTATATTAAAAGCCTGCCGGCACAGGGTTATATCACTTTTATTTGGAAAATAACATCTATATGCCTACAGTGTAATAGAAATAATTGGAATGATTGCTTAATGAATTACAGAATCAAGTCAGCTTAACTATAGGATCTATTTCAATGAGAATAACAATTGCTTAACGAAATTCATTACTGTAATTGAAAGTTAGCTTTTAAAGATAAAGTAAAATGAAAACATAATTATTAGTTCCATAACTATTCAGATATCTACCCTGTAATTAGGCTTTGTCAGTGAACCTGCATTTAAGAGCAGACAGGCTTTAACTGGACAGGAGTATCCTGTTTCTTATTTGTATTTTAGAATAGTTTAGGGAAAATAAACATTTCATGGATTAGTGGAGTAGCTTTTCTTTGCAAGAGAATGAACCTTAAAAAGATTTTTAGAGTCCTTATAAAGCACCCAACCCATTATGACCTCTATTATAAAAAAAAAATAATATAAAAATATAGAAAATACTTTGGGTCAATTTCTGTCCTCATATATGTTTTGCAGTTTGTGGGCTTTTTTGTTTTGTTAGAGTTTGTTTGGTAGTGTTTTGTTTTGTTTTTTGTTGTTGCTCTTGTTTTTTTGATCTGGAGTTTTTTTACTGGTGACACAGAAGTGGAAGAGAGATTTGGCTTAGTTTTCAGGCAGAACTAAGATGAAAACTGTCAAGGTTTTAGAATGTACTTAGAATTTTGAAACCTGTCTTAGAAATAGAAACCTAGAATGATGCCCTCAATGTCTCATGAGTTTTTATTTCTCTGCTGCCCATCTGATTGGAAACTAATCTTGCTAATATAAAAATTTAAATTTGATGCTATGGAATTCTTGTGCAGTTCTTGGCATTAAGATTCCTAATTAAAATCAGAATGTATTTGAAATAAATTGTGTGGAATTGTCCACCTTTTTATTAGTAAATCTTATATGTTTAAGAGTAGACTACTAAACCCACGAGATTATTCAGATTTAATTATTCCATCTTGCGTGGCCAGTGAAATAACCTTACAACTGATGCAAATATTGAAATCCTGCAACAACCCTACAGCTAATATAGGGGCTTTTGTATTTACAAATGCAAAATATATTTAATAAATGTCACAGAAGAGTAGTAAGTGAATGCACACAGCTCTGCTGTAGAAATGCTGTTCTATTAATTTGACTGGAAGCATGAAAATAGAAGTATATCAAGAGCATACCTTGGCAATGAGTGCTCTGAGTGTGGCAAAGCAATGAGTCAGGTAAGTGGTGCTCTGATCATAGCCAAGAGAATTTACCAGGACTTTCAAAACTCCTCCCAAGAGATTATCTCTGCATTCTGCTGCAAAGCTTGCCTACATAGGAAGGAGAAAAACAATAACTCTATGAGGTAATTCAGCAATGAATTGACACACAGGAATTGAAGTTCTGTTCCCCTGCCCATGAGACATTCAGGAGTTTAGAGTTTCCTCATTTTTAACATCGGCTTCAGAGAAGTTTCAAGGCGCTTTTGTAGTGACCAAGAAGACAGAGGGGGAAACGTCCCAAACATTTTCCAAGTTCCCAAGACTCTCAGCATCCAATCCTCAGTCAGCTTCTGCAGTGATTTTTGGAGTTCTAATTCTGTTCTTTCCAATCCTTCATGTATAATTTGGGTTAGGAACTGATCCTGTGGCGGGCAAGCACCATCCTTTCCCTTGCATCCTTGATATCCTGAGCATCTAGGCTAAACAGACATACTGGTATGTTCTGATCAAACCCACAACCAAAGCAGTGGGAAGACTAGATTCTATGAGTGATGTCATGTGAAAATAATGTCCAGTACAACAAAAGTCTAGCAGATAAATGCTTTTCTACTAACAGGTTTTCAAGCATGAAATTTTCTCCTCGCTACCTATGCAAAATATTTTGCATTGTCTAAGAAACAAAAGGAAAAAATAATCTTGCTTCCACTAGTTTCTGAGGGAGCAAGGATTGGTACTAAGCTACCTCTAGTGTTTCTTACCTGAATGATGTTCTCTTGCATATCAAGAATGATCAGGTTAGCTTCAGTTGCCAGGTTTCCACTGATCAGAGCTTCTTGGTCTAGCTCAGCTTTTGTTCTGCAAAGAGGAGTTCTAATTAAAGCAAGCAGAGGGTATCCCAAGTGTTAGATGACCTACTGTTTAAACAGAGGCAGAATACAAATGCATACCATTCTGAATGATCCCACAAGAGCAAACAATGACAACAGTGTTCAGAAGTGCTTCTTAAAAACTATGGATTTAAATTAGGAAAGCTGCTATCATAGAAGAGCAGTCACAAAAGGGACTTTTGAAAACTAGGCCTCTAGACAGTTTGGATAGATGCTTTTCTTCCTTAATAGTCATCTACATAATGGCTACTTAATAACATGTTCAATTGTTCAGTAAACTATGCTGTAGTTTCTGAATGCATTGCCTGTAGCAGGACACAAAACCCCAAAATGGAATAATGGACAATTGATCTGACAATTCCATTAAAAAAAAAAGTAAAAGTATAGACTAGACCAAAATGGAAATTGCTTCAGTGCTATAGAAGCATTGTTTAATGTAGGCAATGTAAAGTGTTGATTCCTGAGACTGTTGACAACAAAAGACAGCAGGTCCATACAGCAGTGTCCCAGGCTAAGAGAGAACTGAAATATTGATAAAAGACAGGAGATAGTGGTAAGGCAACACATAATACCTTCTTAACTGAGACCTAAGGGCAAAGTCTGGAACTCAGTTCCTCTGCAGCTGAATAAGTATAGGAGCAACTACTACAAAACTGCATTTTCACACATCCCTGCTATGCCAGAAACACAAAGAGGCATTTTTCTTTTTCCAAAGCTGCTCAAAAAGCTGCTGTTTCCTGGCTAGAGGCTGCTTTCTAGAGCTTGAGATTAAAGATCCTCTGACTTCAGCCGAAGTTCCTAAACTGCATTTCTGTGGCTGGAGCAACACCCTTACAATAATGCTTCTGAGTGGCTTCAAAACATGTAGCTGCTCTGCAACATTCATTTACCCAAAAATAAAACCAGAGGAGCAAAGAGCCATCCTTTAGTGCACAAACAGATAATTCTGAGGAGGGCTAAGAAAGGAAATCAGGGAAGTCATATGATTATTAACTACAATGACTCAAAGCAACAAAAGCCAGAAGGGACAAAAACCTCAGTGCTATAATAAGGGCAGAAATCCCAATAAGAGTAAGAGCTGTACAAATTTAATGAACTTTACAGGTTTTTGGACCATTTCCAACAGCCACTGAGCTCTGTACATTAACCATGCTGACTGGATCTTCTCTGGCATGAAACATGTAACTGTTGCAAAAACCCAAAGCATTATCTTCCCTGACTTCCAGCTAACAAGCTTCTCTGCATTAACACAGCATGTCAAACCTAGCTTAGCTGATTTAATGTGGCGAAACATATACCACTGTATATACTCAGGAGCCAAGAGCAACACCAAAATAAAGGTAGCAAGACTCTGTGGTGTATTTGATATGACCCTATCACTAACTAATGTTTGCCACACTATTAATAAGAAGGAAAAAAATGTGTAGATAGATATTTAAAATTCTCCTTCTAGTATTTGTTGTGTCATAGCAACAGTTGGATATTTCTGCTACTTAAACATTTTCTTTTTCTTTCTCTTTGACAGAAGAGGGAAAGGATTGAAACTACTGATTTTGTAATAAAATATCCTAGGAGCAAGAACAAAACATAAAAACCCCAAGCAGCTTGGTTCTAATAAAAGCAATATGCATTAATTAAATTACTTACTTATCTTGTCTCTCATTTGCCTGCCGCCACTGTGTCTGCTCCTTTCTCCAGCGCAAATTTTCATTTACCCCTGCTGATCTGTCATTCCCTAAGAGTGCAGCATATGTCAGAGGGATTAAAACAAAAGGGGACACCTGAAGTCTGATAGCTCACCAAAAGAAGGAGATATATTTCTGTAGCAGTCTGTCAGAACTAAAACCATTCAACTTACAGGTTCAGAGTTCTAGTAAAAAGACTCACCTTTTTTTTTAATGAGGATTTTTAGAGCATTAACTAGCTTTATCTCTACGCAGCCCTACAAAAACCAGCCCACAGATTATCCATTTATTAAATGAAGCAAACTTTTTCGCTATGAACAATTTGTTTTTAACAATTGTTTTGGTACTATTTCTTGGCTCTTGATTAGTCCCTAACAGAACTTTTTAGAACATCTTGAAATTTCTTTCTCAGCTTCATATTATTCATGTGAGAAGAGTTCAGTCCTAGCTACACCTGGGACAGTTGAAACCTGATGATATTTTCATCCATGGAAAACCTAGAATGGTCTGCAAAGGAATGGAATGTGGATTAAAAGGGAATGAAATGGACAAGGATGAAAATGGATAGTGTGCACAAACCCAACAAGCTCATTTATGTCTACAGCCACTTGAGCTCCTCTCAAAAGGCATGGGGGGACAAGGGTATGAAGTACCAGCTGGTATTCTGCAGCGCTTCATCATTTCTCCTCTGGCTCCTTCTCCTCTCAGTAAAGCCTCTTCTAATCGAGCTTTCACATCTCGTGATTTCTGGAGGGCTTGGGTGCTAACTTTATCTGAGCTTTGCTTGCCCTGAAAGTAAAGTTAAAGCAATCAACACCAATTCTTCCATTTTTGATTGTGGGATTAAATTATACCTCCAGAATGAGATACAACAGGAGAGACCTATAGAAGGGGCAGAAAGCAATGAATATGACTAATACATAAAGTGTATAAATGTTGCAAATGAGGAAAGATGTAGAATATGTAGTGCTAATAGAAACAAAGATGTAGTTCAGTACTACAGAGAAAGAAATTGAAGTTCAGACAGAAGGTTATTTAGTCCATTTAAGATAAACCATCTTGGAGAGAAGAGTGCTGACATCAAGTCCCTGCTCTTAAATAAAGAGTCATCCTTAGTGTCCTGTCCAGTACTTACAGGAGCTGTTGGCATAATTCTTTCAAATACCAAGGTAAAAGAAAAAAATTAAATTACTTAGGACACCTTCATAGGAATTCCTGAAAGTTTTGGCACCATTTTGCTTGAAGGCTATTGTCAGTTATTTTATCTGAACTAGTTTGTCTAGATAAGAAAAGTGCTAATTTAACAACTGTCAATAACAAATTTCCCCTGTACAGCTGGAATTTAAGTAAAAACATTGATCCAAACCAGGACGACAAAACAATGCTTTGTTTCACTTACCTTATATTCAAAGCATGAAACACAAATGAAGAGGAGATCTAAAATCCTGTTCAGCTGCATGGATGGAAGGTCTGCAACCCATTTCTGTATTAGGTTCTGATCAGCATTTTTCATGATCCAGAGAAAACAGATCAAAAGGTTGCGAGTAGTATCAGGACCTAATGTGGCACTCTGTCTGTAGGGCTAGGAACATATAAAGTAAATGTCAATTGAAAGGAAAAAAAAAATGAGAGGAAGGTAATTTGGGTGAAGTAATCTTCTTTAAATTTCATTGGAATAGAATGAACAGTCTCAGGACTAGAATGGAACAGTCTCAGGACTGGACTTCAGTAAATTTGACCTCATCCAGGTGATAGTTATTGTAATTTTGATTATATGTGTAATTAGAGAAAAGATCAGTAGAATGCAAGTGAAAGACTAAGAGAAGCATCAGTTTGCTACAGCTTGTATAATAATATCTTTTTAAAATGTAGAAAAAATTTCTACTATTTGCTTCCCTCCTGCCATGCAGTTGTGTCAGACAAATTGCATAGAAAGTAAAAAAGCACCATATGAGGAAAGATCACACATAGAGAAAAAGAAGCATCTGAATCCTGGATCCATGGATTCAGGTAAGACTGGAACTGTTGGGCTGACACAACTGGATCTGGATCTGGAAATCCAGATCTGGAAATGAGTCTAGGTTTGGTGTGGAAATGGAGATAGGCATGTGGGAGAAAAAAGCGAATTTTTCTTTACCATATTTTACGTATGGTAAAATAGCAATCAAATATCTAAAAGAGAATAGGAGAAGATGACACAAGGACTATGAGGGATCTGTTGGGGATGAAGGAAACAAAATGCAATTTATCATGACTGTAGCTATTAGTGGCAAGGATGGATAAAAGAAGAAAAAAAGGAAGATGAAAACAGATAGAAGCAAGGAGATTGACATAGCAGTGAACACACCAGTGATGCCAGCGGTATTCCAGAGTTCCTGATGTTGAATTGATTCCCTGCAATGGCAAGGGCCACGTTTTGGTTGATTGCACCTGAGGACTCTTGTTCTTCTTCCGGGTTTCCCGTACGTCCCTTTCCGCTCCGGATATCTGAAACTAAATTTGAAATATCTCATTGGACTGCCAGGAGCAATCCAGTTGCTTCTGCTCACATGTCACAGTTTTCCATCAGTCTGTAACCCAGCAAAACCACTGGCACCTCCATCCCTGGGATTGTTTGTCTGGTAGATGTACCAAGAAGTGAAGGAGGCACAGCATTAGCGAGAGAAATTGCAGCCATCTGCAAAGACTGACAAGTTATTCAAATACATAAAATACATAAAAGTTGGTAGCAAACATGAGATTATGTCTGAAGTTCAAAGCCAAGCCAGTCCTTTGTAAGACTTGGAACCACCCAGTTCTAGCTCATTTCAGTCAAGAGGATAAGCACAGAAATGAGACATGGATTTGGTAATATTCAACAAAGCATGTAAGGCTGCTAGGAGCTGACAAATCCAGTATTGCCTGCTGACTTAGAGACAAATTTTATTTCAGGCACCTAACTGCTTCTATTTCCTGCTGGTTCTTGACATCACTTTCAGCAAATGAAGTTATTTATACCTAAGTTTTGCAAAACTCTTGTCTGATTCTGAGCATCCATTTTGTGTTTTGCACGGTCTGTTTTTCAGAGAATCTGAGTGATCAGCTGGATTCCATGTGTTCAGAATGGAATCACAACTTCTTGTGACAGATTCTCAACGGAAGACACTCTAAAACCTAGGCATATTCATGCACCTGGGCTTCTTCATAATAATTCTTTCCATCTATGGTATAAGAATAATATTTAGATTAAAAGAATGGTGTGAGATCTAATTAGCCAGTGTAAAGTAAATGCTTTCACTGTACCCAATTGAAAGAGATAAATAACACTTTCATATTAGTAAGTTTTTTGTTAAGACATTTAAATGTGAAATATTTTCAGAACCAGTGACAAAAATATACTCTTCGAAGTTTATACCTTTAATTAATTAATTTTGATATCATGTTAATAGCAGTAAAAAAGCAACAGAAAAAGAGAATACAATCAAATTTCTATAATTGTGGTGTAACATGATGTCAGTATCACTATCAGTATTTTCACTACTATTAAATATATCTAGAACTAAATATTTTTGCAGACCTTGCAGGCTTAATTTGGAAGGTCATAAAACTTACACTAAGAGACATGCAGGAGTACTTAGAGATATATCTCTGGTCTACCACATCCTCATGAAGTGAGGACACTGAAGTTTTTCCTGTCTGTAAAAATCCAGCTTAATTTAAAGTAAAGAATATTCAGCCTTACTAGACTAATCTCTTATGTTTGGTAAATTATTTAGACAAGTCCCTCTTAGATGTTGAAAAATTCAAAGGCAAGAAGTCTTACTTGTAAAATCATGGAGTTGCGGTACTGAATCCAAAATTATACCAACCAAGGGGAGGTAAAGAGCTGCAATTTTAATCTTCACCTCCTTTTTGGAGCAACGTGGGTCTAGGTCATGGGAACTCAGCAGGCTAAGGATAGCACTGACAGCTTTTCTTTGCACCTTGCTAATCCTGTTAACAAAGAAACCGTCCATGAGTTCCATTCATGGATCATGCACAAATCACTTATAACTCAAGGATTTAATAAATAGAAAGGAGGTGAAAGAAATAATAAACACCAATATGCACTTGATATATAATCTCTTTGATTCTGAGCAGAGATTCATGTTTCTTGCTTAAATCTTGAATCCCCTTTACCACAATCAAAGAGTACCCAAATCATTCAAACTTCCCATAAAAAAATCATTGTGGTAAAGAGAGATGCTTAAGGAAAAGCATCAAACTCTGGTCAAAGTTTAGCTAAACACTTAAGTTCAAAGACAGAAGCATTTTAAAGGGAAGAGCAACTGAAATTTTGTGTTTTCCATTTATGTATTCAGCCAACACTACCACCACAAATACTATATTTTTATTCACCGGGAGGAACCTACTGCAGCTAAAACCACGACTGGGTCATTGCTATGTTACAGAGTGACTCACTGAAAAGACTGGGGGAAGCAGGACCATCCTGGAGTCAAACTATGGCCTTGCCAAGAGTAACAGCGTGACCTGATCCCATTCTAAAATCCACAAATTAGGGTACGCACCCCTCACTGTCTGCATCCAGTGCTGCTGCCAATTCAGTGAAAAGTAAGCCAGTCAGGAAGTGCTGCTGACGGTATTCGGCTGAGAGGTCAAACATACTAGTGATTTTCTGGTCCTGGAAACTAGAGCAGGAGCTGGAGTTCTGCAGAAATATATTTGAAGTGTTAAAGAATGATCACTGAAACCAAAGTTTCTTAAAGAGATCACAGTCAAAGTCTAACAGAAAATCTCTACCAGAGGAACCCCACAGACTTTGAAAGAAGGTTGGACATTTTGGAGGAAGACATTTGTATGTGAAATGAAAAGCATCGTATTTCAAATGAGTTGCTTGCTAGGATGCAATCTCATCCTTTCAATTAGTGTAAGCAACTAATTTTACACTTTTGGAGATATAAAATTCCTACCCTGTATTCATTAGTTTGGACAGGACACTAAGCCAAAATTTTCTCCATTCTTGTTCTTATTGTTGCAGAGCCGCCATTAGCTATCACAGAGCAATACAGTGCCTCTACATTAAGAGGGACTTTGGTGTCAGAAGTTGTTCACTGTGAGTTCTTCAGCATCCATGATGTCTAATATGGAAATAAGGTCAGGAAAGACATGTGGACAGTGTTTCCTTTTGGCCTGGAAAACCTTGGCTGAGCTTGCTGGCAGCTGGCATAATTTAGACCAGCCTTCAAACTGCTCTAACTTATGGCTGTGACTGATATACAGCCAGCCCAAGAATGGAAAGTTGCTGCTGTTTACATGCTGTGAACTTCTTAGCTTCTCCAATCACAGGTATGTGCCACAGGTCACCTGGAATGTTTTTGTCCCTTGCTCAGGTGAGCATAAGTCTTAGACTCTACTCCCCACTGCAGCTACTGGGTTTTATGAACACTCATAAAATTTTGCTTTTAATCTATATTCTTCAGTATTCCTTTCAATATTTCTGCCAGTCACCTGGGAATAGTCCCAGAGCCCAAACACAGTATACCACACAGTGGCAGCTATCTTCGACTATATTGGGTCAAATGAACCTCATGTCTCTTAACAACCCCATATTTGGGATGCATATGCTTTGGCCCACTCCCATTCAACCTCAAAAAAACAGGCACTGGCTGTACTATGTTTGTGTGAAATAATGTCAAAGCGAAGAGCATCCAGTTAAGTGAGCTTGGCTTCGCCCAAAAAAATTCAAAAGATTTATTCACAAGCCCATATTTCTATTGCAAGTGTAACTCAAGCTGGGCAGCACTCCTGCAGACAGACCAAAATTACTGCAAGGGTGGACAGCTAGTACATTAAATCATGCAAAGGCCACAAAAGCCTTATTGATTTGCGCAGGTTGCACATTATAGGTTACTCCTAAAGGAGAAAAGAGTTGATGATATTGCTTGAAGGAAAAACTAATTAAACTGGTGTCAGCCAAGCTCTGACTTGCTAAAACTAGTTACAAGACCTATGCTGATATTTTTTCTCCCCATAAGCAGAAGAGTCATATTTCTAGCTCTTTGGCATCCAGGATTAGTATTAACCAAATGTATTGTGACATCTGACTCTAAGATTTTGATGCTTTGATTTTAGGACCAGGAAAAATCTCTAGAAAATATTATTTACTATTATGAACCTGTGTCAATCCTAATTAGGTCATGAGATGTAGCAGTTATTAGCATCCAACCAATTCCTTGGCAATGATACTCAAAAAAGAAACCATGAGCTTGAACTGCTCCATTACTCAGACTGTTTTTGTACCTCCCATCACTTTTACTTTCAATTCCATCCCCTTGCCTCCAAGCATTGCAGCAATTATGGAGCATTGCACTGAAATGCTTCAACACAGTCCTGACCTCTTCAAGACACTGAGGTGGAAAACAGACATGTGAGCAGCCTTCAATAGGTTTGCCCCATTGTAGAAGAACAAGAAACCACCTCCTGTAGAGGAGAAGGGCACAAGACTGGCAAAATAGTGTGTTGTGTGCCAGTCAACAATTTATTTTTTTGATAATAAAAATGTGTTTGTGAATTCTGTGGTCAGGAAGGTCATGAGAACTCCTGACATTAAGGAAGTCTAGAGCTGTGTCGATATCAGACCATGTTTGGAAAAATTTCTGGAGAAATGAGATATGATGAAGATTGCATGGTCTACTCAGCATACCTTAGTGTTTCCACACAGAAAACAATAAAGTTCAAATAAAAAGGAGAACATTGTTCAAAAAACCACAGAGAAATCATGGACAAAGATATAACATGATCTGTACTACTGTGGTGGGGAGAAACCCTGAAGAAAGAACCCTGCTATTGGAAAAAGAAAGCACAATAATCCTATTTTAAGCAACATGAAGGCTCAACAAAAATTCACAATTCCAGGCTATTGAAAATTGCTGTGTATTAGCCACTAACTTAGTGGTACCATCTACTTCCACCTGGGAAGTAAGATATTCCATTAGAAGGCAGAAAGCATGCACTGCTGCATGACATAATTCTCCAAAGCAGATATTGAAACACGTCTTTGCGGTTGTATGTGGATGGGACATGGGTGTGCCTGTAAACTGGCCTTCAGAGCTGTGTTCCTTTTAGACTTTGTGCCTCCACCTCAACAGTCATTTTCAGTGTGTGTGTTTCCAGGGGAGCAAGCATGTTCAGCTTTAACTCCTGTAGATGCAGTTTTGCAGTAGTACCCCTGCAGCCTTTCCTCTTCTGTCCCTTTTTCCCAAACAGGAAATTTTTCTTCCTGATCCAATTGTGGCTGACTCTAACTTAAGTATTTGAATACAGAGCAATGTAAGTATTTTTCTACATGTGCCTCATGTGACATTCATGCAGTACCTATCTAATGAACAATCACCTGGGAGGACAAGGAGGGAGAGGGAGATGGTGGAGCAGATGGGGATGTCATGAAGAAGAGGTTCAGATTGAGGTAATGCTCATGGCTGCAGAGAATTCTCAGGAACTCAAGCCTCATGGAAATCAGGGTGGAGAGTGAATTCAGCTTGTTTGAAAGCTAGGAAAGACAAACAAAAACATGTCAAGTGATGGGCTAGTATTATTTAAATTACCATGTAGTGAAATATCCTGCTCTCTGAAAAGGACATAAACACTAGCCCTGTGTGCATTAAAATGCTCACTGTACCTAACTAGTTTCCATACATTAGCTGCTCTTTGTCTGACAGTGATGGTGTCTCTCTCCCTGCTCCCTAGCTGACTTACCAACTTCCCAAGAGATAACAAATTATTTCTTTCTTTTCTCCCAAAACAAAAATATACGGTATTTTTGTCTTTTGCATAAGACAAAAATTAAAAACAAACTGAATTTTTCTGACTCTGTGGCAAACTCTAAAATGTCCTGCTAAGCAACTCAGGACATCAGCAGTCTTGTAATTTCCCTTACCAGCAATGACATAGGTGAAGAAATTTGTGGAGATACCTGACGTACCTTTACACATACAGGTCACAAAACAGGTGCAAAATGCTCACCATCAAATACATAAAATTATTTCATAACAACATCCTGCATCACCATTTATTTTTCATTTTCAGACTTGTAAAGCAAGAAGACAGATGTATTACTTTGAGTGGCTCCCTGAAATATAAATATTGTCCTCACAGCACTCAGCAGGAAGAGTCAGAAAGTTCATCTGTACTATCTGCAGACCCTACTGCTAAGGGAAATAAAAAAGCAAGGGAAGAAAAGTGGTTCCATGGATGTTTTGCAGCAGAGCAAGCTATGACATTTCTGAAAGAGTCTTAACCTCCAATAATTTTTTTCCTGCAGATAACAAATCAAAAAAGGTTTTAAAATCATTGCATATGCAATAGGAAATAGGAGATTTACCTGGACCTTTAACACAACTCGAAGGATCTTGATGGATAAACTAATCAAACAGAACAAAACACATAAGCCAAATGGAATCCAAATCATGCATGGTGCCTACCTGATTACAGTAATGTTTGATGAGATTAAACACAAATCCTCGATCCATTAAAGAAATAAGATCATACAAGAAAAATGCCAGGCTGATATTAATTTTTTCTGCTTGTTCACTTTCCTTTAAAAAAGCAAAAAACACCAGTTATGATGTATAAACCTCACAAGTGGGACACTTTTTAGAATCATGAAAAATAGGTGTCAGCTCCCAGAACCATCTCAGGGAAAATACAGGACAAGATTGTCTCAGTTCTCAAATTCACATGATCTTGTTAAAATTGCACAGAATTACTTCTGTAAATTATTTCAACTGTTTCACAGAGAAATGTCATGGCATGGATGAACAGTTCATTTGTGCAGTCCTCTGGGCTGACAACACAGAAATGGAATTTGAGACCTGTTTTGAATTGCCTATTGGCTGCACTACTGCATATGACTTTTTTTCCTATTGAACATCAGAGAGTGCTGGTTTAGGAACTTAAAACACATAAAATATTAAGAAAAACCTGCACCGGCTTTGCTGATGGAATGCTGATGGATGATGGAATTTTAAGTGTAAAACTGATAGTAACAAAATACTGGTAAGATGAATCTGTGGAGTTCACCATCCAGCAGCTAAGCTCTTGTATGCTTGGAATTGGCCTGATAACCAGAGATACACAGCCTCCAGTAAGAATCACAAAGAACTTTATGTGCCCTCTAAAATGAGGCTACAGTTGCTTCAAACATAACAATTTAAATCACAAACTCCCAGTAGCCTATGTAGTTCACCAAGAAGAATTAGTGAAGATGCCTGAGGGATCTGCACATTTAATGCTCAAAACTGACAGAAGATGACTGAGAAAAATATTGCCTGTACTGACAACTCTGACTAGTGAGAACAGGTGTGCAGCACCTCAGGGTGGTTACAATTCAGTTTGTCATTTTTCAAGCTTTTTGCTGCTGTTCAGAAATATATATATTGCCTACAATCTGGAATTTGCACTGGAAAACATTTTTTTACAGTGAAGAATAAGCTACCTTATAGGGCAGGCAAGCATATGCCAGACATATCACTGTAAAAATCCAGGGCAATCTGACATGCTCAGCCATGTATTGAAACATCAATTATCACTTCTTGGATTTAAAAATCAGACAGACATTGCCTGTACTATTCTGTACACCTAACCAATGGCCCTAATTCCAAAAACACAACAGTGGAATTTTCACACCAATCTGGTTCTATAGGCTCATTCTATCAAAATGAGAATTAAATTAATGACCCACAAAAATCTTTGTATTTCTTGTGAGGAAGCTATAAACACTGATTTATTTGAAAAGCCTACAATTCTATTAAAGCATTTGTAATGTAACAACTTTTTATTTCCCAATGTATTTAAAAGCAAAAAGTCACTGATGGCTAAGGTAAGCATTTCTGTAGAAATTATTTCTCTGCACGTGGCTATCACAGAAGCACACCAATGGATTGAGCTTCAATGTAAAGCTTCAAGAACAAACTTCTGGTGGACAGTGACAATCTCTTCTGTCATTCTCTGCCCCAGTTTTTCTGGTCTTGCCTTTTCCCAGTTTCTGATCCTCAACAGCACTTCGAGAAGTGGATTGGGAAACTGAGCTTGTTGAAAAGTGACCTGGCAGGCCAGCTCTCCTGGCTGCTCTGCCCTGCCCTGCTGCAGAGCACTCTGCTGGACTAGCACAGTGCATTTGGCAGCTTTGGGGCACGGAAACAAGTTAGTTACAACAGCTGAACGACAACAGTCACTCAGCGCCTTAGCTTTTCCCAGTGGCCAGTGCAAAGGGGCATCAATGATATAGGGTGACATTAGCAATGTTAAAACAAAAATTATTCTTTGTGATCCTTTCAACTTTAAAATCTGTTGTATCAGTGCAATTTGTTAAAAGTAGAAAGAATTTCATGGGACTTAGGGCTTATTTCTTGTCTTCAATTTTCAAATGGCTTTTCTTCTCTTTAAAGAGATCAAGGGTTAAATCACATGTGGCTGGCTTTTGCAACACTCATGTGAGGAGCACTACCTTCCTATGGTATATCCCACTGCTACAGAGAAGTCAAATGAGGAATTAAACACAATGTAGTAGGATAGAGGGTAAGTGCAAAGGGGGATAAAAGGAAGAAGTCCTGCTGGGGCTGCAGTCTGATGCTGGCTAACATGGCATAAAGCATTACTAGAACTGAAAATGGATGTCCAGCCTTTCTTGTCAATAGGAAAGGGAATTCTGCTCTTGCCCACTGCAGCCACACTGAGAAGCAGGCTGAGGAACTGAGATGAACAAAAACAGTCTGCCAAGAGAGTACAAGGCTGCCCTTTATACTGTCACAACTCTTGCTTAAGGTCCATGTGAGAATATTAGACTAATTCTAGTGACACTGCTGATATGGAAATGAGATTAAGTGCAGCTCAGTGTAACACAAGATGAGTAGCAAGGATCCACAATGCTTATTTCATCTACTTACTTTGGGTGGTTTGACTACAAGTGCAGCAATCTCTGAAGTAATCACACTAACTATAGTGGTAATATCATCTTTGAAACGATCGGAGAACCGGCTTCTTCGTGGGTTATCTTGCTTCTCCATGTTGTGAACATACTGAGCCATACTCTTTATCTACAAAGCAGAAAAAAAATGCTAAAGTAATGCCCAGATTGGAGGGAAAATATGCTTTGTTTGTAAGAATAAGATTTCCTACTTCTTTTTCCCTGAATTTAATCACCCATGTTCTCAGAAACTATATGATAAATCCTACATGGCAATGACAACAGAGGGTATATGACTCAAATACAGACAGACATTGATTCTTGTTCATATTCATGCAGTTGGCTACTCTCAGTACCTGAAATGAGAATCACCCTCCTTCAACCCCTTGTGTCTGCAGTTCTGAAATGCTGCTGCTTGCCACTTTTGCCCTTCATGATGACAGACAGGGAGTGACACTTGTGGAATTCTTATTTCTTGACCTAATGTTGCATTACTTACATGGTGACAGTGGAAATCAGGATATTTTTTCCACTGACATGCATCACCACAGGGCTCCACAGAACTGTGAGTTTGTGGAGTTTTGTCACTGCTCCCATGTTGTTAACAAAATTGAAAAGACAGGAACAGATATACACCGAAAAGGAAGGGCTTGTTTGATGAGTGTCTCTCGGTTTTTTGCTAGCTGTGGACTACTGCCCATGTAGTCCATGCAGAACTTTGCCATCACTGCCATAGTGAGGAAGGAGAGTGAATACAAAGAATTCTTTCCTTGTTTGAGAGATCTATCATTATTTGCGATCTCTCCTTTACACAGGGCTGAATAACTGAAGAAGTCATCACCCAACTGAATCTGTGCCTGGAGCACCTACTACGTGCCACTATTAACTAATTAAATAAAATAAAATTAAATAAAATAAATTTTAAAAAATTGCCTGCCCACTGGCAGGACAAAATATCACTGTTGAGTCTTACCAGGAGCTCAAAGAAGAACCAGGCATACTTGAAGACTGATTCTCTCACCATGCCTGTGCTGACCACCATCTGCAATGCCAGTTCTTCATGGAAATGCTACGTAATAAACAGAGACTGTTGGCAAACAGTTTTCAATCAACTCATCTCTCATTTTCAACATCTTCCCTGTGGGAAACTTCCCCATACTGGAGCGTAAGCAGGTGGATGGGGATGTCAGGGTATTTTTGTAAGATCAGAAGGCAGATTTGACCAAAATGACATCTAAAGAATGCTGCTGGCAAACAGACTTTGAGACCCATTTTTCTGTGGATCCAGAGCCATAGATAACTGAAGAGGGCCTTTGGACCATTCTCAGGTCATTGGTCTGCATGAACTATAGGGAGCAGTCATGTTTCCCACTACCTGCTAAGTGGTTTTGTTCAGCACATCCACCATGTTATTCTAAGAGAAGGTAGAAGTTTAACTCTGTGGTAGAAGAGGAGGACAGAGCAATAACCACAGCAGACCTTGTACAGACATTTGTAGTTGGAGACAGTACTTTTTAGGATGAGATATTGAACACAAGACAAACAACTCAATTATCTAAAATTTTAGGAAGTTCAAAAATGGACTATAAAAATCTTGGTTCTAAAAGCTACCAAAAGGAACAAAGAAAATAATTATTTACAGAAGAAAGAGGAGGCAAATATTTTTGAATGAAGTTTACTGTAACATGTAAAGACATGTATCCAAGGGTAAATAGCA
The DNA here is from genome assembly GCF_971803275.1 of Cyanistes caeruleus. Taxonomy (NCBI): domain Eukaryota; kingdom Metazoa; phylum Chordata; class Aves; order Passeriformes; family Paridae; genus Cyanistes; species Cyanistes caeruleus. The sequence goes on from NC_141732.1 coordinate 55,098,907, forward strand.
GTGGAAAAGGACGGAGGCTCTAAGACTTCAAGAATGAGAGCAAAGGGAGGATCCTGACAGGCTGCTACTTGCCTAAATCTGTTCTGAATAAAGCATCTAAACACTCTGAAGCAGAAGCAAAAAAGTTTGAGTAATGTTTATTCACTGATTCAATATCTCATCACTAATTCCTTGTTTGATAAAACTGGTTGATATTTTGTTCTGTTGCTTCCCTCTCCACATTTAGAAGTGCTAATTGCCAGCACTACCTCAGGGCACTCCAGGTTCTGTAAGGAGCATCCTCATGCTCAGCCGCAGCCTACCTTTTTATTGGATGGTCTTGTGCTTGCACAAAGGCCTGACATGTCATTTGTTCCTTCAACATAGTAAGACATCCGACTGGAGCTGTGATCCGTAGGCTGGGGGACGCAGATGGAAGAAATACATAGCAGTAAATTCAAAAGTAACTTAATCTAATCAACAGAGAAGAAATCATCCGCAGCAGGGGGTTTGTTTGAGTTTCTTTTAAGGTATGCACAGACAATGATCTAAACAGTTCTCTTTCCTTTTTCCCCATCCCCCTGCCCACTCAAGGCCGAAGACCCCTGACAGCAGCTGCAGCAGCAGCAGCAGGGTGCAAATGCCAGCACTGCCATCACGTGCCCAATGACAGCACTGCAGCTGTGCTTCGGAGGGTACCATTCACCCTTCAAAAGGTGTAAGTTTATCCCTGGCTCTGCACCCAAAGTAATTAGCCCCTTGAAGTCTTCTTTCCATTAAAAGTTATGCCGATTTAAGAGGCAGTGAAAACGGCAGTAACTAATTGTAAATTGCTATATTTACCAATGTGATGAAGTTGTAATATCAAACATTTTAATTTTGTATTAATTTGGAAAAATGCCTTGAGCTCTGGTTTGTTGTTTTTTTTTCCCCTAGGAAACAGTACATTAGAGCGAAAGTCATAAAATTCAAATCTACATTATTAAAAATTTCTGTGGATGGATATATATGCCCATGAACAAATCAAATAAATTGTCAAAGCCAATCTTACTAGTTCTGGTTTAATTAGCTGAAGACCAGTACCTATTAATTTTAAATGGATAAGCACATGCTCATTCAATAGAGAAAAGACTTAAAAGTACTTCTGAAAATAACCTACTTGAGAAGCAATATTTTACATATATAACACTCAGAGAAAAGTGAGGGGCGAACACGGTTCAGACCTCAACAGATGTACTGCTGTAGAGCTCTGCCAGGGCTCCAACTAGCAGCAGGCTCCTTGCACAGGGAAGAAGTCCTGCTTTTGCCAGAGGCATAGCTTCCTAGCTCCAGCTGAGTGGTGAACTCTAGGTTTTGGTTTCCCCAAAGCCACGCACAACCTTGCTCATGAAGATCTGAGATTGGCTGGAATGTTGTAGACCAGCAAGCACCTGGTGCCAATCAGGGAAGCAAGATCCTTCCTCTTGGATGTTGTTGACCTTCTGTCCTGCAAGCCATTGGTGGTATATGCAGCAGTGGATGAGAATGAAGAAGCTTGTATTTCACTCTGTGGTTGAATTAAGTATTTGGAAGGACCAGGTGCAAATTATGCACATGGCATCTGCATTGTGGCTGATATAAAGCTATGGGGCTGCTGTCATATGATTAACTACTTTTTTTTTTCTTTCTTTCTTTTTTTAAATAGTAAACTATTTAACAACAAGCAAAATAAGGAAGAAAGGTCTGCACTGCACCAACTCTGCAACTTGGACCAGACCAGGTCACCAGATGTGAACAGAACTTAAATATCTGGAATAACAGGAGAGTGAGGCACATCAAAAAAGGCAAATACTTCAGTGAAGTGTCTAAGCCACAAACAAGAGGTAGAGTTCTCACCTCTTGCTCTTCATTGGTAAGAAACATCAGAATTTAGCAGTGGGATTTAGCAGGTATCTATGCCAAATCAGATAAACTGAAAATGCTTCTGGTGATACAGAGCATTTACAAGAAGCAAATCCAACCCTCAAAGACAAAAATCTAGATTATTAGGTTTTGAGCCATACCATTCTTCAGATATTTGACTTTGTTCTCTTACCTTGGATGACATGATGCTTTTGACCTCCTCATCAGTAGCAGTTTGTGTAACAGTGATGTCAGGATTGCTGCAGCTTATCACTCGGCTCTGCAGGAGTTTACTTCCAACAGACACTGCAGAAGTGCGCCCAAAGGTGTAATAACGAGATTCCGTCGAAACGGCACTGCTGCCTCCACCTGCCACAGTGAGACGTTTTAAGACTAAAGGACATATATATGAGGCAAACATGAGATTCAAGCCAGTTTTGTTCAGTGGTGTTATAACATCAGCATTTTGAAAAGAATAAAGCTCCTGAAAAACCCACTACCAACTGCTTCATTAACAATCTACACAGGCATGGAATGATAAGTTACAGATATTATCCCAGTCAACAGCTCAATCAAGGTGGTGCACAAGCAGCACCAACAGATTAATAGGGCTAACAAAGTAGCAGCACTATTACAGTAGCTCTTTCTTCCCATCAGCTCTTTTTAATTTGCTGTAGATTAAGAAAATATTCACAGGCCTAAACACAAAATCCCACCTTCAACACATATGATTTAAAACTATGTTTGAAGTATCCAAGGAAGCAGGGAGCACTGCCATCAGGATTTTCACTATGCAATATCTAGTTTTTAGTTTCACCACAGACCTTAGTTTTCCAGGACAAAGAATTCCCAAGTGTATGTGAGTTCACAGATTTTAGGATATCCCAACATCAGTTTAACTGTCCCTCAAGGGGGATTTAAATTAATATTCAAAAGAGAAAAAGGCTTTACATATCTTTAGCTCCCACAGCACAGCTGTTTCTGGTAATTTAACATACACCAATTAAACAAGTGAATCCTATAGCCTTTAGGATAATGATTGCAAAAGAATAACAGAATGGTTGAGGTTGAAAGGGCCCACTGAAGGCCATCTAGTCCAACCCCGCTGCTCAAGCAGGGTCACCTTCAGTCAGCTGCCTGGGACTACAACCAGGTGGCCTTCTACTCAGGCTTGGCAACCTCTCTGGCCAACCTGTACCAGTGCTCAGTCACCCTCAGAGGAAGTGTTTTCTTATGTTCTATTTCAGTGTGTGCCCATTGCCTCTGATCTTATCACTGGATGCCACTGGAAACAGCCAGGCTCTGTGTTCTTTGAACTCTCCCTTCAGCTCTTTGTGTACTGAAGATCCTTCCTGAGGCTTCTTTTCCTCCAGGCTGAAGAGCCCAGCTATCTCAGCCTCTTTGCTGAAGAGACGTTCCAGACCCTTTATCATTTTTGTGGCCCTTGGCTCGTCTCTGTCCAACATGTTCATGTCTCTCTTGTACTGTGGAGTTCAGAGCTGGACACAGTACTCCAGGTATGCCCTCACTAGGGTTGAGAAGAGGAGAAGGATCACCTGTCTAAACCTGCTGGTCCTACAACATTTTATCCTCCAATGACATCCTTAATGCAAGGGAGATACTGGGTGAGCTTGGCCCTATACCACTTGGCAGTAGGTTACTTCACATGGAAAGTAATTTACTGCTGTACAGGTCAGTAAAAAAATTGGTGTCTTAAGGCCATTTTAACTCACAAATGAAATTCTTCCAATTATTCACAAAGCTACAACATTGCCTGTAGCTGTGGAAACTTCTCACCTCAACCCTTCATCTTAAATTAACAACTGAGGAGCAGCTGAACAACAATGAAGATTATGAGGAGCAAGTCCATATTGCTCTTTGCAGCACTAATATTCCTGACCAACCTCTGAGAAAAATGGTATATCAGAACAGTGTAGTGCTTAAATGGTATGCAGTCTGGGTCTGAGAAGTTTGCGATCTTAAAGGTCAGTGTCTGAAGTCCTTCTCTCAAAATTGCCATGTTCAACAGCAGGTATCAAGAAAAAAATACTTTTGCAACCCTTGCACCGACAGTACCTGGTTTGACCACTTCTCTTTGTGCATCTGGCAGACGAAATACATAGTACACATAAGATGCCAGAAGGCAGTTCCTCCCATGCTGATCCTTGCTCAGCTCTTTGCTGTTGTGGAGACTATTCACTATTGCAACCACAGACTCAAAGGCAAACTGTGAGAAGTTGGCTGTGAAACAAAGGAAAGAATTAGAGTCAGTACTGAAGGCTATAACATAATTAAGTAAGGACATTCTTTGTATCAACAACTAATCTTACCATTAGTTTCATTCAGTCCTGAATAAATTCAGAGTTTCAGACAGTAATTGCTATGCCTGACCAGACCCAAAGTCTACATAGGCCAAACAACACTCTTCAGCAGGCCCACTGACTTTCAATCTAATCACTGTTATTCTGTCACTTTGTGCTACATAAATGCAGACTGTAACTGTTAATTACATTTCTAGCAGCCTTCACACAAAATATCTTCTCACAGAATGCTAAGACTCATTACTCTCCAGCAACAGACAAATACAAACTAGCAGGCTTTAGCACAAATATTGTAATGGATGACGAGTATTGATTATCTGAATGAGATAAGAAACTAACGACACCACTGTCTTCAAGTATGCCATTCTTCTGAACTAAACATATGTTACAGGCAACTGGCACCTCAGCAAAACAAAAATCAGTCTTTAGTATTATATTCTCTGTTTTTCTGCTCACCCAGCTCTGTCTAAAGATGTTTGGGCAGAGGATATGGTGCAGACAGCAGTGTCAGTTGTAGGAAAATGATTTTGCTGGTGTTTTACTTGCAAAACAACTCAATTCCAAACAAAGTTGAACCACAACCCACTTTCTGACCTATATTTTCAGATAAGTAAATTACTACAATTTAATGTGCTTCCCAAAAAGAGACTAAGAGTCTTTATGTAGGGGAAAGGAGAAAAAAGCATCAAGTCAGTTAAACCTGATTAAATTGTGCAGTGAAACTGTCTTAGAGCAGCACAACTCTTTCTGAAGTGTGCTACCCTAAATACTAAATACAAGCCTGAATATTTTAGCAACCATTTCCCCCACATTTCTAGGTTGCTTTCAAAGCCTCATGAAGACCATGAACCAGTAAGTACCTGTTTGGCCAGCTATCACCATAGGCTGTACAGCCAGCTGGAAAAGTTTATCTAGTACCAAATGCAAAAATAAGACAAGAGGTTCAAGGCGTGAAGAATTCAAACAGATAATGCTGAGCTTCAATTCATGCTCCAGTGAAGCCTCTGTAATCTTCTGATCCATCACTCGAATGGGGAATGTCACTTGACTTTCCAGAGAATGGCATAAGGTAAAGAACTTCTCCAGGTGGTTGTCCTGCAAATACAGTGCACAGTTAACAACAAAGTCAATATATTTCAGGCTGCTGCTAGCTAGGAAAAGCACCTCATGGGATGAAAGAAAAGATTTTTACCCTTCTGGCTTTCAGTAGTGGCTGCTCTGAGTGATCAACTTGTAAAGCAGCTGTCACAGTGTTTTGTTTGTTCCTATTCATCTTGCTCAAATTCAGACTGCTACTGTCCTCACTAAACTGATTGGTTCATTAAATGAAAAGACTTTTCCTTCTATTTGATAAAACCCTGTCACTTCATAGATCTATAGTCCTCTGCTACTCACACCTGAGTTCCAGCTACATACAAGTTATGTGCCACATGAGTATGTCCTACTTGTGTTTAAAAAAACATGCTGCAAAGGGGTAATAGATGTGCTTCAAACACAGGGCCTTCAGCTGTTAGGATATATTTACCAGGATTAACTAGAATGGGATAAGGGGTAAGAGCCACTGAAAAGCAACAGAAACCAAACAAAACCAATCTGCCTCAAACCAGCATCTTAGCAAGATGAGCAAAGATCCAGTTTCCTATGGCATTTAAATAACCAGAATAACTGAGGTCTCTCAGCTCTAAGCTTGTGTCCCCAAAGCACATGGCATTGACAAGTGAGCTGCTTAACACATACAGACGGTGTATAACCTGTCCATGGAGGCAGGGAAGTGCTATGTCTTTGGAGAATCGGACACATTGTCTGAACATTGTCTTGAAGAACAGAAAATGCAGACTGCAGAAACAGGCCCTGTGCCCTGCCAGCAACTTTCAACCACAGCCTGCTGAACTGAGAGGACACCTGGCTCACTATAACTCAGTGTGATTTGCTGCCAAGAGTGCTCATTTGTTCACTTCTACCAATAGATTTAATTTCACCAAAGGATTTCATTCACAGAAGATAGTAGCTTATTTCCATAGCTCCTAACTTTTTTTTTTTTTTTTAACTGCGTGGGCTTAAACACCTCAGTTTCATAAACCTGCTAAATTGTCCTGGACATCTGAATGTTTCCTGAAATGAAACTACAGCTGTGTGTTACTTCTGATGCATTACCTGGGTGTGAACAGATGACACAGCTTGAACTTCAACAATGAAAACGCCCTTGTGTCCTTCAACCCACTTTATAGGTGGTGTCTGAGATGGAATTTTCTGTGACAGAAAAAAAATAAGGGAATCATCTTCCTTTTCATGCTCAAACAGAAAGTCAGTTTACATGAGAGTCTACAGAATATTCCCACTATTCACTTAATTTTAGAGCAAATTCAGTGCCACGCAGAGGATGTCAGCTAAGCATCTCCTTGTTCTCATAGACATTGGGACAGAAGCTGATGCACTGAATAGAGAAATTTAGAGAATTTCAGACCATGTAAATACACATCTTCTGATGGGATATTGTTAAGGCTAAAATTTCCTGGTCAAAGCATTGCCAAAGGCATTTTGTGCCTTTGTGGTAAAGTTTAAGCCCTCTGGACAAGTTTCCTACATGCCATATTTACTGAGAGGGCAGGGTTTTCTACTCCAGTAATACCACCTGATTCCATTTCTATTCCCCCTCCCACAAAGCCACAAAAAAAGAACAAATTATCCTATGCAAGAAATCGAATTATTGCCTTGACACTCTCTAAACAAATGTATCCCTGATTAGACAATTTACAAGAATTTGCTTGCATAGCTAACTTCTAAGAAAACAGTATAATGATATAAAATAATAATACCAGTGACAATAATAACAACAACCACAACAACTATAACATTTTTCTACAGACTTTCCACTTTTAAAGAACAAAAAGGAGGCAATTCCTACTAGCAGACAGCAATGTCACTTTGTGAAACACTTATGCTGTTCTCCTACATTAGAAAAATACTGTCTTTTAATAATTTTGTTTGTTACCTCAGGAGAGTGAATTGAATAGTGTAAAGGCAGTTTATCCAATGCAACAGGAAGACTATAATGTCCAGTTTGAAGGCGATCGTTTAATAGAATTGGCAGCCACTGAAACAAATGAAAAGAAAACACAGCAATATTCCAGATGATATATGATTAGACCTATTTATTTAATTTGTTAGATACAGTCAACAAACAACAAATGAGATATTGACCCAAGCTTCTCTGCTCTAACCCATTCAACAGTAATTTCTTTGTATTTTAAATTCAAAGATAGCTGATAGCTACTGTAGAAAAATGTACAAGACTGCTTTACAAACCATCCCTTTTGAAGAAAACACAGAGCTTCTCATGTGTGACACACATTTTTCTAATAAATCCTACCAGAAGGATTTAGTGGAATACATGTCTTTGTTTAAAAATTTATGTATCTTGAATACACTTATTCTTGGTATTGAAGCAAATCAACAGCTAAAGTTTTGCTGGGATTAAGTTCAAAATCTTCTTTGTGGTCACCATGCCAGACTGACTTGTCATATCCCTGCACTGATATTTGGACACATTTAATTTTTTATTCAACTCTGAAAGAGGTTGGGCATTTGAATATCACAGAAATATTTTGTATTTAGATGAACAGTAACTTGTAAATTAAGTCCTCATCTATGTCAAATCTTGGTCCTGAACTAATTCATTTATTTACAATCCCACTGACATTGGTGGGATTATAACTGTCCATAAAAGAAAGCGCATTTGAAATGATTCTCAGTATTGTGGTTTAAAAACCCCAAAAGCCAACAAAGAAGCAAACAAGCAAAAATACACAAACACAACAGCCTCCCAAACTTCACAGCAAGAACACATGGAAAGCACTTGTCTGACTCCACAGCTCAATTGCTGACCACACCTCTAGGATATTTTCAAATCTGAAGCATCATCATCTTCAGTTCTTTCCTTTTATATTAAAATCTCTCCAGTTAAAAATACTGTTTGATAAAGAAAAAGGACAGAGAGACTATGCTACAACATGTGTTTCTTAATCTAAGACATGCTGGTTTCCACATGAGGATAAAGAAGGCAAGAGAATCACATTTTAGCTGTTAGACTCTTTCTGGTTTTAAAATTTTTATGTGGATAAAAGACAATTTAGAACAGAAATTATGTGCCATTTAAAAATAAAATGCTAAAGCTAATTTAAATATTTATATATTAATTAATTAAATTACAAATATTTAAATGCTAATTTAAAATATTACATTAGCTGTTACCTCATGTATGAACATGGTAACAGTAATAATTGTAATTACATATGTCTTAGGGCTTTTTTTTTTTGCAATAAATATAAACTAGCAGAATGAGATTATGTGCTATAAAGCACTGTTGTTGCAGATATTTAGGTGCATATTTCAGTTGAATCAGGTGAATTCATTAAGTTGAAAGACAGTTAACATTAAATTATAGGATGAGGATGTAACATACCTCAGGTGGCATCTAGTTTCTATGAATTCACACTAAGACCTTCCACTGGCTTTGCTGTACTGCCATAACCAGAAAGGGAATATATGACAAGATTCTTGACAAGCAGAGTCTGTTTGCATGGGACACACATAGACACATGCAAACACACACCCACACACACCCACTCTTATGCATCACATGGAACTTACTGAATACCCCAGGAGGGTTTCAACAGATGCTCCTTGCTTTGGTTGGCAGCTGATGTGATAGAATGTGAATAGTAGATGGTGTTTCTCTGTGAGTTTTGCTGGCAGCTTAATTTTCACTTCTTCATAAAAGTCAGGGGATCTGTTTAAAAAACATGCCAAGCACACTCCCAATGTAAGTATAGGACTCAGCAAGGGACAAATTTGGATTTTAGATGCTATGGTTATAAAACCAGATAAATCCTGAAAACAGAGCTGAGTTAAGCAAAGCATACATATATATACAAACACATTTTTGTAAATTTGAAATATTTTTATGAATTATGAATCTGGAAGTTATATATATGAACAATCTACAGCTTTGAATCAGAAGAAAACAGACAGTATCAGCTGGACAGTTTCAGCTTCCACCTGTCTCTAGGCTTCAGTCTCTGTTTTGGATTCTTGCACAAGTAATCTGCAAATTCTAAGTCTCAAGTTCGCATTCATGAGAATAAGAATGTGCCTTCAGCTCTTTTGGATCTACAAATTCATTGAAGTGAATGATCTTAAAAGTTGTGCTGCTTCCAGCTTCTGCTCCTTAATCTTCATAGTAGGAATATTCTCAACTACTATAAAGCTTCAAACAAGAAAGCAATGGTTGCTTATACAACACTCACTTATGCAAATGAATCTAGCAATGTGAATTACATAGGATAAATTGCACAAAAGATAAATATTAAAAATTACATTCCTTGATGAACTATGTAGGGTAACAATTGTGTAAAGAGGTCATGACTAATACTTCTCAAGTTGTATGAATAGTAACAACACTTACTTATTATGATACGTGATAGCTGTGTATATTTCTTGGACGAATTCTGGACCTGAAGATTTCCCAAAAATTACCTACATTAAAAAGAAAAGTAACTTCAATCAGGACTACAGCATTTACTTGTTGTCATCCTTTATAAATTTTAAGATAGTATCTGAAGACTTAAAATGGCTCTTCAATTTTATCTTAGCTTGTTGGCATAAATGTTATATTACTAAGCACCTTCCCACACTCCATTCAGGATAAAACACCAGGAAAATGGAACAGAGTTATTTCTAGAGTCACTGACTACCTCACATTGCATACTTTAGTCATGAGCTAAAAACCTAGAAGTCATAGGAAAAAAGTTATAGTAAGCCAGTTACATGTTGTCACTCTATCTAAGCACTAAAAACATTAAAAAACAGTGGTTTTAGAAGTTTTGTTTTTCAGTTGCAGCCTTCTCATTTAGGGTGAGATACATCTCACCTTACCTTAGAGGTCCAAAGTTTCTCTGAAGCCAGCGAAGAGAAATAGGCATTTCTCATGCTAGATAGGCTTTCCTAAGACATAGGTCCATGGTAAGGTCTTGAAATCAAATAATTTAAAGGGAGGCCTGGGAGATGAGCTTAGACAAGAATCTCTGCACTGTGCAAGTTTATATATATGCATTGAGAGGAAGGTCACTTACAGTGGAAAGACAGACAAAACGTGTCTGTCCTAACCATTTGTCAAAACTTAATCATAACACAGGCAGAGTTTAAGGAAACAAACAGTGCAGTACTGTGTAAAAGAAGGTGTTACATTCACATGGCACAGCTCTAGCTCTGCAAGAAATTTGGCCTGGAAAACACTGCTGATGCTCTGATTTCAGGTCCATAGGTTATGTGAAGCAAGGCTGTGAAGTATATACTAAACAATTTCAGCACACTGATAAAGGATGGTTGGGTGACAGTCCTTGGTCCAGCAGATTTCTGGACCAATGTTTCCTCAAAGTAATAATTCTACTCATTGTTTTCCTTCTCCAACACATAAAATCACAGGTGTCTCTATGTCATTCTCAAGTAGCCAACAACACTGTCTTGAAAAATATTCAGAAACATTTGGGCTGAAGCAGACATCTGTGTTAGAACACTTCAAACCAAACCTCTAAAGCTTGGTAAAGCTGAATAGAGTATCTTAGAGATGCTGAATAACTTAAACATAGATAGGACTGTCTGCTCTGCTAGTAGTGTACTCATATGCCCTAATAAACAGTGTGTTTCAAACATGGAAAGCTTTATCTACTGCATGATTGGGCATCTATTCATGTTCAGGCAATGAAGATCCCAACTTTCACCTTCCAGTATAATACCTGAGCACTTGTGTAAACACAGTGCATGCAGAGGAGTTATCCTGGAAAATAGACTACATCATTCTTAAAAGGTCTCTGAAGCTTTGTGAATTTTACCCTTAGAAACTCCAGCAGCATGCTGATGTAATATTATGTCATTCTTCTGAAAAGAAGGTAGGAAAATTTAGGTAAGAGAGAGCAATATGCCTCTGGTTCCACTAGAATCACAAGTCTTTTTTGTTGTGGGCAAGGAATATGGCCCTGCCTTAGGATGAGAATGAAAGCTTCTCAAGCTCTCTGTGTTAGGCTTCCTAAGGTCCCACTAAAAACTGTGGTGATGGGAAGTAAATAATGACTTCTCTTTTCACAGATTTCTCGGGAATGCATGTATACAAAAGCCTGATAAGAAATCTCAGCATTTATTACCGGCATTGCACAGGACGGGTCTTCACCACACATAAATTGGATCTTGATGGTAATGTTCCTTGCAGAAGCCAGTCGGTTAGCAAAATTCAGCCTCTGAGGGTAAACATAGAGGAGATTTCTGGAAGAAAGATAAGGAAGAATAAAATGAGTAAATGGCAAGCACTCCTGTTTGAAAATTAAGGTCACAAATTAGCATCTTGTTCATTCCTCTCCCTGTCCTTCACACCTACCCAGTGAAAGATTTGTCATAACTCAGTTTCAGAAGTTCACAAAGAAAAGGTAATTTCTTGGTGTGACACACAGAACATCCTATGTTTAAGGTTTCACCTACACTATGTTCTATTACAAACTATTATCTTTGTTTGATGTAATGAAAAGCAAGAATCTCTCAAGAAAGTAGGTCCTTTCTCAGATGTGAATAATCAGATTTTGGAAGGGGGAAAGAATCACTCGGAGGTGATAAAAACAAGGAAATAAACAACTGAAGCTCATACATTCATAGTTTATAGCAAAAAAAAGGGCATGTATTTCCAGGTTTTACAAACCAAAAGACAGTATCAATGAATCTGAGTAAATACAAATGAGAAAATTTGAAACAATAATTCTATAAGCTAACTCTTACTACTAATGAATATGAATAATGCTTTCAAATATAGAATACTTTGCTGTTTACTAGCTTCTGTACATGAACATATAACTAAATATAAAGAGCACCTTTAATTTCTATGGGAAATTTGGCAGCATAGGTGGTCTTCTGATGCATAATTCCAATAGAAGAGTCAAAATATTAACAGAATTATTTTTATCTGGAGACGTATATGGCAAATATACTCCAAACATTGTGGCAGTTTGCAAATATTCTCCATATACTGGAGAAGTATATGGCAAATCTGAGATTTCAGGTAGACCTGGATTATACACAGATTCTGGAATCATGATTATGTCTATTCACTGTCTTGTTTTCTCAGTCTGATACAGGATTCTCACTGTTTGTCCCCTCAATGTAAGGAATAAGACAAATATTGGAGAAAACCTTCTGGCTTTCAGTGAGAAACAATGATGACTACTCATGGACTTTCATTATTTCTTCTCATTTGTGGCAGAAGCTGCACACAGAATTGCACTGTCCTTATCACAGGTATCTCCTCAGTACCACTGTTAGCTGAAAAAGTCAAGCAGCCTTGGAGAATATTGTCATTAAGTCAGACATCTTCCATCTTCCACTTATTGTATCCCAAGACCTGGAAAACTGGTTTATTCTCCTGATTTCCATGTGTCACAACATGACAGTACTGCTCAATTACACAGTCCAAGCTACTCTTTTCAACCAACATGTGCTACATGGCATGCCTTAGTAAAATAAATAGCTTGTGACTTGCCTTTCCCTTCATTCAGAATGGTACTTCTGCCTGTCACACTAATGCATTCTCTTCCTTACTACCTTATGTCCAAGTTTTGCTTTGCCAAATTCTCTCAGATGATGTTAAGAAAAGCTAAGTGAAAGAGCAAAATATATAGGTAACCTCTACTGAATTATACTTGGGGGTCTGACATATTAAATGAAGGATATTGTCAATACTACATCTGCCAGAAGTGAAGAAATACATGTAGGGAAGGCTGAATAATACAGTCATTGCTTCATTAATCTGAAGCCTAGGACAAGATGTCACAAATCTATATAATGTACCTGAGCACTGGATTTTATTTCTAGATATGACTTGAGATGAAAGATATGCAAAAAACACAGAGAGCTCTCTGCTGACTACACAACCAAGGAAGTATTATTCCAGCAAGTACTGAACTGAAAAGCTAAAGCTTGTGCCATTTATGCTGAACCAGTTTTAGGGATCTTGCTTACACGTGTATTAAAACCATCAGCACTGAGGAAGAACAGAGGCAAATGCTGACTCTAGATATCCTGCAGAGATGAAAGTGACGGCTGACATCTAAAGCAGGAAGATGATATGGGTGAGACAGCTGGGATGTCCATAAGGATGTGGTGGGCTTCAGAAGCATTGCATCTACCCCAAGGTTATGCACTGAGCAGAACTATTATAGCAACATGCCACAGCAAATACTCCAGGTCAGTGTGATTATATTTCTCCTCTCTCTCCCCCTGCAGAAAGTGCAGGACTCTACCTCCAGATACACTCAGATGTGCTTAAAAAACCAAAGAGCTGTTCAAGGGACATCACTGAGTCTACAAAAGCCATGGCAGAAAACATTCGGTGCTACTGAGAATGCAGTCCCAAAGGCCAGCAGAATCCTGGGTGAGGCACAGATGCCAACAGCCTCTGTGGGTCAGAGAATGACCCAGAAGAGTGCTGAGACTATTTTGGAATCAGTTACCTGCTGGGAAAGCTAAGGGTCCCCCTAACCTGGCACAAGACACCATGTGGCAATTCTCATGCAAATTTGCAGACCTTCCTACACTTTCATGGGGCTTAGCCCAAGTGATTTAATCACTTCCCATAGGCAAAGCAACACAACCTATCCTCTGCCAAAATAAAATCTATTCAGAGTTTCAAGTCTGTGACCGTTCTTATTTAGTGTTTGTTAATACTGCTTGTGCATATGTGCACATAAAAGAATCCTTGTCTTTGTTAGATTACACCTGGCGTAAGGTGTCAACAAGTGCATCTCAAAGTTTTTATGAATATTAGGCATCTTCACTGATGACTGTGATGAAAATTACATACACAGCAAAACTCAACATATGTGCAAGTAGTCCCTACTGATACAAACTAGGAATGTTCTGTAGGTGAGGAGTGATGTATAAGTTAACACTAACATTTAAAACTTACATTTTAAAATTCAGAAACAAAAGCTGTATCTAATGGATGTATCCATTAGTTATAGGTTTCAATATTTGTTGATTCTTTCACAATTTTGGTGGGGAATCCTTGAGAAAAAAATGATTAAAAACTAAAAATCACATCACAAATACTTAACCAAATAAGTAAACCCATTCCAGTCAGGCATGTCACTAGGAAAATGGCATAGTGACAGACCTTCAACATGCCACATTCAAGAGGATATGTATGAGTCATATATTCCATATTTTAGGATGGATAATTTGGAAAATGGTTTGAATGATTTTTCTCATGTTGCTAAAATTTTGAATCATCTGAAGAGTTGGTGGACAGATGTAAAACTAAACCAAAGGGCTTGTAGAAGACTCACATATAGTAGACATGCTCTCTCTGGATTCCATGGGCAGAGAGGCAAAGAGGAGTAAATAAAGCTGTGAGAGCAATAACAGGAGTGAGACACCGTTATTCATCAAGAACTTTTCCTCACCCAGAACTAGTCAAGGATGGGGTAGAATGATTACCACCAAAGCACAGGCCTTCAGCTCACACTGCAGAATACAGCAAGTCTGAGAACATCGCTAAGTGGTTTGCAACTAAATGAAATGAAACCGCAAAGAAAAGGGTTTTTTTCCCCTTCCTCCAAAAACCCCCTAAACGTTAGGTACTACCCCTATCACAGATAGGATTTCCTGTGCCTGGTTAAGCTGAGTTACTGCTGAAGTGATTTGACAAATCCATCTTCTTCAGCACCAACATTTCACAGTGGCAGTAAACAGCATCATTTTCATTTACATTTAATGAGAAAATAAAATGACAAACAAACTTTAAATTATATGATTTTTCCTATTAAAAATAGAGGTGTATGAAAGAAGTAAATCTTGGAATGTTTTGACATTTTCAGGGAAATATTTTTATTAAAGAAATGTAAGTACACAACAAAAAGAAGTGCTCAATTTCACAGTGCACAAAGAAAGTGGGCTGGCTGATCTCACTGGCATAAATCAAAAATAGCATCATTTAAAATAATGGCATTACACCAGTAAAAAAAAAAGCTTGCAAGACCTGAGTTCAAAGACTATAACAGAAGGCTCCACTTTTCCTATCACAAAGGAAAAAGCCATTACCCAAAAAAATAAAAGAAAAAAAGTTAATTTCATCCCTCTGAAATACTTTTGACAACCTTCTGTCCCAGTGTGTACATGTATAGCAGTGGTAAAAAAAAAATGGTTTACAGACTTATATCTGAAAATTAGAAAATATTAAATCACCTTGAAAGCGCTAGCAAGCCATGACTAAATGTTATCAAATTGCTCAAATAAAATAAGATGATTCTACTATTCAGATTAGAAGAAAGGAAATAAAATGAAACATTTTTTCTCTATTAAAATTCAGAGTTAATCTTCATGGGTTAATCTCAGATTTAAAATACTAGTCACTATGTGGAGAACCGAGCAACAAGAACTGCATGACAGTTAAATTAAGTAAAGGATCATTAGGCTCCATCGAGGGGTCTGCACAGGCTGGATCATGGGCCAAGGCCGTGCTGTGAGGTTCAACAAGGCCCAGAGCTGGGTCCTGCCCTCGGGTCACAACAGCCCCAGGCAGTGCCACAGGCTGGGGCAGAGTGGCTGGAAAGCTGCCCAGAGGAAAAGGCCCTGGGGGTGCTGGTGACAGCAGCTGAACAGGAGCCAGCAGTGCCCAGGTGGCCAAGGAGGCCAATGGCATCCTGGCCTGTGCCAGCAATAGTGTGGAACAGGAGCAGGGCAGGGATTGTCCCCTGTACTCAGCACTGAGGAGGCAGCACCTTGAACTGTGTGTTCATTACTGAACCCCTCACTCTAAGAAGGACATTGAGGTGCTGGAGTGTTTCCAGAGAAGGCAACAGAGCTGGGGAAGGGTCTGGAGCACAAGCCTGAGGAGCAGCTAAGGGAGTTGGGGTTGTTTACCCTGGAGAAAAGGAGGCTCAGGGGGGCTTTATCACTCTCTACAACTGCCTGCAAGGATGGTGTAGCTAGATGAGGGTTGGCCTCTTCTCCCAGCAAGCAATAGGACAAAAGGAAACAGCCTCATGTTGCTCCAGGGGAGGTTTAAACTGGATATTAAGAAATTTTTCTTCATCAAAGGGTTGTTAAATATTGGCAGGCTATCCAGGGAAGTTGTGAAGTCACATGTAGATGTACTGCTTGGGACATGGTTTAGTAGTGGACTTGTCAGTGCCATGCTACAGCTGTACTTGATGTTCATTGGCATACATCACCTAACTATGCATATCATACCATTGATTCACTAATTCAGGTATAGATTAATGAAGGCAACTATTTTTTATAGATGTTATCTTCATTATTACAAGTTAGGCTGAACAAATCCTACTTTGTTTTGTCCTACGTTTTGTTGCCATGACTTTAATTTAGGGTGAAAATCAAAACAGAGACTAAAGAAAGGGTTTAAGCATGTAAGGTGTGAACTCTTGCTGAAAGACTGTATCTGTTGAGTGACAGCGAGTATTTCCTCTAATGTGGTTGTAAATATTCAATACAGACACCATGGCAACACAAGGATAATGTGGAGACACTCAAATTTGCTTTAGGTGAAGCACAAATTAATTTTCGACATGGTGGCTTTGATATTCGCTATGTCTGGCTGCAGAAGTGAGAGCCTGATGAGATTTAAAGAGAGAATATTCTGTGCAGACTCATCTGTTGCTGCAGCTCAGAAACACAGCAGTTGCTAATGGTTTTTGGTCAGAAGCACACCTTTAGACAGGGCAAGACTGCACACTGGAATTGACACTTACTGGGGCCAGACAACAAGTAGGAAAGTTAAAATCCTGTCTTATTTTTTTCATTAAACTAAAAAAAGGCATCTTCACTCATGTTCATTCACATTTCCACTTTCAATTCTATAAAAAATACTTTCCCTATAGGAAAGTTTGCACTAAAGTTCCACCACCATCCAATTCTATCTTTGATACACAGAGAAGCCAGAAGTACCATAACTCTGCATTTTAGTGTAGTGGTGCTGTGAGCTGCCCTCGGGAGATTGAATTCCACTGAATTGTGGCAGAGTCCAGGAGTAACTCCAAATTAACAACAGTGACAACTAAGCATAATCATTTACCAGAAGTGTTAAAAATGAAAATGAAATCTACTGGAAAAAGAACCCCAAAACCAAACAAACACCAAAAAAAAGGAGGATAGATAGATAGGTACATAGATAGATAAATAGATAGATAGATAGATAGATAGATAGATAGATAGATAGATAGATAGATACCAAGTCAATGACAGTTGTTAAAGTTTTTTTTTTTTTTATGTTATAGAAAACTTTTCAAAAGACAATACAATTAGATTAGCAAACACATCATGGAATATCCTGCAGGTATCTTATCTTGTAATGGGTAGGAATATTAAATCATCAGCCCAACACACTGTCTTTAGCCTTTTTTAAAAAATATTTTCTATTTTTAGAATAGTTAGTTTAGCTTCTATTTCTGGAAAAAAAAAATAACATTTTTTAAAGAAATGTTAAAAATATATGTTATTTCTTACCTATAAATGGTGTGGGGAACATACACTTCTCTAACTGGGAATTCCAAAACCTCTTTGTGAGGGCGATTGCGGTTTTCTGAAAATGGCTTCACTGGGAGTAGTTCTGGTGTCAGACAATAGCCAATGTTTTCTGGAGCTGGGGAAATCTCCACCTTAAGTGTTCCTTTACAATTAAATCACAAAATCTTAGCAAAAATATAAAAAATGATGAGTGCATAATAAAAGAAAAATGAAAACAATATGTAAGATTACATAGCAACAGTACAGAAAAAAAAATCCAGTTCTTGGGCTGGATGAGAAGGAAAGCTTAGGTACAGAACGATACAGAGGAAATAGCCTGCACACATCCCTTCACAGTCAGGGAAACACATAGCTCCTTATGTCTACCCTGTAATGTTTCAAAGGAAATAGAAAGAAAGAAGGAATATTATATGCTGTCAGGTGTTCTAGTGTCTTTCACACACAAGTAACAAATTTGTCTGGAGACAAACAAAAGGTGAGCTGTCTCATACAGTTCTCTCTTACTCCACCTCCCCCTCAGATTTTGCTCAGATTAATCTCTGCCAAAGTAGACACCACCCACTAGGAAAGCTATGCTTTCTGTGGTGAGCAGTTACACAGCTAATACTGATAACATTTACCCCAGGATAAACAGACTTTCAATTTAAATTCTCTGCTGTGATAAGTTAAAACTGTTTGTGGAACTCAGACTTGTGATTTCTGGCACTCAACTAGAAATGAAGAACAGTTTTGCCCTCAGTTCATATTTTTTAAGGTTCCTCCACAATGAAGAAGAGGTTGAACTGTAGTTTACTTAAAAAAGAAAAATTAAGCTGGTCAGGTGTTTGACAGTAGCTAAACACTGCATGTACTTCTCTACTTTGTTAACTAATGCTGACCCTAATCTCAAGCTAAGATGAAATGTGTACACATTTTAATTTCTCTCTATAAAATATGTACCATTTCAAAGCATTGCAGGGAAGTAGCAAGGATCCTACAAATTTGCTTTGAAGAACTGACTTCAAACAGTTTGAATAATAACAAAAGATATCTAGTAGGCACTCTGTAAATTAGGGAGAAAAGCAAATAATTAAAAAAATATCAAGCTAAATCTAAATCTCCATACTCATTCATGCAGAAAAAAAAATAAAAATTCAAAAGCTTCTGTGTTCAGGTAGATACCAGAAACACAGGAAGTTCCACAATGGCACATATTATAGGCTTTAAACTCAAGTAAAATATATTTTGGGGTTGGAATTTACAAAACAGTTTGGGGGAGAAAAATACACATAAGACCTTCCATCCAAAATTAAGTACGTACCTGGTAAAGTCTTAATTCTTCTTTGCAAGGAAGATGATCTTTTGAAATCTGCTAAAAATTTAAACAGATCCTCATCACTGAGCCTGTCTCCTTCCTACCAAGAGAAAGACAAAAATCAGTACCTTTCAACAGTACTCCATAACACGGAGAAAAAGTTCATGAGTGAACCATGTCCTTGAGGCATCCAAAGCAAGTGGGCTACTATTTACTTGGCTGCAGTTATCCTCTGTCCCCACACAATTATAACTGGTAGCTTTTCCCAGCACAATTCATATTACATAGATAAAAATGTCTTATGAAATCAGAACTAAAGAGAATCCTGTTCTAAAGAGTACCTGTTTAAAGAAGGTGCCAAGGGTCAGAGAGATTGTTTTGAAGTTTGATGCTGGATAGCTGTCCTCTGAGCTGAAACTTCTCTCAGAAAGCCTTCTTCCCTGCAGCAACGTTGCCTTCTTGTCACTACTGGATCCTTTCCCTTCAAAGGGAAATTAAATGCATTACCATCTTGTTTTTTGCTTTTTGCTGCAGTAAAAAGTTTCTCAGAATACACTAGAAAACCACAGAAACATCTCACCAACATCAGAGGATAGAGTACCGAAAACATTCTGCTTCTTTTATTTCAGACTCTGTGAAATAGTGGAATACTAGGACACACCTATTGAAGTTCCATTATTTCTGCTGCAGAGCAGAAGTTTATTTAAATTTTTAGTTCATGGGTTATAAAGCACATTGAGCAATGGCCCTGCCTACCAAACTTAGATGTTTGGTATCTTGACTGCTCAGTATTGCTTGCTAAATCCATGGAGCAAAGGGAATTTTACAACAAAGCCAGTGTTCAATGAAAATTGGACCTAAGCCATGAAAGAATATGGTCTTAAAAGAGACAAAAAAAGACATAAAAATAAATGTGCAGAGACAACACAGTGAGCACAATTAATTTGTAAGTGTTTGTAGGACTGGAAAGGAAAGGTGACAAGACATGACTTTAAATCTGTGATTCACTTTAGATGACAGAGTGAATAACATTGTTTCCTATATCCAGTTCTACTGAAGAGTAATTTTGCCTTACTTAGAAAAGTTAGACAAGTACCGTTTAAACCTTCAGCTTCTTGTATTTCTCGTTCAAGCGTTGAAAGGTTGAAGAAATTAGTTAGGCTTATAGGAATCCAGGCAAATGGCATTCTGTATTTCCCCAACCTCTGACAAAAGGATTCAGCTTGTGCTTTCAGTTTTTCAATCTTTTCTTTTGTCTGAGACAAAGAAAATAATCTCTGTTTCAAAAGTAATCAGTTATTGCAATGCTACCATAGACAAAAATGTAAGTTACCTATTTACAGTTCAGTAAATAATTTGCATTGGTATCTCTCATATTTTCTTGCTACATCACTGACAGAACTGTAGCTGTTTTGATTTGTACATTCACTTCCATTTTCCTTCAAAGAGTTCATTTGCATTATAGAAATGCAGAAAATTGTTTTGCAGTAATCGTCAGATCCAGAATAATAATCATGAAATGTTAGCAGGTTCTACTTCTTTCATCAGGTACAGAAAATAAAATAAATTATTGAAAGCAATATTCTGAAGGTGAGACATGTGGAAGCCCAGCAAACACTCAGTCTGTTCCAGGGAGGTAAATGATCATGAATTCCTTGAACACAATTCACATTATCTATGGACAACAGCACTGAACTGGACAGCTGCACACTACAATAGGCTGTCTGCCCATCCAAATCAATAGCATGTCTCTGAGGTACAAGTATTTCTGTTAACTATACCTTTCAGTTACCTCCTTTGCTCACCCCTGTCTGCTTCATGACTCAAGACTCTGTCAGTATTGATTTCCAAAGGGGTCAGTAACAAGAATGCACCTTGCCTTCTCCTAATTTCTTTCTGTCAGTCACAGACATCAAACTGCTTGTGCCATGGATGATTTAACTGGCTTACCCTCCAGTGTTTTTGGCATTCCATCCTGTTTCAAAGGGTCTGCTCTTTCTTTGTTGTTTGTTTTTATCATGCATTTTTTAATCTAAATATTCTTTACAGTTATTTACTTACCTTGCCAGCCTCACTTTCTTTAAGAACCATGTAGGGTTCTGCACAATCTCCGATTTCTCCTTGCTGAAGTACTTTTTCTATCTACAAAAAGAAGTAAAATAAGACAATTGAAGAAAAAATGTCATCCAAATAGTAACATGTTGTTTCTCTAGCAATTTGAAAGGACTCGCCTAGATATATAGTTGTATATAATGCCTTAAAACTGTCTTTATGAAGTAACTGACACTAAACCTTCCATCTGTTAGAAAGCAGAAAATATATATGTAAATCACTTGCTACTGCATTTTCACTGAAATCATGATAATTAACACATTCCAAAAGAAGTGGTTCAGATTAATTCAGTTTCAGAATTAAGCAAACAAAATTATGCAAAGAGCACTAAACCAACACCAAAATAGCTCCACAGAATGTAAATAAAATTTTTAACAGTGCCTTATTTCACTATATTTTTAATTTCCCTTAGGCAGAGATAAGAAATTCTATGTACTTAGTAGAACTGTACACAAGATACTAATATAACTTCTTAGCTGAGAATGAGATATACCACTGTACACCTGCTCACATACTGCTATTAAAAACCATCATAATTCATCTCATCTAGACAAAAGCCATGTTTGTCAGTTCTGTGAACTCAGGCAAAAGGAACAGCTGGGAACAGGCAGAATGGTGTCAAAGCAGCACTGTAACATACCTTTATTACCAGGTATATATCTGATGAGGGATAAGTGACAGAAAATACTGCTGATCTTGCCTGAGTAGACAAGTCGATGGAGGGTGTATGAGAACGCAAGAATCCTCTTAATGAGTCAGAATTGAGGTCGCAATGAAAATTTTCTGAGATCTTGAAAAGAAAGAAGGGATTAAAATATATTGTAAAGCAAAAATGCTTCAAGTTTTATTTTAAAACAAGTCAAAAGTTAAAACTATAACTATAAAGTAAACAATTGGAAGCATGTGACTGATTGCATAACAAGAAGCCTCGATCAGACTGCATATGTAAAACAGTGGTAAGTTTTTTGTAAATTTTCCTCATTTATTACTCCTGAGATAAAAACCCAGACCAATTGAACAAAAATATTGTATACGCACTTACCTTTTTTCTTTCCTTTATGTCATAGAGAGCTATGCATGCAAACAAAGGTTCTATCTCTATATCAAACCTGTTGGGGAAAGACACGCAAGACACTGATTGATACTGTGCTTCTATGGCTATGTATAATAAAAAAATGGAAGAGTTATATTTTGACTGGCACTTTCATTAAAATTGCAGAGAAATACTTAGCTCCAGACCTCAGTTCTCTCAAAGTCTTAAGGATTTTTTTTTATTAGTGTATTATATTAGATGATTTCAAGAGGAAAAGAAGGCTAGTAAAGTGCATGCAATATATTTTCTAAATTGGACAGGAAGGTGGTCTCAGAGATCAGTTAAAACTTATCATATGTTGCTTTTTTTTTCTGTTTATCAAGTTGTTCTGTCTTTGGCAGGGGGAGAATTAATTTTCTTCAGTGTGGGGTTCTGGATTTGTGCTGAACACAGGGTTGATAATATAAAGATGTTTTTGCTGTTGCTGAGCAGGGCTTACCCAAAACTAAGGACTTTTCTGCTATTGGTACTCCTCCCACTGGTGAGGAGACTGGGTTGTGTGGGAGACTGGGAGGAGACACAGACAGGACAGGTAACCCCAAATGACCAAAGGGATATTCCAGATCATGTGGCACCATGCTTGGAAAATACATGGGGGGCAAAAGGAGCAAGGCGGGGAAATCTGGAGTGATGGTGTTTGTCTTCCCAAGCCACACCATGTGTGGACTTGCGCTCCTGGAGATGGATGAACACCTACCTGCCCTTGGGAACCTGTGAGTTAATTCCTTGCTTTCCTTTGCTTGTCTTGTGCCACTTGTGCCACTTGCTTTCCCTATTAAAATGTCTGTCTCAACCCATGAGCTCTCCAGATTTACTTTTCTGATTCTCTCCTCCACCCTGTTGGTGGAGGAGTGAGTGAATGGCCGTGTGGGGCTTAGCTGCTGGGTGGGGTTAAACCACAGTGAAAGTCCAGGAGTGTAGGACTTGACATAACATCAATCGCCTTTTTTTCTTCTTTTTTTCCTTTTTCTTTTTCTTTTATTTTTAAATTTTATTTTATTTTAATATATATAATCTGGGTTCACTCCCAACTCCTTTACATCCTGGCAAATTGAAGACCTCTGTAAAGATGGATAGAAATAATTTTCTGCTACACTAAGAAAGAACACTTGACCAGTGAATGGTGCTGTACAGGACGCCTGCAGTGGTTTAACAAGGTGTGCAGCAGTACACTGTTGGGAACTCAGAAATGGTGAGCAATGCTTGTGAGGGATTACTTACTTCAGAGTCTGCAGCTTCACCAAAATCCTGTTGCCCAGATGTTCTTTTGGGCAATCTGGCACCGGTCGTATCTCCACTGCATCTTCCTATCATTAAACAGTCATACTCAATTAAAAGAACTGTAATTTTACACACTCGATTAAAACATTTATGTGACAGTAGCCAAGCCACTGTTACAGACTAGCATCTTCCCTCACTCAGTGGGCAGTTAATGTCTCCAGAGATGAAATAAAATAGATTTATTATTCCTGAATATTTACATTCCTGACTCCTGTCTGGCATTTGCACCAAATATTTACAGCTGTGGGCTCCAAGAACAAGCCACTAAGGAAAGTGACACCATGACATAGCCGTATCACCAGCATGTGCCTTGGCCCACACTGAGAGCAGCGCAGTGTTTATCTACTGAGGTGCAGCTTTAACCTCAGGTGTGCTGGGACAGCCAGCTGGGAAAGACTAGCAGGACAGCTGACCTCCCTCTCACCTCATCCACGGAGGGGTAGAGGGCGAGGAGCTCGGGGTGCCTGTTTGTGCGGCGTGCCTCCTCGTTCAGCCTCTCGAACTCCTCTGCGCTGACGTGCCGCAGCAGGTGCTCCAGCCGGGGGTCCGGCTGCAGGCTGCGCAGCTCCAGGTCGGAGCAGGCCGGAGCCCTCAAGGCCTCCTCCGGGACAGCGTGCACGTGCTGGGGCCCCACCTGTTGGAAAACAAGAAAATGTTGAGCTGTGGCTTGGTCAACAGGGTGCCACAGAATGGCTCTTGGTGATCTGCAGAGGGGATCTTAATGCCTCCTCTGCCATGAAGCCTGAGGGTGAGCATGGTGCTCTGCTTGATGCCATCATGGATCACAGCATCACAGAACATGCTGAGCTGGAAGGGACCCACTAGGATCACAGAGTCCAGCTCCTGGCCCTGCACAGGACACCACAAGAATCACACCATGTGCCTGGGAGCATTATCCAAACACTCCTTTAGCTCTGTCAGGCTTGGGACAGTGATCACTTCCCTGGGGAGCCTGTTCCAGTGCCCAGCCACCCTCTGTGTGAAGAACTTTTCTCAAATATCCAGCTGAAACCTCTGTTACACAACTCCTCAGGTCCTGTCACTCTTCACCACAGAGAAGAGATCAGTGCCTGCCCCTGCTCTTTGCCTAACAAAGAAAACATAGACTGCAATGAGGTCTCCCCCTCAGTGTCCTCTCCTTCAGCCTGAGCAGACCAAGTGACCTCAGCCACTTCTCATAAAGCTTCACCTTTACAAGGTCCTTCACCATCTTTGTGTCCCTCCTTTGGATGCTGCCCAATAGCTTTATATCTCTCATACATTCCAGTGACCAAAACTGCACACAACATTCAAGATTACATACCAGATGCTTCTTTTGAGAGAAGCTGCTGTATTTGATCACCTTTCCCAAAGTGAAGAAAATGTACCTGAAAAGTTGCATTGCCAGAATCCAATGTTTCCGATTCAAATGTTTGTTTTTGAAGTGTTTTGTGAAAATCTTTTCGGGATCCCTTGTTTTTCAGGCTCCAAGTATCTGAATTCCCTTGGTTTCTTTTTTGGAGAAGCCCAAGTCAGGATAACATGAGGAGGTGTTAAAGGAAAATAAAATGGAAAAGACAAATTAAAAATTATTTAAAAATTGGGAAGATTGCTCAGCAAAAAGCAGTGTAGCACAGCCTTTATGTAAAAATGTGACATTTCACAACTTTAATGTGTTTTAGAGCACCGTTGCAACTCTATAATGAATATTTAAAACAGTTTAAAAGGAAAAAAAGTAATTCAGGTTATTTTTCTATAGCATATAAGCCTGAGACAGCAGGAAAACCTGACCTAGTTACAAAATCTGCTCTGATCTCCTTCCTCATCACAGTGATTATTTCAGCGACCTTAAGAAAATGGATCAGGATCACTTGTCTCTTGGCTGGCTTCTTCAGTTATATACATCAAAGCTCTTACTGCTCTTATCCTGGACCTAGCTAGTATCCCAAGTTAATAACAATTCATACAACAATTTACATCTTAAAAAAAATTGCCTGATTTTAAAGAGAGTTATTTCTATGCCACAATTCAACCCTTCAGGCTGGCAGCTTTGAAAAATTCTCCTGAAATTTCAAGTTATGTTTTGGAGGCAGATAGAAAAAAACCCAGCAGGTACCCTGAAGAAAAGGTGTTAGATGCATCCAGAGCTCTGTTTCTTTCACTTTAGCATGCAATTTGCTAAATCCTGGGACTGTCCTTTTGCAATCAACCTCCTTCTTTTACAACATCCTGCTTCATCCATTTTTCTTTCTGTGACACTCACAAAGAAATGACTGAACATCTGAGTACTTTCATAAAGAAGACACACAGTAAGCAATTATTGATCAGGGAGACACCTTTTTATTACATTTTGGGAGTAACTGAATTATATGCTCTGATGTGTTTTAATTTTAATTGTTTGTATTTTAATAGTTTGCCAGTTCACTGCAATGAAAACTGGTCATAAAAAGACAATCCCAGCTCTCCTTGGATGTGACCTTGTTTTGGAACCACTGCAATCATCCAGAATGGAAGGCAGAAATTCTGTATGACTTTAAGACATTTAAGAATCCAAAAGAAGTTGTACAGATTTTTTTTCACTACCTCTGGTGGCAAACAAATGATTAATGGAGAAATTTATGTACCTGAGTTCACATTTTCTCTGTGGTGTGAAAGCTACACTAGAGATGCCTTTCCCCTAAAGTACTCCTAGAAAATTTATTTACATTGTTTATTTTTAAAAGCATTATAGCAATTACAACTCACCAAGTGGCAAACCATGATCTTAATACACACGTCAATTTAATGAGCACACACTGAATTAGAAAAATTAGATGAGGAAAAAGAACAAAGGGCAACTGAAAGGAGGAACAGGCACAGGACAAGCTTCCCATTTGGTCTCCTGAAAGGCCACATGGACTCCAGCTGTGCCCAGCTTTTCTGTCACATACCTCTCTACCCTGGGGCCCGAGAATGACATCTGCTTGTGCCACCCACTGGAGAGTCCTCAATTTCCTGTTTGGAACCTTCACATTCATGAATAGATCATATAGATCACTCACATGCTTCTCTCACCCATAGCTCACCAGACAATATATTCAGCAACCTGTTCTATAACATCTGTTAAGTAGGCAACTATAGTTTTCCCAGCCTTTCTCAAAACAACAGAAAGACTTCTGCAATTACTTTTTTCTCACTTCTCTCTTAATATCTTTTCTTCCTCCCATCCCTGTTTTGGAAAAAAAACTGTCCAAGCATAGCATAAGATTCCCAGTAACAATCTATCACCGGTTTATGTGACATTGCAGTTTATATGGTAGTGTTTCTCTTTGCAATTTTTAATAACTTGCTTGTATTGTTAGCCACAGCTACCAAAACTCACACCTCTGGCAGAGTCCACGATCATGTTTACTACAGTCAACTGCTCAATAAAGATGTTGAATACAAATTTGCCTCACCTGAATGAATGAAATAGTAAAATAGCAAAACTTTCCACATATGTGTATTTCTATGGCTCCATTCACATTTCTACCAGCACACATAAATGTAAAGATAGCTATATTCTATTTTTCACCTCACCTACTTTATTGCTCACTCCCTTCTCCTGTGCACAAAGCTGCATGCTGGTTCTTTACAGCATGCTCAGAAGAGCATTGTGTGCAAGAGCTAGTGCCTCTGCTCTGAGTGGTGCAGGAGGAGAGCCCACAAAACCCACTAGCCTACTTTTAGTGACTCACTGCAGAGCAGTTCTGAGAATTCAGTTTCATCAGCACCCCTGGAGGAAGTCTCTTAATAACTCCCAGCATCTGCTCCACTGAGGAGCACAAGCTGCACAGTCAAGGAGTGCAAGTTCCTCTACAATCACCATTGTAAACCCATAAGGCACTGGCAGCATGCATGTCTTGTCAGAAAAACACAGAGTAACAAGGGCAAGTGAAGGGGCACAGCAAAGTGGCAGCAAATGTGTCAGCACTCAACCACCAGCTGCTTCTTCTGCTTTTCAAAAGCTGAAAAAAGTTTTCAAAAGCTGGGCCTGAGTGCAGAAGTGCATGAAGAGGAAGTGCTACAGAAAAAACAGAGCTCCAAAGACCTCTTTCTGAAGAACAGGATGAGGTGATGGAGAAGGAGGCAAGACATCTCACAGACTCCCCTAAGAGTCTGGGAACAGACATCCCTGTAACAGAGAGCACTGACTGAGTGCTCCCTTCACATTTTACATAAGAAATAGAATAGAATAGAATAGAATAGAATAGAATAGAATAGAATAGAATAGAATAGAATAGAATAGAATAGAATAGAATAGAATAGAATAGAATAGAATAGAATAGAATAGAATAGAATGAATCACTTATAATGACTACAGGCCCAACTCTGTGAGTTGAATTACACTGACCTCATGTGCAGAAATCATTTACTGATATAAAATAGTAAATTTGGGTATAACACTGATAATCCCATGAATACACTCAATCACTGCTGGGAAAGTCCATAATCCTTGAGTTTTCAGACACATTTGGAAATCAAATAATTCTGAATTTTCAGGGCATGAATAGGAGAAAAGCATGCAAATATAATCTTTATCCCTGTTATCTTTCCTTTTAGTGGGATCAAGCAGTACTAGTTTTCCTGACTAAGATGAATCATCATTACAGAAGGTTGCTGTGAATTTCTTCCCATCAACTTCCCATCCATTCCCAGAGTGCCTGATAATTAAGAAGCAGATGCAACAATATTTGGCAATGCACACCATCTCAAACAAAACAATACAGTTATTTATACTACTGAAAAGTCAGTTCTTATCTTCAATCACTGACTAAAATAATTATAATTTAGGATTACTTATAACAGCAAATGTCTCCTCTCTGATAAGTAAGATGCAATGTATTTTAATTTTATTTAGTTTGATGTCACTTACTTTCGATTAACAATCAGCCACTCACGGATGTAAGTCTGAACACAGTCTTTGACATGTGAGTCCAGTTCAACCCTGCAGAAAAAGCAACATATTTCAGCTCCTAAGTCACACTTTCAGGAAAACAAATTTATCAAAACATGCTAGTCATATAAAGGCCTCTCTGTTAGTCCTCTCCTGTGTACTTATTTTACTGCTAAACTATTGTTTGAGGTTCAAAAAAATTCTCTGTACTCCATTAATTCCCTAATGCAGATTTTTGGTACTGTGCTGATAAACTTACAAACATACATTTAATAGAGGTAACTTCTCGCCATATTATCTATTTAGAAATATAAGAATGATGTTGCAATAAAATATAGTAAAATGAAATAAATTATACAACATAACCAACCTTGTGGTTTTCAAAACTTGATAATAAGTCTCAAGATACAGAAATATTTTTTTAGAGGTCTCAGCTCCTGGACTCTTGCAAATAGCTAGTTTTTATATATGTGAAGTTTTCCCTTTCTCACAAAAACAAAGAGAAATCTAAAAAAGAGACACTAAGCTTTTGATCAGAGAGCATACCAAAGATTTAAGTTCTAAGAATACATTATAATTTAATTTCCTGTTTTTCAAATAAGTCTGCTTTAATGAAGGGGGATGTGAGTGTTCCTTGATAGACTGGGTACTATTTGGAACTGCAGCCTTTCAGCCATGGACAGTGACCATGAACTTCATATCATGATGCTGTGGCATAATTCCCCTGTCCCTATTCTTAATTTTTTAAATGACCTTTTCCAAAATTGTAACATCCTCCAATCCAGGTGAGTAAAAGAGTAGGTAGAATGCACATTCAATACGGGAACAGGTGAAAAGTATGATAATTTTTAGCACTTTCCACATAGAACTCCTAAGAGATTTGCAACTGGTTACCAGGGCTGGCTGAGAGCTGATTTGGGTTCGTGTGTGCACGATGGGACAGAGCCTCGGCTGATGCCAGGCTGTCGCATGCCCCTGCCTCTGGTGGTTCCTGCCTCTGGTTCAGGTGGGAGATGTGTCTGCTGGCAGGCAGCACATTAACCCAGTTTGGTCAGTGGTACCTGTTTCCTGCTGTCAGTGCACAGAGACATCAAAGACTGCATTGCCTGCAGGCCAATCCTTGGTGCATGTCCCTCCTGTGTTCTCATCTTCCCTAACACATCCTGGCACCCGTGACCAGGATTTTCTGTAAACACGCTATCAATGATAGCAATGTGAATGGCTAAGTGGCAAGCTGATGCCTAAAAAAATCTGAAAGCATATTTGTAGGTATCCACTATTCGAGCTTTGTCACAGACTTCTTATAAAACACTTGATAACTTTGTGGTGCAAATCAGGCTTAAAACTGATTTTACAGCATGAGCCTGCATGGTCTCCTACTGGATAAACAAATAGGTAACTGCTGTTTTAAACACCAGGCATAGTGGGAAGTAATCTTGGAATTAGGTAAGAAATGGCCTCATTTTAGATGTAATTTCAAAAGCTGAATAATTATTTCAATATTTTTGTCCATCATTTAAATAAAAGATTACTTCAAGAAAAAAACCCACCCATTCATTGTCTCCCACATCCACTCTCTCTCTCAAATCCACATAAAAACAAGAATACCTTGTAAAGATTGGGACTTTTTCTATGAGTAACTTCAAGTGAAAATCACCTTTTGTCGAAATATTAGAAAATTCTTTAGAAGCTGTGTGATTCAAAGAGTTCTCATGTAACCTCGCATCTCATCTCTACTGTATTTGTTCTCTTGAACTATTTGAGAGAAGCACTGGGCCAAG
This sequence comes from Cyanistes caeruleus, assembly GCF_971803275.1. Classification (NCBI taxonomy): domain Eukaryota; kingdom Metazoa; phylum Chordata; class Aves; order Passeriformes; family Paridae; genus Cyanistes; species Cyanistes caeruleus. Next base: position 55,129,124 of record NC_141732.1, read on the forward strand.
AAGAAACTTGCACACTGAAAACTTGCTTAGCAAGAGGGTTCTCAGCTAATCTACATCTGCCAAAAATCACACAGTGTGAGTTTCCTGCTTAGCCTCATTGCATTTGGTACATCAGACAGAAAACACCAAACAAATACTGCTGTTTCATAGGGCTCTAGTTTGAACAGCTGGCTGGTAAAAATTAGCAACTGTAGCAACTTTTGCAGGGACACAGGGGGGGATGCAGGTCTACCCTGTGAGCCAAGACCCCATAACTAAGCTCATTTGTCCCTCATCATGGAGGTTCAGCACAGCACTGAATATAGCTGTGCTGTTCATTCCCTGGAAACACTGTAAGGAGCCAGCGCCCCATCCCAAGCATATTGTATAGTTAGCCATCTCTGCAGATGTAGCAGTTTGGGGCTAAATGGGGCTGACTTCACATTTATCTCACTGTTACTGAGTCTTGCAAAACTCAACAGGCCTTTGGAGATTTACTTAAAGGTACCATTTACAGTGAAACAGTCCCTGAAGAGTATTTAGTATGCAATGCACAGACTTTCTAATACCACATCAGAAAACTCTCTGATGAACTTTCTTATTCTTAAAAATCTTTTTGCTCATTGTGTGCCTGTTTTTCAAACCAGCTTAAATATTTGCAGGACCACTGAGCACCAGTGTCATGCTTCCTATTTGATTTAAGCTGTTGAAAACAGGGTAATTACTTCATCAATGTTAGCCTAAAACCACGTGTGACTTCTACACTAGAAATTAACATTCACCCCCTTCCTAAAACTTGTGAAGAATGAACCATTTCCTCCCATTTAAGCAAGACAGGTACTGAGAAAGAGATTCTTAGTGATCTGACCAAAGCCATGTAACACACAGCTGCGGCAAAAAACCCAAACCGCCCCTCCCCGCCACCCCAAGCCTCAATACTGTGCTTGTTAAACGATCAGAATCAACTTTCATCTCTGGCATCACAGCTGCAAAAATTATTTTTCATGCCATTCTCCTGTCCCTCTTCACTCTTCTTCCTAGTTGATGCCTACCTCACTTCTGCCGCTACCAAGCTTAGGAAGCTGTATAAGCACTTGAATAATTTTAAGTGAGCAAACAAGCCTAACAGAGCCAGTGGCAAAGTTCAAACATTTAAAGTTCAGGAAGTGTAAAATGGCTGGATGGGTGACACAATGACATTGGATCAACATCTTCAAAACTATTTTTAACTATTCAAAACTAAATATTTTTGCAGCATTTTGGAGGGACAGAAACTCTCCTTACCCATCTTCTGGCACAGAGGGTTGCAAAGTCCTGCACTCTTTGGGTGTAAAGACAACATCCAGATCATCTTCAGGAAAGTCCCCAAGTTCTTGTGCTAGATCTAAGTCCAAGTTGTTCAGCTGCGTCATCAGGAAGCCTTCAAAATCTACTGGGTCTACTGCATCATAAAAGGAAGGCTAATGAGAAATAAAGAAGCATGTATTTTAGCAACAGAAGGTTCTTGATGGTGTAATTCAGGTTTATTTATTAAACTATTGTACTTATCCCATTACTTACTGCACATCAGAAACAAACATCTAAACTTCTAACCTAAAAACAAGAAAGGATATAAGGGAGGTGACCGAAATGGCAGTGACAGGCAATGCCGATGGGCAGGAGACAGCAGACAAAGCACACTAGGAGTAACAAGGCCAAGTCTTGGAAGTTACTCCAAGTTACGCAGCTAAGGACCAGCTGTAAGCATTGTGGCTGCTGCCATCATGAAGATGCAGTCATTTGAGGCACTGTGCCTTAAAGACACAATTAGAAATGCTCTGTGCTTCCTGCTGCAAACAAAGTTGAGGACACTATATACTCAAAATCAGAAAAAGATACTACTTTTCATCTCTGAATGTTACTGGGTTTTGTACTATTGGAGTTAATTTGTCACATTTCTCAAGGGTTTGTACAGTGCTTTTGCAAAAGATTACATGGAACTACTAAAGTTATTACTGCACACCTTAGATATTTCCCATTTCTACAGTGCATAGCATTGCACCTTGATAGACAACAATTGTATCTCATTACATTTAATTAGCCATTCTTAAACAGAAGGCCCACTCAGAACAAAGTTAAACAAGAACATGCTCCACGAATCATTCACGCCATTAAACTGTCTGCTTTTTATCTGTTTAGTGTCAAAAGCAGAGGCTGAAACTCTTCTTTGATTTGGTACCTAGAGATGTTCTATATATAAATAAATGTGATTTCACATATTAAAAGTGTATGCTATTCTATGTACAGACAAAACTGAAAATCATTTTACTTGCTAGGTAGCAAATAAAAATACCCTGTATATCTTTAGGAATACAATATTTGTCCAGTTGAGTACAGAAACTAGAATCTCTTATCATTCATTTTCTTGACAAGTAAAAAGTAGATCTAAACACTACAGCTTTAGAAAATCTATAGTTTATTTTATGTGTGATCCACAAAGGCTGATGATACCTCATCACTGTAAGAAAACTAGTTGCATTAGAATAAGAGCACTGGAATAACTTATTTACTGTGAGAAGAATTCTAGCAAAAACCAGCTAATAAATCCTCCTTTCTGTAACGGGTGAGGATTGCATTGCAATGATTAACCCAGGTATCTTTCACAAGGCTGTCTTCTGAAGCTGCCGGCAAAAAACACATCTGCGGTGCTGTTGATGTGTTGTGGAGAAAAGAAGTAACCCAATGTCCCTGGTCAACAGGCCTTTATTTCAATTTTATTCTGCCTATTGTCTCATCCAATGTTCTTCAGCTATCCTCCTTATACTCCAGTGTTCTTCTGCACAGAAAAAATCTGCGGGTCAAAATCAACAAGTCTTCCCTCATTAATACTGAGGCCTCCTCATGCAAGGCATTCATGGAAGTCAACAGGAATTTCACCAGAGCATGAAGTGACACCAGTGCATACCATTATCATATCTACAACATCAGGAATTGTAGCTGATTGGGACAATAAGAAATTTCTCAATTTCTGAAACGTACATAGAGGCTCAACAACGACAAAGCTCCAGTAACTCTGAACTAAAATGGCTCATACTTAATATGCAACATCAGCCACGGGAGACAAGAAAATGTGTTAAAAACAATTAATAGTAAATACAAGCTTTGGACCTTTTTAATGTTCTGGAAATATATTTGAGGAAGATTTTCAGATAACAAAAATCCAGAAATATCTTGCAGAAAATGAAGCATATTTGGAAGAAATGTGCTGAAAACATCTAGGAGAAGCAAGCAAATTTAAAGCTCTGAAAAAACCCCAGATGTGGTAAATACTTCTGCAAATATTTTAGTAGAGACCTTTGAACCAGACCAAGTTCCCAGGTTCCCCTTTTATAGGGAGACTATATTGGCTTCTGCCTAAACACAGTCTCTGAGTTCATTGTACGTTTAAGCCATTGACTGAATTATCAAAAATGCCTCTGGGAAAAACCTTTCCCTTTCTTTCCTCTTTTTAGCCAAAGGGAAAACTTAACATTACCAGCAAGACCATCATATTATGAGGAACAGTCTCTTGTTTGCACACGGTGTAGTGCTGAACATGTCGGATCAACAGTTATGAGTAAACATTTTTTTATTAATTATCAGAATATGTTTGAAACTCACTGCACTCTCAGTGGGTAAAGCGTAGCATGTTAGCATATAGATACATAAATAGGCCTACACAGGGATTTTTAGATCTAAATATATATATATAAATAAATAATATAGAATAAATATAAATATATGTAGCATATAATTAGATCTACTAACTAAATGCAATTCACAGAAGATTAAAGTAAAACACAGCTTAAAGTATACAAAGGCATACAATATCTTTTCAATTGCTGAAGATACAATGTTTTACATGCAAAATAGTTTTACATAATACAATCTAATTTTTGATTAACCGTTGCACTTCCTTTCAGAAGTCAGACTTCTCCATTCTGACAGGTCAAGTCCATTGTATTTCATTGTGTCCTCTTTTGCTAGTTCATGTGTTAACAATAACCTTTAACCACTAGAAATATGAGCTTGTGAATATTGTAAATTAGACACAAATGAAAAAGAGATAGTATAAAAAGTAAATGCGGGTGGAGGGAAATGATCTCCCTAACAGCTGGTGCAACCTTTGAAAGGAAACACAGAAAATGGCTTAAATAAGAAGCCAGCACTCCTTTTCACATACCATAAAATTGTGCAAAACAGTTTTCTACAGAAAATGCCACAAATCATCACTGCAAACATACCTTTTTAAGGATGATGAATTAGAGGCATGTAGATTGTGACGGCACACACAAAATGGCAGCTACGACGTAACACTTGGTAAATGAAATGCTACCAAGTTTTTTTGGTGGAACAAGTGGTTGTTGGCGTGCGGAAGAAGGGACCTGGCCTCGTCAGGCTGAGTAACCACCAGGAACAAGTTAAAGATCACAGCGCTTCAGATTAAGGAAGTGAGTAGTGGCGGGAGGCTGACACAGGAAGCAACCACTTGCATCTAAATTTTCACAATCACTGGTGCACAAAGACTCTTCCTGCTTCTACTTATCAGGCCTCACAAAAAGAATCAAAAATTAAAAGGGTAGGGACAGGGACAGTGCCAAAATCATAGTCAGTTTCATTTATGGCATAGTATGTTTGCAGAATACTCATCCTCCTGAAAGGCAATAAAAGCATCTGACATTTTTTCCCTTTGTCACAAGGGCACTGTCATATGATCTGATTTCTTTACGGGGTAATTACACGTGGAAGGCTGAAGATGATTCGGAGACACGTTAGCAGTTGACTCAATTATATCTATGCCAATTGGGACACACTTCAGCATTTATCACTTCACATGCATATTCTGCAGCTCCGGAAAACACTCAGCATGTTGCCCGTACTGCTAGCTCTGGAAACTGTATTAAGTCAAGCTTGTTGAGCCTCTATTCATTGATTTGTGCTGTTTTTGGCATGGATACAGTTGATTTTTCTTCGTAGTAAATATTATGGGACTATGTTTTTGATTTGTGCTGGAAACAGTGTTGATAATAAAATTTGTTTTCATTATTGCTGAGCAGTGCTTACAAGGAGCCAAGGCCATTTCTGCTGCTCATACCACACCACCAGCAAAAAGACTAGAGATGCACAAGAAGCTGGCAGAGGACACAGCCAGGACAATTGACCCCAGCTGACCACACGATATTTCAGACCACATGGAACCATGCTCAGTATATGAAACTGGGGGAAGAAGACTAGCTACCACACAAAGCATTTACTTGAAGAAGTTGAATGTTTCCATCAGGGAAATAATGTAATATACTCCAACACTTACTAATTAACTTTGATTCATAGTAATATGTAGAGGGACTGTCTATTCCAGGCTCCAAGGAACATTCTCATGTTTCTCAAAGGAATCATTTCCTCAGCTCACCAGAGAGTATTTTTTAACAGTTTCAGGTAGAAGCCAGTGGAAAGCAAGACAATTTAGAAGATCATTTAATTTACCCTAAAACCATTAAGCAATGTACATGCCAAACCTCTGTAAAGAAGATAAACTCAGAACTTACCAGATGAAATGTAGAATAGCCAGGGGTACTTAGGCTTCGTTGGCAGAACTGTGCAAAGCCTGGTTGGAGAGTAAATTGCTTTCTTATTTCTGCAGAGGAGTGCCTTTAATTAAGCAGAGAAAAAACCTTATAATTACAATTATCCCTGTATAAATTCCAAATACCAGCATTTAGCCAATTTACTCTCCTGTCCCAGTGTTTAGAAATACATTTTGATAATGGTCTAACTCCTCTTGCTTTGTAGCTGATGCAAATCTCATAAAACATTTGCAGTCCTATATAACTAAGATTCTGTCTCTCTTCTAACGGATTTTTATCATTATATTGCAGCTCTCACAACTGGGAAATGCTATGCAAGAAAAAATAACTTCAGCCTTAAGTAAAGTGTGACAGCAACCTTCATAGAAACACTTGCAGATTCACTTCTACAAAGCAAAAATACAATAATAAAGCAGAGAAAGAAAAATAAAAATCACGTAAGCAAATATTTTAATTGATCAAGGGATAAAAACAAGATGAGATCACTCACAGAACAGCATAAGCCCAGACTTACACTACTAATGCAGTTTGCTGTAAAAAGCCTAAGGCAAACCAAAGAAGGAATTAAAAAATCTGCCTACTGTATCAGCTAAACATTTGAGGGAAAAACTTCTTAAGTGCTAATTAACTGATTGCTATGGAAGCAGTGAGGTCCCAGAATTTAATTCTTCAGAAATCCCAGAGTGATATTAATATATGCAGTCTAAAAATACAGCAGAATAGCGTGGTCATTTTTCATGGAAACTAATCAATTAATGTTTAATATGATTTAGAATAATCAGTTTAAGAATTATCAGCCATGAAATGGTAACAAAACACCTATACTATATTTCACCATAAGGGTTGAGGACAAGAATTTTAAAACAAGATGCAGTTAAGCAGATTCCAAGAAAAAATAATAGCCTGCAGCCCACCAGGGCAGTCAAATGGAAAAAGGAAAATACAGAGGTAAGAAGATACTCCCTTCCATATTTCAACTTTCAACTTCAGCAAGCATTAGTAGGCATCTTAGAATTACCAGATGCCACAAGACAGTTTTGCCTGCACCTTTTCTGCTTTGTGGCCTCTTGATTCCTTATGACTACTGTACCTATTCTGTGACACATACTACTGCTTTTTTGAGCATGACAAAACCCTGAATTTCACTTAATACATTTCTGTTCATGTGAAGCACCAGGCACCTGACAGAAGGTATTGAAAATATTAGAGATATTAGGCCTGATATAGAAAATAAATCTCATGGATTAGAGTAGTTGCTTTTAGGTCAAAAGGCCATGCCAGGTGTGAATTTGATGTTGCTCCAATCTGAAGGCAGCAGCAATCACAGACACAACAAAGCCAGAATTATAGAGAAAGTAAAGAGATCCATTTGGAGGAGGATTTCCTATTCACCAGTGGTATTCCAAAAATCAAAACTGAGATATTTTAAAGGCTATTCAATGATTTCATAAGCAAGAAATCATGTAAGGAAAGTGATATAGTATGTGCATTCTGTAGATTATTTTATCCTATTTTAGAAAGAAAAGCTGCTTATATATCAGGGTTATTGTTACTCAATTTCCCACTGCAAATAATGTCTGATAATGAATGCATGTACAAAATCAAATTATTCAAAATTATTATTTTTCTTCTACCCTGTGCAGAAGCATCTGTTACTGATGGAAATAGTAGAGGTAGCAGCAGATGTAAAAACTATGCTGTGGTCTATTGCAGAAGTTGCTGGTGTAAACAGTGATATATCTTTAAATTACATCCAGTATAGGGTTATCAGCTGCTTCAAAGAGGAAATTATAAGAGGAAGCACATATATGTATGAAGGGCCAAATTTGCTGTCTGGTAAAAGCCTGAGCAAATGTAGCTAATTGAGAGCAGCTACAGTTCTCAAGAGCGTCAGTTCTTGAGATGGTGACATCTGTTCCAATGTCTCATTGATAGAAAGAACTTGCAAACTAAATCAGTCCAATGGATGACAAACCTTGTAATCTGAAATGACGACTTTCAGATAAGAATAGTTCATTTGACTGACTTCACAGTTTTGCAATGACTAAAGGAAGAAAGTACAGTACGGACAACAGAAGACAGCAAAATTTGTTTGAACCAACTCAGAAATTATTGCCTAGATTTGCTAGGATTAGATAAAGTCCCAACTGCTAAAAGAACCAAAGGCACAAGCTAATCACACCAACATGGAGGAAAGGTGGATGTAAAAGTCAGAGATCTGCTTGGAAACTTTGGAAAACTTGGGAACTAAGGTAGAAACAGGGGTGCTACTAGATGGCTCTTTCATAATGTCAGAACGGCTGTTGTCTGAGACTTGCCCATTTTCTGATCAAAGAGCTGCCTTGGGCACTATTGATGTACCCTCAGGAAAACGGTAGTTCACAGTCATTTGGTGCGTGTCATGTCTTAGCTTTTGTGGAGGCTACAGTCCATCCATGCCTGGCCATACTTCTACCCTCCTTGTGTGTACAACAGGCCTGTCTAATTCTGAGGAAAGCTTTTCAGTCATACTTGACTGCAACAATAGTCTACCCATGTGCTAAAAACAAGGAAAGAAGGGAAGTGGTTAAGGATAAATGCAAAGCAGTCACTGAAAAATCTGAGAAAGTGTTCTGTGGCTTACATTCAGTTTACATTACATTACATTACATTACATTACATTTACATTACATTGAAGCAAGGAGACAATGAAATTGCATTTAACATTAAAATGTACATCACCTTAGACATGCCTGTTTATTAATAGTCTTATGATGAAGTGTATGGTGGGCAATTAGAAAATGTGGACTGCAGTAAATTCTGTCCCAAAAAGTTTTGCAATTATTGGTATATTATTGGCAATTATTAGGAGATGATGAACAGACAATATGGATTTATCTAAGGGCAGTCACATAAAACCAGTCTAATGCTTTTCTGTGATAGTTTAACTGGCTCAATGAGGCTTTTGATACTGTCCCTCATGACATTCCTTTAAGTAGAGAGAGTGGCTACATGGAATCATCACAGCTGGTTCCAAAAGAGCTCACAGCTGGTAAATAAAACATATTCAAAGCATGATCCTCATTAGTTCAAAAGAAGATTGCAAGGAAATTTTACTATGAGAAGAAATATTTCCTCAATCTTATTCCAGACCCTACTTTATTTTACAACATGGATAATGATATAGATAACATTGGACTAAAATCTGGGGATCACAACCCAGGAGGAATTGTGAGTATTTTAGAAACAGTCTGAAATCACCACAGCTAGATTCAATAAAAATAAATGTAAACCTCTAAACTTAGGAAGAAAAAAAACCAACTGCAGAAATACAAAAAGTGAAATTAACAGTTGAAAGAAATAGCCATGACACAGAAGAGACACTGGTAGAGTATACTGGGACACTTACTAGTAAAACTACCACAGGTGAGGAGAAACTGATGCTATTTCTGTTAATATAAGTCAATGAGATATACTTGGGCTAATGTACACACTTGTAACAACATAGAATAAGATGCAATCAATTTTAGTCACACCAGGACAAAAGGCTTCAAAAGATAGCAGTCAGAAGGCAAAAAATTTTGGCAAGGATGAAAGAATGAAAGACTGAAAAAGTCTAGAGGAGGAAAGACTGAAAAAACCAGTTGTGTCACAAAAAGGAACACTGACAGGAGACAGCAGTTGTCCTTGACTGTGTAAAAGATAGCAATAGATAAAGAAAATGGTGGACAGTTTGAGTCCCTAGAGGGAAGAGAAATAAGCAGTGCGCTTAAATTGAAGCAAGAAAGCTCTAGTAAAGTATTAAGAAGAAATTTCCCATTGCAACAGCAGCAGGACAATGTCTGCAATGGTCAACAATAAAAGACTTACTGATGTCATGTACCTAGGTTTCTGTGACATTATCCCATGTGACAGCTTATCTCCAAATTGGAGAGGCATGGCAATGACGGATAGACTATTCAGTGAATAAGGAATTTGCTGGATGGACACAGCCAGTGAGTTGCTGTCAATGGCTCTTGTGGACCCTCCAGGAATAGGCTGGTGAGGAATGGTGTTCCTCAGGGCTCTGTCTGGGGTCTGTGCTCTTCTGTATCTTCACCATGGCATGAACAGTGCTCCCTCAGCAGGCTTGCAGATGACACAAAGCTGAGCAGTACAGTTAACACAACAGAAGGAAGGGATGCCATCCAGAGGGACCCAGACAAACTTAAGTAGCAGGCCCATGGGAATCTCATGAGGTTCAACAAGTCCAAGTATGCTGCCTCTGGGTCAGGGCAATCCCAATTATGAGTACAGCCTGAGAGAAGAACTTACTGAGAGCAGCCCTGCGGAGAAGGGCCTGGGGGTTCTCCTGGATGAGAAGCTGGACATGACCCAGTGAGCTGTGAGCAGTGTGTGCTCACAGCATATAAAGTCAACTGCATTCTGGGCTCCATCCAAAGAACTGTTGCCAGTAGGCTGTGGGAGGGGGATTTTTCCTCTCTACTCTGCTCTACTGTGACCTGCCTAGGTTACTGAGTCCAGGTCTGGGGTCCTCAGCACATGATAACATGCACCTGCTGTAGCAGGTCCAAAGGAGAGTCCTGAAGATGATCAGAGGACTCTGCAGCATCTCTTCTACAAAGGCTGAGTTACCTGGAGTTGATCAGCCTGGAGAAGTCTCTGGGGAGACCTCATCACAGCCTTTTACTTCCTAAATGGAACATTTCAAAAAGAGGGGTTGTGACTTTTTCTACAGGCAAATAGTCATAGGACAAAGGGGCAATAGTTGTAAGTTTATGGAGGAGAGATTTAGATAGGTGTTAGGAAGAAATTCTTTACACAGAGGGTGATGAAGTACTGGAACAGGTCGCTCAGAGAATGTGTGGATGTCCTGACCTTGGAAGTGTTCCAGGACTTGTTGGATGCAGCTTTGGGCAACCTGGCCTATTGAAAGGTGTCCCTGCCCATGAAGAGGATGGTTGGATCTAGATGACCTTTAAGGCACTTTCTGGCCCAAACCATTCTGTGATTCTAAGCAGACATCTCATGATTGCATAGTGACAAAAGCCCATTTTTGAACTACCTGGAAAACAGCATCTGGGCAACTGCAACCCTTTCAAAGACCAATGTGACTCAGCAGTGTTAATAGCTCTACTGATCACTTATATTGATAGCTCTTCCTTTTCACTAGCTGAAAAAAAAGTGTAGATTTGGTGGAGACTTTTCCACAAAGATCAATGCTGAATTCACAGTTTGTCAACATTCACTTGGCATGTAGAAAGAGTGTAAACCTGTAGAAGGATGGAAGATGACAGCATACTAAGTATTTTCAGGACTTTAGGTCCTTGGCTGAACCACAGAGTCAGAGCAAAATAACATAAACTGGAATTGGTTTTTCCAGTCTGTGATGTCTTTGCCCCTGAATGATGATGACATACTTCTCTGGTGCAATTCTTAAAAAAGCTGGAACTCACCAGACTTCCTGATCCACCCAGACAAGACTGGAGGGTAGCCAAATAAAAACAACCAACCAAAACAAACCCCAAAGTCCAAACTGGTGCTTCTCAATCTCAATTTCACCAGTGTCTGTCCCACAGGTAGAAATAAACCTCCAGCAATTGCTAGCAAACAGCTGAGACATAGTTTGTATTTCACAAATACTCTCCAATGCAAAGCATACACTTTGCATAACATATTAACTGTGTAACCAAAGTAACAGACTACACCCGGAGGTTCTTAAAACGAAATTCATCTTGTAGGTCAAATTCAGGAATGTTTCCCAGCTCATTGAGGGATTGTGAGCTTGGAGATTTGGGTTATTAGTTGGGCCCAGATGAAGTATCAGGAAAGGAAGATAACACAGCCATTTGTTTTCTTCCTTTAACATATGTTAGATCTATGGCCAAACATTGCTAGTGTATAATTAAAATTATATGAACCCTTATAATGCATAAAGCAGGTTCTGCAGTTTCACTGTAAATTCTACTCAATGACATATGTCTTTGAAATATGTAATTTACAAGCAGGCACAATGGGTATTTTGTTAGTATGCACATAATATGAAAATTTAAACAATTTCAAAATAGAAGAGAAAGAGAACAGCTTTAACTGAACATCTATTAACTGAAAATCAGAATCTTCATAAGAAAAAAAAAAATTTAAAAGTATGCTTCACATGCCTACTGGATGAGGTTCTCCAAAGTTACTTACTGTTAGAGGGGAAAGTGTAATCCTTAACAACCTTACAAGCCCTTCCAGAAGACTGAAGTTGTCTTCTGCAAGACATGCTGCATACACAATTAGACAGCAAGGAAATATGAAAAGAAATAAACAAATAAATAGAGAGTGCAAGAACTATCCCCAAAGACAGAAACATTGACACTTAAATGTAAATGGATAGCAGAATCATTAAAAAAAAAAACAAACAGTGAAAACTTCTACTTAACGGGTAAAATATTCTGTCTTGGTTACCCTGAAGAGTAATCCCTTTCATCTGACACTGACAAAGAAAATTCACAACTAGTTTTTATGAAGCTAAGATGAAACTTCTCTTGTTACAACAACTAACAAGCAAAACAAGCAACTAAAAAGCTCTAGAAGAGAAAAATGTAACAATTACCTACCGCTCTCTTTCACTCCCACACGAAAACACACACAAAGCTTTGGGCAATGATCCAGATCTTTAACTAGCAAATATGGGAATCTCACTTAGATCTCGTGTTCTTACTGCTAGTGGAACTGCCTGTTTTTCTTCTAAGTTTCTAATTAGTCCTTAAGGCACCAGAGCTCCACTTTGTTAGCCACTGCTTACAGCAGGGTTGATCTGAACTAGTGCTGTTCCCTTGTTGGCTCAGGTAGACTGTATACCCTCTGGCACACACCCACCTTGGGGTCTACCACATTAAGACTGTATCAACTAAAGCAATAAAGATCCTATTCAAGTTGGTTGAAATTTAACAATAATCTTCTTACAAGGGATGGTGTGGGAAGAAAGAAAAAAAATCTAGAAGAGGAAACTGTTGACTTCATTATGCTGTCACATAATTTTTTTCACATAACATTGCTTGTTACAAAGTAAAATGGGAAAGATCTCAATTTTTATTTCTTTCCCAGGTCATGTGTGATATTTATTCAGTGAAGGTTTTTTTCTGCCTTTCTGTTTTGCTGTTTCTCCCTCAGGAAGAGACATGAGCACTTATAAAAATAATTTTCTAATCCTGGCCATGCAAAGAAACCAAAAACCTCCGATTTGGTCCTGATTAAATAATGTTTTTATTCATTTTTTTAATCTCTGTATGGATAATAGGAATAGCTATGATATAACATTTGAGAAGATAATGTGTATGCATTTTTGACTGGTTGGCTCTTGCAATGAATGTGGTTTTAGGTAAGATTTAATTTGATGGTACCTCCAGGAAAGCAGAAAGTTTAAATCAATGTCATCTGTCATCCTATTATAGACTTAGACTGGTCATGATAGTTTATATATGCAACAGAAAAATTGTAATTAATATCTCATTTGATGCTAATTAATGATGCTAAATAATGATGCTAACAGAAGAAAAATACATGTCTAAACATCAGAATTCTTTTGTCATCCCCATTGCCTTAGTATCTACCAGGACACAGCAATATGTACACAAAGCTTTCATTGTGAATGGATTAACCTCAGCTTATCTATGGACAATTTTCTGTGTTTGGCTCAGAACACTCTCTGCTTGAAGTACTAAAGGTCACATTGGTGCCTTATTATTTTCTGTTGACTGAGATATCTGAAGAAATACTTTTTGGGTTTACCACACAGGTCTATATTCCATTGCAAAACTTAGTAGTTGGGGCATAGCTTTTTAATTTTTTTTTTCCTAAACTGCTACAAAATCTTCCAAAAGCTTACATTCTTTACAATAACAGTGATAATGGCAATTTCAAGGTCAGTAATAATTGTATGTGCCACTCTCTCTTTATACTGTGTTTTGAAAGTAATAGAATATTAGTTTACTCTTCTAGATTTTTGTTTTTGCTGCACTGTTCCACCAATTCAAAACAAAGTGATTATGAAATAAGTGCAAAGACTTATATTCCAGCTAATGTGTATTATCTGAGCATCCAAAAGGCTTCACTAAGAAAATGCTACTATAATACTGATAATTTTGTAAAACCTGTACCAAGTTTAATAGTTCTTGTGCTTTGTTTTCACTTTTTTACTAAGAAACAATTATTGATACTAAGTGGGGAAAGTCAGACATTAACAACAATAATAAATAATATTAAAATAGAGACTATGTACATGTTATTCAAGGGAAATTTTTCTTTTTGTTCCTAGGATCACTTCTTTTTTTTAATCAAGGTCAAAGTTGGTATTTTTATCAATCAGCAAAAAATGTGCCTGTCAATTTCAAATAAATTCATGAGATATTCATAAAAAGGTCTTTAATACTGACTACGTGAAAGGTCAGAGGAGGAAATAAGGCAAATGGGACAGAACTGGAAAAAATAATTTGTGTTAATATTTTGGGATGCAATTTCCTAAGAACACAGATTTGTGGAGCTTCAGTGTGACTTTTCTGGTAAGGAAAAACATGAGGATTTTTTTTTTCCTTAGAACAAGTTTTTTTTTCTTTAGAGCTGAGTTGAACTAGAAAAAGTAGGACAAATTACTAGGACAATATGCCTGAAAAATAAAATTGGCACACTTTCAAGCACATGAAGAGGTACTGCTATTTCTAGAACAGGGAATTTTGATTCAACTTCAGCAGGAGCCAAAGCAGTATCTAAGATATGTTTAAAAGCTGGATCTTTTGGTCACAGTCTTAAAAATACGAATGTTCACAGAATTTGGCATACATTAAAAACTATTATTAAAAATAATATATTTTTGTATCTTCTGGTTATCTTCCCATATATAACTTTTATTATCACACACTCTTACAAACACATGTGGATTATGCAAGACATTTTATATCATAAATTATAAACTGAAATATCTGGAAAATTTCAAGCTTGGAGAAATGTTACATTTATTCAATGTTCTAAACATGAGGTCTTGATACTATTACCTTTGTAAGGCTCAGATCATGTGAAAACTGAAATAATACATGCTGTTATCTAACCCAGTTTGCTTGACTTTGGGGAAGAATACTGAGTCCAGGTGTGCTGACTCCCTTATAAAAGATCTCCATTATTACCAAAGCTCAGAAAACTGTGATTCATCATGTGCAAGTACAGTTCTACAAAACCCATGAGGAAAGGTATCGGGGATTTTTTGTATGAACTTGGCCCAAGAGCTGATTAGGCCTGGGCCTATTTTTCTGTAACTGCATTTATGATGGCAAGCTTTTACTGTAATTGTGATATCAAATAAGCAAATTCACAGACTACCCTTTTGACTACTGCTACAGACAATGGTAAGGTCTGGTTTGGGTTTCTCAAATCGAATTTTAAAAAATAGTCAAGTCAGAACTGAGAAAAATAACAACTATATAGACTCATTCTCATTAACTGTAATTTTTAATGATCATAAAACCTGAAAATGGTAGAAGATATAAAATACAACATTAAATATTTATTTCTTGCTGGTTTTCACTTCATGTGAAAATGGCAGCTGCTTGGAGCAATGAATAAGAAATACTCATACACAGGAGTTGGTGGACATAAAAATGTTTCTTATTTGCATTTACATTTTCTTTTGCTAAGCTTAGGATTTCCTTGACTATATAAAAGAAAAGAACCTCATCATAAATGGCAGGCTAGGTTTCACCATGCACATACATATTTGAAGTCTGGAGGGACATAAGATCTTAAAAAATTATGTTAAAATGCTTTTCTGAGCTTTTCTGCTCAGTCTCTTTCAGGCTCAGCAGTCATCTCCCAGAGAAAAAGCAAAAATCATATTGCTCTAATTATGTAACAGGGATTATTACACCTGAGGTCAGTGATTGCACAGATATGTGAGTGCTGTATAATACTACACTTACACAACTGTAACAGAAAACAGATGGTTACATTTTAAACCTTATTTGAGTATGAAGTCTGCAGTTAGAGATCTCCCTAGCTGTCAATAACATCTGTCTCAACTGAAACAACAGTATTCTGCTTGCATGACCAATGACTGTTCACTAGAGACACAGTTTCTACAGCTGCCTATGAGCTGATAAACTGTATACATTTCTATTATGGTGCCTATCTTTCCTCACTTGTAATTTTTCACAGATACGTGGCTGGGTGGGTCTGTGTTTGTCATCAACCTCCTACTTAAGTGGCTACTATCACCTTGGTCGTATGGCAGGCAGACAACTCCAGAAAGGGTAATCAATAAAAACCCAAAGTAAGTCACTGTCAATAACCAAAGGCACCAGAACCCTCTGAAAAGTAGTTATGAGGGCATTTTCTTGCTATTTCTTCTCCACTTCCTAAAAGTTATATATATTTTAGGCATGAAATGTTGCAATTTTTTGCAGAGTATGTCAGAAGAAAGGGCTTTTAGTCTTTGTTATAGATACTATGATGCCAAATGTAGTAAAGGCATCATCCTGAATAATCTTACCTTTGAAAAATGAGGAGATGCTTATGGGAATTTTAAACAAAAACATCAATTATTACCATATGACACAATCTAAACATATGATGTTGCTTTCTTCTTCAGCTTACTCTTGTAACTGATTTACAAGCCACTTCTGCTAGTTTACATCTCTTCCTTATAGTGGAGGAGTACCTATAAAAATGTCCCAGAATATGACACACAGGTCAATATACCTAGGGAAAGAGCCATCTGAGGCCTTTAATAACTATTTAGTTGTTCACATGCTGTGAGCACTTATAAATGATAGAGCAGGAATGAAACCATGGTATCGAGTCCTTTTTATCTCTTCTGCTCCCTCAAACTGCCTTGATTTCAAACAGTGGGCAGATGGAAGGTAAAGCATCTATGTGTAGAGGACTGGTCTTTATGAGTAGTATATGAAGTTGCAGAACACCCTGTCATCTCTGCCTTCTCTCCACCTGCTTTAGAGCCATGTACAATCTATTCCTTACGCTGAATAAAAATGCAGAAGACATTAAGACGATGCCACAAGCTAGGAAAAAATAGCTTGGAGTAAAGACATGGGGTTCTTCATCTGTCTAAAGGAAAAATGTCTATAGCTGGTGAAGTATGAGCTAGACAATCAGTGAGTTGGACTGAAAATTTCCTGAAAAGCTGGTGATTATCAGTGGCAAGAAGTCTAGCTGGAGATTATGAACTAGCAGTAAAACTCAGGGGTCAATACTGGATCCAATCCTGATTAACATCTTCATTAATGATCTGGATGACAGGGCAGAGTGTACCCTCAGCAAGTTTACTGATGACACAGAAATGGGAAGAGAGTGCATCATGACCTTCTTGATGCACCAGAGCCTCATGCTGCCATTCAGAGGGAGCATAACAGGCTGGAGAAATGGATTGATTGATACCTTGTGAAGTTCAACAACTGCAAAGCCCTGCACCTGGATCATCTCCATGCACCCATATGTGCTGGAAGGCACTTAGCTTGGAAACAGCTTTGCAGGAAAGCACAGAGGTCCTAGAGGACCATGACTACACTGGTTCTAGGAGACTATAACTTCCACAAAGTTGAACATGAGCCAGCAATATGTCCTGGTTGCAAAAAAGGCAGATGTTATGCCAGGGTGTGCTGGGCAGAATATTGCCAGCTGGTTGAAGCACCTGATCCTTGCCATCTGCTCAATGCTGGTGAGACATGCCTCACTCCTCTGCCCAAGTCTGGGCTTCTCAGTGCAAGAGAGACACGGAGAGAGACCAGCCAAGGGCGACTAAGATATTGATGAAGGAATGACCAGAGTGTCACTCCAGTGGGGAAAAGACTGAGGCAGCTGGGACTGTTCAGCCTGGAGAAAGGAAGGCTCAGGGAGATCTTATCCTTTTATACAAATATCTGAAGGGACAGAGTAAAGAAGAACCAGGCTTTTCTTAGTGGTTCTCAGTGACAGGACTAGAGGCAATGGGCGTGACCTGAAATTTGGGAGATTCCATGTGAAACATCTTTTTCCCATGAGGGTGACGGAGCCCTGGCACAGGCTGCTCAGAGAAATTGTAGAGTCTGCCACCTTGGAGGCCTTCAAAATCCAACTGGACAAGATCATAGGCAGCTGGGTCAAAATGGCCCTGCTTGAGCAGAAGGGTTCACCAAGATAACCTCCAGACCTTTCCAACCTCAACTGTTGTGTGATTCTGTGAAAGGATTGAGCAGATACATTGATCAGTTTAATCTATCCCTGTAAACTAGAAATGGGAGATAAATGCTGTGGACAACTGGGAAGAAACACATGTAGTCAACTGAAAAAATGGAAAAAATTGAATGAAAGAAGAAAAGAAGTATAGTGATAATCCTGTATACTCCAGTATTTATTTCCTATAGTCAGATTAAACAGTTTGGAAACAAAACCAGTATCCAGGAGCAGTGCTAGTCAGCCTTACCTCAGTGCTGGGTAAGATCATGCAACAGATTCTCCTGAAAGTTATAATGAAGCCCATGGAATACAGATAGGTGATTAAAGACAGCCAAGGTGACTTCACCTAGGGCAGATTGTGCTGGACTCATCCAGATGCCTTCTAAAATGGAGTGACTGCATGAGTGGATGTGGGAAGAGCACTTGGTGTTACACACCTGGATTTCTGTATGGTGCTCCACAGCTTTCTTGTCTCTAAATCGGAGAGACATGTATTTAACAGGTGGACTCTTAGCTGGAACTGGTTTGATAGTTTTCTTGCTTGATCTGCAGTGAATGTGCAATATCCAAAACATAAATAAATAATTAGACCTGAATACTTCACTTGATTAGCTTCATGGAAGGGACCCTGACAGATTTGAGAAGCGGGCTCATATGAATCTGATGAAATTCAACAGGACCAAGTGCAAGACATTGAGTATGTTCAGGGCAACCACCAAGATGGAGAGATGAATGAATTGAGAACAGTTTGAGGGTACTGATGAACAAAAAACTGGACATGACC
The DNA here is from genome assembly GCF_971803275.1 of Cyanistes caeruleus. Taxonomy (NCBI): domain Eukaryota; kingdom Metazoa; phylum Chordata; class Aves; order Passeriformes; family Paridae; genus Cyanistes; species Cyanistes caeruleus. The sequence continues at coordinate 55,147,676 of NC_141732.1, forward strand.
CAGCCATGGGCACTCCCAGCCCAGAGAGCCAAACGTGTCCTGGGCTGCATCCAGAGCAGCGTGGGCAGCAGGGCCAGGGAGGGGATTCTGCCCTCTGCTCTGCTCTGCTGAGACCCCACCTGCAGTGCTGCATCAGCTCTGGGGTCCCAGCACAGGTAGGAAACAGAACCCTTGAAGTGAGTCCAGAGGAGAGTTGAAGCACCTCTCCTGTGAAGATGGACTGAGAGTTGGATTTGTTCAGCCTGGAGAATAGAAGGCACTGGAAGACCCAGTATCTTCCAGTACCTAAAAGGGACCTGAAGGAAATATGGGGAGGGACTTTTTAAAAGAGCCTGTAGTGACAGGACAAGGGAGAAAGTGAATCCTCTCACAACACACAGGTTGCCCAGAGAAGCTGTGGCTGCCTCATCACTGGAAATGTTCAAAGCCAGGTTTGCCAGGGCTCTGAAAAACCTGATTTGGTGAAAGATATCTCTGCCAATAACAGGGGGTTTGGAACTACATGATCATTGAAGGTACCTTACAATGCAATCCTTTTTAGGGACCTAAGATGCAAACCCAATCTTTATACCCCATGCATCCAAACTCCGTGTGATTGTCCCAGGGATTTAAAAGAATAATCTCTTTTATTTCTGTGGAAGTCTTAGAAAAATATACCCATTTGCTATGAACTGTTATCTAACATTGCTATACCTAACATATGAAATATATACATATTACTTTTTTCTCTTTAATCTGTTACATTTAATATTCTGCATTACAGAATATTATATAAATACAAAACCACTACCATTTCGCATATATATGCTTGTATAAGCTAGACTTTCATATTTACTACATAAACCTATTGTACATACAAAATACTGAGGTCCTCTCTGGGGCTTCTTTTATATATTTAATGTTTGAAAAGAAAAAATAGTGGAAATAAATAGCTTGGTGTATACAATGGAGTCTGGTCAATGCTTTTAAGTAATTAAAAATTTATAAAATTTTAAATTATTATTTATAAAAAATTAAATTTTTAATTTTTTAAAAAGAATCTTATTATATCCATATAACAAGGGTTTTATTGAAATTCAATCCAAAGATGATTGCCTTAGCCCCATAAAGGGGTTGCATTGAGCAGAAATCTACTATCAGTGTATAGGAAATGAAGAGTTTTTGTGCTTGACTATTCCACAACAGCCTTTGCCATTTAGGCTCTCAATTCTCATGAATCTTCAGACCTGACACTCTATACAGTATATGATTTAAGCTGACCTTTCCATTCCAGGTAAAAAGAAAAAATTAAATGTATTTTCATCATTAATGTAAAATTAAATTCCTGATACAACTGGAGAATTTCATAGGAGTATGACTTGTAATGTAAACTTTTTAAAAACTGAAATCTTTAGCTAAATGTTTCCTTTAATATTGGTAGTGTGAGTTTGTTGTTCTTTAACATAAGTCTATGCAAATAAACTCATCACTTAAGTGCATGTCTTAAAACTAGAACAGGAAAAGCTAAGTTTGTTTCACAACTGGGCAGTTTCAGGGACAAGGAAATGAAATTACAGAAATGAATGTTGAAAATTTATTTTGTAATACTTGTGTAATTCAGACAACAGTTGTCTGTAGAGGCAGTTGAGGAGTATGCCTGTTGGGAGGATTTTTAATCGCAAGAGTTACATGACTGAAAGTTATATGATATGTTAGGGACCTGTTTTTGTTATTGCTGTTCTTGATAACCTTCTGTTTTGTAATTTGTGTGTTGAAATGTTTTGAATGTAGAACACTGGTGACAACGGCCCTAGCTAGGTACTTGAAAAACAATTTTCTTCACTTGAAGTCAAAACAAACAATTACCACTGCAAGACCTATGTGAAAGATAAGACAGTAAGCTGCACTAGCTAACCAAAAATAATAGAAATAGAATATATTTGCTGTTAATATTGTGTTTATCCTAACACATGTTTATTCTAACTGCTGAGACAAACTGATTAAAATTCAGTTTTTCTGGTCTCTCAAACATAGACTGGTCAGCTGTTACATATTAAACCTCACATTTCTAGCAATAGTGAGTTGTTTTCTTCTCAGTGGTTTACAAAATTATTTTTAACTTCCTTGATTCCTGGATATAAATACTGTAATTGGAAAGTAGACACACATTGCACAATCCAGATATCTTCTAATTACTATCTTGAATTAAACTCAGCATGAAGGAAGTGGCTTTTTGTGTCCCATGCTGACTTGAAGCTGCCTAACTTGAGGGACACTAAAAATTTGTTCCTTTACTTCTACATAGGAAATGAATATCAATATTCATAAAACCTATCCTATTAAAGAAGAAGGAACTACTCACATACATGCATGAAAAACATGTGCAAGTCTTTGCAGGATTAAAAAAGGCAGGAAGCAACAGGTTGGGGCAATAGACACCAGATGGGTGGAAGGAAGAATAAAGTGATAGGAAAACATGGTTACGTGGGCAGGTTGCATATAAGAGTTTGAAGACATTTGAAGGCCTGTTTTTAAAATTTGACCTAGCTCTAAGCAAATGTGTTGCTTGTCAGGTACTAGCTGTTCCTGAAACAGCTGCAACTCCAGTGCTCATGAACTCACACTAAATTTAAATCATAATGAGACCACCAAGACATTTTGTATAATATCATGTTATTGCTAATTTTTTACAGAATGGAGTTCACAGGTTGGTCAGATATCTGTCATGGCTCACCAAACACAACAGGGTACACCTTGTGTCAGTAGCAGGGACATGCATGATGTTCAGGCAGAACAGAACCTAAAATTCTGCTGGTCCTCATAAAAACAATGTACATCTTACATAAAGCACTGGCAAGAGAAAGAGTGAATAAAAAAGGGGAGAGTTTTGCATGCAAATTTGTAGTGAATGCAAAGTAATTATAGAGGCAATACAGTATATTGCACTATATAATTGTACTATATGTCCTGAAAATGTTGCCTTGTCAGTAATGTTCAACTTTTACTACAAGTTGCATTTTGAAGAAGTCAGGAATTCTGAAGAGAAAGAAACAAAATTTTACAGCTGTAAATTAGTCTTTTGTGTACAATGAACTAAACACACTGACCTATTATTCCTCTGAATTTGAAAATTACTTAAAAAAATCCAAACTACCACATTAAAAATGCTTCTTGCAAAGATCTATCACTCTTCTGTCACCAGTACAAATTGCATTGAAGGCACATAAAGATGTCCTGCTTCTTTTCAAGAAAGGGAAACAAAATTTCCTTCTAGAAAATATCTACTATACTGATAAAAGAGAGTAAAGTGTAAGTGTAAAAGAAAATATCCATGCTCACAAAATAAAAGGGCACACTGTTACATCAGAATCATATTCAGAATATTTTGATAATATATTTCAACATTTTACTTGCTATGAAAAATATTGACTTATTTCACTATTGATTCAAAAGAAAAAGAAATTTTTAAAAATTACAACAGAAATTTAATTTCACAACAGTTCTTAGTAGCAAAACTTTTGTGAACCTTTGTGAAATGAAGCTGAACTAATTGTAATGACTCTACTGCTTTGTAAGGCTTTAGTCATAGAGATGAACAGTGACCATCACCAAAGCTAGGGAAAGCTGCCAAAAATCTGACCCTAAAAATAGGAAGAAAGAAAATAACTCAAACTCTGTAAACATCAGCTAGTTATGATTTCTGTTCAAGCAAGTCTCCAAATGATCAGGAATTGTGGCATGATCCTCTCATGAACTACTCATCTGATGGTTTCCAAATATGGTGTCTCACTCTTGGGAATAATCCACCATAAATTTAAAATAAATTCCCAAAGGGTACAGAAAGGTACGTTGATGCATATTCTGCCATGAGAAAGGCACATCACAGAGGAGCTAATTTTATCCTCCCTGACTGCAAACCCCATGTCTTCCAACAAATTGCTGAGGAGGTGGAGTTTCTCTGTATACTTTTCTCTCTGGCATAGAGACTTATCCTCAGTTTATATTACCATTATGCTATTTGTTCTTTTATGTGTCAGCAAACTCAGCTACCTGGCACTTACATCAACAGCCTGGAAACACAGTTTTTGTCTCAGATGACAACTCTTGAAAAGAAGGCCTGTTTTTTCCTTCAACCTAACAATATGAAAATAATTGTCTTGGTTTCTTACTGCCACCCCACAGTACAGACAAACTGAGAGTCAGCACTACCCTGGGAAAAAACACCGAAGTCCATCAGACAGCAAGTTTAGTCTCAAGAGTACGGTGTTCCAACAGCTGAACTCTAATTTATTTGGTTTAGGGAGGGAATGTAGGAGGTAGATATATTTTCAGTCACTGTGGGACTTTTCATAGATGAAAGAATGAAAAAAAATTTCATGAAATCCCAGAGATGTATATAATTGCAGTATTGACGCCCTAAAACATAAACTCCTAGTTTGTCAGGAGTGCTAATTTAGAGGGATCAGGTAATTTTGCCACTTCTTATGAAGAGGAACCCCATTCCCCGCCCCGTCGCCAGCGAGCAGCCCCTCCAAAGAATTCGGAATTTATTCGGACAGAACACACGGGGACTAGAACAGGGGTCCTGGGGTGAGACTTGACATCCCTGCCAGAGGACACCGACCCACAGCCGGCTTCTCTGAGGACCTTTCACCAAGCCAACCTTACAGAAGGAGTGTAGCCGGGGTGAGCAGCAGCCGCAGGAGCAGCGGGCGGCGCGGAGCGGGGCCGGCCGAAGGTTGGCCAGCCGGGCTATCTGGAGCTGTCGGATGGCTCCCCGCCCCGGGGGTCTCCAGGGGAGGAGCCGTCCCGCCCAACCCCGGCCGCTTGTCTCGGCCAGGCTGAGACTGGCGAGCGATAGGTACCGGGTGCGAGGAAAGCCGCTTACCTGTTGATCTTCAGGGCGAACGCCCTCCTGTCTGCGGCAGGTAACGTCGCCATACGGGCGAGCAGCCCTGGGTGTCGGCTGCCGACGAGGACCGAGACTGGCTGTACGCACCAAGGGCGGATTTATTTCATTTATTTATTTTTCTTAATTGCGTGCTCCGGGCTAAAAACCCGACTGATCCACTGACAGTTCTGGGTGGCAACTTCCGCATTTCACCTTCCTCACCGAAATTGGCCGGAGTGGGAGGGATCTGCCCTAGTGCACAGCACACTGCTCCCCCTGCCTCGCCTGCCCCACCGCCAGCAGCGCCAGCCCGCTGCGCCGGGCGTCCTGCGCCTTCCTGCAGGCTTCCACCAGCTGTCCGCCCCGGCCGGGGAGCCCACGGGAGAGCAGCAGCTTCCCCTCCCTCTTTACAGAGGCGAACCCCGAGCCGCCCTGGGGGCATTTCGGAGGGAAGCAGCGGGGAAGGCTTAGGCACAGACAGGAAGGGAACGCACCGTGTACGCTTGATCGCGCATAGTTGCGGGAATCCATGAGCATCCCTCACAACCCTTTTTCTTTCGGACAAGGCAGTGCGAGTCTCAGACGCCTCTGCCTCCGCCCCACCAAACCCCACACACATATACACACCCGCCGGGGGTCAAACGCTGCTCTGCGGGGGCGGGCGAGGAAGCAGCGGACACCACTGCGCGCTGCTGGCCACCGCCGTAGCCGGGCTAGCCCCGGGCGCCCAGGATCCAGCCCGTCCTGCCAGACGGAGCAGGCGGGGCCGCCGGGCCGGGCCAGGCAGGATCGGGCGGGGCAGGACTGAGTAGGGCTGCCTGGAGCAGGGCAGAACCGCACCCACTGCCCACAGGCATCAGAGATAGCCAGGGACCTTCCTTCGGCCCCACTAGCGCATGGATGGAGCTGGTCGGGAAAGTAGGGACAGCAAGTTGTGAGAGGTAAATACATTACAGCTCTTCACCTGAGATATTTTGCCAGTACACCTGTGCACCCAGGATCTATGTTTCTCTTACATCTAAGCTGTGTAAGAAAAACGCACAGGTACCAACACCAGATACCAGCTCAGCTTGGCACTGCTGTTCTATTCACCAGTACTTACTGCTCAGCTCTTTAAAAAGGCCATTTTAATTAATTATCTCGTGGTTGTGTTACAAAATTATGTATCCTGACTGGTATTTTTTCTTTCTTGCCTTGATGCAGTTTTCACTGCTTCTGCAGACAAGGAGAACTCACCTTTCATTTGAAAGGGGAAACAAAACCCAAACATGGTTTCTACAGATGAATTCTGAGGTCGTAGAGGCAATTCAGTTTTAGGTTGTCTTGTTTTTATTAAATCTGTGCTTTGATGGCAACATTAGGATTCACACACTGAAAGGCAGTCATAGCTTATCTCTCCATTCCCAGTAACCTGGAGGGAATATAGAAGAAAACAGTGGGATATGAGGCAAGGAATAGACAATTGTCAAACACTGAGGGCCTAAAATTGTTCTACCAACAATTATATTTTTTTCTGTAGGATTCATCATTCTTTAGAGTACTGTGTGGTCTCAAATATAAATGTTAATCTCTTGGTTAGCCTCTGGCTAAGGGCCCCTGGGGAGATGTTCAGATGCCAAAGAGGTTTACGAAAAAGAAAACAGATTAAAAATTAAAAAATTGAAACAAATATGGGTATGTTTTTGGAAAAAAGGCTTCAAGGATCTTCAGCAGAAGACCTGAAATAGTTCAGAGAAACTTATGAGAGAAAATATTAAAATCTACTACTAATAGGATGTTGTTACCTAACAAATATTTGCTTTGGGAAGAATAAATTGGGCACTTTATTGCATGGAACTTACCCACCACACCCATCCTGTCTTTACCTCACCAAGATAAAGCTAAAGCCACTTACCTACATGTAACTTGAACTTAAATACCACTTAGTTACAAATCACTGATAGCAGCTGTAGCCCAACACGTATTGGTTACAAGAAAAATTTATTGCCATAGATAGTGGGTCTGGCAAGACACTACCTCCTTGAAGCTACAAAAAAGAGTCCAGGCTTCATTTTAATAGCTCATGTGGCATGAAATAGGGACCTTCCTTGATTGCTAAATCTTGCTATAGAAACAGAGCTAGCAGAAATGCAGATTACAAACTAATGTGCACAGATACATCCATTTATTAATGATACAACTGCTTATTTTACAGCTTCATATATTCTCCATAAACATGGACAAAGGATTGCTCAAAAATGTTTTGCCAAGTGCAGGAAAAAAATCTCTGAGGAGGCACACAAAGTTTAAGTTTCCAAAACTTTAAAGTTTTGGCTAGCATATATATACACTGAGAGAGAGGGTGCTCTCATGGTTTAATCCCAGCTGGCAACTATGTCCTACACTCTGATCCAGTGGGATAGGGAAGAGAGAACTGGAAGAATAAAAGTGAGAAAACTTGTGGGTCGAGTAACAGCCAGTTTAATAGGGAAAACAAAGGCTACACACACAAGCAAAGCAAAACAAGGAATTCAGTCACTGCTTCCCACAGGCAGGTGAATGTTCAGCCTGGAGCCCAGGAAAGCAGGGCTCTAGCATGGGTAATATGAATTGGGAAGACAAATAACATCAGTCTGAAAGACTCCCCATTTTTTGTTCTTCCCCACAGCTTTCTAGCTCTATAAATATATATTATATATTTATATATATTTATGTGTATTATAATACATATAATTTATAGATATTTCTATATATTTACACATTTAAATATATATAAAAATATATTTATATATTTTTATATTTCTTTCAGTTTTCTGAGCATGATGCCATGTGGTCTGGGATATTCCAGTGGTCAGCTGGGGTCAGCTGTCCTGGCTGTGTCCCCTCACAACTCCATGTGCCACCCCCCGCCCCTCACTGGTGGCTTGGGGCAAGAGACAGAAAACGCCTTGATGCTATGCAAACGCAGCTCAGCAATAACAAGAACATCCCTGTGTTATCAATACTTCTTCCAGCACGAATCTAAAACACAGCCCTATACCAACTACCATGAAGAAAATTTATTCTTCCAAAACCAGCCAAAACCAGCACATATATCCAGTAGATACAGAACAAACACTTAGGTGCCCACTTTTTGGATGAACTGTATTATCAGAACCCTACTTTGGCATAGGAGCAGCAACTCCTTTCATCTATTATGTCAGCAGTTACATTGCTATTTTTGAAGGAAAAAAGAAAGAAAAAATAATGGATTTTTATTAAGACTGTTAGCACAGCTTTCACTCACTGGAGCACTACCAGATGAGAAGCTGGTGAAGTAATTGTTTTAAATTTTCTTATCCAATTCAGTATTGTCAGTATGAGTGCTCCAGTTTTTTGCTAAACAAACACTATTATTTGAACTCCTGAAACAAACCAACCTACCAATACAAAGTAATGATGTCTAAACACTCATTTATAACAAGTAGTACAGCAAGATCTTTCCAGTCAGAGGGTTAAAAAAGTTACATCAAACCATGTTACAGTGAGGGCATCAAAAAAATCAAAATGAAAGAAAACAGTGCAATTCAGAACAAACCGTTGTTTTCCAAACCTAGCTTGCTTGGGGTCAGCAGCTGCTATTAGGCTTTCCATTAGATACGGTGGAAACCATGCTTGTATTCTCCATTCCTTATCCCCATCCTCCTGTCTCACACTCATGCATCCCTAATGGTAGTCCTAATCATTGCTTCACCACCTCAGCAGTAGAATCAGTCATAAGCTATGCTTCCCTATAATTTTTCTGGGGTGCCAAATGCTCTCACCATTACTTGGTCCTCCTTCTGCACCTGACTGGGAGGTGTTTGGTCCACGGCTGGCTCGATGCTGTACCTGGGCAGGCTGAGGAGATGCAGACCCAGCCACAACAAACAGCTGAGTGGTGGCAATATCAGCACAGGTTCTGTATGGGTGCCTGGGCAGCATGGATATGCTGCAAATTGTTTTGAAGGTGTTTGCAGGCTGGGATTAAAGAAGCACTGGAAGAAACAGTGATTGACATATCGGCATTTAAGGCACACATTTTCAGACATTTTTTTTCTGCTTCACTGGCAGTGGTATCCCTGTGAGGAATTCTACTGCATGATTGCGTATCAAGGCACCATGAACACTGTTAAACACATCTTCATATCCCACCACAATCCTGGCCTGTACCACAACAAAGCCTGCTTAAGTGTCACCTGCTTATTTGTAGAGGATGTACCTTTGCTGATCAACCAGCAATTGAGTTAGATCTGTGTGAGTTTTCTCAATATCTTTTATAATGTCAAGTTTGCATCCTTGGCAAAAAACCACCAGTGGTATATAACTTCATTAATGAATAAATATGATTTGCATACCCTATAAGAATAACTGGAGGCTCACACCAAGAGGAAAACTGAGATGATATCAGTTTGCAATACCTACCAGAAACACAAAATGCCTGTTAATATTCACTAATATTAATATTATTATTAAAATATTCCTACCACATCGGAAGAGTGGAATGTAGCCAGTGCAGCTAGACACTAGCTCCTTAAAGGAAGCTGGCATGCCACCAAGTTTAGTGTTTTTTCTGGCACAGATCTCAACTTTATTCAGTAAAATACAAGAAATTTAGTCAAAAGTGCTATAAACAAGAAATGGTATATGAAATTTAGTAGGCTAAACTTCAGAAAAATAAGTGTAATTTTCCATTATTCCTATTAATGTTTTAAATAGATTTGCAATTAAATACTGAACTCTCTTAAAAAAATAAAGTCATTCCTAGATTTAAGTTTCATTTTTGTGTTGGTGAAACAGAAGAAAGGGAACTTAGATCACTTCGCAGCCTTTTTTTTTTTTTTTGTAAAACACTTGAGTCTAAAAGAAGAAAACCAGTCTATGTGAAAGCATATCTTCTTTTTCCATTTGTCTGTGCAAATTCTTCTGGAGGAATACAAATGCTACTGGCCAGATTCACATCAGAGTTTCTCAGACAGAAATGTTCCTTTGCTCATCTTCACAGTGAACAAAACTCTAGCAGAGACAACACTTATAAAATTTTCCCTTACTGACATAATTTTCTTATATACAACAAAGCAGCTTGCTAGATAAGGTCTGATATTTAAATTCTGACCATAAACCATACCTTTTTTCTAATGTTCCTAGTTTCACATTATAACAGCATATTGAGAACGTAATCCACAAAAAGTAGCAGTATTAAAAAGCAGGTGCACTGGCTGAAATAAGATCTAATGACATGTGAATAATCTGCATTCTTTAAAGAAAAAGAAGGTTGTCTTGTTAGGAGAAACTGTCAATGCAAGTATAGAGAAGAAAATAAAAATAACTTAATACAGGAATAGTTAAACAGATAAAAGAGAAGAAACAAGTCAATGTACCCTGGGGAATAGGCAAATCATACTGACTGAAGCTATGCATCTGCCTACCAGCTTATATTTTCAGATTACAAAATTGAATTTACTATCTGTGTCCTTATTGTTTTGCAGGTTAACTGGTATCATTGTGTGAATTTGCAATTCCTTTTTCTGAGCTGCTGAACTATATTGTACTATACTGACTTGCAGTATCATACAGGAACCTCCATCTCACAGGCCTATTGTGCTTTAAGACTCATATTCAACATACTCTTGAAATGCCAACAATTTTCTTCTTCTGTTTTGCTCAGATCATGCTCCCCTTGCTATTGTATCAGGAATCCCATTGTAACACTCTTCCTTATTTTCTTGTTATAGCCTTCTTCTATAATTCACCTCTAAAGCCTTAAACACTTTAGTCCATAATTAAAACAGCTTTGCTTGCACTGAGATCTTCAGTATTAGGGAAGGGAGTAAGTTATTTAAAGTGCAGCCAACTAAAGTAATAATTAAATACAACTTCCTGGTACCCAGCAACACTTTACTGCTTTCTGATGTTGTATGTCTTGTCTGCAAGTATCTTGGAATAAAACACTTCAACTGTGCCACCCAGATTTAAGTTTGCTATGCTCATTTGGCTGCCACCACACTAAAATATGCAGGGTTTACATCTATCTTTACAAAGCAGACTTTATTACATGGTTGAGCAGAAATGAAAGGACAGCTAACACTTACAGCAAAATTCTAGTATTTAAATATAAACTTTAAAGAAACCAAAAGAAAACCCAGAAACCATAGTATTTGTTTTAGCTAATTTTGTTCAAAAGAAAAGAGTAATAATCAGTGTTATGTGAGCTGATGAAAAGCAGAACCACTTAAGGAACCATGACAGTGGTTTAATCACCTTGCTTTGTCAATACCAGATGTCTCACTGACATGTAACTGAAATTTCAGTATTACAAATATGTCTCACTTTGAAAGACAACTTACACCCATTTCTTAATATGCACTGCAATGTAAAATTGCTCATTCCCAATGCCTTTCTGACTTTTCCCTCTTTTACACAATCTTGTACTTTTTTTAAATCAATACCTTAATAACAAAATTTTATAAAGCTGTGCAGTTCCAAGGCAGCAAGAACATCTACCATCAGGCAGGGTTGTAGCAGATACAGCTTTGAAAAGCTGATTAGACTTTTCCTCTAAAATAGGATGCATCGTACAAAACGATGATCTGAGTCACTGAAATAAGAATGCAAAAAGATGCATTTTATAATGCATTAGTCCTAAAACTCTAGAAATCAACAGCCTGTATACTGTGGGTATTTCTATTGGAATAAATAGGGTTGTATCTCCAAGGATAAGCTGAATCAATGGATTAAATAAATTATTTTATCTTTTCTTAAACCACACATTCACATGCTTGTTAAAACTAGAATGACTAAAGGAGAAGCCAGCTATTTAGAGTGGAATATCATCATATGATCAGTATGAAATATTTTGACCTACAGAAGTATAGGAAGAGTCAAGAACAAATACTAAGTACATTTATTGCCACACAAGGCAATAATAGATGGACAGACAAGATAAAGCCTAGCATACTTTACCATAACAGTACTCAAACCACTGCTACTTAACCTTATTTTGAGAGGAGAGAAACCCACCTGGGTTTTGGGTGTGCATGTATCAGCGTGCATCAGGCCAATCTCTTCTCTGTGCCTTCCCAATGCTGTTACATTTACACCTTCTGACATGGTGAAATGGAACACGTGTTACCCATTTGCTAAACCTATGGCCCACCCAAAGCTGGGGAGCACAGAACACTGTTAAAATTAGCTGTATTTGTGTCTTACACATCATATGTGCCCTCTCACAGTCCCTAATGGAGAGCAGAGAAAGCCAGCATTCACCTTGCTGATTATTTGATTACGGATAGATAATCACGTACACACACCCTGCACTGTGCTTGTTATTCACACTGCGACTCCTTCAGTAATCCTGTGGGTCTGAACCAGGCTTGGGGCTGACCTGCTGGGGGGCAGCTTGGAGAAGGACCTGGGGTTCCTGGTGGACAACAAGCTGCCCATGAGCCAGCAGTGTGTCCCGGTGGCCAAGGAGGCCAGTGGGATCCTGGGGGACATTAGGAAGAGCATTGCCAGCAGGTCACAGAAGGAAGATCCTCCCCTTGTACTCAGCCCTGATGAGGCACACCTGGAGTGCTGTGTCCACTTCTGGGTTCCTCAGGACAAGAGACAGACACATGGAGCTCCCGGAGCAGGTCCAACAGAGAGCAAGAGAGGTGATTAAAGGAGTGTTTCTCTTAGGAGGAAAGGCTGAGCGAGCTGGGCCTGTTTAGACTCAAGGAGAAACGACCCCTCGAGTGGATCTCATCACTGCTTACCCGTGTCTGAATGAGGGTGTCAAAAGGATGGAGCCAGGCTCCTGTCAGTAGTGCCAGGCAAGAGGACAAGAGGCAACACGCAGAAATTGATGAAGCTCCACCTGAACATGAGGAAGAACTTTTACCGCGCATGTGACTGACCACTGGAACAATTGGCCCAAGAGGGTGTAGAGTCTCCCGTACCGGAGACATTCAAGAACCGACAGACACACGGCTGTGCCACGTGCTCTGTGCCGACGCTTCTACAGCACACACAAGCACCAGAATCCCTCCCCACAAATGCCGGGACTTCCCGAAACAAAATTTCCTTTATTGAGACCGCCCCGCTCCGCCCCCCAGAGCTGCGCCTGCGCAGAACGCCGTGCGGGGGAGGTGCCCTTGGGGCCGACGCGCGGCGGTGCGTGACGCCATCCGGCGACGTCACGCTGGTGACGTCAGGACTGTGACGCCAGGGTGGGGAGCCGGTTGCGGCCGTTCGCGCTTATGGAGGACGAAGACTGTCCCGACCTGGTTCCGATAGGCGCCGACGCCGCGGAGCAGACCGATGCCAACCCCAGCAGGAAGATCCCCGTGACGATCATCACGGGGTACTTAGGTGAGGAGCGGGAGTAGCGCGCCGGAGGCGCTGCGTGCAGACAGGGAAGGCCCGGGCGGGCGGGCTGCTGCGGGGCCAGGGCAGCGGGCCGGGGGCCTGCGCCCCACGGGCCGGGTGAGCAGCGCGGGGCCCTCCGGCCGCTTCAGTGGGTTTACAGGGCCAGTGTGAGCAGCAGTTTAAGCACCCGTTGGTGCTTTCACCACGCTGCTTTCAGGGGCCGCTTCGTTCCGGTCACGATTGATAAACGGCTCTTGCCCAGAATAGTGCAGACTATTTGGCTCAGTTAAATGCAGGCTGCAGTGCAGTCAGAAAAACGTGAGATTAGGCGTTTTTCCAGTACCCCTCAGCCAGTAGAGTTACAGTGCTACGCTGTTATGGACAGTAAGGATCTTGTTACATTTAGGATCGCCATCACTGCTATGAAAGTTGTTACTTTGTATACATCACACCGTTGCAGAAAAAATCATTAGGACAAGTAAGGAAGGTTTCCTAGTTCAAGTGGTCACCTGTGGGACCAGACGATCTCCAGAGATCCCTTCCACCCTTGACAATTCTGTCATCTTGTGAATGGGATGAAATTGCTCCTACGGTGGTGTTGCAAGGGTTGTGAACAAGTTTTTTAACAGTGCCCCATTTAGAGGCAGTTGTAGCACATCCGTGGTTAGTGATGGCAGAACTGGTCAGAAAAGGCAGTAAGAGGGAGAAGATTAAGTGTGCCTTCTGTTAAGAGAAGCATAAAAGTTAGTTTTGTAGGAAAAGACTGCCCAGCTAGTACGGAACTTGTAAGTTTATCAAGTACTGACACTTAATGAATGGAAAAACCATTGGTCATTTAAGACTGAGATTTAATGTCCTGCTAGTTCTATGTGGTCAAATATATCTACAAATCTAATCAAATTCCACATCACGATTATGAAATGTAGGATATTAGAATGAAAACTCTTATTTAGAAGAGGCTTGCTTGAAGTGTACATGTGCATGCGTAACAGTATTTAGTTTTTTATTTGAAAATTTGTGGGGTTTTTTTTACATTTTAATATAAATGTGGTCTGTGTTCTAGGAGCTGGAAAAACAACTCTTCTAAATTACATACTGACAGAACAGCATAATAAAAGAATTGCAGTTATTCTGAATGAATTCGGAGAAGGTATGTAAACATGCAGAAACCTTTCTTTTTGCCACAAAATGACAAGTACAATAAGCTGCTGGAAACCAAGACTGTTGTAATTTTAAACCTATGACCAAAATTATTAATGTACCTCATAGACTTCAGAAGGGCAGAAAGTCTTTTTGCTGGTTTTCATAAAATAGTGACATGCATTAATTTGTTTTGCACATAAATGTGGGCCCTCAGATTAAAGAAAATAAATATATCACCCTGTTGGAAGCATTTGTCCCACTCAGTTTCAAGCAAATGGAAATTAATATGATGCTAAGTAATATTTTCTTTTATTTCCTTTCCCCTCAGCCATTTGCAGATCACAAATTACCCTGGACCAAGAAAATGGGGAGATGTGTGCTTGATGACTATGGTTCTTTGAACTCTTTGCTTTCAGGATTTTTAGCTATAATTTCTAGCTATAATTTAATATCCATACCATAGTCAGAAGCTTACATTGTTTACAGCTGACACTGTGTTGGTGGGGGGTTGTTTGTTTGTTTTTTTTCATCAGCAAAGATGCTTGTTGCTTTTCTGGTCACGGAGCTTAAAACAAAATGTACAGACAAAGCCTTTATTTGATATGGAGGCAGAGGCTGGTGTCCCTTTCTTTTAGCAAAGTTTGTGGCATTTACAATGTACTATCATCCAGTAGGGTTTGATCTTTGTGGAATCATCTTTGTCTTGGCTTTTAAATTTCTCAAAATGGGAAATACGAATTTCTTAAGAATATGTCAGACACATGATCTCAGGAGAAGAGTGTAATCCACATATCTCTTTCCTACAGGCATTGTCATGCAAGATTGTAGATGTATACAAAATATACAAAAATATAGCGGTACTTGTATTTTCAGGAAGTGCCTTGGAGAAATCTCTGGCAATCAGTCAAGGGGGAGAACTCTATGAAGAATGGCTGGAGCTCAGAAATGGCTGCTTGTGCTGTTCAGTAAAGTAAGTAAGGACTATTGTACAAGTTCTTAGCAGTGGATATTGTGGGGAATTGAGGAAGGGAGAAGACAGCCAGAATTTGATTCCTGAAACTGATGGTAAAAATTGATTGAGACTTCTTTTGTCAGATGAAACAACAATTGGAATTTCGGAGGTAAAAATTTATTTCCTGTTGCTGCCTTACTGGATTTGGGCTTGGTGTTTTTCAGAAAAGTAATCTAAATACCAGCTTATGCACCACTGCAGTATTATAGAGTAGGGATCTGTCCCTCTATTGTTAGTACTTTATGTTTCCAGGTAGGGAGCTGAGCTGAAGATTCAGGTAAACTGTTTCTTCACAAAATGCTTAACTTTGCTTCTTTCCTTGTACATTGGTTACTACTTCAATATTGTATTCATCAAAAAGGATGAATGGAAAACCTTTTGTGATCTAATAGAACACAATATCCAAATCTATAAGCTGATGATCATGTTAAAAAGCAAGAGAATATTTGTTTCTTTGACATGTTTTTTACCCTGTTTGTCTCAATGCTGAATTGTTTGTGCTAAGTTTGTAAATAAGAGTTATGGCCTGTTTGTCCTGAAAATTTGGGAGAACTGATCTTAAATAGTAATAGGTAGTAAGTGGAAAACAGAAGATCTTATTGGATTGTTTTTCTGGGGTATAAGGAATGCTGTCTTGCTACTATGTTTTATATACATTGGTTTCTCATATAAATGCTAGACATTTCTGCTTCAGGCTGACTTCATCAGCTCTAATTTAAGTAAATGGCACATGTTCATCTTGGTGTAGGTGAGATAAAAAGGCAAGGCAACATGCTTAACCTCACCGCTTATTTCTGTAATATCAGCTGCCAAACCAAATAGTCACATATCTACACAGCCCTACTGTCCTTTACAGGTTGTTCGCTGTTTGAAAACAAATTTTTAAATCACCTTAGAGATTAGGCAAATAATATTTTCAGACTAAAATGAAACAGAAAACTAAAATTTGCCTAATATTATATCAGTGGATAACTAAATTTTCATTGTAGACTGTAAGTCTGCAAGTGTCTTGCTTCAGAACTTCTGCTTTGATGATGCTGTCAGTGTGTTCTGCTTTAGAAGATACATTTAAATACATACTTTAGTTTATTTTCTCTGTTCTAAAGTTTGTTTTTTCTTCCAGGGACAATGGTGTGAAAGCAATTGAGAACCTGATGCAAAGGAGAGGAAAATTTGACTATATATTGTTAGAAACAACTGGTTTGGCAGATCCAGGTAGTTAAACTTTACAGTTTTCATAACCATTATAATTATTCTGGTTTTATGAACTACTTATTTGCTTACCAGTTAATTCACTTTGACAGTTGTAAAATAAATTGGTGAGTTGTCAGGCATCTATGCTTTGATAGTTGTATAGACTCTAATGAATTGGTTAAGGTGCAAATACGAGGTAGTGTGTTTGGTTGGGTTCTGTTTGTTGAACTTGCTTTAAATTGAATCTAAAGTTTAGCAGAAATGCAGCTAAAATGTATTTCCATTTAGAGAAGACAGTGGGCTTAGCAAAGAGAAGCATACTATGAAACTAGCAGTTTTCAGTAAAAGCAGTTTTGATGTTCTACATTCCTCCTTTTAAAGTCTAAATAGTTAGCATCTGTTGTATTCTTACACTGATTGTGATAGACCTTACATTTTGTGAAGTCATAAAATATACTGTGAAGTAGACTAGTACATTCTTCATAAAGAGCAGTAATAGATTTTACAAAATCCTACTGTGCTCTTTAATAATATTTGTTATAGAAAGGTGTTTAAACTTGAGCTCATGTTAGGAATAGCTATTGGAAACAGTTTTCTCTAAACCATCCACATTAAAAATCTGTTGTAGATGGAGGGGGAAGGAAATTCTTATCAGAAATTCAATTGTTTCTCCTTTTGGAGACTGGTGCTTTCCAGCTTAAAGCTGCAAAATAGTTGTCATTATAAAGTAATTTTCTTCGAAAGACAGGACATTGATTTGGCCTCTGTTACACACAAATTCTGTTTGAGTGAAATTGGAAAACTATTAAGCTTTTTGGAAAAAAAATCAATAGATACCAGAAAATGATTTCATGTTGTGGTCCCTGCTATATCTTGCACGAGTAAGCACTAGAACAACTGTCAGGTATTTGGGTCTGATACAGAGCGGTGTTTGAAGGACTGCATTATATCACTTCATGTGGACAGTTTTAGGTGTTGAAATGGCTTTAGTTACTGATCTTATTGTTAGCACTACAAATACAGTTTTTCTATGAAATACCTCAGTGCTGGTAGTTTACTGGAAAAATCTCAATTTTGCAATGGTATGTATACTGCATTTCTTAGGAGCTGTGGCCTCCATGTTCTGGGTTGATTCTGAGCTGGGAAGTGACATCTATCTTGATGGTAAGAAGTGCTAGCTTATTTTCTTGTGTACTGGCATTTCATATCTGGATTTAGAGTAATGTATTCTTGGTGCTTTAAGGTAAATTTCAGAAAATATTAAGAAGTGTGTGAGCTTGGTTTTCACATTGCCAGATTTGATAACAGAGGTATCCCTTATTCTGGTGATTGGTGAGATGTTTCATCTTGCTAAATCCGACAAAAGTTGTGTAATGCTTTTCTAGGGGATCAGATATGGACAGCTCTTGATTGTGATGTAAGCAGGGGGGGAGGAATGTCCTTAGCTAGATGTTATAAAACTTCATTTAGGCCTAACATTACAACATGCTTTTTATCTCTTTCTTCCTTCCCCCCCTTTCTCCTGCAATGCAGTGTTTCCTAAAGGGTTTCCTATTTTTCTGAATATATAACTTGTCAACACCTGGATTTTCCTGCCTTTTGTTTTCTGCTTTCTTCACCTATTATACTTGTTGGGTCTAATATTTGCTGTGTTCCAATAAAAACCTGAGATTACTGAAAGATAAATCATCATTATATGTAGTTAAAGTGTGATTTTTTTAATGTAGGAAAAAAAAATTACTTCCTGGCTTAAAAAAATGCCCTACTGTTTTGGTCAATCTGTGTAATATCCATATAGCCAAGAAAGGAAACGTTGAGTTCAATAAGAAGGAGCTTCCTAAGTTTCTGCCAGAGACTTGCAAATTCCTGGTCATTTACCATCAGAATGACTGCATATGTCAGTCAGTCCCTTAATTTGTTTCAATATTCTGTCAAAGCATACCTCAGCCAATTTCCTTTTGTGGAAGATGAGGCATCTACTTGCAGAAATTTATCTCTCACCTGGTTCAGTAGACATTTTACTACCACAGATACGACAGTGAATAAAAAAAATATTTAGGTAACAAGTTTAATGTTCAGATATTTTCAATGCTTCCAGTTTATTGTAACTAGTTGTAAATGTGCTGATATTTTTTCCTTTGTACAGGAGGCTTGCAAGCTGTTAAACTGTCAGTTCATTCCAGCCCATTTCTATTCCATTTTAATATTATCTTTTAGGTATTGTGTCTGTTGTTGATGCAAAGCATGGATTGCAGGTAAGTTGCTAGATAAGTCACCACATTTGTTACTAGATGGTTTAAAACTCCAGCATTAGGACAGCTATTGCAGTAATGTTCATGTGGATTAATTAATTTGAACAATAGCTGTTACTTTTACATTGAATGAGGATGTATTTCATTATTACTGTGTTTTGAATGGGCACCAGGAAGTACTGATATTTGCAGGAATTCAGAGTCTTGCAGGCACAGCAAAATGCCTGACAAGAGTTGCCAGGCTGCGAAGTACATGGCTCTTTAATTCTATCTCTTTACTCAGGAATCTTGCTTTTAATCCAAGTAGGCGTTTGGATTGCTGTAAAAACAATGGAGAAATTGGTTATTGGTCTGTGTTATTGAAAGAAGAGAACAAGGTGTCTTACAGCAGTGTGGTAAGAACTGAGTTAGGGCTCAGACTGGGAAGGGTACTAATGTACTGGCAGCTGTGGTGAGGAGAAATGAAAGCACGGGTGTCCTAGTACTGCTTCACATTAAAATGTTATATGGAAGCAGACAAAAGGAGCAGTTATTAGAGTAACCTGTATATAAAGTATAATGGTATAATGTAAGGGCAGACATACAGAACAGTGAGCTTGGATCAGCAAAAATTGTGATTAAATAGTTCAGCTTTTTATTTTTGTTTGTTTGTGTTTGGGGTTTTTTTTGTTTGGGTTTTTTTTTATTTTGTAATAGGTGGGTATAAATATAACTATTTGCAACTTAATAACTTAGGAGGTTACTGCTTTGATTTGGTATTGATTTTTGCAGGATTCAAAAAAATGTGGCCATAAGACAAAATGCCTTCATCATATTAAAATTCCATGCTGTGGAAGTGTTTTCAATACTTCTGCATTTACAATGGTTGCAGATGGCTCAGAGAACTGAAGAACAGTGGTTTAAAAATAAGAGACTGATTCTTCCTGTTCAAGAATTTTTTTTGTTTGGATTACTTGGGTTTCTCCTTTCATTTGTGCTTACCTAATAGCTGATATGCCAAAAGGGTAGCAGTCCTGTCCTCTCATTGATTTGTGTTGGACTGGAACAGGACAAACCTAGCCTCATAGCAATACAGTTTTGCAAGTTAGATTCATTGTGTTCTGCAAGAATTTTTGTGGAGGAGTTGGTAGAAGAGTGCAGGGAAGGGATTGATTTGCCCTTCCAAGCAGGAACAGTCTTCTAAATCAGCTCAACCATCGGAAGAAGTCATATCATGTTTTAGGACAGTCCCTTTTCAGTTGGGTTCCCTCACACTAATTCAGATGTGTTTATCCCTTGCAAAAATGTTGTTCTTCATGCAGTGCTGAATTATTGTCTTAGATCAAATATAATTGTGTTGCACACAGCAGCACTGAATTATTACTGTTTGAAAATTATTTTAAATAAATTTTAAATTAATTTTTTTAAATATTGGACTTTAATATAACATAAACAACAC
The DNA here is from genome assembly GCF_971803275.1 of Cyanistes caeruleus. NCBI lineage: Eukaryota > Metazoa > Chordata > Aves > Passeriformes > Paridae > Cyanistes > Cyanistes caeruleus. The sequence continues at coordinate 55,167,931 of NC_141732.1, forward strand.
AGAAATATTTTGAAACATTCAAATTTTCTATCTGCTCTTACCTTTGGCAGCTTAATGAAAACATACATAATCTAATCAGTAAACCTGTAAAACACTGACATCTACTCAGAATAGCAGGAACTTCAGACTTCCTCAATTGTGTACTAAGTAAATGACTTTGGCTTTGTATAAAAGGACTTGCTAACTTGTTTAGTTCCTCTGGTTGCAAAGCCTGACCTCAACAGCTGCTTATTATTCAAAGAATTTTGAAAGCCATACAGCTAATGACATTGAGATAATGAACAGCAATTTAAGTGTGTCATGCTTCAATGAACCAACTTTTCTTTTCACAAGAAAAGCAGACAAACATCCCCATGACCAGTTAGCCAAATTGAAACTGAAGTGGTAATTGATACCGTAGGTTATCACTCCAACAGATTTGTCACACAGCAATCTGAAGTACTAATTTTTTTAATCGAGGGGAAATATTTGGATAGCTTGAAGTTTCACTCCTCAACTTGCAGGACCTCACACCTGGACTACTGACATTTGTTCTTTTCAGGACAAGAACTCTAAACATTAATTGAATAGAATCAGTACACAGAGGATTACAAAGAAAAGGTCAGAGGAGAGGTTCCTGAGAGACATCTTGTTGTTATGCTCTGCTTAGATTGTGTGCCATCAGGAATAGTTTTGTTTCTTTTTACATGATAGACTTACAGTATGCATTATTTTTGTTACTCTAGTAAAATGCTGTTAGATGCCTGATAATTCCAATAAAGAAAAAAAAAATTCCTAGGTTTTTAGAAATCTATATAATTTCCCATGACGATTGATTCAACTTTTAATTTGGTATTTCTGTAACTTGAAACTGAAATTTTAAAGTAATATTCCTGATACATTTAGAGCTGATGAAGGAATGCACAGGACTCTAACCTTCCTAGAGATATAAGCATAAGTGGCAAGTTCTTACTAATTACAGCCAGCATCAGTTTGAAGTTTTACTTCCTCCAGATGTCTGTGACATTTCTTTCCTAGAGATTGCTGCCTCCATAGCAGAGTGGGCAGAAAATAACTTGTAGCTAGACCTTTGCTGCTTCAGTGTAGTCTGTTAATGTGCCTAAGTTAAGTAAGGCTTTGAGTTCCTAAACATTACGCTGCTGCTTGAGATGCAGGTATTTTTTTCCCTTTCACTAATTCTTCTGTAAAGACATTAGCTTGGGCACATACGTGGAGATGATACTGAGAGTCCTGTAGCTCCTGATTTTGGACAACTTGCCAAAGAGCAGTGGTTTATTCATAAAACCTGGGAAAAGTTACCCGTTTTTACTATCAAAGTACAGTTTGTCTTGTACAGTCTTCCAGAGAAAAAGAGTGTGAAGTTACATATATGAAATTATGTATTGCAAGCCTAGCCTTTGTTTTGTTAGTTGAGTTTGCTCTCATTTGTAAAATCACTGAGCTTTCATTTTTTTTCCAGATATATTTTTTCATAGTTACTGTATGTCACGGTGACTTTCTTACTTCATTGTAAAGCTGAAAAATAATTAAAATAAATACTTGAAAGTTTCCCAACTCTTTAGCATTCTAATAATAAAATTAATTAGAAGATTTTCTTTAAGGTAATTATAAATCTTATAAATTATAAATGGTGAATGTATAAATGTACTTTCTCACCATCACTTACAAGAAAGGTTCTAGATGCCATCTTCCTCAATACTTTATTGAAAAATAGACCTCAACTGAATTTGGTTTGGCTTTCTTTAATTGCAAATTAATTTAAATTAACTTTTGGAATTAATCCAATTCTTTTAATTTTTGTTTAGCACTTGACAGAGGAGAAACCAGAAGGCCTTATCAATGAAGCATCTCGGTATGGATGTAGAATCAAGTTAGCAAGTGCACTGTATAAAAGTTCATTGGAAATGGGTTCTTCTATAGGGCTTTTTTCTCCTGCTTTGCTTAAACTGAGTTAGATTGGTGTAATGAGGTAAAATATGGAAAAGTAGCTTCATGCTTCATTTGTTCTTTCTGCCAAGAACTGACTCTTCTATTTTAATAGTGATGGGATTTTATTTAATTGAATGAGAAGCACCTGTGTTGGGGGAATTAAAAGTTTCATGTTGGGATCTCTCATGCTTGAAGCAGAACTGGGGATAGAGGAATACTTTTTAATAAATGTGGAAGCAGAATAATTAAGGGTAGCTGTAACAGTTGAAGCCTTCATAAAGCAAAGACTTCAAGTATCACATTACAAGGAGCACATGCAAGACAAATAGGGATTTGTAAAGTTGTTACATCACTGAGAATTTTGGATTAGATGACATAAAAGACACCAACAAACAAACAAACAAATCAACCCTGAAATAAAAGAATCTAGCAAGCCTTCATTTGATCTGTTAGGGCAAAGAAGAAGATACTGAGGAGAAGTTAGTAGTGCTTTAATCATTCTCCATGATGTTCTAGTTGGATTAATGCTTGTCGTTCTGTACTAACAATGCTCATACTATCTTTAGAGGACATGGGTGAGATGATGTTTCTGCCTTATAGATAAAGTATTCGTTTGTTAGTGATGTATTGTTTTCTTTTTTTTTTTTTTTTCTTAATATATAGGCAGGTTGCATTAGCTGATCTTATAATCATCAATAAAACAGACTTGGTTTCAGAGGAAGAATTGAATAAAGTCAGAACATCTGTAAGGTATGAAACTTTTGGCATATCTGTAACACTGTACTGCCTGAAAAATTAATTTAAACATAGTTACTTCTTTACTGCTGTTAGAATAGAAATTTCATCTCGCTAATAGATTGGTACAGACTGATAAGCTTATAAAGGAAAAGAGACTGCCTCTTGCTAAAAGTATTCTAGTACTTCTATGTGCTTAAACAATCTTAGCATTTTGTCTATCTGTGTAAGATTTGATGTTACTTACTAAGGAAAGGCCTTTGTTTTAAGTGTTTATGTTTTTGCATTTCTGAGCAGCTGTTGCCATTCTTGAGACTTAGCAGAAGTGGAAAAAAAAAAATGAGTTCACTCAGTAAATATGAGTTCACTAGAAAATGCAAAGATCTATGGAGGAAGTCCCAAATAGTTTTCATGGAGCAGAAGAACCAATGGTCTGAATCAAATTAATGATTGAAGACATTACTCTTTATCAATACCATGATAAACCAAATTAAAAATGAAAAATTTTAAATACCTTGTGACTGTATTAATTGTTTGAAATATGAAAATAAAAATGCTTAGGCTGAGCAGAGTGTATCATGAATAGCTTTAGATAGGAAAATGCTGTTCTCACTGGTGGTATCTTGTCAGAACTTGTGAAGTTTCCCAACTGTTAGTGGAAATCAAGTATCTCAGTCCATATCTGATATGTATTTAACAAACTGGTAACAGAGTTGGGGTGCTATTTCACACGATCCTATCCATGGTTAACATATTTGAACAATATGTCACAATTGTATTTTCATCTAATTAATTCTAATTAATCTAATTCTGTTTTATTTTAGGTCAATGAATGGACTTGTTAAAATTCTAGAGACACAAAGATCAAGGTATTAAATGGCCACTATTACTAGGTACTAGATCCTGCTTCTTTCGTGACAATTTAAAGTGCTCTATTAAGTCAGCTTTATTAAACTGAAAAAACTACTGAATTAGAAATATTTAATCCAATATTTATTTTAAGAATAAGCATCTAGAAATTTATTTTCTTTTCAGGAAGTAAAAGTGTATTTTTAATTTATATTTTTATTTGCTAGTGTTCATATCACAGAATCCCAGAATGAGTGAGGTTGGAAGAGAGCAGAGTGGGTCATCTTGTCCAACCCTCTTGCCAAGCAGGGTCATCCCAGAGCACATGGTGCAGGATTGTGTCCAGGTGGTTCTTGAATATCCCCCATGAGTGAGACTCCACAACCTCTCTGGGCAATCTGTTCCAGTGCTTGGTCACCCACCCAGTAAAGTAGTTCTTGCTCATGTTCAGGTGGAACTTCCTGTGTGTCAGTTTCTCTCTGTTCCCTCTTGTCCTATTGCCTGACAGCACTGAGAGCCTGGTCCATCCTCTGACACCCTCCCTTCAGATACTTCTGTTCACTGAGGAAGTCTGTTCTCACTCATCTGAGTCCGAACAACTCCCCCAGCCTTTCCTCATTAGTGAAGTGCCTCAGTCCATTAAACATCTTCGTTGCCCTCCCCTGGACTCCCTGCAGGAGCTCCATGTCTCCCCTGTGCTGCAGTGCCCTGTACTAGTACTAGGCACGGCCTCACTAGAGCTGACTGGAGGGGCGGGATCACTATCCATGGACTGCTGGCAGTGCTCTTCCTAATGCCCCGCAGGATATCCTTGGCCTTCTTGGACACAAAGATTCACTGTTAACCAACCTTGTGACTGAAGAGCTGCTTGTTGGTTGGTTGGTTTTGAGCTAATAATTGGTCATGTGCACTACAGTGCTTTTCTTCTACTATGTAACTTCAAATATTACTCTCATTGCTGCTGCAAATACGTCACTACTGCAAAATGACTTAGAAAACAGTGGAAGGAACTTAGAAGAACAAGAAAAATCATTGCACTGTTTTTAATTGAAATTCTGACTCAGATTTCTTCTTAATAAGGACTTAAATGGATATTGTAGTCCCAGGAGCTTTAGAAGAGCAGTGTATCTTCCAAACTGCTAGGACTGATTTGTGCATCAGTTATTAGATTGTGGTGGTCAATGTTCATAAAGTATAGGTTTTTTATTTAAGCATATTTAAAGGAAGGTAACTCATAACCTTAACAAAGTATACTTGGCTTTTTAAAGGTATTGTCAAATATAGTTGGAAATTGTAGAGAAAAATACTTGCTGTTGCTGGGTGATCAGATAGGACTAATTTTGAAGAAGATATTAAACTACATGATTTTTGTTTTAGATGTTCATTAGGGCGAGATACAACATGTGATCTCTTTGCATATTGTATGGTGTCTGATGCCAGCTAGCACTATGTTTTGGATGTGAGATTAAGTGGGCCTCAGATTCAGTCCTCAATGACAGCTCTTTGTTATTTGTAAATATTCTTCTGTTATTAAACATTCCAAGTGTGAAATAAGCACAAAATTAATTTTTTAGCATGTTATTTGATGACATACCCTTTTTAAGATGGGGGTAGTCCTTCAAAAGCCCACATTTAAAAGGCAGGGTTCTATGTCATTTTTTAGAACATTGCTGAGAGCAACTGAAACTCAGCTGGTCATGAATTTTACACAGGAATTGTTTCTTACTCCATTGAAAGTCTTTCATCGTAGAAACTGCTTGGTACAACTACTGTTGAATGTAAAATTTTAATGATTCTGGTTGTATTCCAGAGGTGGGTTTTTTCACTTCTCATGTTCTTTTTATTTAGCCACATATCATTAACTGTGGCTGAAAAGCTAACAGTTGCTATTTAGCAGTGAAATCTGTAGTCTGTATTGCTTTGTGAAGAGAAGTTTCTTATGCAAGTTTATAGGTAGCCATTCTTGTAAGGAGATATGATCAGCATTGCCTATTCTGTATTATATTTTTCATTTGTCTGTTTCAAACTGTAGAGTTGAAATTCCTCATAGTAGTGCTTGCCTCATAAAGTTGTTTCAGTTTTGTGTGGTAACAGTGTGTCAGTATAAGCTTCCTATATTCCAGGAGTTTGTGTCCGCCTTGAGAGGCTTCCTTTTCCCATTAGGGAAAATATTATTTGGGCATCCAGTAAAAGGGATCTTCTCATATTTTTGGAAATACCTTGTATTTTACTGTATTTTAAAAAATTTTGTTTCTGTACTTACACATTATTGTGTAAATAAATACAGCATTTCCTTGTAGAAGACAGTACCAACCACTGATATCCAGAAGTAAGGCTAAATACTAATTCCGATAGACAAGAAGAGAAACGTAAGCTTCAGTGGACACCTTAAAACCTGACATTTAAGTACATCAAAAATACAAAGCTTTTTTTTTTTTTTTTTTCCTCTCTCTTCAGAGTTGATCTCTCTAATGTCTTGGACCTGCATGCTTTTGACAGTTTATCTGGAGTAAGGTATGGTGATAATTTTGTCTTCTATTAGAAAAAATATCAAAAATATCTGTGTATGAAACAGACACACTGAAGTCCTGGCTCGAATGTTCATCTGAGTTTCTGTTAGAAATTCTAGTTTAGTCTGTCCTGTCTAGACCAGACAGTCACATTTTAAAAATCATTGCTTTATTAGTGGTAATATTAGATAGAATTAGTAATATTACAATATTATAATAAAAGTGGTAATATTAGATGGAAGAAGTTCCCAAGTTTCTTTATTGAGTAGAGGGTATCTGTTTTAAATTAGCAGGCACACTGCATGGAATTGCGCTTTACAGCTGAGAAGTGGAAGCTGTATTTTAATTTTAGTGCTACAGATTTCATTCTCTCAAGCAAGAGTCTTTGTACATTCTTTTCTTCTTGATTTTCAAATAAGTGTAAATTTTTTTAAAAAACCAACATCTATTAACTTGATAAATTCTAGTGGTTTATTTTTTCTTGCTTGCTTTAACATAGTTTGCCATTTTTTGCCCAAAGGAGTATCAAGGGTGTTGTGTTCATTGAAGGAGAAATGTTTTTAATGCTGAAGATACTGCAAATCAGGACAATATCAGTTTTTCTTTGTTTGAAAAACTCTAATTTTCTAACACAAACAATTAACTATATCGAACAAATATAATTAAACATTTAAATTTTGAGATTAAAACTGAATTAACTGTTGAAGTTTATTCTGGATTTATAGTCTATCTTTGATATTTCAGTTTTGCTCTGCAATACTGGCATTTTATAAATTTGAAATAATGGCATTTTGCTCACCCTACTAAAATGTGTTATTTAACTTTATTTATTTTCAGTTTGCAGAAAAAGCTTGAGCATGTAAAGACAACACATGCGCATCTAGATAAGGTAATTACCAAAAATACTGCTTCGATGTTTCTGCAATAACAGGGCTGTACAATATTGCGTGCTAATTTTGTTACAATTTCAGAAGGTTTCAGTTAGGGAGTAATGTGTTCTAAAGTATTTGTGAGATAACCTAGATTACACAAAAGGAATGTGCTTTGTTGTAGATAGATTCTAAATGACTATATTAATTCTCACTTTCAAAAATATCTTATAAGCTTCCAGTGCTCCTGACAGTCATGTAATTTGTTGATTCACATGGGGAGTATTACTGAACCAAATGGAACTACATTTTTTTTCAGGTATTTGCAGAAACAAGTCCTATAGGTTTTCTGTCCTAAACAAAATCTCTCTGGTTGAACTGTGGGTCACAGTCCTCCGTGGGGTGTCCCTAGGTGGGTGTGGTTCATCCATAGGCCACAAGTCCCCTTAGTGGCTGCAAAAAAGTAAAAACTTACATTTTTTTAAGGTGTCTTAGAACAGTGAGCTTCCTTCAGAAAGTTTCTGTAATTAAATTTAATTTTCAGGTTAAAATACAATGCATATAATGCCTGTGTTTTTCTTTTTGAACTGCGTATTTTAACTGTGAAGTTGCTAGTCTTGAAAACAAGAAAGGGCAATTATAATCTAATTTTGGAACTAAAGATTAAATATAAAATCAGTTCATGCTTAATTATAATTACAATGACAATGCTGATAGTTTTAGTTTAATCAAAATTCTTAAATATCCTCAGTTACAGAATCTTAATAGATCCCTAAAGTAGATAGAAATGTTAAGTAGAAGCCTTCCTAAATGAGTTATAGTATCCTTGTATTATTAATGAGATCATTGTTAATTTTGTAGTGTAGAGGCATTTGACAGAATTCATTGTTAGTATCTCTGTTTAGTTTAACACCCACATATTTAAGATTATTGTTGAGACACTTGAGGCATAAATGAGGGCAGAACACTTCTCACAGTAGGCTGCAGTCCTTGTACAACAAAGTGTGCTTATTATCTTCATGTTGAAGGTCAACAGAAACAAACTGCACTGGAGCACAGTGAACTTCGGTCTGCTGTGTTTTGACACTGCTCAGAGTGTTAGTTCTTGGTTGTTTAGATAAGTTTACTTGGTTATTAGACAAACATTTGCTGCTTGTTGCTTTAATTTTTTTTCCCTTCGGTTAGACTAGTCAATTGAAGGTTGTCATTTGAAAGCATTATAGGAAATAATTCTTTCTCTGTTCTTCCACACCACTGAGCAGTTATAATGACAAAAAAACCTCCCATATCTTCTTTAAGTAAATTGTTAATTTTACACTATGTTTTATTTTCAAATTTTCTTTTGGTAAGTGATCCTGAGGAGTTAGCTGTTGGTTGCTTTGGAACAAAATTTAACTTCAGACATCTTTATTTTCTGAATCTATTCCTACATAGTCTGTTTATAAACAGTTTTTCTTACGAGGCAAGTGCAGGTTGCCTTTTATATAAAATAATACTATAAAAATAATGAGACTATGTTGATTATTTTTTGTCTGATAGAATTGTCAGATCTTATGCCAAAAAATAGCATTCTTAACCATATTTGAAATCGTGATCATAGTAGTCTCTACAGCAAAGAATTACATGATAGCAGCTAATGGCATTATTCTGTTAAAAGCATTGTGTATGCCATATAAGTGCATACCAAAACAGAAACAAAAAGTAGAGCTCAGTTTAGCAAATTAGAGCAGAACAGAAATAAAGATTATTTTTTTTAATTTGAGGTTGTCATATACTTGCCTTTTTATGCAGCCAAGTTATAAAGAACACTTTTTATTGTATTTTGTATTATTGTAACAAGATGTTTATTCAGTTTGCTAATAATAAGTGTATCTTCCTGTTTGCAGGCCATAATTACAGTAACATTTGAAGTTCCAGGGAATATAAAAGAAGAAAACTTAAATCTCTTTATTCAGGTAAGTAATACATCACTTTCAACTCAAAAAATCATTGTGGCTTTTTATAGAAATTCATCCCATGCCACTTTGTTTATGGAAACAACTTTTATTTTCATAGAATCTTTTATGGGAGAAGACTGTGAAAGATAGGACTGGGTGCACCATGGATGTCATAAGACTGAAGGTTAGTTAGAAATTATCAGCTTCTTAGTTTTGTGCTTTTTGTCTTTACACCTAAAAAAGTGCAGTGTGCTGTCAGTTACAGACCTATCAAAGGTGCTGCTGGATCACTTCTGCAGAGCAGAAGAAATGGAGAGTAGCAAGTTGTCATTCCATGAATGACTCAGAGCTGGCAGAGGAGCAAACATTGATCCTACTTGTTTTGAATGGGGAGGGCAGATGTACAGTCCCCAGACATAAGTGGCAGGGTTAAAAATCAACCCATAGTTAAATCACTTTTCATTTTCCACCTCCATTGCTTTGAAAGATGCCATCCATCTCATATATGTAGGGTTGGGATACTATAGATTGGATCCTATAAATTGCTAGGTGTACTTAAAATTGTTGCCATAATGTGCAGAAATTCAGTTTGGCTAATACAGGAATGCAGTTGTAGTTGTGGTCCACAATTAACAACTTTTTACAATATTGTCCGGCTGTAGTTTTAAAGATGCATTTAAGTATTCATCTTCATAGGCACTTCATATGTTTTTCAGTTGCTTGGTTTTGAGAGGAGTATAGGTGACAATTCAGGATCTATTTTCATTTGTCTTATACCAAACAGTGAAGTAAATAATGAAAAAACAAGAATCAAGTCAGTCATTTGGCAGGCTGTAAGAAATGTAAGAAAGTAAAGCTCTGGTTTGTTTCCTGAGAACACTTGACCATCATAGATAGCAATGTAATTATTGTAGTTTAATCGGAAGGAAAGTTGTCTTTTTGCTTTTTCAACAACAAAGTCAGAGTATCCTTGTCTTTCCCTTCCTGACAAACAGAAGAAAGTAGCCACTCACCTATCTGAAGCTGCCTGAAAAGCAGTAATGCCATGCACAAGTATGTTTTTTGGTATATTGAGCACTGTAATCAAACTAATCCTTTATGAGATGTGAGGCCTGTGATGTGTGCTGTCCCTCAGTCACAAATACACCAAAGCAAATGAACTCCAGGCAGCTCATTACAGAACAGGCTCCAAAGTTTGTTGCTTTATATTTATATTTTATCTTCAGTCATAGTAATTTTTGGCAATAATAGTCATAGAATTCCAATAGGTCAAATGTAGGCCTATTTTATGAAATATTTTGAACTCTTTCTTTCTTTGGAGAATTTTCCGTGGTTTAGGGAAAATTCTGGGGGAACTTCCAGAAAGTGTAAGACACGTTTTAGAAAATGCGTTCCACTAAAATATTTTAGAACATTGTACTATGAAGTGATGAAAACTGTTTTTCCAAAGCTTTTGATAATTGGGGTAATGGACTCACACTTACTGTAATCCTTTCTAAGTCTGTTGCTAGTTGTTTTTACTTCATTTACAAATATTTATTCTTTCTCCAATATTCAGAGATTCTGTTTCAGAATAGTAAATATATTAAGCATAAGCTTAATTGGACTAATGCGAAGTCATTTTTGTTTATTTTACATCATTTTGTTGGCAGGTAGGCTTTCATGGACTCCAACGTCAAACACCATATAAGTATTCAAAGAGACATAGTAGATGATGACAGTTAATTCTGCTTGAGCAGGCTAGGTACTGACAAATGAGGAACAGAAAGCAAAGTATGGTAAAAAGTAATTCTTAGCCTTTAACAAGGATATGTGAAAATGGATGTTATAGGTAGATATGTTGATGTTTATTTTGACTAACAAGTGCATAATTGCTAGAGATACTATCCCCTGCTTGAACTAGATGCAAAGTTTTGTTTTCCCTCTTATATATTTCATTTTTAAAGTTTTGTTTATATACCCTAACAGTTATTTTTCTGATAAGGGACTGGTATCTATTCAAGGCAAATCTCATCAAGTGTTAGTCCAAGGTGTCCATGAGCTCTATGACTTAGAAGAGACTTCAGTAGCCTGGAAAGAAGATGAAAAGAGAATGAACAGGCTGGTCCTAATTGGTAAGAGGAAATTACATATTTCCTTGTTTGAGTTTAAGAAGCTGTTTTTTTCACAGACAGTCCTCTGACTTGGCCAGTGAAAAGCAATCAGGCTAAACTGGCCAGAATAAGTACAGTGAGTATGTTCAGCATAACCCTTTCAAAGGTTTACCCAGCAAAACCTCCTGATGTTCAAAATTGCAGTTGAGAGGAGTGTACACTATCCCTATTAGTGCCACCAAAATAAAATCAAATTAACTCAATAACATAGTAAACTTTCATAAATTATGTTGGCATATTTAATGTTATTTTTAAAATCTGTAATTATAAATTGGGTGATGGGAATAGTTTGCATGTTTGATCAAATACTTAGTAACTGTAAGGAAGGTTATTATAGCTTTAAAATGTTTTAAATCAGTTTTGTTTCTGAAAAGCTTGCAGTGCTGAGGTTCTGTGTTTCTGTTTTCTATTTATTTCTGTTTGCTTTGCAAAGTGTTTTATTCCCAAAAATAACCTACATTTTCCTCTTTCCCTTATTGCAGCTTGAAGTCTGTTGTTGCCTTAATTTTATTACTGCTATTCTCTACTGCTTGATATAATAAACATTTTCTTAGGTTAGCAGAAGCTACTTGTGTGTGGTTTTTTGTAATGCACTGTAAAATACAGTTAGATATATTATTTTTCTTTACAGGCAGGAACTTGGACAAGGAGATCATCAAAGAAGTATTCAGAGCCACTGTGAGAGAAGAACAAGGAAACAGTTGACATAAAACTGTAAAAACTATATGTCTGTTATAATCCTGCAAGGATTTTATGACAGAAGAGACTGAGTGGCATGGACTGTAGTAGTTTCTCTATCCTCTTGCAGTTTATGCAATAGTTAAACCCTGAAGTCTTCCAAATTCCAGCTGATCTACTGCTTAAAGTTTAGCTTTAACAGTCTAGAATCAAACACTATTTTGGATTTGGCTGAAGCTGTGTCAGCAACATCATGTAACTGTGCAGAAATGCAGACAGGCAAAAGGCTGTTACGTTCTACGTGAAACATTACTGTAGGGATATGGGAAACACATTTGAAGCCTAGTGCTTTCTCTTGCTAACTCTCTTCCACTGGGAATAAAGCAATAGAGATTATTGTCAGTGATGTAATCACAGTACAAAATGTCTAGTGTTTACTATTAAACTGCCTTCCATCTCTTTCCACTTGCTTTGTGATTTTTTGAATGTATGCACCCATCCCAGGTTGTGCTAAACCTGTTGTATAATGAAACTAAAAATACACAGGTAGCAGAGGTGCAAGATCACATGCAGTAAATGCTGTCTCCACTAAAGCTGTGAATGCAGTGTTGGGCCACATAGACAGCAGTTTGAAAGATGTAGCTGAACTCTTCGATCTCCTAGGCCATGACCCCGCCAGTTCAGGGTTTGGGGAACTGGGGACTGCACATTCCCACTGAGTTCAGGCTGTTCTGTATGATTTGTTATGGGGTTCTGACACTATTTTGAAAAGTTAGTCTGAAGCTTCTATCTCTCTACTCATTACAATTTAGAGTTGAACTTTCTGCCCTGTACATCCTCTAGTACCTCTTAGCTTTAGAGGGATATTTTGACTACAGCTGCGTGAAAGCAAAATGAGCCAATGCAAGAAGATAATGTAGAATTAAAAATGTTTGCAAACAGAATTCTAGGACATGCAGTTCTGAAGGATGGACTTTTAGCTACAGTGCTTGCTGTGGATACTTGATGATGTGTCTGAATAAGTAGAAATTTCAGTACTAGGAGTGTGTTACTTGTCTCACACCTAGCATTAAGAAGTAAAGAAAGAAGGCCATTCCCTCAGTCTCTCCCTCAACCAGTATCAACAGTCTTAAATTTTTTCACTTTGCTTCTACTGGAATATATGAGTTTGGAATTTATTTTCAAAAGAACTGAGGATGGAGACATTTATCAATCTTTCACTGCCTAGAGCTGGTGTCTCAGTTGATTAAAATATTTAAGTCATGTATCTTAGCTAAGATAGAGCTCTTTAGTCTCCCAGTAGATACATCAGCAGGCATGACTTCATTCCTCACATTAGAAGTAGTTTCAGATAGCTTGAAGTAGTTTTCAGGACTTAATTTTTTCTCTAAAGCAACATATAAAAAGAAAACAATCTGCTTACACAGTGTTGCTTTCTGTTTAGCAGACCTTGGTGACATTTGAGTGAACTGGCATTGCTGAGTCATACTGTGACTGTTTCCCTTAGCAATTAGAACTCTTCATTTTTAAAACTAGTGTATGTTCTCACACTGGTTTGGATTGCATAAATGACACATGAAAATTTGTAGAATTATTGCCATCACTGTTTTTCATTGAGTGATCATGTAAACTTAAATTTGTGGATAACACATAGCTTTTGCTGGTTTTGCTTCCATTTGTCACAGGAAAAGTGATCAAAATGCCTCTTATAAATGCCTCATGTAATGGATGAACTTTGTGCTCTTTAGAGCTGTTAATTTCGGAAGTGTTACTAACTTTCAATTTGAAAAAAAGTTAAGAGTTTCAACCAGGAGTCATAAGGGAAAAAGCCATGGATAGCTTACACAGAGTAATATTTTAGATGCGTATTTTTAAATATTTGCTCACCCACCACACACTCCACCACATTCTAAAATTTCCATGATGACTGTTAATATACTGGGGTTTTTTTGTTGCTGTAGAGGGGCATCTCTGCAGCTGGATTTATGTAGTTCATGTTGATACTAACCCGTTCCTGCTAGGACCTTCCTTGCACTGCTTGCAGTGCTGATGTCAGAGAAACTCTAGTCAGTATGCACATCTTTGTCTCTGCTTCTGAAAACTGTCTGCATATTTCAAGGCATCCCCTGGGATGGAGAGCAAGCAGCTCCTGAGCAGGGTAGGAGCTTGTACACTTGCTGGCTGTCAGGATGTCCTAGTGCTTTGTCCTCTATTCTGTTCACACGTAATGACACTGGAAATGTGACAAGGACCTTATCTTTATCCTCATCCCCCAAGAAGACCACTGGTTGCATTTCTTGGATATTTATTTAACTGGCTTTTTCTGGTCTGTTCTTATGTTCCCAACCTGGAGTGCTACGTCTTGTCTTTGCATCATGCCAGAACAAAAAGAGGAGGAAAGATAATGGCAGCTCTGTAAAAGCTGTGAAATTACTGTAATGCTTGTGTTACATTGTACTGGGAGGTATGTCCATGTGAAGGATGGCCTCCAAGGAACTGGAATTGGGTTGAAGTGAGGTTGTGGAGGAGGGTGAGAGAGGCAGACACCACTTAGTCCTGTCTTGGGGTTGTGGTGTGGATCGTGGGGTTGCCAGGGTTAGGGTGGGGAGGGATCTGATGAAGACAACCATTAGCAGTTCTCCCTAAGCAGGTACCAGCAGGGGCACAGCCACACCTCTGAAGAAGTGATGGTCATCTAGACCTGGGCTTTCTTCCCATCCAGATAGCTCCCACTAGTGGTGCTTCAGTCCCTCCACCAAGAGACACAAAGCTCTAGGTAGGAAGTGATCTTGTCAACAAACCCCACACATTTTGTTCCCTAGCAGAGGCAGAGAAGTTTCTGTCTTAGAACCAAATTGCAATGATTTGATCACTCCTGTGCCTTCATGAATATCAAATATCTGTAGAAATAGACTTTACAAAGCAGCATTTTTCTCCACAGTTCTCTACTTTCCACATGTTTTTATGAGCTCCATTAAACTTGAAACTAACAAAAATCATATCATTGCACTCTTGTGCCATTGGTTTATATCAACTCTTGGGTTTAATCTTCTCGAATTACCCAGGAAGATGAATGGATGATCATGATTTAATTTATTATGCCCTTTAGAATGTAGGCATTTCTGAATTTTGGTAGTATTTTACTAGATTCTTGCTTTTTAATCCTTATGTATAACCTCCTGCCCGCTGGAGCAGGTTGTTGTCCATGTTCCATCCCAACTCCTGTAGGCAGGATGTGATCAGAGGGGACAGGATGGGTAGGGTTTTAGGGGTTTTAGGTCCAGCCACCTGCTGTCCTAAATGAGCCACTACTGCTAACATCAGCTGTCCTGAAGAGCTCACAGCAACAGCATCTGCCTCTCTTTGTGGGGCATTTCCTCTCCTACCAGGAGCATTGGCCCAAATGATGTCCATGTTCCTTTTTTCTCCCTCTGTCCACACGAACTTTTTTTGTTTGCAACCATGCTCATCCTGCACTGCTCTACAGCCTCGCATTGCATCCAAATTTGTTATATAAATTATATGTACATTATATACACTACATACAGGTCCAGGTCTGCATGGTTTTAACTGATTGCAGGTGAATTGTTTATAGCAGTGGGATTCCAGTGCTAGGCCTGTGCTGATTTCTTACCACCCCTTATGCCTGTACTCCTCTACAAAACATCCTTGTCTCTACTCCTCAAGGCCACTGATACTGTATACATCATGTTTCCCTATGCTGCATCATTCATTACATTAAAGCCATAAATATCTCATCCTACACAGAATGGCAGCTTGTTACTACTAGCTGTAAAAAATACAACTTCCAAGGATAAAAAAGCAAAGCAAATTAACAGTTTATACCTGGCCAGTTAGAGAAACTGCTGTCAAAAATAAATTGAAGAAGTCAGAGCTTCAGCCAGGTCAGGAAAACACTGGCCAGACCAGGTGTGGCAACCCTCAGCCCTGAGGTGCTGCACACTCAGTGCAAAGCTTGCGGGCTGTTACTAGCAGCGGCAGTGGCATCGTGCAAGGCTACGTTCCCATCCTGATGTCCTACACATGTCCTTCTAGCCATGTACATGCAGGCAAAGGGAACAAAGAGGAAATCCAAGTCTGGCTGTGGCCAGCAGCTTCACAGAAACACCCGCTCAAAGCATTAGGGCTCCAGTGCACCTTAGCCTCTGTCCTGCACACACCAACATCCACAGAAATTTTCAGAAAAGAATGCACCTGAAACAGACCAACTGTCAAGCAGTCTAGGATGTGGATGTGTATTGCCTATTAAGACATAAGTAAAACACTTGTAATTTGCATTTACTTTAAAATATTGGTCTAAAGTGTGGTTTTATTGTATTGCTTCCAGTGATCTTACTGTCCTCACTCAGCCTAGTCTGAAATACCTACTAATTTCACATTGCTCTCTTACAGGATTCAAACCTGCTGCATCTCTTTCAGTCTAATAATTTCAATTTACAAGCACAGCTAATTTGTTATTTGGTTTCTTTAGTGCTTTCTCTGTACTGTTCTTGAAATGTTAAAGCTTCTTCTTAATCAGAATGAGCAGCTAAAAATGATCTTATACTGTAAAAATCAGTATTTTTTTGTAATTCCACTTAAATGCAACAGACAAGGCTAGATTTTTCTGCCTTGACAAATGCAGAATTTTGTTTTAATTCACAAGAGGTTGTTCAGAACCACAGCATTGAATCTCATCTTATGGAGAAAGTTTACTAAAAACCCCTACATTTATATTACAATTACCTGCTAACAATACATAACAACACAATGCCATTCTAATGTCATAACAAGATGAAAGGGCCTGGTAGTTGTAAACTCATATGTGGTTCGGATTGGACTCTAGTCCAACCCCTGCACTGAGCAGGGACATTTTCAACTAGATCAGTTTGCTTATAAATCACAGCCTGAGTAAACAAAACTTCTTAAATCACAGTGGTTTTATTTGCTTCTTTGTAAATGTTCTGCTACTTGTTTCAGAAAAGATGCCTGCGGGATCCGCACCTGCCTTAGTGGAATTGGAAGAAGGTGAATAAAAATGAAAACCGACACAGTTGTTGAGTTCTGGTTCTCAAACAGGAACATCAGAAAGTCATATCTTAGAGGACAACTCAAAGTTAAGACTGTAAAGCAGCATATTACTTGAGCTGAAATAAAGACTTTACTATCCAATAAGTAAGCAAATTTTACTCAGTGAAGAACTCTGCTGTTGTTTCCACGGGAAACTGAATTTGTTCCAAAAGAGGATTAATCCCAGCTGCTCCATTTCTTTGTTTTTGCCTTCTAGTAGCTGATCTACTCACAGGTAGGAAAATATCACATTAAACGAGTATTTGGTGTCATCTAGTGGTAACATTTGTTTTAGCAACTCTGTCAGCTGTTCAACGATGCAGATGTAGTCTTCTAGGAAATCCTATCTGATTTTGGGACTTAGACTTTTTTCTAGATAATAAAGGAGAGATTTTAATGGAAAATAAAAATCTGTATCCCTTTAGAGTGATGGTTCAGTCAAAAATCAGAGTGAGATTTCCTCTCCCCGCCCTGTAAATTTTTTCCTCTTTCTTCTAAAAATAAGAGAATACTGACTTCATGGTTTTGATGGAGGACTTTGCTGACATAGTTGCAAGATTGAATTATGATATAAAAGTGCCTGAGAAGGTAAGTTACAGCTTTTCTGCCCCACCACCACAGGAAGAGGAATAACTTTAATCATGTTATTCCTCTTGAATCATGTTATTTAAGAAGAGTGGTCAGAGTACAAAGTGTTGTCTTCATGATATATTTTTGGTTTGGTGGGGATTTTTTTTTACCTCCCCCCACCCTAATAATACCCCTAAGTATTCCTGATGCTACAGGCTGGACAGTGTTTCTGATTAATTATATAGTCATGAAAGACTGAATGGGAATTGGCATCATTAACATAATCTGATCCAAAGTAAAACCTGACAGACAAAGGTTAAAAAGAGCTAGCCAAACCAGCACCCTCAGTTAAACAGGTAGGTAGAAATAGCCTTTCAGTTCTGTGCAAAAGGAGCATCCTGGGAAAAAGCATTGGTAGTTCCAGAATAACTAAGTCAGCATGTTGCTCCTCTAAAAGTTACTTCTTCTGCTGTCTAAATAAGACAAACTCGTTCAAACTAGTTCAATAACAGATTAATTTTTGCAGTAGTAGGCTGCAGAACCAGATGAAAGGTCAGTGAAAACCAAGAACGGAAGACATGCTAAAACAGAAAGGCTAATTTGTCTGACAACAATTTTCCAACGGTGTACATACTAATTGATATCCCTAACTAACCACCCTTCCTGGCTTTCAGGTTGTGAAAATGAGAGCAAACTCTTCAGAGATGAGCCAGAAGATTTCGTATGTTACAAGAGAGAAAAATAAATCTGACTTTGGCTGCAGAGAGCTCCACAAAGGCTGACAGAGCAGATATGCCCACAGAAGGAGGCGCTGCTCCACCACTTTCCACACCTCACAGTGGCACCTGCACGTCCTCAACTGCTAGCCAGGATTTGGATCGAAATCCCTTGAGGTATCCTGAAATTACACCTTTGATTCACTTTCTATTATTTTTCCCTGGACCTTAGTCAAAGGTTTCTTCTGGACTATTTTTATAATTTTAAGGAATTGTTCTTAAATCTGTCTAATCTTTCAGAAGAAACAATCAGAGTCATTTGACTATGGAAAGCTTGCTTAACAGACATGGTATGTTGCTGAGAAAAATTTTCTTTATCAGCTATTGTCAGAAGATAAAAAGAGTTACCTGAAAAAATAAATTTGTTGGGTAGAATTTAGACTATGTATGCTGAAAAATTACTTGACCCTTAACATGAGAGAGAGAATTCTTAAAAAGAGAAAAATCTCAAGTGTTTTGTCCAATATTATCCCCTTAAATGGCAGAGTTAGAAACAGCTGGCATGGTGAAGTTAACTATATTTTTCAGTGTGTGCAAAAAAATTGCAAAGCATACCATTAAGCAACTGTGCAAAGTGATCGATACCATGATGTTGACACTTACTAAATAATCACTGGAATTCTCTCTGGGACTCTTCCTTAAAACAGGGCTTTTTAATCCTTAAGTCTCAAAGTGCTTTTTAAAAGGCCAGTGAATTTGTTTGTTGAACTGAGACTAAACATACTGTCTTTCCCAAATACTCAGAAATAAAGCTGCTATTAAAATCCTCCTCCATTTGAAGGAGCTGTGTTTCTATGCTGCTTTATTCTTCCTTTTTTGTTTGTTTGCTTATGTTTCTGTGGTTGTGCTCCTGAGTAGTTAGCTTTGACTTCTTGTCAGGAATACTACAACTCAAAGCAGAGTGATGGCATTTTGCTTTTATTACCTTGCTTTATTGCTGTAGAAGGCTATACATAAGGCAAGGAATCCCTCAAGCAATCATTATGCTGATTGCATATCTTCCTTCAGATATGTTGGTGAAGAGGTGTTGTGGGAACACTTCTTTCTCTGTGTTTTTAAACTTTCTATATGCTTTGACTTAATGTTTAAAATCCTGGGCTTTTAAAATAGATGAAAAATGAATCTCTACTATAAATTCAGTGTCTCTTCCATGTACTAATCTATTAGAACAGCAAGAAAAACATCAGTATTTCTACAACCTTTGCTACCTATATCTGCAAGATGTGTAACACTGTAGAACATGATGTCATTTGAGCACTACAGCCCGGAAGGCCTTGTCATACTGAGAGGATCAATATCCTCTCATTGGATGCAGTGGAAGTAGCTGTTTCTTGCACCTCTGAAAATCAGACCAGGAATGTGCAGATCTGCAGCAGTAGGAACTGTTTGAAAGTTGTGTTTCATTCTTTGCTTATTATGTGCTGAAATGACAGTCATATGGATAAATTTTCCACTCTTAACTGGTGACATAACTGGTAAATAACCATAAATGGAAGTGTAAGGCTTCCACAGTGTATATGAAATAAGTTCCTGCTAAATTAGGCCCTGACAACACAGTGCTTACTTGGCAGTACAAACAGCTTGTTAAGCAGAACATATTTATCTCTGTCATACAGTCTAGCAAGATTGTGGTGACTGCACACTTAATTTTACATAAAGTAAGATTAACTAACCTATTTTCAGTTAGAAAGAGAGTATCACTCACTTGAGAGTGGGCAAAACTATTTGAATAAACTTTCTGCATCCTTTGGACATTTTGAAGGATGTTCCTTCTATAAGAGTTGCTTTCTCTTTTAGGTTAATGATTGATGATTGCCCTGGTTCCTTTTCTCAATCCTTTTCCTCCTCCCTGTTTCTCCTAATTAGATGGATAGTAACAGGCAACTTTGTAAGTCAGACTTGACTTACACAATATCATAAGTTGCTGGCATAGCACTAAATCAGTTATAAATTATGAGAAATATGTTTTCAGGCAATTTTTCCTGTTGGGGATTTGTAAATCAATTTGCATGTAAGTTTGCGTGAAAATGTTCTTTAAAACAGTCACCCTGTTTCACAGTAATTTCAGACTTGCAGCTGTAGTGAAATATAGCCTTTCTGGGGATTAAGTAAAATTTCCAGAAAAGAACTTGACAGGTATTTATGAGAGCATTAATACTACTTCACAATAAAACTCTGCAATGAGGGAACTAACTTTCCTATAAAAATGTACATTTTCTCTGCCTTTTATAATGTATCAGAAATGCTTACATAGAAAAAATTTAATTTGTGAACTGAAAGATCTGTGAAGACAGATAAAATGAGTCAAAATATTCACCAATTTTTCAATTTTATTTTCTCTTTTAATGTCTTTTAATTCCTAAGTTAATTTCTAAACAAACAAAATCATTGCAAGTTTAAGAAGAAGAAGAAGCAGAAAATACCTCATTTGGAAACACTGTGGTTTAAAAGTGGTTTTGTTCTTACCTGCAAAACAATATATTAACTGAATTGTATTTTTTTGAGTGGTTTAAATAAATTAAAATCTTATTTTTACAACATTTTTTTGTTTCAATAGCTCAGGTTAACAACTTAGAATAAGTGCATGCTATTCTTCATATGGTAACTGAACTATAAGAGGAACTGGAGTATCCAGCTCATTGGCAGGATGAGAATTTGAACTTCAAAACATGGCACCATGGGGAATGGCTGAATTAATTTTGAGAACTACATTTCTATCTGGAACACATATTGCATGAAACAACTGTAAAAATATATTTCCATCTAAAACTCAGGTTATTATACTAGTGATGAATTGTGAGCAAAAACTTGTTTAATTAATGGCACTGGTTCAATTCCTCTGCAACATTTGTAAACCTATACAAAATACTTTTCCTTAACAGAAAGGAAATGTCATGAGCACAGCAATTTCCTGTGTGTTGGCATCAAATCAGAACTGGGCTGGGCTTCCATAATCTACCTTCAAGAAAATCCATTAGTGTTTTCTGCCATCTTGTAGAGAGGACACTCCAGGTCACCAGGTCAACTGAATTAGAAGTAACTGGGGCTATAAAGTTCTGTTGCAATGGGACACACTTCTTTCCTTCAAGTCCACACAGGCAACAACCCAATTCCCAGTTCAGTGCATGAAAAAATTGGACCTAAAGGGACAAAGGCATCAGTACAATGCTGGTTAAAAAAAGAAAAAAAAAAAAAAAAAAGAAGATGGGCAAACACAAAAATACAGCTCTTAAAGTAATTAACGCTGCCATGTTGTCACAAGACAAATGAGTTATGATAAACATTTTAAGGCTCAGGAATTAAAAAGCTTTAAGAATCAAATAAGAACCCAAGTAGGGGGTGAAAATGTTCCTTAACTAGACTGCATATGTCAAACCAAGTTTCTAAAATTGGCATTTCAGAAAGCTAATTGTTTTAGTTGGAAACAGAATGAATTTAACATGTATCCTGTCACTCCATTAAGCTAGTTTTTATTTTAACAACCTTTAAAAAACTCACTCACAACACAGTTTGGTAATACTAAGAATATATTTAGCTGTTGTTTCCCAAGAAGACATTCCAGACTTTTAATATCATCCCAAATTGATAATTATTCATTTGTTGAAGATATACAGCAGTTAAGGCACTGCAGTAATGGCCAGTTACAGAAATCTCCACTTCTCAATGACATCTGCTGAGAACAGGACTGCTTATATGGGACTTGTGTTGCTATAAAACAGAAATTGAAGCACTTACCCATGGATAAATGCATCAACATAACGCTAATCTGGGTGCTGGAAAACTGGAGAACTGAATTAAAAAAGTGAAAAAAAAAAAGTTCCTTTTCTTCAGTTTTTGTACTAAAATGTTCAGGCTGTATAAATTAATTTCCTCATCTTCTGTACTGCTCCTGTGAAGGCTGGTATTTTACTTTTTTAAACAAAACCTGAAACAGCATGACTTTATGACACAGTTTTGGAAAGTCTAACAAGAGTCATAATGAAAGAGGGGTTACATAAACTTTTGGATGGACTTACCTGAAGCAGAGCTTGAGTTTGAACTAAAAAATTTGCAGTGCTCAGTACAACTCATTACACTTCTGGTAGTGCCTTTGTCAGGGCAAAGTCTGAAAAACTATAAAACACAGTTTTTCATTACTGTACATAAATTACACAGGTGGAGACAAGCAATTCTGAAAAATTGTCATTGATCATTGCTCTTAAGATATATATTCTGAGAATGTCAGTGTTTGCAGAGTTTTAAAAATTGATTAAAATTGATATATTTTTCTTCCAAATGCTCAACCCAATTCCTCTATCCACATGAAAAATGCAGTCAGTTCTTTATTTCAAAGATTATCACATTTCTTCTTACTTTGGTCATGTGTTTTCCTTTATTTGGATCTTACCTGTTCTTTCTAATGCTTTCCATCTTTGTTGCTGTTTCCTTGTTGGGTACTTGCTCTGGTAAATAGCAGTTATGTGATTTTATTTCAACTCTCACTAATGCACACTATGCAATGGTTTCATTGCATAGTGGTCATGGTTTCATTGCTGGCAGTGCCCAAAATTCTTTAAGATACCTCATTTAAATTGTGCTTAACTTATTCATATTAGGGATAGGAGAACTGGTGTTTTGATAGGGTAGATTTTTCCCTTTTGCTGTTTAAAATGCATTCTGAATCAGTATAGAAAGCCACAATCATGACTACAGACTAGGAGGTCTAACATAAGAGATGAGATTACTGTTTTCCTGTACATGCTCTGACCATCTAATGCAGTACATGGCCCACTATAAGGTATTCTGCCAACAGAGCTAGAAGTCTTTTATCTGCTTAAACAGATTACTTTGTTTAAACTAAACTCTTGGGCCTTGCCTACCATAGCATGTAGAGTGTTTTACTGTGACAGCAGTCGTACCTGCCAAACAAATGTATCTGTAGAAACTCTGCTATGAACGACTAAAAAGCCTGCAGAAATAGGGCTCAAAACCATGACTGAGTTCCTTTGGTAACCATTCAGCAGGTGACTCTCACTGACTCTTACTGGACTAGTGAATGAACTACTGAATGAGCTATTGAATGAACTCTTAGAACGCTGTAGAAGACAAAAAGATTTTATCCCGTTTGCCTGACCACCTCCTATCATTGCAGTTAACACCTTGCTTTGTTGAACCATAACACTCCACTGGCCTTTTAACAGCTGTATGAGCAGACTTTCATAGAAATGAGATAAATGCCTTACAAAATTATGTTTGCCTGCTTAAATGCAGGCCTACACCAGGGGTTTCCTAAGCACAAGAATCACATCGAGGTTACATGACTATTTTCCCCAGCTCTCCTGACTATTTTCTCCCACTCTCCACCAAGAGTGTTTGTCCTGGCAAAAATAATGCTGTGTGGGCCCTGTGTGAAAAGAGCATTTGGATGGAAAATTTCAGCTGATGTTTGACAGTCACAGGCATCTATAAGCACAGCCTTTATATTGGTAAATGTCAGGAATCTTTCACAGTCGTCAGCGCCACCAACTCTGCATTCGATTTAAGCTGGATGAACAAGAATGAAGCAAAATGTCCATGAACTAAGCTTCACCTTGCATCTGTATGAAATGCCTTTGTTTATCGTATGGAAAGACACCTTCACGTGTCTTTACAGAGAGTGAGCCTGGAGAGAAACACCAGAGTCAGCAAGCCCTTTTTTAAGTTTACTTACTATACAAAACCTTGGTTTTTGAGCCATACACTAAAAAAAGAAAAGAAAAAAAAATCGATTCTCTTTGTTCGTTCTTTAGTTGCCTGCTCCCGTTTCTTCGCCTGGGACAGTACCACTGTTGGGCCTCACCCCACTCTGGATTCTCGGCTCCGTGCGGGTGCTGCCCTCGGCCGGAGGGTGCTGCCGCCGTGCCCAGGGTACCCGGCTCCCGGCGAGGGTCGGCGGGGCGGCCCCGGCGCTGACAGACCGTGATCCCCCCGAGCAAGTGTGCAGCGCTGGCTCGCCCGCTCCTCGCTGCCTCCAGTTACATCCCTGGCAGGAGCCCGCGGCTCTCGGCTTCGCTTTCCAGGGTTATTTTTGGCCGGGGCCGCCGCATGCTGATGGCAGCGAGGCGGCGAGGCGCCGGCGGGGCCCCCGGTGGGGCGGGCGGGGAAGGGGCGGCGCACACCCCGCGCCCGCCCCGGCTCCCCCGCGACGCCGGGCGCCGGCCGGGGGCCGCCGGGGGCCGAGCCAGCCCGGTCCCGCCCGGGGAACGCCTCTGGGCTCCCCACGGCCGGCTCTGCAGCCTGCGCCAGGGCTGCCGCTCCCCAGCGGAGCCACATCGGGCAGGCGGCAGCCGCCATGGAGCGGACCCCCATCCCCGTGCTCACCGTGCAGACGGCGCCCTACGAGGACCAGCGCCCGACGGGCGGAGGGGGCCTGCGGCGGCCCACGGCGCTCTTCGAGAGCCAGCGCAACTACCTGCCCAACTTCGTGCAGAGCCTCCTCTCGTCCGTCGACCTCCGCGACCGGCAGGGCTGCACCATGGTGGTGGGCAGCGACGGCAGGTACTTCAGCAAGACGGCCATCGAGATCGTCGTTCAGATGGCCGCGGCCAACGGGGTAAGCTGTCCCCTCAGGCTTCCCGCCCTCCCTCGCCGGCCCCGCTCCCCTCCCTGGCAGCAGCGCCCGCGCTCTGCCCGCTCCAGCGGGAAGCACGGGGCAGAACCTTCTACAGTCGTCAGCCGGACAGCGCTCAAGCCACAGACGGAGCCCGGAGGGACCCGGGTGCGGCTGTGTTCCGGCGCTGTCCGCAGCAGGTGGCCGAGCCAGCCCCGCACGTGCCCCCGCCTGCGTCCCCTGGGCTGCGCCGCCGCGCCTTGGCGAGCTGCTGGCTCCGTCGGGCTGTGACGGCGGGGATGGTGGCAACCCCTGCAGACTGCCAGCCGTGCCTTGCTGTTTTCACACCTTGTTTTAGGAGGGGGAAGGCATGGGAGCTGAAATATAGCGCTCACTCTGCAGGAGAAGATGTAGCAGAGTTAAAAATAAGTACGCGGGAAACAAAGCATCAGAGAAGCATCTGCTGCTCAGATAAATAATTTTATTAAATAAAACAAAAAAAAAATTAAGATAATTCAACGAAAATGGTGCTGTTGAAGGAGGAGTTGTTCAGAATTTTACCCACACCTTAGGGAAAATAATAGTTATTTTCTGTGGGTCACTTGCAAACAAATTGCAAAATGCAGGACGACAGCAGTGGCAACAACCGCTGGTCAGATGGGATACAAATTTTTCTTGTGCAGTTTTGAAAGTAGGAAGGAACTTGGGAGGAAAAAGTACGTCTTTTTAGATTCATGCACGTTCATGTGTATGTACAGGAGGCTGGAAACACCAGATAATGCAGGCTTGAAGTTCCTACTTCAAACCAGAGTTGAAACTGCTATCTCTGTTACGATGCCTGGACTGTTCCTCTTGATTTGGCAAAAGGAGTGATAAAATTTCATAGTTTTTTTTCCTGTAGGGATTTTTTTTTTCAAAAGCTCAGTACTTTAAAGGCAGTCCTTTTGAGAGATCTTTCAATTTTGAAATGAATCTCTATATGTGTTTGAATTTTCCCTGCTGATTTGTTGTCATATACAAGACCAGCCAGTCTTGTATGGATAATGAGTATTTAAAACTCACTTCTGAAACATGTTCTCAACATGCTGATAATATCAAGTAGATGCTGAGTGATGCCTGAGATTTCAGAGACCGTGTTACATACTGTCTACCTAGTGCAAAATCACTGTTCATGTAGGGACTTGGTAGAGGCCAGAGTTTATGTGGCCCAGGGTGTGGGAGGGTTCTGTGGGGGACACTGGTGAAAGTGGGGGCAGTGGCAAGACTAGCACAGTGGTTCCATCTGCAGTGGCAGGGAAGGGAGTGTAGGGCAGAGGAAGTGGGCTGGTGTGGCTGGTGTGTGGGGAGTTTAAAGGACAACGGGACAGAACATGGAGTGCTGCTCCCTAGCCACATTGCTCTTGTAGCTCAGTGGAGATAGTCTCACTGATGGAATTGTACCTGTTTACCAGGTGGGATAAAGTGCAGCAACAGCTAAAGCAAGAGACCAGCAGCAATAGCTGCCCTACAGAGGCTGAGGTCCTTGCATGCTGTTAGGAGCTACAAGAAAGGGTTCCAGTGCACAGTGGCCACGAGAACTGAGGGGCTGAATAAATTTGGGATTTAGAAGATCAGGGGCTTCTCAGACAGGTTATGCTGACTAATTTTTCCTGTCAGCCTGTCTCCTTCCTACTGCTTCTGTCACATTCTGCATCTCGCTGGAATAGCTTTCTGACCTCACGAGATTTCCAGTTTGAGATGATTCCTTGCTTTCCCCCTTCTTAACTTACTGCAAGTTCCTTAGAAACACAGTTTCTCCCTAGTGCTTTCTGAAGCTAATCCCCAAAGTTTTCTGCTCAAAATTTTCAGAAATACCTGAATTTCATGTATGATAATCTTGCTAATGACACAGTCCTCAGAAATTCAGCAGCCCAGCTAGTAGGGACCTATTGAGAGGGTGTCCCATTTCCATTTTCATGGAAACAGAATGCTCTGTTTCTTCTCTTATCATCTTCACCATGCTCACCCTCACCTCTGTTTCTCTCAAGCACAACATAAATGCATAAGTTTCACATTTACTTAGTACTATTTGTGTGTTTATTTTTTGGCTATTAAAATACACCTTCTGGGAAAATATCTAAATCAACTTGATAGCATTGTTTAGGGATGTGATATGTAAGTAGGGGGAGAGGAGGAGAAGGCTCACGAGAGCAAAGATCTGTCCCTTCGGATGAGGTTAATATAATGAGAAAGCATGTAGCTGGTATCACAGGGAAAGAAGTGAACTGATGTAGGCTGGGTCAGATGAAACGTGGGGAAGGCTTGAAAGTTGCCTTGAAAATGTTCAGCTGCCCTGAGTGCCAGCAGTGCTGATAAACTGAACTTTAATCTCCTTCCTGGAAGACACATACCGAGAGTCATGGCTAGTTGTGCTGGCTGAGTACAAAAATAAAAGGGATTTTCTATTATCATCTGTAAATGGATTGCCCTTTAGAGTTGCTAGGTTCCTCTTGTTCTAACTTGGTGACTCATCCCACATTCCCCCTGTGCTAACAGCCTAGCACGGTTGGCATAGGCTCCAGTGCAAGGAATGAGATGAGGTCCCCTGCTCAGTCAGCTGCCAGTGCTTGGCCTGCCTTCTACTCATCCTCGGTGCCGCTGGCTCATGTCCTCCAGCTCGGGGCTGCAGGTACACACGCCACAGCTGCAGCCTGCACAGCCTTCCCCTGGTGGCAGCAGCTACAGGCTGGCCCATGCTCTGCAGCTGCAAGCAGCACATGCTCCACCAGCTCCTTCTGTTAAGAGCTGAGGTGGCTGACCAGGGCTACCCTTCAGTGGGGCACACAGCTGGGATGGTAGCAAACACCTTTGGGTAAGGGGCTGCGTGTCATTGGAAGGTGGGGGAGCGAGAGGAAGGCCAGACAGAGGTCCTGTACCATTCTGGGTTGCAATAAGCAGTTTGACAAAATGGAGTGGTAGTTTCACCAGTGTCATGCCAGTTGTAGTGTCTGTGAACCTTAATGTCTGGTTCACAGATTCACAGAATTCACAGAAAGTTCCTCTAGGAATTAGATGCAAGTATTTCATTAGACCCACCAACTGGATGGGATGCCTCATTTTTGATGGAAAGTTTAGGATATGTTTAAATGAGAAGCTGTTATTTGTGGGTCTCGGTGGTAGATCAGAAGGCACTGATTCATCTTACACTGAATATGGAAAGTTATGACAACATGCTAGAGTGACTGCAGAGTATTTCTAGTAATGCTGTAGAAGTTTGAGATGGCAGAGAGTTGAGTCTTCTGGTTGTCTCCTATGTAATACCATACTGGTTTTATTTTCCATGGCCTTTCATGCAAATCTTCCCTTCCTCCCTGGGTCTGTGTGATATTTATTTGCTTCTACATTGAGTGTGTGTTCAATCATCTTTAGGGTACTATAGTAAAACATAGGAAGGCACAGCCCCAAGTTGTTAAGGATGTAATCTGGTTGCTTCATGTTCTTTCAAGTATAATTGACTGAGGCATGTGAGAGATTACTGGGAAAAATAATTTTAAAAAGCATTAAGTGACTCCATGGTAATCAGCTGAATAGTCTGAAAAAGCACAGCTGCAAGCAGTAATACTGCATAAAAGTGTTCTTGTAAAGTACTTTTCAGGGTACTTTATTCTTTCAGCTGTGGCTGTTTGCTGAGGGTCTTTGTTTCTGCTGTTGTTACTAAAAGTACAGTGACAAAATAGAACACGGCATAGAGACACAGTGTTATAAGAGATGTTACGTACTTGTGATCTTGTAGCCATGCAAGTTCTTGAATTCCAGGGATAATCTTTCCATGCTATGAAATTGTCCCAAGATTTTCAGAAGGATATTACTGAAACTTTGTGAGTCAGCATGTGGGTACAGTTTGTTTACTGTTTTAGTGCAGATTGTGAGAAGTCAGTAAAAACAGATATTAATTAAATTAATTTTAAAAAAATTAAATGCTAGTTTAGTGTTTGATTCAAAATGAAGAGATTCTGCAACAAGAGAAGACAATCCTTGTGCATTCCTGCCACCAAAATGAAAAAAGCAAAGGAAGATGGATAGCACAGTTACAACTCTAAGGCAGACACTTTCCTCGGGGAGTTTTGTAGAAGTACTGATGACCTTAATATAAGGTGAAACTTTTTAGTAGTCGCTGCAAATAAAATACCAATGTATTACTTATGTAATTTGATTTGTAGGGTCCTTAATTTAGAATACTAAATATTGCAATATTTCTATAGTACAGAAATTAGTATAATAAATAATATTATTTATATTTATAAAGTAGTATAGAAATACTAGCCTCATGACAAGTGCTTAAGGTAAATCAAATTACTCATTTATATTAATACTTGGCATCCAGAAAAATGGAAAAACTGGTTTGTGCAACATCTGCTGAATGGGAAGAAATGAATTTTGGTGAAGAGACAGTCCTAAGTAATTTGTAAATTCTGAATAATTTAAGTATTCTACTAAATTTAAAGAGGACAGTGTTGTGCATGAAGACAAAACTTAAAACTCACTACTTTAGGTTTAGGAATACTGAAAATACTGAAAGCCTGCATGCAAGTGTAAATACATTTATACTTGAGTATCTCCAGATGGATTCAGAGTGGTTGTTCTCGAGCATTTTGTAAAATGTTATCGCTGTCATACTCCTTTTGTTTACCCACACACAATACTGTTTTAAGAGCTGGCACCCATTTCTGACAGCTGTATTTGGAAGATTGAGTCATTGTTCTAGCTTTTTGCATGCTTCATAGTTTAAAAAAGGGAGGGACAATATTCAAAACAAATAATTACAAGTTTTTTTTAAATAATATTTTTCTTTCCATGGTAATTTTTTGTTTGTTTCTTCCATGATAATCTTTTGTTTGTAGCTCTCCTGTTTACTAGTAACATACCATAGGCTTCAGAATTATCTTCAAAAACTGAAAAGAGAAGTAGGTAGACAAACAATCATTCTTTCTTCAGAGCTTCAGGTATAATCTCAGATTGAAGAGTGCATTTTCTTCACATTTTTTAAAATTCAAAAGCAGATCCTGTGATTCTTAGTGAAAGAGAAATGGCTAGACATAGTTTGTGATTGGTGAGAATTACCAAAAAAGTAACTTGTGGTAGAAGTTGATAATTTCTTTGTAATCTTAATTTTTAAAATTCGAATAGTTCACAATAGTTCAAAAACGGGTTAATTAAATAATCTCCTAATCCTTTGCTATTCTGAAATTGTTTGGACCCACACTTCTAAGTAACCATTAGGGTCTTCTTGTGAGATCCCAGAAGAAGGTCATACATATATGAAGGAGCAACTCTTTGTGGACAGGAGCCAGGTAGTGACACCTCCTGTGCTATTGCTTTGCCACACAGACTGTGGAGCTATCAAATCTCCTTCAAATTAGAGAATGAAATCTGAAGTTCAGTTCCCAGTCTGTTTTCAGATAAGAAGTGAGAGGGATTTGGTGTTCTGCCTCCCCTAACTGACCTGCCCCTCCCCTACTGCTCAGTAGTGGTGGTGCTGATGGGGGTTTATTTGATTTTTTTTTAAATTTTATTTTTTTAATATAGATGGTTTTAAGAATTTCCAGGCTTTGACAATATCTTTTTAAGCTCCATATGCAGCTGCCTCAGTTCTCATCTGTGACACATAAACTCCTTTTCTCCCCTTCGTTTTTTGCGTCTTCCTTTTGTGTTCCCCAGAAATTTGAACTCTCTTGTATTTCTTTGTAAATGCATTTCTTGTTGGCTCCTAGATTATTTATATTAAGATGAAACTGTAGTATCTGCGTAGGGGATGAAGGCATGGTTTTGAAATTGGAACCTTGCAGTGGAACTGCACATAATACCAAGCACATTGAGTCAGTGTTTAATAACACCGCCTGAAAGGTTTTTTTTTATTTTAAGAATGGTGGGAACTTCCCCTGCTCAGCTGTGTCCTGAGAAACACACCCTGTGGTTTGGAATAGCCAAGGAGTCACTGATAGCTGAAGGAGGAGCAGTGCTTTCTATGGGGCAGGACATCCAAGGTTGTCTCGGCAATGGAAGTGTAACTACAAGAGACTGCAGACCCTAATGTGGAGTGATACTCGTGGTTAAACTGAAAGGCTGCTCTGTGAAAGTCAATTCTCTTTCTGCATTCTTTCTGTTAAAGCCCCAGCCCTGCAAATACATCCAGGGTCATCCCTAAACTATACTAATACCTGAGAGGATTTGCTGATTTGTGGGGTTACCTGCCAAGTTTTGGTAGCAGGATGATACCCTAGTGTTATGCTTGAGAGCTTTGAAAATCCTTGTCATTGCTGTGCACTTGCTTTACTGTCATACCCAAGCCACTGGGGCTAAATGTGCCAGGTTACGGTATTTTTTGTCTGTGCTCTCTGCAAGAGAGTATGTTTCATACCAAGATTTCACCATTTCTATCCTGTACATATATGCCTATTGTGTGTGTGTTTATATACTAATTTTCAAAAATTAGTACTATTCAGAGTACTTTGGCTTGTTGTTTCCATGTAGATTGGCAGATTGGTTATTGGACAGAATGGGATCTTATCCACACCTGCTGTTTCGTGTATCATCCGAAAGATCAAAGCTGCTGGTGGAATTATTCTAACAGCTAGCCACAGTCCTGGGGGACCTGGAGGAGAATTTGGAGTCAAGTTTGAAGTTGCCAATGGAGGTATTTTGTTTTTAAAGACACTACAACATTGTATCTTGGTATGCTGGAACTGTAACTGTGTGTTTTTCAATTGCTTTGTTAAAACTGTGAAGAACATAAGCATCTCTTTTTCTTTCAATAATATAAGTGTATTTGTGTACATGGGTCTGAAAAATAAGCTTTAAATGTTCATTGAGGCCCTTGGGGTAGCTGTAAGATTTCTATAAACAACAGACTTGCCATCTGATTTTTATAGTCCTTTATGTAGCCATCCAGATTACCGTAACAGTTCTGATCCTTTTATAAAGATGCCTATGAGGGAGCTGTGTTTTTCTCACACTCCTGTGTTGCTTGTCTTGGCATTTATTTTAAAGCTGTAAGCAGTATAACTTATTGTCTTGCATAGAAAAAAGTACTTCCTATGTTTACCCAGGAAGTAACTGGTCTTATCCAGGTATAGAATGTTACCATTTTACCACTGCAATTCCACCATTAAATAAGGGAATTTTTGTATATAGCTAAAGTCTTGTTTTCCAAAATTGACAGCTAACACATGTAGGTATTTTATAGGTTCTGTATATTTTTCATTATAGATCTGTGTACACATAACATTATGTGATGGTTGCTGACAACTTGTATACCTCACACATGTAGAGTGCTTTCCATCTGAAAAAAATGAAGTGAAAGTGCTTATAAAATGTTTCCTTCCCCATTTTGAAGGTGGGAGAACTTGAGATGGGGTGCTTTCTCCCTTCTCTCTTGTGTAATTGAAAAATGGGCATGGTTAAATGAGTGATTTTATAAACAGAATAGGCTTGAATCTCAGAGAGAATAAAGGGACTATGTTAGGTCAGCCAATAAGAAAGCCAGGGTCACAGCACACATATACCAGAGCCAAACCGTTAGATGCATTAGCACTCTATAAACTTTAAAACACCACATGCATCTAAAATCTGCTTGATAAATGGGTAACAGTTGGTGTGGTGCAGTCTGTCTAGCATGCTTTGCCCTTTTAATGAGAATTCAGAAAGGCATTAAGCTTTATATATGAAACACTCCTCAAACACAGGTCACAAGGTTTAATTATTTGTGTTAATCAGCAGGGCCATGAAGAGAAGTAGCTGGTTTAAGTTCCAGCTGAGAAAATGTGGGTTAGGTATTAGGCAAGGTGCTTGAGCTAATACAGTGTTTAGGCACCCCAACCTTCCTAGGAAGGTTATAGTTACTCTATATGCTTGCTCAGTCTATTTTGCAGATCCAGATCGAGCTGAAGTGGCTTGTTTCTGTAGCTGTAGAAGAGATTGTAGAGTGGCTCTGTGGGATCTCCTTAGCTGGAAATGTCAGTAGACAGCATATCCATGTATCAAGAAAGATCTATAGCTAATGGTGTCCCCACCCTTTGGATGGGTCTGGATTAGATGAGTAAGAGGTAATTTTGTAGGCTAAATGATGAGTTAAGTAGCTAGTTTTTATTGTATTGATTTGGACCATCTGGTACACTGCATCTGAGATGGAAGACACCAACTTACATGGCAATGCATTGCATATAGCAGAATTGCTAGAGGAATGGAAAGTTCACGCTGAAAAAGCCTTCAAAGACATTTTGGATGAGGAGAGAGAACAACAAAGGGAATTAAAAAAAATTAATTTTTAGAGTAGAAGTGTAGCTTTAATATCAGCTGTGCAGAGTCAGATAAGCCAGAAAGGACTTGCTGCAATTCACACTCAATTGCAACTCAGGCTCAACCTTTGCACCACATATGGTGTAGTTAATCTAGTAATTTTCGCATCAGGCCTGCAACTTTAATTTAGTTGACAGTAAATCTTTGAAAATAAAGCCCATTTTTCAGGCTTTAGCAATGAAACTAGCTCACAAGTAAGATGTGTTTTCTGTTTCTGAATGACATAAGCTATCAAGATCGTAATTGCTAATTGTTGAGCAATTAAGGTGTTTTGAATTCTAAGAAAGATAAATTTCATTCAGGTAGTGGAGGGAAGCTGCAATGTAGCACCACTGTCAATGTGGTAAGATTTCTGAAAATGGTATTTTTTTCTAATGAAAAAATATGAAGCACCAAGCTGTCCGATTTTCACAGGTGTACGTTTGCAGAAAGTCCTGTGAAACACCAGAACCTGCTGCTGAAGAACAGGCTTTCCTTTAATAGCTGTGTTGAGATTCCATGCAAATTGAAAAAAGGTAGTCTTTGACCAAAAAGCCCAAACAAATATGACTGTGATTACCTCATCTGTCCTGCTCCTGGATAATAATTGATTAAAATACTCTATGTGAATCAAAATGTTGTGAGTAATGCAGTGTATTTCCATTTTTTATTTTTTTGACGAACGTTTTAAACCTGTGTTGTAATGAAAGAACAGACCTTATTTACCACAGTACTTTGTTTTTATTTATTCCATAGTAACTCAGATATATTCAGAAAAATGTAGCACTCATTTTTAAAATAGGAAGTCTTTGTTTAAAAGAAATGACCCACCACATTATTTTCTGTTACAGGACCTGCTCCAGACATAGTTTCAGAAAAAATCTATCAAATCAGCAAAACCTTGGAGGAATATGCCATTTGTCCTGATCTCAGAGTTGATTTATCACGCCTAGGAAGACAAGAATTCGATCTGGAGAACAAGTTCAAACCTTTCCGAGGTATCAGTGTGTACTTATGCTAAATCCATTAAGTCTAAATATTTGTATTGCAGCAGAATTATAACAAGTAATTATATAAGCAGGACTTTAGTTCTTCAAGATGCTTTACCAAAAGTTGTCAAAATACAAGGTGTTATAGAATCAGAATGTTTTGTGGTGGAAAGTACCTTCAGGATCATCTTGTTCCAACCCTGCTGTCATGGTCAGGGAGACCTTTCATTAGATGAGGTTGCTCTGAGCCCAATCCAGCCTGGCCTTGAACACTTCCAGGGATGGGATATCCCCAGCTTCTCTGGGCAACCTGTTCAAGTACCTTAGCACCCTAACCATAAAGATTTTTTTCCTAAAATCTAATCTAAATCTCTTCTCCTTCAGTTTAAAACCCTTCCTCCTTATCATAACCCTATTTGCCTGTTTTGAGATGGTTTTTATAAGAATTTCCTTATACTAAAAGACAGCTATAAGGCTGTTTTGAGCCTTCTCCATGCTGAACTATCCCAGATCTCTCAGCCTGTCCTTACAGGAGCGGTTTTCCATCCCTCTGATCATCTTTGTGGCACTACATTGGGCCAACAGGTCCATGTCTGTCTGGTACAGAGAACATGAGAGCTGGATGCAGCCCTGCAGGTGGGGTCTCAGCAGAGCAGAGCAGAGGGGCAGAATCCTCTCCCTTGCCCCGCTGCCCACGCTGCTCTGGTTGCAGCCCAGGACACGTTTCTCTCTGGTCTGTGGGTCATCCCTTTTCATTCCCAATAACTCCCAAGTCCTTCTCTGCAGGACTGCTCTCAATGAGTTCTTTTCCCACTTTGTACCTGTGTCTGGAACTGCCCTAACCCAGATGCAGCACTTTTGTGCTTGGAGTTGTTGAACTTCCTGAGATTCTCGTAGATCCACTGCTCAAGCTTGTCCAGGTCCCTCTGGATGGCATCCCTTCCTTCTGTTGTGTCAGTTGCGCTGCTCAGCTTTGTTATCTGCAGACCTCCTGAGGGAGCACTCAGTGTCACTGTTGACGTCATTCATAAAGATACTAAAGGGCACTGACTGGTCCCAAGACAGTCCCAAGAAGGTCCCAAGACAGACCCCTGGGGAAACGCACCCCTCACTGGCCTCCACCTGAACACAGAATCATTGACCGCAACACTCTTTCTGTGTACATCCAGCAAAGTCCTTTTCCATTGAGTAGTCCATCCATCAGATCTGTGTCTCTCCAATTAGGAGATAACATGTCATGCAGTACAGTGTCAAAGACATTAAGGAAGGCTAGGTGAATGACACTGGTCTGTCATATATCATCTGAAAAATCAAAGCAGCTGCTGGAATGATTCTAACAGCTAGACACCATTCCAGAAAACCTGGAGGAGAGACTGCAGTGAAGTTTGAGGTTTCCAGTGGAGGTGGGGTTTGGGTTTTTTTAAATAAAGCAATAGGTCTCTCTCATCAAGAGACTCTTCATGTCAGGTGGCCTGTAGTAGACCCCCAACCACAAAGAGTCCTATGTTGATCTGCTTCTTGATTTTCACCCACAGGGTCTCAGTTTGTTCATGGCTGTTATCAAGCTCTTCACAATCTGACTTTTCCTTAATATTAAGCACAACACCCCCACCCCTCCTGTCTGTCTGAAAAAAACAGCCTGTCTCTTCTGAAAAGCCCCCAGCTGCAGTGCTCCAGTCATGTAACTCATCCTACCATCTTTCTGTGACAGCAGTTAGGTCATAGTTTTCTAACTGCACCATGGTTTCTGACTCCTTTTGTATGTGTCCAGTGCTGTGTGCATTTATAGATAAATGTTATATTTGTTTTGCACTTTAGGAGTCTGGGTTACAGACTTTAAAGTGCATCAGACCTCATCTTTCAGCCAAGTATCTTTGCCAAATTTATGCTTGATGGTAGTTAAGCATTAAACACAAACCTTTTTGGTCTAGGAATGGCTTGCTTATTGAAGTCTAATTGACAAAAGATTAAGTGAGACTCTCAGTTTATTCAGTTTTGCTCACACTTTCTGAAAAGCTGTGGGATTTGTACATCCAATGACTCCAAATGTAAAGGGATTGCTTAAGCACATGTTTAATTTTAGGCATAGTGAATACTTTTATGCTTACAATTGATTTAAAATTATCTTACACAGCTGTTTTCTGGAAGAAGTCAAAAACAAATTAAGGAGTCCTGACATGTATTTCAAACTTTATATATATTTCATATATTTCAAATACTCTAAAATTCCATGGCCTCAAGAACTTTTCTGCATTCCTAATGCCCTAGAATTAAAGTGATTTTGTTTTCCACCCAAACTTCACATTTTGACATAATTTAAATTTTGAGAAATAAAATTTTTCTTTTAAAAATGTTCTTAAATTTTTATTTCACTGGAGTGTTTTATTTTACTGCAAATAAGATGTTTGGCTTTTTTAGGCAAACAAAAAGCAAAGAGAATTCAACTCCAGGACCACTCTGGAATCAGAGAATTGGTACAGTATTAAATTCTCATCTTCAAACAGTTTAATCCCTCCAAATAGTATTTTTTAAATGAAAATGAGGTACTCCTCCCCCCAGATATGTATAAAAGTGCATACAAGTAGCTGCAGTTTTTCTGTATTTTAAAAAAACTACAACAAAAAATAATTTCCAGTCACATCTTCCAAGAATGCATCAACCTGAGACAGTAGAGCTACCCTACTGAAGCAATGCAGTTGGCTTATAAATGCATGAATAAATACAATTTACACAGATTTGAGTGCAGATTGAAGGTGGAGAAAGAATGAAAATAATCTAAAAAGTAATTTAAGACACTATCCAATGTATTTGAAACTTCTACTTTTTCTTGAGTTGTATAAACTAGCTCCTGTGAATCAGGGCTACAGAGGTGTTGGAACAACTGAGGTCGTGTTTGCAGGACTTAAAATAATTTTTAAGCTTTAATCCTTCATGTGCTTTATCTTCACATGTGTGAGCAGCTCCACCAGAATTGCTGCATTTGTTCATATGTGTAAAGCTCAGGGCCTACTAAAATGCTGTTAGGAGCAGAGCATAGAGAATATGAAATAATATAATCTTGGTGAGTGTTTAAAACTTTCAGCATATACCGTAGAATTGACTCTTTCTTAAGTAGGTTCTATGGGTTGTTTTTCAGTCTTGAGAACCCTTTTTTGTTTCTTCAAACATTGTCACAATCTATCCTCTGTGTTCTTCTCAGGCTCAAAAAACGTCTGTATCATTTTCATGTTACTCTAAAGAAGAGCATTAGTGTGAGATCAGTGTTTCTGAGCAAAATTGGATGAGATTCTAAGTATGATTTACTTATATTTACAATATAGATACAATCTAATACAATATACATTAAAATATTTACAATTTGCCTTATAAGTAAGATATTTCAAGATACTTATTTAACCAGATGAAAAGACATTTGTATAACATATGCTTTTTAATTTAATCAGGAAAAGTAATTCATTCCAAGATGACTGAGAAGCATGGCTTTTGACAGTTGTTCGGTTACTGCTTTCATTATGACAGACTTATTTTCATTAATTCATTTTTGTTTAATGTTTTACATCCAAAATAACTGGAAAAATTGTAGTGCTCTGCTTTTGTGAATTTAAATTTCAAGTTATCAAGACCTTAGCAAAAAAGAGATGTATATCTGAGCCTAACTTTCATAAATCAATGAGCTCTACAATGCAAAAGTATAGTTTATTGTCCATCTACAGCAACTTGAATACAGGTACTCCTGATGCCAAAATTTAGAATAGGTTGTATGTCTCTCCTGAAGGAATGATGCAGATAGACAATGTTGTCAGATAAAAGAGTAGAATCTCTGGTGTCAGAATTGTTGTGAATATCTTTTTCCTCTGAGAATAAACCTATTTAGCTTGCAAAGTTTTTCAGTGGTTTAGTGAATGATCTATAGTTTACTTCGATGTAACATACAATCATTAATGCCTTCAATGAAACAGAAGCTGTCAACTTACATTATCTCTGCAGTCTTTTGGCAGGTGAAACTGCTGATCTTTTCAAGGCTTAAAGCTTGATAGTAGCCACACTGAAGGCAGAGGGAGCCTTAGACTTTTCTGCTGTGTACTTCTAAGCAAAGCCATGTCATATAGGCATTGTGTGCTCTGATTTTAGTTCAGCTGAGTGGAAGAGAGCTGGAAGAAATAACTTTGCTTAGGTGAACTGTAGTCACTTTTTTTTTTTCTTTGTGATTTTTCTAGTGGAAATTGTGGATTCTGTGGAAATCTACCTCAATCTCCTTCGAAGTATTTTTGACTTCAATGCCATCAGAAATTTGCTGACTGGACCCAATCAGATTAAAATAAGGATTGATGCCATGAATGGAGGTAGGAACTTGAGTATATTGGGACAAAACTGTAGGTACACTGAAATAGCTTCCCAAAAAAAAGTTGTACACTGCAATGGTTTCCAAATAACAATATATAAATGTTAGACTTTTATGTAGTAGAAGTTAAGGCTAGTAAGATAGGATTTGAACCTTACACTACCAACAAAGGCAATTTTAACGACCGGTTAGATTTCTTACTAGGCGAAGAGGTTTTATCTTACTTGATAAATAAGTAAATACATATGTTTCCAATAAAAGTTTTCTTTCTGCATTTGGAAGCAAGCAGGATGAGGTAATCTTGCCATGACAGGGTGATGAGGTATATTACAGTGTCCAGTGACCAAGGAGGTTACAAGGCAGTCTCTACTAAGAGGAAATGATAAATGGTATAAAACTAGTTAAGTCTGAATAAATAAATTAAAGAGTTAGCTGAGACCTCTGTCTCACTAATGTTAAAAGTGAACAAATTTCATAGTACTGTGGACAAGTTGAAAGTGTCATGGAAGACTGCAAGGGGATCAGTGGTGTGCTGATACTAAAAAAATACAAGCTGTATCACAGCTTGGGGAAACACAGACCAGGATAAGATCTATTTTAGGCTACATTATGAGTATATAAATAAGGATTTCTGCAGATGAGTGGAAGGGTTGGAGTGCAAGTAAGACTGTTCAACATTATCTGACAGAAAACAGATTAAATCCAGCAGACCAGGTTTCATTCTTTAATGGGATTACAAAAACAGACCCAAAAAAGGAGCTAGAT
The DNA here is from genome assembly GCF_971803275.1 of Cyanistes caeruleus. Taxonomy (NCBI): domain Eukaryota; kingdom Metazoa; phylum Chordata; class Aves; order Passeriformes; family Paridae; genus Cyanistes; species Cyanistes caeruleus. The sequence goes on from NC_141732.1 coordinate 55,206,984, forward strand.
AGACTTAGAAAACTTCCGTAAAGCATTTTACCTCGTACAGTGTGATAATTGCTGTTTGAAGTACCATGGTGAGTTCACAGTCAGTTTGAACATACAATTCACTGTGGCCAAGGATTATAGTCTGCATCCAAGCAGTGTTCTTCATCCAGCCCAGTTTTGCTAGGCTGTGTCAAAAGGGCAGATGGTGTCCTTGAGCAATGCAGAGGGAGCAGTGAGGAAGGCACTGCCTCTTGCCATCTACTATACTGGAGAGAATATTACTGAAATACTTAGGAGCTTTTATGTTCAGGTCTGTTACTGACTGTTAAGAATTTTTTACATGTTGTCAAAAACGTGTATAGTCTGTCGTAGGGTTAGAGAAACTGATGCATCACAAACATTTTAAAGGACTTAGTTCGTTTACTTTATTTGCAAGGTGGCAGAATTGGCTTCATGACCATGCATTTTGGTGGAGAGATGGATATCTATAATTTAAAGCACATGTAGATTAAGTGTATACAAATGGAACGTATTTTTATGGCTGTACACACTGGTACTGGTAACAGTGGCAGAAAAAAGAGTAATTTGACAGGAGTTCAATTTAGATAAGAACCTGAATCATGGTATATTTTACAGTATTAGCATCTACATTTTCAGGAAGTTTCTCTCACACAGTTTTACCTCAGGTCTCAGCTGCTCCAATTAGCAAGATTTGGGAGTAAGAAAGGAGAAAGAGATAGCAGTTACTTATGCATGTTTTACCTCTGAGTGACCTGTTCACACCTGCATAAGGGATGCAGAGTGCTCAGGTAGTGACCTTTTAGTCACCAAATACATGTAATAATTACGGTATATAACAGCATAGTGTTTTAGTTGGTCATATCTTTAACAAAATAAAGAAGTATTTTGGAGTTAGTTTTGAGAAAATTTTAATTTATTCTCTGCATGGTAGCAAATAAAATGTAGTAAAATCCTTGGGTGGACAAATCTATTGCAATTTTCACATGAATTGGAATCTAAAGGTAGGTGTATTTCTTGTATGTATTCACCTACTGTTTACTTTCCTTTCTACTACATGTTATTTAGACACATAGAATAGCATTTTATTTATATTCTAGTGAGAAAAACTCCTTTATGTGTATGATAATTTCTTTACTTAATAATGGGTAAAAAAACCCTCAGAAATCTTTCACCATTGTCATTTTCACGTAGAATTGATTATTTTCGTGCTGATTAATTATTTACTTTGAGGACAGTCACATACTCCTCTGTGAAATAATAGTTTTGGGGGTTGTTGCAAGGACAGATGTATAGAATTGCTGAAAGTATGTTTTGTATGCAGTGTCCACAGTGCTGTGAAAAATTTGAATGTCAAGCATACGCTTTTGTGATTGCATGGCAGATTTCTGTTTTCACAGTTATGGGACCCTATGTGAGAAGAATCTTGTGTGATGAACTGGGAGCTCCTGCAAATTCTGCCATCAACTGTATTCCTCTGGAGGATTTTGGTGGACAGCCTCCTGATCCAAATTTAACATATGCAACTGCCTTGCTGGAGGCTATGAAAGGTGGCGAGTATGGATTTGGAGCTGCTTTTGATGCTGATGGAGTAAGTATTTATATCTGTCTTGAGGTTCCACATTAATTGTTGTTTTGTCTGGGGTCAGATATGTGACGTGTAATATAATTTATCTGCTTTTCAGTAACCCATTGAAGCTGAAAGTGGTATTACTTTCAGATACAGATGGTAACATTTGCAACCCATAAATCAGACACATATGTTATAATTTTTCTCTGCAGATGACTGCAAATCAAGCAGAATTTGAAGTCAGGATGAGAATTACTTAAATATGGGGCTGGTTATGTCTTGTGCTGGTATAACACTTTTTTCCCTGGGTAGGAGCAGACAGCATATATATAATACAGACTTGTCACAGTAAACAGTAACAACATTAAGTCCTTTTTTGGTTAACATCATGAATTAAGGGATTTTTAGCTAAATAAAGCACTGATTATGCTTATGCTGATTATGATTATCTGTTTATTTTAATGTTTTAATGTCATATTATCAGCATAATAAAAAACTATGTATTACAAAAGAACTTTCTCCCCTGGCAAGGTGGGAGAAAGATTAAAAGGTTCTGAAGAACAAAAGCTGTTTTCTATTCTCAGTAAACACAAAACGCTCTCCTACTCCCATCACAGTGCATGTCATTGGCAAAAAAGATTCTCCTACACAAGCATTCTCTTGGCAGAGCTACTGAAGTGACATGTAGGAGGCAGAAGCTATAATCTGATCTGGAGCTTTGATTTGCAAGGCAGGAGGGAGTGATGGTGTGATAGTGAAATTATAAACCTTCCAGAATGATGGCAGTAAATTTTTCTGCCCATAAAGGGATGTGAGTAGCCCAAAACCTGGCCTTTTTCTCTCTACCTCCACTTGATCTACGGAAAGAAATTGGGTGTCCTCGATACATGGAATTTAGGATGCTATTTTAAATTTCTTTTCTTCTCCAGGACCGCTACATGATCCTTGGCCAAAATGGTTTCTTTGTTAATGCATCAGATTCACTGGCTATAATTGCTGCCAATCTGTCTTGCATTCCATACTTCTGTCAGATGGGTGTCCGAGGATTTGGCAGAAGCATGCCTACCAGCACAGCTCTGGACAAGTAAGATGAAATATTTATTTGTATCACCTTGGTCATTACATTATTTAGCTCTACTTTTTATTACATAGCAATTCCGAAATTGAAGTCTTTTGATAAGAGCTTCTGATTTCCCAATCTTTATGTGCTTTATTTTTCAAACTGGTTTTGACAAGATTTTGGTTTTACATAGACTAATTTTTCTCATCTTTACTTGCATTAAAATAATTTATTTCAGTCTGGAAAAAGTAAATTGGTAAATCTCATGTACAGATATTTGACTGTATTTTTCCAAAAAAACTTTATTCTTTTTATTAGTAGATAATGGTTTACAGCCTAATCTGGCAGCCCTTTTAATGAAAGTCATGGAAGTTTTAAAAAGATAAAGTAATAATTCAGTACTAAACAAGTATTCAAAAGATCAATACCCTTCCCAAACTGATGAAATGTGAGCATTTTGTGTTAGCAGCTGAATTTTTAACAAATTTCATCCAGGCCTTAATTTTCTGTAAATATCAAGACAAGGTGATTACATATTATTGCATTAATATATTCTGCTTGTTGGCTGAATCAGTTGTGTCTCAATGTTCATCTGGCTGCATAGCTTTACTATGACAAGAGTGATCTGCTGCTCCCCTTAAATATGTATCCTCAGGAAACGGTAATTATAAAGTGAAATGTAGGTTGTGTGGAAAGGTTGTTTGCTGTATTTACAGTTTGCCTATTCAGGAAGTTTAGAAACGTTACTAAATTCAGAGATTGCAGCTCCCTCTAATGATTGACAGAGTCTTTGGAAATACATTCCTTACTTATGGGTAGATAGTTTAGTTTAAAAAATACTGTTAGGTCGTGTTTGATGTGTTTTGTTTATTCTGTTCAGCAGTCCAAAAATCTCATTATTTTTATACTGAAATATGGTATAAAAAGAGTAGAGTTCATTTTGTATATAAACACCATATCTGCATTTGTGTAAGTACTGAAGAAACAATGACACTTAAATATGTTTTTCTGTCTTCTTTTCATGAAGTTTGATAAGTGTGTTGGAAAGCATGAGCTCAAGTCCCTTTCAATAACACTGACTGTTTGAATTATATTCTTTGCAATGTTTACTTGACCTTCTGGCGCAAAGATCATCTCATGCTGGTTACTGCCTTATTTAGTTTTGTGGAGCTGAGCCTGATTATTAAATAAAACTGAGCAACTGATAATGATGGAAGGATATAGGTATTTTCCCTTCCATTCTTACAGACATTTATTGTTATGAAGTTTTCAGTCTGTATCCAGGACACTCGATTTATTTCTTTTTTATTTTGTTCTGTAGTTCTCCTTGTTTTCTTCAAGATTTATGAGTTACATGTTGTCATGTAATTCAGTGTAGATCATGCAGTTTGCACACAGATTCGGTGTTTCTGAGCCCCCTGCCATGGGCAGGGTTATCTTCCACTAGTTGTGCAACTTGGGTAATGAGGCTGGAGCACTGTGGCTGGTAAGGATTGAGGTAAAACTGCCACTGAGTTCCTCAGCCTTCTTCTTGTCCTCTCTAACCAGGTTTCTTGTTTGTTTCTGGAGAGTCCACAATTTTCCTAGTCTTCCTTTTATCACCAATGTACTTAGAAAAACTATTCTTGCTGCTTTTGTCTTGCCTGGCCAGGTTTAATTCTATCAGGGCTTTAGCCTTCCTAGCCTTATCCCCAGCTGCTTGGACAATTCATCTGTATTCCTCACAGGCAACCTTGCCAATACCAGTTCTACCCTCTCTGGACTTTCTTCTTGTGTTTAAGTGTGTCTAGAAACAACTTGTTCATTCATGGGCTCCCTGGTGTTTTTGCATTCCTTCTTCTTTGTTGGGATGCATCTCTGTCAAGCTTGTAGGATGTGATGCTTGAATGTTACCCAGCTTTCTTGGGCCCTTCTTTACTCCTGGGCTTTGTCCCATGGCACTCTATTGAGCAGATCCTTGAAGAGACCAAAGCCTGCTCTCCTGAAGTCCAGGGTAGTGAGCTTGCTGTGTGCTCTCCTCACAGCCCTGAGGATCTTGCATTTTGCCATTTCATGGTCACTGCACATCACATTCCACACCAGCCCCTCACTGTGGCGAGATCAAGGTTCTGCTTAGGATGTCTTCTTCTTAGCTCCTCTGTCACTTGAAGAAAAAGAATTTTTCCATGCTCTCCAGGAGCTTCCTTGGTTGCAAGTGCCCCACTGTATTGTCCCTTCAGCAGATACCAGGGTGATTGAAAGCCCCCATGAGCACCAGGGCTTGTGAATGTGAGGCTGCTCCAGTCTGTAGAGGGCTTTATATATTTGGTCTTCATGGTCAGGTGGCGAGTGGCAGACCATCACTGTAATGCCTCCTGTCACTGCTCTCCCTTTAATCCTGGCCCATAAGCTCTGTGCAGCTCTTTATGTGTCCCTGACTGGTGTGTGTGGGCTGACTGCATGGGTTAGAATGCTATTAAGAAGTATCATAGACACCTTCCTTGGAGGTTCACTGAGCTTTGGCCTGCTTCTGAACCTCAGTAATAACAGTGGCTTCCTCTGGGAGAACTGGATCCATTCCTGTCCTCTGTCTTCTGAGGTCACAGAAGTCTTTCCTGAAGTCTGTGCTAGACAGTGAATAAAAACCACCTCTTTTTATGGTGTGTCCATATTGCGTGGCCACAGTTTAGCCTAAATAATTAAGCTGGAGCTTTTCCTTAGCTCTGTTAAAGAAAAACAAATATGACAACAACTTAAGGATTTAGAAAATCTGTTCCTTTTTCACTTGTGTGCATGATGTGTTGCTTAAGATTTTTTCAAAGGGCATTGTTAAACTTAAAAAAGAAGGAAGCAATAATCCAAAGGACCCTAAGTGTTGCTTAGGAATATGGCATTAGCAAATGGAGCAGTGAATTACAAGAGAATTCACTCAAAATATTTAACCAGTGTTGCATGTGTTTGATTGAAGTGACTGCTGAAACACACTAGTACGTACTGTAGGGAGAGGATAACACTTCACAGGAAACATCTGGTTTAATATGCTCCAACATCAACAGGATTGTGGCAGTACGTCTCCAGACTTCAATTCTCTGGCAATATGTACCCTTAGGCTGGTGTTCCTTTTGTTTTGGGGAATATGAACCTGTGTTCCCTGTTCAAAAATCTATTCTTGTTTCATATCTGATTTATCTGATGCCTGCATAACAGGAAAGGAAATTAAATACTGAGATGTTAGCTAACAGTGCACAAAATGAGAATCACAAGGGTGAATAAAAATTGTTTCTGTAGGAAATACAGAGTTGGGTGTGTGTATAAAATAAAAGTCAAGATGGCACTGAAGAAAAGGGTTACTGAGAGGATACTACTGTGACTCGCATCATCTGAAAGCAAGGCTCTTTCAACAGCATGTAGGTGCTGTATTTATAGTTAGCCTGGGCAGAGCTAAGCACCATATTGTGCTGTACCCTGCCACTTTACATCTGGGAGCCTATCTCTTAATGCAGCTTTGACATATTAGTGTTCTGTCTGCTAATTGTCTGTTTATTGTCTGGTCATCTAGAGATGCTTTTAAGGGGGGCTGCAGTGACAATGAGGGTTCTGGCATGTTTAAAGAAATGTCCTGTTGTTGCGAAGAGCAGAGATACTATGAGCTCTAACCAGTCTGCCGTGGTTGCAGAAAGGAAGCTTCCCCTGGCAGCAACAAACATTGTGGTTTAGAGTGTGGTCCATTTTGTCTGAAGCACATCAAGAAGCTTTGCTTATGTCATACAAACATTTTGGTTGGAAAAGACCAATAAGATCATGAAGTCAAATCCATCCTTCTTACCTCCCTCCCTCCCTCCCTCCCTCCCTCCCTCCCTCCCTCCCTCCCTCCCTTCCTTCCTTCCTTCCTTCCTTCCTTCCTTCCTTCCTTCCTTCCTTCCTTCCTTCCTTCCTTCCTTCCTTCCTTCCTTCCTTCCTTCCTTCCTTCCTTCCTTCCTTCCTTCCTTCCTTCCTTCCTTCCTTCCTTCCTTCCTTCCTGCCTGCCTGCCTGCCTGCCTTCCTGCCTGCCTGCCTGCCTGCCTTCCTGCCTGCCTTCCTGCCTGCCTGCCTGCCTTCCTGCCTTCCTGCCTTCCTGCCTTCCTTCCTGCCTTCCTGCCTGCCTTCCTGCCTGCCTTCCTTCCTGCCTGCCTTCCTTCCTGCCTGCCTTCCTGCCTGCCTGCCTGCCTTCCTGCCTGCCTTCCTTCCTGCCTTCCTTCCTGCCTTCCTTCCTGCCTTCCTTCCTGCCTTCCTGCCTTCCTTCCTGCCTTCCTGCCTTCCTTCCTGCCTTCCTTCCTTCCTTCCTGCCTTCCTTCCTGCCTTCCTGCCTTCCTTCCTGCCTTCCTTCCTGCCTTCCTGCCTGCCTTCCTGCCTTCCTGCCTTCCTGCCTTCCTGCCTTCCTGCCTTCCTGCCTTCCTGCCTGCCTTCCTGCCTTCCTGCCTGCCTTCCTGCCTTCCTGCCTGCCTGCCTTCCTGCCTGCCTTCCTGCCTGCCTTCCTGCCTTCCTGCCTTCCTGCCTTCCTGCCTTCCTGCCTGCCTTCCTGCCTTCCTGCCTTCCTGCCTTCCTGCCTGCCTTCCTGCCTGCCTTCCTGCCTTCCTGCCTGCCTGCCTGCCTCCCTCCCTGCCTGCCTCCCTGCCTGCCTCCCTGCCTGCCTCCCTGCCTGCCTCCCTGCCTCCCTGCCTCCCTGCCTCCCTCCCTGCCTCCCTCCCTGCCTGCCTCCCTCCCTGCCTGCCTGCCTCCCTGCCTGCCTGCCTTGCCTGCCTGCCTTCCTTGCCTTCCTTGCCTCCCTGCCTGCCTGCCTGCCTGCCTTCCCGCCTGCCTGCCTTCCCTCCTTCCCTCCTTCCCTCCTTCCCTCCCTCCCTCCTTCCCTCCCTCCCTCCCTCCCTCCCTCCCTCCCTCCCTCCCTCCCTCCCTCCCTCCCCTTCCTCCCTCCCTCCCCTTCCTCCCTCCCTCCCCTCCCTTCCCCCCTTCCCACCTGCCCTTCCACCACTTCCTTTCATTTTTGTCTTTGTTCTCTTTCTTACCTTCCACATTCCATGTTTTTCCCCTGTTCCTCTTATCCTTCCCATTCAGTGCCCCTCTTCTTCTTCAAATATATACCTCAGGCCATGGGGAACAACGCACCACATTACACTTGTCTTTTTCTTTATTTACTTGAATTCTTAAGATACAAATCCCGCACAGATTTTTTGTCTGTCTTTACTTGTACATTTCTTCTGTATTGTTGGTCATCTGAAAAAGTATGTGCCAGAGGCAGGATAGGCATTGTGTTTCTTTTTCTCTACCTGAACACCTTCTACTATTGAGTTTAAGGGATTTTTTCAACATAAAGGCTTCTCCAAGTCATAAATGTGTCTTTCTGCATAGTTCATACTGCATTCACTTTGTGACTGTGTTTAGTTCAAGTTATGCCAGCCATGACCTTACTCTTTTTATCTTTCTTCAGCAGGATAATTCAGTCTCACTCCCTCTTATCTGAAATAGGCTCACTGTGAATTTTTTAAGACACCTCTGTCAAACTGAGTCCATGTCACATATACGCAGTTTTTAAATTAGATAGAGCAGAAGGACAATTTGTGCTATGTAATGCTGCAGAAGGACAGCTGTATAAAACCTTCATGAATGTAATTTAACATGTTTGAAATATAATGTAAAGTTGGGGACCACTGTGATGGGAAAGGTGTTCAGGATTTATAACTTCTAAAGTAACATTGCAATATTGAAAGTGTCCATATAAATCCTCTGTATACTTATATATATAGTAAAATAAAATATTTTTTCTATAACATCTTTCAAATATGTTCTACAGCTAAATGTTTTATTTACACAGATATGACATAGAATATGAGATATGAGAAGACTTGTAGAAAAAAAACCAACTATCATTACAAGGCACTAATGTTCTTTCTTTAGCTGTGCCTCTTAGTTTTATTTCTACAATGTGCTTGTAATCTAGATACTATACTTTTGTCCCTGAATGTTTTTTAAGCAGTGGAGGTGATTTATCATTGCAAACATTTTCAAAGATATCCTTAGGGAATTGTCTTGGTCTTTATGTTTTCTTTGATGCTGGATTTGTCATGACTATAGCATGTTTTCACCAGTGCAGGCTAGGATAATGAAACACTGGGTAGTCAAGCCTATAGTGGGTTTGCAACAGTCAAATATGCCACACTATAGTCAGGACAGGCTACATTTTAAATGTATATGGAGTAAATGTTTATTCTCAACACTTTACAGGACACCAGCCTTTGGATACTGAAGCGCTTTTTCAGTGAAAGATAAGAATGGGCATACATCAATCTATTGCATACTGTTGACATTTACAGGAGAGAATTAATCTTGTGTTCCTCAGTGGCTGCTCATGAAGAAAAGAACAGAAAATATGTTGGCATCATGTCCTGTGAAATATCAGTAGAATATTGCTATTTTAATAATATTTGAGGATCTGTGTTGTCCTTTATGGATTAATGGCAAGAGATGCTAAGCAATCCCATGGCTTTTTTCTTTTATTTGGCACACAAATAAAAATGGGATTTGAGAGGGATTCCCTGGCCAGGTCTGGGCCTGAAGGCAGGTGTTCCCTGTTGGGAATGGCAGGCTGCAGAGCAGCCTTACACAACACACAGCTCTAACTCTTACACAAAGGTAGTTAGATTCTGGCCTGTGTATGGAATGGACTGCTATAGTTTCTTGGCTTAAAATGAGCAGGTTCTTTGGTTGTGCAGTGTGAAGCGTGCAGGACTGAGCACATAAAGGTATACTGAAAGCTTTATTAATGTAGGAAGAAAAGATGAGTTGAAAACTATGCAGTGCTCTGTTTCCAGCTTAATCTTTGGCTGATAATGAGGTCAGTTTATCGACCAGAGTTAGAGAGATAGAAGATTTGGTGCTTCGTGAGAAAGAAATGTTTTGTAACCTTGATTAACTCCTGTTTAAAAGTATGTGTATTTGTAATTCTCACAAACAGACTTTTGTCTAGGCTTAATGGGCCATATCTGAAAAACTACCTGAGTAAAAGAAGCACTGGAAAATGCCTGGAGCAGGCCTTGCAGTGTGCAGGATTGATGGTGCGTAACAGAAAGTCAAAGATGTCTTAGTATCACATGTCTTATATCTCAAAAAGTATACAGGTACAAATAAACAGCAGGAATTCCAACAAATGTCCTTAGAAAAAGTCCAAAAGTGTTTTAATTAAAACAATCTGAGGAATTTTGCATCACATCAGTTACAGATGACTTTGTGACTACTTAAAGGTTAAAGGCTCCTTTCCTTTCATGGTCTTATGCAGTCTTATTGTGTGCTTCAACTTACAAAGGCTCCCTGGTATATCAGCATGTCTGAACATGTTTTGCTCAGGCTGGAAAGCACAGCTGGTATCAGCCCAAGAGCAACCTCTCCCATCAAAGGATTTTTTGTCAATGGGTGACCTTCATGGAGAATGCTTCCTGCTGATTTAAAAGAAAACTTTTCTGGCACAGAGTTTCAAAACAATGTGTTTTGTTTCTAGGGTGTATTTTAAAGTATTGTCTTCTTAGGTTGTTTAGAAATTAAGAGGACAGTAAATTATTGTTTAGATTCTGTGTTTTTTGAAGAAGATCACAATAAGACTGGGAGAGCCAGAGGACTTGAAATTATTTTAAGAAGTTTGAGAGTCCTGTTAGACTAGATTGTACTTTAAGTAATAGTCACTTGAAATGTTATATTAATTTTGAGGGAGAAGAAACATTGTCTCATGTTTCCTTTTGTGGGGAAATGAAAGGGACCTAAAATCTTTCCGACATCAACAATTCTTTGATTCTGTAATGTTATTAATGTCTTGTTTCTCACATGTAGTAACAGACTATACCTATGGCATACTATACGTCCTTCTTCTTTTTGTATTTTTTCTATGAACAATATCATATACTTGTGAAACTGCTTTCTTCCTTTCCCTTCCCAAACAAGTCCTACAACCAAAAAGAGCGCTTGCTAATTTTCAGTCTCTGAAATGTACAGAGCATTTTGCAGGAGAGAGAAAGGAAAACTAGTGTAAGCCAGGCAATCCAAATCTAAATGGCATCCTTAGGGAGCTACTAGAATAAATCTAGTATTTAATTAGGTCTAATCAACCTAATTGCCTGGCTCATAAAATGATGGGGTTGAGATAGTAGATGTCATTTACTGTCATTTTTACAAGGCTTTTGAAACTGTCCAGTGTTATTCTTGTATCCAATTCAGGATTTTTATGGTTTGAACAGGTGGAGATCTAGGTAGGTAAAAGTCTGGTTTGATGCTCAGACTCATGGACAATTAACTAATGAACTGGTAAAAAGTGGGGTACTGCAGGGGTCTGTTCTGTGACCTGTCCTGTTTAACATCTTTGTGAATGGTCCTTAGGGGAAGATGGAGGACACAGTTTGTAGATGACACTAAGTTGTGTGTGTGGTGCCTGTTCATGTGCTGGAGAACAGAGCCAGCAGACATAGAATCATCAAGGTTGGAAAAGACTTACAAGATCATCCAGTTCAACTGCTCATCTGGCACTGCTGCTGTTGCCCCTAAATCACTAAACCAGATCCAGATACCTCTTGAACATATCCGGGGATAGTGACTCTACCACCTCCATGGGCAACCTATTTCAGTGCCTGACTACTACAACAGTGAAGATATTTTTTTTCTAGTGTCTAATCTGAATATTCCATATCTTAGTTTTAAGGCCATTTCCTTTGTCTGCTCACTGTAGGCGCAGTAGAAGAGACCAGCCCCCTCCATATAACAACCTCTTTGCAGAGAAATTGTAAAGAGTGATTAGGCCTCCCCTGAGCCTCCTCTTTTATAGACTAAACAAACTCATATCCCTCAGACATTCCTTATATGACATGTTTACTAGATCCTTCATGAGCCTTGTTGCCCTTCTCTGGACGTGTTCCAGAATCTCAAAGTCCTTTTTGAAGTGAGTGGCCCAAAAATTGACGTAGTATTCAAGGTGCAGCGTCACTACTGAGGCATACCAGAGGATGGTCTCTGCGCTGGTCCTGCTGGCCACACTGGTTTTGATAAAGTCAGGGGAACCTGGACAACTGGCAGGAATGGATGGCGAAGACCTAATGAGATTTGGCAACGACAGACTGTGAATCCTGCCCTCAGAAAGGCAGAACCCTACAGTCATGCAGACTGCAGCAGAGGAACTGAGGAGCAGCTCTGCAGAGACAGGCCAGCGTCCTGGAGGACAGCTGTCTGAAGTTGTGTGCTCTGGAATCAGAAGAGGCCAGTGACACCCTGGGCTGTATGAATAAGAATGTGGTGCAGAGAGTGGGGGAAGTGATTCTCTGCTATCATGTGTGAAACCACTCCCAGATACTTGTGTTTGGTTTGGGGTCCCCACTATAGGAAAAACATCAGTAAAGAATAAGATGATCAACACAGATAGGGGTTGGAGCACAGGCCCTAAGAAGAGAGGCTGGGGAACTGGGTTTGCTCAGCCTGGAGACGGATGGATTCTCTGGTGGGACCTAACAACAGCTGCCCATACTTGGGATGTGGTTGCCCATGTGTCCTGCCCATACATGGAGTGGCTGTTGAGAGCCAGGCACTTCCCAGCTGTGCATGGTGGAAGGACAAGAGACAAAGAAATTTGAAAGAATCAAGTCCTGTGCGCAGGATATTGCACTAGAGACCTTCTATGGTCACTTCCAATCTAAATTATAGTACTGTGTCCTTATAAAGAGACCTTTGCTGGAAAGCCCTTACACCACCAAGATTGTTGAGCCTGCCTGCACCTTTGCACTCTTGTAATTGCCATGTAGCAGTTTTATAGAAAAAAATTATGTTGCCTTATATTATTTATTTTTTTATTTTCTTCAAAACTAAGGAGTTGCCCATCTGGAGAAACTACATTGTTTCTGTCCTGATCATTTTCTGAGCTATCCTGCTGACTCTGCATCAGAGGATGGTAGTATTATAGTACTCAGGAGGTGAAGAAGCAGCTAGGGAGGCAATCAGTAACTTTTGATATGTACCTAAAGCCATTCTTTCTGTATTACTCAGATAATTCAGAGTACTGGTAACCCAATTTGAATTGCAGTCAGTACAGAGTTTTGTAACACATGTAGTGGATATATTCACATCTGGTTTGCATCTTTGTCAATGAGCATAGGCACTGTGAACCAGCTGACTTCACTCGTAAGTAAGGAAAGAGTAATGAATATGAGACATGTATCCCTGAGTTAATGGAGGGTATTTTCCCTGTGCTTAGTTCATAGGATTATTGTATTTCCGGAAAGAGACCATGAGTCTTGCCAGTCTTCAGTTATGACATTTTTGAGGTGCACCTCACTGAGTATCTGCAGAAGAACATAAAGAGAATACCTCTTTATTACACCTTATAATTTATCATGCCATTTTTCTTCTCTTTTCTAAAATCTTCGTGACAGTTTCTGTAGAATTAGAAGTCTTACAAAGCATTTTCTCCTTACCTTCATAGACCTTTGTATTGCTGAAAAATCCATGGGTTCTGTATGCAGCAGTCATTGTGCAGGACTTGAGACTAGAGCAGAAAAGAGCAGGGAGGTGAGAAGGCTTTAAGTATTGTTTTTCCCTTGCTCATGCTTTGGGATTTTTTTGTTTTCTGTAGTTTGCATTCATTACAGACCTGGCTGATATTTCATTGTCGGACTAAACATGAAGTTTTTCCTTAATGAGACATGGTCCACTGCTAAAATGCATTTCTGTCATTTGATGTTCGGGTGTGTCTTATATTCTTAGGCAAGTTTAGTTTTCCAGGGGCCAGCTTGCTTTAATCTGCCTTTTTGTTTGTTTCTGTTATTTCCATGCATTAAGAAGATTGGTCTCCTGTCTTACTCAGGAAACCATCAACAAGTCAGACTGTTAACACAGTATATTACAGCATAGCAATGACAGCTGGTTTTCTGTATGTATATTTGTAAAACCCTGCCTTTGCTTGCAGAGCGTAGTTCGTCACAGGCCATGCTGTTGGGAATGGGGCAGAGACAGGCTGACTAATACTAAGTCAGTTGCTGTCTGTGTACAGGGTCTTTTCTAGAACAAGGCATGATCTTGCTGCTGCTGAGCCATGGCAGGATTTGGAGTCTAATATAAACTTGTAACTTTTAAAGGAATTTCATTTGTTGTGTAAAAGTTCACAGAATGCTAGAAGTCACCATATCTGATCACTGTGCATTCTCCTTGTCCTACTGATGAGAAGTTAACTTACTCTATAGCACATGAATGCTGAAATAATAATGAAAAGTGGTTCTTGTATCTCAGCCAGGAAGGGCATGAATAACCCTAGGGATTACTGCAATACATCTGGAGAGCATGGCCACATGCTTTCCAGCTGGTTGGACTTTTCTTCATTACTACTGTGAACTCTGCAATCAAACCTCATTCTCTGTGGATATACAGTACATATGTGTGCAATTTGTCACTGGAACAGGCTTTCCAGGGAAGTGTTTGCAGCACCAAGTCTGTCAGAGTTCAAGGAGCATCTGCAGAATGATCTCAGTCATATGGTTAATTGTTAGGTCATAGTGTGAGGAGCAGGGAGTTGGACTTGGTGACCCTTATGTGTACTTTCCAACTTAGATATTTTACAATTCTAATTTTACCTCACAGGGACTCTGAGCACTATGCCAGCTGGTTTTATTATGTGAAAGACAAAATTCAATTGGGATATGTTGCTGCCAAAACACATCTCTCTCTCATTATACTCACAGAAATGTGTGTGTTTGCTAGATGTCTGTAGCAAAACAGCTTTTGTCTCTTGCTTTATCCTTTCTTCTAGCCCAGCCATAGCTGAATACTGTACATGTCAACAGCTGTTTCTAATCATTCTATTAGAGCTTGTGTGAAAAGGACAATGAGGTTTTCATAAAGCATGGAGTCACAGGCACACTGTCCTGAAGGTTATACTTCCTTTGGGAGTTGACTCTTGAAACATTTGTAAAAGAGGGTGCGAAGTTATGTGTTTTGGATCTGAATCTCAAACTGATGACTAAAGCAACATGAGACAGCATTTGGTATGGAACATCATGATGGATACACCTGTTAACATCCCACACACTGAGGAAAGCAACTCCCTAATAAGAAAGAGTTACACAGACTGCATCTTATGCTAAGCTTTCCAGTACATTTGTAACGAGGAGAAACAGTTGGAAACAATATTAGTTGCTGCAATAAGTTTTGTTTGAAGTTATCATACTTGTAAGTTTGGGTTTGTGGAAAAGTACATTTTAAAGGCAATTATGTCATTTTCACAAACTTGTGTATTATACATGGAGGGGTGTGTTACTTATGTTAAAGCAAAGATATGTTACACATATATATCATTTGTGACTGTAATGCATATATAGTTTTTTATCCTAACTGGTTTGACTGGGAACCCAGTGAGAATTTTCATGTTTACATCACTTTTATCAATTAGATAATTTGTTTGAGTTTATGAGAGGAAGTATGGATTTTGTTGTTGATGAAAATCACTATGGTTTTGCTGTCCAAGTAGTATTTATTACCACTAAAGCAACATCATAAGATTGCCAGAATATTACAGAGTGAACTAAGCCATAGTCTGTAAATTTCCTTAAAAGATTGCTCTCTTTTGTTTATTTCATTTGGCACTATGGATCTGAGGTATGGTATATGTAGTTATGGATGGTTTGACTGGCTTGCAGAATCTTTCTGTGATTCCAGAGAGGAATAATATAGATATAGCAAATGTCTCCATACACTCACTGCTGAGTTGTGTTAGGAAATTAGCTTGGTCATAGCTCTATTTGTTAATCGTAGAATTAATTTCTTTAGGAAATGCTCCTGACTGGCTGATCACTCAGTGGTCAGTAGTTTTATCTCTTCAGTCATCCAGTGTCATGTTTTTCTCAGTATCTTTCCTCCCAAGTGCAGATTGATTTCTTAAAGATGGAACATGATGGGATTGTAAAGATAGCTCCTTTGTGGGCCAGTCAGCATTGGTTGCTGGCCCTTGGGCAGTGGTCCACACCAGGTCTGAGGTCTTGAGGCTTCCAGAATCAAGAGCTAATTCTACATCCCTCCTAGTTAACAGAATCTTAAGTAGGTTGTTCTTCAGAAACACAAGAAATTGTTGTCTAAAATAAAATTAATGTGGTTGCAGGAACATTGCTGTGATCTTATAGATCCCTATGAGTACTTTCTCTTGTTCAAATGAATCAATTCCCTATCAGGTACAACTCAAGCTCTATTTGCTTCTTTTTGTCAGATCTCTGCACAAATAAGGTTTGTTTTTCTCCATCATTTAGAAATGCTTAAGATGATTGATTCATTCTTGCTTTTGCCAGTTAGAGGATTTTACTGACATTGTTTTTTTCTTTCACTGGGAAGAGTTGTGGAAAGCCTAGCAGTAACTTTTCTAGAAATTCTTCAAATGAATCATTCAGAACATTAAAATTTGTTACTAATGAATGGATGAGAGTATTGGCAATGTTTTAGCATATCTAAGAGTATTTCCATACCTGAGGCAAAACAGGCAAGGAGTCTACGGTATTTTCTCCTGTGTCTGTTGCCCATGCTGCAGAGCTGTTTTACCTGCTCCTTATTTAATTACTTACCTTTAAATCCTTCAAACATTACCCCATGGTTTGGGAGAGTGCTGGACCCAAGTTAGTGGAATCTATATGGGCAGAGTCTCAATAAGGGGAATTAATTTCTTAACATTCAGTAGCTGTTTATTCTAGAAGATATTCTTTCCTCATGTGAATCTGGCTAATTAGTGTTTCTCCTGTAAGCTTTGAATTCCACGTTTGGCTACAATTAGTAGTGATGACTGATACGTGGTCAAACTAGTTGGTTTAATGGACTTTAAGTACAATGTTAGAATTTTTCCTCTAGAAAATAGAATTTTCCTATTGATAGTTCTGCTTAAAGACAAAGGAGAGTCTTCAGGGGCTAGACATGAGGAACCCATGCAATCTGTAGTCTCAGCAGAGATAAACTCTCAGCTAGGTGTTGTTATACTACAGAACCATTTGGCTTCTTTACACAGTGTGTAGACAGCATCCTGTTTTTCTGTATAGATTAAAAACAATCATGAGAAATCAGAAGCAAGAGGATGAAGACATCCATTTTGTACTTTGAAAGTGCTTCTTCCCTCCTTTTTAAACAATAAACATTCAAACTTATTTTTATTTACACAGACCTATTCACCTTGGCATAATTTTTTTTTTTTCCCTCTTCTCAGGGAGTGGTATTTCTGTCTGTAAGGTACTGAATTTGTTAGCAGATTTCTTGGAAACAACTCTTACAGTCCACATAACTAATCTTGCTTTATAATGGGTGTTTAATACTCAGTAAAGCAAAATAGTTGACATTTTCCTCTTGGTACCAGTTCAGCAACATAATTAAGCACATTTTACTTCTTGGCTCATGAGAACCCCTAGAGACTTGAAGGGAAATAAGAAAGTCTTTTGTAAAAGTTTATTTAAAAAATAAATGGATGGAGAATATAGAAAAAAAATAAGATCTGCAAAAAAGTACTGGTTTTTCTATTACATCTTTGTTTTTTTATTTTCATCCATTTTATTATGTACTCATTTCTTTCTGGCACTGAACCCTTGTATAAAACACTTGTTGTCCTATAAAGGAGAAATTGAAGCTGTGCTATGTCTGAGTAAGTATCTCCCAGCACAAACCTCCTAGGTTGCGTCTCTTCATAAATCTCAGTATGGGAGGCATGCTGAAGCTGGGCCAGAAGGATGTAAGACGTGGAAGGGGAAGAGTGCTGAAGAACACAACTCAGAAGACAGGGCTGCATATCCACAGACAGTACTGTAGTGTGAAATCATGTAAAGCTTGTGAACATTCTGAGCACTGCTGCAGTTAAGGAAGATACTGATTCAGCCAAGCCTGAGTTTACACCTTCTTCTGGCAGTGCAGTGTGTTTTGTGGAAGCCCATATGTCCACATGGTATCTATGCAGGGCAGTGCAGAGATACTCTGTAGAGTCCCACTGCTTGTGTTTGTGCCAGCAAAGCACCAAACATGGCCTGTGAAGGAGACCAGCCAGCAGGAGCTCTGTGCCGCACTGATGAGCTCAGACTGCTTCCTGCTTAATAGGTAGCTCCTTCACCCTGAGCTTATAAGTACCTGCACCATGCTGTATTGCTCAGTGTAGTGTTTATTATTCACCTTCAGAGGTGCCGAAGGTGGGTCAGTATCCAGCAGCACTTAAATCTCTAGTGTCTCCATAAAAATTTTATTAACTTTGTAGTCTTGCCCCTGAGGAATGCTGCAAGCTTTTTTCTTGTCTCCTTTCTTGTTTATTCTCATCTTGTCATGTCTGTGTTTTCCTGCACACACAGCAGAAAAGAACACTATTATAAATATCGTACTTAAAATAAACCCTTGCTCTTAGCAAACTCAGTCCAGTTACAGGTATTCAGTTTGACAGTCTGGATTATTGTAAACACAGTTGATTCGTTCTGAATTTTATCATTAAGTGGAAGGGAAAGAAGAGATAAGTGTTGGTAGTATGATTAGTTCAAAAGGGTGAACTTACTAATAGTTTGGAAAAAGAATTTTACAATCAACTTATTCCTAGTAAAAGGTAACTAAGAGTCATTTCTTGAAGCTAAAAGTGAATTCACTTAAGATTGGATTTCATTGTTTATAATGAGAGCACAAATATTTCATCTGAAATTAAGGGTTTTGCATTATGAATAAATTAACTTCTATTTTCTAAAAAAAAAACTATAGGAATATTGGGTTTTTGCTTTACCTAGCAGTGTATTTAATACAGATGAACAAGACAGTACTTTTTAGCAAACACCACCTGTGTCAGTATTTATTCAATCAAATTTTATTATTATTGTACCAAAGGCTGTTGTCTGTGAGTTACATCTATTTTTGATTCCTTTTGGAAGATCTGCTCCATGCTAAAATCTGTGATTTTTTTAAAAAAAGCTGACAGAGAGGTTTAGGTTGTGATTTTTTCATTTTCTGGAAACTGCAAGGAAGTGTGTGTTTTGTAGTCTGAGCTAGTATGCTTTCATGCTGACAGCAGAATCCATACCATAATAGTCTGACTGAGCAGAAGCAGATGCCATAGACTTACTGGCCAGTTTCATGTCTGAAATAAGGGGCTTCTCATAAAATCCATGGTGGGATTTTTTTAAGGGTGAATTTTTTCAAAAGGAGGGATAGCTCTCAGTTTCTATATGTACAAACTTCAGTTAAATTGAATTAAACGCTTAGCTCTTCAGAGAACTGCTTTTTCCCATGGAATCTCATTGCTAGAACTCTATATTATTGTCCAGATTTCAGAGGGGAACTTAAAAGCCAAAGTTATACTTAAGGCCTTAAAACCTAGGCCTGCATATGAGGATTCTGCCAGTGTAACTTCCTAAAAGTGATTTAACTTTCTGGAAAGCAGATATTCTTTAGTGCTCCCAAATTTGGGATGATAACAATCTCAGTGTAACATATATGTAACTTCCTTGCCCTTGATAGTTTTAACACTGGCAGTAATTTCATATCTTGATCACTACAGCAATGACCTATTTGTAACACCTGCAAATGTGAAGTGATAAATCCCGGCTTTGCATGTCATCTGCTTCATCTATTTTTTAAAAGTGTATTTGCCATCCCTGTTCACCAGTGAGTTCTGCGTCAGTGGCAGTTCACTCCATCACAGATTAGTGAGACTAGAGTACAGTGTCCATCAAAAGGATTCTTGCACCTTCTGCCCATAGTGGACAGGATTATCACATGAGTTTTGAAGGCAAAGGCAGACTCGGCAACGAGCTGTGCTGGCTATTGTTACTTTGCTCCCTGAGGAGTAAGGAAGAGGCAGTGGCTTTTGCAGTCCGTTCTCAGAAATTCGAAGTAGAGCTGTGCTGCAGCTGTTGGCCTGCTTACAAATGCATTTCAGTTCTGCAGTGCTCCCCTGTATATGGCTATGTAGTTAGGCATGAATTTACTTTTACCCTCTGGGACAGAATCAGAAAGTTACCTGTGGGGAATGGGACACAAATTAGGTTTCCATTATTTTATAAAGTGTCTCAAGTACTTTTAAGAGTGCTGTCTTTTTTGTATGCACAAGGTGCTTGTAGCATTTGACTGAGGTCCTGCAGAGCCAGGAAAACTTGATGGTATGAAATACAGAGCTGCATGTTCACACCATGACATACAGGTGGCAACAAGGAATATGATTGACTGTGAGGCCTCACTGTGGATATTGGGGAGCCTGAGTTCTGTGGTGAGTGTTTTAATCTTCCTTCTGATGGTGCAAGTCTGCTGCTAAGGAAGACAGATGAAGTTCAATGAACTTCAGGAGGCCAAAGGGAGATACTAAGCTTTACATTTGTTTGGTTTAGAGGTTTAAAGCCAAGTGTCTGACTTTCCACACAATATTCCTTGGGTATGGTGGTGATTGTGCTGAAAACGAGTTCCATGTAGCTCTCTTCTATGAATCTGTAGTATTGCATGACACAAGCCAGGTAGATTGTATTCATGGATTTATTAGGTAAACTGAGCAAAGGAGAAGCATTACTGGACCTGGACTAGTGTGGATGAGCTCATTAGAGAGGTTAAGATTTGAGACTGACTGGAATGTAGTGGCCATGCCTGGGTTGAGTTTATGATCCCAAGGAACATGGGCCTGGCAAGGAACATAGTCTGGATACTGAGCTTTAGAAAAAACAACTTCAATTGTTTAAAGAATTAGTGAATATGATCCCCTGGGAAATTGTCCTAAAGGACCAAAGAGCAGACCATAGCTGGCAACTCACTTTTCTTTGAGCACAAGCACTTTCCATCCCAGTGTTTAGAAAATCAAAGTGTGCAAGACAGAAACTGGTGTGGCTGAGCAAGGATCTGCTTCTCAAACTGAGGAATAAGAAGGAAGTGCATAGCCAATGAAAGCAGGACAGGTGACCTGGGAAGAGTACGGAGATGCCAATTGGATGTGTAAGGATAGGTCAGGAAAGCTAAGGCACAGATGGAATAGGACTTGGTAAGGGATGTGAAGAATAACAAGAATTCTAACAGTATACAACTCAGAAAATGAAGGCCAGAAAATAAAGGCTGTGGTAAATGCAAAGGAAGAATGGTGAAAACAGAACTGGAAAAGTCTGAGGTACTCAATGAGTTCTTCACCTCAGTCTTCACTGGCAGTCAGGCTTTCCACATCTCTCAAGTCCCTGAACCTGGAGGTTTCCAGGTGGGGACTAGGGGAGTAAAGTTCTTACCGTTGGCAGTGAAGAGCAGGTGTGATATCACATGATGAAACTAAATAGGTGCGAGTCTATAAGGCCCGATGAGATGCATTCCAGGGTCCTGAGGGAATTGGATGATATTTTTCCCAAGCCATTCTCCATCATATTTGAAAAGTTCTGGTGGTCAGGCAAAGTCCCTGAAGACTAGAAAAAGGGAAACATCATGCCTATTTTTAAAAAGGGGAGAAAGGAAAACTGGGAACTTCAGGCTGGTAAGCCTCGCCTCTATGTCTAGGAAGATCATGGGGCAGATCTTCGTGGAAGCAGTGTTAAGGCAAGACAAGGAGGTGATACAAGGCAGCCAGCTCAGATTTACTGAGGACAAATTGTGCCTGACCAACCTGGTGGCCATATACAATGCAGTGACTACAGTGGCTGACAAGGGAAGACTGACAAATATCATATATCTAGGTTTGTGTTATGCCTCTGACATGGTCCCACATGACATCACAAAGAAGGGTGGCCAGCAGGGTCAGGGAGAGGATTCTGCCGTTGTGAGACCTCACCTGCAGTGCTGCATCTTGTTCTGGTGTCCTCAGCACAAGAAAGGTGTGGACCTGTTGTAGCAGGTCCAAAAGAGGACCATGAAGATGATTATAAGTCTGAAGAACCTGTCCTGTGAGGACAGGCTGAGAGACCTGGGGTTGTTCAGCCTGGAGAAGAGAAGGTTCGGGGGAGAATTTAGGGAAGCCTTACTTTACCTAAAGAAGGATTATGAACAGATGGAGAACAGCTTTCCACATGCGCACATAATGGTGGGACAAGGGGAAATGTTTTCAAGCTAGACTGTGAGAGATTTAGATTATATATTAGGAAACATTCTTCACTGTGAGGGCAGTGAGGTACTGAAACAGGTTGCCTAGAGAAGTTGTGGGCAGCCCACTCTGGCAGTGTCCAAGGCCATGATGGACAGGGCTATGAGCAGTGTGATCTAGTGTGCTGCATACTTACCCATGGCATCTAGTTCCATCCTTACCATGGAACTAGATGATCTTCAAGGTCACTTGCAATCCAACTTATGCTATGATTCTGTGACTGTGATTCTTTGACTTTGCCTTTCTGCTAGGGCAGTTTTTGCTGTTGAAACATTTCAAAAGCAAAGAAAGGCAGGAGAAAATACTGAGGCGGTTTATTGGCACAAGTTACATGAGCCTGGAGGCTTACTTGATAGAAGACTAATTCACATAGTCCTGATTAGAATTTATTGATGGTTCATGCAATTATTAGTAATCCATTAGTCAGGACTATTGTCAGAAAAAAAAAATCCACCTGAAGTTGCCAGTTTTCAAGACAGAAACTATCCCTGAACACAAGAGTGTGATTCAGCATACCTTTATTCCACCTGTATAAGTATTTTAATTAAAACATTGCAGGGGTTGGGAGGAAGGAAAACAAAAGAAATCCTAACTTTTTTAGATGCTTCATAGCTAAAATGTCTCCAGATGCTTTTTAAAAATTGATTTCTTCTACTATGATTATTCTCTGTGAGGTGTAGCATACTAGAAAGCAAGAAGTAGTGGAACTTGTCTGTTACCTGTTTTTTTCTCTGCCTTATGGTCCTGACAGCCTCTCTACCAGACGTGACAGCTTATGTCTTATCTTTTTGATGTGTCCTGGTTATCAGTGTTGTGTGTGAGGGCTTAACATTCCACTGCTTTTTGCTTAATAAATTAAAGACTGGGAAGGAGTAACACTGTAATACTTGACCATATAAGGGAGGTGACTGTTTTAGTTCTGCTCCTTGCACAATATACAGTTGAAGCCTTTTAAGGGAAGGTGGTGCAGACGAAGTGAAAACATCCAGAAGCAGCACATCTATTTCATGTTATAGTTGGTGCCAGTGCTCCTGCTGCCATTGCTACTACTGTGAATTTCTTAACAGTCTATTGCAGTTGCATAGATAAAAAGTAAAGACTTAGAAATGGGACTGAAAAGAAGTTAAAACCATTTGATTCATGACTCTTGCATCTTAAGAAATAGTAAGAATGAAGTGAGAACTGACCAAAGGTGAGATTAATTAGACTTCAGAAGTTGAAAAATGAAGTAGTAAAGAGCTCTCCAATATCAGGAAGGAGACCAAAGAGAGAACAAGTGGGAATACAATGCAGTGAGAATGGGGATAGGAACTTGGTGACTAATCAGACAATGAATATGGTGTTAAGAAAGTTAAAAAACAGTTTTGTGGTTTTTGCAGAAGAAATTTGGATGTTGAAGAGAGTGCATTAAAAGAATGAAACCATTAAATTTTGGGTCTGGTTGCAAGTACACTTAAGACAAATTCTGTATATTATTAGAAAACAACCAATCCAGTATCTTTAATAAAGGGATAGCAAAATTGATGTAGGCAAACCTAAATCACTTGTGTTGAGCTCAGAAGTGTCCTGGGTGTTAGAAAAAAAATCCAAGCAATTCAGGCAGTAAAATATCAAATACAGATGTTTGTAGGCTAAGATTAGACTGCGTGAAGACTTATTTTTAGCTAGAGAAATTGTCTTCTTGATAAATCAGATGCAGGTCCCTCATTGAAATATTTTAATTCTTTGCATGAAGCAAAACTACAGAAGTGGAAAGAAAAATAGTTTTGTCTTTGTTTCAATCAAATAATAGTCTTGTCTTTGAAATAAAATGTGCTTCAGACCTAAAATCAAATGAGGCTTTTATCAGCTGGAGATTAGGTAACACAGACTGCTTCAGTGGCTAAGTAGAGATTTAGAAGACCTAGTGAGAAACCTTTTTCTTCTACAGCCATAGTAACTCTGAAAGAAACCATTAGAGAGGTTTGTTCTCTTTTGGAGTGTTGCTACAACACACTATCTTGCAGTGGCCCATGTCTGTCCCACAAATTCATTCAGTTCCTGATTGTTAGTGCCTGTCAGTGCTTACCCTTCTGCAGAGTAAGACTTGCTCTTTTCTGAATTACAGCACCTTGTTTACCTCAGTGCTGGCACCACAGAGAGGAACAGGATTGAAAATACGTGTATCCATGGGACATCAGTCAGTATTTTGAAGCCTGTTCACCCAGGTGCCTTATAAGCATCTTTCACACGTCAGCTGATACCTACAGGTGGTGGAAGATGAGAGACAAGGAAATGCCATAGCTGCTTCTCTAGTGTTTCTTTCATTAATACCTATTTCTTCCTCCACGTTAAGACTCCAGAATGAAAGTGATGCTGCAGTTTACTCTGGACAGCATTTCACCGACAATACAAAACTCTAACCAGTCGCATCTTTACAAGTTCATGAGACTTGGCAAAGAAAGCCCATCCCCCAGTGTTGTGACCTTTATCTTTGTGGTGAACAGGCATCACAACTTTGGCAGAATGATTCTGGCTGATTGACTGATCTATTTTTGGAAGTTGCAAGAGTTTCACTGGCACAAGAAAGTCAGCTTGCTGCAGGCTGTTGTATTTGAACGATTTATATTCATCAGGATGTTTTTGTGGCATTGTAGAGATCAGGTTGGAGAAAATTTCCCTCTGACTCTCATTAATGTAAGTCTGGGTAATTCTGCTGGTATCAGAGGTGCTAGTGCAAAACCACCGTGTCTGGAAGATACCATCAAGGACCATTTTGTTTTATTAGCCTATCTCTGAAAAGTAATCTTTTGTATCTACTAAAAACTGAAAGAAAGTTACCGTAAGGATCTTTAACACTTTAAAATAAAAGAACATGGGTTTTTTTAAATGAAAAGTTACCTTGTTACACGGTTCAGCAGGCTAATATTTTTAGAATTCCAAGGAAAATAATCTGGGCTATCAAGGAGTCCTGTACTCTCTTTTTTCCTAGTTAAGTGACATGTAGATGGCTATGAAGTATGAGGAAAAAGACCTGGGATATTCAGATATGAAATTGTACAATAAGTAGTTCAGTTGCCTGGTAAAGTTTTCCACATTAGTCTGTTAGGTCTTTCAGGAGTATTATTAGAACTACCTGTTATAATTTTTTTCTGCCAGGAAATTAAAAAAAAATTCTAATCTTTATTAGGAAGCTATAATTATGTTCACTCTTACCTTTATTGTGAGCTGACCAGCTCATGCTTAAGTGAGACTTATTGTAGAGTTCAAGAATTGGCTTCACATTTCTGTGTTGATACTAAACTCTACAATAATTCTGTTTTCCAGAGATGAAATAACTCAAACTGCTTTTCAGGTTTGCATTGTATACATTCTCCTTATGTTTGAATAAAAAGTGGGCAGTCAGTATAGGTAGTGTGGGACTGGCTCTTCAAAATAAAAATGACAGTGGAACTGTGAAACAGTAGGAGGGTAAATTTAACTATGGAACTGTACAAGAATTTATATTCCTATTTTCACTCATTTTGTTATCTCCACATTGAAAAGCATCTGCTCTTGCATTTTTTAAATTCACAATGTGTGTTTTTTAATAGCACGTCATTGCAAAAAGTACAGTCCACTCTTCTTTGATTTAACTTCTTTTCCTTAATTAGTATTTCAGCATCCTGGGGACATAAATGCCATTTGTTCTGCTATGGGCAGACTAACTAAGGTTATTCTAAGGTGATAACTGAGGTTACCTTTCAGTTGGGTTCCAAATTTAAATACTCTGTTTCCTAGTCTAGCAAGGGGTAATTACTGCTACACACAGATGGAATAAACTTTACTGTGTAATCTCATTGATGTAGCGAACACTTACACTAAAAGAAGGGCAAGCAAGAGTAGTGTTTGAAGTCAGTCCCTTTAAATGTCCAGGATGAGAAGAACCAGAATGTCCGTGGTTTGTTGTCTTTCTTCGACATAGTTGAACTCATGGAACATATAAACACAGGTATATTAACTGTGTGGTTAGACATAAATAGAATGCCTTTACTTCAAATAGACTAGGGAAATGAACCTATTTATAGGGCATATTTTTTCCCAGTTTTTATTTTGAATTGCTCTGGAAGGATATTCCATCCATTAAGTCAGGCCTTTTAACAGCCACTACCTACAACATGAAAGCTCAGAGCCTGAGGTATTGCCCTTACAGGTGCACTGCTGCATCAGTATCTTGCTGATAATGCATTATACATATCAGAGGATATATAAAATTTACTGCTATCTGAGACCTCTGCAGGACATAAACCACTTGCAATACTAGTTCCAAGACTCACTTCCTGAGAGAAGTAATATCCTCTCTCATCAAGAGATCTCATATAGACAAAACTCATTATATTAATTGACTTTACATTTCTAACTCCCCAGATTTGGGGATTATAGTGTAACTATACAGAAAGAAGAGAAACTTAAAAAGCTGTACATAGTCTTGGTTGAACTGTCCTGTGAAGGTATACTTCTAAAAAAATTGTAAAATGTAATTAATAGACCTGTGTAATTAATAGACCTGTGATTTGTTAGTGATAAAAATCCTTGCTTTGACTAATCAGCAGTTGTTGCAGTATTGCAAGTTCCTGAAATCCTTATCCTAAGCATTTACTTGCTTAGCATCTATCAAGCCTATTAGGAAACCATATGCTCTGTTAAATAGTGCTGGCAATGTTCAGTCCAGTGGTACTCAGAAACTCATTTCCAAATTTTGGTCCACAGGGATTCTACCAGTCTCAACTGGAACCTCTTCAATAAAAAATTCTGAGTTCTTGCTGTAGCAGTGATTGAAAGTTCTGATTTAAGAATTTTGCCTATAAAAAGAGCAGATTGGTAAACATAAAGTAAAATAATGTTTTGGGTAGAATGAAAATTTTTTTTTTTTTTTTTTTTTACTTTTTCTCGACTGAAGTAATACCCAGTCATATTTTTAGTTTAGAAAGATGTAGATGTAGGAGCATTAAAATTCCCACCCCTTTCCTGCATCTAATCTCTATTTTCCCTGGCTTTGAAGATCTAGTATTCACCGTCATGTATTAGTTTCCTTCCTCTGAGGGTGTTTTCCTGTATTTCGTGTGATTATGTGTTTGATCTAAAGCAGCATATTATTTCTCAGAGTCCGCAGCTTTGAGAATTTTTGCAACTTCCCATGGGAACCCCCCTCATGTTTTCTGGGGTGATTTTTCACTGTGAATGTCTATAGACTGCATAAAGGCACATTCTGCATTTCTTGAGACTTCCAGTGATGATTCTTTATTTCAGAAAAATGTCAGTGAAGAAAGAGTATCCTTAATTTTTAGTGTGCTTCTACTTATTTACTCTGTTGAAATAGAGCAAGAATCAACAACAAAAAAAGAAGTTGCATGGAACAATCTATTATATTAATACTATAAGCTGTTCATACTGTAAACTCTGTACAAGGTGACCCCACATGCTAACAGAAACGACATTTGTATTTTCATTGCTAGCCTAGTGCATAGAACTCTTTGAAAACAGACACAGCCTTTGGAAGCTTCTAGTGCTGGTCCGGATAAGTCCATCCTAGGCTATTTGTTCCTCAGCTAGAGGAATACAGAAAAGTAAATGGGAAAGGATTTCCTTCTCCAAAAATTGGACCAGGATATGGGAACATTTCTGCAAGCAAACATACTCCAGCTGTATTGTTAGACTACCTTAAGATAATTTGTTTTCCTCTTCCAGCATATTAGGTATTGCCTTCTGGTTTATTGTTTTCTCTTTCTTTGGCAGTATAGTCCTGTTTTCAGCCTGAAGTTATTGCCACACAGAGATTAAATTATGTTCTTGACTTTCTTGAAGAGTCAGACAGAAACCTGTTCAGCTGTGCCCTGTGAAACCTTCTTTATGGGACAGTATTTCTAAGGGTTAGTAATGTATGTAGTACTGTATAAACATCAGGAGGTATGTACCAACCCCTGCCTTTAAACTAGAGGTATGAAATACAAGTTTAGGATTAAAAATTTTGATAATACCCTTTTTTTCATGTACCTTCTTGGCTCTTTTCAAATAAATATCAGCAATTCTTACTCTATCTCATTTAAAAAATCACTCATTTTAGATGTAATATATAAGTAAAAAAAATGATACCTAAGCTGAATAGGAGGGAACTTAAAAGAAAGGTTGATTTGGAGACTACATAACAGTGTAAAAATTTCAGAGAGAATACTTAAGGGCTGAACTGTTATGCCATGACTTACGGTGGTGAATGGAGCTCCATTGGTGTCTGGTCACTAGTAGTCTTCCCCAGGACTCAGTACTGATGCTGGTCCTGTTTAACATCTTTATCAATCATTTGGATGAAGGGATAGAATTCAGTTCAGTCAGTTCACAGACAACACCATTAGGCAGGAATGTTGATCTGCTGGAGGGCAGGCAGGCTCTGCAGAGGGATCTGCACAGGCTGGATCATGGGCCAAGGAGGTGCTGTGAGGTTCAACAAGGCCCAGAGCTGGGTCCTGCCCTCAGGTCACAACAGCCCCAGGCAGTGCCACAGGCTGGGGCAGAGTGGCTGGAAAGCTGCCCAGAGGAAAAGGCCCTGGGGGTGCTGGTGACAAGCAGCTGAACAGGAGCCAGCAGTGCCCAGGTGGCCAAGGAGGCCAGTGGCATCCTGGCCTGTGCCAGCAATAGTGTGGCCAGCAGGAGCAGGGCAGGGGATGTCTCTGTGTATTTGGGGAATGATACTGAGATGCTGGAGCATGTTCAGAAAACAGCAGTGAAGCTGGTGAGTCTGGAGCTCGACTACTGTGAGGAGCAGCTGAGGGAGTTTGAGTTGTTTAGCCTGGAGAAGAGGAGCCTCAGGGGGGCCCTCTACCACTGCCTGCAAGGAGCTCGTAACCAGGTGGAGGTCATTCTCTTCTGCCACTTATGAAGTGAAAGGACAAGAGGAAGTGGCCTTAAGTTATGCAAGGGGAGATTCAGATTCAATATTAGAAAGATTTTTCTCTGAAAGAGTGGCTAGACATTGGAATAAATTGCCCATAGAGATGGTGGAGTAACTCTCTCAAAAGTATTCAAGAGGTGTCTGGATGTGGCACTTGGGGTGGTCATGGTAGTGCTAGGTTGATGTTTGGACTAGAAGATCTTGAAGGTGTGTTAGGACCTTAATGATTCTGTGAGTCTGTCATTTAGATATATTTATGTACCAGGTTTTTAAGGGGTCAGTGGCATATTTTGACAGTTTATCCCATCTACTTTTTGCACTTAATTTATGACAGAAATGTGCCATCAGAAAACAGGTGTTTTGTCGATCAGAAGGGTCATTGTTTTCACCTTGATACTTTAAGACAGATTGTGTTAAGTGTGTTGGATCCACCTTTGGTTGATCTGCTTTGCTTTAGCTTGACTGGCATTAAAATTAAGTAAACTGTCTTGCTTCAAGGAATGTATGATAGTTGAAGCAATTGTAAGGTCCTTGGTAGTTTGTCAGATTGAGTCACTGTATCTCAGTTCTTACCTTCTATATTACAAAACACTTGGTTCTGAAAACTACACAATGAAAACCAGCAAACATAATTAGAAAGAAGACTGGTAATACCCGTTCTGTGTAAATCCCGTCTTGGGATTTAGAGTTCTTTAGAGTTGTTGTGTGGGTTTTCTTTCTTTCTTGTTTTTCAGTCCAAGAAAGGATTTTTTTCATTATCGTTTATAACAGGAATATTTACCAGTTAACAAGCTAGAAAAAAGAATGCATATTAAGTTTATGAGGTGGTTCATTTTGGTTCTCAAAAACAGTGGCACATCACCCAGATAGTGAGAGGGTTTCTTGTATTACATAACAGGAGACGGGGAAAATAAATTGAGATTCAGGTTGAGACTGGGAAAGGTTTTTAAGAACATACTGCTTAATGGAAGCATTTCTGTATTATCTTGTCTTTGAAAACATTACAAGAAGTAAAAGTATCTTTCAAGAATTTTGATATTTGACTACCTGTACTTGGTAAACAAGGGTGCTTCAACATGATACTTTAACTTCCATTAAAATATTAGTATATCAAAACTGTCTATTCTTAGATTAGCTGTTTCTTGGTCAGTAAGAATAGAAAGATACTGGTAAAGCCTATTGAACTGAGTTCCTACGTTTTCCCAAATAATACACTTAATGTGTAAACATGCTGGGGTTCTGGTTGAAGTTAGGTGCTGAGACAAGGATCAGTTTTGAATGGTAGTGTTGGTCTGTTCTTGAGTGGTTTTTTTGGGGTTTTTTTTTTTTTTTTTTACTTCTAGCCCTGCTGTCAGGAGATGTAATGAGATGTCGAGTATTTCTCAACTGATCTCAGACCGTATGTAAAAAAAGCACTCTATTAATTATGTGATGTTCTATTGTATGTTCTCCAGAGTGGCAAAAGTAATGAAGGTTCCTGTGTATGAGACACCAGCAGGATGGAGATATTTTTCCAATCTCATGGACTCTGGACGTTGTTCCCTTTGTGGTGAGGAGAGTTTTGGCACTGGTAAGTAATACATAATCAAAAATTACCACAAGCTTTTAATTTTTTCTGGATGCCTCAAGTCAAACCCAGAAGAATCAGAAAATTAGCTCTGTCTTGTGCTGAAACAGAGAACTTTCTGTTGTTCACATCTTGAGCTTCTTCTTTTAAGTGTGGTGTCCTTGAACCTTGAGGCATGAAGAATGTAGAAAATGGATGTTCTGCAGTGGCAAGCAATCTTACTACTGTCCAGACAGCTTCTGGAGGTGCTTGGCATTCTCTTCTGACTTCAACATAATGCAGAAAATCCTCACTGATTCCACTGCAAATCTTTTCACAGACTGCAACAGATTTGGAGGGATTTTGCCTATATGGAAACCACATGTTTTTTCCTAATGTGATTAGGTGTACAAAGTATGAGGACTGGTATATCTGATGGTATATCTAAACAAAACTGTGCAGACTTTCCTTTTTGGAACGTCACAGTTGCTCAAGCGTCAGATAAAACTGCCATTAGAATAAATTAATTTATGTGTCAGCATTTGTGTTTTCCCTAGGTTTCTCCCTTATTGGTCCCAAGAACCAATCAAACAACAGAATGCAGAATGACTAAAAAATTCAAGCCATCAGAAATATAGTATTGACAGTAAGCACTAGAGCAAATAATTGAACTATATAGTCTTTAAATATACACAAATGTGGTTTTAATTTATGAGACTAACAGAATAAATTTTGGAGTGTTTCGTTTTTTCTGGATTCTGACACAGAAATGCTTCCTTTTTTGTTTATTAGTAGTTATTGTAATTGTAATTACAAGTCTTTTTGAAAAAGCACAGACCAGAATAACTTAATAATTCATCTGGCTTTAGTTTATTCTATATATTGATATATATATATATATAAATAAAAATAAATACTAAATATATATAATAAATTAATCTATATTTTGATATGAGTTGTATAGGGATCTCTATTTCGAATGTGCAATACCTTGGCTGCAGCTCTTTGTAGAAAATTGCTTACCATATAGTGAGACTTGATGATAAATTTCATTTTGCTTTAATTGACTTATGTCAAGTATTAAGTTTGTTAGCTAGGGAAAATTAGAGCAGAATGCTGCTTTTTAGAAAATAATTATACCTTTAAGCAGCCACAGGTGTGGTACTTCATGTATTCTTGTTTGCTGTATGGATCTGAATGGGCTATGATGCAAGAACAAAAATGTGTTATATTTCTTTGGGTCTGAGATTAATAAGGAAGAGAAGTTAAATTTATAATGAATGTTAATTTTCTTTTGGTTGTCAATGGGAGCCAATGTCCCATGATTAGCAAACTGTATGCCTTCACTATCTGCTCTGAGTGGCACAGGTCTTGACTATAGTCAAGTCATTGCCTTGACTATATCTTTTGTATAGAAACTTCGTCTACAGTGTGTTCTGTGAGATCATTGAGAGAGAAGTAATTTGGGGAGAGAAGGGCAGGAAAGTCTGTACCTTTCTGTACCTTTTTTGTTGTGGTGTGCTGTTGAACTGCATCTCCATTAACCCATGAGAGGTGTGAAGTGGGGAGTTTTCAACTTTCATTGCTTTTTAATACTTTTTCACTGGACCAATTCTGTACCTCTTCCCTCTAAATAACACAAGTTTCTCTTGGCCATGCAAAACCAGGTACTTCCATGAAATTTGGGCGGGTCTAAAGACTCAGTATGACCTCAGTAGCACACAAATTATTTGGAAAAATCTTGGCTTAATCATCATGCTAAAGAAAGTTAAGTGTGAATTTTAACTGGGAAGAGCTTGTAGAAGTTTTGATGTTTGTTCCCAGATGTTGAAGTATATCTAGATACATTAGCCCGCAGAGTGCAGCACCTCCTGCCGCATGCAGGCTTATGTGTAGAGGTATGTAAAACAAACAGGAGTGGCCTCTCTGTGCCATATGCCATGACAAACCACTTCCACAGATCTGTCTCTGCTTGGGGAGTTACTATCCTAGACCATCTTCATCTGATGGTGTTGAGTAGGACTTTTTCAAATGCTTTCTGTCTGATGGAGAAGAGAGGAATCATTGGTTGTGATTAGGAGAAGCCATGTCTTCTTCAATAAAACTTGCCATTTAAATTTCATGGTGCTGTTATAAAAAAAGACAAATACCAGATTTCCCTTTCACATTGCAAAAGCATGTTCAGGTCTTGCTAAGCAGGCTGTCCCAAGTACTGGTGGACTTTAGCCCTGGATATCAGTCATATAGAAATGACAATAAAGTGTTTTGATCTACTGTAACAATGAGGAAATTGCAGTCTCGGTAGGTGTGATTTTATTGTGTGAGTATCCAGTAGTGGTTGAATTTGGGAACAGAAACACTCATGGAGGTCAAGGAAGTGCCTCTAGGGTTTGACTGTGCTACATAGGCAAGAAAATTACCCTGACTTCTCTCTTTGCTTGCCATTGACTTTTTTCTTTGCTTGTATCTTTCCGTGAGACCCTAAAACAATTGCCTTCCGTAATAGCCACTTTTCCAAATTTGCAGGACCTGACCTCAGGCTAGTCTCTACATTCCTTACCCACTCCGTGTTCCTTATATTAATCTGGTTCTCCTATCCTATCATCAGTTCTTCAGATTCCTGATAAATCCTGACTCTTGTAAATGAGTGCTTCAACAACATATTGCTGGCCAGCATGGAAAGCTGGTCTACAGCGATATCTCAGCATCCCAGTACGTTCTGATCAGATTAACTTTGTTGTACCTGCAGCACTTCAGTGCAGAAAGCCTCTTGACCTCCAGTTTCATCCAATTCCTTCTAAAGGTGAATCTGGACATTTGAGATTCGATCCCATGGGCATCCAGAGAACTTGAGCATGGGGTTTGAATTCCTCAGTCCATGTGTAGTTGCTGTGTAAAAAACTATGTGACAGAAGGAGATTTCCTAAGGATGTTGTGGAGTCTCCTTCCCTGGAGACACGAAAGAACCTTCTAGTGCAATCCTTTGCCATGTGCTCTGGGAAAAGCCTTCTTGACCAGGGAGATTGAACCAGCAGCTCTGTTGTGGTCCCTTCCAGCCTGACCCATTCTGTGATCCTGTGATACTTTTGGGGCAAATTATGAAATGACTGTAATATCTAAAGCTTGTTTTTCTCACTGCCTCAATTTCCTTATCATCTTCCAATTCCGTGCAACTGTCTGGAAAGTATTCTCATATGGCAGGAGGTTTATTTGTAAAATGTGTTCTGGTTTGTAGATGACCAGTACTTTAGCAATGTGAACTGTTTTTAGCAGTAAATATTTACCTTATTGCAAATCTTTTAGTAATGTCCTGAACTATGTGACCCTCACATGTTTCTGCCAGTATTGGGCATTTGAATCAATTTTACAGCTTTTGCCCAATCATATCTATTTAGGGAACTGAAATTTGGCACTTCTTTAGCTTTCAGCACGGAATATTTATATAAGTGTACAATACAGTGATCAGAGTGCAAAGTTGACTGCTTTGTGTAAGAGAAATAAGTTTTAAAAATCCACCTTCTGTCATCAAACTGCATTGGAAATCAATTGCTTGTGTACTCAGGTAATCAAGCCGAGCTGAAATTTCCAAGTAATACAGAGCCCTGGTTTTATAACAGAAGGGAGTTTGGTCTGGCAAGTACATAAAAGCAAATTTTCTGCTATAAAAGGAGAAAAGATTTTGAAAACATCCCATACAGCTGTATTTCCCACACTTGTTTTTTGGCAGCTGATCTTGGAGCTAAACCAATGCTTTAAAAACTTCTTCCATTTTTGTAGCAGTGTGGGGAGCTTGTCAGATGAGATTAGTAGCTCTCTGGCTTTATAACAAATGCCCAGCAAACAGTTCAAAGGAGGGCCTCAGCAGCAGCAATTAGTTTCTGAATTTCATCAGCAAACTATTAATCAGGATTAGGAGAACTGTGTGGCTGATTTATCTCTCTGCAGTTTAGCCACTTCAGTAATTGCTGCAACTTTCTTAAATTTGCTTGCTTCATCTCCAAATTCCCAGATTCTATTAACATCAACTCCCTTCTCCTGAAAGATTATGTGGAAGAAGAATTAGTGAAAAATATAAAAATGTGCTGTCACTGAAATGAATGAAAGCCACAAAGGAGGTGGTGTTGGTGTCTATTGCAGTGATACAAATCTAAAATAGTCTTATTAACTTGAAAAAATTATCAGATCAGAATGCCCCTTAATCTCCATTTTCCTAAAATATTGCTGAGTTTCAGACTGCTGGATGACAAATTTGCTAGACTCAAATATGCGCATACAAAATGATTTATTGTGAGTTTTTGAACTCCTGTGATTTTCTTATTTTAATACCACATTTACAGGAGGCAATTTGATAGACTGGGATTACTAAATTAGGGAAAATCCATTACCTGTTGTTTATGCATATGACCCACAAGGCTTGCTTTCCCTATCAGAATTGGATATCTCAGATACAGACAAAGTTAGACAGCTTTCAGATAGTAGAAAAATCATAATATGAACATATTTGCATGATTTTGCTTTGTTTCTCAATATACTGCCTCTGAAGATTTTTCTTCAGTTTAAGACTGTGTAAGATGATTACTTCTCTATGAATGGGAACATGCTCTGAGAGTTTTGCCCAGGTTATTTACTCTGAGTCTGGACATAGCAATTTACTGTAGTAAAAAATAACTTTAGCTACTGTTATATAGAGAAATAACAAATTAACTTAAAAATAAGTTGTTGAAACACTTGCAGTTACTATAATTTCCTTTACCAATGGCATATTAAATACAAGGGGCTAATCAGAAAAAATATTTGTAGACTCCTCTGTTCTGTTGTCTCTTTCTGCTTCAGCTCATTGAAAAGAATCAGGAATTCCTTAATTCTGGAATGTTTCCATTAAAAGTAGCACTGAGAATCATCCTGAGGTTACTCAGAGCCCCAGGCAAGCTGGGGGAGTTATTAGTATTGCAACTTCGGGATTACAGAGCTGTGAGGCACCTTTTCCTCCTTCCCTTTGCACAGGACAGATCTGCCTCTGCAAATATGTTGGATCTTATGGAGCAAAGAATGGTGTTAGCTGAACTGAGGCAGCAGAGTAAACTCCCTCCCTAGACTTTCTACAATGTGAGCTGTGCAGTAGGACTAAGTTGAACAAGCAAAGACACCTACAGGTGACTGTTGGTAGGTGAAAATCAGAGTAACAAAATTGAAGTAATAGAGTTTCATTTGCTGAAAGAAGGAAGGGCAATAAATACAACATATGTGTATGCAGTAACCACAATGATGGATGTGCTCAGTTTCACTTCCATTAAAAGTAACAAACTGAAACACTTCATTCACAGGAAAGGCACACAGGATTATTGTCCTTGTACTCATATCAGGCTAGTATTTTTAATTGGTGATTTTTGATTCTGAAACAGTTGCTTCTAGATATCCAGACTTTTGTCTCTGGATTACCTTCTCCTATTACTTTCTCTCTCCAGAGAAGCAACAGTTTATGTCCTCTGAGGGACATTCAAGGACAGAGAACATGCCAAATCTGCTAAATGTATATGAAGAATAATACATTCAGCCCTCCTCATACAGATTTATGTGCTTAAGCCATGACATAGCAAGAACAAAGTTGAGAATGCAGCAAAGAATCTTTCAGAAATGCTTCTGTCCACGTTTCACTAGAAGATTTTGGTTCATTGAAAGGTACTTAAAGTGTTTGCTAAATCAGAATTCATCTCTTTAATGCTCAGCTTAGCCTGTTGCTCCATTATGATGATACAGACCATTTTGCGGAATGGCTGAAGTGCTCTACGCTGTATGATTTGCTGGCCTGCAGTCTGCAGTGTTACGTAGCAGGGGAATAAATGGTCATTCATATTGGAACAAATTCCTGGGTGGTTAAGCTCAGTTCCATGTCTCCACTTCTTGCTGGTGTCTGTTGAGACACTTAAGCCATTTTAGTGGCTGGTGATAGTGGGCAATACAGATGACATTTTGGGCAAAATGGAATTTTTTCTGTGCTAAGGATGGATGGCTGAAAGGAGGGACATGCAGAGGCATGCAGGTTAAGAAGGAGAGGAACAACCGTGGTGGGGTGAGTCTGCTGCCTGGCCCCCTGGGGCTCCCCCATTCTGCACAGGAGTGGCACCAGTGCTGTCAGCTCCTGCTCCAGCAATGCTTCAGCAGGGCCAGTGTCCAGTTCCCCACAGCCCTGCCATGTCTGGCCATGGGTCCCCCAAAGCCAGGCCTACCCATGCTCCCACATCCTGGCCTGGCATTACCCTATCCCCCTTCCCAGGAAGTGCCTGGTGTCCGGAGATGGTTCTGCCCTGATGCCCCCATTTGCCCCACTGTGGGGGTGGTGGGACTAGATAGGCCCTGGCTGCCTGTGGCCTTCTGTTCCCAGACCTCTGAGCGTCCCTAGCCTCTGTGGTGATGTGATGACTTTCTGTGCTGTTACCAGAGGAACAGTATATGTTCAGGGGGAAATGAAGGCTCTATTCTAGGTTTCTCTCTAGGTGGCAGGGGCAGAAGCCTGCACCATTGTCTGGGAGCAACTCTTGGCTTTGGTGACAATGACTGTGGCTCTGCTGTCTGCTTTGCCTGCAAGTAAGCTGACTTTATTAACCATAGGACATATTGCTGGTGTTCTGTAGAAGATACACTTAAGCTGATCTAGTATACTACTGCAACGATGATGACCTTAAGATCCCTTCCAGCCCAAACAATTCCTTGATTCTATGCCTGAGTGTTTGAAGGACTGACTTACTGTAGAGGGACATGTGTTTTCCTTTCTTACATGAAGCTATTTGCAAAGCTTTGAGAGCTCATAAATAACCCTGCCCTTTTTTCTCCTGACTGGCTGGCACTCCGTGCTTTCATAGTACTGGAACAGGGAGCAGAGTGAGCTGTGGCTCCTCTTGCAGCAGCTTCCCAAGCACCAGGCCTAAACTCGGGCTGTTGTAATAGGACACTATTGTTGCAGAGAGCTCACAGATCAAGGCAGATAACAAGTAGCAAAAGAGAGACATTCTTACTATTGTGACAGCTACTTTGCAAATGTTAAGTCATGTTACTGTCTCAGCTCTTCAGTCCATCTGCAGCTTACTTGTTTTCTGTAATACCTAACACATAGATATAATCTTTGTGCAAATCTTTATCTTCATCAAGTGTTCAGTAATGATTCCTTTACAACTTGAATGTTGTGCTGAATAGTAATTTGCATTTATTTAACCCTGTGGTAGTTAATTTAAGATTAATGTTAGATAAAGAGTGTTGAGGTTGAATGTAACACAAGAAGCATAAGTAGCAGGCAGATCTGTGGCAGACCAAGGACAATGGGCTCTTAGAAAATCCATGAGCAGAGGCTGCTAACCTGGTTGTTGCTCTCTCCCAAGAAGAGGGACTGCGAGTTCAAGGTAACAGTAGTGATTGACCATAGGAATCATGGTGTCTCTCTGCACATTTTGTTATTTTCCTTATATACATTTAATATGTTGACAGTTTTTCACAGGATTAACAGCTTCAGTGCATCAATTTATATTATGGGGTCTGTCCTCTGCCAGTAGCAAAACACAGCTGTTTTGACAGATGACTGACTGTGTGGACTTTGCAGGCTGTTATGTAATGCGAAGCCATACAAAGCAGTCTTGCTGCAACAGGATTTTTGTGCTTGAGAAAAGAGAATATTTCAGAAAACAAGTTTTCAGCCTAAGAGTTTTTAGATTCCTCTCTGATGGATTTCCTTAAGTATCTTCTAAAGACAGATAATTTAGTTGGTTGCCTCCATAATCAGCAGGTACTTCATGGAGTAAACAAAACTTCTGAATGTACTCTTGCTTTGTACTCATGGTTTCAATAATGTGTGACTAGACAGAAAACTATAAGGTTGCAGCCAACAAATTTATACCAGATTTAGTATTATGCCAGAGCAATACTACATGTTCGATATCTCTTCAAGTTTCTTGAGTCTGTTAGCTTTTATAATTGTCATCACTACTAAGTGCCAGGGTTCTTGGATCTTACTTAGATCTGAGACTACGTGTTAAATCATGTGGGGTTTTCCAAAACTGTTTCTAGTCTTCATTGTTGGAATAATTTCTCTCTTCATAAGTACAGACCTATGAAGGGATCTAGACTGGAGCATTCAAGTATCTTTACCACTGGGAGGTAGAAAGAAATATAAAAAAGGGAACAGTCCTACTCTCTGGTTTGCTAGGTTTTTGGGTATTTTTTTTCCTCCAGAAAAATCTTTTCAAGCTCTTGGTTGTTGTCCTGACAGAAGATCATGAACAATCTGAAAATTCACAATTTATATGGAATGGGGAGATTCTTTTTCTGCAGCTTGACATCTGCAGATGAACATCTGCAGAGATACGAAGATGCAGTTGAACTTAACTCTCATAAAGGAGAGATGTGAAAACATCTGGCTCATGGCTGGGGTTCACATATCTAGCCCAGTTTTGGGAAAAGGTGAGAAAACACAGCAGAGGTGTGAAAACACTGAGTATCAGTGAGCAGGAATAATGATTATAGTGTTTTCATACTGATACTGTTTCCATTCAAGTACTTGTACATATTTTTATTTACTTTACAAGTATGGGCTTTGTCGTGATTAAATAGATCACATTTTAAACATTAGTTCTGGTTTTCTGTCTGAAGCATCTCAGAGGTGCTGGGGCTGGTACTATTGATTACTGTTATGTGACATACACAGTTAAATGAGACATTTTCCCAGCTTCCTTACTTTGTTTTCTGATTAGCAGTGATACCATATAATGTGCTTAATGTCTGTCTCTTTAGGATCTGACCACCTTCGAGAGAAAGATGGACTGTGGGCTGTGCTAGTTTGGCTTTCAATCCTAGCAGCTCGAAAGCAAAGTGTGGAGGAGATTGTCAGGGATCACTGGGCAAAATTTGGCCGGCACTACTACTGCAGGTGAGAAAAAATGAAGAAAAGGTACTTACTCAGCTGATAGGAGAATTCTTCTACAATCATTGCTTGTTTAGATGTGCTCAGCTGGACTTAGGTGTGTGCATTTGCTGTGCCTACAGAATGAAAATCTGACACAGATTATCACTGTTTTGTAGACAGGTTTTTCCACAGGAGTAATGTGTATATGTCACTGCTAGCATATGAGTAACTAGATTTTAAATACTGAATGGAAGAAAGCTTTGAATTATTTACTTGTGGAATATATAAATGCAGTTTGTTACATGTTGTTGAATAAGAGACATATTCCCAGCAAGATTTTCTCCTGCATTTTTTTCTATAACTGCTTCCATGTGACAGTGTTTTAGTGAGAACTGAAACCTATGTCTGCTTCCAATTCAGGATAACTCCTCCGAAGATACAAACATTTACTTATTTTTATTGAGGTCTCAATATAGTGAGCTCTAGCTGTTATTTTCATCTTTGCTTCTGCCTCTCTTAATCCAGACTTAATGCAGAGGAGTTCACAGTTTGTAAAGTCTTCTGCAAACAGCTGTTCCTCAAAACTTGTAGCAAAGTTTTCTCTATTTCACTTGTGTGTTGAGCACTGCACTGATTGTGTCATTAAGTTTTGAAAGCTACCTGGGTATTTGGGATATTTTCTATGCTACTTTAGAAATTGCATTTTCTAGATGCTTTCTGCTGATTTAGAGTCAGGTGGCCAGTGTAGAACTGTGGTTGCACATGTGTAATGGTTAGATGGTACAGGACTTGTATGTGTACACTGGTTTCATTTGCAATCAGTATTTCACTGGTACACTTATGATTTTTGAAGTAAGCAGTAAATTGCTAATGGTAAGTATATAGAGTTCTCTGAAAGAACTGCCTTCTCAGCTCTGGGGACTTACTTTCTGGTTCTACTTTTTTTTAATATGTGTGCAAGGTTTGATTATGAAGCACTGGAACCCAGAACAGCATATTTCATAATGAGAGACCTGGAAGCTTTGATCACTGACAAATCGTTCAGCCATCAGCAGTTTGCTGTGGGTAACAATATCTACAGTGTGGAAAGAACAGACAGCTTTGAGTACATAGATCCTGTGGATGGCACTGTGACCAAAAGACAGGTATGGCTGTAGTGATGGATTAGCAAAGTTTTGCAGCTTTAGCCATATTGTCTCCAACAGTTGTTTCTAAAACAGTTGTTTCTAAAGTTCAGCTGGCAAGACTGTCCATTTATTTATAGAATGGTGTTTCCTTTGCTGTCATAGACACTGCATTTCCTACTTAAGATTAGCTCAGTCTGGATAAGATAACCCACCTTTAGTTAATGTCACACTTGCTGTACATAGCTGGAGACAGTAGTGTCACAGTGAACATAGGATGGGATGAAGTCCCTGTTGAGAGCAATGCATGCATAGGGAGGGTTCCTTTTCCAGGACAGTGGAAATATCATACAGAAAGAAGGTCTTTCCTTCTTCTGTTTTCTATCTGAAATCTCCACTGGCTATACATTACAAAAACAAAAATCAAACAAACAAAAAATTTATTGTTCTTGGTGACCCACAGGATTTACATAACTGAGACGCAATATCTGTTATAGCCAGTACCATGCAGGAGACTTTAGAAGGTTGTAGCCTATGCAGGCATATTTGACTTCCCTAGCCGAGTTTCCAGTTCCTTCTGGACTCTGTCTATACTGAGATTCATTGGTTATCAAGAACTGCTGTTCAAACTGAGCCTTCAGTGTTTAGAAAACTCATGATATGCTCAAAAGTAGCCATGTACTTTTACCGGGTGTAAATTTTATTTAAGTATCTTGAATAGGAGCTGTGACTCCTATTAAAGTTTGTCCAAAGTTTATGCTGTTTATATTTTTGTGGTCCTGGTTTCTCTGGTTTTTAAATTATTTGACCTAAACAGGCCCTAGGAAATTATATTACAGGCCATTAAAACTACTGTGATGCCTTTCTGCTCAGAGTCTTTGTAGTTTCTATTCATCATTGCATCCAGAAAATATAAAAAGCCTATCTGCCATTGAGCAACTTTCTCTTTTGTAAATTACTACTGAAACATGATATGAGGATATTGTCATATCCAAGTCTAGTGGAAAATTACAGCCATGGAAGACTCGTGACCTTTGTAGTTTTAAAAAGCAGCTTGTGAATTTTCATTGCACTTTTCTTTCCCTTAATTTTTTCATCCAAAGGACTTACTCTATATGGGAATATAATTGCTAATCATATCACCATATAACACAAACAGAGAAACATGACTTGGCTTGTTTTCAGACAGACTCTGAAAGGGAGCCTGTAAAACCAGAAAGCATGTCTTTTCATAGGGAGAAGCTCCTATTTATTTACAGTACAGTTCAACTAGTTTGTCCTTTGGCAAGGACATGTTCCTGGCTTCATATGTCTACAGCCTCAGTAGGATTCTCCAAGCACGCTAAATTGGAGAGGATATTGATCTATGCCAATGAAACAACAGTTCACTGCTGCTATTTTCCTCAGGTAGCTTGCTCATCATAAATGCAGATGTCTCTTTCAGACCATCATAGGTTTTGTGCAGATTTTTCAGGTAAGTATCCAGGAAAATGTTCCAAGTTTTGTTCCCCAGTATGTATGGGAGAGAGATTTATATTCAGTGTAACTGCAATGTCTCATGAATGAGAAGCTGGCTACATGGTAATTATTCAGTGTTAATAAACAACATATTCAGAAAACAAACACAGCACCAAGAAAATAGGCAGCAAACAATACACACAGACTGTTGGTTCTAAT
Source organism: Cyanistes caeruleus (assembly GCF_971803275.1). Classification (NCBI taxonomy): domain Eukaryota; kingdom Metazoa; phylum Chordata; class Aves; order Passeriformes; family Paridae; genus Cyanistes; species Cyanistes caeruleus. The sequence goes on from NC_141732.1 coordinate 55,248,809, forward strand.
TAATTCTGTTGCTTGAAACCTATGAGTATTGTTTATCACACTGCAATAAAAAGACTTAAAATGAAATTAAACATTCTGTTGTTCTTGAATACTGTTCTAATTTTTAAATATTTAAAATTTTTTAAAAAATATTTGAAAAAATTTTCAAGCTGTACTGTGTTTTTGCACACATCAGCACATAATAATGCTGCTCCTGAGGGTCCAGCAAGCCAGGAATGGGACCAGTAGTATTTTAATGTAAAATTCGAATTACAAGGATGAGAGGTACAAGCTGGCCATTATACTAAGAGACAAAATGCTCCAGGGAGACCTTATTGTGACCTTTTAGTACTTCAGGGGGGCTTACAAGAAAAATGAGGACAATTATTTTAGCAGATTCTGTTGCAGTAGGACGAGTGGTAATGGCTTTAAACTAAAAGAGTAAGTTTAGACTAGATGTAAGAAAGACTTTTTTTTTTACAATGTGAGTGGTGAGACACTGGAACAGGTTGTCCAGAGAGATGGTGGATGCCCCATCCTTGGAATCATTCAAGGTCAAGTTGGATGGTGCCCTGAGCAACCAGCTCTGATTGAAGATGTCCCTGCCCACTGCGCTGAACATGATGAGCTGATGACATCAGGACTGGATGACCTTTAGAAGTCCTTTCAACCCAAACCATTCTGTGATTGTCAAACAATGCTTTATATGGTCCTAAAGATGTTTTGGCATATATTTGAGGGAACAAAGGTTTTACTTATATTTTAGAACAATGGCACACTGCATTTCCAGCATCGATGTCTTGTCGATCAGTATCTTGCTGATAAAACTGGAAAAATAAAATGCATTTTTTTGGAATTCTCTCATTTTTAATGGTTTACTGCCCTTTAAAAAGAGGTAACGAGGATCTCAGTTTATGCACTAGACCTTTGACAACAGAAGGACAAAGGGGAAGAAAAGTTCAGTGACTTGTCAGGGGTTGTACTTAATCTAAGGGTACCATTTACATAAAGGGAACTAGAATTTGTATTAGTGGACAGCTGGTAGAATATTGCAACACTACAATATTTATCTGTGCAATTTAGTCCTCTAGCCTTAATGGGCTTCCTGTACAGAAACTGTGGATCCAAGAATATTGCCTGCTGTCTGTAAAAAACCATATTCATATATGCAGTACAAAAGTGGGGGGGAGAAAAGAAAAAAAGATGTGAAGATGGCAGCAAAGAGCAAATTTTTAGTTAATTAATGAATTAATAAATCCTCTTTATTATGCACATAGTAAATGTTCATTAATTAATGTACTTTAAATTAATTAACACCTTAAGTTTTCCAAATTGTATGGCAGACTTACTGAAATTCTTGCAGTCATATACTGATGCGTAGTATTTGAGGGGTAGCAACTGTCCTGTCTTTTGTATTCACTAATGACAACTGTTTTTTGATCCAGGGATTCTATAGCTGTTTCTTAGGCCATCACCTTTAATGTCTTATACCTATTTCTCAGGCCATTGGTTTTGTGCTCTGCCACACAGAATAAGAGCAAATCAAGTAATAAGAAATAAAAAACATCAGTGAGTGGGAGGGAAGGCACAACATCATTTCTAGTGTACAGAGGGGGAAAAACAAGTAATAAGTGAGTTGTCCAAAATTGTGGGGAAAGAAGAATAGCATCAAAATTACTCTTCCTTTCACTTTTATTTTGGAGCAATGAATGGTAATTTGTAAAGGTGCTGTCACCTTACATACATGCTGTTCCTTCTCCTTTCCTAGGGGCTGCGGATTATTTTTTCAGATGCTTCCAGACTCATCTTCAGAATGAGTGCTTCCAGTCACGTGAGAGCTACTCTGCGGATCTATGCAGAGAGTTATGAAAAGGATCCTAGCCAACACAATAAGGAACCCCAGGTAATGCAATAGCATTATAGTAAATAGTAATAGCAGTGGCCACAGGTTTTCATCTTCGATCAGAAGCAACACTCAATGCTTTCACCCATGTACTGTCTTTGTAGATGATTTCCCTAGTCTTGTACACCTTTTGAGGAAGGACCAGCAGTTTTAATATATATTGATGTAATATCTAACCCAACAGGAATGTCAAGGGATGAGATGCCTCATGTTAAATGTTGAGCAATGACTTCAAGTCTATTAAGAAAAATCAATCTAGTTTGAACTTTTTGCAGAATTTTTAGAGTTGTGATTTGATTTATGGAACAATACTTTAAAAATAAGATAACCATTTTTCAAGGAGATTAACTGAGAGCCATTCAGTTAGGGCATCCCAAGGATTCCTTACCATTAGAGTGCAGTTAGGAAATACGGATACCTGAGTCTAAACAGTGTAGGGATTCCTTGTAAGGGAAAGACTTTCAGCTGTCTAAGAATTGCCTCATGTCATAATGGAACTTTTCCTAAGAAGAATGAAGGTTGAGAGAAAATTGCTGGATTGTCCAGCAGATGCCTTACAAATTAATAAAATAAATCACACTTCACACCCTCCAGTTCTTCTCAGTCACTGTTCTTTATGCTGTAATTTATAAGAGAGGACTAAGGATATTTAATGGAAAAGAAGCACTTTGCTTGTAGTAAATCAAACCACTGTAGTTTTAAGTCTCATGCAGTTGTGTGTTCATGACTGGTATGCAAATACAAATCTGCCAAAACATATATGCACTCAAATGAATTTGAACCCTAGGTAAGTGTTTGGTGTTTCACCAGACTCTGACCATAAACTTAGTGAGTTTCTTCTTATGCTATTAAACAGTTGTGTGTCAGTCATGAAAAATGGTTCAATTGTCACAGAAATGTTGCAGATCCCATGCCTGCAGATATGATCTATTAAATTTATTTGCTTTTTTAAAAAGTAACAGTTTACACCCTTAGTAACTTCTTAGAGTATTTAGAATGTTAAAGAATGTGTACTCCAACAGAGTAAAGGATCATATTTTTAGCAATTTTATTGTTTTTCTGTGTATCTAGGTTTGCCCAGCTAGCAGGATTGTTGATATATTTTGCTTGGGGAGGAACACTGCTACAACCCCATTTGCACTTGCTGCTATATTTGGTTTACATGGTAAAGTTTTGGTGTCTGGGGGGCTGCAGGGTGGCTTCTGTGAGAAGTTGCTAGAAGCTGCTTCTGTGTTAAAAAGAGCCATTTCTAGCTGGCTCATAGATGGACCCACCACAGGCCAAAGCAGTAGCCCTCTGTGATAACATCTGTGAGCAGGGTAATAAGCCCTCTGTGCAGCGGCAGAAGGAAAGGAGGAACAAGGTATTTGTGAGAAACAACTCTGTGGGCAGTGCAAAATGGAGGGAGAGTCATAGGGTGGCCTGGTAGGCACCTGACAACCATCCAAGGTCAATGCACCAGTTACATCAAATTTTTAGCAGCACATATTGTTTATCAGTTGTGATTGCACTGACCATTTTGAATACAGTTCTTCATGCTGTGCAGGTAAGGCACAGATGAAATGAAAATAAGTCATGGTGAGAGACTATGAGTTGATTTTAGAGGTTTGAAGTGGATTTACAGTAACCTTGTGATATGTAACCAAAATATGTGATCTGAACGTGTTTCTTGTCTGGAAAATCCCAGCAAAAAATACTAGAAAGCAATGGAGGGTATACTGGCAGCATTATCTGGCTAAACTTTTTAGTATTTCATTGCAGAGGAGCATGAGCATTTTAAAGTGTAATTGTTACTGCATTAACAGATTGTTTTATTTTCTATGAGAGAAGTAATACTCTGGCAGAATTTAGGCTTGTGTGCCTCCTAAGGTGACCTAGAGTCAGTGTTCAGTATTTGATATTGGTTCTTTTAAATGAGTGGAAAACAGCAAATGTTCTCAGTGAATTTTCTGCTTCTGAAGAGACTAGATTGAGGGAACAGTGGTTGTTCTCAGAAATACGAGGACTGTACTGCCCTACTGTTACATTTCTTCTTTGTTCTGCTTGCATCTTTTTGAGAGGTGCATAAAGGCTCACCAGCAGCATAGACCATATCCAGGGAGCATCAGGAATGGGTCTGCTGCACAAGGCAGTAGGAGCCATGCATCCAGACCTGCTGGACCTCAGGCAGTGCCCTCCTTGTCCGGGGGACAGTCCTACAGCAGGAAAGTGAGGAGGACAGGGCAGCTCTCGGGTAATAAGCTCCCTCAACAAGTGCTGGATCAGAGTCAGGGTTCATCTGGGGCAGCAAGAGATGGTACCAGAGACAAAGCTGGAGACAAGGCAAACCTACTCAGGAGACAGGGTCAAAGTCATCTGGAGACAAGATACAGCATATATCCAAACAGTCTTTCAGGGAAAGAAGTTAGCTACAGCATGGGCCTGAGGTCCACCCAAGCAGCAGAGCTAGAGATAAGGCTGGAGACAAGCACTCCTACAGCTTAGCTCAGGCAGGGACCAGCACCCATGGGGCAGGCTGTAATGGACCTTGGACAGGGTGCAGGGGAAGGCCCTTAGGGGATCCTAAGCAGGCCAGTAGGGCTTATGACTGCACTCAAGGATTTCAGAGTTCAGTCTTTTATTCAGCACACCAAAAGCATCTGTTATTCCCAAGGACAGAAAAAAGGCTGGAAGGGATTTTATTTCTGTGCTGGTAATGGAGCCTGTCGGATCACAGCACTTTTGGTTGTTTAATCAAGGTATTTACTAGTGAACAAATAATCCCAGGGGTAGAAGCGTCATTGCCTTGAAACTTGCTACAGGGACTTTCCTGAATGTACACAGTGCAGACAAGCATTTTAATAACTAGACTGCCTCAGGAAATACATGGTACTATAAATAACCTCCTCATCTCCTGCCATGTGCATAAAATCTGGGATAAATAGAAGTTTCATCTCAATTAATACAATAAATTCTTTATTTGGTTTCTCATTGCATAGTATTGCATGGTTCCACTGCTTCTCTTGCCTTGCCCTGGCTGCATGCTTTGCCAACAACATGAGTGCATCAGAAACAGCAAGGTCATGGATTGTATCCGACAGACAGATGGTGGACTTCAAAGTAGTGCATAAATTGTAGAAGATCCTCATGTACAAAAATAACTAAACATTTCCCAGGAGAACATTTGATAGTCTTCAGCAAAGCATGTAAAAGAGAATCAGTAAGAAACTCCTTCTTCAGAAAACAGCATTGCTAGGAAGGGGTGCCATAGTTTTCCTGATACTGTAATTCCTTTATTGTTTGGTTTGCTTTGAAGTTCATACTGAGATCCACACATCTAAAAGAGCTGTGACAGATTTGTTGTCTATTTCTGTCAGTGATAGGAACACAGCATGTATGTAAGTGGTCAGTTATGGAAAAAGCACTAACATAAAGAAGTATGTTAAGTATATACCTTGCTTATTACCTTACGGTATTTAAGAAAATTGTTACATTTTGAATGATAAATGCATATTTTTCTGTAATTGAGGACATGACTATGTGTGGTTTCTGTAATATTGTACTCTTTCTGAAATAGTTGATCAGGAAAAGCTCCCTTCCATACCTTTTATATCATAAACCAAGACAAGATTATTTGATGGTTGGCTGCTTAAGTAAATATTCAGTTGGTTATGTTTATTGCACCACCTCTTTCCAGCATCTTGTCTTAGATAATACACTGCAACATATTTTTGCCTGATGACAATTCCAGTCAAAACCTGAACTGAAAGGCAAAAATAGCTTGATATATCTTTTACTTTTGTCACAAAAAATAAATGTCTCTGTCTTAACAGACAACTCAATCATGTTGGGGGTTCCATTTTGTGGAATCATTATGGTAATTAGCCTGACTTTGTCTCATACCAGCATCCTTCCCCCCTCCCCCATCCTTTCAGACAAAGCCTTTTCACAAATTAATCATCCAACTTCACAGTAGTGTTCAAGTTCTTTTAGTTTGCTTCTGTAGTCTTTGACAGTGTTACTTCTGACGGTGAATCTTTCACAGATAAGCAAACATCTGAACTACATTTTCCAATGTGCATGTTGAGATATGCATATTTTTCTGGAACACTAATTATGGCACTTTTTGAGTTGAAGTCGACCTTCTTGACCTTTGTTCTAATTTATATGTAGGCCAGTATGTGTTGTAGAACATAGGTGTTAATGAGTGTAAGAGTCACCCACATCATATTCTAGTATCATCTTTCATATAATTAATTGGTAATACTTTCTACCTAGAATAAAGCATACACAACTTCCTGATCTACAACAAATAGTTCAAGGGAAAGTGGTAAGATATGCCAATAATTGAGTCATGGATAAATGTGAATAGCCATGACTTCTAGCCGTTGAATGATCCATTTAAAGAAATTTGCAGAAGCGGCTTCACGGACACTTGGGAGATAAGGGGTTGCTACTTTTTTTGGTTCAGGTCTTTCTGTAAGCCAGTATCAACTGTGAAAATCAGGAGCAATAAACAAAAATTACCAACATGCATCATACTCTCATACTTTGGTATACAAAGTATACCAAAACCAACTCAGTTTTCAATTCAAACAAATAAAATTCAATTCAGTATGTTATGCATTTGAATATTGCATAACTTAGAGTGGCGATGCAATCTAGATCTAAAACAGTCTTGAAAACAAAGCCCAACACTTTTCTAAATCTGAAAAATTCTGCTCTATAATTAAAGACCACTCCATTGATATGGCTGATCATTCACATATGTCATTAATGAAGATATTAAATAACACTGGTCTGAATATGGACCCCTGAAGGACACCACTTGTTACTGAAGTCCATTGGGACTCTGAACCATTGACCACTACTCTCTGGATGTGACTGTCAAACCAATTCCTCATCCACCAGACAGTCCACCCATTGAATCCATCTCTCCAATCAAAAGAGAAGGTTGTTGTGGGGGATTGTGACAAGGGCTTTACAGTAAAATGACAGATAAATGACATCTGTAACCCTTCCCTTGTCCACTGCTGCAGTCACCACATCATAGAAAGCCACTGGGTTGATCAGGCAGGACCTGCCCTTGGTGCAGCTGTGTCATCTGTCCTGAATCACCTCCCTGTCCTACATGTGCACAGCTCTAGGGGCATCTGTACCATGATCTTCCCAGGCAGAGGTGAGGCTGACAGGTCAGTACTCCTCAGTATTCCTCCTTTCTAACCTTCTCAAAGGTGGGTACAATGTTTTTCCCTTTTTCCAGTCACCTGGGATTTGCCCTGACTGCCATGACTTTTCAAATATCATGAAGAGTGGCTTGGCAACTGCATCAATCAGTTCCCTTGGTTGTGTGCAGTCTATATTGGATATTCTTTAAATGGGATGCAGTGAATCAAAAATGCTGCAATTACTTTTGCTGAAGACTAGCAAACAATGTTCTAGATAGCTACAGAACTGTAAGATTAGCAGCATCCAAGAACAGATTTTGGGGCAGTAGTTGCTTCGTTTTGTTTTTATTAGAAAAGGTAAGCCAATTACAAAGGAAAAAAAAGAAAAAAAAAGGTTAAAAATATGTCTTAATCATCAAACACCGAATTTCTGAAATAAGTTTTGAACAGTGAGCAGCAGAGGGGGAAAAACCCCCGATTTTCAGGTGGATCCTATTTGATATATGAAAAAATCTTGTTATATGTGACTGTATATATGAATTATTATAAAAAATGATTGTTCATGGTGTGAGATAGTCCAAGAGCAGGGAACTGAAATGAACAGCCCAGAAGTCCTGGGTTCTATATTATTTAATTGGGACAAAGTGAAAGGAATCAATAAGGTTCTGTCAAGACACTGATACAACACTGTTGATATAAAAAATGAGGAATGGGATCACTGTGCTATTTAAGATTATTTATTGCTCAAGTAAGCCAGATAAGATATCAGTCTCAAAGGTGTGAGACTTGGAGAGAAGCAACAAGTCAGCCATAGTTTAAGGTAATCATGGGTTTCTTCTTCACACAGCAATATATAACATTTTGGTCCAATAGACAGTTGGCACAAAACTCGTTTCTACTTAATAACCTATCACCCTTGCTTAATTCTGCCGCACTGCATCTGTCTTTCAGCCAATAAGCTGACAGGTAATGTACTCATACACGCAACTCTGTTACAGCTTCTAGATCCTTAGCCTACCCTGTAAGCCACATTACAGCTTAAACTTCTCACTGTTTTACCTTTTTTACTCAAGGCATATTCTTACTTACAACTATAGGAATGTAAGTTTATAATTTTTCTGCTTAATGTTTGTGTACTTTTATGATTACATTAACCCAAGCTTTTTCTAAGGCTGCAGACTGACCCTTCAGCATCTATTTTTCCGTTTCCCACGCAACACTAAGCACAAGTGCAGTTTGCTAGGCAATTATTGCCTTGTTGTTTCCTTTTGAGATACTGGGGTTTTTAGCATGGCTCTGGTTAGCTATCAGAACATACAGTTTGGTCCATAAAAGTCATATAAAATTGTCATGGTTTCATCTGGCAAGAATTAATTTTCTTCTTAGTGGGTGGTACAGTGCTGTTTTGGATTTGGTATGATAATAATGTTGATAACATTCACACTGATGTTGTAGTTGTAGCTAAGTAGAAGTTTAACCCATGTCAAGGACTTTTCAGTCTCCCAAGCTCTCTCAGTGGGGAGGTCCACAAGAATCTGGGAGGGACCATAGCTGTGATGGGTGACCTGAACTGGCCAAAAGGATATTCCATACCACAGAACATCACATTTGGTATATTAAGTGTGGGGGGTTTAGCTGTGCGAGGCTGGTGGCTGCTCAGATCAGGCTGATCATCAGTCAGTGGGTGGTGGGCTGCTGTATTATGTGTCACTTGTGGGAGTTTGGTTGGATTTTATTCCTCACTCTTCTTTCTTTTGTTACTCTTTATGTTATTCCAGGTATTAAGATGTGCTTATCTCAGTCCACAGGTTTTACATTTTTGCAATTCTCTACCAATCTCCTAGGGGCAGGGGAGTGAGCGAGCAGCTGCAGGGTACTTGGTTGCTGGCTGGAGTTGAACCATAATAAAAGTTCTGCCTTTACTGTTAAAATTAGTAAGATTTTCTTAGAGGACACATGTGGAGACTTACATCTGTTTGAACACACTCTTAGATAATGCAGCATGTTTGTCCTATTCAGGTAATTTAGCTTCAGATTGTTCTCAAAGTCATGCTGTAGAATGAAGAAATTTTAAATCAGCTGGGACTGCAAAGGAAAGTAATCATGGGACATTAATTGTAAAATACACCACGAATCAAGGAAATTAGTTAATCAAACCTGATCTTCCCTCAAATCTCTTTGGATATACTAGAAAATAACTAATCTTTTGCAAACATATACGTCTTCATGCTCCACTTGGTTTCTATTTTCCTTCTGTTTATTTCACCCCTCACTGAATTCATGCCTGCCCTCCTCTATTGCCAGAGGCAGAACAACTGGCTTCTTGACCTTCATTGTAATTTTGTTTGAGGTAACAGGCAGACCATGCACAAGAATAGAGAGGTCAGTTTCCTTTTTTTCAGTGGAAGGTGTTCTACTTCTCAACTGAATCAGCTGAATACCAGTTCACCAGTGCTGTGGATATTACAGAGTCAGTTCAGTTTGTTTCACAATGAACCACACCACTTAGATCTTTTAGGACAGGTGGCCGTAGCATAAACTTTTCCAAAGACTCTTGGGGTTTTTTGGAATGGAAGGCCAAAACAGGCACACTATGCTGAGCTCTGTGTTGAGCCCTTATGGCAGAAGCCCTGCAGGATATACAGGCACATGCTGAGCTATTAACATGCAAGAAGGTACATTTCAACCCTCCCTAACTTTTAGATAAACCAGATGCATCATGGGACAAATCTTATCTGAGACCTTGATTAGGAGAGAGGAAATTGAATGGAATTTGCTTGCAAGATCACAAAGGGAAAAATTGCTAATGAGCCAAGGAGGGATGATATGTCTCTGACAGCTCTGGTACAGATTATTCCCAAGCAAAAGGCTTTTAATCTGTATTTGTCTGATGTTAGATATCTGCTTGCTTGATTTATTTCCTTTTAATCATTCCTCCCAGTTATTTTTTAACTTCTATCTGTGATTACTAAAGCAAGATTCTGATTACGTCAGTTCTGTTAATTTTCAATTCTTAAATTTTATCTAAGGGGTAACATGCCATATGTCCTAAACAGTTGCCAAGAGATAAATGGGCTATTTAACATACAGAGTAATTTCAGTTGTCACTTAGAGTCGAAATGTCAATGTAAAGTCTTACAATTTCTCAACCAGACAGAACCAATGAAGAATACTTTTAAAAAAGATCTCATTGAGATATAGAAGTCTTTCTAGAGGAATATTAATGATAAATGATTGTTGGCTGAGATTTATCTCTTGCAACTGAAATGTAAACTATTCATGGCAGAGGTAAAGGAATTTTTAAAAGGCCTATGTAGTCCTAGTTTCTTGTTACTCTGTCCTGTCTTTGCCATTCCAAATATGGTGCACTTTTGCCTTTTTTGCGTATTTTGGATGAAGAAAGTGTAAAAATTAAATTGAAGTGTGGAAAGACAAAATTAAAAAAGGACTTCTGTCTGTTGAGAAGCATGATTGCGATAAACAGAATACTCAGCAGTAACTGGAATCATTTGGCAAGCTAAATTGTTTTTCTAAATGAATGTAACATAAACTCATTTGATTCTGTGTTTTGTTCCACCATTGTGCAAAGTGTTGCTTGTGGATTATTTTTTTTTTTTAAATTCAGAGTACATTTCTTGTCTAAAAAAGTAGGGTCCAGTAAAGTGGGTCAGGAGAGTTGCTTTTTAAATTTTTCTTGTACTTTTTAGATTAAATAAGGAAGAGGTTTCTTAGAGGCGTGCTGGAGAACTTCAAATGCTTTAGTCTCATCCAGACTTTATAAATTGGCACATTTTAATATTTACTTTTAATATTTACTTTATATTTGCAGTATTTGCTCATGGATGTGAATTTGTACTCTACATATTAATCTTCTCTAAGTGTGTTTGACTTTAATAGACTTGTGTTCTGCTTCAGTGATTATTCAGTAGATAGATACCTACAAATATGGAGCTTTTTTAACAATAGCATATCAGACTGCTCACTCTTGTGCATAACTGAGCTCAATCATAAACTCACTTGACATCAGTGGTATTCATGGTGTTATTCCATGACTCTGCTTACACAGTTAGTCTCTTCACTCTTTTGATTTTACTGTGTTTGCATAAATAAACACCTCATCCTGTCAGAAACTGTTAGGTGGCTGAAACAGATTCAAAATATTGATTATGCAGTCTTATAAAAAAAGATAACTGTAAATTTCAGATTTTCTTCAGAATTACTGTTCTGTTTCATTTGATTCTCAAAGCTAGTGTATGTGAAGCTAGAAGTAGTTTATTTGAAAGAGGAAGCTATAGGAAGTCTCTAGGGGTCAAAGAATTAGTTTGGTAACCAAATATATGAGTCTCTGAAAAGAAAGTTTTCACACAAAACTCAGTTATGCCATTTTATCTTTGTGAATACTTTAACTAACTGAAAGAAGATGCAATTTTAAAAATGTGTTTTACTTGATTTTCATGTGGTACTATTACAGTTTTCATCTGCACTCACCCATTGAGGCCTATAAATGGCTATTTAACAAGGTCTGTAGCCTGAAACTTGAAATTTCTGCTGTTCAATACAATTGCATGTGGTATTAGTCAAAACACACTTCTGTGAGTTCTTTTAAGGTAGTTAGTTGTTACAGTATCTTTTGACCCTAAGCTTCACATATTAAATGCATTTAGGAAGAAAATGTCATCTGTGTGGCTTCCCCTCATCAGAATAGAAACAAGTCTACCTCTGTTATTTCTGGGTTGTTTTGTATTGCAGATTTCAAGGAGCTCCATGTTTCCTGTTACACAGAGATGTGATCAGTACAATGTATATTTACTGGTTTCTCTTTTCTGCATAGCTTAGGTATACTCAAAGTAACACTTCACAATACATATGGTCAGCATGCTGCTTCATTCTGTCAAGTGTAACGCTGATATACACCATAGCTCTGTCAGTTTTTGGTATTATTATTTACTATTATTACTTTAAAATTGTATGGTTAAAAGAAGGATTTATAAATGCAAGATGTTTTTTGATGTTTCTGCTTTATGTAATTCATTGTATTTCTTCATCTTTAGGCTGTGCTGAGTCCTCTTATAGCAATTGCACTGAAAATATCTCAGATTCATGAGAGGACAGGACGAAAGGGACCCACTGTCATCACTTGAAACCATGGAAGATTGTTAAACCAGGGCCAAAAGAGGAACAGCAAGGAAGAAACAGAACCTTGTTATAACTTGTTAGCCATTTGTGCCTTGTATGATTTTAAAAGTTAGGTGGAAAGAAAAATTCAGTATAACATTAAGCATAATCATTTGCATTGATCTCCAAATGCAATAGTGTATTGACTTATTTTACCTGCAGTATCGTAATTTCTGGTAACAGTATAACCAAAGAAAGAGGCCTTAAAGTTCAAATGTTGTCAGTAGTGTAGCCAAAAATGACAAGTGTTTGGTTTTGAATGCTGTGATAAAAGTTGGAGAAATTGCAGTTAGGGGGAGAGAGGAAGGAGTTGCAAAGCAAAGACATGCTTAGTGAGTATTGTTTGGGATTCTTGTCACCTTCTGGTAGGTTTCTGAAGAGGTGTACAGAGCATGTCTGAGTCAAAGGGCCATGTAGTAAGCTCTGCACAGGGTGTATTTCCTCCCCTGGCTCCATGCCTCCTCTCAGGCCTCTCCTGTTGCTCACAGATGCACGCTGACAGCAGTGTTGTATACACACCTACACCTGCTCCCAAAGATGGGGTTATTCCATATTTTTTTACCCCTGCTTTTAAAACATATCATTGTGACTTGTGCCTTTAGATTTTCCTTATTTTTTGACACTTTGGTTGTTTTCCTCCAAAAGGAGGCCTTTGTGCTATAGAGCTGATTTTGTCCTTCCAGCAATATGTCGGGTATGGAATCTGACTGTCTTCCACAATACTCCTCTTGTCAGGAGATGATACTGGTGCTTACTGTGTTTGGAAGATAATCTCTACACATTCAGCAATTCTTTAAGAAGGAGTTACAGAAGTTTTTTAAGTCTTTGGAATACTCATGCTCCACTTACCATGAAGTAAGTGAGTGAGAGGGGAATTAAACCCTAATCAATTGAACAGAAATACTGGTCTGATTCACCCTCTGGATACAGTTTCTGTTGGGCTCTTGGTAACAAGTGGATCATGCAATAAAAATTTGGGGAGTGCAAGAGAATTCCCGGCATAGATCTGAGAAGGCTGTTGGGGATATGGACATCAGCATTTTTGTTTGTGAAATGATACAGCAGTTCTTGCTACAATACTGTGCTCTGAAAAAGAGCACAAACACTTTATGCATGTGATTTGTTTGAAAGCTTTACCTCCTTGGAAATGGTAAGGTCACTTGTATCATTTGTCAAGGTGGCTTTGTGCAGCTTGCCTCTTTGCAGTGTATTTCAATTCATTGTGGTTGTCAGATTTTAGTACAATTTATATAATATTGCAGCAAAGGAAATTGTTTAAATTTCTTTCAAAGCTTCTGTCAAAAAATGGCTGTGGCACTTAGTATACAATAAAAAGTAATGCTGTATATCTGTCTTAATATGTAATTGTGGACAAGACACCCTGCACTTTCAAGCATCCTAATAAAATTGCCTTTATTACAGTTACATTATTACTTAATTGACTCTCAACAAATGAGGTATGAATGTTCTTACTTAGTATCCTACCTTACCATTAAGTGTTCCCATAAACCAAAAGAGATTTTAAGACTTTAGTTCTTTTTTATAAAGATTTTTCTTCTGTATGACCATGACATTCTCACACAGTTTGGACATCTACTTTATAATGTAAGAGCACTCATCTTCACAGAAACCTTGTTTATCTAATATTTTATCCTTATTAGGGATTAAACTTCTCTAGGTACAGGATAGTAAGCTGCTAAATAGTAGATCACATGCGGTCAAGCATAGACGTATTTTGGATTATGACAGTTCAAATTACTGGGTTGCATGAAGGAAAGTTCTGAAAGTCAGTCTACTAAAATTTCTAAATATCTTACACATTCTCCAACAATAAAATGAATTTTGATCACATAGTGAACTAACTGTTTATACTGTGGAGTATCACATTTACCAAGCTTTTCTGGAATGGGGAAAATGCAGCTTGAAAAGTAAGATGCACTGAAGCCAGGTGTCTCTCAGGATGCAGTGGGAAGACTCAAGAACAAAGGAAGACCGAAGAAACATACATGTGCTTTTATCAGAAAACTATCGCTGGAGCTGCGGTAGTAATCTGCTTTCATGAAGGCAGTCATCATAAACAAAGGGCATGTTTTAAAATCTCTGCATTGCCTTTCTCCTGGGCTGGAGAAACATTAGTTGTGCTTGTGTACTGAAATGGAGAAAAGGGCTGTTTGTGCGTGTTTTTGAATAGCTGTCAAACAGCAGACTTACAGAAGTAGCCTAACCCCAAATCCATTACCATCCCTTTTTTATGGTGATGGGTGAAATGATAAAAACGCAACTGATGTTTTCCACCAGTTAATTGTTTTTCTCTGCAAGAAGATGAACAAAACTCTGTAAAGCTCAAGTACAGCTCTGTATATCTGATGTGTGTGGAAGAGGACTAGCCAGTCTCATGGAGTGCATTACATTTCCTGAGGTTTTTAATTATTAACATGAGAGATGAATGCATGGAAAAAAGCAAGTTATGTGAACTTACAAAAAGATGCAAAGCTCCTAAAACAAGACTGTACATTTAGCAGAGGGAGAACTGTTGTTAATACTGTTCATCTTACCACAGTGTCTAGGCACTATGACAGAGACCCACACCTTTTTGTGCTATTGTTTGATTAGCAACTTCCTCAAGTCAGGAAGTGGCAAGATTCCTGTACTATTCAGCTGTGATTGCACTAACATTTACGTGGATAATTCTGCTTCCTAAACCCTCATATTTTCTCTGTGTTCAGAGACAATTTGGAAGGCAATATACTAGTTACCTGAACCACAGGATCACAGAATCCTCGAGGCTGGAAGGGGCCATCTAGTTCATCAGGACTAAAATCACCTAGTCTGTGTCCCAGCTCACAGCAGAGTCAGGTAGAGGAGGCTGCCCAAGACCATGTGTAGTTGGTTTTGATTATTTCCAAGGGCTTAGATGCCAGAACTTCTCTGGACAAACTGTACAAGTGATTGATTGCTCCCATTGTGAAAAAATACCAAACAAACCAAAAACCAAAAGTGCAACAGTGAAACCTCCTGGAGTATTCAGATGGAATTTCATGTGATTCAGTTTGTGCCCAAGGCCTCTTGTCCCATCACTGAGAAGATCCTAGGTCCATATATTTCTTTTTTTCCCCACCAAGTATTTCTAGAAATCAATAAGATCCTTCAAGGGCTTTCTCTTCTCCAGACTGAAGACTCACAACTCTCTCGGTGTCTCAACATACGACAAATCTGCCGGTCCTTTTTTCTTTGTGGCCCTTTGCTGGAGGTACTCTGGAGTGCCCATGTCTGTTTTGTGCTTGGGAAGCTCAGACCTGGACCCAGCACTCCAGATGTATCTTTACCAGTGCTGAGCAGAGGGAAAGGATCACCTTCCTCCAGCTGCTGCTGCTGTTTTTCTTGATGCAACCCAGGATGTCAATTGCTTTCTTTGCTGTGCAGGTGAGTTGCTGGTGAGTTGAAGACTTTTTGTTAAGTATGGGACCCCCAGATCCTTCTCTGTGTGGCTGTTTTCCAGCCCACTGGCCCCAGCATGTATTGTTGTCTGGGTTTGTTTTATCCAAAAGGACAGGACTTCCCTTTGTTGAACTTCAATGTTGCAGAAGGTCATCAAGTCAGTTAAGCACAATTTACCTTTCATGTCCTTCCTCATCCTGTGACCTTGTCCTTGGCTTTGGCAAGAGTTTCCAGGATTGGCTACTCCATCACCTCTACAGGAACTAAAGTGAGGCTGACCAACCTGTAACTCCTTCCCTTAAGGACAGGAGTGATATTTGCTCTCTTACCTCAGGGATCACCCATAACCTTTCAAGGGCAAATAGAGGGTAGCTCGCAATAGCATGACTTGGCTTCTTCAGGTCTGTGTACTTCATACTAAGTGATTCCATTTTGGTGCAAGTCCCGTTTTTTCAAGTACTCCCTGGCCTTTTCTTGCTCTGTCCAAGGTAAGTCTTATTCACTCTGTATTTTTCCTTTAGTCTCAAAGGCCTACAATTCCTGAAGGCTGCTTTTACCACTAAAGATGAAGGCAAAGATGGCATTGAGCACCTCAGCCTTTTCTATGTCCTCTTTCAACTCATGTAGAAACTTTCCCCATTACCCTTTACATTTCTCATCTCTCCTAGTTTCAGCCAGTTTTATGTGTTACTTTTGCATTTTCTGGGGTGGGGGTATGGGAAGGGCAAAGAGGCTGGAGCCGTATGGATGTGTAGAGGTGATTTATTCTATACCAGTCATGTCATCGCTGTAGGGCATGGCTTTGGGTAAGAGAAAAGGCTGAGTGGAAGGACAGCCATTTTTGTTCCCTCCTTACCTGTGGAAGCCAAATGCTGAACAGAATGGTGCAGTCGGAGTGGTCTGGGCGGAGCAGTGTAGACTGGCTTGGGGCATTTTTCCATCATTGTTTTCCATTGTCTCAGGCATGGGACAAAAAACCCCACACTGTCTGTGGGAATATCCACCCTTTTCTCCTTTGTCTCTGGAAAAGCCACATGGCCACCAGGGGTGTGGTAACACCCACCATTTTTCTCCTTTGTCACTGGTATGTCATGGCCATATTAACAACAGGACAGTTGGATTTCCATAAGCATTTTTGGCATGTTATCACCCTTTATTAGACATTGTTAGTATTGTTTCTGTTAGTTTTTCTTATTACTATTTTTCCAGTAAATTGTTGTCTCAACCCATGATCTCTACCTTTTTGTCACTTTCTCACTGGAGGGGCTGGGGGGAAAGGAAGTGGCTGTTTGGAGCTTAATTTCCACCCAGTCTTAAACCACAGCATCACCTCATTCAACTCCAGGTGGGCTTTGGCTTTCCTCATCTCATCCCTGTGTAATGCACAGTGCTCTGCATTCCTCCTAATTCAGCTGTCCCCACTTCCTCTTACCATACATTTCCTGTTTATATCTGAGTTCAGTCAGGAGCTCTCTGGGCATCCATGTAGGCCATTTGCTGCCTTTGTTTGAGCTCTGCATATCAGGTTGAACAATTCCTAAGCATAAAGGAGGTGATCTTTGAAAATTAAACAGCTGTCCTGGACTCATCTTTTCCCCAGGGCCAGAACCCATGTGACTCTTCCAACCAGCTCTAAAGATCTTAAAGTCTGCTTTGCAAACTTCAGTTCCATTCTTTGCTATTCTCCCTCCTCTCAAATTTCTGAATTCACCATCTCATTATCCCTGCATCAAAAAGCTTCACATGCTCGTGCATTTCTTCTGGTGCTGTGAGTGCCAAGACTGGCTTCTTGATCACCAGTGTCAGGAGGTTGTTTGTCAATGTTCTGTTCTGAAGCTTTAGTTTGACCGGTTCATATCCTTCAGCCCAAAGAAAATTTATTTTAATGTAAAATTTCCAGCTGCTACTCTTGGCAGAGATGAATTCATGCTGTTAAGTATGATCAGAAGCAAAATGTTTATAACCTTTTGCTGCCTTAAGATTGTTTACATTTTTGAGCTTGTTGCCCATGCCATTTTGCATTAATCAAACATAATCAATCAGTTCATTAGGCTGAAAAGAGAAACTGAAAACCAGATTCTATCAAAATATTAGGTATTAACTTCAATGTTCTCTCTATCTCAGTAACTTTTTTTGTATCAAATTCTGTATTGCATACTGCAGGTTGAAGATGCATTTATCTTCAATTTCACATTTCTGGATTCATTATGACCTCACAACATCTGCAAAGGACTGGCTCTAAAAAAGGGCACTGCAGGCCTTTTGTGGAATTGGGAGAAAGGAAGAATTTCCTGGTTGTTCATAAATATATGTGGAAATGCTCTGAATGCATTTCCTATAGCAAGCCACTCCAAAGGCAAACTTCAGGTACTCCTGCAATACTTGCTCTTACTGTGACCCAGAACTGTAGTCCCAGCCATTTCCCACTCTTTCCTTTAATATCACCTAGTGGAAAAGGTAGATTTCCACAAGCAGAAAAAAAAAAAAAGAAAATTAAGCTAAATATGCATCAGGACAAGCATTTTGCTGTGGGATATCTCCTGATTAATCAGTCTTACCTGCTGTGATTGATGCCTGCACTAATACTTTTGCAGTGCCAGCTGCCTTCAGAATCTGGGATTCTGGAGTAAAGAAGCAAGAAATTTTGGGGAATAGATACAGGAATGCTAGGAGGTAAGGCCAGAATGAGGTCACTGAAGCAGATCCTCTCTTCAGCTGCTTGGAAATAATGTGCTGTGTTCCTCTGAGTTTTACTGTTCTCTGTGCTCTGCTACTTCTCAGTCACTTTGAAGAACATTTATATCTTCTGTCTTTTTCAGGGACTCTTGTTTCTCCCTCTGGGTACTTTACTACATTTCTCTTCCTCTGTAGCTTCTCCACCCCATTTTATTCTTTCCTTTCAACTTACAGTGACTGAAGAACTGTATGTTCTTCCCATAAATTCTTTGAAAGACAAAACTGGTGCAACTGTTGGTTCCCTGGCCTTAGCCATGGCTACCACTGTGACTTGCATGTACAGCCATCATGCTTAACTTGTAGTTTTACAGTATGTGAACATCTGGAAAGGGTGATAGCTTTTCTATCTCACTGGTCTTTAGCAAAACCAGGAACAGGTTGCCCAGAGAGGTGATACGTGCCCCATTCCTGGAAAACTTCAAGGTCAGGTTGGACAGTGCTCTGACCAAGATGAAGATGTACCTGCTCGTTGCAGGGGCTTGGACTAAATGATCTTTTCCAATCTAAACCTTCCAACCCAAAAAGAAAAATTCCATCTAAGGTAAATGTTACAAGTTCAAATCTGAGTGAACCTTTGTGTAATTTTTCTTGTCATCTGGAATTATAGATGACAGTGGCCTGGATGCAAATTTGCCTCCGTAATTTTGTGAGAGGAAGGATACATGTAACAGAAGAAGGATGAGACCAAGCCTGTAATTTTTCTGGTATATTTGTAGTGTAATTATGAAGCCACTTGTGTCAGAAACAGGGTACAGGCTCCCTTTTTCAGTTCCCACAATCTTGAGTAAGCTGTGACAGAAGCAGCTGCTCTTAGAATTGGCTCAGAGGAGCCAGAGATTATTTTTTCCTCCTGCAATTGATAGTTCCCTCTGAGGAGATGAAAGCATAACCAGAGCTCTCTGTTTGGCAGCTAGGTAGTGTATTTTATTCTGCCCTTTTCCTGAATCATGGGTGCCTCATATCATATAAGCAAATACAAGGCATTTGTTTTAAATACAAAATGTATTCATGAATTCATTAGCAAAATAACAGTTATTTTTACCCCCACATAAAACAACTTGAAAGACATACAATACAAAAATAATCAGTTGCAACAAATAATCTGCAAATTTCAAACAAAAGTTAATACGTTTCCCAAGTCAGTTAATGTCCCAAAACAAAAAAAATTACAGTTTTCATCTGAAGCTCCTTATGAAGCACAAGTCAAGATTGATAACACCATGATGCTTCATTTATCTGGTAGCTTAAGAAACTCCTATTACCAGAGATGGTGACTTCTACTAGACACAGCCTGAGCATTTCTATATGGAGATTTATTCTAATTTGAAATACTGAGCACTTTTGCATATCCCCTCCAACTCCACTCTAAGTCACAAATGATCAATGTTTTTCCTATGCAATTTCGTCCTAAGTAGTGTTACTATTAGGGATCACTGACACAGTCTTCTTCCAGTTTGCCCTGTTTCACAGATGAAGGATTTTACTGGCTGCCTGTCTCTCTTGTTTTGACAGGTGTTGCTCTTCCTGAGGTCCTCTGGAAGTCTGTATCCTGTTGGCAACTGGTTTCTTGCATGGATATATGAGAATTTAACCCCCCTCTGAGGTTTGGGTCTTGGTCAGCTGTTTGCTGCTGCTCCACAGATAAAGTATATGGTGGTGGCTGTTCCTGCTCATTTGTTTCACTGACAAACTCTGCACTACTTTCACTGTATGGAGGCGGAGGAATATTGATGAATTCTTGCTGTTTTAGTGTGGAGGCAACTGGCAGTGGGAAGACCAGTTTTTCAGCATCTATTCTGTC
This sequence comes from Cyanistes caeruleus, assembly GCF_971803275.1. Lineage (NCBI taxonomy): Eukaryota > Metazoa > Chordata > Aves > Passeriformes > Paridae > Cyanistes > Cyanistes caeruleus. The sequence continues at coordinate 55,268,988 of NC_141732.1, forward strand.
TTCATAAGAGGGAGGGTAGAAGTCAGGCCTAAAATAAGCAAACCAAAAAGAAGCCCATCATGATGAAGTGTGATTTATCTCATACTACTTTGTTAGATGCTGTTATGTTTCCAAAATTTAGATGAGACTTACTGTAAAACACACCTAAGTGTGTTTAAAGCATGAAATATATTAGTATAAAAAGTAGGCATAACTGGTATCATTTGCCTTGTCTTTGTACAAAATGTTTTATTAAAACATTTTAAAATGTTTTAATAAAGTCTTCCCCATGAAAATTCCCAACCATGACATACAAACACTCATTTTAATGCTTGTATTTTAACAAGTGCCTGAGAAAGATTTAATTTGGAAGAAAAATGAGATCAGTGTTCTGAGTTATTTATTATTACAATAACCATTGTTTTCCACAGTTTTAAAATAAATTTGGTATGTCTCTGCTTATCTAGCCAAAATTTACTGAATGTTGCTTTTATATTGCCTTTAGAGCACCCACTGTCAAGTGTTTCTAGTACGGTTTCCACAACACTCTAGGAAAAGTAATTTGTATCCAGTGACTATGTTAAAGAGTTTTGCCAGGCCTACTGCCAATCAGTTTAAGAAATTCTGTCTCTCAAAGCAACAGACTTTGTCAGGAACAAAATCATAGGGTCACAGAATGTTTTGTGAAGGGACCTTAATGATCATTCAGTTCCTGCCATGGGAAGGGCCACCTTCCACTAGACGAGACTGTCCATCCAGCCTTGCCTTGAACACTTCCAGGGATGGGGCAGCCCAACTTCTCTGGGCAACCTGCTCCAGTGCCTCACCACCTTCACAGTAGAGCATTTTTTTCCCAGTATCTAATCTAAACATAACCTTTCTCTATCCGAAAGCATCCCCCCTTATCCTGTCCCTACATGTTCTTTTTTAAAGTCCCGCTCCATCTTTCCTCTAAGTTCCCTTCATGTATATAGGGTGCTATAATCTCACTTCTCTGGGCTGAACAACTCCAGCTCTCTCAGCCTGTCATCACAGGAGAGGAGTTTCACTCCCCTGATCATCTTCATGGCCCTCTTCTGGACTCAGTCACAGGTCCACGCCCTTTCTGTGCCAAGGACGCCAGATCTGGATGCAAGAGTGGTGGGCACTCACAAAGAGTGGTGGGCACTCACAAAGACACAACCAAGGAGCAGAATCCCCTCCCTCAACCTGTTGGTCACACTTCTTTGGATGCAGCCCAGGACTCATTTGGCTTTCTGGCTGCAGGTGTACATTGTTGGGTCACATTGACCTACTCATCAACAACCTCCCCCAAGTTCTTCTCCCCAGGACTGCTCTCAATCCGTTGTCTGCCCAGCCTGTGTTTGTGCTTCGATTTGCACCAACCCAGGTGCAAGACCTTGCACTTGGCCTGGTTGAATTCCATGAGGTTTTTAAACTGGGGGGAGAATCAGACAAGAAAAATTAAGCAGGAGCCATATAATGAATGAGCTGAGCACATACCTCAACTCTGCATGAGCACCTACCCCACAGCAGCATCTTAAATTGTCTGCTAAGATGGAACTCGGGATGCTCCTGCATGATGTTGGAATAGCTGCACCTGCTGCCTCCATGCATGACTTTGGGAGCTTTGGAAAATCTGAAACTTTCTCTGTTTCATGTAGTATACCTTACCTTAGGTATTGTTTTCACAAATGGCTGTTTGCACATTGCTGCTTGCTTTAGCAAATAAAATTTCAGACTACAGTTCCCTCCACAGAAAAATAATAAAAATTTTACAAAATCATAATAATAAATAATGTAATGTAAAATAATAAAATTTTACAAAATGCAGGATTTGCATTTTGTAAAAACCTTGTATTGCTTCTTTCTCCTCACAGTATGTTTAGAGAATAGCATCCCTCCCTCCCAGTTCATCTACAACACATACCTGTCTATGGTGCAGACATGTGGTTCTCTGTGGCTGAGATTTTGAATGAAGATGCCAAGGGCCCTGTACTTCAGGACTTCATGGAAAGTGCTCCAGAAAATGCCAGTAACAAGGAGAGAGAGCCCCAAAGCTAAAAGGCAATGAAACACTAGCTTGTTGTTCCCACATCTGCACATGGAGGAATTTGTGGACATGCAAAGTACTCCCAGGCAAATAGTGGAGAAACTGAGTAAGAGCATAAAAAGACGAAAGAAAGTAAAAAGACCTTTTGGCATCTTTGGCAGAAGGCACAGCGCTTTGTTCCTGTCTGCTGTTTGTTTGCTGGCTCTCCCTGCTGTACTTCTCATCTTTATGTATGGGTACTTTATATGCTACAGGACCAACTGCCTTTAGATAACTAAGAGCAGCACACAGTTTTAACCTACTCATTAACTCTTTGAGTTAATCTTCTGAGATTAATTTGTAACCTTCTACCTACTCTCAGGACGGAAGCAGAAACTTCCTGAACCATCCCTTTGCTGCTGTAATCTGTAGAGTGTAAACTTGGACTGCTACTTTCATTGCATGATTTGCAGTGGTTTATACACTTCACTGCTTATGAATGAGACCTGTATTTGTTAATTTTGACTTGACTTTAAAAGAAGAAAAGCCAACAACCAACAAAGATACTGTTCATAAATTCCCATTAACGGTTTGAAGGGAAAATATGCTTCATATAAATGCAAACATTGACACAGGAGGGGAATGGGCACAGGCAAAAACTGCTGTTGTCTGAGGGGGTATGTCATCTCACCTTTTCTCTCTGACTTGCCAAGATAAGGTAGCACTAAAGAATATTAGTCTCTGTCAGGTATCAATCTAGGTTCAACAAAGGACTAACTTCTCTAAGCACTAGCTGTTACCATCCAGTACCGTGGTCCTGAGAGCCTAGGAGGCTGACACAAAGCACTTGCATAACCTATGTGGCCCATAAAGGAGCCCAGCACCTCAGACTGGGACACAGGGCAGCCTTGAGGGGTGTCTGTGAGCACCCAGAACCAGCAGTAGGAGACAATACATCTCTTAGTGAGCAGGTTTCTGAGATGTGGAGTTACTCCAAAGATATGCTGGGCTCTGACTAGCACTCACAGCTTTCTCTCCAGCTGCCTAACTTATGTGGTTATTATTGGATACTAAAACAGCCAGCTCACACCTCCCTATACTGCTTTGTAAGGTTCTAGTTGTAAAAACAGCAAAAAATTCAACTGCAAAAGCAAGTGGTGACACAACTAACAGATTACTTCCCTTAAAAGAACTGCTCCAGTGGAAAAGACATAAAGTGGAGCAGCTTCCCACCAATTTGAGTTGCCTCTTAGCATGTGTGCAGGTGCATGTTTCTCAGGGATGGGGAGGGGTAGGTCAAGGAAAACTGTTATTTTAGGCACTGGCTTTACCAAATTCAGGTCTTTAAAAGAGGTGGCCCAATTGTGACAGAGGAAATCAGTAACCAGGAGGGTAAAGCCATGTGTTGGGGGTAGGAATTTATGCAGGAAAGGGGTGAGTGGAGGCTGAGAACACGAGAGGCAGGTGGAGCACAGTGAAGTGGTAGAGTCAGTGCAGCTGGATGCTCACTCAACAGCAACAGCTGCTCTTCCAGAAATGTTACTGCAAAAGTGTACTGTGACAGAAACACATTAAAATAAACTGATCCAAAAGGCAAGCAATTTACATCTGTCTTGCCTCATATGAAGTCCACTAGTTACTCTTCCTTCTGCTGCAGGACTGTTTTCCAGGACACCTTTGTTTCTGGACATGCTCTGTTGTTTCCAATATTAATGAATGCTCTTCAGTTTGTTTTTCGCATAGGTTAACAGATCCAGCTGAATTTACAATAATATTTTTTCTGTATAATTTCTACTTTCTGTGTATCTGCTGAAAATACTTTATTTAACAAAATATTTTTTATTGCTTCTGGGTATTTTGATGTTTCAGATTTTAACTCACCTAAATAGAATTACCAAGTTATTCATGACTGAAGTTCAGTTAATTAATGTAACTCACATCTTCTGTAAGCTACTTCTTCTGTCCTTGTGCTACAGGATGGTATATAGAAAAGAATGATGATATAAATAATTTTTACTTCTTGTTTTCTGTATAGATCTGTACTCACTGACCTGTTTGGTCATTGAAATTTATGTTATGTTATATTCCATTGACATTGGAACATTATAGCATCATATCTGTGGTGATAAAGGATTAGTTAAATGTTACAGGAAAATCTGGACAGGAAATTGTATTCTCTTTATGTGAAAAAAAAAATCTAACAGTTCAAAAACACTCCCTTTCCACATTAGGAAAAGAGATAAAAAGGAATAGTCTGAAAAATTCCTTAGTAAGGAAGTTAAAAAGATTAAATAAATGTTATAACTCTCAGAAGAATCAAAAGCCAGTGACTGGGCTACACCTCACACAGAGGGAAGAACTGGATTGCAGGATATTCTTTAGCCAAGGACAAACTAATTTTCTACGCCAGCCAGTTCCCTGACAACCCCACAATATGAAAAAGAAGCAAGAGCTGTCAGTGGCAGCTGCTGGCTGCAGAGGATGGCGAAGGCAGACCCCAGCCATGGGAGGGACTGGGCCTGTGGAGAGGCTGCAAGGTGCTCTGACCAGAGAACAGCTAGCTCAGCACTGCCTAGGAGCTGAGCTTGGGGGGTCACAGACAACAAGGGGTTAGTCCTTGTGGTGCTGTGCGAGAAGAAGACATATATTGGAGCCCCTTCATGGGGAAGATCTGTATCTGCCTCTTGCTTTGCATTTGGAGATTTGCAGGGGTTTTTTGAAGCCTGCAGAAGTTTGATGATTTCTCCAAGAGGTCAGTTTCATCTATGGCAACAGACTATGTGTGTATTATCCTTGAAAACAGCATTTGATTCTAAATTAATGTATCTCACCCAGGGGGTATATAAAGGAAAAGAAAAAAACAAGTGACAATAGCTTCATAATGCTGTTTAATTATCAGGGTTCCATTATTTTTCGTATTTTCCATCACTTCAGATTTTCTGTAATGTTGTTCTTGGCCTTTTCCAATTTCCCTTTCCAATTTTGCAGCTTGATTGTTTTATTGGCAGTGAGTGTCTTGGACTGCATCAGACTGGATGAGCAGATTTCCTATTTCTCTGACAAAACAGGAAGAAAGTTGCTGCTAATGAGATCAGGTGGGAAAAGGGAATAGCTAACATAGTGTAAAGGTTACTGAGCAGAATTGGCTCCAGACCAAGGTCAAAAGGTAGCAGTCCAGACGCAGAAAAGGCATTTTTTAGGAAGTCTGATTGAAGATGAACTTAATGGATGTTCCACTGGACGATTTGATGATTACAATTTTTTGGCAATTTGCATTTCACTTTGAAAGGTCACTGCTTATCCTGTTGGAATATGTAAGGCTTCAACAAACCAGTTTCTAAAATTATGCTACTCAGAAAGAAATTTGTGACATTTTTATGAGAGTTATGAGACACAAACTTATTTTTTAGCTACTAATAAAATGGAAAATTTGATAATCAGAAAATTAAAAAAAAATAAACCTTTTAATGCAAATATTTTGGGGTGTGTTAGTGACAGCTGCATATCATATCACCATGCATGCATGATACAAGATCATGTCTTATTAGAGGTCACATTTGCTGCCAAAAAATGATACTTTACCAGAAATTTGAAGATTATGTGTTTTGATCTAGTCTGAAACAAATAAATTACTTTTAATAAAATTAAAACTCAGAATTTTCACAAGTTTTTTTTTCTTCTGTAACTTTCTAGCACCCTTAGCTGATGTGATTTATTGTAATAACTCACTCAAAGGGTATTTTATGTTGTCAAAAATTTTGAGCAGATTTGCCAGTGTGCTCCTTTAGCAATGCAAATATTCCTTATTCATATGTAATTGAGGTAATGGGAAATTATTTTAAGCTCTGCAGGTGTGCTCTCTTCTCCATATCATACCTGATTTTGTGACAGTTTTGAGAGAAATGAAAAGTTTAAGAATGGCTGAGAGTCAATGCAATGTGAACATCAAAACCATATTTCACACACCAGTTTCCAGCCTGAGAATGTGATGCTGCCTACACAAACAAGATGCATGAACACAGACAGGGCTACTCTTTGTGTTTGAAGGTATTGTGATTTTAGGAGGTGTGGCTCCTATTTGAGAAAGAATGATTGACTTTCATAAAGGAAACTGGGTATAATTCATTCCACAAATACTTGAAAAGAGCAGAAATGAACTAATGCAATTGAAAATAATACAATGCAGAATTTTTATTGAGAAATTTCTCCAAACAGTTGAGAATAGTTTACTCCAGATATGGGCAACAGAAAAAAAGCAACAAGTACTTAAAAAGAATTAAGATACTAAGTTTTAAAATCACTACAAAATTTTGAGGTTTAACAGATGATATTTTAACAAATATTTAAACTTTATTTTTGGTGAATCAGATATTCTTTTTTCCCCAGATATTCTTTCCAAATTTTATTGTTTTAGTTATTTACTAAAAGAATGGCATACAGTAATTGTGGTAACAACTGTGATAGCTAACTATAGTTCAGACTTTAATAGATTAAAATTTTAAGAGTTTAAATAGTTTAAAATTATATAAAATGGCTAGTCATAAAAAATTACACATAAATTGTAAATTCATTAGTTCCCTAATGAATATGGAATTATCTTTGGTCTATCAGGCTATTTATTGATATATCTATCAGAATTGTATATTTTTGTAAAACTTTGAAATGAACATGATAAATTATCAGGACATCAGAGGCCTTCCCTTTTAATTTATATATGCCAAAACCAGACTTCTACCTGTGTCAGGAAAAAAAAAAAAAATATAGTAAACACTGCTCTTCTTTTTCTCTTAGCAAGAAGATACAGTGAAAAGCTCTGGCAATGAAAATACAGGCATGCTGTACTTGTCTCATGTTCACAACTTTAAAAATACCACATCTTGCATGATATCCAGGAGCCTGAGAAAGTTATACATTGCATATGAACTTCTATTGAACCAGGCATTATGGTTCTTTCTGTGGAATTAAGAGTTAAAAAAAAAAAATATTATGTGTACAGTGAAATAGAAAGCTTTTAAAATGAAATAAAACCAACAAAGAAACCAAACCAAACAAGAAAAACCAAGCCCACCAAACAGAAGGCTTTGATGTCTGTTTACCTAAGCACAAGAATGAGAGCTGTAGGTAAACAGTGACAGCCTGGCTGAGCATTGTGGATTAGAGGGTGTGCAAGGCCATCCTCTCCATTCTGCTCTGTTCCAACTGTTTGCAGTGTCTCCAGCACAGTTGTATCTGCACAACTTCTGAGCAGGAAACAATTTTACAGCACTCCTTAGCAAATGTGGACAACTTTGACCCCCAAACAATGAGGATCCTCTGTACATGAGACAAGTTCCCTTTTGTTCATGGATCAGTACTGTAGATGATATGCCAGCTGAAATGTTTATTTTACATGAAGATTTGTATTCCACCATTTCACATGTGAGAATTTTGGCAGCATTCCAGTCAAAAATTAGTAAAAAATTACCAGTTAAATAATTGTGTTATCATGGGTTATCAGCTGATTATATTGTTTAAAGACTGCGTAAAATGTCTGGCAAAAAATTTTACCTAGGGAGAATGTGAACAAACAATACTTTCCATTCAAAATTTAAGTGCCTCTCTTCTTTCTAACTTTCACTCCTACATACTTCTTTTCTCCAGAAGATGGTTGTCCTAAAGATTTTTAAATTGAGGTCTAGGAGTAAAATATGTTTTTGTATAAGGAGTCAAAGTAAGATATAGCCTGTATAGATAACAAACAGGGCTCAGATAAGAGTGAGACCATACAAACAGTGCCCATACAAACAGTGCTGTCCTCCTCTAGGAAAGGTGAGGACTGGCCTGAGCATAGCAATCTGTCTTTAGTTTTATGATATGGGAGGCACTGAAGCACAGTCCTGTTGGCACTGATGCCTATTTGCCTGTGCCAGCAGGAGCAAAGTCAGGTATTCTGTCTCGGCTTGAAGATTTCAGCAGTTTTAGCAAAAGCAGATCAAAAGTGAACTTTGAAGGAGCTTCTGGTAGCTCTTTTTCTAACAAAGCACAAAAAGCTTAAAGCTTTAGTTTGGCTGTGCTGGAAGGTTTAATATTAAAACAAGAATTCCTATTGGCTTTCATACAGTTAAATATTATAACACAATTAGACTGAACCTCCTGAAAGTCATCATATTTGACGTCATTCCAGTAGGCTGGCTGAACACTACAATCAAATATTGACTCTACACTACTAGAGTAGTGTAGAGTAAACTGTACACTAGTAGAGTTTAATCAACATAGGTATAACTTTTAAGAATTTTAAGTGGAATAGATGCAGAAGTCCTGCTCTCAGTTAGAGGAATATCCTGTGAGTTTTACACAAAATTGACAAATGGTCTCATGTAGTGAGATCTTCAAATATTTTTCAAAATTATTTTCAGAATGAATCTGGTGTTATAAATTACAGTTATTTGTATTTGTTTCTGTAACTGCAGTGCATGCTTTGATATGTAAATTTACTTGCAGAGGTCTACTCATTTCTGATTTGAACCAAACGAATTAATCAATGCTCAAGCAAACCTAAACAGTCTACTTTTCAAGCAGGCAGGTTTGTAAAGAAGCAGGTTTTCAGCACTCACAGCATACCTGATTTACCAAAAAAATGGATACCACAAGAGAATACAAAATAATGAAAAAAGAGAGGGTTAAGCACATTGGCTTATGGAGCAGTTAACAAATCTGATTGACTGGGAAAGCACATGGACAAGAACTACAGCCTGTGGCATGTGTGAAGCCTGTACTGTGCAAGCTTTCACACTTCTGTGCAAATGAACAGATCTGACTGACAGAGAACTGGTCAGTCAAAAAAAAAAAAAAAAGAGGCCAAAGGAAGAAGAACTGTCTTAGGAGGTGGGTGTTTGAGATGAAGGTCTACATTTTGATAAGTGGACCCAGAAACATCAGCAGAACCCCAGGGCTCTTTAATTTTCAGTTCATAAACCAGAGTGCTGATACTGGCAGGGAACACCTACGCAACACTGCTCATTAATGCAGGGAGCAAGGAGACCCACATTTAGGTTGCAGCTTTACAGGAAAATGGACTGCAGGAGACTGATATCTTCCTGATGATTCAAGAGGAAATGTCTCCAGCCACTACAGGATGTGAAATGCATGACCCACAGGTGCATTCAGAGGCTGGCAGTCACGGCCTGTTCTCTCTGCAGGCTGCTACAGAACACTGTACTGGCATTGCTTCTCACAATTCAGAGATGCCCTGCTATACATGATACAGGAACATCTTCAGCCCCTCACAATGCATGTGGAAACTATCTCCTTTGTAGACCACCAGACTTCCTCTTAGAGAAGACTAAAGGGCACCTTGCACCTCAGAAGAGGCACCTGTTAGGGTGGCCACAAAGGTTCTGCAGGAAATAGAGGTGTCTACTGAAGACCTTTTCCATGGGAGTGGAGTGTCAGAGCAGATCCTATTTCTGATAAAAGGAATGGTACAGACTGATGTATGCATACTTAAAATACAGCCTGGTCTGCAACATCACGGAGGTCCAAATGAATCAATAGGGAGGCCTCATCATGAGCTACAGCTTCCTCAGGAGGAAGAGGAGGGACAGACACTGATCTCTTCCTTCTGGTCACCAGGGACAGGACCTAAGGCCATTGCATGAAGTTTTGTCAGGGGAGGTTTAGGTTGGATATTGGGAAAAGGTTCTTCACCCAGAGGGTGGCTGGGCCCTGGAAGAGGCTCCCCAGGGAAGGGGTCACAGCACCAAGCCTGACAGAGTTCAAGGGGCATTTGGTCAACACTCTCAGGCACATGGTGTGATTCTTGGGGTGTCCTGTGCAGAGCCAGGATTTGGACTTTGACAATACTTCTGGGTGCCTTCTTCCACAAGATATTCTCTTCTATGAACTGCAGTTGCTGTCAATTTGGTCTTGGTAAGTTCACAGAGCTTATGGTCCAGTACCCCACTGGTTAGCCCTTGATGAGTTCTACATTCATAGATAAAAAAAGGTAGCAAAGACCCCCATTATTCTTTGGGATATAAAATTTAGGGATGTTTTAAACAGTGCGGCTGATGGGGCTCTTAGTAGAAACACCAAGTGGAATCACAGCTGGTGGTGATGCAGGAGGCAGAATCAGTGTTAGGGGGATCATGGGGTGTAACACAGACTTTTGTTCTTGACAAATCATTAATGATCTGGTGGATAATATGATTCAAAAATAATCTAAGAAAGTCACTGCTTTTGATTGATGGATTTTTGATTATTTGATTATGGGACAAGGGTTAATGGTTTTAAACTAAAGGAGGGTCAATTTAGATTAGAAATAAGAAACAAGTATTTTACAAGGAGGGTGGTGAAACATTGAAATAGGTTACCCAGAGAGATGGTAGATGCTCCATCCCTGGAAACTTTCAAGGTCAGTTTGGATCGCGACATTATAGAGGAAGCTCTCTGCTCTCTGCAGGGGGATGGGACTGGATGACCTCTGCAATTGCCTTCCAACCCAAACAATTTTATGATTCTGTGATTCTATGATTGAAAACACAAGGAAGGAAAGGCATAGGAGAAAAAACATCAAGCTAACAGAAAACTGGAAAAAAATGTAACTTTTCGTTTTGATCATGGGTCAGCCAAATACAGGATAAGTAAGACAGCAACTCTGCCTTGAATTTAAGACTTAAGAGGAACTGTTGAGTAAATCCAAGCTGTATCAAATGTATTTTTATTGAGGAGCAGAAGAAGCAGGGAATGTAGGTCAAACTGGACTGACTCAAGTTCCCAAGTACCTTGGAACTAACAGGACTACACACAGAGAGATAACACTTCACAGATAATATTTCTGGCTTCACAAGAGGGGAGGCAAGAAATCTGCAGTACTGCTGATGACAAGTTTCAATGACACAGCTATAATAGACAGATATGACTACAGGAGGCCTCAAAAAAGATCTTTTCGGCAGGGATGAAGAAGTGTTAATGTTCATACACAAAGACATTGATTCCATATATGACTTAGGATATCCTTCTCAAGGTTCCTTTGAACCTGTAGCAGACACACAAGCACAAGTGCTTTAAGTGAAGGGTGAATGAACAGCCCATTGTACAGGAAGCAACTGAAGGTGCTGGCCATGCTCTACTGGGCAAAATGAAAGCTGAGAGGCAATATGGTTATTGTTCACAAACACATCAACAGGGGAACACCAAGGGCAGAAAGAAAAGAACTATTAAAGTTATTAACTATGGAAGCATGAGAAAAAAAAGGATTCAAAATAGCCAGGAGAAACTTAGCCTGAAAGTGAGTGGACTTAGAAGAGGGAAATTCCTGATTCTTTTCAGAATCAAAGATTGAAAATACATAACAGCTATAAAGCTAACTTAGTAGAAAAAGACACATACCAGTGAATGCATATCCACAGTGACAAGTTTCCCTCCCCTGTACTCCCAAGACACCTTGCATAAATAGACTACGATGGAGGGAGGATGTAGACCCTGTAAGGGCTATGAAGTTCATTTCAGCAGATTAATCACTTTACTGTATGGTGAACTCATACAACATATATAGAGTAGTCTTTGAGAGAAATCATGGTAAACTTTCCTTCCTGTATATTACCTCCAGAGCAAGAAGGCATAGAAGGCTTTTTGGAGGTATTTTACCTGCAAAGTCTAAGATGAACATGGTCTCCAATTCAGTGTGTCAGCAATTTAACTCACTTATGTTCCTGATTGATTGTTCTCTGGAGAAAGAAAAAATGTGAACCTTAAACCACACACATGCAGGAACCTCATCCTAGCTTTATGGCTAATGTTTCGTTTTCCCAGGTAAGTTACTTGCAGTAGCCTTCCCAGCTTCCTCTTCCCAGATGACCATCACTGATCAATGTTTATGTCCACCTGAACCACGCTAGGTCTCATAAGTATTAAGTCCCATGCTCCTCATATCTGTTGTCTTTACCATCATATTCCAAACACTGAACCCATAGAATGCTTCTCTGAAGCATGCCAAAAGCTATTAGAAGTACGGCTTCAGAGATCTCTTCCTTAAAAATGTAGCTGCTGAGCAGAGTCTGTATTTTCTAATATTGCCAGAACAGATTTGTTATCCAGACTTGCCTCCTGGATTTTCTGAGGGTGTGTATCTTTCAAAGCCTTCAAAAATCTAACCAAGGATGAGCAGAATTGCAGTCCTGTGCATTTACAGTAACATGTCCTATTGAATATGTTGCACATGTAATTTAACTTATGGAATGATGCTGCAGCCCTTCAGTCAGCATAAACCACTGTCCAAGGGATTATGTGCCTATCTCCTAGCTCACAGTCACTGCCTTTCATCCTTCCCAGCCCCTCTTTTGTACCCTTCCCGTTTGATCCACCACTTACATTCAAATAGCCACAGTCTGAATCAGGGAAAATAACCTTTTTTAACTCCTTTTTTTGCGCATCCAGTTCAACTTACAGTTGGTCAGCTCCTCCACTTAAGTGAAGCAACAGCTAGAATTCGACAGCTGGGTCAGAAAAAGGGCACAACTTCACCTTTTGATAATTTTGTACTTGTTGATTATACCTCCACTGGTGAAACAGCTCCTACCAATACTCTGAGTTCTGCTTTTTATTTCTCAGGCTGAAGTTCTCCTCTCTGCTTCTCATTCTTTCTCTTCTTTTCAGCCCTTAATTTTCACCATTTTCTCCTAGTTTCTTCCTGCCCCTTACCCAATCCTTTTTGCAAAGCCATCTTCTTTCCTTAAAGATGCTGCATTCTTTAAAACATGCAGCATTTCAAGTTGAGCAGCGCAGAAGTGTCCAATTTTAACTCCTGATTATAAAAGAGATATCAATATAGTTTAATGACTCTTGGTAAGGATTACCCAAACAGCAGTAGTTAGGCAAAAGTTAGGTAGAGAGTTCCTGTTCAGCCCAGTGAGAGCAGGAGGAGGTGAGGAAACCAAATCAGCCTACCATCTTCTGGAGGGACATTACTGAAAAGAAAGAGAGTTTATTATAGGACAACTCACTTTGGAAACCTTGCAGACTAACCCTCCTTTTTACAGTGTGTTATTTGTTCAATGAAGACAGATACATATTAGAGACAAAAAGTATCCAGTACTTGTTGGGTTTCAACACTTCTCACTATTTTCCATTTTTCTAACTGACTCCATCTTATTTGCTTGCAATCCACTCTCCTGAACTCTACAGGTCCTGTTCATGGATACTGAGAAGAGAATACCTCTCCCCCTTATCCCTAACCCTTAACTGTGCAAAGTTGATGAAGTCTCTACTTACCCTCAGTACCTTGTTAATTTGCAATTTGCTTTGCTTTCAGCTTCATTTAATGTCAGTGTCTGATTTACTCCTGGATAATTTTCACTGGAAATGCTGAGACCAGCAAAGACAATCTATGTGAAGCGTGACAGAGAACAAGGTCTCACAAGAAAGTACACCTGTGAACTTTATGGAAACGTTTCTCTTTGAATTCTCAGGTACAAAACACCTCAATATGTGTAGAGTTCTGATAAGCAGCATTTTAACTCTGCTGCTATTCTTCAGACTCATGATACTCAGAAAATGTAAACAAACATATGTGTTTTTTAAGAGGAAAAAGAGATCTCTTTGAAATTTCTTGTTATCCTTGAACACAGAATGTCTACACATAAACTAGGGTCTTCTCTATATAGACTTATATAGATCTTAGGAGGAAAAGGGAGGGAAGGGCATATGAGTGTATTAAAATTTAGGCTTTTTAATAATATTTCAGTCCTTATGCGATTTAAATTCTGCCATTGGTCAGTGCTTCTGGTCCCTGCAGAAGACCAGATCTGCATCCATCTTTACTGTCTTAAGCGTACCTACAGAAGAGTGAAGATAAATAATTAAATTTTGCATTGTTACTGTCTTGTAATGTAGCTTCAATGATCTCTCCCTCAGCTGTGCAATAACAAAGACAGCTTTGGACCATGCAACTTGTGATCTCACAGTGGGAGCTATTTCCTTTGATGTAATTCAAAACGTCTGGAACTCCTAGTGACAAATTTAATGTTAAGTCTCTGTTGTGCTCTGTTTGCAAACTTACCTGATGAATGGGAGTCATCCAGTGGTAAAGGAGAACCACCATACCCACTGCAGTCTAATTACTGCTCTGTGTATAAAATATGGTTTTGTAACACCATCCCTACTCCCTGGCCCCCCAGACTTATCATTTGAATTAAGATTTTGTTCATAACAAGATGGACATTCAAACTGATGCTCCAGGTCAAGGCAAAATAAGGACACTGTGAGGTGCCCCCCACCCAGGGAGGCAAAAATTTAATTTTAGACAAGCATTGTTAAAGTGAGAGGTGTGGCTGTAATGCCTGGCTAGTATGAATTCTGAACTTCTGCCTCCGGGGCTGAGCCCTGTGAGCCCTGGAAAAGTTGCCCCACCCCAGACCCTCGTTGGGGTGGCAGCCCAGGGGTTCTGATTGGGTTTGAGCCCCTGGGGTTTCCTCCTTGCTTTGTTCCTACTGGTCCCTGACCCTGAACTCCACCCTGGTTCTGTCCCTCAAAACCCATTTCCCTGCCTCTGTTCAGGGATCTCTGTCTCTGGATCCGAGTTTGTTCCTGACCAGAAGCCCATCTTGTTGGTGTCCCATGCTGGTTCCTGGTAACTGTAGCTTCTCTGGACATGATCCTGCAGCTGTGGAACGCAACAGGACACTGCCTTCAGCCCTGGCACTGGAAAAACTTGATCATGGGAGTATTTTATCTTCTGCACTGAGTGAAGTAAGTGGATAACTAAGTAGTTCCATCCTTTTCATGGAAGTAAATGTCTATTTTAAGGTTCTGCATGACTTTGCTAGTCATCACCTTTTAATAAACAATCTGAAAGGTAATATTCTTCAGAAAAGTAAAACTTACGGATAAATATCAATCTCTTTGTCTTCGCCACTAGCCTGAAATCCTCTTTTCTCAACCCACAGTTCCATACATTGCTGGCACCTTACTATCTGATGCTGTTTCTCACCTGATAATTTGGCCTCATGAGAATATTATGAGTCACTGCCAGAACATGAATTGAAAACAAAACCCTTTGAGCAGAAGAGATGTCACACCAAATACAGAATATAAGTAAGAGTAACATGATCACAAATTCTTTCCAGTTTAAGAGAGAAGGATGTTGTAAGGGACTGTGTTGAAGACAGAATCACAGAATCACAGAATGACTAGGTTGGAAGAGACCTTCAAGACCATTGAGTCCAAATGATGCCCTAATACCTCAACTAAACCATTACACTGAGTGCCACATCCAATCTTTTTTTAAACACATCCAGGGATTGTGACTCCACCACCTCCCTTGGCAGATCATTCCAATACTTTATCACTCTTTCTGTAAAAAACTTTTTCCTAATATCCAAACTGTATTTCCCTTGGTGCAGCTTGAAACTGTGTCCTCTCATTCTGTCAGCTGCTTCCTGGAGAAAGAGACCAACCCCCACCTGACTGCAAACACCTTTCAGGAAGCTGTAGAGAGTGGTAAGGTCTCCTCGGAGTCTCCTTTTCTCCAGGCTAAACAACCCCAACTCCCTCAGCCATTCCTCACAGGGTTTGTGTTCCCAGCCCCTCACCAGCCTCGTTGCCTCCTCTGGATGTGCTCAAGTGTCTCAATGTCCTTCCTGAACTGAGGGCCAGAACTGGACACAGCACTCCAGGTGTGGCCTCACCAGTGCCCAGTACAGGGGGAGAATGACCTCCCTGCTCCTGCTGGCCACACTATTCCTGATCCAGGGGCCATTGGCCTTCTTGGCCACCAGGGCACACTGCTGGCTCATGTCCAGCTGGCTGTCACCAGCACCCCCAGGTCCCTTTCTGCCTGGGCACTGTCCAGCCACACCATCCCCAGCCTGTAGTGCTGCAGGGGGTTATTGTGGCCAAAATGCAGGACTCGGCACTTGGACTTATTAAACTTCATCCCACTGGACTCTGCCCATCCATCCAACCATTCCAGGTCTCTCTGCAGAGCCCTCCTCCCTTCCAACAGATAAACACACACTCCCAGCTTAGTGTCATCTGTAAATTTACTAATGAAAGACTCAATAGCCTCATCCATGTCATCTATAAAAATATTGGACAGGACTGGCCCCAGCACAGACCCCTGAGGGACACCACTGGTGACTGGCCCCCAGCTGGATGCAGCACCGTTCACCACCACTCCCTGGGCCATCCAGCCAGTTCCTAACCCAGCACAGAGTGCTCCTGTCCAAGCCATGGGCTGCCAGCTGTTCCAGGAGTGTGCTGTGGGAGACAGTGTCAAAGGCCTTGCTAAAGTCCAAACAGACACATCCACAGCCTTTCCAGAATCCACCAGGTGGGTCACTTGGTCATAGAAGGGGATCAGGTTGGTCTAACATGACCTACCCCTCCTGAACCCATGCTGGCTGGGTCTGATCCCCTGGCCATCCTCCAGGTGCTGTGTGATGACACTCAGGATAAACTGCTCCATTACCTTACCTGGTACTGAGGTCAGGCTCACTGGCCTATAATTACCAGGATCCTCCTTCCCACCCTTTTTGTGAATGGGAGTCACATTGGCCAGCTTCCAGTCATCTGGAACCTCTCTGGTGAGCCAGGACTGTTGGTAAATGATGGAGAGTGGTTTCACAAGCTCATCTGCCAGCTCCCTCATCCCTGGGATGGATCCCAACTGGGCCCATAGATTTATAAACATCCAAGTGGCTCAGCAGGTCTCTGACTGCCTCCTCCTGGATAACAGGGGGACCACTCTGCTCCCTGCCACCACCTGCCAACCCAGGAGGACAGTTATCCTGAAGACAAGTTGCTTTCTCTCTAAACACTTCTTTCCCACAAAGAAGGCATTAAGCACTTCTGCCTTCTCCTCATCTGCAGTTACTAAGTTCCCTCCCTTATCCAATAAAGAATAAAGGTTGGTCTTACCCTTCCTTTTACCATTAATATATCTGTAAAAACATTTTTATTGCCTTTTATGGAAGTTGCCATTTTAAGTTCAAACTGAGCTTTGGCCTCTAATTTTTTTCCTAGCCCTAGCAATCCCCTTAAATACTTCCTGAGAGACCTGACCCTCCTTCCAAAGATGATACATCTTTTTTTGTTCCTAAATTCCTTCAAAACATCCTTGCCCATCCAGGCTGGACATTTGCCTTGTCAACTTGTCTTTCGGCACACAGGGATAGTCTGTTCCTGTGCCCTCAAGATCTCTGTTTTGAAGCACATCTACCTTTCCTGGACTCTTGTTTTTAAGGGCTGCTTCCCAAGGAACACTCTGAGTCAGTCTCCTAAATAGACCAAAGTCTGCCCTCCAGAAGTCCAGTGTAAAAGTCTAATTTTTGTTCCTCCTGATTTCACTAAGTATCAAGAATTCTGTAATTTCATGATCACTGTGCCCCAAGCAGCCTCCAACCACCACGTCGCCCACCAGCGCATCTCTATTTGCAAATAACAAGTCTAACATAATCCCTCCCCTGGTGGACTCACCCACCAGCTGAAACAAAAAATCCATGCACTCTAAGAATTTCCTGGACTGCCTCTTTTCTACTGTAAGTTTCCAGCAGATGTCTGGCAGGTTGAAGTCACCTACAAGAACAAGGGCTGGTGATCCTGAGACGTTCTCCAGCTGCTTATAGAATGAGTTGTCTGCCTCTTCTTCCTGGTTGGGTGGACAATGACAGACTCCCAGCAGGATGTCAGCCTTGTTGGCCTTCCCCTTAATTCTTACCCATAGGCATTCAACTTTGTCATCACTAGTTTTAATAACTATGGCACCAAAAGCCTCCCTAATATGAAGAGCCACCCCTCCACCTCTTCTCCCTTTCCTATCTCTTCTGAAGAACTTGCAGCCCTTCAGTGCAGTGCTCCAGTTGTGTGAGTCAGCCCACCATGTTTCTGTGATGGCAACTACATCACAGCTTTGGTGTTGTACCATGGCCTCCAGCTCCTCTTGTTTGTTACCCATGCTGCATACACTGGCGTACATTCACCTCAACTGGGCTACTGATTTGATCCCTATCTCAGGCTTTCCACCCTTGGGCCTGCTTCCAGACAACCCAGGTGCATCCCCTTCCCCCTTCAAACCTAGGTTAAAGCCCTCTCAACGAGGTCTGAAAGTTCATGAGCTAAAACCTTCTGCCCTTAACAGAGAGATGGAGCCCATCCAGTTCTAGCAGGGCAGGTGCAGTAAAAGTTGCCCCATGATCAAAGAATCCAAAATTTTGCCGATTACACCAACTCTTGAGACATTTGTTCATGATGTGAGTTTTCCTATTCCTTTCGCCATTTTTCTCTGCCACTAAAGGGACTGAGGAAAAGACTACCTTACGGAAGTCCAGATAAATGACATCTGTAGCCCTTCCCTTGTCCACTGATGCCACCACCCCATCATAGAAAGCTATTAGATTGGCCATTCTGGCTGTTCAAGCAGCAGCCCTGACAGGTACCTCCATTCTGGTGCACAGAATTGTTCCTCTGCAATGCTGTCTGTGTTTAACAAGCTTGGGGCACAGCTAACATCAAACCAGGTTGACCATCCAGCCCAAGCAGTGGTGTGTGAGCTGTATCTTGGTATTTATGAGCAGCTTAAAAAGAGAAATGTTTCCTTACATCCGATTGACTATAGAGATATGCATCATACAAATTGCCAGATAACTGCAGTGGTGATGTATGACTTCAATTAGAATGTTCAGTTTTATTCTTTGCATATTTAAAAAGAGTGCAAAGAACTGTAAAAACCCTAGAAGATCTCAGCCAAGTGGAGAGACAGGGCTGTGCACATCTTATGGATTCAGACATTTGCTCCAGTCCTCAGCTCAACACCTGCACACAGGTGGCCTGTTTAGAGGTGCAAGCTTGAACGTTATGAAGGACCAGAGCAGCAGGGCTCAGAAACAATCTCAGAGAGAAGTTGTAAGGAACTTGTTCCTCTTTCTTAACACATGATTGGAGTAGTCTGCAAGACGAACAGAGTTGAAGCTATTTCTAATGGAATATTTTCCTCCAAATGAAAAAAATCACCAAACCTCAAATTAGCTCAATAGGACAATACAGTAAAATAATTATGAATTCTCCCATGAATTCTCTGTGCATGCTCCAGAGATTATGATGAAGAATGGCAGCTGGAGAGGTTTTCAGTAATCAGAACTGTTTGCATATCATTAGGAATGAAATTACTTCACTGACAGTAAATAGTGCAGATTTATCTAAGTCTGTGTAGACTGTAGTGTTGGTTTTGTTGCTCTTCCAGTTACATCCAAAGGATTTTTGAACAGTTGGAAGTTAAGTGGAGTTTTCAAAAGATACAGTAGTTAGCATAACGTAGTTCTACATCTGCTTACACTTGACATAAAATGAACAACCATTTTTATTGGGAAACTTTTGCCACACTTCAGATTTAAACATTATTTTTTCACAGTGGCATAATATTTATATCAGTATATGTATATAATATACATTTATATATTGATTTTTTTTAAAAAAGCAAGAATTTATGTTAACTTTCATTGCACAACAGGACATTTTCCTAATATACTATTTCCTTCATTCAGGGAAGAATTTCACATGTTTTTCCACAGGACCTTCTCATCTCTTTAAGCAACCTACATGATTGAAGCATTGCACCTTACCCCCTCCTCCTGCAAACTTTGTTTCACACTTCAGAAATTATCATATGCATGATTATTCTTCTCAATTAACATTCTAACAGCATCACAATTGCAACAATCATTATTTCATGAGTTTCCCTGGTTAACACCCATCTCAGTTCTCTCCTAATTCTCAAATTCTCTGCATTCTTTGTAAAGGTTAAATTTAAAAAGTAAAACCAAGGAAATTAAGATCTCAGAGAACTGAGAGTTTCCACAGAATGGGTGATGATGCTTACATGTCTTTTATTAGTTTTTCTAGAAATGCAGTGCTAAAACCTCTGAAGGGCAACAGACGGCAAGCACTGCAATCCTAGCTCCTGGCTAGAAAGAGCTGCACCCAATTGTCCCTTCCAGACACGTCTGTCAAAGGCAAAGCAGCTCAGCCTCATCCTGCAGCTGAATGTGCTGGTCCAAGGAGCTCCCTCCTGCCCTGGCTTGGCTGGGACTGTGCCAGCACTGCTCTCATCTGAAACCAAAGTCACTCTCAGCTGCATCACGAAATGACTGGAGAAGCCATGTAGCTGTCTTCCAGCTTGATCTGTAGCTCTGTTTTGAAAAGGAGAGTGATTTTACACCATAGTGTGCTCCTGTCAGGAATACTTGCTCACACAGCTAGGATGATACAGAGCAGCGGTCTGCTGGGGAAGGACCATGCACCTTTTTCTCCCTCACAGCTAAGTGGTGCTTTGTATCTTTAAGTCCTGTGCAGGTGGTGTGCATCCCCAGATGGTGCCAGGTGGTTCCTGCAAGGGGATGTCATATCCTGCATCTCCTGAAGAAGCTCTCCCTGAATGGAGACCACAAAGATGCAAACAGCACAGCATTTTGCACACAGCCCATGAAGAGTGCAGCTGTTTAGCTGATCACATGTCCCTGAAGTCAGCTTCCAGGACCAGTCCCCTTTCTTTGCCACAACAGTTCTCCTTAAGATGCATCTTGTCTCCATGACTGCAAGAGCCAGATGTATACCATGAGCCTGGGCTGGGGGTGGGGACAGCAAAACAGCCACATCTAAGGTGCTTCTCCTCTCCTTCACTCCTCCAGTAGCACTCAGAGTAGCAACAACAGTTTGGGAAGCCTAAATTTGAGGGGCTGCAGGAGGCACTAAGTGGTTGGTGTGGAAGAGTGCAAATGAGGCAGAACTATCCAGTGCTGACAGAGAACGTGAGCCCAGACCTGCCTAGTCCAGAGAAATGAAGGGAAAACACACTAGGAATTTAGTACATGGTGGAGATATGGGATAGGGAAATGGGAGGAGTCTGGCTTATAGAATTAAATGAAAAGAGATAGGGTTTTATGCTACAAAGGAAAGGATTAGATCAGTATGGAAAAGAACTGCTCTGCTGAATTGTGCAGCCTGCCTCATTCTAGGTATGTTTTTTTCTGAACTTACCAGGAGATGTTCTCTTGAAGTCTTTTTAAAACTTATTTTCCCGGTGACAAGCCTACAGTTATGGAGTTAAGCTATGTTAAACTTCTGTATTTCAAGCCAATTCAGCACTTTTTTGCCATATAAATGTCAGAAGTGTCGGTCTTTCACTGACACCTGTGGATATAAGTAAGAATTGCACACAGGCTTTTATACACTGAAGGACAGGAGTTTCAGCTGCCAAACTTCCTAGAAAAGAGTATCTTCCCTCAGTCTTTTGCCTGAGGAGACAGTAAAAATGCTCCTGATACTGCTGCAGTGATATACATACTAACTTGTGAGATCGAGGTTTGTCAGTCTTTCTCTCTTTCCTGGGGGAGAATTATCCATGCAAAATGCCTTCTTTTGCAAAAGCTAACTAACCATGTGTTAGCTACACACCTAACCATGTGTTTTACAAGATCAAGACCAGGGCAAAGCAGAATGCCTTGCAGTTGAAACAGACAAGCATGAAGCATTGCTGCCCACCCAGAAGCTGGTTTTTGCCTGCTGATGGTTTTGTCTGATGAAGAGAACGGTGGGATGGGGAGAGGGAACAGTACCTGTTTCATACTCTGCATTGCCACTCCATGTAAAAGTGCTACTGAAATAGCAAAGACACTGCTAACACCCTATCCTAGATTTCCTCAGGTTAACAGAGGCTCACATTTAGCATGGGCTGAAGCACGACTTTAATCATGTACCTTTATGTCCAGGGTAAACTTTTAAGTATTTGTTTTGCTGGTACTTAGAGGTGTGGAAATCCTTAGGCTGACATACAAGATTTCTAAGAAAGTTACTGGCTTGCTGAAGGCAAGCTGCTGCTTGTATGAAAACCTATAGATAAAGCTAGGATAAACTGACCTCAAACTAGGATGATCTCAATGCCTAAAATGCGTATTTTTGATAAAGCCAGTGCCATGTGCTTGGAGAGTTTATTTGCAGGCAGTATAATCGAATCTTTAAAAAAGAGAGAAGGGCAAGGCAAGACAGGGCAAGACGAGGCAAGGACAATCTCTCACTACCCTGGCACTCCCACCAATGAGGCCAGTGCCTTGCTGGAGTCAAATGAGTAAGTGAGGGGGGGCATTTATCACCAGGCCAATATATATATAACCACATGCTCATTAGAAAACATTTCTTACTACCTCACCTTTTTCCTCTGTGATTGTCTTGACTGTCTTGATAAAACAGCTCTTGCAAGATAATTTTTGCCCCTGACACAAAGCTGTGCACTGACATCAGCTCCAGCTGAAGCCAAACCTAGGAAGAGTGTGGCAATCTTGTGACAATCATTTGTGGTCATATGGATTAACTGCATGTCCTGGTGTGAAAGACAGATGTCTGCTAAGGATGGCAGGAGTCTCCCATGGAATGGAAAATGCAACCCCCCCCCCTCCGAATTATTAGAATTCTGAAATTAAGGGGCTCTCAGGCAAAGATATGTGAGTAGGAATAGCAGTTATTTACTAGTATGTATAACAAAGCAGACAAGCAGCAGCTGCGGCATTAGCCCCGAGCAGAGCAGGGCCCGGCCCCGCTCCCGGCCGCGGGCGCCCTCCCCTCACTGCAGCTCCGGGCACGGCCGGCAGGGGGCGCTGCTGCTCCCGCCGGAAGGGGCGGGGCGGGGATTCCGCCAGGCCGGCAGGGGGCGCTGTGGCGCGGGCCGGGGCCACACGCGGTGATGGCGGCTCGGCCCAGGCGGGAAGGGACGGGAGAGAGGCTTCGCTTCACAAACCCCTGGGACAGCCGAGCCCGGTGCCCCTGCAGGACTCTGAGGAGGAGTCCAGGCTGGGATGGCAGGAATGAACAAAAATCCCGGGGTGGTAGCAAGATGTATCAGAAGCTCCGGAGCTGTGTCTGGAACCGCGGGCCGTCTGGGCAGGCAGGGGGTGCGGGGCTCCAGTGCAGCCAAAGCTCGGAGCAGCGCTGAAGAGCAACGGGGACGGGGCAGCGGCGGCCCGGCTCCCAGCAGGGCAGGGAGACAAAGGCTCAGGATCCCGGACACCCGAGGAGATGGTGAAAAGTCTCTCTTTTTAGTGAGGTGGGCGTTAACAAGCAGAGTAGCTGCTCTCACGAGCCGAGACTCACCCCACGGCAGGAGCAGCAGCTCTGGGCTGGACTCCGGCAGCAGCAGTGAATTCCCTTTCCCAGGCAGCAGCTCCGACCGTCCTGCTCCCAAGGGGAGAGAGAGCCGGCAGCTGCCCCAGCCCCTTTACCTGCCCAGTTCTCACGGTGTCTCTCCCCTCAGAGAGAAACCCCCAGACAAGAAAAATGCGACCAGATGCCCTCCCCCATGAGCTTGGCCATCTCTTTGTTTTCTTAAGAACCCAGTGGTTAGTGTTTCCTAGCAACCCATGTGAAAAAAGTCTATAAGTAAAAAGGAACAGAAGAAGCCTAACCCCCAACACTGCATGGGTACCTTATCCAAATGCAGAAGTACCCTTTTCCCCAACCTTCTTGCACAGATCTGTGTGCTTTGCAGGATCTTTGATTTGGAAACCTGTCGTTGCAAATGGGTTTTGAAAGAACTGTGATATATTGTGGGGCTTCTGCTTCCTGCTGCTGGAAAACCCAACTTTTAAAAATAATTTTCTCCATGACGTTTGTGGTGTTTTGGAAATAAGCAATGTATGATCTACAGCATTACTGGGGGTAAGATAAAAAGAAAAACACAGGTGTTTTGCATTGCTGTAGGATCTTCTTGAGATCAATAAAGTTTAAACAAAAACGTGTGGTTAATGGGGAGGGCTTTGCTACAATACCAACAGAAAGATGGAGTCATGGCTTTCAATAAGGGAGGGTCTGTGACCAGCACTCTGGCAAGGAAAGCTTGGGAGAGTCAAAACCTCTTGGTGATAGGATACTCTTTGTTTGCAATACACCTTGTCACATACTATGGTGGCTTTTTGGTATGTTTTAAACCTTTTTCAAGACCTTGAAATACATATGGACCTTTTAGTTCCTAATAGGAGCTCTTTCTATTTGGCATCCTTCTTTGAATGCTGTTCCTGTGTTATATCAGTAACTCCCACTGAATGGCAGTAGCAGGCTGTGCATTTAATTCTGGAACAACTAAAATGTCAGGCATTAAATTAAGTGTACACAGTAACACCATTTAAATGTTCCAGTGCTCTGAGCTAATCTGGACACTTCCCCAGAACTTTAGAAATGTTGTCTTGACAGTTCTGTGGTTAGGTTGAAGTAACCTATTACTATAATGATAGTATGCACCCTGTATATTCAATATGATAGAAACAACAGATGTATGCCATGAGCCTGGAGAAGGCACAGTTAGATCAGAAAGTGACATCTTTCTCCATAAATAAGGGCTATTACTTTTGGCTTTAACCCCCTGTGATATGGTGACCAGAATTAATCTTCTTCATATTTGTGGTTATCATCATATCTTATATTATCATCGTATCATACTATATATGAGATCTTTGTACAAGGGTGTGGTCTAGTACACACTCCACACATTTCTTGCCAAAGACTTCTCTTTGGAGTAATACTTAGAGAGGCAGCAACTGCAGTGGTAATATTCCTTAATTAAGGTTTCAAAAGGATGTCAGTAGACTTAGGGGTCTGTGGTTTATAGCTTAACAAAAAGGCATTCCTCAGTCCTTTTTGTGATCTGTATGCACACAGGGTTGATAAATTGATACTTTACTTGTGCTTTTGTGGTCATTTGTGTTCAACGCAGAAAAATATCTCTGTCTTTCCAGCACTTATTTATGGGAGTCAAAATGAGGACCCAGAGTTTACCACCTCTGGTTATCAAAGAACCATAGAATGGCTTGGGCTGTAAGCGACTTTAAAGATGATCTGTTTCCAATACCTTGGCATAGGTAGGGACACCTTCCACTGAACCAGGTGGCAGAAAGCCCTACCTAACTTGGTATTGTTATGCTAAATAATTTCTAAGTACCCCATTGTTATCACTAGTGCCCTCTTGGCACTGTTGGACTGTTCCAATTTCTCATTTAGCTTAAATAATATCATTAGATGGCGTGGCTTATCACTGAAAGACCTCTGCTCAGATTGCTATCAAAACACCAAAAGTTAAACACTACTTCATTGCACCAAAGAATTATTCCTCCCATTGTTCTCTGTAAAGCACACTGCTAGCTGAAGGACACCAGTGGCATCCTGGCCTATGCCAGCAATAGTGTGGCCAGCAGGACCAGGGCAGGTGTTGTCCCCCTGTACTCAGGGCTGGTGAGGCTGCACCTCGAATCCTGTGTTCAGTTCTGGGCCTTTCTCTCCAAGCAAAACATCGAGGTGCTGGAACAAGACCAGAGAAGGGTAATGGAGCTGGGGAAGGGTCTGGAACATCAGTCCTGTGAGGAAGGTTCAGGGAGTGTTCAACATAGAGAAAAGGAGGCTCAGGGGAACCTTATCACTCTCTACAGCTGTCTGAAAGGAGGCTGTATGATGCAGGGGTTGGTGTCTTTTCCCAGGTAACAAGTGACAGGACTAGAAGAAATGGCCTTTATCTGCCAGGGAAGGTTTAGACTGGATATTAGGAAAATTTTCAACACAGAATGGGCTGTTAAGCATTGGAACAGGGTGCCTGGGAAGTGGTCACTATGCCTGCAGCTATTGAAAAGACATGTTGATGTGGCACCTAGGGAAATGATTCAGTGGTGGACCTAGCAGTGCTGACATAATGGTTGGACTTGCTGATCTTAAAAGTTTTTTCCAACATAAATGATTCTATGATTCTGTTCGGTCCCATTCAGAATCTCCAAAGCCTTACTTGGACTTAAAGTAAAAAACAATATGGACAATCTGACAAACTCTGAAGCAGACAAAGGGAACCTTAAGCTTAGCTTGTATGGAATCACACTGGAGCTGCAGCTCATCAGTGCTGGAAGACTCCCAAGGAAGCAGTGCTGCCATTTTAGACGTAGTTGGCTTGCATGTTAGAGGTGGTTGTTGATGAAGTGATGGCTACCAGCAGCATGTAGGCCCATGGACACTAATTCTTCATTTTGAAATATATCTAATAATTCGCCCTTTTAAGCCACTTTTGAATGTCTACTTGTAAGTATGGCTACATAAATGGCTACCTCAATTTTTTGAATTGTAACTGTAAACTGAGTAATTGCTAGAAGCATGTAATGCATAGAAGTGTTGCTGATGTATGGTTGATACACATTAAGAAAATAAGGAGCTGCAGGTAATTCTGCTGCTACTAAATGAAATAACTAAATTAAACTAAACTGAACAAATACTAAACTAAATAAATACTAATAAATAATACTAAACTAAAATACTAAAAAAATACAAATACTAAACTAAATAAATACTAATAAATACTAAATTAGGTAAAAAAGCATTTTTTGAACTAGTTCTTTTCCAAAATGTAATGTTTTGGGTAATTTTTTGTTTTGTTTTGTGATCTTATCTAAAGCATAGTTAAGAAGGCTATTTTAATGCTGGTTGCTCAATAAAGCCTGCATAGAAAATGAACTGAATAGTTTAACAGAAAGCTGGTTTTTCACCTTATGCAGGACTTGACTGATGATTAGGAAAACAAATAAAAAGCACCATAATATGTCCCAGTTACTTCAGTCCATAAAGAGCTGTCATAGTTAATTACTGTGCATATTTCATACAGCTAGACCATAATTACGGTTTTCTGATCTAAGTATCTTTGTGTGTAGCTCACTGAAACATCTGCTGTACAGGTTCTAGCTGTCCAGGGGAAATGGTAAGGGGGTGTTTTTTCCCCTGAAAAAACTTCTCACTGTTGAGAAGACCCTAGTTCCATTACAGGACTGAATGGCACATGTTCAGATCAAACACTATCTGTGCTTCTTGTCATGGCAAATTTGTAGAGGAAGTGGAGGCTGTGGAAAATTAAGACCAACAGGAATAACCAGAGATAGTGGCGTGTGGGCCTGAGAAGAGCTCCTTGATTTCTGCAAAGTAAGACACAGCCTATAGCAGTACCTCTGATGAGGGAAGCTACAGTAGGGTCATGACAGAGAGGGTTATTAATGGGGGTCTTGAAAGGACAAAAGGCAGAGGTAATTGAGCAGGAAAGAGGTATTGTGGCAACCATAACAGTTTCAGTAATGTGTATGTGAGTCTCTGAAGCTGAATAAAGGGGGGAAAAGGAGAAGCAAAGCCAGAGAGCATGAAAATAGGGGAAGTCTCTGCCCTCAGCCCCAAGTTGAGCTCTGACCACAGTGAAAACAAGGAGCAAGCTTAGGTCCTGGGTTGTAGCTTGAAGATGGTGTTTTTCTTCCTTGAAATCTAGTCTAATGCAGTCATCAAGACACCATTATATTTTAAAATAAAAGTTCCTCCCACACTTTAAAAAAACCCCAAAAGCAAACAGTTGTGCTTGTTGTCTTACCGCTGACCACCATCTGTGTTGACCAAAATGCTGACAACAAAGATACTGAGCTCTGCCATCTCCAGAAAGTTGCTGATATGTCTTTGCCACAGAGTTTGGGCACATGCCGATGGGACATCACACCAAAGCACAAGTGATGCTCATTTCAGTTCATGTCAGAGGAAACTACAGAAGATGCCTTGGGAATCAAGCTGGAACTGGGGGAATCAGAAGGAGGTGTTGGGAGCCACAGCAGACTTCAGATTGGAGAACACCAGGATTCCGTGGTCAAATCCCTGCTTAAGACCAGCCATGGGTTTCTCCAGACCTTTCCACAAATGGACATGGGTATTTCACAGCCTCATCAAGTAACCTGCCCCTGCATTGACCAAAGTGCTATAATAAGGGCCACTTAGAGGAAAAGCAGAAATTTCAGTTGCTACAGATCTTAGGATACAGACCAGTCTCTAGTGCAAGCTGAAGTCAAATTCTGACTGGACCTGTTACTTTGTGGGTTTTTGAGACCAGAAATTAGAAATTGGTCTAGTTCTTGTTCTGATTTTTCTCAAGATCTCTGCATGGCTTAAGAAAAAATATTAACACACGAGCATGTCTATTTGTTATGTAAGTGGGTGCTTACACCACAAAACATGAGTAGATGGTGATGCTGGAAAACAATTATTGAATGGTTATAGAATCACAGAATCCCAGGAACAGGGCAGGTCAGAATGGGCCACAGTAGTCATCTGGTCCAATATCCCTGCTCAAGAAGGGCCTCCCAGGGTGCATGACACAGGATTGTGTCCAGACAGTTTTGGAGTATCCTCAGTGATGGAGACTCCACAGCCTCTCTGGGCAATCAGTTCTAATGTTTGGTCACTTGCACAATGAAGTTCTTTCTCATGTTCAGATGGAACTTCCTGTCCATCAGCTTCTGCCTATTGCCTCTTGGCCTATTGCTCAGCACCACTCAGAAGAGGCTCTATCCTCTTGCCTGCTACACTTCAGATGCTTATAGACCTTGATGATGTCCCCTCAGAAACATCTCTTCTTGAGGCTGAACAGGCCCAGTTCCCTCAGTTTTTTCTCCTAAGACAGATGCTCCCATTCTTTAATCATCTTTGTAGTACTTAACTGGACTTGCTCCAGGAGCTCTGTGTCTCTCTTGCCCTGAGGAGCCCAGAACTAGACACAGCACTCCAGGTGTGGCCTCACCAGGGCTGAAGAGGGGGCCAGGATCACCTCTCTCAACCTTCTGGCAATTCTCCTCCTAATGTCCCCAGGACACCATTGCCTTCTTGGCCACTCTGTGGTTTCCTACAATGTTGTCTGTGCTGTACTGTTGTGTGGTGGGCACCATTAACACTCATTTGTGCTCAAGTAAAAGAGCTACAGAGGATAGGAGATTAAATAATTCCCATTTTGAAAAGCCTGCTGTAGCCTAATTTTTCCTGTCATGTGCCAAATAAGGCATAGATGTATGTTATTGTTATTCCAAGGAATTATTTCCTTTGCAAAGAATAGTATGACTAATTATTCAGGAGTGTAAGGGTGGGAAGCCCCTGATATAAGTGCAACAGGGGCATATGGCTATTCCTCATGCCTCCCAGGAGTGCGTAGGCACAGGAATGCAGCCTAGCCCCATGCAAGCAGGAGGCAGAACAGGGCTCCCTGCACCCAGTGATTCTCAATGCACTCACCCACTTGCATGGTCAGCAAATGGTACAGACAATGCAAACAGAAGGGCTTGGATCAGAGCTGTCCCAAAAGCAGTTTAGTTGGCTTTTTTAGCTCATTTTAAAAAGGATAACCACTCGTAATACTACCAGCTAATTTTTAAATGTTTTTATTATTTTAGGAAATTACAGTGGAAATATCTAAAAAAGCAGGAGAAATCTGATCACCCTGGTGTTTATAACACAGGCAGCAGTGTGAACAGCTGATGCAGAGATGCCTCATCTGTCCTAAGTTAAACAGGGAAGAGGCCCATATTCATAACCCAATGTTAAAATTAACACGATTTCTTTTGAGAGGAGTGCTGAACCACTGATGGCTTTGAATGCAAGACAAGTTTGATGATTTTTTATATATGTAGTGATTTCTTATGTAACACATAATCTGTCTGTCGTATGTTACAGATGTCTGGTAACACAGCTACCTATTTATGAATCCCCTGTTTAAGATCTCGCAGCTTGCTTGGTATACTGGAAGCGTAAGAAAGGCAGTCCTTTCTCCAAAAAGCTTATAAATTAAGTGCCATGGTTTTTTTTTTTTCTCAATGTCTCCCTAATATGAGGCAAACAAAAGGAGGACTAGATCAGTACTGATGTAAAAAAAAGCAGAAGCTGTTCTGAAAACCCCATACCATGGAAGACTCCTGTTTTTCCATCTGCAGCCACAACTCCTTGGCCTGGCAGTCTCACAGGGTGGTCCTGTCCCTAGAGAAACTCTGTTCCTGGGTTTGGCTGAGCTGGAAGCAGCAAAAATAACTGTGGTTTGTACTCTGCTTGTTTTGCTACTCCTGATGTGGGATAAGAATAGGAATCATGATCTTTGAGGGAAATAGTTGATGTTTAAAATCAATCTTCCTGATAGTCAGCTGTAATTAGGAGTTGCCTTGAAAATGATGCTTTAGCTGAATGTGTTTCCTCTCACCTCAGTAAACACTCTGCAAGTAGCCAGGAGTGGGATAACACATCTGAATTTGGCTTTCCTGGGAGGTGAACCACCTGGGAGTAAAAAGCCTAAGATGGGATCTAGTGGTGGGGATCTAGCTGCTGTTTCCAGGTACCTAATGTGAGTTATAGAGGACATGGAAACAGAGTCTTTTCGAAGATACAAGGATAAAAGGACAAAACTTGCACCAAGGGAAATTCTGATCATGTACTAGGAAAGGGGTCCTCATTTTGACAGTCTTTACATTGAAACAAGATGTTGAGGGATGCTTTGGAGTCTCTGTCCTTGGAGATACACAAAACTTTTTGGGTGGGGCCATGAAAAATCTCATGTACTTTTGGTATCAATTCTGTTTCAAGCAGGGATTTGGCTTAGAAATCTCCAGATTTTTCTTCCAATCTATGAAACTAACGAATATATTGATAAGGTAAATTGATAAGTTGTGACAAATTATTCTATGAGATTTTTAGGTTCCAAGAGACTATCTTACTATTCAAGGTTAAAAGAAATCAGTAATACAGAACATGGGAAAGCATGTTTGATCAGACTCCCCTCAGGTAAAGGCTTAACAGAGAAGTCTGTTTTGTCTCTATTACAGTCTCCCCTTATGCATTACTGTTATGTCAAACTCTTGTAAATAAAGTAGTACGTGTATTTGCAAGGTAATGACAATGACAAGTGGATATATTTAATGGAGCCCAGTGTAGTATGGTATCTTACAATTATCTGTCCTAAACAAATGTAAGTGGGCTCTGTAATAACAATTGGTGGTGAATATACTGTTTGATTATATCCATTTTTAGATAAAGTATACAACCTTGAAAAGCTGAGCAAGAAAGCAAGAAATTATACATCTGTTATTGTCATCTATGAGCAAACTCCTTGCTAATGTGCTCCTGTGCCACCTCCAAAAACACCTGTGACGTTTGAGCAAGATAATCTTTTTGCAATGGGGCTTTCAGTGGCACTGCAGCGTCTCATTGCAATGATGAACCTTTAGGATCCTTATCCATTTGGATTTCATTAT
This sequence comes from Cyanistes caeruleus, assembly GCF_971803275.1. Taxonomy (NCBI): domain Eukaryota; kingdom Metazoa; phylum Chordata; class Aves; order Passeriformes; family Paridae; genus Cyanistes; species Cyanistes caeruleus. The sequence continues at coordinate 55,300,074 of NC_141732.1, forward strand.
TTATGCCTACTGAAGCTGTAATCACAGGGTACATATCTGTTAGTAATCACAGAATCACAGAAGTATTAGGGTTGGAATTGAGAGGAATGATGGATTTGTCTTTACAAACAAGCTGTGGGTCTGCTTGTAGATAAAACTAGTGCTACGAGATAGAAGAAACAATGGGAAGGATTCCAGTGATTGATGAATTGAAAAAAGATATTTGCCTGTACAAAAAACTGTAGGTTTGCTGATAAATTAAATTGGATATTGAAAGATGAAAGAAACAATGGGGAAAAACCATAAATTCCATAAGAATTAAAAATTAAGAGGGAGGGTTATACATTAGAGGGAAATCTAAGGTATCAGGCAATCTGGGAAGTCTGTATCTCTTAAGTACCTCAAGTCCCCCTCAGAGAGAGGGACATGTGGCCAGGAAATTAGGATAAAAAGGAGGCTGTTTCCTCCAAGAATTTGAGAGGTCCCATGGCCTCTCCCTTTATTCAAATAAAGTAAAAGGACTCCTCTTGTCTTCTTTTTTGGGCATAAACCTCTGATATTTGTGGGTTAATTTTCCTAACAGAATGGGTTTTTAAAAATCATCTAGTCCAACCCCCTTCCATGACCAAGGACACCTATCTGGGCAACCTGTTTCAGTGTTTTACCACCTTCATTGTAAAACTTTATTATATTTCATCTAAATTGAACCTCCTTCATTTTAAAATCACAATCCCTTGTCCTGTCACAACAGACCCTAAATGTTTGAGTTCATCTTTCTTACAGTTCCTCTTTAAGTACTGAAATGCTATTAAGTCTCCCTATATGTATGTATTGGAGTCTCTAATAGTTGGGAATTGGTATTCCTTTTCTCTTTGGTCTATAGTAAATCTGCAGTAATATGACCTGAGCCTGGCAACTCTGTCCATGTTAATGTTTCTTGCCTGAGCAGGGTGAGCAGGACTTGTTCTCAGGTTGTGGGACAGCTGTCTCAGCCACCCCAGGACAAGGTGGGTAAGAAAAGAAGGAGGGAAAGGTGTTTGTCTCCCCGTCCCTTTCAGGGACACTTCATGTGGGCACTGCGTGATGAATATTATCTCCCTGTGGAGAAGTGGTGAGGCCTGGGAAAGCCAGTGCAGCTGGATGACAGATGGCTGTCTCTTGCTCAGCAGAGGCAGAAGTGCAAACATGGGGTCAGGCTAAGTGCATTGACTTAAAATCTTATCTTCAACATTTAATTAACATTTCCAAAGTTTCCTTGATCCTTATGAGACTTTTCCCTTTCTGTTGAGAATCAGCCAGTATTGTTGTTGGGAAAATGCCAGATTTCTTGGCTTTAAGTTGGTAAGTCTGAACTCCACTAGCTGTTTCCCAAGCTTTATGTCTTGATCTCTGATAACATATTCACTTCTCAGATGAAAATAGAAAGTCTTTACAGAGCTCCTCAGATTTTTTTCTATCCAAGTGTGTGTCTATGCACATACCCTGCAGCCAATCTGCATGAAACTCGCATCCAAGAATTGCACCAAGGCTTGAAATCACTGCTTGTAATGATTTTTTTTTAAAAAAATGAAAATATAAAATATACATAGGATAGGATATTAAATAATGCATATATGACTGGTTTCTGAGAAGGGTGGCTTTCAGATCCAGTAAGCATGACAAACATAAAAAAAGAATATAGAGGTATGTAGAATAAAGAGAACTAAAACCAGAACAGAGCATGAGACCTTAAAAAGGCTTGGGGTGAATGACATTAGAAATCTCCCTAATGAACACCACACCTGGGCCTTGTTAGAAAAGCCTACAGGGTAAAAGGCCAAAAAGGGTGCTTGGAGTGGCTGCCCCAATGGTTTAATTGTACATATAACTGGAGCCAATGTAATGCAGCCTTACACACTCTCTAAGCTCTCTTGCTTAGAGAGCTTTGCTACAGAACACCCTTAAAGGAAAATTCATGTGTATTCTGTATTGCTGTATTAGCATATTCTGTATGCTGAATAAGACATAGTACATTTGAACAGTGTTGACTTCTCTGACCTTTTGGGGAAGACAGTATTTGTTATGTATGATTTGGAGATGATGAATATCTGAAGGAACAAATGAAGAAGTGCAGATACTTTGTGAAGTCTTAACTGATATACAAGTTGAATTTGTTACTAGTCTTCTCCTTCTTGCTCTGCTTTTTAACTCAGGCACTGAAATACTGCAAATGGTGCAACTAAAGCACATGGCAGAGCATGGCCTTGTCTGCTCCTATTTGCTCAAGATGCTGTTATTCTTATCTCAGGTGTATAGTCACCAGAGGGACATGGTCACATGGGCCTACTCTTCCCACTCTCATCCAGAGAGGAAAATTCATAAGTAGTGACCACAAAACCTTTTCCAGGTTAATGCATTTTTATGTAGACGTTTTCAGATGATGTCTATTATGGGGTTATTTAAAAAATATCATTAAAAATCTATACAAACAACCATTTCCTAGCTATGAACATGTCTGATTGAGGCAGCCATACCTCAGCCGGCCACACCATCTCAGTAAAGTGTTTCACCTGCATCAACAGAGGGCATGATTCCCATAAAAATCACCCTCACTCTTTATTTAAATGAAGCCCAGGCAAAGCTTAGCTGCTAATGCTCTGAGCCTTTGAGTCTTAAAGAAAAAAGCATCTGTTTCTGCTGCTCCCCCACGCGGGTGTCCAGGTGGTTTTGGGTGGGCATTCTGCATTTCACAAGGGCATTGTGCAAGTATTAGCATAAGTGGCCATTATCCAGGCTAATTTCCCACAAGCTGTTGAGGTAATAGGTCTCCAGTTTTTAAACTGGTTGTTGGAACCTGACACCAAAAATCCTTTTAAATATAGCCTACTGAATCTACCCAGCCAAGTCTTGTTTTTTTTCTGGTGGTTGCTGTGTCCATGTTCCTTGTGGAAGCATTGACAAAGCATTGTTTTTATAAATTTCAGCCTTAGTCAGTATGTCACTGGATTTCAGAGAGATCCTTCTACTTCAGTAGTTATTTGATAATAGTCAGGTCTCATGGTTTGCTGTTATAATCCTTGTGGTTATCTCTCCCTGCAGCACATCTTACCATCTGCTTTAGCATTGCTGCCTGGGGCATTGAAGTTCCTTTTGCTCTCTCTAAAAACTGTGTAATCTCCTTCATTTCTCTTGTCAAGGAGGAGAAATTAGCTGATTTCAGAAGCAGTCTTTTTAGCCTTAGCTTGCAGCAGTGTCTTCAGCCTTGGTGGCACATGGAAGAAAGGCCCAGACCAGTATGCACCATAATCCTGAGGGATTCAGATCTCAGTTTGAGCTCTTTGATTTAGTTCCATCTCCCATGGATATAAAGGAGCAGTTTTGCTGTGGGCACACCAAGAAGCAGCTGAGTGTCATTTGGCTGTTACTGGGGCAGGTAGGGACCCAGTACAGAGGTGGGAAGGAAGGGGAGGTCTTTTTTTCCTTTTCCCCATTCCATTATTCAGGGTAGATGAGAGATGCAGGCGTAGCTCAGTCCTGCTACCTGTGCTTTGGAGAAGATAGAGAGAAACTCTGGGTGATATTTGTCTGGAATTATGGAATTGTGAGAAATGTTGCAGCAAATGTAACATTGCCTTTACCAGCTCCTGACAAAGTGTATGCTTTATAAGGAAATCAAAGCAGCAGAGTAGTTTTTAAAAGCTTCTGACCATGATTCAAAAGAATATGTCTGTTCTGCATGTGGGCAGTGGTAAAGGGTGACAGTCTGGCAAACTCTGAAGAGCTGTTATCCAAAGAGACTCAGCTGGGTAGTATGGAGCTCAGCTGTGGCTTTCAGCAATTGCTGTTCACTTGGATATCTGGCTATGGCCACTGGTAGTACAAAATGGAAACTGGTGGAAGCTATGTGTCAGCCCAGTGTGGCATGGAGAAGGTGTGAGATGAGACTCATTCTGAAACATTGATAGTATTATAACAAAAAATAATGGAACAGTCTTGTAAATACTTTCCCCATGCTCTTGATTTTATTTTGCTCTTTCTGGATAAAGCAAATAGGATGTTTCTCATATCTTTGAGTTCATAACCCAAAACTCAAAGGAAAAAATAATAACTAAAAAGAAAGTGAACAAAAGCAGTGGTTGTATGCAGTGTTGCAGATGGCTGTCTATGTGGGTGAAAAATAACTGTGTGTCACAGCTTGCTCCCAGTTCTGACTTGGGTACTGCTGAAATAGAAATATCCTGAAAGATAATGTTTAGACACTGAAACACTTAGTGTTTGCAACCTTGCACTCATTTCCCCATTCACCCTTTACACTAGAGCTCTCCTTCAACAGGGAACTGTGATGGAGAATGTCACATGGGAATCCATTTAATGTCCTCTTGAGAGCCTTTAGAAGTCAGATTCTCAGTTGATATAGGTCAGCATGACTTGCAGGAGCTGACATTTTGTGACTCATTCTCCACCGAGATACTGCATAGGAATAAGTTCACATGTTTTGCTGCATGGGGTGAGGTCTGTGCTGTTTTTCATGGAAGAAATCTGTGGAAGAAACTTATGACTGGGAATAGCTGGCTGGTCTATCCCTCCCAGTTTGTGCAGAAACCCTTTCGGCTTCCTCAGGGTCCTCAGAAATTAATCAGTGCAATCAAAATATTTCCTCTCTGCTCCCTTCAAGGCTCACTATAGGCTCAGAGTTTTCTTAACCGTACTGTAATTGGAAAGGTAAGCCATGCACTCTGCGTGAGTCCTCTCTGTTGGTAGTCCCTCCTGCTTCACTAACATGGCCAGGTAAGAAGAAGGTGAAAGTCTCTCATTACCTAGAAACTGTCTGAAATCAGGAAAGGACTGAAGTCACCAGTTTGGGAATTTCACAGGGTAGCTGTTAGGTTGACCAAAGCCAGGCTCAAATGAAACCTGCCTTTTAAAAAGCTTTTAGAGAATGAAATCTTGGGCTGGCAGGAACAAGGTACTGTAAAAAACCAAGCACTAATAGAGTTATCTATTTTAAGCTTGTTGTGCGTATAGGAAGAAAGAATGATACAGTAGCATTTGAGATATTGATGTGTTTGTAGCTGTATTTACTTTAACTGCTGTAACAGCTGGTGATGGATGATGCCATTCTAATGAAGAATGTTCTTCCATAGAAAAGTAGTGATTTTCTTCAGCATTTATTGTCCTTTGGGTTTTGAGTTACTTGCGGTTTACTCTGTGTTGCATATTATATTATTTTCCAGTTTGATTGGCATTTTGCTGAGTCACAGCTTGATTTTCAACTTCCAAGGAACGCAGGAGCTGGTAGCTGTTGTGTGGGAATATGCACTGCAGTGCTGAGCAGTAATGTAACTCAAAATACAAGAGACACCACCAAAAATAATAATAATAAAAAAAGAACAGCTTGTTCTTGGCTGTAGTTGGATTTAGCTACAGTGATCTTCTTGTTCCTGGATTGTAGGGAAAAACAACAGAGAAAAGTCCCCAGCATCAAAGGCCCTCCACCTCTTGTTTCAGAAGAATATTTTATCTGTGAAATTCAATTATCAATTAGGTGTAACAGACACTTCTGAAGAAAATAATTTATTAATATACTGTGTACTTCTGCTAGGAAGAGAACAGCTTTTCCAAAATGCTACTGTATCTAAAGCAGGAAGGGAAGGCCTAAATTTCTGCTTTAACTTTAGAGAAAGCAAATAAGGCAACTGCTACATCAGCTGTGGTCTTTGCTAAGCTGTTTACTGATAAATGGAGATATTTGAATGCCATAATTAAATATCTCTCTCAAACATCACACCATCCATGACTTTTTTTGGAGTGAACAAGTCTGTAGAAACACAGTCTTTGCAGACTTGCTGACTCAAGCCCTCTGTGTTCCAGGGTCAAAAGAGAATTGCTAAATACAATTCTGACTAAGCTGTTCAAAGACATCCCCTTCAGGGACATGTTCTTAAAATTCAGTCTGTGAAAATACATGACTGACTGTGGCTGTGATTGTTGTGGCAGCGAGAATCACTGCTGGCCCATTGGAAGCAATCTCCTGAAGGATAGGAGGAAAGAGCCTGTCATAATAAGATTTGCATAGGAAAATGTCCCTTTGTCTCTAAAATTCACAAATTAATGAATTATGTCTGGTAGCAACAAGCAGTGTCCTCTCTTGTGTTACGTCCAGAAGATGTGTAGAGCAGTGTTCACTTCTTGCAAGCTTCTGACAAGTGCAGTTTTGCCTTTGGAAATATCACAGTTAAAGGAAAAATTGTGGCAATAATCAAGGAGTAAGGTTTGTAGAAGGTACAATTTTACAGATTCTTCATGTGGGAGAAAAACATAGGTGCCAGCTGAGCACCCCAAAGCACAAACCAGATCCACAACTGTAGTTAAAAGTCTGTTGAGCTCTCATTCAGGTAAACACAGGGCAATATTTTTCACCAGTTACTGGAAACCTGGCATTGCCCAGTACAGTGTCTGTACAATCAGTGAAGCATTTCCCATTTCAAAGCAAGATGTTATTCCACGGGGTTTAGGAGGAAAGTGGGAACATGCCGGCTGATGCAGAGAAGATCTGTACAGACAATTAAATATTCCAAGACAAGAGTTTGCAGACCTCTCAGCAATTCCAGGCCTTGAAGCAGGGTGTACTAGGAGAGGAGAAATGGAAAGCATCCACAGCTGAGGGAATCTGCTGTTAGTGGAGCCTGTGCTGTTGCAGTCTGCTGTGTAGAGGAAAGGCCATGCACCCCTGCCATGGAACAGGGGTGCCTGATGCTTATGGGGGAAGGAAGGTGATCACAGCCTGATCCCTTTACAATGGAGAGGGAATTTCATTTTCCTCCTGCAAACTGATTGAATTCAGACTACATCTGTCCTGGATGTTGAGTACAGAAGTTGATACAGGGACAGGGAAGAGGACAGTCTGTCATGTTGAGTGTACATATTCTATATGTCACTGGTTCTAATTTGAATTCTTAATTCTTTCTTCCTGCCTGTCCTAAAATACATCTTTACCAAAGTATAATTTCTGCTCTTCAAAAATGAAAGTTCAGTCACTGTAATTTTCATTTTACTATTTAAAATGGTATTTCAATGGATACAAATGGTATAAAAGTCTTAAAAGATGCATACACAAACACTACTGTGTTTCTCAGTCCACAATATATTGGATATAAGCAAGTGCTATCAAGCCTCATAGCAAACTTGAGACGTTGAAAGGCCAGCATCTTTTTCTACAAAATAAAAATGAGGATAAAGCAAGATTAACCTGTTTCAGTTGCTAACTCTGTTCATAAAATGCAATCAGGCCTGATATTGGATATATGATGGAGTGACATCACTTTCTCATTCCCCACTTGATGAGAAGATGTTCACAGACTAATACTTTCCTAACGCTGGAACAAATCAGTGTACTGAAGCAACCTTTGGACCCCAATTTCTTCTTCAAGGAATGTATTGTTTGTTTATGTTAATATATGTAAAGTCAGATTTTTCTAATTGACCTGGTATTCAGAAGTAAAGATAGTAGCTGATAGATATGCTTAGGCTCTCAGTAGCAGGATGAAGCCTTAACAGTCTTGTGAGAGAATGCTTTGGTATTCAGGCATGTTCACATTTGACAAAATGAAATTTTTATCATTATGAAACGCTTTTGGCAGATGAATAAATGTAATTCAGAAAATGTTATAATCTTTAGGATTAAATTATGATTATCTGTGTATTTTTCTGCATAGTTTATCATCCAAATGGAACAATTATCTCAAAGTAAATTTCACCCTACTTTTCTATTAATTTCTAAATAGTGTTTCTCATGCTGTGTTCCAAAATCATCTGCAAAATATAATCTGTTGTCAAGATTCAAGCTGTTTGGATTATCTTCACATATAAAAAAGTTCATAATACAGCTCTCCTGTCTCAAAAAAACCCCAAAGCAGTTATCAAAAATCCTACAAAACCCTGGGACTATCTCTTTTTAATTCTGCAATAAAAAACATATTGGGAAAAATTTGGTTATTTTCAGAGTTTCAGACAAGCTGTGCCCATATAGGTAACTATGTACACCTGAGACAAGTCTCCATTTTATCCTCTGCTTAAAGAGGGAGTACTATATTGAGGCAATATGGGGGTTTTTTGTGATCTAAATGTATAGTACAGTGGAATACTTTGTGAAAACCTCAAATAAAACTCACTTAAATAAAACTTACTTAATTTATCACCAAAGGTATGAATATGACTAGCATTATAATCCAGACTTCCTGCTTGAGTTTTGCCATCATCATCTGCATTTTCACATTTCTTAACAAGAACCCATTCACAAGCTTTGCTAGAAGCTAGGCTGGCATATCTTTTATCATCTGCTCCATTTTCATAGTCCCTTATGGTTGAGAAATTTCCGTACAGCCTTATGGCAGTTATTGTTATCTTCACGGATCTGTGCAGAATCGCTTCTCTACACCTTCTAGGTGCAGAACGTCTTCTTTAAAGGGGCTAGTTTGAACTGCTGTGGCAGATTAGTGGCTGTCACACTCAAGATGTACACGCAGATTAACTTGATTACTTGAAAATACATAAATAGAACTTTTGTTTAGCATTAGGTCATTCTCACTCTCTGTTCTCTACATTAAGCGTACTTGACTAATATTGGCTTGATGCAAGCAGTAAGTAAATCAGGAGAAATGTGTGGGATATAACAAGCCTGAAATACCAAAAGGTGGAATTATACAGGTTAGTTCTCAGAGATTTATTTTAGGCAGGCAGGAAGTATTTGGAAAGTATTTTTCAGATAGTGCTGTATTTTTAGTTTTTGGTTTGGATAGGTTGTTTTCGGTGGTGTTTTGGGTTTTGGAGGTTGTTTTGTTTTGGTTGGTTGGTTTTTTTGGTGTTTTTTTTTTTTTTTTTTATTATTATTTTTTGGGGTTTTTTGGGGTTGAAGCTATTTCCATACAAAAAAGGTCAAAAGGACAGAAGTATGTCCTCATCTACTAAACATCATCAGAGACCTTCACACAATCTGCAAATCCATCCCCTCTGCTCTAATTTTGCCTTTACAGCCCAGCAGTACAACAGCAGCGTAACAGGACAGTGATGCAGTGCAGTGAGCCTCTGTGGCTCCAGCTGTCTCTTGCTCTCTGGCTGCTGCACCAACCTCTGGGAAAGTCTCTCTGGAAGCTTGTGAGCCTGCTGGAGGCAGCTGGCTGCAGCAATGGCCACACTCCTGCCTACCCCGGACTGCCAGCCTTCTCCCTGAGTCATTTCAACTGAGTGCCCATATCCACAGGACCCTGGCACCCACCCCGTAAGTCTTGCCCTCTGCCCACCTTTCCATTATGAGCACTGCAGGTGAAAAAGCAGGAGTACAATGTGACGCTGCTCCTTAGCCGCACAGGAGGTTTGGGCTAGCTCTGTGGTGCCACTCCGGCACGGGCAGCTGCCAGGAGTGGGGAACCGCAGCGGAAAGGCGACCCCACTGTAGAACCTACAGAGCTCCGACTCCTGCCGGGCTCTGATAATCAGGCGTCGTGGGTTGCAACGAAAGGACGGAGGAGGCTCAATCCGCTGTACTTCCCAGGAACAGGTTTATTACGGCGAGGGAACGGAGACAACACTCCACACTACCACAAAAGAACAGGAGAGAGATCGCCGAGCACCTCCGTGCACCGGATTTTATTCAGGGGTGGGCACAATTCAGGGTCCAATCAGGGTTCGCGGAGGGAGGAGTAAGGGGAGGAGTTTACAATACTGGGGACCAATGGGGACACAAAGAAGGCGGGACAATAACATAGTAACCAATGACTCTTCGAGGAAGGGATGAGGTACATAGAAGGAGCTGGAAGGAGAGGTGGGGTTTATAATGATGGATGGGAGAAGGGGCAGGGTAAAGGCGATTGATGGGGAACTTTCAGGAAAAAGGGGTGGGGTTAACAATATTGACAACTAGCGCTAAACCATTGCACAACAACAGGGGGGAAACAAGAATGCACCAACAAATTTTAACAAAATCAAATAAACTAACTGCAACAACAATGCCTCAGTAGTCAAAATCTCAAACAGTTTTCGCTTCAGGTGTGTTATTTAGCTCTGCTCAAAAACTCAGTTTCTTGTCAGTGAAGACTTTCCATTCTAAGAAATAAATCAAAGAATTAGGAGACAGTGATCCAAGACAAGCGGTGATTCATTTGCAAATTGAAGCTCAGCTCTAAATACTTCAGGCCAAGAAAAATATGAACTGAGAGAAGTTTTATATTTTGGTTGTAGCACTAATGTCTTCAAATGGACTTTTGGGATGGTTTACTTTTTGAAATCAAAACCAGCTATGTTTAGCATGTAGTAAAATAAGTAAGCAAAAATATTTCATGATAGTTATGCCTGTACAAAAATAACACCCTGCAGAAGTTAAAAAGTATTCGAAATATTTTACAACTGTGAGAATACTAATTAATCCTTTGTATGGCAGAAATATTGAATAAAGCACTGAGAAATGTATATGAACGAAGGCTTCATGCAGAGGTTTTGTAGAGAGAACCACATATTCAGTTCGAGCATTTCTGTGTAATCAGATGCATTAATAATGACATTCTGTTTTTTTAAACCGACCTGATAATTAGCCATTTTTGCCAGTAGGGTTGCTAGTGTTAAATTCTCAAATATTGAAGAAAGTGTGATTTTGTTAATGCACATTTTTCAATTCCTGAGAAGCTGAAGATGGATGTACAACAAATAACTTCACACCTTCCCTGTCAGCCTCATGGCCAAGGCTTGTAACAACTACATTGCCAGTAACAGGGGTTGCCACTTGATTACCTCGTCAAGATCCTGAAGTAACTTCAGTGTTGACTAATACCTTGAAAATAATGTCCTTGTTGAAGATATCCATGCTGGGATGGGCAAAGTTTCAGGAGAAAGAAGGAGAATTTATTGGCTGAGTATATTTGGAGTGTGTTAAATATATCAAAAAATCAGAATCTATATATATCTTTTTATATTTATATATATCTTTAAGCAGGATCTAAGATGGTTTCACATTCCTTTTTATTATATTAGTTTGGAATGGGAGCTTGAAAATTATGATAGTGGATTAATTTCTGATCTAAACCAGTATTCTGCAATGTATGAAGCAGCTTTGAGAACACACATGAGAAGGTTCTGATATGGGCAATCATAAATTAACCTTTCCAGAAAAGAAGGTTTTTTATAATCCCATTTGATGGGAAGCTGGTATGTGCCCTGAATGATGAAAACTTATAACATTGCCAAAACCCATGGCTTTTTAAATTAAATGTTTTACTGTAAGGATAGTTTTTATCTTTCACAATGTAGTTCAGTTATTGTTTTGGATCCTGTGAAGCTCTTTCCCTTTGGGGTGGAGGAACATGTAGCTCCTGGATAATGCCTTTTTCCAGTAATTTTCAAAGAACTTCTAAAGAGGTCACTATAATTAAAATATTCTCTTTTTTAAACTTAAGCTGCATAATGAGTTTTATGAGATAAACTGCTTAAGAAATGCTTTCACAATTTAAAGAATTACATTCTTTATATATGCAAAGGAAGGAAGAAGTAGAAAATCCATTCTGCTTTCTCTTTAGCCTTCATTTGGTTCTTTCTTTATCATCCGTCACTTGTTTTCAGTTATTTTTCATAAGATTTCCATTGGGATCTTATACAAAACACAGAGAATGAAATTACTGCCAGAAGTATTGGAGTCCATGTATTATCAGCAGACTTGGGTCTCTCTTGTGAATGATTCCACTCTATATTTGGCCCTTTGGTAATCTGAGCTCAGGTGAACATTAGCAGTATTTCACTGTTTCTCAGTTTTGGTACTCCAAGACTCCGTGCAGCTCCAATCTGTAGATCTGCCAAGTGTCCCCTGAGCTGAGCATTTGCACTTTGGGCTTTCCTGTTGTTTGGCAATGAGGAGCAGAGGTGTGTCTTTCTGTGACCATCTGATAAGCTTTGTGGTGCCTGCCCAGGAAATCAACTGGACAATACACAAGGTTGCACTGGAAACACCATCTTTCTGCTGTCCAGCTCCAGCTGTCCCACTGCTTCATCCAGTGGAGGTCCCCAAGGTGGGGGGCAGTGAGAGCCAGGCTGTGGGGTTTGAGATGAGCTGCTTTGGCTTTTGGTTCTGGTTCTGAGTAGCACTGCTTGGCTCTGAAAAAGGAGGTTATGCTACACGCTGCAGATGTGCAGGGATTATGTCAGTAATTTGCAACAGTGTTGGGAAACTGCTTTTGAAATTATTAAATGGATGAATTAGCTACAGCAATCTGATTCTAACCCTTGCCATGACCAAAGCAGTGATTTGGGCTCATTATCTGGATGAAACACAGCAAAACAATTTTGAGCAACAGTTGTTACAAACTGTTTGTGAATTATTTCTGAATAACATGTATTTTAGATGAGTCCAGGATTTCTTGTTAACAGCATTAAAGACAGGTGGTATTTGTGAGCCACTCAGCTGTATGATTTATGTGTTTCCAGACTGAAGGTGTTCCTTGACATGTTCTTCTTCCTCCTTTTTCTCCTGATATGATAAAACTTTAGTATCTGGTGTCAAACAATTATGCATTCCCATCAAACATGGCTTTGCATTTCTCAGTTCTTCTGTCTTACTGAGCTATGTTTTTATTTTTAAGTGTCTTCCTTGCCCTCAGAGAACACAGAAGTACCAGAAAATATAAATTTTTACCTTACGTTTTTGAATAAGTTTTTGATCTGCAGGCACTGCTACACTTGCACAGATCCGTGGCAGGACTCTAGTGATGAGCAGCCGAGAGAGGTGTCTTGCATTACTCACACAGGGGAGGCAGCAGCTTCTATACCCTGGCACAGACTGGCCAATCCCTGAACATTTAGGGCAGGTGTGTTCCCTGTCCAGCATCTGCCCACGATGCTAGTGAAGACGTGAACCATGAGCAGCAGGGGTTACTTGGCCATGCTTGGTCACTCCTGTTGAAGTCACCATGCCTGATTATGCAGCGATAGGTATGCGTTCTCTACCATCCTACCCCTTTGTCAGAGGAGTGCTAGTTTGTGGGCTAAAATAGCAACAATGGGAATATGAGATTGTTTTCCCACTAACAAAAGTGCTGAATAAGGCAAACTGGGAACAAAAGGAGCAGTGTTGCAGAGAGAAATCTTCTGTGAAATCCACGTTCTACCCCAAAAGTGATCAGATGTTTAGCTTGTGTAATGTTTCATTCTCCAGGCAACATTGCTGCAGCACCATAATTATGATTCAATGTCTGGTATCAAATTCTTTATTAATTTTTAATTTTCTTTATTCGCTTCAATGGAAATACCCAGCTAGCCTTGGAGACAAATAGAAAATTCTTTCTGTTGCCTCATACATTTCATTAACCTTCCCTCTGCCACTTCTTCCTTCAAAGAATTTCCTTCTGAAGCTTCACTGTCATGTCAGCAAACTATTTTTTCCCTTTTATGGAGACAAGGACATATTTAAGACATGATGCTCTGAAAGTGTGAGTGCTCAGACATGTCCAGCCAAGAGATACCAGGCACCATGGCCCCATGTTAGGACAGTTTGGGAGGTTATTAAGATGTAGTAGCCAAGACAAACAATTATGTGTGACTGTAGCCTTGTATGTGAGTAGCAGAAATTGTTTTTATAGCGGAGCTTAAGCGTAAAACCCCCACCATGAACCAAATTTCAGGAAGCCAGCCTTTTCCCCTGCTTCTCCTTTCCTTTTTTTGTATCCTTGAGAAAGGAGATATTCTTGTTTAAGGACAGAGATAAAGGGAGGAAAATCAGGACAGATACTACAATGTCCTCTAAGAGGAAGGCCTAATCATATAGTTTCTGTCTATGTGTTCTCATTATCAATCTGTTGTTGAAGGCAGCACATGCAGAGGCAAGTAAGTAGATGATTGATTTGCATGAAAAAGCTTAATACAGGTCATTGCACTTGACAGGAGAAAAAATACATTAACTTAGGATCTGTGAAAGCATCAGTGGAAACAATAACTGAATACAACAAACTCATCAGTGAAGACCCCTGTCTCTGCCTGCAGTGGAAAGCTTGTCCAAAATGCAGTGAAATGGATGAGGGGCTGATGGTCCAGGGTATGGCATCAGAGGAGGCCCATGGAAGAGGGTGGGTATCTGGCCTTTGAGTTGGCCCAATATCAGCAACCAAGCCCCTGGAGCTGCTCGCTCCTCCACCAGCAGGACTGGGGACAGGATCAGAAAGGTAAAAGCTGGAAAACTCATGGGTTGAGATAAAAATGATTTATCATTAATAAAAATAGGGAAAAAAAAAGCTGCATATGCAAGCAGACAAAACAAGGAATTAATTCAATGCTTCCTACAAGCAGGCAATTGTTCAACCATCTCCAGGAGAGCAGGGCCCCCTCACACATAATGGTTACTTGGGAAGACAAAACTCACTCCAAATGTCCCCTCCTTTCTTCTTCTTCTCCCCACTTTATGCACTGAGCTTGGTGCCACATGATCTGGAATCTCCCTTTGGTCCCATGGGGGTCACTTCCAAGTCTCCCAAGCACTCCCAGCTTCTTTTCCAAAATGGCAGTAGAAAAAGCAGAAAAGCCTGTTGAGCAGGCTGAGCACTGCTCAGCAACAACAAAAACATTTCTATATTATCCACCTGTTTTCAACACAAGACCTCATACCAGCCCCTGTGAAGAAAAGTCACATTATTACAGTGATTCTTGTGAGTTCACTTCTGAATATTTTGGAGCGCCTGAAATGTTTTATCTCTTTGGAGCTGCAAATATTATGTGATGCCTGGGGACAGGGTAAGGAAAGACAATATGGGAAGCTTGTATGTGTAACTTTACACAGAAGTATTATGAACTTCGTGGGAAGTAAATTGTATTATAGCTAATGGATATGACTATCCAGTTTCTGGACTGGGGCAAAGCTTTCCGTCTCCCAGTAATTCACTGTGTCAAAACAGATCCTGCTTGCAAGTACTAAGCATGAAAATGAAGGTTCATGGTGATGCAGGGAGTCGATGGCAGGATTATAGGGTTCAAAAAGACAGACAATCACATTGACTCTAAGGTGTTTTGGATGGTTTGAGCTGCTTGATTTTGTTTTGTCTGGGTACAAGCTGGTATTTTACTTGATTTTTCTCCCAGACCTATGCATTCAAGCAAGCGGGGAGCACTCATTGTTTGGGACCATCTTGTCCAGAAATGATCTCACGTTTGAGCTGTGCTGGGGTCTGCACTCTCTCCAAGTGCAGCACTTGGCTCCCTGGTGGAGCCTGGTGGGGCAAACTCTCAAATGCGTGGTGTGTTTGCTTTGGGACTTGTTGGGGGTGGGGGATGTGTGCGTGTCTCAGCTGAAAGCACATACCACGGGTTCGCCAGTAACTAGCAGGGAGCTGAGGCTGCTCCACAGTCCCCTGGCACATCTTCCAGTCCAGTTTTAATTGGCTGCAGCTTGAATTTGCATTCTGCCTTTTTTGACATTCATCATGTGGGTAATAGATGCACACACAGGCTGTCCTCATACAACAAAGAAGGTGCAGAGCTAATTTAAAAGCACTTGTGAAAATTCCAGCTTCAGAGGGCTTATTAAAACAAAACACCCCAAACTGCTGGATGTACTTCTGTGCAGTGAACCTGGTTATTGCTGAGATTCACCCCACCTTACCACAAGCTGTTTTTTACCTTTCTTCTTCAACACATGTATGTCTGTAAGTGAAATACTACCATAGCATTGCACAAGCACTTTCCAAATGCTGTGTTTACACAGAAATAAATGTTTTGTATTTCAGGTTTTAATCTTTTCTTTCATGCACTTATTTTTTCTGTTTTTTGGTATATTTTCCCCAGAGCAACATACTTGTTTTTTGCTTTTTTTTCCCTCTCAGCTTCTGCATTATTTGTGCCTCTGTTTTTATCTGCAACAGTCAATACAGTGGGCCAACTCAGCTTTGGTGTAACTATATTGGATTAAATGTGCAGCTTTGTCACACTTTTATATTGCATTTCAATATTAATTATTAATGTGTGTACCTAGTACATTGATTTAAAGGGCACTGCATAAGTTGAATGCTCATCCATAAGATTAAAACCATTCCTGGCCACACTGAGTGACATTGCAGAAGTATTCTGCTGCTCTCACCAGAATCCTTGGCAATTGCAACACTGTTTGTTAGACACTGACACAAAAACCCTGCAAAATCGTAGTCAACAGACAGTAGTGTGAAAAAATGCAGCTTTCCTTGAGCTCTGCAGCTTGCTGTGTGTGTGTAATTACCACAAGCAGCGGGGAGGAAATCATATGAGACACATTCAGGCAGAAATATATCTTTTCATACATAAAATTGCATTCTTCAATGTACATTTTTACTTTGGTTGTACTCACTGACCCTATCTGATTTTATAATCTTCAGAAAAATAATTGCATAAAATCACAGAAGGGCTTGAATTGGCAGGGACTTTAAAGATGACCTTGTTCCAATCCCCCACCATGGTCAGGGACAGCTTCCACTAGACCAGGTTGCTTAAACCTCCATTCATCTTGGTCTTGAACACTTCAAAGGATGGAGCATCCACAACTTTTCTGTGTGACTTGTTCCAGTGTCCCACCACCCTCACAATAAAGAATTTTTTCCATGATGTCCAATCTAAACCTCCTCTTCTTTCAGTTTGAAACCATTCTGCTTTGTTCTTTCACTATCTGCCCCTGTAAAAAGTCCCTCTTCAGTTCTCTTTTAACCCTCTTTAGGTACTGGAAGGCTGTTAGGTCTGCTCAGAACCTGTTCTCCTCAAGGCTGAACAACCCTTGTCTCTCAGTCTGTCCTCCTAGGAGAGGTGCTCCATCCCTCTGATCATCTTCATGGCCCTCTCTGGACTTGCTCCAATACGTCCATAGGTCCAGCTCAGGGACCCCAGAGCTGATGCAGCACTGCAGGTGGGGCCTCACCAGAGCAGAGCAGAATCCCCTCCCTGGCCCTGCTGCCCACGCTGCTTGGATGCAGCTGAGGATAAATTTGGCTTTCTAGCATAGACAATCTTTTACAATTTCGAGAAACCTGCATGTTCAGGAGAGAGCTTTTTCTCCATGTGTGTTTCATGAAGGGATGCATGGTAAATGCTTGAGCCCAATCCCTTGCTTTACTCCAGCTTCACAGTGTTCTCAGCCAGCCTTGCTCCCCAGGGATCACAGGGGTCCCATGCCAGCCTTTCTGAGGGCTGCTCTGCAAAGTGTAGTATTCACTCTCTCTGTTTGGGTGACAGACTCTGAGAGCAGGCAATTACATTTCCTGAAAGGGAAAAAGATATTAATCCCTCAGTGAAATGTTGTGGCAGTATTGGCAGCTCTTGGTGCAGCCACTCTGGGGGAGCAATGCCTCTGCCTTTTGTGTCAGTTCCAGGATCCTGAGTTATATCTTTTAGCAATCTGTGGCAATCCTACCAATTTGTTGTCAGCATTAATTATGTCAGAGATGATCATCATCTTTTAGATGCTGGCACATGTATTAGTAATAGGGATATTACTAATTACATGTTGTTGCTGGCATTAAAAATCAGTATTATTGGGGGATTCTTGTTTGTGTTTATCAGTGAAATGTCTGGGAATGTCAAGTGCTCCAGCTTACCCAGCAGTATCAACACTGTGTTTCTCAGGAACTGCTGGACTGAGAAAATAAGCTATGAGTAAAATAAAACTGCAGGTAATTTTTTCTACTTCTAGGCCTAGAAAACCTGTGGGATAAAGAGTTGGTTAAAACTATCCTTTAACTTTGTTTTTAAGACATTATTTAGAAATTCACTGATACACATCACGGATCACAGAATTTTCTTATTTGTAAGGGACCCACAACTCTTAAGGGCCTGACCCATATTGAACCTGCAATCTTGGTGCTATTAGCACCATGCTTTAAACAACTAAGCTAGTCTCTGTTATGCAATAAAAAATAACCATGGCTGTATTTGTCAGCAAAAGCTTATTTTTCTTCTAAGTGGCGCAAGATATGAGTCTCCTTTGTATAGCTCAGCTGTAGGGGAGTGATGTTTTGCCTGGGCACTTCAGCCTGTACAGAAACATGTGCAGAGACCAAATCCTGTTCTCACGAGTAGCAGCAGCTGGGGCTTGGGCCATTAAATCTGCACCTGATGGCTTGTGCTGTGTGATGTTGGGAAAAGCCCCTTTAGCGGATCAAAAAGCCATGTGGAAGGCCTCTGTAGGACTCTGTGGAGTTCCTCTATAGTAATTTCTCCCCAGGGTTTTATATGCAGAATATAGTTGTGCTGTTGAGAGAACATAAATATATTAAATGCCCTCTGGTTGTGTGTTGTGTGAGACAAAATAAAAAAATACGTTCAAGCTTGTTTTTAATGCTGTGCTTTTTCTTTTCCTTTGCTGCATTGCCATATTTTTTTTCCATGCTCAGTTTTCAAAGAGAAAGAGTATATTTACATTTTCCTTTGTGATGAATAAAAAAAAAACCCAAGAGCCAATACTTCTCTTCACAGAGACTCTAATTTATACCAGATGGATTGATCTACAGGAACACAGGAGATTTGCTATGCATAAAATATGGGACTGTCACAGCTTGTGCTCTATCAGAAAGGAACTGCTCTACAGATTATATGGTTTATAGCAAAAAATATTTTTAAAATGTTTTAAAGTTTTGTACAGATGGCAGACCAGTTAAGCCAGCTCTGTAGCTCTCTGAAAGACTGCCAGGGATACCACAGCATGCTTTACTAACCCAATTGCTTGGGATTCTTTAATGCCATTTCGCTCTTATATGTCTGTGTATTGTTGCAGACATATACATGTATCCCATGTAGACATGTATCTTACGCAGTTATACATAAGATATTTTTCAGCTGTTCCTGCAGAAGAATATATGGAGCAAAGCTTCTGAAACTGATAAAGAAAAATAAGATTTCTTTTGCATACATGCACATGGAAAGTTTGGTCTCCAACTTGCATTATACATGCATTTACCTTTTTTCACCCATGTGCTCTTTAGTGTGTTTAGGTAAGCAGTAACAACCACTCAGACACACACACCCTCTTCTGTGTGGACATGAAAAATAGGGAAATGTGCCCTTTAACTTCCAGAATATCCTCAACACATTACCTGATTCATCAGAGCAGGGTATAAATTTCATACTTTTTAATGTAGGTTTTCTGAACAGGATGTACAAAAAAGAAACCCTAGTTAGACTGCTAGGTAGGGTCTTGCTCTTTATAGCATTAATTTTATTTCAGCAAATTTTAGAACTGCAATAACAGCTTTGCGTGCCATTAGTGGCTTTGTCCGAGAGACTCTGAGTTCTTTAAAATCAATTACATTTCTAAACAATACATCAAGTACAATACTTGCATTTCACTATAAAGCATAAAATATTTTGGAGAGGTCAGGCTCCTGTCTGCAGTCTTGGTTCAATGCAGTGACCCAAGGATGAACCGAGCTGGAGTATTCTGACCCTTAGGCAATTTTTCAGCCATTAAAACCCTTAGTCAGAAGCTGAGACTTAAACAAATGCTATCAGCTGGAAAACAGGCATTTTGAAAAGAAAGGAAGGGGACATCAGGAGTAAAGGGGTGTCCTGCACCTTTAGAGACCTACAGATTCAAGCAGCTGCTTCATGACCAATTTCCTACATCTCTGCAAGCAAGGCACTAATGACATTTTAAAGAGTACCTGCATTCCCATTTCCCAAAGAGCTGGCTTCCAATAAGACAGAGACCTAAGGACCTAATGTATCTCTGGATTTAAATATGCTGTATGAAGTTGAAGCTTGGTCTGTGATACTCCCTTGTAACTGAGGGTCTTTTACGTTTCAGTTTCTGTGATTGTAGAAGAGGATTAAGCAATGACACACTATTCCAAGTGTCACCAGACGCTATGCTGACAGTGCATGCATCTTAAGCAGGGAAGAGAACATGTGTGTGGTTATCCCCCACACAGGGAGGACATGGACCTGTTGGAGCAAGTCCAGAGGAGGACCATCAAGTTGATTAAGGGAATGGAGCGCCTGTCCTGTTAGGAAAGGCTGAGAGAAAGGCTTTTCCAGCCTGGAAAAGAGAAGGCTTCAGGATGACCTAACTATGGCCTTCTAGTGCCTGAAAACAGCCTGTAAGGAAGCTGAGGAGAGTCTGTTTTCAAGGGCAGGTAGTGAAAGAACAAGTCAGAATTGTTTCAAACTGATAGGAGGTTTAGATTGGATATCACAAAAATCATTTAATGCAGAATGATTACCATGATACCGTTTTTCTAAGGCATTTGCTTGAAAAAGGGCATCCAGTCTAGGATTTTGCTTGTATTGAGAGTGGGAGAGTTGTGTACATCCACAAAGATCTAAAAGGTCACTCCCCAGCTCCCAGGTGGCACATGGATTTTCTGGAAGGCATAAAGAAATTAAATGTGCTCAGAAATCTTCTGTGTGCTTGAGTCTTGCATTGAATAGAGAAATCTGTGCTTAGGCATGCTTGGGTATTAGCCTCATCCATTTCCTCTTTTCCAACCACAAATGCTAACAGCAAATCCCCTCCTATGAAAATACTCACTTATTCTTACAGAAAAGCAGCACACAGACAATTGGGTCTATGTTTATGATCCACACTGGTGAGACATACAAGGAGCTGTGCTGATACCTTTACCAGGATAATACACCGAATGCTACACTGGAGTTACTGTGGATGAGGGATGGGAACCTCAGCTCCCCACAGGCTTAGCCCAGAGCCTGATGAACAGAACTGCAGGGAAGCAGCTGGAGCTCTGCCTTGGGGAGGATGATGAGCAAAGTAGCAGTTTATGTATTAGGATTAAAGGGCAGACTAACAGAGGTGACACTGCAGTGAGTGTTTGCTACAGACCCTCTGATGAGGAGGAGGAGGAAGTGGATGAGCCCTTTTGCAGACATCTGAAAGAAGCCTCACAGTCATGAGTCCTGGTTCTTGTGGGGAACTTCAGCCACTCTGATGTGTTGAAGGAGCACAGCAAGACTGTGATAACAGTACCTGAGGTTCCTTTCAGGTCACCCATGATGTTAACTTTCTTGTAGAGGCTGTGAAGGATCCAACATGGAAAGGTGTACTCTTGGACCTTATACTAATTAACAAGAAGTATGGAGGCAGCCTTGGCTGCAAGGACCATGGATTGTGGACTTCAGTATCCTGCAGCCCTAGACTTCAGGAGAACTAATTTTGACCTCTTCAGGGAACTTCATGGAAGAATGCCATGGGAATGGCCCTGCAGGAAAGTGAGTCCAATAAGCTGATCAGTATTTGAAGACTCCTTCCTTCAGGTTCAAGAAAAGTGTATCCATCCCCATGGGTCAGCAAGTGAGAAAAAGAGACAGGAGTCCTGCATGGATGAACAAGGAACAGGGGAAACCCAGACATGGTGTGGAAGCAGGGACAGAACCCCTAAGATGAATACATGGATATAGTCAGTGTATGCAGAATTGCAGTGAGGAAGGCCAAGGCACAGCTGGAATTAAATTTGACTAAGGACAGGAAAAAGAGCTTCTTCAAATATATCAGTAACAAAAGAAATGCTAGGGAAATTGTGGGTCTGCTACTAAATGGAACAGGGACACTCACAATCAAGGTTGTAGAGAAGGCTGAGATACCAAATGCTTCTTTGCTTCATTCTTTACTGCCAAGCCCATCCCTTGCAGAAACCCTGACCTAGGAGACCCGGGAGAAGACCTGGAGAAAGGTGACCTCTCCTCTGGAAGAACTGGATTATAGACCATTAGGTCAAATTTGACATCCACAATTTTGGACTTGCTGCTCTGATAGGATGCATCCACAAGTACTGAGAGAACTGAGGCATCATTTTTATTTCACTAGCTATTATCATTGAAAGGTCATAAAGATCAGAAGTGGTGCCTGAGGACTCAAAGAATGCAAGTAGCACCTCAGTCTTCAAAAATGGGAAGAAGGAGGACCCAGGGAATTACTGGTCAGGCAGCCTCACCTTAATCTCTAAAAAGGTGGAGGAATGGAGACCATCACTGAACATGATGACAAGAAGGTGATGAAAAGCAGTCATCATGGGTTCATCAAAAGGAAATAATGCTTAACCAACTTGATTGCCTCCTATGATGAAACAGGTACATGAATGGATGAAGGGAGAGTAGTGGGTGGATGTCCTGGACTTTGGAAAGTCTTTTAATGTTTCCCATAATATCCTCAAAGACAAACTCAGGAATAGTGGACAGAGAGGTGGATTGAGAACTGGCTGAACAACAAATCCTGGAGGGTTAAAAATCAGTGGCACGAATGGAGGCCTGTCACTGGTGGTGTTCCCTAAGGTTCACTACTGGGCCTGGTATTGTTTAACTTGACTTGTAAAAAGGGGAATGTGCCTTCTCAGCAGATTGACTGAGAACACAGAGCTGGGAGGAATGGCCAACACCCCAGAGTGCTGTGCAGCCCTTCAGAAGGACCTCAGCAGGGTGGAGAGACGGGCAGAGAAGAACCATCTGATATTCAGTAAAGGCAAATGCAGGGTCCTGCACCTGGGGAGGAACAGCCCCAGGTACCTTGGGCTGACCTGCTGGGGTGCAGCTCTGCAGAGAAGGACCTGGGGGTCCTGGTGGACAACAAGGTGTCCATGAGCCAGCAGAGTGTCCTGGTGGCCAAGAAGGCCAATGGATCTTGTGGAGCATTAGGAAGAGCATTGCAAGCAGGTCATGGAAGGTGATCCTGCCACTCTAATCAGCACTAGTGAGGCCATACCTGGATTGCTATGTCCAGTTATGGGCTCCTCAGTATAGAGACTGGAACATTTCTCTTACAAATGAAGTCTTGGGCCTGATCAGCCTGGAAAAGACTGAGAGAATTTATTATCAGTGTATGTAAGTGTCTGAAGAGGATGGAGCCAGTCCATCTTTGATATTGCTGAGCAACAGGGCAAGAGGCAAAGGGCAGAAATTGATGCACAGGAAGTTCACCTCAACATGAGGAAGAACTTCTTTACTATGCAGGTGACTGAGCCCTGGAACAGATTGCCCAGAGAGGCTGCAGATTCTCTTTCCCTGGAGATGCTCCAAAGCCACCTGAAGTCCAGAGTTTTGAGGACACTGCTTAATTAGGGAGGTTGGACTATATGACCTCCAGTGATCCTTTCCAAGATTAACCATTCTGTATTTCTGTAATTCTGTGAATGGAAGTTCTAGTCCTTAACCCCTGCCTATCCCATTGGATAGATATCCTTACTCTGTGCCATATCTCAGCATGCAGCCTTTGGGTTTCTGTTGTTGATTGACACATGTTCTGGTACCTCACATGGCAGTGCTGCCCACATCTCCCAGAAGTGCTCTACATCATTTCCTAGAAATCATTCAGCAGCAAGACTGTGGGGATCTGCTGAACTGGACTGTCTTCCTCGGTACAGCAGTTTTGAGGATTTGCAGCTGGTGAGGGAGATGTTCACACCCTGTATCTGTCTTTCAGAGATTCCCACTGTGAGCCTGGCTGTTTCCTGCCTTAAGAAAAAACTGCAGTCTTTGAATTCCACTAATTGTCAAAGGGTCGGTGTGCTTTATTACATTGTCTGAATCTGCAGAATTATAAAATGGCAGCAGTAGGTTTGAAGGTGAGTTTGGCTCCTGCATACTGTCTTTGGATGAGATGTTCCAATGACAGGAAGCCTCGGCATTTGCCTTGAAGAGTTAAGCTTTTAGGAGAGATGTAATGTTTGCTTTAGTGTCCCACTGTAAATAATTCACAAAATATCAGCTGATGTCAAGAAATGGAAACTTTTGAATGCAACTGAGATGATCAGTCATGTCTTTGCTTCCAAAGCAAGGCTGGTTATGCAGGAACAATGCAAAGTACTTTAAATATGCAGACCATATAAACTTCTCATCAATGACATTAAATTGAAGAACACTCTCTTCTTTCTTCCCCAACCTCCAAGCAAATCCTTTGGCAGAACTTCTTGCCTTGGTGTCACATACAATTGGCAAAATCCTGGTGCTGTAAAAATTTAATAATGCAGGGAAAAAAATCAAAAGCCATAAAACACTTAAAAGTGACCCTTTAAGCCTTCTGTCTGTTTTTAGAACACTGTCAGGCATTGATTCACACATCTGCCTTTCACCAAAGTGAAGAAATCCCTTTTTTAAAAAAAAACAACCTGGGAGAAGAAATCAGTTCCCAGCTTTCAGGCCTCTGCTTTCTTTCTTGGGTATCATACAGCTGGATCCTCTAGAAGACTTGGGCCTGCAGCAGCAAGAGCTAAGGCTCGGTGGTCAAAAACCATGGGGAATGATTCTGCAGTCAGCATAAATACAGAATTGATCTGTTTTGTAATACAGCCACTTAGACTTTTGGCATATTTTGCCAATCATATCCACACCAATTATTAACTCTTAAGCTTTGTCTTCTCTGCATTTCTCTGCCTCTGAATGTCAGCCCTCCAAATGGCTGGTACTGTAGGGGCTGGGCAGCAGATCTCATTCTGTCTCTTGATATCCCTTAGATAACAAAGTAAAAATATGTTTCAAAAATGTATGTTATTTTCTCCCTTTCAGTACCAGAAGACAGTGGCAATTCTGTGAAGCAAGGATCATAAAGTAAGGCAATTTTAAAATACTGTAGCAAAAACCAATACTTTCAGTCAAGCTCCTGCAATACCAGTTTACAAGTGGGTTTTGTCAAGTCTGTGTTATGTGTCTCCCACCTGCTTTGATAATCTGCTGCTGTATCTATGCATTTAATTTCTGTAAAAATTAAAATTCTGCATGTAAATTCTGCAGGAGTCTTTCATATAACTGGAGTTGAGTGCTCATTGACCAAAAGGGCAAAATTTAACTCTCTCAGCTTTGTCTCAGCTTCTGCAGCATGCTCCATGCCAGGTGCTGTGAGACCAGACCAAGGCTGTGCCAGTGTCTGCCGCCAGTCCTCCAGTACCTGCCTTCACCCAGGAATGGTGGCACTGTCTTTGTCCTCTTCCCCTCAGAGGACAGGCTGCATGGGTTTCCCAGCCAGCAGAGAAGCTGTGAGAGCCTTTGCCCCATCTTTCCCCTTGCCTTGTAAATGACTAATTGTAAACGAGATGCTTGGGAGGAAAAAAGGGCAACTGACTTACTGACCCACTCAAACAGTGTTAGCAAACACTTGCCCCATGGGCAGTGCATAGAGTCATGATTGCCCTGAGACATTGGGCCAATTCTGCTTGTCTGAAAACAAGCATGTTTGAGGTGAGGAGCCTTTATCTAGGCTGTGCCATCAGCACTCAGGAAATAGTCACAGGCTGGAGGGTCTGTGTGTCCCTCATCCTGACAGGCTGAGGTGGTGCAGACTCACAGTGTGGAGGACTGGCTCTACAGCCTTCTCCAGGAGCCCTGGGGCAAAAAGGGAGCAATCGAGGCAGAAGCAAAACTCTTCTGGTCGCTGCTAATGTGACTCGAAAGGTGCTATTTCTCAGAAGGAGGTGATTCATTAAACTCCCTGTAGCATCCTACTGCTGAGAGAGGATGAAGATGGTGGCAATGGAAGCCTTGTGAGAAGTCAAGGGGCCAAAGAGGCTATCTAGATCTCACTGTCTACCCCAGGCAGGGAGCAGGAATCTTGCTGTCACCACACACCATGACAGCTTTTTAAGAAAAGCTTGTTTGCTGTGAGAGTGCATACACTGCATCTGCAACAGCAGCTGCAGGGCTAATGGAGTTACTGTACCAGAAGATGTTGCTCAATGATACATAGCATTTTTTATCACTCTGATCAATGGGTATCAAGAGAAACTGCAGAAGCTCTTTGAAGGAGAGAAGAAAAAAAAAATAGAAACATATAAATGAAAATGATTGGCCTGGCAGTAAATTCAGTAGAGTTTCTGAGAAACTCAATGCTACTGGATTACATTTTTATTATAGTCTTGCAGGGACTGCTAAAGCCAAACCTGATTTCAGAAAATATTTTAAATGTTAAAGTTGTGTATGGATTTAATAGTAATAAAGGAGTAGAGAAACAGGTTTTCATTTTGCCCTTTGTTTCTACTTATCAGAAAGGCACCAAATCCCTAAGAGCTACAGCCTTTGTAAGATCAGTTGCATTTCTGTATCTGTGTGATACATAATTGCCATCTGGAAGACAAATTACCTGCTATGTAGGCACTGTCAAGATAACTGAACAAAAATCAGCTGTGTAATTGTTCTGTATTTTTTTGAAAATGACCTTTTGATATCACTTGAAAATTTGGCTCATTATGTTTAAAATGGAAAATATGAAAGCATATTATTTTTGGATGTTTGGTATAATAGAAGAAAGAACACAATACATTTCATGGACTTGCATTAACAGCATAATAATCTTCCATTTGCAAAGATACATTAGAGCAAAGCAACACTTAGATCACATTTCAATTCTTTGTGGTTTAGGAGGTCGAATAGCTGTTGTGATTTAACATTTGCTTCTAAAACCCTTTACCCTAGTTTGCTCTTCGTGCGCTACCTGTGTCTTTTCATAAACAAGTGAGTGGTCTCCAATCTCAAGGTATGGTGGGACCAATATGAAATCCATTACACATCACCTACCCTTTCCAGTTTTTACAGGAGTAATTGCTAATAAATAGTGGCTGTAGACTAGAAGAAAGGTGCATCACATTGACTGCAGTAATGAACAAGCTGGCATTGAAGGCACTGGGATACCCTTCAGTGCCATATACTGTCTCACCCTTGGGAAGGTACAGAAAAGGCGCTGGAGACCACCCTACCACCATTCCAGTAGGCTTAGTGCTGTGCTTTTACTAGCTTAACATTTAATCTTTACAAAAGCTCAAGCTTTTAAGATTCCCACTTGTCTCAAAGGCTGAAAACAGAAAAACAAGGAAAATTTTTGCCATGCAAAAATTGGAACAGTGGCAATACACTGTGGTGCCACAAAATCCCTCTCCTACTTTGCTCTCTCCCTGCTTTCCTGATTCTTCTCTCTCACACCTGACCAAACTGGTTTCTTTCCCTCAGGCCTCTGGTAGTAGTGTCTTATTTTCACATTGTCTTAAGTCCATAATTACCTTTTATCTTCGCCATTCTAGTGCAGCTTGGTGTATTTGGCCTCCTCTGACGTATCTCTTGCTTTTTCTTGCTGTGGCTCTGCTGGGGACTGGGCTGTCTTGTTTTATCACCTTGCTATACCTGTGGGCAGCCTTCATTGTGTGCTGCTATTGGGGTATGCTGTGGCATACTCCATAAAAGCACTGCAAGCTTATCTGAAGGAGCAGAGTCTTGGGATGCATTAACTGATGGCAGCAAGCAGTGCATAGGTGTGTGCCTTCTGTAGGGTAAGTACTTTAATGAATAAATGAAATGAATGAGTACTCATAAAACATGTATTCCTGTCTGCAGCTTTTCCTGACTGTTTTAGTTTCTTGATTTGCATTCTGTTCATTTATTCTAGCCTAAATCTGTGCAGTAGGTTCATTGGCAAGAACAGCAATGATAATAAATGTTGGCCTTCCGGCTAAGTTTTTTGTCCCAGATTTTTACAGGCTTTTGCTTGATTTCCCACCCAGTTACTCTCTCCTTCTCACTAACTGTTACCCATATGCCCTGCAACCCTATGGAAAAATCAAGTTAGGGGCTGTTGAGTGGAACAGGGTATGTTCATGGCCAGCACTAGCCACTAGCAATATGGGCTATCTGTGTCCAGATACTGAGTCATAGGATCATGCCATGGAAATCAGCCTGGTATAGAGCTGGCCTGCAAAGACTGATGGTGGCAAGGCAGAGCATTATGGGCTCATAAAATCAGTTTAGAAGCCAAAAGGTAAACACTTGCTCACAATCAGTTAAAAAAAAAATTGGCAGACCTGTGATGATGAAGACAGTCATAAATGTCAGTCAGAAATGGGTCTTAGCTCTCCCCCACCATTTTATAGTGAGGTATAAGACTGGCAATCTGCAAGCAAATTCACGGAGATCACAGATGGTTTCTATATGAGGTACCCTTAAAATAGCCTTAGGACTGAAAATGCTCTGTCTTCTCTCAGTGTGTTGATGTTTTGCCTCTAGTCCTGGGGCTTGGTCCAAGAACAAATGTTTTATCAGCACTAAGCAGCAACAGAAGAGATCTAGAAGGAGGATTCTGCATTTGCTTACTGTCTTCTTCCAAGGACAGATGATGATAATTTATCACTTTCTTTACCTTCTTGATACATTAATAGAAGGGACATCAATATTCTATTACTTTTTCCAACAGTGTCAACTGTTTTGAATCCATTTCGGTATATATTGTAGCTGGTTGGCCTTTGAATCCTTTTTCTGTCAGTTAAATGCAGAATTTTGGAGTTGCAGTCAGTTTTTACATATGGCTGTGGTTTTTGTGCAAAGGGCAAAATATGGAACAAACAAGATAAAAATATATTACTCTGCCTGAATTATTTTTTAAAATATGTAGATTAAAAGACCTGTAATGCAAGATTTCTAATGCAGATCCTTGTAAAACTAATCCCCTTTCAGAAACAAAGAAATTTGAAATGACTATGATACCTTAATTAATGAAAACCTAACAGGAAGCTCGAGTTCATGAGGAACATGCTCTGTATAGTACAGATCATCTACCATGACAATGCATGACCAGAGACAGTTGGAAATTTCCACCCTTGGATTTTTATTTCTGTTTAACAAGTTAAATGTTTTTTGTTTGAATGGTGGGGTTTTTTTTTAATTTTTAAGGAAGATACCATTTTAGGACAATAAAAGAAAATGGAAATAGCACTTGATAATTTGTCATCCTTCACCATTTTTGCATCTGTTTAATGTATTGCTATTAGAATTTATTCATAAATGAAAAATAGAATTTTAGGATTGCATCAAAAGTGGAAAAAAGATGCAGACTCTGCATGTAGCTTGTATGGGGTCTGGATTGATTGTCAGTGATTGCTTTAATTTCTTTGGTTCTCATAATGTAGACTCATTATTTATGTGCATATCTAATTTAGAAAAGTGAATAATTTAATTTAGAGGACTACTCACACATTTAAAGCTAGTCTTGTGACAGGGTATCATTTAGAACCAAAGAAGTAAATCTGAATGCGTGATCTAGTATTTTTTCTCATTAATAAAATATTTTCAGTAGGGGATAAAAAGTAGGATTCTTTACTTCTATCATTTGAATGGCACATAAAAGTTTGAAACAAGGGCTGTTTTTATTTACGAAAGCCACCTCCAAGAATTTGTTCTCATCTCATCTTAATACAATGTAGGGAGGATAGAATATACCCAGGAAATAAAGCTCCAGTATTTCTGTATTTCCAGAAATAAAGAAAATTAGATATTTAATTAAAAGAAAAGACAATTTTTTGAAGAGTGGTAGACAGAAGGTTTACATAAGTATCCAAACTGACCATCCAAAGTTCCTGAGAAAAAAATTGATGGAACATGTCAAAGTTTCATTTTATTAAGCAAATTAATTATTTTCCTTTGCCTGGTTTCTACGGGTGTTGAAAGGACAGAACCTAGACCTGGATCCATAGCATGCTGTTCTATTCATTTCCTGGATTACACCCATAATAAATCAAATAATTATTTTGTTAGCTATGTTTGTTTTTTTTAAATCACAAAAATTAGTGCTTTAGCAATCTATTTCAGTAGTCCCATACTGCAGATTAATATCTGTATTTACAGCCATGAGACTTAGAAATGGTCATTCTTCTACTAGCTGCTCAGTTTGCACAGAAACACTGTCTGAATGTGTCATGCATAGGCACAAAGTAAATAATATTTTGAATATTCACTACTTCAACAATTTGGTGACACTGTATCTATGACTTACTACAAACTAAATGACCAAACTATGACCTTGCAGTATTTTCCTTATTAAAATAACTGCTATTGCTAACAAAACTGTATTTTTAAATGTTTCTTCATTATTTGCAGATGCTGACAGTTGTCTTCAGGTGGATCTTGAGGTACTCTTCCAAGCTCCTAGCAACTGAGGAAATGTGTGGGATTAGATATAACCAGATGTGTTCAAAGCTGATGGAGTGCCTACTTTTTAATAACACTGGAACTGCAGACCCACAAGTTACAGATATGCAAATGCATTTATTACAAAATCTCTGTTCAGCAAAACCATCTTGTTTTCTCCAAAAATTTATGCCAAAGATCCTAAAACTTGTATTAGTACATTAATTGAAATTAAATACTGTACATTAATTGAAATTAAATGCTATCAGACACTAAGATTTCTGCCCTATTTTCAGTGTTGCCTGCAGTTCTTCCTTGCTCAGTTGGTTTTGCTTTGTCTGCTTTCACAAATTCATACAGTTGTTTTTAGCTCTATCCCCTTCAGCTCATGTTTGCAGAAAATTATATGGTACATTGACTTATCTTGACTCTCTGACATATTTAAATTACCACTCCTTTGATTTTTCAAATAATGTTTTAATAGTCCCAGTTGCAGGAGGAAATAGAAACTGTAGTGTGTAGTCCTGCCTGGATCACCTCCTACAGAGTATTTCAGACGCTCACATGCATCTTTGAGAAATGATTGCTCTTTGTGTGTGTTTGGTTTGCATGGAAAGGATTTAGTAGTAGGAGGGGGATAAGAGGGGTGGCTTCTGTGAGAGGATGCCAGAAGGGTTTCCCATGTCCAGCAGAGCCAGTGCCAGCTGACTCAGATAGACCTGCTGCTGGCCAAAGAAGAGCACATCAGCAATGGTGCTAGAACCTCCAAAATAATCTATTTGAGGACGGTAAAACCTTGAGTGAGAGGCAGAGAGAGGAGTGAGAGGAGAGAAACCGCTCTGCAGACACTGAAGTTAGTAAAGTAGGAGTGGGCAGGAGGTGCTCCAGGCACCATAGCTGAGATTCCCCTGCAGCCCCTGGTGCAGCCCATGGTGAGGCAGCTGTGACCCTGCAGCCCATGGAGGACCATGGTGGAGCAGAGATCCACCTGCAGCCCATGGATGATCCCACGCCAGAGCCATTTGATGGGGAACTGTGACCCCTTGGGAATTGTGGGATGGTGACCAAGGAGCCAGGCAAGGGCTAAGACATCTTATCTATGGCCTACACTATGTACCCACAATCATTGAAGATGGAGATCTGCATGGTTTCCATCAAGAGCTATCCAACTGTTAATTTCTGTTTCTGATAGTGCTGAATTTTTGAACAGCACTGTTTGAAGTGACTACTCTATGTTGATGTCAATGGTGAGTTTTTACGCCATCACATGTTGGTATTCACTTTCAGATGGAGAACAAAAAAACACAGTTCAGTGTAGGACTGCTATTCTCTTGCTTGGTATGGATCCTGACTTCGTGTAGTCTCTTTCAGTAGGCAGTCAGTAAAGAGGGAAAAATATAATTAATTGTTTTCTAATAGATGAGCATATTTTCTCTCCTAAACCAGAAAAATGCATTGCCTCCTTTTCCATGTTAAAAAATAAGACAGTAACATGGAGCAAATAGATAATAACTAGGATCTCACACTGTGTCCTAGAAATTTTGAATGGCAGGAACACTCTTCAAGGATCAGCTGCTGCTCCTTTTTTTTTTCCCCTGCAATCCCTGCTTCTCCCAGGCAGCCGACATCCCCGTGTTTGGTGGGGCTGGGGCTGCTCCCCATGTGGCATTCCTGCTGAGCATCTGGGCACCTTGGGCATTGGCTTGGCAGCTCTGACAGGATGCAGAAACTAGGAGAACTGGCAGTGGAAAGATTGCTGATCTTCAAAATGTAGACGGTGAGCTTTGCAATTGCACTTTCCAGGCTGGGATGCCCTGATGAATCAGGAACACAGCAGGGGATGTGAACATGCAGGAAGTGCCCACATCTTTTCCCTTGTGTCCATTACACGATGAAATATCATCACCTTTGGTACCAACAGTTAAGCCCAGCACAGCTTTGGAGTTGCCTTTGGGGTCCGTTATTTTGATATTTGAGCTGACTATCAGCCATTTTTTTTGGCTACATTTCTAATGACTGAATGACATTAGATCTTTAAAAATCACTGGAAATATATTGTCATAATTGTAGTAGCTATTGTTTATGCCTCAGTGGAGAGTAGTTCTGCATTTGACGACATAGCACGGTGATGATTTTTGATCTGGTTGTTACAGTCTTTGTAATACAGTATGTGTAACCAACACCACATCTTTCTTGCCATTTGGTCTCTAAGTCTCTCATGCATGTCTCTTCATCTACAGGATCCCTGTGATGTTTTCTCTTTGATTACTGTGTTACTTATAGCCTACATAAAAGTGAAGATAAGGTTATCTGTGGAAATAATTGCAAGCAAGGAAGGACATAATATTGGTAGCATAGTTCTCAGAAGGAATTGAGCTAGGGGAGGTAAAATATTCCACTCACGTCTTCAGACCACAGGAGCGGTGTGGTTGTTGCATTGCTGGGGAGACTAGCCAGCCTTGACAAGAATATTGCAATTGAAGCCTCACTGTTACAAAAAAAATAAATTCAGTTTGTGTTTATCACAGTTTTACATTAAATCTCCACACTGAAGCATGTACTTACTGTAAACAGTCTCACCCCATGTCATCTACATGCCAGGCTTTCTTGCTTTTTAACTTGGACGGGCACCTAATTGTCACAGTGGAAATCAATCCTTCATTAGTTTTGTGTCTTCTGGGATTTGTGCCAATCTTCTGTGTGAATAAATCTAGGCAGGGTAAACAAAAGACTACAGAGATTCAGCAGTGCAGTTACACTGATGAGTATTTGAACAAATTAATTGTTAATACTGAACAAATAAATGAAAGGATAGCAAGAAAAGTTGTTAGAAGGTGAAGGCATTAAGATAGCAGTGATTCCTGTGCAAAAAACCCCAGCCTACTGGAATTATAAAGGCTTTTGAAAACTGCCTTCAACAGTTTACCATAGGAAACATGTCTGGGAGTGGTTGAGCTTCTGCCCACATCATCTTCTGTCTCGATGCAGATACTGTGCAGGCAAATGAGTCAGCACTACCATAAACTCTGACAAAGGGATGGTGAGTTTGGGTGCCTCAAGCTATCCATCTCCACAGATTGCAGAGATCTGATCTTGCATAGGACAGTGATGACTCAGTTTTGAGGGAGACACCCAAAATGATGCCTACTCCTAGAAGACCGAGGTGCGCGTTCTGTATTTGCTCAGAGGGATCAGATGTGGACTTGATGGTCAAGTCAATATCAGTGCCACAAAGGTTCACACAGCTAGGCAAGAGGGCCCCTGACACCCTGCCAGGCAGCATCATCCTTCTAAAGCACAAGGCAGAAAAACTACTGCAGGGGAATGTGGGTGGGGGAAGTCAGATTTCAAAAGATCACAAATGCAAAAGCCAAAAAGCCAGACATTTTCCTGTTGAACCACAATGTATGTCTTATCCTGGGAGCTCTATGCACCCATGTGATCAACAGCTGAGCATTACAGCTGGTATGTCGATTACTTGCATTCCTTCTGTATTGCCATGTAAGAGTGCAGAATGACAGACCTTTGGCACTGGTATATGACCTGCTGTCCAGACAGCTGCTGAGTCAGACAGTCCTGAGTCACATCTGATTGTGCACAGCAAGCCTGTGGCAAGCAAAGCAGAGATGCCACATTTTCTGAGGAGGGAAATGGGACATCATTGCCATGGCACAGCAATTTTTTTGCCCCAGGCTGTACACATGTAAATATCTTGATAGCATCATTTTGAAGATTAATATCTGCAGCAGCAGCTCTGGGCTCTTTCTCTTCAGACACTGGAAACCTTCTCTGTTAGAGAAAATGTGCTAGGATATAGCATCTGTGGTTGGTGGGGATTTCCTCTAGAACAGCAGGTTGTTGGCTGCTGGTGCACACTGGTTGTCCTGATTGTCAGAGTACCTGGCTTTCAGTGCATGTAGTATGATCATGTGGTGTTAAAGCTTACAGCTCATCCCCCCTCTTTCTAGTTTTTGTCATCCAACCTAGCTTGAGAATAGCCTTCTAATTGAAACTGTTTGAAAAATGAGGCACTTAAATAATGATACCAGTGCTCAATTCTAAGAGAGACAGCAGAGTGCTTGCATGTTCTCAGGTGAGAGATTCACTCTCCTTCTCTCAATGCTCTGCTTGCAAATTAAAGCCTAATACATTACTGTGCCCTAAGAGGATTAAGAGGTTGCATGTGAGGTACATGGAAGCTATTGTCTCAAAAAAAAATTTAAAAAAACTTCCAGCAGCCCATCTGAGACCCAGATGTGCTAAGCCTTATTGACTTAGAAACGAGAATGCATAAAGGGTACAGCAAGGATTTCCTGGTGGGATCAGGTTGGCAGATCACGCCCTGCTGTCTGTGTCCTGCCATGGTGATGTTTATGAGAGAAGTTTAGGAGGCACAAATACAAGCCTCAGCCCTCCCTCTCTTTTCCTTCTGTGACTCTGGTATGAGATATGTTGGTAAAGATATCTCTGAGCCATCCTGTCCATCTGTCCATCTAAAACATTTCCCACCATGGTGATGCCATCTATCCCAGACCCCTGTGGCAGCAAATAACAGAAATTACTAATTGTTTGGTATACTGGTAAGGTAGGACTGCATTTCATGTGGTTTAGTCTTACCTCCTACTGATTTTACTGCATGTTTCTTAATTGTCTGACTGCCTGACATTCACAGGGAAAGGTGGTGCTTGTCCACCAGAAAATCAGGTACCACAAACTAAGTTCCTTCCAGATAAGGCACCTCTGGCAACCTGAGTGTGGTTGTAATGTCTTGTTGGCAGTAAATCCCCCTGACCCTCCTGCAGGTGAGCTCAGGCACCTTCTAGGAGATACAGCAGATGTCTGATCTTCTTGGTGCCTCTCAGTATTTTTGCTCTTAGAACTGAAATGAAGATGCCTGAGTGTGTAGAAAGTACAGGGTAAGTTTCCCATGGGCAAGGTGGTTTGGTTGCCTCATATCTCACATGGAAGAACTGGGAAGGTTGGTGAACACTCCATGATCAAGACCCAGACAGGAAATTCTAGACAGCACTTTCATTTTGGGGCTGTCGTTTTGACTCATCTTTTTATTTCACCTAAAACAAAGGGATATCTTTAAATGGTTCTCTCTATTTTCTCTTTTGTTTTTACTTTCTTTTTTTCATTTTTCTTTTTTCCTTTTTCTTTTTTCTTTTTTCTTTTTTCTTCTTTTTTCTTTTTTTCTTCTTTTTTCTTTTTATTTTCTTCTTTTCTTTTTTTCTTTTTTCAGTAGTCTTACTGAAGCACATAATGGAAGGGCTTGACAAGACTTTCTAACCTGCTCATTTAGTGTCTTAGCCAGAACAAGAAATACAGTTTCCCTAAAGTTCCAGACCATTGCTTGGGCGTAGGTCAAATATGTCTAAGATGTCTTGAATGCTTTCCTGAGTTTTTTTCTGCTCTGCCTGATACATCTTGTTCATTCCTGAAAACACAAATCTCCTTCTAATCAAATCACTTTTTTTACAGTCACTGGTCTCCTCCATCATGTAATTTTGCTTGTCAGATGATCTGGTTCTTCTTCACTGCCTCTGGAGTTTTGGAGTAGGGAAACTGCTTTGTGCATCACTGCCACGGGAAACTGGAAGTCCACCAAACCCAGCATGCTGTAGGAGGAGCAGATCTGCAATTTGAAAAGCACAGCATCTGTGCTCCCAGCACTCAGCTAGGAGGTAGGCCAAGAATCACCAGATCACCCCTCTTCTTCCCTCTTCTAATCTGAGCAAATGAAAGGAAACATGAAAGCAAATTTGTCAAGCAACACTGGGTGAATTCTGCAAGCTTTGCAGATACTTGTTCTTCTCACCTCAGCTATTTGAGGAAAACCACCTGAACTCAGAAGTGAGACTTGCACAAAGTGTTGGCATTAGTCCAACTGTCATGGAATTTTGCTGACTCCACAGTCCTGGTGACACCAGGAGTTTAATTACTGCTGTCCAAGAGGGGTTTCCTTGTGTTTTCATATTGTCATACATTTGGCACAGTTTAAGCATGTACTTACTCTTATTTGAAACAGCTGTTTTCATTCTGCTTTGCAAAGGACTCATAGCTGTAGCCGTGGCTTTCTGACTTGTCTTTGCTGCTACAGGGATTTCTATGGCTTGTGGTGACACTACCAAATGAGATCAGCATGACATTCATGTGCAACCTGTATTTATAGGGCTGCT
Source organism: Cyanistes caeruleus (assembly GCF_971803275.1). Lineage (NCBI taxonomy): Eukaryota > Metazoa > Chordata > Aves > Passeriformes > Paridae > Cyanistes > Cyanistes caeruleus. Next base: position 55,336,073 of record NC_141732.1, read on the forward strand.
TCAGATTGCCCAGTGCCCTTGCCATGCAATCACCTTGTTACTGGCATTGGAAAACTGCATTAAAAGTACAATAAATTAGTGTAATTTTTTGCAGTACTGAACTCATTAGAAGTCTGAAGAGAAAGTCTTGTTATCCTTGTTTCAGAGTCAAGGGTACTCATTTGCAAATGTGATCTTTTCTGTTAGGGAAGAAGGTTAAATTTCATGTGCTGATTCATAAAAAACAACTTAATTTCAAAATTGGGCTTTTACTAGTGTTCTGGTGACTTGGAGTCCACATGGAATCAGTTCCAGCTGGACTCATACCTGAAGACAATGTTTGAAGATGAAAGGCATAAGTGTGCTTTTGGAGGGTTGCTTTGCTTAAGGACATTGGTTCTGTGACGTGCCTCCATTCTGCAGTAAAAGCACTGGTGTGCTTGACAGAAGCAGCTGTAGCTACAGCAAGAGGTGTCGTACACTGTAGGAAAAAACTCCTTGAGACATACTGTTACAATGAGCTCTGCTCCCTCTAAAGAGATGACAGCAGAGAAGCAAAAAATACTGAAGAGTTTGCTGTGCATCTCCTAAGTGTGAAAAGGTTTTCAGGTCTGAGCAGAGCTTGATATTTTTTTTTTGTTTCAATGTGGAAGCAGTTTATAAGAATTCAACAGGTAGTTGTGTTACCAATGTTTAATCTCTGACTGTTCTTAGGGCTGAGACTCTTTATACTCCTCAATCCTTATGGGTTTCAAGGAAATCATTCTGCTACACTGAGTACCACAGAGTAAGAACTGCTATTTCAAAGCAGTTACCTTTATTGCAGATTGAATAGTGCAAATTCCTCAGTCGTGAAGGATTTGCTCCCTTGCATCCCAGAGGGCAGCAGCCAAAACTGTATTAATCAGCCGGATCCTTGACTCAAGCACACAGATGATCAGTGGATTCTACAATTCTGCTTCTCTTAGAAGTGTGACTGCATCAGCAACAGCTAGATCACATATTAATAGAAAGCAATGTGCAGAAATCTGATCCCATGAAGGCTACAGTTATTTTGGTTGGATTAAGAAATGAACATTATGCATAATTACAGAGCAAACTCTAGCTGTTTTAAAAGATACTGAATTCTGTGAAAGGCCTGACATGGAACAGATGAATAAGGCAATCACAGTAGATGAGAAATGAATGAAACTACAGAGAGCAGTGACAGAAGGGCTTTTGCAAAAAGCTACAGTATTATCTTTTAAACTGTTTTCACAGTTTAAAACAAGCAGAGCAATAGCCCTGAATGTCTAAAGCAATGAAATTTGCATGAAAATTTTCAGCCACTCAGTAACTGTACCATCTTGCAAATAGACTTTTCATTATATTCAGGTTAGAAATTCTCTCATGCAACACTGAAGGTCACTGTGTCCTGTTACTGTGTTTGGGTGTCCCAAGGGAGATGTTCATGCACCCTTGTATCTCACCATCAGGCCAATGGCAAAGGCTAGGGAAGAATGCCAGCTATCAGGATTGCTCATGGGGACTGCCAGGACTGAATCCACTTGGATGAAATATATGGGATTCATTGGTGGCAACCACATCTGCACTGCCACACAGTGGGGCCAGGGCTGGGCAGCACATGGAGAGGGCAGATGTGCTTTTGTCTCTGCCACTTCTGAACTTCAGCAAGTTTTATACTTCCCTCTTCAGCTCAGAAGCAGGTATCTGGGATGATCTGGGAATGAACCAAATGGGGATGTCTGATTCCAGTCTATGTGGAGGGCACTGGTGCTGGCTGTAGACACAGACCTCTCTGCTTTAAATGCTGCTGGTTGCCCACTCCTTCCCTTCAGATGTTAAACAATAATAATTCAAGCCTGAAGCCACAGATGACTGGTAAGATAAGGAAAATGAAAGCCACCCTTAATCAGCCAAATATGAGCCAGGACTACTAATTCAAATAGTGCAAAATGGTATCCCCGAAGTGTTCTTGGAAGTTAAGGACAGCAATCCAGCTTGACTACTCTGTGTGTGATTACCATAACCACAGCAGGCTGAGATGCATGCAGAAGAGGCCATGCATGCAGAACTGAGAAATGTTACAAGGCCAAGCATCAGTGACATCCATTTGAAAATTCATGCTCAAACATTCCCTATTTCCAGTTTCAGACTTACTGATTAGTTAATAACCTGTTCTAAAGTTTACTCTTCAGCCAGAGAAAGGAAGCCAGGTCCTCTGCCAGCATAGTGAGGAATGAATGGCTTGACATTGACTGATCTTGTATCCAGAAGTGAATCTCTGGGACTTCAGAGAAGCGAGATTTGTTGGGGGAGGACAGCTGGATGTTACCATAGGACTGCAATGTGGTAATGACCTTCACTGGTACACTGGGGAGAAGTCACAGAAAGGAGACTTCTGGGCTGTTTTCTCTGTTAGAACCAGGGTTTATCATCAATTTTTCAAGTGAATTTTTTGTTTGTTTGTTTTGAAACACAGTCTCATTTGTTTAATTGCAGTAAGAAAAGGTAAAAGACAAATAGAAATGAATATACAATGTTAGAAAAGGAAAATTTTCAGCTGACCTAGATAAATTTTTTTCTGGAGTTGCAGTTTGGGGAAGATAATGAGATTTTAATTTTTGTCTTGGAGAAAGCTATAGCTTCATTAAAAGATTGAAACTGAAGGAATTGCTCCTTGTCCCATTGTTCTAGCATCCCATTCACCCAAGAGCAAAGATGGCCCTGCAACCAAGTAGTGCGTCGTGTTCCAAACCTCCTCCTCCACTGAGCAGGAGAGAGAAGCAGCTCAGCCTGCCCTGCCCTGCCCTGCCCTGCCATTTTTGGTGACCTGTTGGGGACCTGGTTAGTAATAATGCCAGCATGCAGACAGGAAAGAAGGGTTGTGCTGGCCTTACCTTTTTCCACAAAAACTCAGAGCAGAATCTAAGTAACTTCTTACGAAACCATATTTGATAGGGAGGTGGCTCATAACTAGCTTTTACAGGACAGAAGACAAGTTAACTGAAATGCAGTTTCTTTCTTGTTTATCACAGGTGGCAGGATTTGTGCTATGTGGGAATGATGAGAACCAGAGCTGTTCCTTTGTATGGTAGATCAACTTCATGTGGGAAGTGGATTTTTTCTGCACTCAGTTCAACACTGGCAAAACAACAGGGTGTTTGTTTAACAAGACTAAACCCATGTCTGTTCTCCTGCCCAAAAATATCTCTCACAACTTATCTTGTGACTGAGGTCAGCCTCAGATAACTGAGTCCTTGTTTGTGCCTCGCTATGGTGCGAATGAGCAGGCAGGGAGGAAGGTTTGCATTTATTCCCTAAGTTCCCACTGGGGTCTCTGTGGCCTATGCAAAGCAAATGTGTCATGTGCCCCTAAGCTCCAGGGTGAAATCCTTCACTATTCTTATTTATCTAAGACCCCACTTCATTTCAAACATCACTCTCACCAAATTAAATAAAAAGCAAACACAGGAAGCCCCAAGCTCTTGCTTTTTAACAGTGCTGCAGTACTGCTGGGGTATTGACTGCATGACAAAAAATAAGGCACCAGGAAAATACATCAGCTGCTTTAGCTGATAATTTTCAAGAAATTTCACCTTTGAATTTTTACATGGGCTTTTTTATAGATACACTGAGTAGCAAATAACTTCTGAATTAATGCTGCAGAGATTAAAGCACAATTTCTTTCTGAAACACAACCTTTCCTTTAGCAGAACACGTATGTGGATAGACCTCCCTAATAGAATTCCTCCACTGAGCTACATAAGTAGATAATAACTGTACAGTTCTGCAGCCATTATAACCTGGATGGTGATTATCTTCTTTCATTTTACAATAATAACAACAGTATAGAATAAGTCAATGCTTAGGTCTTGGCTCTTGTTTGAAGAAATCATATTGCAGATAGCACGCTGTGCCTAACTACAAAAAGTTTTCCCACTTAGAGGGAGATTGTAACTTGGTAGAGGGTTGGAAGTCTCTTGAAGCTTGAAAATAGGATGAAATACCACAGAAATTTTGGAACTCCATGCCTTTCTCATCCTTAATACCAGATCCAGTCATCTAGTTGGATGGCAGTCATGTGTTTACTATGCCTTTGAGATAGACAGCCTAGTATGCTTTCCTTGCCTGTACATTTTTGCTGGAGGTGACTGTGGAGAAAAGACATCTTGAGGATAGATCAATAAATAGGAAAAGGAAGTAATCAAATCACACCTTGACATGTAGCCCTAAGTGACAGTGGCTAAAGAGGTCTTTGCCTCTTTGCCTAGCCCTTTCTAGATGCAGAGGGATGTCAAATAGTTGCAGCAGAGATGCCCTGACACAATTTAGGCTCCTCTCCTCATTCACTTCTACATGTAGTTTATAGTATCTGCTTTTTGCTCACAGTGAAGGAAACATAACTGCAGCTTAGCACCATGATAAATTGGTATGGCATCCTTAGCCAGGATGCAGTCCTCAGGGCCTAGACAGTCTGATTTTTCAGTTGAATGTCATCAAAATCCAATTAGTTATTTCACATTTTCTGAAACACTGGTACAGGGCTGAGCTGGGCTCAGTGCTTGATAACAAAAAGTGTGGGGCAGTTCCTATGAATAGCATGCATGCTGATCTTCTGCTAACTAGCACACATGTTCAGGCAATATGTTTGTCGTACTGCACGGATCAGTTTGGTCCGGCTTCTGATGTGCTCATTTCTTTGAAGATATTATGTGCACTGATGGAAATTTCTCTGAGGAGATGGGATTTATCAAAGACAACAAGGTTGTTCCTGATATTTAAAGGGAGATTTAGAGCTCAGGCAACTCCCCTTCATTTCAGGGGAAAAAAAGCAATTATTGACTTTTATACTTCATAAAAGTATAAAAATTTCTACCTTCTTTTTCAACCACTGTATCTTTTGCACAACAAAATGTTATGTTGAACACATAACTTTTAATTCTGCAGAAGATGGATATTGCTCTGAAATTCTTTGGATACCTCTACACCAGAATGTTCTTCCTCATAAGTCTGCTAAAAATGCTGTGAAGGCCTCGGATTTTAAGCCCTCATTTCCTAATGCACTGGAAGTGACCCTTTTAATGGACAAGAGGGAATATTTCAAACTTCCCTCATTACAATTCACAGACTTTAATGAAAGGTAAGTGCATAGTGGCTTGCTGTCCAGAAGGGCACATGTCCTTATTCCCTTGTAAATATGTCCAGGGAGCATTTCACAGGACACCAGCCTGAATTTTATTTCTTCTGACAGTGATGTCAGAATGAGCAAATACTGAGGTCATCGACAAGAAATGCTGTCAGCATGGCACAGCAGTGTTCAGCTTGTAGACCCATGCTTTCCTTGTCTTAAGAAACAATAAAGATAGCAGAATAGCTGCCTTTCAGCTTCACAGTATAATTGTGTGAGCCTTTGCCTCTGGCTGCAAACAGGCAGGGCTCCCTGGATGCCTGCCTGGGCCTGGGGCTGCTTCCTCTGCTTGCTGCCAAAGGAGTCAGATGCCTGTGGGGACAAATGACAAGGGGTGAGGGCAGCCTATGACTCCTGGCAAGGCTGTCTGCAGTCCTGCTGCCTGCACTGCCTTTCCTGGGGTTTCCTTCTGATGCTGCTTATGTCTTATGTTGGCAGGAATTGAACCTACAGTGACCTGCTATAGTATTTTCTGTGTTTCCCACATATTTTTGTTCCCCTGAATTTCAAAGAAATTGAAAAAGAGCCTTCTCTGATCTCTCTTTGACATGGGACCCCACTCTGCAAGTGGCCACCAATAAAGGTGAAGTTTGCCCTCCAGGACAGACCTGGATTTAAAGTCTCTTCTCCACAGCAGCATACTACATAAAATACAGCTGGTAGCAAACAGCTTCCAAACACTGCACATCCAGATGTTGGGAAGCCTGGTATTGCAATATTGAAAGCCCAGTGAAGCAGAAGCAGAAGAGACTGAACATCTGGGTGGAGAGGTATGGTCTTGGGCATAGAGCAGGCTGCGCACTGATGGGCTGCCATGGAGCGATGGCTGTGCTAAAGAGCAGGGTGCCTTGGTTCTGAGAGAAGTGGTTGCCCTGAGGCTAGACATGCCTCCAGTAGGGCTAGGAGCTCAAATGGCATTCTCCTGTCAGTCTCAGGGACAGTAGAGCAATGGAGGGGAGGCACCGTGCAAGAAGAGAGGAATGGGTTTCATCCCTTCTTCCCCTGCCTCTGCCTGGTTTCATTCACAAACAGAGCAAACATGTTTTCTGCACAGAGTTGGCCTGCTGGTGATGGGTGGATGTGCCTGCTAAATTTGGTTTGGGGTTTTGATCATTATCCTAGCAGGGAGAGGAATTTTCATCATAACTGCAAAGCTCAACTCTCTGCTGCAGATCAGAGAGAGAAGGACCAGTGGACTTTGCAGAAAGCACATGGTAAACGCCACTGGCAGCCAATAACTGGTGAAAATCCTCAGCATCTCCGACTGAGCTGCTTTGTGTATTTGAGGTTGCATGCCACAAAACCTACTACGTGGAAATTTCAACTGCCTACTGCAGTCAACCCGGTTATACTGTTTCAAATACTTTTACAGAGCTATTTTTTATACTGGATACATGTAGCCTATCTCCTGTTGTTCTTTGCTTTCCAACCTTTCCAGCATTTCCTTGCTGCTTCTGTGCCATGAGGGCAAAGTTAATCCTTATTTCCCCTAATGTAAAGCTGGACCCTGAGCACCCCTGTGTCTGTCCCTTCTTCTGCTACATGGTCCTGCTTTACAGCAGAGTACCACTATTTTGATATAGAGGAAAGTTAAAGGCTTTGCCCTCCCTGATAAATCTGGCACAGCCTGTGATATGTTTGAGATTGACCTAGGGATGCTCTGAAGGAACAACTCATTCAAGTAACAAAAATTTACCCTTAATAAAGGGTAAATATGCAGGTAATAAAAAAAAACCACTGTTAGGGAAGACAATTGCTAGAATCTGTAGAAGAAACAAGAGTGGATGTATCTCAAGGTTTGTTTCATGCTCTGAAAGGTGAGGAGGCAAACATAAGTCTAGAAACCAAAGCATACTTTGGCCTGGTGAGATTAAGCATCTCTTTCAGAGAAGGGGGAGCAGCACTTAGCTCGGGACATGCTGTCTGCAGGACTCTACAGTTGAGAAAGGCTTCTGCTACCTGTGCTAAGAAGCACATTGCTGTGACCACTTTGGTAGAAAATTAAGCAATTTATGTGTGTCTATATGGAAGCATTCCTTATGTAGTGGTGGGTCTTGCTTTTCTGGAGCTGCAAACTGCTCTGCCACCAGCTATCCCACTAGTGTCCTCTGCCAGAAGCCACTCACTGCCTCTGTCCTTAGGTGAATTAACAAACACAGGCTTAGTAGTATTCTGTTTTACATGGGGATTTTTTTTTTTTCTGCCTTTGACAAGAAAACAACATTACATTATTGAATAGCCTCTCTAAATTTAGCACAGGCACCTGGAGTACTAGTGTACAAGTCTTTGAACTGAGACAAATAATGTAATTGAGGAGTCATGCCAAACCGAATCTGCTGTTGAAGCAGAAGAATTGAGTGTAACAGATACCCTCATATGCTGGAGAAGCCAAATCCACTGTCTTCCATTCTCCACATTAGACATAAATTTACAATGTCATAGAGAAAAACATGCAATCCATGCATATCTAAAGTGTTGTTGAACTGTTTTGTAGATTGTTCCGAATTCTTTAGTGTAGAGATTGAGAATAGAGAAAGATTCTGTTTTTCTGTTTTTTCTGACATCTCTCACAACATAGTGGGACACCTGTGACCTCCAGCCAAGGGGGATTCTGTCTGCTGCCTTTTGTACAAAAACAGAGTGAGTAACAGCATGTTCTGATTAGTATACAGTGTAAATCAACAAGATCAGTAAAAGATCTAGAATGAGAGCAGAATTTTATGGCCAGTTATCTGAGTCACAGACGAGTTACTTGCCCAAGGTCACATTGGAAGTCATCTGGAAGGTGAAGACAAGAGCAGCTTTCTGCAGTATAAGTCCAAATCCTCTGGGGACCACCCAATGTAGGCAAGTGGCCTGTTTTGTCACATCTGCAGTCCTGACTGTAATTTGTGATTCTACATGTGGAAACTGTTTATCAAACATATCATTTATAAGTACTGTGAACAGTGCATCAGTGAATATAAATAATACTGTGAACAGTATTTGGCTGTTTGTGTGTTCTTTATCAGATTGGGGGTTAGTTTTTGTATTTTCATTCTGAACTGCATGATGTGCAAGTAAAATTCTTGGTTTTGCTTTTAAATCCCAGAGACCATTAGCAATGTAAAATCAGGTTTTACTTCTGTTAGGCAGCTGCGAAGAGTTTGTGGTTATGATCAAGATCTCCTCAAGATCTCTTTACAGTCTTGGTGTTCAAGGTTAGCAGCTCCCAGTCAGAGCCTTCCAGGTTAGCAGACAACTACCCTTAGTCTTCTAAGTCACCCTAATCTGCAGAGAGTGCACAGCACTTCACAAGCCATCCACCTCCTTCTGACTTGTTGACACCTTCTGAGTAGGAGCAGTCTCCAGTTTCCTGGAGTCAAATTAAAGTAAATACTAAGTCTGCTATTTTCTATCAGAGGGTCAAATATTATGCTGGCAATTACGGAGAAAGGTATGAAACCAGAAAATCATCTGTTCTGTTCTTATCAAGAAGGGTCTTTCCTGCCACCTTATTTACACAAGGTGATAAAAGGTGACTCCCAGCTGGAGGAAGTCCAGGGGGCTGGCATCTCCAGGGGGAGGGCAGGCAGGGGTAATGCAACATCATTCATCCTGTGTTGCTTCCAAACAAGCTCCCTTCACTCAAAATGGCATTTTTCATTCCTATTTTCCTTCTCACTTGTTGTGCTGTCTGGATGCTGGGACAGGCATTTCTGCTTCATGTCTTTATATTTGGTTAGTGAACACATCTATTGCTGTGTTTACACGTTTTATTTCTCCCTGGCCTCTCCTAGCACTATGATCTGATGGTAGAAGTCCCATTTGTACATTTAATAATGTCTTTTATAAACCCTGTAGGTTTCATTCTTATACAAACTTCACATAAACATGTAATGTGAAATACTTTATGGTGAGTTTGGGTAGCTGCTGTATGCAAGGTGCTTATCTTAACAGGGAGGCTTCCTCTGGGGCACTCTTCAGTGCACTGGGAAGAAACTTTTTAAGGAAACATTTCTGTTCAGTGTGGAAGACTACTTCTGAAGCATACCTAAAGCATGCTGACTGCAAACCATACCCATGAAGTTAATAGCCCTCTCCCTCCTCACCAATGCCACTAACGAGTCTGCTTATCAACAGTGCAGCGAAACCTGGAGCAGTGATGGCACAGCTTGGTGATCTTTTCCAAAATGGCATCAATTCAAAGCCAACACTGCCATATAGCCCCAAAGAACCTCGGTCTCCTGGGTAGTGAGGTGGGTCGCTAGCACAGTTGCTTTCTCTCTCTTCTTGATGGCATCTCCTTATTAAAATTAACTGCTTTGTTCTTAATGTTCAACAGGTGAGACTAAGAGCAATCCTTCTAACTAGTGTTGTTCTATAAGTCAATGTAACTGGCTACACAAAAGCAGAATCAATCATTGTTCTCCCTTCCACGATGTGCTGTTTGAAGAAAGGGGGTAAATGATCTGGTTCCATCTGGTGTGGGTGTTGCTTACATTTTTTATTGAGGTTCAGCATGTAAGATCAATACACATTTTTTAGAAATTAAGTGCAAAAAAATAGACCATTTAAAAATAATTTTGCATTTCATCTTGGCTCTGTAGAGGACTATATGACATGTGAACAAGTTCCTTTGGATCCAAGGTGAAGGCATTTCTTACAAAATTTTCAGTGTCAGGCCCCATTTTGATGCTCTGTGTACAGATTTTCTTCATCCACTTCACCATTACTGCTGTCTTGCCTGATCTTTTGTACTAATATATGTCAGGAAGCATTTTACTTAACGGTGTTACTATTATCAGTTTATAGAAACAGTAGGCATTTCCAGACATCTAGCTGGAGCCACTTCAGACCTAGAAAATTTGACAGGCTAAAGAAAGTAAGTCAATCCTAGGTGAATGATGTCCTCACTGAGCAGATCATATATGTAGTGTTTAAGCTGGCACATTTCATGAATGTGCTCAGCTATACAGAAATACCTGTGTGCTGGATAACATATACCCATTGGTACATCTGCTAACACTACCAGAGTGCACATTTCAAAGCGTTTTAAAATTCACAGTCAGGGAGATCTTACTGAAAACTAATTTCGTATTTCAGTCTGAGTTTAGAAAATAAAGTGTCAGTCTGGAAGAAATATAGCAAAGATGAGTGGGCTTCTGCTCTACCCATGCATAGGTGTGTATTCAGTGAAGTATTTATTAACCATACCAGTTAACAGGGTAAGTACTGCAATATCAATCCTTTTGGTCCCACAAAGATAATGAAAGAAAGATATTGCTGTCTCTCTCAGTTGATTAGTTTGGACAAAGATGACAAATCGGAGAAAACACAGGTATCAGAAAGAAACGTATTACATATGTTTGTAAGAATTGGTAGTATTTTTTTATTCTGTTGGCTTGATAGGTACTTACTTAATAAACCATGTCTATAAATAAATACATTAAATATAAATATTTACATATGAATAAATAAATACACATGTCTATTGTATCTCATGTGCCAGACTTCAGAATTGTGTTTAGACATGTTTAAGTACCTGTGTAAGCAGGATCGCACTCATGCATGTCAATATAAGCACACACACAGATCTACATAGATAAATATAATATAATATTTATATTATTAGAAATTATTACCAAATGTAATATGGTAGAATGATCACAATGGCAGACTACAACAGACATATCCAATTCCTGTTATGAAACACAGCAAAAATGTAAATGAGACATTATAGGAAAATCACGAATGCTCTCTGTTTCTGTCTTCAGAATATGAATCCTGCCTTGCTCTGGGTCTGTTTTTCCCAATGGTTAGTGAAGTGCTAATTACAGAGTGTGAAGAGCAATCAATTTCCTAACAGATTTTATTTTGAAACCATTTTTCTCTGAGTATCCTATCTACTGTCTCCACAACTTATCCTCTTCAGTATTGTTCCTTCATGTTTTTTTGGAAACAGTCTTTCAAGATTAAGAAAGGTTCAGCAAAAGAAACCCATTCTGAATTGCTGAAGCAACAAAACATTTCTATCCAAAGAAACATAAAACTGAATCAATTAATGGGCATGGAAAACATAGTATAAATAGCCTAAAAACTTAGTGTTTCAAGTGAAACTTTCAGGGATTGAGCCCATCATTATTTTTTTAAGCAGTAGATTTGGTGACTGAAATAAGAGCTGAAACAGGAATATATATCAAATCATAAAGATGAATGAAGTAAATGTGTATTTCTAGAGATCACAAATGAGACATTTTTAGCCAGAAATGAGTTTTCTAACCTAGAAAAGTTCTCCCTCAAAATCTCTAAGTTTAAAAAGTGATAACATTTTACAAGCAGAAAAATCAACCTTTTCAAAATTTAGGGCAGCTGGAGGGTGGAGGGTGATGTGGTGTAGTTTCATTATTTTATTTTGTTTTGTTTTGCTTTTTAATAGGCCAGAGAATATGAAGTGAGGTTGATAAATTGGGCTAGTCTGGTCCAATGAAGGATGTTACCTATATCATATGTCACCTGAGCATCAGGGAAGTGATACTCTGCAGCACCCAGAGGGCCAGGCTGAATTCTGCAGAGCCAGCAAGGACACTCTCAGTAAAAAAAAAGGGAAGAAACAGCAGGTCTTGAATCTTAATCCCACTTAAAAGGCTGAATGCTGTAATTGTGTTACCTATTGTTGCTAACAGTGGCTACTAGAGGCGGAAGAGGTGACAATTCACACGTGATGTGGAAAATGATGAGTACAGGAGAAGAAAATTCCCACAGCATACAAACAGTAACACAGAAATGAAAATGCTTGTATAATCATTGTAAATCATGTTATCCCAAGGCTAGTCAAGAAAACTGTTGAAATTACTGAAGATGTGTAACAAAACACATTAGAGAAAAAAAAATTGAATTGTTGAAGTCATGTTCTAAAAGGAGGCAGGATAATATCAAAAAGCTTTTGATTATTTACACTTCATTGCACTGAGTCTGTAAGATATGCGTCATGCTTTGTCTCCTAACTGGACTATGTAGAGAGAGCAACCACCAAAATAACACCCCCAGCAATTTCTCTCCCATCAAATGTATGGTTGTACAGAACCCACTCCCCATTTACAAGTGACATTTCACAGAGAAATGACTTACTGAAATGTAACCTCCTGGGAAAATAGCTTCATGATCACTGATCTGAGAGTGCACAGGCACAGCGGGCAGATAAAAGGGTGTTATTCAGGAATACATCTTATTATTTAAAACAAATGAGCTTTATGCCATCTTTGTCATTGTGAAATAGAGCACTGTTTCTCTGACTTTTGTTTTTAAGCAGAATTCTGATAGCTAGTGAGCCACATTCCATTCTGTAGTATTGGGTTATGACTTTTTTGACTCAGACAAAATGTTTTTTTCACAGATAGCTCTCACACATGCTCTCCCTCCTCATCCCCCACCAGCTGTGAGGTAAACCTTATGTAACTGCAGCGTGGCAGTGACGTTTGGCTTTGCACAGAGAATGGCAGTTCTTATGTGTATTAAGGAGACTACATCCACTTTAATATTCTGCACTTCACTGACATATTTATGTGTATGTTTAGATTAGACCAGAGAGCATATTTTATTCATTGTGAAGAGATTAGAACCCAGGTGTGATATTTCAGTTCTTGGCCTGGAGTTACAGTGTGTCTCTTGGCTATTTGCTTCCGGTAAGGTGGATTCACCTTGCCTAGGGGAAGTCCTGCTGAAAAGTCAGGACCTGAAGGTATTCTGCCTCCTGTTCTTTGCTCCCAACCACATCTGAGACCCCAGCCCTTCCATTCCCTGAAAGCATTTTGGGGATCATGCAGCTTCACTGCCCTGATGGAGGCAGAGTACACAGTGTGCTTCTTGCACCTTTCTCCAGGAGCCCCAGATAGGAGTGCCGGTTCTTTCCTTGATGAAACAAAAATCGAAGTTTTTAGTTGAAAGTCTAGCAACAAAAATATACTCATGAAATAAAATTTAAATCACAATTCTAGCTAAAAATTAAAATTTGTTTTACAGTCTATTAAATAATGCTTGGCAATGCATGGGGGGCTGGATCTTATAGCTGTCTGAGACTACATATTGTTGTTCTTTTATGAGTTCATCAGCAAGCTGCTCCCTGGGCTGACAATATAATGCCTGTCAGAGATGCTAAAAGCTGCAATTATCCAAACAGATTAGTAAAGACATGATTTCTGAGAGGTAACCTCTGTGCTACAGAGTCCACAACTGATACATAAATGATGCCTGGGACAGACTGATTAGCAGTGTATTTTGCACTAGCATGTTGCATCTTCTAAGTTCAAAAGATTGTGAATTCAGGATGAAGGTTTCACACAAATAATGCATGGCTACACAGAATGCTCTTTTAAAAAAGAAAAAAATAATTCCTTTTTTAAAAAATTTACCCTACCAGAATCACAAAATCTACAGTGTACTTGTCTATTTCTCTTGAGCCATGAAAATCACAGCCTAAAACTATTTTTAAAACCCCTGGTTATTCTACCCTAATCATGCACTTCTTCCAATCAAACCATCACTTTCACACACCTCTAAGTGTGTCTACAGAGAGGCAAACACTTGCTGCCATCCCATGTTCCTAATTTATCACAACAGGTGACAGTGGAAGTTCCTAAGCACTGGCCATGACTTGTGAATGTCTCTTCCTCATTTGCTGCCCCTATTTTCTTTTGTTTCATGTTTTTCAGTGTCCTTTCCTTAAGGGCAAATGCATTTATTTAATAAGCACTGAATTTAGGGTCTCTGTTGTAGCCTTCTCAAAGGGGATGGAATCCTGATGGATAGAAGCATTGGTAAGCCCTAATACATCCTCAATAGCAAAGGTACATCAATCTTTTAGAAAGGAAATTACAATCTAAATTTAACTGAAGTCAACAGGAAAAACCATCTGAAGAGACTACTTAAGTATTGCAAACTCATTTTCTGAACTGTGTGAAATCTTACTAACATGTCTGGGGGAAAGAAAACCACCGATGTGAGATTCTGACCATGAAATATTCACAAAATTACATTTCATTCAGAAAGATGAGAATGCACAAAGAAGAGTGTTTTGAGTGAAATTGGCTTGCTGGAAACATTTCTGGTGGACTTATAAACTTGATGTGTGCATGTATCCAGTGAAAGTTTGCGTATGTGTGCCTAAACACAGTGCACACACTCACAAACACCTGCTCAAATGAGTACCTGGGAGCCTTTCATTTCTGACAGGCAATATCAAACTGGATACAGAGCAGTTGTGACATGCTCACATCTGGCATGCAAGTCCAGGCAGCTGACATGATATTCACATTCTGCTGGAATGAGGAATGAAGTGATTTTTTTCTGTCTTGAGGAACTGATTTTTTATGGGAAGGCTTTTCTCCACTGGGATCATGTGTGCAGTCTGTGACACCTAGCATGAATTCACACCTGAAAACTACTATCAGGGGGTCCATATCTTGCTGCTGGTGCTCAGGTTTTCCATAAACACAAATACTGTGGTTATTACCTTTCATCTGAGCAGCACCTTTACTTCAGTCAGGGCTGATACTTCTGCCAAGCAAACACAAAGGTCAATGAGCAGTGTACAGGAACTGCACAATTGTTACAGAAATCTTCATGAGTTCTTGTTGAAGATAAAGAAACACCACGATCTTTTCCTATAATGTGTGCCATATTAGTTGGAAAAATGCTGAGATTTCACAGAGTTGTAATCATGTCCAATGCAATGTCCTAGTTCTGTCTTTGAGAGCAACAGTGTCCTGCACCTTCAGCAGCTCTGTGACCTATGCATTTCAAACAGTACTTTCAAAGCTCCCTCTACTCTTCTCCAAAGTTTTTGAAACTGAAGTAATTGATCAGTTAAGGATCAGCCACTTGTAAAATTTTATTAATACCTTCTCATACCAAATCTTCAAACCCAATTGTAGATAATAGCTTTGCTTCAGATGTGGCTCTTGAAATTCCCACACCCATGAAATATGGACTCCCCTGAGCACAGCCTGGCTAAAGAATTTTGGTTTTTAGAAGTCATGTCAAGACATGTTGATTTAAAAATACAAGAGAAAGATAGCTGTGAACTGTTTTATCTGTATTCCTAACGAGTTTTAGAGGACTGTGTACATTCTCCCAATCACTTCTGCAAAAGCAATTTTTTGTGTTTGCTCTGTGTCAGATGAACTTTAGGAAGAAAGTAGCAGCAGCAGAAAACATACTTTTAAGCAAGTACTGCTTGTATGAAAATCACTCTCAATTGTGTCAAATAAATTCCATTCTCTCAGATTTTTCCTACTGTCCTCTCCAGTGGGCATTATATGATGAAGGCACATCACATACTGAATATTACAGCACTATGGGGAGTTATGAACTCTGTTTCTATGGCCCTGGGTGAGGGTGCACTCAGGGTGCTGTGTAAGGAGAACAAGAGGCACCTCTGAGTGTCTATGTGAGACTTCAGGTCCTAAGGAACATGTAAAGATGGAAGGTGGCTTGGTCTGCAAGGAGGAATCTGCAGTACAGTCTAAGAATCACCTGCAGTTGTACAAAGGGTGACTGCCAAGGTGATGGGGTAGCAGCAAGCAGTGAGATGAGCCCTCAGTGCTGCAGCTTGCAAACTCAGGAAGAGCATCCTACTCCCTAGGAGGCAATGCAGCACTTCACAGAGGGGTCTCCTAGAACTTAGAGCTTTAGAGGCTCTAAAGGCTTGGCTAGGCAAAGTCCCACCTTGCTGTCCTTTTAAGGCTCTCTGTCTCTCTCTCTCTGATCTGTAGTAGTTGTGGAGCTGGATTTTAACACTCTGAATGCAGCTGAAGACAAATCATGGTACAGTGTGGGTGTCATTTTTCCTCAGAGCAGTGAGGTATCTGCAGCTAGATGTTTCAGCAGTAGAATTCAGAATTCTGAGAGTTCATCAGGCTGTGACACATGTTTCTCAGACAGGAATGAATCTTTTGTCTGTACTAGGGAAGAAGAGACATTATGAAATTGTGGAGAATTGTGGAGAAGCATGTCTCTAACTTCTCACAAACCAGTTTGCACAAAATTTCTGAGATGCAGAAATTAATCTACAGGGTTATGAATGAAGTAATAAAGTAATGAAGTAATGAAGCAAGATCACATGAAGCCACAGGTGGAAATACCATAAATATGAGCACAGAGAGAGTATCTATATGTCTATTTATATCTGTCATTTCTCTATCAATCAAATCACCATGATAATTTCATAACAACCTCAGAATTACAGTCCATCTAATGTCTGCACCTTGACTGCTAAAAATCACTTTGGTCAATCAACAACTACCACCAGCATGAACCCCTTTAATATAAATGAGCCATGGTAGATATCCACACATGAATCTCTAAGTCTGCCTGCTTGTTCATTTACTTTTATAATTTTTATTGGTTTTTTTTTCCATAGGAGAGTCCTCTGTGAAGACATGTTAGTGAAGTTTACAGTGTTGAGAAAGGGGAAAATGACAATAGTCACCAGTGAGCGGTGTTTCAGTTTCTACAGTTAAAGGGGATTAGTTAAATTACATTAAATACATGTATTATTTTGCAGTCAGGGTCAGTGACAGGAACAATGTGATGGGGGATGGTCTCTCATTAGCAAAGCAGTGATGAGAGAAAGGAGAAAACACATCAGCAAAGATAGGAAATACAAAGCATCCCTTCAGAGAAGTGTTTGGGTCAAACCTGCCTTTAAGATTGTAACTGTGCAACTTCATAAAGTCATTTGTTATCAGTTAAGGATCCCTAATTTTCCTTAGATTCTATTTTTGATAATGCTTTTCAGTTACTGCCCAAACTGATGTGGGTGTTTGCTGCCGTCCTTGTTTTCTAGTGTTTCCAGTTTACATTTTCTTTATCATGCTTTCTTTTTTAAAACAATTTTAAATAAACACAAAGTTTTTAAATTAAATCCAGGTGACCTATTGCCTTTCATCCTTTCCAGTAGGAGTACATTTAAATCCAATACATTTTCTCTAGGACTTATCCTAAAAGCAGCAGCCACCTCACAATGGAAGGTAACATTAACCCATCATGATTAATATCTATGCATTTTTCAAGCATAACACATGTGAGCTTTTTCAACTCCATCTGCATTCAAACATGTGACTATCATCAGAAATGTCAGCCAGTTCCAAAGGAAATTCCAGAAGAAAGAAAAAATTCCTTTTTTCCATACTTTATCTCTGTAAAAAGAGATTCTCTTGCCTTTTCCCTCCTTATTATTAGCTCTGAAAGAAAGAAAATTCTAGGCTGATGCTTAGACCTCACACCTTTCTCAGAAAAGTCATCCTCTTACCTTTCACAGATTGATACGTGTCTTCACAGCATCAGGCTTTTTCTATGAAATTTACTGCAATTTGTTCCTAAGTAAAAGTATCTCAGACATGACACCAAGGACACCTTAACTTTAACCTTGTTTTTGCCCTAAGTTATTCTCTACCAATCCATATTTTTCTCTTTGGCTCAATAACTTCTTGGACTTCTTGTGTACCCTACCTTCACAGCTGTTACAGGGGTGTGATTGCAATGAGGCACCTGCATTTTCTGCATAGTGGGTGCTCTTAAGATGGAATTTCAATATGTGCAAAAAACCACCATCTCAGTTGAAGGGTATGGAAAAAACTCTCTTAAGTGGATGGCTATTTTAGCTCTGGCTGCTGTCACTAAAAGGGTCCAGCAAATGTGTCTCTAAAAATACAGAGGTTATTTTTCACCTATAAATAGATGCTTTGAGAAATGAATACAAACCTCAGAGAGATTTTAACGGTGGCAGGCACATGTAATGGCTTGCCTGTGGTAGCTGTAAGCCACCTTGCACTTAGAGTAAGCAGTAAGAATGTGCAGCTGGGTGATGGATAACCACTGATGAGCTGCCTGCTCAGCCCTTTTTGCTCAGTATCATTTGTCTGTCTATCTGGCCTGAGCCCTTTGAGCAAAACAGAGCTACGAGCTTCAGTCAGAGACAGAATTTCAGCCCAGCCAGTGAAATGGCGAGGGTTAACTCCACCAGGCCAAGAAGGTTCAGGCAATAGCATACCCAGCCTTTCAAAACCTACATGAAAGTCTGGAATAAGCACAAGGCCCATGCTTGTCTGCTGGTCTATGACATCTGCTTCACAGAAAAGGTCAAATAAATCAACCAGTCACAACCTGAACTGTATTTTCATCTCTTGCTCTGGTATAGAAACATGCACAAATTTTCATAAGCATGTACCTCCAAGGTAATGAGCAGTGTTTTCTCCTGAGCAAGACACAGACTCCAAAAGGCAGATTAGTATTTGAGAATTTCCATTTTATTTCTCAAACAACAACAAAACTGCCAAGGAACTAAAAATGCTGCTCATTACAGGAAATGAAATAATCAAAACCCAAAAAGTGCCCGTGCTTGCTATTTTTACACAAAAATGCAGATATGCCAGGAACTCCTAAAAGTGCGTGAGGCATTTTGCTTAAACTTGTTGATTTATGTGGAAAGAAATGAAAGGATAGAGCCTTACAAATCCCTCAGATCGATACCGAGCTTGGCTTGCTGAGGCCCGCAAAGGAAGGTGGGGTTAGGAAAGAACAGGAGCCGCTGAGTCCTCTGTCTGTTGCTAAAGTGCTAGCTCATGTGTTTCTATTAACATCAGTGGTATTTTTAGAAATGTTCCATGTTACTCTTTTCACTTACCCTTTCAAACATATTTGTTTTCTCTTGACCTATTGGATGAACTGTAGTTACTGTTTTCACCTTTTACAGAAAATTTATCGACTTGTGAAGAATACTGCATCTTTCCTTTTGAAGTCTCCTGATTGTAAACTCGGGGCAGCCTATCATTAAAACAGTGACTGCTGTCCTTTCTTCCAATTATCACTGTTTCTTAGTCCTTAACTTTTACTAGGCCAATTAATTTTCAGTGTCTTGTCTGGTGCAGTGTGCTCAGAGAGGATGTTTTGTGCTTATAAATATTTTAATTAAAGGTTAACTCAAATATCAGGGTTTAACAGCCTCTAGAACTCAATTTACAATATGTCTGACCTGACTAATCATGCTGTGGGCTAATTAGCAACATGACAGGCATAGTGCTAGCTGGGGGAATGATGGAAGAGGCAGGAGCAGTGTGTAGGGAACCCGGTTTGCTCAGTGATGTTGAGAGAAGCACAGCTTTGCTTGGGGTACAAGCCAGGGTTGTGAAAGATCAGGTGCAGTGAACCTCATAGTTCAGCCTAGTGTCTGTGAAGGTTTCTGTTCTGAACCAGCTAGGATTTTTCTTTCAGCAAAGCCTCCCCTTCTTTATAAACATCTTCTGGATTTATGGACATCTGAACTTCTTACAGGGAAGAGGCAGCTTCCCTTAATTTCTGGGCTGAAGATGCTATTGCTATATCCACTTGGAAATGAGATGGTGGTTTTGGATTAGATCTTTGAAAGCATAAGAAACCAGAAACAGTGCAGAAAATGTAAATTTGCTTGGGATTGAAAATAGAATTACTAAGAAGGAGGATAGGACGTGATGCTGTGTCATTCCTGATGTCCACATATGCTGGTTGTTCTGTGGAATTCTGTTTCCGTGTCTCAGTGGGGATATGGCAGAAATTAGAAAAGCCCAACCAGAGGCAGAGGATGATCAGAGGAAGGGCAGCCACTGCCCAAGGAATGAGAGGGTTTTACCTTGGTGATGAGCTGACAGGGTGTTGTTGAGAGGGCTCTGTCGACACGGAAAGACACAGGTATGTGGGCAGAGGGAAAACAGCTCAGTGCCTTTTTCATCACATGCTGTGCCACAGGAATGTGGATCTTCATGTGACCTGCCCCTGAGTGTGGGAATCCTGGACACAGGAGTAGTAGCAGTAGGTGTTAAATTCCCACAGTAATGTAAAAGGCACTGAGCTTCTCAAAGTAAAAGGCATTGGAAGCTGCTAATGACAAGCCCAGCTGCCCTGGCTGACAACACCCTCTGCTGCCAGTTCCACCCAGGACAGTGCACAGGGGCAGCTTCTCATCACACTCACTCTGCCCTGCCCTGAGCAGTGGATTCTGGCATCTGCCAGTGGTGGGACACAAGATGAAGATTTGGTCTGGCCTGGTACACCACTTGCTATTCAATAACTCCTTGAAATCCTTTACCTGCTTTGTTTTGGTGTTTCTCAGCAGAAAATGTGTTTTCCAGAAAGTTTTTGTTTTAAAAAACAAGGCTATTTCAAAGGACAAAAATAAATAATAGATGAAACCTCAGTGAAATGTTTAGAATTTACTCTTAGCATATTTTTTACCCAGCGTCAGGGAGATGCTTTGTAACCCAGTTGAATGGGGCAGTCATTGGGAGAGCCCTCATTGCCTGCTTAGTCAGGCAAGTGGGAGGTTTCTCAATTCCTAAACACTTATGTTGTAAAAGCCTATTAAAAACTGTTCTAAAACTTCTTGGTAAGAAAGGTTTCTCCACAAAGGACCACAGTTTTTTCAATGGCAAATGGAAAACAACCATTCTCCCTTTAAAGAGCTTTTTCAATGCATGTACCTTTTTTCTACAGGCACAGTACTAGACTGCTACCAGCTGAACTGCCCCTCAGACATGCAAGTATAAAATACAACCAGCATTATACCAACAGCTGGGTAAAACATAGAATAAAAGGTCCTTATTGTTCTCAAAAAATTGAACTTACAGGATAGCCAGTCAAGAATTCTGCACTGATTGTAATAGGGAAAATAAATCTGTCAAGATGGAAAATCCTGTCTTCCCCATAGAATTAAAACTTTTTTGGAACTCAGTGTACACAGAGAAGGTAAGGCTCTAACTCCTGTTACACTGGAGTGAAGACAGTGTACTATAAAAAATATTAATGAAGCTATCAAACTTGCAGTGTCATAGAGCCATATCAGGCTACATTTGTGGCAATGAGCATGGCTCAGGATCTGACATGAAGTGCAGTCAGGAAAGTTGTTGGGATTAGCTGTGAATACCCAAAAAACTGTAACTTCCTAGATTTAGCTAAAACGATCAAATTGATAAGAGAAGAGACAAGAGATGGGATCAGATGCTCGTATCCTCATCACCATGTTTTCTACAGGCCTGGTTCAAGGAGGCTGCTATTTTCCTTTTGGAAAATTCCTAAGGGAGGGTGAGAATGGTAAACAGCACCTGTTTCAGCACAGGGACAGGCAAGGCAATCCCTGTGGAGTTCAGCCTGCAATTAAAAGCCTCTGTGGCTGTTGAAGTGGAACTGAAATGGCTCTGTAACCTCCCTCCTGTCATCTGACTATACAGAGCACCCTGCTTTCATGGATTATAAGAAACTGGGCCACACATCTTTTAATGGCTGAAGGATACTGCAAGGCTTTTAACTGCAGGCATGCAAACTGTTGAGGCTCTTGTTTCTTACTCATGTGAGTTGGGCTCTGGCAGGAGTGCATCCCATGTTGACCATAGCAAAGGTCACTTGAGCAGGCATCCTAAGAGCTGACCTAGGAGTCCAAATCTTCTGGGATTTGCTGCAAGTGAAGTGGTCTGTGGATAAGTCTTCTGCAAACGCCATCAGGTTTGAATGCACAGATCGATGATGAAAATCTTGCTGGTGCATGACAAAATTCACTGCTACTGTGAGGGCAGGTGGCCAGCTGTCCACAGAAGCACGAGGCTATAGCCTTGTCACTGAGATTTATGGTCTTAACATGATGTACTTCTAAAACAAAAATAGCTGCCAATGGCAAAGGGCCATCCTTCCTAATGGAAGCAGAATTTTTTTCTTATAACATTTTTGCAAGAATTAATGATGATTTTTTAGCAAGTCTCTGGTACAGTTACTTGTTCTTTTGGGAGCCATGCTGAGCATTTTGATACTCTGCTTAACATCTGCGTACTGATGATGTTTTATGTTTACATGCATATACTCTTTGCTCCAAAGAGCTGATGGGTTTACATGTGAAGAGTGCAAACATTTAGTTTTCCTAGTGAAGAAGGACACTCAGCTGTAATATTTCCCAGGTATACTGTGTGACCAGGTCTGTTATCCTAGTAACTCCTACAGTCTTCTGGCTACCTACAATACCTGTTTTTCTTTTATTGTAAATCCCTCTTTCCTCTTTTGGTGCCTTGTTGAACCTTTTATTTTTTGGTAGCATAGCACTTGCTTTGAAATTCTTTTTCTCCCCTAAGATTTTCATTTTTTAAAGCACTGGATAATTTCTAGTTCCTTATCCCTGCCCTTGACTACACTTTTTATATATTTCCAGGACACTTTTACCTTAGGTTTTTGGAAGCTCAGTGCTAGATCTTCACCTTTGCCAAAAGCCTGTGTTGGGAAGAGTCTGTTTGGAGACTCCAGCCCTTTGAAGGAATGTGGCTTTTTCCAACAGGTATCACACAACAGGGACAAACTGTGCTGAAGGATTTGTATGCTGGACCCTTTATCACACTGCACATTGCTCACTGCTAAGAGGTGCGGGGGAAGGGGGAAAACTGGGAAGATAGTGATAATGAGCAGGAGGAGGCCTGATGAGGGAGAGCTGACAGGTGATAATGACTAGTATCATTAGAGTATGGATGAGGGAAGAGGATGGAAACAAGAGTGCATCTGGAGATGGTCTGACGCTTTTGCATCAGCTGGGAGTCTGGAGCGATGCTAGTGTTTGTTACCTGTAAACAAAGAGGCCCCAAGGGACCACTGCAGCCTTTGCTGGCCTTAAGGACAGGTGGTCTCAGGGGAGGAGGCAAATGGCAATCCAAATGCCATGCCCTTGGCCCAAGGTCCCAGCAGGGAAGGTTCTCTTTCCCAGACTTCTCACTGTCTTCTGAGCTTTCCTTAGGCTTCCTGGTTTGATCTTTCTCCTGGTGGTATTTTCTGTTTAGCCTTGTGCCTCTTCTTGTGGTGCAGAGGCCAGCAGCCTGCTCCAGCAATCCAGGTCTCTTCAGGCCGATCCCTGGTGCTGTCCTGTGTGAGCACAGTGCTGTGCCCAGCCTCTCTCACAGCCTTCCAGGCACCCACACTGGCCTCTCTGAGCAGTGTGTTACATGGACCTGGAAGTCAGATCTGCAGCTGCTGTTGTCATGATTTTTAAGTAGGCCACAGGAATTAACTGTGTTATTCCTACCTCAAAAGCTTAACTCCTGACACATCTTTAAAGGAGAAAAAAAAAAGAGTTTTGATATAAAACACTGAAGTGAGAACATTGGCCTAGAAAATTGCTCTATTGGTTACTGTTTTCTAAACAGGAGGGGTTTTTTTTACTGTGAATTCAGCTGGCTTCTGCTTCTAGCCATTTGATCTTGTTAAGTCCCTGCCTGCTGCTTACTCTCTGCTCGTAAGTAATTACCTGCCCATGCAGCAATTCCTGGACAGGGAGCAAGTCACCTCTCAACCTCTGCTTGGCTAAATTGACTAGACTGTGCTTCTTCAGTAAATAGCTTCTTCTGGACTTCCTGTCATTCTCCTTGTTTTCCTCTGGGCTCTGTTCAATGCTGCAGTGTGTCCATCACAGTGGTTCCCAGCAGAGGTGTGAGATTATATTTCTGTACAAACGCCACATGTAGCTTTGAAGTAACATATCCCTACTTCTTCTGCTGATGGTCCTGTGCTTATTGCTTGTTTTGTTAGGTATGCTGGAAGGGCAGGGTCAGTGGGTTAACCTGTTTGACTCTGAACCTTTTTGAATCCCGTGTTTCCAAACTATCCCTGTATTTGTGTGTCTTATAGCCTTCAATCTGAGATGTTATCTATAGATATAAGGCAGTATGTTAGTATGAAATTGTCTTACCACTGGAATACAGATCTGACAGTAGTCATAACCTCTTCTATTCACCAGTCCACCATTCTGCTTCAACTTCCAACTTTTCCAGCTGTATGTTTGTCATCATCTAAATGAAAATATATCAAATAGCATTGGACCGTGAAAGGACTATTTTGGCCCCTTGGAAATGCCTCAGTTTATCATCTGTCTTTGTAACTTCAAGGTCTAACAGCAGGCAGACATCTGAATATGAATCTGCCAAGCTCATACACAAAGATATCTAGGGACCAAGTTTATATTGGTGAGTAGGGATTATCCAGTACCTCTGTCAAAACTGGCCTGAAAACTCTGCTGAAGTAATGCTTGGTAGAGATCCAGGATCTGCATACTTCTTAATTCATTCCAGTCTTCAGGCCATGGCCAGTCAGCTATGGTTGATTAACAGTAATTTTCCAGTAGTTAAACAATGAAGTATGTCATGGAGGCATTATTTAAAAAAAAAAAAAAAAAAAAAAGCAAAAAAAAAGCAAGCACCCACTCTGTCCTGGGTTTGGTAAAAACTGAGTAAGAGCTGTGGAGTCTCTAGGGAAGGTATGAAGACGAGACAGAACTACTAGCTTCCTAGACTTACATTTCTGTGCAAGACAGAGACACTGTTTAGGCCAGTGGGTCAGATGCCTTGCTGATCTGAGCTCCTTGCCTAGCTCCTGGGACTGCTCACACCCAAATATCTGAGACCAGCAGTGATGGTTAGTTCTGTCACCTCTGTCCTCCAGCTCCACGAATGGACAGGAACCCAACCTGGCCCAAGAATGTTTCTTCCTCTGCCTGCCATTTTCTGCACTGAGCACAGTGTCCAGAAGGCAACCTGCAATTTTGGGTGCAAGTAAAGGCTTGGTAGCTCTTACAGAACTAAGCAAGTAAAAGCTTGCTTTGACACAAGAAGGGCATACTGGAGAGGCTGAAGATGAAGAGGGGCTGGAAAAGATCAACAAGCAGCAGTACACATGGTGACAGTACCATTTGAGGACAGCAAGGATGTTTGAGCCTGTGTGGTGAAGCAGTAGGACTTGAGGCTGAGGGAGAAGGTTGGATTGGTGAAAGAGGTTGTTTTGAGCTGGAAGCTATGTTGAAGGAGTGGAAAACATCCAGAAAATCTCATGAAATAATCCTGTACTGCTGAATACGTAATTCTTTATTCATGCAAATGTCCCAAGAAACACTTGACAAAAAAAAAAGGCTTTCACTGTGGGAAAAGAGAGAGCGCAGACAGCATATCAGAAACTTCTGACAAAAGGCCTCCATTTGTTAAAGTGGAGAGAAATAAAAGAAAGACCAGATTTGGGAACGAAGAGGTGAAAATTTGAGCAAAGTCAGAGTTCAGTGGGTTTGTGCTGTTGAATGATTTGTGTCTTCTCAGCTCTACCATGATGAAGATAATAAAATAGAAAGAGGTCAGCATGGATTACAGGGAAATGATCATTGGAAGGTTATGTGCACTCTGTTTTTCTTGATGTATTTACTGAGAGCCTGACTGACTCAAGGGATTTTGCACATATCAGTGCCTTTTTGATGTTTTGTCTTTTATGTGACAGCTCAATTACCTATAAAGTCAATGCAAACAGCTAGTGCTTTTTTTTTCAGTAGACACTGAGCTTTGTATTACTGGCCATCAAACAGGGACCTGCTGGGCTTTCATGCATGTGATCTCTTCACCTCTCCTTCCCAATGAGCTGTGGATGGACAGCTATTTTTGTACTCTGTTTTACGATACCTATCCTTCAATGTGAGTTCTTCCACAGTGATAAGGTGTTGCAACTAAAAATAAAGCTCAAACAGACTGAAATGACTGGTAATTTCTCACTTGTGGAAATCAATTTCTAAATAAACCCTACCCTCATCCTCCATTCAATGGTGAAAAAGCAAACCTGAAGAAATAATTATAATTTAAAAATAAGTAAAACAAAACAAACACACAAAACCAAAAACAAAACAAACAAAAACCCAAACCAAAACCAAAACAAATAAAAAAGATAAAAAACAACAACAAAAAAAAAACCAAAAAAAACCCCAAAAACTAAAACACAAAGCAAAATTAAAAAAAAAACAACAATAACAAAAAAAGCCAACCCCAAGAAAACCCAACAAACAAAAAGCACAACCCAAAACACACCCACACACAACAAAGCCCAGTCATTTATTGCACAGTATATTCTGAAGGCAGGAACAAATACAAACATCTCATAAAAAGATAGTCTGTATCTCAGAGGCAACACAAACAGCCCTATGATGTAGTTTCTATAGAGACTGCTTTCCTTTGAAAGTTTGCTAAGCAATCGGACAAAACCAGAGCAACTGGCTGTGCTGCTGTGTAATTATTTCCCCTCATCATCCCCCCAAAAATACTGAATACACAGCTTTTCCACCCTTGAATTGGAAATGCCCCTCCCTATAAAAAAGTCTTTGTTGCTTGAGAGAAAGGAAGGGGAGGTGTCAGAAACAGCTCAGCGGCGCTGTGGAGAGCAGAAAATTAGTCATGTTGCTGAACTGGCTTCTGGCTGGTGGTCTGGCATCTGTCTGTGTCCAGAGGGACCCTCCGTGGGAGCGCTGCCCGCCAGGCATGCCCTCCCTTCCCCGGTCTCAGCCCGCTGTCCCCGGAGGCAGGGTACCGAGCGGAGTGATGCCAGCAGCACCGCGCTGCCTGGACACCCGCGCCTGCTGCGCACCGACTCGGGGCACGGCTACACACCTCGGGGGAGAGGCGCATTCTGCTAGTCGCGAGGAAAAATAAAAGATGGTGGGATTTTTTCTCTTTTGGTTTTCTCTTTTTTTTTTTTTTTTTTTTTTTTTTCCCCCCCTAAGCCCTTTGTTCCCTTCCAGCATGTTTGCCCTAGTTTAATTTGACAGGCATTTAACAGCAGCACTCTTCTGCTTTGCGATATGAGCGCCTCTACGGTAGAGCACTTTGCAAAATAACATTCTTAACTCCTTCTGTAAGTTTTCAGCTGACTTTTATGAATGCCTTGTTGAGCACTAATTCCTAGAGAACAGAGAATCAGAGCCAGGCTCAGCAGAAGTTTAATTCTTTCCCCTTCCCAGTGGCTGCTCCTTTATTAGTGGTGCTCCACTTGATGTTGCCACTCTACACTTCAAGACCCACCAGACATTTCCCCATGGCTGTCTGACA
Organism: Cyanistes caeruleus; assembly: GCF_971803275.1. Lineage (NCBI taxonomy): Eukaryota > Metazoa > Chordata > Aves > Passeriformes > Paridae > Cyanistes > Cyanistes caeruleus. The sequence goes on from NC_141732.1 coordinate 55,363,127, forward strand.
AGAAGCAAGTAATAAGCACTTTATTCATGGGGAAAAAACCCAAACTACTTGGTCTCCAAAGAAATATGACTCACCTGACTGCACAGACTGCAGTAGCATTAAGTTTAACCTCCCTTTTAAAACAATACTGTTCCAAATATGACCTGGGTAGTAGAGTAAATAATTCAGCAGTGCATGATTTATTTTATTTTTTTCAGCGTTCTTTCTTCTTCCAGAATGGTAGTGAGAAAATCCTTATTTCCTGTCCTTGAGCTTCTCAGTAAAACTTTCTCCCTTCTTCCTGAATACTGGATTTATGACAAACATTCTGAGAATTAAGTGCTGAAGACTGAGGCCTGTTGACTAGACCATCGATCATGTGTCCCTGTTCTCTTGTGTTTAGGGCTTCATGGCTTTTCTGGATGAATATAACTTGTGATTAAAAGCTTGGTAGATGATTTCTTTTTGGAGAAGGGTATCAAACCTGTGAATTTGACACTTATTCCCTTCAAATACCATAAAAGTAAAGTGAAATTGCACCAGCAATCACAGAAAATTAGCACAAAGGTGAAGAGCGTACTCCAAGGAACAGTAAGAGAAAAACATCTGCGTACCTTTATTAGTGGTACTTTAAAAAATAAGTTGGCACACTGACTGGGAACTGTTCTTGCGATAAGTAGTTTTATTTTTGCTGAATAATGTTCTGGTACTAAAATGGATTACAATTATGCTGTGACTTTGGAAGGACAATCATGGGTTTGACGTATAAATATTCTAATATTGAGTAAGACAAAAGCTTTGAAAAGGAAAAAGGGTTATTGCAGGATGAGTTTTTGGCAAGAGAAATATCATCAAAATTGTTGTTCTTAGCATACATTGAACTTAGATAATATTTTTATTAAAAGAAAAAAACTTTGTGCTAGCAAAGTACAACTTAACTAAGTCCTAAACACCTTTAAACTGAGAAGATTTGAATTTGTGAATGAGATGATGGTCTCAGTATTTCATCTTCAATCTGATGTGTTATTTTGCTTCTGCACCTGTGACAAATCCAGTTGCTCTAGACACACTTCATAAAGAAGCACCATAAATTAACGTGATGTCCACACATAAATACTGAAGAATCAGTGACAAGCTGATAAGAACAGTGGTTGCAGCAGTGCTCCAGAAATTAGGAAAGCCGATTTTAATATCTCATTCTGCCACAGACTGTCTCTGAGAGCTTGAACAGGCCCTTTAAACTGGGTCAACATGAAGTGCTCTGTGGCACATGGTCTGAGCTGCAACACTCTCACTGATGTAGCCATCCATAGGGCAAGGTCCAAAGTTAGTCTGGCATAAGGTAATTTATATTTTAATGACGTATTGCCTTCTCAGTGAGGAATATGGGTAAGAACAATAGTGTTCATGGTTGAGATTCTCAGTACTTGTCAAAGTTGACCTCATTTCCTCCTGTGAGATCAGAATCAAGGTAATGCAAGCTGGCTTCAAAAGTCTAGCTTTGCAATGTCATTTGAACATTACTGCTAGCATCAACTGGTTTGTTTGTAATAGCAACAGAAAATGCCGTCCACATTATTTCTGTGGTTTCTATATTGTCATTGTAAGAATGTCGGGAGAATAGAGATAAATAATTTCATGGAAAAGTTTATTGGTTTAGTACCTGGCAGGATTTTAGTACCTTACAGATTGTAAGTAGATATACTAAAGAGGAAGTCAGCTGTGTGATTTATTGAAATGTTTATCACCTCATCTGACTTCACCTGAGCACAGATGTGCTTGTTAGATTTACATGCAGGCTGGATGGGAGCTTGGAGAAATCCTGCAAATAGCATGTTTGTTTCAGAGACTCCCTTCCTGATACATATCCAGTCTTTTCAGAAGACAAGAGCAGTGACAGACCTCACTGCTGTGACTCATGTGACAGCTCTGTAACCCCATGCTTTCCACAACCTGGGAGCGAGCTGTCACTCCAGCATTTTCTGTGCTTGTAAGGAGCTGAGTTTCCTGGCTTTTTTCCTCCCAAGTCACAGCCTGAGTCCCTGTCATGCAGTGCAGTACTGTCACCTACTAGTCCCAGGCAAATGGTGGATTGTGTTAGTTTTTCTCTTGCTATTTCACCCTGGCTGTGCTGATTACAAATGTTTCTACTTGCTTCTAACACATCAGGGAGGAGTGTCTCCAAAGGTCAAGGGTCCGCTTCATTCCGCCCCAGGATAATGACTCTCCCATTATATTTTCACATCTTTCATGCTTCATTTTGCACATTCAAGTGCTCACTTTCAATGAAAGCTCAGTTACTTCCCTGTTGTAGAACTAAATTTTAAATTGCCTGCGAGACTTTTTCCATCATCCGATATCAGAAGAAAGAAAAATTATAACAAGATATTTCAACTTATTAAATACACCTCTGCATGTCACTTGATGTAAACCAGGGGCAATAAGTTTGCAGACACTTTACCAGAAGGTCAGATCGGATGCAAAACAGGCAGTGCTTGCTTCAGGCAAGGGCAGATGAAGGTTGTATACACTCTTGACTGATTTATATCTGGCAGTGGGGAGGAGGATTCATTATAAGAGTGCTTTCCTGAGATGCAGGTGAGCTGCTGGGGCCCCTCCGAGGTAATTGCTGTACCATGTTGTATGTCACTAGAAGAAGCCTGAGGGCTAAGAGTCATCAAATGATAAACTGATAAGAGAGAGGAGGCACAGTCACTACTATGAATGTGTAGGTTGTAGGATATGGGACTAGCCTGCAGGTACAAGTACCCAAAGGTGTCATGTCCCAGAGCTCTCTTTCCTGAAGGCTCACAAGAAAATCTGATACACCTGCTATTAAAGAGACACCAGGGTTACAAGATACTCTGGTTGCAATTACATTTTCCTCATGTAAGTGGTTAAAATGCCCATCCAGAAAACAAATTAATTCTTAGCCTCAGAAAACAGGAAAACAGTAGTAATTTTCTTAATTAGATTAGATTAGATAGAAAGATACAACTGAAAACATCCTGGTAATGTAAGAGGAAGTTCCCAAATTCTTAACGAGACATTATTTGTCTCAGATGATAACACTACCAAAAATTGTTAACACACATAATTAGTGAGAGTATTTTATAGCTAATGGTTGCTCTCTGTTGATACTTAAATTTTTTAACAATGATGCAATATTGTTAGCTGTTGTTAAAGATATTAAAAGTTCACCTGGTCATGCTCCAGGGCAAAATGCCGCGCCTGACTCTGATGGGATCAGGACTAGGGGACCTCCAGAGGTGCCAGCCAGTCCACAGGATTTTGTGATTAAAGCTGCACTTAACTACTGCCATTCCCCTCCCTTCCTTGTCCCCTCTTTCCCAAAATAAGCAGATTTGATAGTCACATCTATCTTCTGGGTTTAATGAGAAATTATAAATTAAATAGGAATTTTGAAGATGGCCTGAAAATAAAAATATAGGGCCTGAAAAGAAAACCAAGGCTGTAACCATAGGTTAAAGCAAAAATACTCAAAATGAGATTATTTAATCATTGAAAAATGCATCAGAACATTTGAAAGCTAAGCTGGGGAAAATGACACAGCCCAAGATGGCTCTGGTTGGTAAAGCTGAGACCAGAGGTCTGGGTTTTTTAAAGAAAGGCGATGTTCCCATGTAGCCAGAGTGAATCCCATCGAGCCCCAGCCATCTGCTTTGTTTGTTGCTATCCCAGCCCTTGAGATACTGACCTAACTGCTTTGCTCTTTCTCATCAACTTGTCAGACTGGCCACATCCAGGTATGGGGAAAAACCCTGATGCCGTGCCATCAGGCATCCAGGGCAGGTTGACCTGGTTGGTCCTTGAAGCAACAAAACTGCTGTTGGGTGCAGGGGTCTTCCCTCCAGTGAAGGCATCATTGGGATGGCTGGAGAAAGAAAGGGTTAATGCCATCCATTAATGTGAGTTAATTGCATTGCTGCTCTGCTCCGTGCTGCTGACAGCGCTGTTAGGATTTGTTGTGACTGTATTATGCCATATCTTAGCCCAGGTGATAAAGGCAATCAAGAGTAAAATCAAACATTGCCTTTAACTCAGCATTTTCAGCTGTCAAAAAAAAAAGGTATGATTCCTCATGGGTAGGTGCTGATCATAGGACTTGCAAAGGAATAGATTGCACAGGATTTCTAAGGAGTTTCCTGATTGCTAGAGAGGCAAATTCTCATGGAACCACTTCTGAAGTTACTGGGACCAAAGGAGCTGGGGTTAAATATTTAACATCTTGCTGATCATACTGGTAATACGTGAGAGTTGTTATTTTCCTTATGCTAAGAATAAAATACAAGCAGCTTTAATAGTCTTGATTAAAATTCTGCCCAGAAGCAAGTTCAGAGACTTGAATTTGTGATTTCTACCTGTCCAATCTCTCTGAAAGGCCACCTGTTCTTTTATCATTTCTCATTTTTCCAGAATATTTTGGCTGTGTTGGCCAAATGAGAAATGTCTTTGGATGAAATCTTCTGTATACTGAAAAGAGGCAGAGCTGAAGCAGCTGCAGTAACTGTAGGAAAACTTCATTTCCACTTGTTGGAAATAGATCCATGACCTGGAATAAATGCTGCACAGAATAACATTTCTGTGATAAGCTGTCCACAAACAAACAGACAGCAACAAGTCTAGTGTGGCAGCATTCCTTGCAATGAGGTTTTGTTGTGACCAGATGTCCATGATAGTGATTTTACAATGAAGAATATGCAGGAAGAGGACAAAAATCAAAATGGCATTATGTTCTTGGTATTTGCAAGGGAAAAAAAAAAAAATGGTGGGAATTAAAATAGGAAAATTCATCATTAAATTTTAAATATCAATGCTAATAAATAGAGGAATGCTAAAAGGGAACACACAAGTGATTGATGGAGGCCTGGCACACCTCAGTTCTATTGAGACAGCAAGATGACTGGTAGACATGAAACGCTCTGCCAACACTACTTGAATTAACTTGCCAAATCCAGCCCTTTTCTTGCTCTGGCATCTGTGCCTAGTCCAATAGCCAGAGAGTGGATGCTGGTGCTGCCATGGGAGGCACAACACAGGACTTGGACCTGGAATGGTTTGTGACCATTCCTCCTGCACAGCAAAATGTCCCGCTTCCCTCTGACGGGGTGGCTGGAAAGTGGAGGGTGGGGAAGTGAAAACCCTCATCCATTCTGATAGCAAGATTTATTGATTCTTGAGAATATTGCATTTTACAGTGATCTGCCTATTCCAGTTAATGCAACTTGAATCTGAACCTGGAAAATTTACGATGCTTTTTTAGATCAATACAAGCCTGCCCAGAAGTACATCATTTACACAGTAACCAAAAAATGGAGAAAATAAACTTAGGTATTTCAACTGCAGAACAAGGAATAATAAATAGGTTTTGGAGATGATTTTGCTATGAAATGATCCAGCTGTTTGAGACATCAAGGAGAAATCACAAAATACGCTGTAGCCTACAAGTAATCTTGTGTAACTGCAGACAAAAATTTTGAAAGAGAACTACACTGAAAAATCAACCTTTAAAAAATCTACATTGTTCCTAAGGGAAGACAAGCATTGGTCCTAGTAGCTCAGCTGAGTTCTGAGAAAGAAATTTCTACATAAACATAAAGTTTGCCACAGAAAATATTTTAGAAATCCTGTCCACTACTTTTACCTTAATCATTATTTGCCATTGGGCCAGTGTAGGTCACTTTCCTAGTCTCTGTCATACCTCCCTTCATGCTCAAGGGATCTGAGAGGTAAGGACACCTGTCCCTTCAGGACAAGTTATATCCTAATTGTCTATTAGGTTTTGTGGTGTTTTCTTTTTTTAGGGAGTGGGGTTTAGATGAGAGCATTGCCTGAGATGTCCTGCAAATGGTAGGACAATGTGTAAGGTGTGCAGTGTTAGGTCACCACACCTGGAGGACACTGAAGGGAGACCTCATTGCAGTTACAGCCTCCTTGTGAGGAGAAGAGCATGGGCAGGCACTGATTTCTTCTGTGGTGACAGTGACAGCACCTGAGGGAATGGCCTGGAGTTGTGTCAGGGTAGGCTTAGGCTGGATATCAGGAAAAGGTTCTTCACCCAAATGGTGGCTGAGCACTAGTAGAGGCTCACCAGAGAAGTGGTCACAGCACCAAACTTGACAGAGTTCAAGAAGCATTTGGACAACACTCTCAGGCACATGGTGTAATTCTTGGGGATGGTGCTGTCCAGGACCAGGAGTTGGATCCAACAATCCTTGTTGGTCCCTTCCAATTCAGCATATTCTGTGATTCTGTGAAGAATTGTGTAGATACAGCCCTTCAGTACTTAAAATGGTTTTCTAAAAAATGATGGAGAGGTTTTTTTTTCATGGGCTAGTGATAAGACAAAGAAGAATTATTTTAAACTAAAAGAATATAGATTTGAACTAGATGTTAGGGGGAAATTCGTTAATGTTAATATGGTGAAGCATGGTAATAGGTTGCCCAGAGACACTGTGAATGCTGCATCCCTGGCAGTGTTTAAAGTCAGGCTGAATAGAGCTCTGAGCACTCTGATCTACTGGAAGATGACTCTGCCTGTTGCAGGGGTACTGGAACTAGATGATCTTAAAGGCTCATTCTAAAAATCTCAAGGGCTCTGTACTTTTATTTGAGTTCAATTATTTTGTTTCAGAAGGGTTTCCTCTGTCTCTCCACTCCCCACCTCTGCTTAACCTCAATCAGCTGGGTTGCTCAAAGCCTCTAGTAAAATCTGGTAAGCATGGATTGTGTACTTTCCTAAGGTGCCAACTTAACTCTGAATTGTATGGACAACACATAAATGCCACTGTCACTTTCTTCCCTGTGGTCCTTAACTTTTTGCTCCAGAAATGTCTTCCAAACATACTGTCAAGCCCTCAAAGCCCTCTAACATCATGTTTAATAAAGATGCTGTTCTGACCAGTGCCAAGGTCATTAGAACTTGCATGAATTGCCAGTAATTGGCATATAGCTAGCAGGACAACCTAAGTACCAGGTCGGTACCCAGGTATATAAAATAAGGCCTGTGCTACTGACTTCTGGCCCATTTTTCATGTTCCAGCCCTTTGCCAGTCTTGAAAACTCAATTTGCCCATTTATTCCCCAAAATGCCCATTTAGAGGAAGCCACCACGAGGTTCCTATTCTGCTGCACCCAGAAGAATGAAGATATCCATTTGTGATCTGTGAGGGGGGCAACTGCACATGGCTTTGCTACTACACACTTGCATTACCAGTGGGGTAGTGGGTAGGAAGCAGAAGATTTGCTTAACTGTGGTTGCCTTCCACAAATTACATAATCCAGCTTCAGTTCCACCTGAAACCCTGAAAAACTGTGGATTCCCCTAAGTGGTGCTCTCAGGTAGAACTTCCTTAGCTCCAAGTCTGTGTGTAAAGAGGCCCTCTTAGGAATATCTGCAGCAATAGCATACAAGTAGTCTCATGTTCATCCCATCCTCCTCCTGATAAACCTTTCCCTTTGTCAGAGGCACTGGTGCAAAACTCATCCTGCTCATTTCTGAGCACAAGATGCATGCGTTTTTTAGACTATAGCATTCCTTAGGCTGCTGGTAAACAATGCAGATGTAAGATCCTGATTGGCTAGTGCTTAATGAATTGTTGAAATTAAAGCAAAATGAGGTTTTGCCTCTGTTTTGTAACATGCCATGTCCCAGCACTGCAGTATGGACCTTTCTGCCAAACACTGATGAGTTCTGGAATCCACCCAGTCCCCATCTGGCTTCTGAAGAACTTCATGCAAGTAACTAGGGCCCACTGAGGAGAACTGTGAGATACTGAGAGCAGTAAAGATATGATGAAAATGATGGAAATGCTTGCAGAAGAAACAACAAAAGAATGTATTAGGGAAGCATCAAGAGAGTTTTCCTAACAGGCTTTTTTTTTTTTTTTTATCTTTTATTTTGGCAAGTGAAATGTGCTTGGCAATCCAAAAGCAAGTTAGGTTCCTCTAGAATAAACTTCTAATCTCAGGCATTTTATGATTTTCCATCACTACTTTCCTGATACAGCTGCAATGGATTGCAAAGCATTTCACAGATGCCAAGCCCCTGTGATTCAACCCCTTCGCCTGACATTCTCCAAACAAATGGTTCATTTTCAGCAAAGGTCATAAGTTAAAGGGAAGCAGGAGAGCTATAAAATGAAAATGTATGCTATCTGAAACACTGTGACAGAAGCAATATAGAGCAGATATTGGTAATGCAATGTAAACATTGGATGCAAGTCCAGCAACAAAGCTAGGAAAACAGCATTTCAGCCAGCAAAACCCTGAAAGAAGAACTAGAAGTCTGAAAAGGGGTTTTAAGCCTGTCAGCCTCTGTTTTGCCCCAATGGCTTGAAATTGCAGCAGCAGGGGCTCTTGTTTACAAAGGATATCTTTCATCTCCATGCTGCCACAGACAGTGAAAGGCACCACACACTCATTTTTTGTCATGGACAGTTTGAACAGTGAGGCAAATCAGAAGGGAAGGTGTAGCAAGGGCCTTTGTGAAAGTGAGGGTGAGATGCCATGGGATAATAGGTAGTGAGCTGAAAATGAGCTTGCAGGCCACTCTTCACAGAGCCAGACCTGCTACATTTGTTGCTGTTTTGTGATGGAGTGGCATTTCCCCAGGGAATATCACATGTATGTGTATGTGTGTATGTGTGTGTGTGTGTGTGTGTGCCCTTGCTTTTCTTATTCAGCTTTCTCAGGAGTAGCCCACAGATGACAGCTGAAAGGCCCTGGTGAAGATCCTGATTAGTGTCCCAGTTTTAATAGGGGATGCTCACTTGCCAAGACTAGAGTTTATTTAAAATTTGATCGAGAGGTTACTTGCTGTTTATTAGCAGTTATTTGCTGTTTTTTAAAGGTTAGACACTATGAAGTGTGCATTTAGACTCAGCTGAAAAGGTTTAGTTTCGAATTATTAGTCGTCCTTGGTTTGTAAAAGAATGTTGGCTAATCTTCAGTATTACTTCTCCAAATGAATGGTAATTGTGTTTGCTGTGTTTCAGTTGGGATTAGTAATACTTCATGTTTCCATCCCAAATCAATCTGAATTAGCTTCATTCTCTCAGCGATTAAACAACTGCCCCATTTCAATAGTGTCATTAATTGCTTATATATTGGATGAAAACAGAGACTCCCCCTCTTCTTATTTTTGCACATTTCTGCCTCTGAGTCTGAGCTGGTGAGTGGAAAAGGTCAAAATGCCAGCAAGATTCAAACTGGTGTTTTGAGTTCACATGTACATATGCTGAACCTTCCTTTCTATCTGTTTTCAGAATTAGCATTTCTGTATGTATACAAAGGCCAACTAGGAAGAATCCGACAACAAATGTATGAATTTGAATGCATGAATGAATGAATGAATGCCCACTTGCATGCAAAAAACACGTCTCTGTGTTTCACATACAGTTTTAGAGGCAGGAGTTCAAAAACTCGTAGTGGAACTAGAACTTTAAGGTAGGCAGAAGTAGCAAGAGAATGGAAGCAACCTAATGTGATGACTAAAAAGAACTGCAGAGCTGTCATGAAACAATATCCATGGTACCAAAGCTGACTTGCATCAGGGTAAGTGACAGCAAAATTACGGTGGGTGGTTCAGTGTGTAATGAGTTTCAGGTTTTTTATGCTGTGTCAGTGATGGAGTATATTATTACATGGCCAAAGGGGGTTGATAACGAACACTTATTAAGTCTTATGACCCTTCAAGCAAATTCAGTATTAGAGCTGCAATGTGCCAAATCTGTCACTGAGTGTTACGCTAATCTTCCATTGACTTTTGTGGCAGTTTCCCTTTCAAAGTGATGGCAAAAGGCCAAGGGCTCTGAGGAAGGCGGCAATGTCCCAAAAAACAGTGTAAATTGAAAAATAAAAAAATTTTGTTATCAATGAACTTTAAGTATGTTGGGATTCAAGCTGTTCTGCTGTCTTTTAATGTGTCTTTGTGAGGCATACCCTTGGAAATACTCCAGTTGTAGGACTCTCCAACAATGGAAACTGAGCAAATCAAAGATTCTGGGAGATGACAGGAAATATATTGATGGAAAAAGAAACTAGGACACCAAAAGTTATGTGCAGTGCTTCTGAAATGAGAAGGGACGAGCATCTGAGAAAACTTTAGAGGGTAGGGCAGGAAATAGGAATCATTCTCGTGTGGTTGCATCCAGGCACTGAGTAAACACTGCCTGGCCTGGAAAATGCTGCAACATCAGGCTTAAGATTTCCTCCCTTTACACTACTTTGTTTTTGAAGCTTGTCCTGAGATACTAGTTATCTATTGGTCTTGTTTCATGCAAGTAGGGCCTCTGTTGCCTTGATTAGCTGATTCAGTAGCGCTCAGGTGCTCCTCTCACACATCATGCTTGGGTGGAGGGCATTGCTTCATCACAGAGCCTCTGTGACTTACAGTTTCCTATTTTCTTGCATTGCTTCTGAGGGCTGTGGAGCTGATTATTTAAGTGCCCTCTTATTAGCAAACATTCTCTTGTGTTAAGTAAACAGACATCAGCTTTATTAAATATAAATAGCTCTATAAATTTTGGTAATTAGAAAGCCATTAGAAAGCACAGACAGAAAAAAGTATGTTAAAAAGCTCATTTAGCAAAATGGGAATATTATAATAACCATTACAAAATGAGGATAAGAGATTTGATCAATTTTGAAAGTCCCTGATTGACTGAAAACTAATGTTTTTGTGCTCACATTCTCCCTAGAGTAAACATGCAAAGAAATAGATGGTGGATGGAAATTTTGGTGAAGACGCTTAAAAGCGTCTAGTTAGGAAAAAGAACAGAGGAAGAAGAAGAAGGTGGTGCTGAGAGGGTATGAAAGATGGTTTGAACAAAATTTAAAAATCAAACACAGCCAGCCAGAAGAAAACAGCAGAGATGAGGAATGTGGCACTCATAAAACCTGAGGCTTTCCTTCAGACAGAGACCATCTAGGAGGCTGCTGGAGCAGAGGGGGTGGTCCCTGCAACACATCACAGAGTTCACCTATTTATTTATTTATATGCAAGTGATGAATTCTGCTCCTCTCTGTTGTTAAGTGATTTTCTTGGTTTGAAAAAAGACAGATGTCTGCTAAGGAAGCCAGAAACCTCCCTTGAAATAAATAAAAATTAAAACTATCCCCCACCCTTTCAAAATATTACAATCTTGAAATCAAGGTGCTCTCAGGCAAAGATATGGGACTAGGAATAACAGTTCTCAGTAAGGATATTAAAATAAAAATGCAGTAGTACAAAAGAGAAAACCAGCAAAAAAACAACCCACTGAAAGAGTAAGAATACAACCTGACACCCTGTTGGTCAGGGTGTTGGTAGCAGTCTGATTAAATGGTGGCTGCAGTCCTCCTGGAGTGACAGATGTGGTTCTGCTCAAGCAATGATCCTACAGAACAGTTTAGTTTTCTTCCAAAGGTCCAGCAGTGATATGGATGAGTCTGGTCTTCCTCTGGGATCCAGTGGAGAAAGGCTGCTTGTGGTATTTTGAGTCTCCAAAGATATCCAGGTAGGAATGCTTGGCTCCTCCCCCTGGGTGGAGCAACTCACAATGGGATGATGTAATTTATCAGTCATGCAGTGATACTCAATGGCCCATTAACAGAAGATATCTCCTTGGAGGGAGGATGGGTTGTGGAAGAGATAAAGAACACTGCCCCATCTGGTTTTAACATCTGGCCCATTAACAGAAGATATCCCCCTGGAGTTATGAGGGATGGGTCATGGAAGAGATAAGAACACTGTCCCACCTGGTTTTAACAGATGGTAATAGAATACATGCCTTTGGTTACATCTTGCATTGCAATCTAAGACAGTGATGAACAAGGGGACCAGCTCTCACCTGAAATCCACACAGGCCTGTGCAGATATTGTGTCTCCTGTAGTCTTTCAGATCTTAATATTTTTCCCACACAGGATTTTAAATGAGATATTTTTGGGCACAGAAGTATACCTTAGGGAGTGAATACTGCTGGGGCAGGGCACATTTGACTGCTTATAAGAGAAAAACTGGAATCAGTATCTTTGTGACCTCAAGTTTTGTGGGACCTTTGTATAGCCAAAAGGTTTCTTGTGGAGTGTAAATTAGTAGTGAAACATATAGATGGGGCCATTTCTGGAAAGTAATAAAAACAGGGGACCTGAATTATTCAGCTCTGTGTTTTGCTTTTGAAGCTCATTGCAAAGCATCATGTTTGCTTACAAAACCCCTAAAGCTATGAAAATGCAAATGGGGAGCTTGGATACCAGGTGCTCTTGAAGACAATTCACTTTCACTGCTGAGCAGCCTATGCAATTGGAAACAAATCTGGGCTACCAAGTTTGGTTATCTCCAGGACTGAGATCCTAACATGCTTGTGATCCTTCCAGCTCCCTAGTGTTTTAGAGTTTAGAGGATGCTTCTCTGTGCTCAGAAAAGAATAGCCTTTATAAAAGCTTAGTGGAATGATGGAGATGTGTGGGCTGGCAGAGGGCAAACTGTTCAGGGTAGGACAAGCCCATTCGTCTGGAAGCCAGCTGCCCAAGAAGCCACCAGCCTAGCTCCTCCTGGGAGAGCAGTGTCAGTCCAGTTCTGAAGTCTGAAAACAGGAGCTGTAGCAATAAGAAGAAAAATGGCATAATCGGTTACGTTTTTAATAGCCATTTTATTTTAACCAGATACTAGCAAATATAATTTGAGGGTTAGTCAATGTATTTGCTTTCTTCTAATACAAATCCAAATAAGTAACTCATTAATTAAATATATTAAGACTTTTAAAATTTCCCTTAATCCTGTGAAAATTCTATTTTCCCTATAGACTAGCTGTTTATTATAACAGACGTGCTGAAACCTGAGACTGGATTTCTATTACTCCCTTTCTCTTATGAATGTCCAGATACACACTTCTAATATACCTCTCAAATACTGTTATTCCTATGAAACTTTTACTTGTCAATGAATAAACTTAGAAAAATATGTTGTGTGTGTTTATACTTGTGCATACAAGTAGGGATAGCACATGCATGCAGATACACATATCAGTTTCTCTACATGGCAGGTATATAAAAATGTACATAAAGAACCACAGTGCAAGTGTACAGTGTTTCTTTTTAGCATGGCTAAAATATAGGCACGCTGACGGGACAGAAAGACAACCATGAACAAAGTACTGTACAGGAAGCAGCAATTTCATCCACATCAATCAGGCAAATTCTCACTCCTTTGTGAAACATAGTGCTGTCTTGAACATGCAGGTTAGGAGGAGGCAGATGGTGAGTTGAAGTGAGATTAGACACAGCTAATCTACAGGAACACCCTCTCAGGCTAGCCTTGCTTTCTTGTCCTCCTCATGCATCTATTTGTTTGGGATAATTGTTTAATTCTATTATTGGTGGAAATATGTGGGTCTTGAATACTGCACAGGTCATACTTCTGTAGGAAGAGCCAGGACCAAGCCACGGAAGGACATTTTCATCTGTATGAAAAGAGACACTGTTGTTTTCTTTCAGATTTCTGCCACATCCACCACCAAATTGTTCATCCTGGAAGTGAGCTAGTACGTAATGAAACAACACAAATGAATAATGATAGTAATCATAAAGTGCATACCTGAATGTAAATGAAGCAAAACTCAAAACTGAATTAATTCAACAAGAACTTTTTTTTTTTTTTCCCCAGAGGAAGCTACATGCTTCTAGACAGGTGGAAAGTAAACAAAGCCTTATGACCTCTGCATGAGAGTTTCCCCGCTCTAGGGACAAGCACACTGTGCTTGTTTCTTACATTAGTAAACAGTATTATTTTACCCTGGCAGACTTTCTTGAAGACTGCAAAATTAGAGGTTTATGATTTTTGTGTGGCTATGAACATAGGCTGAATTTCAGAAGAATTTTTTATTCCCAGTTCTTTTGCAATAGATGTATTCCCTGAACTTTACCAGATCACGAGTGGGCAGCATCCCCACAAATATGTACGTATAGACTAGGAACTGGCTTCATGCCCTCAAAAAAAACCCCAGGAAACACTGCCTGGAAATGTTAGACTTCCAATCTCTCACTGACCCCTGGGTGCACCATCCAGGGAGTCTGCAATATAAGAGATATCAGGCACCACCTCATGTCATGCCTGGCACTCTATTATTCATGCTGTTGGAGTTTCAGCATGGGTCAAAGTGGGGAGAAAAACCAGGCTGTTGTCCAGCCTGGCTGCAGCTGCAGGGTGAGTACGAGGGGGATGGACAGGGGGCTGCACAGAGAATGGGGTCTCCCATGCTCCCAGATATGCATGGGGCTTGTGTGTATGGATGAGAGGTAACACAGAGCATGTTTCCATACCTTCCCCTCCTCAGTCGGTACAACAAAGGACAGGCCTGACTTCAGACACATAGCAACTCAGAGGCTGGAGTAAATGGGATAACCTTAAAAGGCTGTAGACCAAAACATGTCCAATATAGAAGATGGATGTGCAGTGGGATAAAAGTGAATATAGGACTGCTATTTTTCTTATCTTTAGAATCACACTGGAACTATTATGAGTAGGTATACTGTGTATAAGATGCAGGCAAAATTAACTCAGTTCTGAACGGTGTTTTTGTTTGTTTTTTTTGTTTTGTTTTGGGTTTGATTTTTTTGTAAATTAGATGGTTTCTGCACTACAGAAGCCCCTTTGAAGTTAATCAAACTGTATATAAATAAAGGCTGGCACACATTTCATTTTAATATGTTATGCTATTCTATATTTACAACACTTCCCATACAGCAGGGAGGATGCTGATCTCTTCTCTGCCTGTACACATCCAGAATAACTCCACCACCCCTGATGTCAATACATGGCAATGGCTACCTGACAGTGCAGTGTGTTCATTTATTTACCAGCCATCACCTACTAATTGTTGGCCACTTCTAAAATATTTTTTAGCCTTAAGAGCAGCAGAGCCTTCTAGTCAAGTTGTGTCCTTGCCCTGAGGCTTTGCACATGTGCAATGCTGTACACATGCTGTACACCACTGATAGGACCTCTGTGCCTGCACAGAGCTGCTCTGCCAGCTTCTCAGAGACAGCTGCTTCTGGGTACCAGCTCAGCCTGAGCTGCTCTACCCATACCAGGCTCACTGGCCCTGCCTGCTCTGGGAGATGCAACTATCATCAATGCAAAAACTAAGCACCTGCTGTAGTGCAACCTCCAGACTGTTGGGTTTTGGGGGGTAGGCTATGCATGGAAATAAGATGGCACTGAGTAGAAGAGGCTCCTTACCAAAGAAGAAGAGATTTTAACATAGCAGACAGCTAAATGCATATTATCTTGGTTCAAGGAGGCCATTACTGTCTGAAGCCCTTAAATTCTGAAAGGCATGGATCAGTCAACGCTTCAGAAAATTCAGAGTCTGTTCAAAGCCTGCAAGACCCCCTTTCTAAAAATTCTGGCAGATGGATTTTCTCTGCCCTATATCCTAGATTTTTCTGTACCTCTTCTGGCAGCTCAGTGTAGTCTCAGAATAGCATCACAAATGGAAACTCAGCACTGTTTCTTATTTCATGAATAAAGATTTGACAAGTGATGTAAATATTAAGATCAAATACAGTCTCATCATGATTCTTTCATGAATTTTCTGACCCAACTGCTACCGAACTTTGTCTGAGAACACAATTAAGTAATGCCTGCTCAAGGGATGGGATTAAGTATATGTCAGTGCAATGTCTTGAAAGCAGTGCCCAGTCTCACACTGATGTGATTGGCTGTGGACAATAAGACAGTGGCAGTGTTTTTTTTCTGACAGAAGAAAGACTGGTGTGTAAATTGGTCTCATTCTAGTGCATCCAAATTCTCCCTGCCTCCTCTTGCATCTACTGAAAAGCAAGTTCTTTTACATAACACAATAAATAAAAGATCTGGCCAGTATTTTGGAATCCAAACATTTACTTTATTTTCTATTACTTTAATCCAAACACATGTCACAGAAGCTGTAGTTGCTGTGAATCAGTGTGTTACTACTGAGATATGAAGCATATGTGCCTGTGCCTTGAAAGAAAGCATCACTTCTTTGTAGATGTTTTCGTTTTGCAAGTAAAAGCATTTTTTAAAAAGAATAATGCATTAAATCTAGAAGGTAAACACCATTTATCAGTAAAACACAATATGATCATCCATTCTGACAGCCAAGTGATAACTCTTATTTATAGGAAGGTCCACTGTATGCATCCAACTTTTTTTTTTTTTGTTACTGCATTTCCGTCATTGCCAGCTGAAGCAGGAATGTGAAACCCACTGAAATGAAGAGCTCTGGGTTTTGGCAAACTACATGAAAGACTTGACTACATTGGTACAGAATAACAAATCATACCACCAAGGAGTCTATTAATGGTCTCATTTTCAGTGAAAGAAAACAAGTCCATAAAATAGTGATTAAAGAAATAAGCAAAAAGGAAAAATACTATGGTCAAATGGTTCATCATGGTTCAAATTCATCATGAAAAATGAACAAATACTCTGTCTTCTTTCTTAAAGGGAAGGGAAAAAAGGTACCCATAAGGCAGGTGTATGAAAATGTTCCTTCCCAGGACCTCAGTTCATAAGAGCATGACTGCTAGGTACAAAAATCAAAATTGCAAGGAGCATCATGCCACGAACAAGAAAATCCATCATCAGCCTCCTGGGATATCATTACACTGATGGAGGACAAAATCAAAATGGTCTGGATAGGTTTTTTTTTGGAGTTGTACTCATGGCATCCATCCAACAGCTCCAGCATTACCCAGGATGCAAGTTAAAGGGGAGACGTCAAATATCTTGTGGAATCTTAAATAATCGTTTTGTGTTAGAAGTCTATAACTATATAAAGTAAATGGTATTCCACTTTATTTTTTTCAAATGTTGAATGCTGTTGTACACATATATCAAGCACGCAGGCAGACTTAAATCACATTTTAGCTAGCTCATGCATCACTAGCATATTTTTTTTTAAATTTTTTTTCCCTTTTTTGGGGGGAGGGAGTGATGGTGGGCTTGGTTCAGTTGAAAAGAAGGAATAATTGTTATAAAGGATTTAAGTGAAAGCAAAATTATGTCCATGGCATATGCCCCTTGTTTGTAAGAAAAGAAGGAATAGAATATTTCTTCTACATCTATATTGTTACTGTAACATAAACTCTATATTGTGTTCTATAAACGCATTAACAACAGAAAGAGGGCTAAGGAGAATCTCCATCCTCTTTTGGATGTGAGGGGAAAGTTACAGCTCAAATCCTGTGCTCAGTTTTGGGCCACTCACTAGAAGAGGTGCTGGAGCGAGTCCAGGGAAGGGCAATGGAGCTGGAGAAGAATCCGGAGCACAAGTCCTGTGAGGAGCAGCTGAGGGAGCTGGGGGTGTTTAGCCTGGAGAAAAGGAGGCTTATGGTTGGGGTGTGAAATATGGCTCACCACACTCTACAGCTACCTAAAAGGAGGTTGCAGGGACATGAGGGTCAGTCTCTTCTCCTAAGTAACAAGTAATAGGACAAGAGGAAATGGTGTTGGGTTTCACCAGGGGAGGTTTAGATTTCTGCAGGGAAAGGGCTGTCAAGGACTGGAACAGGCTCCCTAGGGTGGTGGATGAGTCATCATCCCTGGGGGTATTTAAAATGTGTAGATACGGCACTCAGAAAGGGATTTGGTTTAGCTGAGGACTTTGGAGCATTGTATTTAATCATCCTAAAGGTCTCTTTCAGCCTAATCTTCTATGATCATTCTATGTATTTTCCAGTTTCAGGTGTATTTTTCAGCAATTAGGTGTAGACTACTAAATTGCTATTCTGTACAGCATGTGTCCATATTACCAAACACTATGTTTGGACATATGCTTAGATTATAAATTTACTGGATTACAGATTACACTGGAAAATACAAGTGAGCAAACATGCATTTAAAACAATATAGAAACCATCTTCATCATTTATCTAATAAAAAAACATTTCAGTTAATGTCCCTTTGCAATGTTCCTGCCAAAACATTTTCCATCTGAAGCAAAATAATTGCATTGATCACCATGGCATCATTCTTATTCTCTAATGGACCTGGAAATAGCTCTGGTCCTCATCTACAGATAGGCTTACCCAAGCCTGCAGGAACTGTTTCAGAAACTGAAATCTGTAACTTCACCAAAGCTGATTCTTTGTCAAAAGTTAATTCATGAAAGAGATTGCTGTGCTTTGATGAGGAAAAAATAATACCCAGTAACTGAAATAATCCAGGATAAGAGATCAGAGTTAGAGATATTATTCCTTCTCTTTTAGGGATGAAAGAGTCTATGAAAATACAAAACAAAACGGCTCTTCCTTTCTTTATGTATTGTCTCTTTTTCCTGATCTTCTGGTGGAATTTGGCATGTAGTTATGTTTTAAATTCAAGATGCTACAAGAACATTACCAAAAAGAGAAAACCAAACAGGGTATTCGTCTGGGACTTTATGCACTTATTTTTTAGATGGGAGTGCACAGATTAGACATTTTTTTAGCATTTTGGGGGAATTGCATGTAACCCAATTCTCTGCCTGGAGTATTACATAATTACATAATGATATACATACATAATATCATTACAGAATGATTTGGCTTGGAAAGGATCTTAAAGATCAAACTTAGTTCCAACCCTTCAACTATGGGCAGAGATGCTTTTTGCTAAACCAGGTTGCTCAAAGCCCCATCCAGCCTGGCCTTGAACATTTCTTGAGCACATATCTTTATTGCTGCTGTAGCAATAAAGATGTAGCAGTGCAGTCAAGCCACATCAAAGCTGAGCTGTGCCTCCTTAGGTATAGAGTGAGGGTCACATCCTACTGTGGGCTGTTCCATTTCAAGACCAATTATATTCTTGTGTGCATCGTACAGGCTGTGTGCTGCATCGAGGAGATGTTGTAATGATTCTTTTTGTTCCAGCTGCAATGATCCAAATAAAAGCATTCAGTCTAAAAGTCTGTGTGAGCTGTGAAGATGCATGATATTTGGTTTTAGGGAAAAATACAACAATATTGGGCTAGAATTTCTAATGTAACTGGGGACTGTTAAAAATTAAAGAGTAAAGTATTGTCAGTGTGCAGCAAATTATGAGAACTGTTCTAGCTATAGAGGAAACAAGGAACAAACTTTTCTATCAAATTCTGTGAATGTTCTTTTTCAATACTCATGGTTTGAATTAAGTCTTTTTATGGTGACCATGATGCCAGGATTGCTTTGATTTTTCTCAGGTGTTGAGATAAACAGACAATATTCCTTTCTGCTAGTAACCACAGGGAAGCTCTTAGTTCCTTGTATCAGGCTTCTCAAAAATCTCTTTTTCCAAGCTCTGCCATAGAAAGATGAAGTGTCATTTGAAGTTTCAAAAAGGAAAAAAAAAAAAAAGAAAAAAAGTTTATTTTAATTTGGTAATATTTACTCTTTCCTGAAAATTTACATTAATTGTTCAGTTTTTATTATTTCTGCATCACTCTGAATAGAGTATTTCTGTTCTCAACTTATTGGTGACCTTACCCTTACTCCATCTTCTATTTTGCCAGCTTGATACTGCTAAGTTCAGAAATAACTGGGTGCTACTGTCCAATCTCAGATCAATACTCTGGTGGAGGCAATAAAATTTACCACTGTTGTAGCACCTCTAGGAGTTTTTTACCAATCAACTAATAGCACTGAAAAGTTACAACATTTGAAAAATCCAAGAGAAATTGTAAAGAAATTGGCTCTTGCAGGAAAAAATCTGTAACTCATGGCAAAGTCTTTTTGTCATCCAAAGTATAGGATAACAGAATTTAAATGATCATCTAGGTTACACCTAGATGCATTCACGTTAACAGTTCATTTCACAGGGGTGGACATGCAATCTTTGTATGGACACTGGTTTTAAGTTGGTTCCTGTGTGAAAAATACAGTGCAGGAAAAGGAGTTGGGAGACAATGACAGTCTGTAGCTCATCAAATATTTATATTTTTCAAAACTACAAAACCAGTGATTCACCCTATGGTACATCAGAAAAGAGCTGGGGCTTGGCTTGTTGCACCTTCCAGGCAGTAAGTGGATGCCAGCAGGAATCAGCAGTGGGGGAGAGCTTCTGAGCATGCCTAGTGGAGAGGCTTATTGTTTTCAAAGCCCAGTTTCTATCTTGAGAGAAGGAGGGAGCTGAGTTGTGCTGCATCACTCTCCTTGCAATCTGTTCTGGCACAACTCCCTGTGCTGTGTGAGGGAGTTCAGCCATCCTCCAGCATTGCCTTCAGATAAGAGATAGGACTAATGGAGTCTGAGGACTCAAAGCACTACAGCAAAAGAAGTGAAAATGCTGGTGAGTTTTTAGGAGGCAAAGAAATGGAATTTTGTAATAGACAGTATTCTGTTTTGTACAAGACTGATGCTGTAAGAATGCAATACTTACCTATTTTCATAACAAAGTATGCATTAGAAGTCTCAAGGCCCCCCATTTTTCTGGTCCAGATAAAACACAAGGAAAACAAAAAATGCAAATGAAATCTTGAATGCTGCTGTTTGAGAAAAACAATTTTCCTTACCTACATCAAAGAGACTACTGTCTAGCTGAGCTGATGGTTAGCTTTGCTTTATCATCACTGCTGACCCTTCAGTTGGATGGGGTCCTAGTGCTAAAAGCCTGAAACTTCCAGAGAAGGAGCACATTTGGCAGCAGTTGCTGATGGTACAGCACCTTTCAAGACAACTTGCTTATAAGTAATCAAAGTGGAAATTTCTTCAGAGCCAGGTGGTACACACTATGTTTGTCTTCTGCAGCCAGCTACAGAGCTCTGGTTTTAAATCAGCTTTTAAGTCCACCACACCACCAAGGAGAGTAGCACAACAGGAAAATCTTAATTTGTCTTTTTTTTCCAACCCATTCTCGTATTATGTTTAATGGAAAACTTCATGGATAGCACTTTCCCTTAGGGTTACAACAGCGAATTAAAACTAGAAAGCAGGGCGTTTTGTCTGTGCTCTCCAGTGTTACACATTGTGGCAAACGTTTTGATAACCGAGAGAAGTCTCTTTGGGCTGGCAACAGTGTAGTTGCAGGCTGCATTTCTTTTAAGCTGTCAGGGAAGCAAGAAGCAGCGTAGCTCATGACAGATCTAAAGCTGGGAAAAGGAGAATTGTGATCGGTCCACTTACCTTGTCCAGCTCTGCTCTTGGAAACATGGTTTGTAAACCTCTGGTGACAGTATTTCTATAGAGATGATGCCCTTTGCTGTTTACCCTTTCACTTTGCTGTCAGCAACTTCCATGAATGAAGTTTGCCCAAAGATTTCTGCTAAGTGTCTTCTTTAAGATGGAGATTCTATGTGGCATTTAAATATACATTCAGACACCTTCCTTACTAAATGTTACACAGAAGTTTTCCAGGTTTATGATTTCCTAAACATCTTCTATAGGTTTTTCCCTCACACGACTGATTGAAATGACAGATTAATATTGTACACCTTCAACCTGTGTATGGGCTCACAAACTCTATGCCTGCATCACTGACCTACTTTTATTGCAGCCCAGATATTGATCAGTTATCCCAAATTTTTATTTTTTTATTTTATGGTCACAGGGGAGAAATCAAATTGCAGCTTCTGTTCACCATGTGGTCCCTCTGCCGTAATCCACCTGGCCAAGGCTTGTGCAAGAGAAAGCCATTGTTAGCCAGCACCAAATCTGGCCTACCAGTCAGCCAGGCAACTGAAATTACCACTGCATGTTACAAATTCCCTTTTGTGTTAGAGAAAATGGCAAAGACTTGTGCAATTTGAGCTCTCTTTCCAGATGGGTTTCAAAGAGCGTGGGACTGTCATGATCACAGTGTCTCTCTGAATTTTGTGTTAATGCATTTTCTGAATTTGCAGTCTGAAATGTTGAGAACGACGTTCCAGAGGCAACACTCAAGGCAAAACTGCTTAAAGGTCTTTCACTTATTAAGAACAGAAAATCAATTTTCCTTCAAACGCCTCATTGGACAGTTTAGATGAAACTCAGCAGTAAAACCACTGAACAAGTGACAAAGTGTTTATGCTCTTCAGTTCAGTTACTGCCCTAGTTACAGCCAGGACAGGGTTAACTTTTGCAGTAGCCAGGAGAGGTCACGTCTAGGACTTGGGGGTTATTCTAGACCACTTCACACCATTGCCAGGGCAGGGGAAAGGAACTCTCTTCTGAAGAGAAGGGGTTCTTTCCTGCCCAGGAAGCATGGCAGAGGAACAGTGGGGTAACGCTGGCTCTGAGCCAGAGGGAGTAGTTGAGTGGCACTGGATAAGAGTTGGGTGGAGCAGTCAAGGTGGTGTGGCTGTGGTCAGGTCAAGCTCTGCAGTGAGCATTTTGCAACTGAATCACTCTCTCTTTTGTAGACTTTTATTATTAATATTGTTGCTGTCGGTGTTTGTTTTCTTATCTCGTTTCTGTTTCCAGTAAATGGTTCTTATCTCAACCCTTTACCTATTTTGCCTCCAATTCTCCTCTTCATCCGGTGCAGGGGGAGGAGGAGGAAGGGGAGCAAGCAAGAAGCAAAATGGTTTGGAGAGTCTCAGTGGAAGCACTAAACTGGGGAGTCCCATCAGGATGTGTACCAATGACACTCAGTATTTTCTAAGAAGCAATGAATTGTCATCAACTGAGCAAGCAAAACTACTTCAGCCTTCATGCAAAACTAGTAACACAATTACTTTCTATATACAACACAAAATTTAACATGATAAGCTTAAATTATTTTTTTCAAGTAACTTTTTTTGGCATCTGATTTAGTGTCCTGAATGGTTCAGCATATTCCGCTCCTACTCTAACAAGTGGAGAAAAAGGGATGCTCCTGCACTGTGCTTCTCACAGCACCCCAGTTAGGCTTTTGCTCTCAACACCACCTCCTCTCCTGAAAACACAGGAAACAGAAATTAGGAAAGATTTATTGTGAGTATATAAAAAAAATTCTTTCCTAATTAGAGACACAGGTTTAGTGTTTTTCTCAGAGAACATGACTACTCCAAATACTCATGGTGTATTTTCAAAGTTAACTTGTCATGGCTATGGTTGGGAAATCCCAGTATGTTCATTACCTAATGTACATGTATGCAATGTTAAGTAGCAGTAAAAAATGGACAGATCATTTTTTGTGTTCCTAAGGTTGCAATGAAGACAAAAAATGAAGTTATTGTGGTCTGGACTAGAGAAATACTACAAATCATAACCTGGCAGTATCTTGAAGCTGCAAAACCACCACATGAGAATTATCATCCCAGTAAAACAACTGTGATTTTTTGCTGTGACTTCATCATGCCCCAGGTTAGTTCCAGTGTGAGCAAAGTCTGGGAAAGGTACACAAATAAATTTGAAAATCAAAGCAATAATCGATTCAACTGGACATCAGAGGATGAAGTATCTGGACTGAGGATATCCCATTTTTTGGAAATGTAAGCTTTTAAGATAGTTTAAATAATTTGACTGAAAAAAAAATTATTTAAAAAAGAGACTAGAAGCTATTCAGATAAATTTACACGTATTTATAGCTGTGAAATGTTAAGCACACTTGCACATATGGCTCATGCAGACCATATTCCTTAGGCATACCCTATGCCTATATGATGATGCTGCTTTTTTCTTCCCCTTCCTCCTGAAACCTGAAACACCTGCAACCAGTCTTAGCTTATAACAACACCCACAGCTGCATTTGGGGCTCTGCCTGCTGACTAAGAGCCTGTTGTTAAGCCTCAGGCCATGTGTTTAGCTCCATCAGTCATTAAGGCAGCAGCAATATTCACCCCTGGTCATTATCATTTAACTCAATATCAGTTTAGTTACTCAGGAGATGAAATCTTACTAGCGTGATTAGTGTGCGATAACTGCAGATCTGCAAGCCCATCAGACCATTTCCTAATGCTATCCACTGTAGGTGTAAAAATAATTCTTCCAGGTGGTTCAGAGTAGTTGGCTGTGTGCCTAACAACTCACAGAAGCATTGTGGGATTGCATAATAAAATACTACTTGTCAGGTAGTATTTTAATTATTGTTATCAGCTTCCACTATTCAGTAAACTGGGGGTACTGCATAATGACTTTATACTAAGCCAGAGGCATTGTATCACAAGTATAAAGAGAACTCTGCTGCTATATTTTACTGGATATGCTATTATACCAACAGAGTAAACTTGTTACTCCCTCAGGAAAACATAAAAACCCTGAGTTTAAGGCAGACTTTTCTTCAGCGTACCTGGATCTTAAAGACTGTGCGAATGATAAACTCTCAATATGATAAACTTGTTTTGCTAATATTATCACAGCTTGCTTATAATTTATCTGGAGAAAGGTAAAATGACCCCTCAAGTTAGGAGAATATAAAAGGAGGATGATCATCCTCTAATTTTTCATAATTTCACATTCACTCCCTTGCATATGGAAATCTCCCTGCTTTTTCAATCAATGACATCAAGATAAATAAATGCTTAAGGTAAAGATCCTCAAACAACTAGCAGAAAATTCCTTAAAATCAAGATATACATGTAGGAAATTGAGCAGAAGAAAATTAATGTAAACAAAAACCCAATGAAGAAACATTTCTTTCTTTGCTGTTCTTGAAGAATTTATATCCACCTTTTCAAATAGCTTTCCAAAGCCAAGAAAGTCTGTGGTTTATAAATGAAAAAACAGAAGAACGGTGAAGGCCAAATATATGGTTTAATATAAATACAGCTTTGCGACAAAGGTAAAACACATGGTTTCCCTTGGCAGGTGGGCTCCTTTCATTCTTTGAGAAATATTTAAGCTTACACTGCAGACTAAAATAATATTTTATTAATTTTTACTGCCAATAACAGCAGAGAACAAATTCAGTTCTTGGAAGATTAGCCAGTTTTATTCTGGTTTATTTATCATAAAGAGAAGTGTTAATTAAATACTCAGTGCAAAATATCACTATAGATGCATCAACCCAAAATAGCCCAGGTTGGCTTTCAGTATTTATTAGATTCTGGTGTATGTTTTCTGGCTCATGCTCAGGAAAAAAAACAACAAAACAACAACAAGGAAAACAACAAAACAGAACAAAACAAAACAAAAAAACCCCCACAAACCAAATTTAAAAAAAAAACAACAAAAAACCCCAACCCCAAAAAACACAACAAAAACAACAAAATAAACAAATCCCCAAAACCACAACCAACGAACCAACCAACAACAAAAAAACCAAGCAATACAGAACAAAAACCCTAGGACAAAATTTTAAATGGGAATTCATGCTGAAGACATTGAAAAACAATTCTCATGGAATGAAAATATTAGTGGCTACCCTGGTCAGACAGCTAGGCAGCACCAATTTGGAGATGCGTTAGACACCTGTCATTAGTCCTTCTGGACTTGCTGCTGCTGCAATAGTGGATGCACAGGCCAAGCCACCAGTGGCACAATGCAGAGACAGAGGGAGGCAGGGGTCTGCAAGCAATTTTGAGAAATTTCTCCTGAAAGATGTGCAATTCATGAAGACCACAGTGCACTCAGTCCAGAAGTGCTTACTCACAAGAGCATCCCCATCAGCTTTTGGCCCTGGACCCAGAGTGTGTTGGCACTGCTTGAGGAGATGCTGACGGGCAGCGTGCTGTACAGCAATCCTGTGACACGATGCCATGCCCTTGCTTTGGACAGCCAGTTCTGTTGGCCACAGCAGGGGCTTCTGTCTCCTTTGTAGGTGCATGGGAAATTTTGGGTGCCCTCTCAGTGCTGACTGCACGGCCAGTGCTCTGCTCCATGGGGAACACAGACAACCACAGATGGAAGAAATGATTCTGCTTGTTGGAGGGGATGCCAATGCACATCTTGACTCACCTTTTGTGCAATGCCCTGGGTTTTGCAGGGCTGGGGGGGAGTTGTGCCAGAACCAACCTTCTTCCTCTTCTTCCCCAAATGATGAATTCCTACACTGTTACTTGCAAGAAATATGCATGGGAAGAGAAGTGATCATATTTCATGTTTGCTCCAATAGCTACTGTATCTGTCCAAGTCTCTCCCTGCAACATCTCATCCTTTATTTTTGTAATTTCTTTCCAATTTCATTTGACAATATCATGGCCCTCTTGCTAGTCACCTCTTTGCTCATACTCTACTTTTCCTCCAGTGCCAACAGCCTGAAAGGAGGTACTAATTTATGTTTTAACATGAAGTTGCACAGCATCTGGGGCATCTTTTTCAGCCAAAATAAACATGACTCTTTCTTGATTTCATGTTGTTCTTATTTAGAAACTTTTCCTCCTAAAAATATTTCACAGCCTTGATATTTACCCCTGTGGTGGTTTTGGCAGGGATGGAGTTAATTCTTTTTCTCAGTAGCTGCTATGGGGCTGTGTTGTGGATTTGTGCTGAAAACGGTGTTGACAATGTAGAGATATTTCCATTATTGCTGAGTAGTGCTTTCTGCCTTTTCAGCTCCTCTCACAAGATCGCACCAGTGAGGGGGCTGGGATGTACAAGGTGTTGCTGTTTCTTGCTTTTACCCTTCCAGTTCTCTTCCCCATCATGCTGGTGAGGGAGGAAAGAGGAATGAGCAGGTGTGTGGGGCTTTGGGCTTTGTTCCCAGCTAGGGTGAAACCTGACATAGAACACTGTGCAAAGAACACTGATGAAGTAATAATAAAATGGACAGGGAGTTATTTTCCTCCCAATAATATTTTCTGAAGGCTAGGTATTGGTTTTCTGCCTGTTTTTTGAGGTTTTTTTTAAGGATGATCAGGGTTGATGGTAAGTTAGGAGGCTAGAATGGCAGTCTGGCTCCAAACGGGATTGCTGGCAGGCAAAGCCCATGTTCTGCTGGCATCCAGCTATAGGTCATAGGGATTTGCTTGAGTGCTTCCTCTCAGTGATGATAAAATCTGAATTCAGTTCTGTTGACTGAACGTACTCAATACAAATTCTCCAAAGAAAACATACAGAGCTTGTGGTAAGAATATCCAGATAAATAAAACTGTTTCCTCAATTTATTAGTAAACCTATTTCCTATTACTGAGTCAACACGTTGTGGTTCGCAGAACTGGGATTTTCTCAGGGAAATATGGAAAAACAGTTCTGACCATGTATTGCCAAAATACAGTGTCTTTGTATTACTCAGAAACAGAGATTACATTCTATCTATGCAATTTATATCCATGACTTTGCTTGGAAAGGATATATCATTCATGCCTTCTCACAAAACTGAGTCCAATGGCACTTTGTGTTATCCCAGAAATAGCAACATTTCTGTGCTGCTGTGGAAAAAGATATTCCTGCATGTAAAAAAGTAGTATTTCCAGTATTACTGGGAGGAGAAAGAGGTTTTTCTTGTATCATTTATGTGATATACAAGTATATACTATTGTTCCACATAACAATATAATAACTGCTATCTCAAAAGTATGCCTGCAGGATGACTGCAGTAAAGTAAGTCAGGCTAATACAGATCTTGCCTTCCTCGAGCTTTGAAGAATTACTGTACACTTTGAAATTTGGAATTCAAAATGGTTTTGGAACCAGCATAAGGAGAAGTTGGAAAAAACCTCACAATTAAAGAAGTTCAAGCTATCTTAGGGAAAATTGAATGGAATATTGAATAGAATCACAGGATAACCTAACTTGGAAAGGGCCCACAAGAATCATTGAACCCAACTCCTGACCTGCACAGGACAACTCGAAAAACCAGATTATGAATATTTGGAAAAGAACATTTAAAAAAATGCTTTTTTTCTGCATTTTGTAATGTACTTGGTCATGGATATGTATTCTTGCATTGGAAATCATACTTTTCAACAACAGATCTAACACTGTTGCTCTACTGCCTTTACAAATAATGAGAAAGAACAGAATTTCTCTGTATTCCCAAAACATAACACCACTCTAGAATTACCCAAAGAAGGCATAATACAATTTCTGGAAAGAAAGTTGCATTATAACCTGACAAAAAATCAGGACGACTTTCAGGAGGACATCATGGCAGACCTTGTCTATCCCATAGCACAGTTACAGCTCCACAAGGACTCTTGGGGCACTACCACGACAGGTCTAAAAGGCACGCCCTTGGGCACAAAGTAAACACTGATGGTGAACCCTTTTATCAGCATGCTCAGTGGTGGTGGTTTCTGCCCACTCCTTAAAGAGGGGCCTTTTAGTAAAATGCTCATTTTACTGAGCTCTCTGGGCACCCCTGCTGTATGCCCTCCACTCAGGCCTTTCAGTAAATTCTGCAGTGCAACTCTTAGTCAGCACATCCTAACCGACTGCAAAATACCAATGACTAGGAATGGCTTATTAATTTAAAGAGCACCCTTAAATCATCTTTGCTTTGTGTCAGCCTATTGGAGTGCCTGGGGCGGATAAATAAATAAAAACAGAAAACAAAGGGAAACAAAAATGCAAACAAAAAAGTCAAAATGATGCTGCAAAATTGTACAGATAGTAACACTGCTATTAAGCTGAAATAATAAAGTGCACAAAAGGGGAAAGGAACCAGATGGTCAGTCATGTAGGTGGTCTGAGTGAACAACTCTGGAATTTGTTTTGAGATACATATAAAATTAAGTTAACCATTTCTATCATTTTATGCTCTTTGTGTATCAAGTTCTATTGAAAAACTATGAGGCTTTGTGGTAATTGAAACACTTAAAAGATGGGATGATTGTAACAGTAAGACTAAAGGCTACATCAGTGGAACAGCTAGTCCTTCAATAGGAATTAAAACCCTGACAAACTCATCTCCTGCAACCCTAACTATATCCCGCATCAACAGACCATTCACTCTCTTGTTTAGAAGGGTTGACAACCGAGCCCTAAGCCCAAAGGATGCTCAATCTACTTTGTCTTACCATTGTTTTTGCAGCCAATGATGTTTTAATTATCCACCCAGCTTTGCAGTACAATGGGTACCATTGCCTTCAATGCTTTTATTATCATTTATTGCTGAATTTTAAGCATCATCCTAATTAGTAAACATGATCTAATTACTTAAAACTGCTGTATTTTTCCTCCAACAGTAGAGAAGCAATCATTTTATTTTCATGAAAAGCTACATGTTCTTTTCATAGCAAATGTCAGGATAAAATTATGCAAAATAATTATTTTTAATTTGTCTCTTTTTAATACGCCAGTGGAAAATCTTTTTCTTTTCATTTAACTCTCATTGCAGTTGAATAAAGTACTTTTTTTCTTTTTTTAATTCTTATTTTTTTCCACTAAAGAAAAAGAGGGAAATTACTCTGATAAAAAATAATTTATTTTTCCACTGGGAGCTAAGGCAAAATGTTACATGGTGTTATTTTTCTCTCACTTCAAGACAGAAAGCTAAAAGTGAGAGAAAATGTTATTTTTAAAAGCAATAGTGTTGCTTTCTTCACTTTTTTTTTTTTTTATATTTAAATTCTCCTTTTCTGTGAAGAAAATGGAAAGAGTGGGAAACAGATGAAATACCTATTGAAATGGATATTTCACCTTAAGCAAATAAAAGCTTTCTCTCCTTTGCAATTTAAAAAGTAATCATTAAAATTGAAGTCATATATTTGAAATACCTGAAATGAATACCGGTCAAGTAATTTTTATTTTCCATGTAGTTAAAGCCTGACATCCCAAAACATGAAGTATTTCCTGAGATTCTTTCATGGAGTCCAAGTCTGTCTGCTCATGCAGGTACAGCTCTCTGGTGACCCTGGCTATTGCCATGTCACTGCCGCAGCAGGACCTCCTCTGACAGTGCCAGCTTGAGGATGCTAGAGATGAAGATGTTTCCTGCCTAAAAAGTGGAGGAAGGCAGGAGGAGTTGTCTTCATGAACCACATGCCCAAGTGTTGGCAGGGAAGGGCTCATGACTAATCACACCACGGCCAGCAGCTGCAGGCTGACACTTCTGCTCTGCTGGGGTCAGGGTGACATGCTGACTCTCCCACTGCACCTGCTGCTGCTGCTGCTGCTGCATGCTCTGCTGAGTTGGCCCGAAGGAACAACACATGGAGGAGACTCCCTTCCTGGGAGGTAAAGGCTGGACCACAAGGGGATGGTAGAGCTTCTGATTGCTGGAAATGGGAGCTGAGGTGGAGTGGGGGTACTGAGAAGGATGGTCACATTGAGAAGGCATCAGATAAGGTACAAAATGTTACAGGTATTATCTGCTATAGTATTGGTTGCATATTCTTGACTTCATCATGCACCAGAAGTATCCAAGAATGATGGTGGTCTCCATCCATGGAGATATCCAAACCCTACTTGAACACATCTCTCAGAAACCTACTCTAGGTGGCCCTGCTTGAGGAGGGGAATTAGATAAAATAACTTTCAGAGGCCTAACCAGCCAGTGAATCTGTCACCTCATGTCTAGGCAGGCAAACCTCTGTCTCTAGAAATTAGGCCTTCCTGTCTATATATCCTTAGGAAATCCTACCCACCTGAGGAATGCCCTTCATTGTACAATCCTCAGACTGGCATTTCTCTCAATGAAGACAGTCTTCTGAGACACTTCAGTTTCAGTAAAGTTCTTAAATTCAAAAAAATCACAACACATCCTGAGTTGGAAGGGATCCATGAGGATCACAGAAGTCCAAATCCTGGCCCTGCCCAGGATACCCCAAGAATCACATCATGTACCTTCTTCAACTCTTTCAGGCTCGATGCTGTGACCACTTCCCTGGGGAGCCTCTACCAGTGCCCAACCACCCTCTGGGTGAAGACCCTTTTTCAAATACCTAGCCTAAACCTCCCCTGACACAACTCCAGGCCGTTCCCTCAGGTGCTGTCACTGTCACCACAGAAGAAATCAGTGCCTGCCCCTGCTCTTCCCCTCAAAAGGAGGCTCTAACTGCTGTAAGGTCTTCCCTCAGTCTCCTCCATGCTGAACAAGCTAAATTGCCTCAGCTGCTCCGCGGGGCTTCCCGTTTAGGCCCTTTATCATCCTCATGGCCCTCCTTTGGACACTCCCCAATAGCTTCACATCTCACACCGTGGCACCCAGAGCTGTCCCCAGCACTCGAGGTGAGGCTGCCCCAGAGCAGAGCAGAGCAGAGCAGGACAATCCCCTCCCTTGCCTGGCTGATGCTGTGCCTGATGTCCCCAGGACACGGGTGGCCCTCCTGGCTGCCAGGGCACCGCTGGTTCATATGCAACCTCAGGTCCCTCTTCACCGTGCTACTCTCCACTCTTTTGTTGTCAAGTCTATATGTCAATTGCTTCTGTGGTCTGAAGCAATCCACATGGATATGTATTTCTTTTATGCTAGTCATGACACTTGACCTGAGACAAAGGGCCAGCCTAAAGGCTTGAATATCACTGAAACTTCATTTAAAATTTTAAGTTTGGACTTGAGTGAAACTTGAATATTAGTGGGTAACAAATGGCATTTAAAAAACTTAATATCTAAAAAATACAGCTTTACATATAATATTTGACACAATATTTGAATATTTGACATATTCATTTGTGGGACTCCAGTTAGATATTGAACACAATAAAACAACAAAATCAAACCAAAACAACCAAAAGCAGACAGGTGCAGATCTCAATCATTGTCTCTTTGAAACAGGAAGATGTATTCTATAGTCCATGAATGTTGTTTCTTCCACGGAAGGGGCATATCTATGTGAATTAGCTAGTATCACTCTCAAAAAAAAGAGAGGGTCACAGGACACTAAGTTTTATGCAGCGTATCTCCACATTTCACTCAGCAGTGGACCTGATGCTCCATATTGTAGAATATAAATTAGTTTCCAGATAGGAAAAGATGGTGACAAACAAATCTACCTGACTGAGATACTGACAGGGCAAGTCAGAGTGTGAACAGTGGCTATGGAGCTGAGATCCTGCAGCTTCCTCAGAGATAAGGAGGATAAAGCCCCTTTCTTGTCTACCTTCCATCTCAGATGATGCTGCATATGCTTGTGAATAGACAAGGCCAGAGGTCAGCATCCTTTGCAGAGTTTAGCACAAGACTGTTTTTTTCTAAAGACAACCTCTTGTCCTTAGGGTTTTAATGAGTGACACGTCACCTATTACAAGATAGGTGACTGTAACAGTCTTTTATCATACCACGTTCTAACTGCATATTATTTTACAGGGCAGTATAAAATAGAGGACTACCTGAGCAGTCTATTTTAAATGTAACTGTATTACCTACCTGTATGTAAGCATTTTATTCTCTGATATAATGCACTCTTTTCAGCTCTTACTTTTCAAATTCACAGGCATCTTTCCAGCTATGGATGTTTCCATTTTTCCTTAAAATAAGAAAGTGCTTAAAAGCACAATGACTTTTGAGTATTGGTGTGCATTTCTCTATCACATTTAACCTGCTGTGCTTGTGAGGCTAGTAATTGTTTTACCTTTATGTCCAGGAACCAGTATCTGTCTATTCTGCAACCAGTTGATAAGTTGGCAACTTGCCCCTTGGCAAGCCCCTTCCATGCTTGAGAGTCTAGCTGCTTTTGTTGGTGATTGAAATAAAGGCATATCCCAAAACTACAGATTGCAGTCATGGAAGCCTGAAGCTGGCTTTCTCCAGTGGGCACCACGAGACAAGACTTGAGGGTATCTATAATGATAATAAACTATTAGGAAGGCGGTCATATTGGAAAAGGTCACAGGGCATGGACATTACTTCTAAGTAGGCATCTCTACCATCTCATCAAAACCGACAGGATTAGCAAGGAAACAGCAAAGTCACAGTGGGGCCCAGATGAACAGGAGTATCTGTGGATGCTAAACGCAAAAGCAAGCAGGGAACAGAGCCTGTGTGAAACAAGTCTCACAGGCTTCTCGTTCTGGCCTGAGAAAGCATAAGAATCCAAACAGTCTTTGGTAAAGGACAACAATCCTAGCAGGTGGTGTTTCGGAAACAGTCAAGGGGTAGTGTTCCACTTAACCAATGATGGTGATGTGTTGCTTTAATGACCAATGAGAGTTTTACCTCTTGGACTTTCTCAAACATGTCTATAAAAGAAGATTAAGAGTAATAAACCTTTCTCTCTTGGACAATGAAGCTAAAGGAGTCAGTGTCTTGCTTATCATTGTTCCTAATATAGTGCAACAGGTATCCAAAGAGCAACACTCTGCACCTCTGAATACCTTGCAAACCTTAAAACTGCTCCTAGTTCTTTTGAATCTATGTCATTGTATTTGTTCTATCAGCAGTGTCAGCCCTAGTGAAGAATGAGCACTGCTGCTCTTTACCATCGTGTCATCTCAGCCACCTGATATGGCTGTGAAAACACTTGTCTGCACTCTGCAGCGTTCAGGAAGTCTACTTTGGATGCAACATCCAAACACACCATAGTGTGTAAGCCAAGACTTTGAGAGCTGTACTTATGCAGAGGAGCTACTCATATCAAGACCACTGGGTGCTACAGACAGATACAACACCATAGACTAGCACTTAAAACAATCCTGTTCTAACCTTTATGGGTTGAAACTGTAGCCTCTAGGCTAGTAAGACAAAACAAGTCTTCATAGTGACAACCTGAAATACATGAGAATTACTCCACTGTGCCCTGGAACAAAACACAAAGAAGACAAGGCTGATGTAATGGTTCATCCAGGCAAGTATTCTGTTCCTGGGGAGTAGGCAGAGAATCTGCACACCCAGCACTGTAAGAAGCTGCAGACAGAGGAAGTATCTTCTCAGTCAGGGACAAGAGGTTATCTTAAAAAACAGGCTATAAAAGTTGATATCCTTTCCCATGTCACAGTGAAAATTATCCCACATTACTTGAGCCATATAAACAAGAGGCTTAGTGTAAACAAGTGTCTTGCTTATGTCAGAAAAGTGACATAAGAAAAGTGAGAGGAACATCTCACACAGATTTGACTTATCTATCCCACATTAGGAGAGACTAATACGATTTTTAGAGGTGGTTATCACTGAGTATCGGGGTGGAGATACTAACATGTGTGAAAAGAGAAATGAAACCTTTGGTTCTTTCATTGTAGAAGTTTTCTGCTATCATTGCTCCCTGGATTTCCTTGAGCCTGGTCAAAATTACTTACCAAAGCCCTTTGAACTCGTACAGCTTTGAATAAGCTAAGAATACCGTTTTCAGGACATTGTCCAAAACCAGCGTTTTTCTGGTGTCATATATCCATGGGCATTGAATATGTGCAGAAAGGCCAAGTGTGAAGTATCTCATTAAACGAACTGCTTTCAAATTTAAAAATTTGCAAGAATATTTAGATTGCTGGGTGAGGGTGTGTGCTTTCTTGAGTATGACTCAAATTTTGCTGCAGTGCTACAGCAAAATGTAGGAGAGGACAATTGGCTTTAGGCAGTGGCACTGCTTTTTCATACACGTCTGGAGTGCTGCTAGAGCTCCCATGCCGGCTTTCCCACACGAGCTCGCCAGGTCTGCCAGGCCATCACCTGCGGCTCCTCATCGCCCTGCTTCAAGGTTCAAGGCCGGGACCCGAGCCTGGCCTCGGGGTGACCGGCCGGCAGGGTGACGCCCCGAACGGGCACGGGGAGCAAGGGACGCGAGGGGCGCCGGCTCTGGGGTCCGGCGGCCGGGCGGGAGCCAGGCGTGGGGCGCACCCCTTGGCGTCCCCTCGGGGCGTTGTTCGCCCCCCGCGTCCTTCCTGCTTCCGGGGGCCGCCGCGGGGAGGATTTGCCGCAGATGACATCAGCTGTGGATGCTGGAAAGGCGGCGGCGGCGCGGAGGATGCGCCGGCTCCCCCCCTTCCTCCTCCTCCTCCTCACCAGGTCCCTGCCCTGCACCGTCTCCGTATAAAAGCGCCGCCGCCTCCCCACCCGCCCTCACTCCCTCCTTGCCGCCTGCGGAGCCGCCGCCGAGCGGCCCCTCTGCGCTCAGCGCCCCGGAGCCGCGGGGCGGAGGCGATGGCCACCGTAGTGGTGGAAGTGGACTCGGAGCCCTCCTGCAGCATCCCCAACCCGACCTCCACCTCGCCTAGTCTCTCCCACCGCTTCCTAGACAGCAAGTTTTACCTGCTGGTGGTCATCGGCGAGCTGGTGACCGAGGAGCACCTGCGGCGGGCTATCGCCAATATCGAGCGAGGTGAGGCGGCGGGAGCCGGGGCGCCGCGGGCAGCGCCGCGACACCCCCGCCGGCGCCCTGCCCCTCCCTGGGCGCGGCCGGGAGCCGGGCTTGTCCCCCGACACCCATCCCGCCGAGACGCGGTCTTCGGCTCTTTATTCCCCGGGGGGTCCCGCCGCAATCGCCCACGCACTCACCTTCCCCGGGGCGCGGGCGCTGCGGAGCGGGGCTGCCGAGAGCCGCAGCGAGCCCCCTCCCCGCCATGGCTGGGCGGAGGGGCCGGCTCGGGAGCGCAGCGCCCGCCGCCGAGCCCGTCTGCCCGGAGACACCGGCGGGTGGGCGTGGCACGGTCCGCACTGCGGTCCCGGTGGCAGCCCGGGGCGGACAAAGGGCGGCCGGGGATGGGGTGGATGGGCTGGGCGGGCTGGGCTGCGGCTGCGGGGCGGCTGGCGCCCGCAGTCCCCCGTGCCCCACCGCCACGCCGAGCCGGCGGGGCTCGGGGCGTTTTCCCTCTCGGCGGCAGAGGCTGCGCGGGCGGGAGCGCAGCCGCGCCTTTGTGTCTAACTTTGGGCGCTGGGACTTTTCTGTCGTCTGGAGAATTTTTCAGAACCCAAGTTCTATATACGCGTGTATATATATATATATTCCAATATATATATATTCCAATAAAGAAAACCCATATAAGTAACTCTGTTACCCGAGTGCTCAGCCTCCTTATTGTCCGACTGCGGGCTGCTCTGACTCGGCATTTATTTGTCCTTTTCTTAAAACGGCGATGCAGGGTGGTGTTGCAAGTGAAGTGACAGTTTTATAAGTTTTCGTTGTGGCTTCTGATACAATAGATTGCAGTGTATATGCGGAGAGGGGAAAAGAAAAAACAAAACAACAAGCTGTTGCGGTGTTAGTGGAATAAAGCACAAAAGAAAATTATTGCCGGACCTTACAGTTAGTTAAACTCAGTTGATTCCTGATTTTATAACATGTATTTTTTGTTCTGGGCTGGTGAAAACAAAGATTTCAGGAACTGCCATTGTTAAGAGTGGAGAAGAGATCCCGGAACGGGGAATCGGTAGCAGCCTTGTCATGTAGGTGTGGTTCAGCAGTCCAGCTAGGACTTCGTCTGCCTCTATTGTTGCTTTCTCAACCATTGTTGCTTTAGTTGGCTATTTCTCTGAATTCTTTTTCATTACTGTTTGAGGTAAAAGGCATCCTCATCTCAGCTAACCAGTTTCATCATAACCTGTTCGTCTTTATTGCTACCATTGTCTCTTGGGGAGAGCTACTGAGGCAGGTGCTTTGTCATTCAGAGCTTCTTCAGCATTGCACGTCCTTAACTCTATCTAATTTTCAGTTGTGTTAGAAGAGAACTGGCTGCATTTTAATTAAATTGGCAGAGGTTATAAAGGAAATTGGTAAGATTTCTTCCCTCAAGACAGCTAATACCCTTCCTCTGAAGAAAGGCTCTTCAGTCTCTTCTTGAATGTCCTATTGTACAGTTGCTACTGCATAGCTCAGTTGCTGCTACCTCCTGCCACTAAGCATAACACCCACTTACAGCTTTAGGTGTTCAGAGGAAGTGTTTTGGCCTTTTAATTGATCATTTTGGATAATAAATCACCTTGCTGCTTCTAGTATCAGACCATCTGATTGATGGATTTGCTTGCTAAGAAAACTGCTTGGTGAAATTTTGAGGTGCATTGTTCTGGATGAATACAGTGGGAGTCTGACGCTTTATCTATGTGAGGCAATTAGGGGCTCAGGTAATATTTTTCTCTTTGGAAAATCTTCTGTAGTCTGGAAAAAAACCCACTTCTTGCTGCCTTTATTCTCAATAGAGCTTTAAATGCATTTTGGTTTTTGATAACCCTGTCTCACAGTCTTCTCTGGTACATCTCCTGGGTACCATCATTAAAAACTGTGGATTCATGCGCCAAACTGCAGAGCAACGTGTCAAAGAAAACATCTGCTGATAACACATCAGTGGCGTGATGCTACGCAACCTGGTGGAATGCAGAGTCATTTCTTAATATATGGGAAGGGAATGGTGTGGCAAGATGCATTTTCAGTAATTACATTTTGGATGTGACTTTGCCAAGGGGGCAATCCTCCAACCCACCATCCACCAAAAGAGAAGAGAGGAGTGAAGAGAAAGCTTCAAGATTTTTCCACTGATTTAGCAGATGCTACTGGGTGTGCCCTGCCTGCTGTCTGATTAGTCTTGTGTCTAGTGACATTGCACTCCTAAGACTGCAGAAAGAAAGAAATAGCTCCAGTTCAGCCATGTTTACAGCAGTTACGTCCACACTGCTAATCCATCATTGGATTGACCTTGGATTTTAATTCTACGTTTATCTTTGTTCCACCCAAACCTGATTTAGCGATATCATTCATTTAATACATTTTGCTACTCTATAATACACATGCATAATTTTTGCATCCAGATTGCTGAATCATGCAGTTGCAAATTTTGGATAGTCTACCCAAATTCCAGATTCAGTGTCTAGGACCACTGTGTGCATGTAGGCTTTTTCCCCCTTGGCTTTTTTTTTTTTTTTTTTTTTTTCTCCTCCTATTTATTTTGTGTTGAGTCCTGTATTTTGGACATTGCCTGGCTCAATCAAGCAATGACTGTGCAATCTTGACTACATCTCATCAGAATCTTATCCCTAAAGCAAATTAGGATTGCATCTAAAGCAGCTGGGGATGGTAGACGAGTCCAGTCATTAGCAGCATTGATGAATCATGGTCCATGTTGTTTAACCAACCTCCAGAAAGCATTGTAGTTTCTCTGCCCAAGCTTGGTGCCATGGGCCAGGGAGCAGTTTATCTTCAAGCTTCTTCAAGTTCAGCACTCATTCTCTCAGTGTACTTCAGCTTTGTGATCAATGTCAGTTTTAATATTTACTGTTTTCATATGTGCTCTATGTGTATGGTATTATATCATCTTGGTGTTCTTGCTCTCAAATACTCCAACACCTGGAAGATATTAAATCCTATTTAGATGTATTTGCCTGCCAAAACTTGTCCCAAAAAATGTACCATATGGCCAAGAGCTTTCTGAGAAAACAAAGTAAGGGGACTTGTAGAAGAGTCTTGCTGCTTGTGCCTCTGAACAATGATGCGTCAGTCAGGAAGTGGAGGTGGCTGGTTATAGCTCAGTTATTTTTCTCAAGTGGTAATGGAGCACACAGGCAATACTGTATTTCCAGATTTTTGTAGAGATTCAAATGGCAGCTACTTAACATGTTGGTAGCATGTTACAGTAAGCTTGCTACTGCCTTTACTTGGATGCTGACAAGGAAAAGCTATGGATGCATTCTTCTTACAGAGGCTTCAGGCAGATGTTCATATTTGCATGGAGAACCTACTCAGAGCTGCAGTGGGAGAGTGGCACTGCAGATCTGGTTTCTCTGCTGTTCCCTCTTTTCTCCTCATGCTTCATCTCTGCAACATGGCTTCTTCCAGTCTGAGTTCTGACATTTCTGCTGCCTTGAAACAGAAAATACATAGAGCATGGGAAGCGGCATTGACAGTAACATCCACAACTTGAAATCCTGACAGAGTTACCAGCAGTGTTAACTCTGGACTCGTTCTGAAGGGTTGGACACACACCTCTTCAGGCATCTTGTTGTCAAGCCCCAAAGTGGTCTAACCCAATAATTCCATGCAAAGGCATGGTCATGTCGGGAGGGGGCCACCAGACACTCCTCACCAGCAATCCATTTTATGTTTGCCAGTGCCTGGACTTACTTGCAGTGTTACTGCCAGCTCATTATTTTGAAACAAGAAGATTTTTCAGAACAATTTCAGAATAAAATTATAGAAAAATCTAAAGTGTGATTTGGGTATTTTTGGGATTTTTTTGGTTTTTTTTTTTTTTTTTTTGCTAGTTTGTTTTTTTTCTAAAATTATTCATCAAAATCTTGTGGAAGAAAACTAGAAACTTTTCTTTTGGCTGCAATGTTTTAGGGTTTTTTTTGTTTGAATTTCAGTCCTTAAAAATCTGCTTTGGAATAATACATTTTTTGGTCATATAAATGTTAAGGGTCTCACTTTATAAGTAGCTGGGGAAAAACAGTAGGGAACAGAAATAGGCAGTTTGGTTCTTAAAAAAAAAGATCAAGCACAGCATTTTCAAATCTCAGAACTAGAGTACTGACACTTCATAAATAAAATATTACTTAAATTTTAATTTAAAATATGGTATGCTTCAAAGATACTGAATGGAGAAGTCAGCAATTTAATACTTTGTATTTAAATATTAATTACAAACATGCTAGGTAATGCTGTCTTTTTCTTCTCAGAAGGGCAACATGACTGAAGTGTCCTCTGGGTGATTCACTCCTCCATTTTTGTAAACTTCTATATTGCGATTTTAAAGTCATGTCAGGGACATTGGTAACTTACTGTGAAGTGACTACTACTGCAGTTCTAAAGCTGAGGCCTTAAAAAATGGTCACCCTTTGGAAAGGCAGATTGTCTTTTTCTGATTCCTGTCAGAATCCTTCCAGATGCATTTTAAAAAATAGCTGTGTGCCTTGGAAGGAAGCAAGGCTGGGCTTGGAATTTAGAAGTATGCAAATAGCTTGAATGCAAATAGAAAAATACTTGGTTAAAACTTCCAGTTCTCATGTGTCAAGCTAGATGTGTTTTGTATTTTGAATTTTAGGAATCCGATCATGGGACACAAACTTGGTTGAATGCAACTTGGATCAAGAACTGAAACTTTTCGTGTCTCGCCATTCAGCTCGATTCTCTCCTGAAGTTCGAGGTGAGTTTAAGAGTAGAACTGCTAAATTACACTCTGAAATTGCCTGGCCCATTAGTTTTAGGGCCTTTTTAAAGTTAAGAAAACTCACTGTTTGATTGACCAGTTTCTTCACGTAGCACCAATCTAGTAGTCCAGTGACAGAAGCCCATTGTGGTAGGTAGAGAGCATACAAAACAATAACTGGGAAGGTTAGCTCTGTAGTTTGAGAGAGGCCAGAACTGATGTCACAGCTTTTGCAGAGCTGCAGTTCAGGCCCTGTGATTCTTCCCAAAGAATTTGGATTTGGTTGTCTTTCTTGGCATGAGAAGCTGAGTTATGGTGAGTCTGCCTTCACACGTGGGAACTTTCTTTGGCTTGTATGAGGAAATCAGAAATGTACAGGGCTAATAAGACTAAATCTCTTTTGCTGCCTTTTTTTCAAGCCCATTCTTCTTTAAGAGGAGTCATTCAATAAAGTGAAACATTTGTTAACCAGTTCTGTGAAGTGTAAAATTTGGGTTTGTTCTGGTTTCATGAGAATCAAGTGTTTGGTAAGTTTTCTAAGATCCCATTACTCTTGATACCATTGCTGAATGAGTGTGGATGAATTCAATCAGGTTTCTCATGTGAACATATAAGACCTTTTCAAAGTAGTAGAGGTTTCTGTCATTGGTGAAATCATTGTGGCTATGTACATGTTGAGTGCTGTCATACAGTACAACCTAGTTCTGATGAGTATTAAGAATTCCAGCTTCTGGAGCATCTCTCAAGTGGTGAAAAAGGACTGTGAAATTTTTTATCATGCTACTAAATCACTTTCCTGAGGCCAGTTGCTATACATTGTTGACAAAGAGACACTGATGCCTTGCTAGCATGACAGCAATGACCTGATGGTTTTGAATAATGTACAAAAATGACTTGTGTAACTAATTTTTTCTTCTTGCAGCATATATTAAAATAGTTTTTGCTCCATCTCCCCATACATAGAGAGAGAGTAAAGCACTGCCAGAGTTAAGAAAAAATTGTATATTTCTACAATTCTTCCTGTGGTTTCAAAACCAACATAACTTATAAAACAATACACAGCATGAAGATTTTTGAGTAAAGACATGTACCCCCTTATTTATGTAGATGTAAACTGGGGCCTAGAATATTTGTCTTGCATTTCCTTTTAAATGTCATTAAGCCAATTCAACTTCTCAGCTGAATTAAAGCTTTGCTTTACAGAGAGGGAATTTATCTTTAAGAAACGCAAAATGCAGTGTATCCCATTTTTGACATATTTGTGTTTTACTTTAAAACTTAAAGTATACAAGTTTACAAGTAAAACTTGTATGTTGCTTCTGTAGAGTAACTACTACTGCATGACTATTATTTTTACTGTCTCTTTTAGATGATCCATTGTAATACCACTGCATGAATTAAAATAAAACAAATACTTTCATATAATAAATAAGATCGTGCACCCCTTTTGCAGCAGAAAGAATGTAGACTTGTTTAGGAATTTTTCTCTGGGAATTGTGTTTTTGATTGATTTTTTCCCCCTTGTTTGTCTAGACTTTGCTGTTTAATCTGTTATTGTGTTGAATTCCAGCTTAATTGCATGTGACTGGAATTCATCAACATCTCTGACAAGCATAAATGAATGTGTTTTTCACTACTGCTCAATCTTCAAACAATAAACTGCCGAAATCTGTGTTTAAAGAGCATTAGGGGAGCCTGAAACTTGAATAAAGGCAATCTCAAGGGATAAATCTATCTGTTTTGACCAACTTCTTGGCTAAAATTTTATGGAGAAGCGCATTTGTCCCTCCAGAATCCCACTGTAGAGATCAGAAAATTATTTTAGCTTCTTTCTGCTGTTCTCTGATGCTGAATTCTGCATGAGGCTCCTTTGTATCCTCTTTGCTGTTTGGCAGAGAGAAGGCTTTTCTGTTGCCACATTATAATAAGATTTCAGAGTGTTTGATTTCTGTTACAGCACCCAAATATTAAATTTTGGGTGTTCAACCACTGAAATGATTGAGTTTGATACTAAAGAGATAATTGTAAGTAAGCATTCCTTTATGGTTCCAAACTCAGAAACTGAATTTAGGTAACCAGGTGACCTTTTTTCTAAGGGAAGTATTCATCCAAGGTGATGGGGTTGCCTGTGGAATGTAATTAAAGAACCTTTTCTTTTTTTTGGCCCTTTGAGTCTGATGTCTCTGTACAGCTCACATATAGGGACAGTTTACTCTTGAGGAAGGCTTCTGGTTTTGTCAGGTCTGACTGCTGTCTGACTGAAGCCTTTTTAATTAGTTATAGTAATTACAGTGCTGGCTGAGTACATGCTTGTGTGCTTCTCAGAACAGCTTGAGGATATGGACAGCAGCAATGTGAAGGATAGGAATCTTCCTGCAAAAGGAAGCTTGAAGGAAATGGGGCCAATCCTGTCCCCATGCCACGCACCTATGATGTCAAGGGAGAGATGTGCAAGAGATTGCCTGTCAAAGTATTTGTGTCTATTCACTTAAAGAATTTAAGGTCTGATCCCCCTCCCTGTGTAGCGAATGGCATAGTGGTACTTCAGGGAGCATGATTAGATCCCAAGACTTCTTTGTGTTCTTTTCAAGGGGGTGGGTTGTCACAGTGGTATTTGTGCACATTGTATTCAGCTGTTGGGCAATTTATGAGTGATTTATGATTCCTGAAAAATAAGATTCAGGATGGAAATGCCAGGAGATCTTTTCTGCTACCTTGTAAAGCAGCTGAGTTTGCAGACTCCTTAATAATAACAAATCTTGGAGAGGTGATATTGCCAGGTGGTGGTGAAAAATGACTCACACAACTAATTAAGTGGTTGCCATGACAACAGGAACATGACTTTAAAGGGGTACTCCAGTGGTGCCTCTGTTTTCTTTGTCATGTACTGATAACTTCCATCTTATGGTTGTATGAAAAGGACAAAAAAATTGCAAACAATGTACAAGCTGGAAAAGGAAATGTGCATCTGGTAGTGAGGCAGAACAAGGGGAGAGTCTTGGAAAGAGCTCATTTGAAATTGCAGCTGTACCTACCAATCTTTGCTTAATTAACAAGAAAGTTTCAGCTGCATAAAGCAGTTTCACAAAAGACCATGTTTTTGGGTGGGGGAGGGTGAAGCTGTTGAGGGCCCTTCTGTAAGGCTTGTACACTCGTATTTTATCCCACAGTTTCCATCTGGGGACACTTAACTGTTGCATTGTTGCATATTCAAGCCCTTGTCTAGATAAAATCTGTTTTATTTAAATAGATTTGGGGGGTGAAATAAACTTCACTCCCAACCTTCTAACAAATCCTGCTCAAGCTATGCACTGTGGCTACTTTGTCCTGTGGTTATCAAGAACATCTATATGTATTTCCTATCTTTATAGTACCAGGAGGCCTTCTGCTGCCCATTAGCCAGTGCAGACACCAACTGCAGACTTGAGTCCTTCGTTACCTGTGCCTAAGACTTCTTTATTGCCAGCCTGCCTGCAGCTAGAGGGGATCTTGGCAAAGTGTGAGACATGTTTCACTTCCTCTTGGCAGCCACCTGCAGCAGCAGTGGGCTTGCCTCCTTCAGGCGTCCTAAAAAGTCTTTGCTCTGTGACACCGTCATTACTCCATAAAACCTTAACAACTTCCCTTCTGACAGTTACCATTTCAAAAGTTACTGCTCAGGACTAGCTGTGGAAAATTTTCAGATCTGGGAATTTTGGTCATCAATGTGCACAGCTCCATACTTCAACAAAGTGGTGTATAGTCCCATTTCCTTTGCAGATCTAAAACCAGTTAACATCACACCTAGTAGCTTGCCATGTGAGCTTGAGGAGTCACTAATAAAATCCTGAGCAGCATGGGTTTTCTGCTGATTTATTTGAAAACTGCAGTTCATCAAAATTCCTCAAGTCAGGACATAGGTACTTGAGCTAAACCTGTCATTTGAGATGGAAGAAAGGAAAAAGAGACAAGAAGTCAAGACCAGA
This sequence comes from Cyanistes caeruleus, assembly GCF_971803275.1. Classification (NCBI taxonomy): domain Eukaryota; kingdom Metazoa; phylum Chordata; class Aves; order Passeriformes; family Paridae; genus Cyanistes; species Cyanistes caeruleus. The sequence goes on from NC_141732.1 coordinate 55,406,795, forward strand.
TCTTTTCAGGCACTATCAGAGCTCCATAAGAGCCTAATTTTGCTTAAGATTTCAGGTAGCCTGGCATTTAGGTACATGCTACAAATACGATTCTTCAGGTATTTGGAGGCTGTGATGCTAGCTGGAATAGCTATTGAGTGGAATCATTTTAGCTCATTATATGTTTGGAGAAGTTAATTTTAGATGGCTACTAGACTTGCTTTATGTCTCCAAGTATTTGCGCATTGAAAGAAAGAAAATGGAGGCAGACTCAAAAAGGTAATTGAGCTGACTCACGCTGCAGTGGCTGCAAGTGGTGTCCCTGCAGGGTGACCTGCAGCTGCCAGTGGTCCAGGGCTGCAGCCGGGGAGCTGCCCAGCAGCACAAAGCCAGGAGCTCTTTGGTCCTGTTGGAGCACGTCGATGGGAACATATGCGTTGCACTGCTCCTGAGCTTTTTGTGGGGAGATGCTAGGATTTTGGTGGTTCAGGAGAGGATTACGAGGTAATAGACTATGTGTTTGGATACAAGAATTGTCAAAGCCTTCTTTTCTTAGTAGTATTTAAAATTCCAGAGATGGGCTAATAAGTCTCTTTATCATCTTTTTTTGCAGTGAGTCAGGTGTTGCACTTACGTGACAATCATTTTGGCATTGACTTCCATTTCTGCTTTTTTTAGGAAAGATCTCAAAGAAAATTAGCATGAATTTGCATTGCTGCCAAAACACTGGTACCTGCTGATGCTAAGCTGTTAGTGTGAATCAGCAAAATTAGTGAGAGGTTGTTTTTAAATGCCTTGTATCAAAAGTAAATACAGTAAGTTCAACCATCTTAGAATAGCCCATGTTTTATGGGAACAGGTTTTGGCTTGTGTGGGGCAGCTACCAGAGGCATGGGATTAAGTTAGTTATGAATAATGATAGAATTTAAGCATTACAAAAAATAGAATAAAAGAAGAATAAAACGTTACAAAATTTGAATCCCCGTTCCTCTTTAATAGAATGAAAATTAAGCATATCTAATGGTATATTCACAAAGGTTAGTTTATGAAGAGCTATCTGATATAAAAAAAATATTACTAAAAAGATTGAGGAATCTCACAAGCAACATATTAAGAATTATAATTCTTAATTTCTGATTGAGATTTCTTAAACTGAAAAGTCCAACAATATTTTATTTCTGACCTCTGCCCAGTATCATTTGCAGATGACCTACCTCTCATCTCTTTCATCATGGATTGATGATAAATGTGTCACCAGAAAATCATTGTCACTTTTTAAATCTAATTTCTTTTTGTCATGTGCAACATTTTTGCCAGATGTCTATTTTTCTTAGTTTTGTTAAGACTTATGTACTTTATTTTGTGGAATTTGTTACTTTCTGATCTAATTTATCAGTTACTTGATAGAAACATTAAAGGTTTTAATTTGACTTTATAATGAGAAGAGACTTAATCCAAAAGCCTCTGAAATAATTGGATTGGATTTTGGATTAGGGAAAGTACTATCTAGTATTTTGAAGTTAGAACAAAGACTAAAATACCCTATAATTAGCAAAAAAAAGTGAAAATTTTATCTTCTTTCTTGAAAGACGAAAATATTACTTTATTTGAAGTGACTTGCCTACCACTATATTCAGAAATAGAACCAGAAGTAAGAAGAGTTGAGACACTCCCTGTCTCCAGACTGGGTGGAATGGGGAGCTCATGTTTATTCCCACATCCAGCTGTAGAATGAGCGTTACCACTGTGGCTGCTGACACCAACCTTGCAAGTGCGTGAAGTGCTCCAGCTGCCACCTGCCTTGTCGAGACAGGTACAAGAGCTGCATCTGTGGTGGCTGCAAATCAGTGTGATCCTGACTTCCAGGAGTACCCCACAGGACCTCACAGTCCCTACCAGTAGCTGAGTTGAGCACTGCAGACAGATAATAGTCACAAATGGAAAGCTGGATATTTCCGTAACAAAGGTACACGTTTTTGCATCAACCCCCCCCAGATGGTCCCATCAAAAAGACAAGATGATGAGTTTGGGGTTGTAGTTGCTGGTGGTAATCTGTTCCTAGAGCTGAGAAGAAAAGCAGTGCTCCTGGTGACCTGGATTTGCAGATTTTAATCTGTTTATGATTCAAAATCAGTTGCTGATTAAAAAAAAGTGTGAAAAATTGTATTAAAATAATAACCAATTCATAAACTTGTGTGAATTTCAGTATTATTTTTTTTGGTGTTGCAATTTTACATATTATATTTTGTCTGTAATGGTGAGATGAGTCACTGTCCTGTGTCCCTCTGCCCCTGTCTCCTGCATCGATGTGTGTGGGACACTATGCCCATCTGTAATTCTGGAAAGCTTGGGGTTTTATTTAAAACAATCCATCAGCCCCACAAAAGAATCCCCCCCCACCCCCCACCACCAAAGCAAAACAAACAAAAAAAAAAACCTCTTGCAAAAGATAAGCCATGTTCTTAGACTGCATAATCTCTGAGTCATTCTAAGGAACTTCACAGACCTCAACTCCCTGCTGTCAAAAAGGCTGGACCTGCTGCCTTTGAAAGCTGGACCAGTAGTTCTTCTGGAGAAAACACTGATCCCAGGTTTGGCCCCCATGTCCTGAGTCACAAATACGCTTTCCTAGGTCTTGTGAGCTCTTTATGGTGGATTGAGTATCTCCCCCACACCTGAGAGACTGGAAAGAGCAAAAGCAAGAAAACTCATGGGTCCAGATCAAGGTGAAACAATAGGTGAAGACAAAACCAAAGAAACAAGCAAAACCAAGCCAAGTAGCGCAGTGAAGGAAATCACTCAGCACCTCACACAGGCAAAATAATGCCCAGCCAGTCTCTGGTGACTAAAAACCCCACCTTCCTCCTCTGCTCTAGCTTTTGTTGCTGAGCATGATACTACATGTAGCTATTTGTGTTCTGGTCAGATTGTTTGTTTTTTTTTAGACACCACTGTTGAACTTCTCAAGGTAAAGGGGATGAAGTTTGACAGAGCCTTAAGAGGGTCCAACTACAGGAGTCTTGCTTCTGATCTTAAGGCTCGGAAGCAGCACACATCCTGTCATGGGTATTACAGTCATCCAGCATGCTTTCTTAATCTCAGACTGTGTCCTGGTCTTCTAGAACTTGCACAGAACTTAGACTTAAAAAAAACCCCAAACTTAAAATTATTTTGTATGTGGCCGGTACATGAAATGGATATAGAAAGCAAGCCTTCAAGAGTGTCTTGGGATAAGATTTAATGCTTGTCGCAAGCTAATAATTAATTGGCATTGCTCATAATAACTTATATAGTGCTGTTGATTTTTTTCTAACCTATCATTGCTAGCTCCAAAGCTCAGATTCTAGAAGTTCATTAGACATGGAAGATTTGAATATTTTTCAATACTAATTAGGCTTTTGTATATTTACTATTTCCAAGCAACTTTACATATTTTAATCTGCTATTAAATATGCTGGAGTTGACATCTGGCACTTCCAACTCTCTTTGTCATACTTTTGAGCAGATGGACATCCCTTTGTCAGCAATTGTTAACTTAGTCTAAGCAATAATCAAATTATGTTTAGACCAAAGTCCTTGCTGAACTCCACCAAATCTTACTCCCATGTACTGTCCCATGTTTCTGACTGGCTTGCAAAGATGGGACACTCTCATAAAACACTAGAGCAATATTAGACTAGTTGTTTTTTGTTAGATGGTTTAGGTAACTTGGTTGTTGGCTGTGGACTGGGCACAACAGAACACTTCATCAATAATCATTGAGGGGAAAAAAAGAAAGAAAATATGTTTTCAGCCCACCAGAGATGTGGCTTCTGTGGATCTGCCTTGCTGTAGTTCTGTAACAGTCACTGCTTTGTAAGTGGAGTTAGCAGACAGGTGTTGTCCACTATTTGTGGTCAAATCACTAACTGACCACAGAAAGCTTGTAGTCATAGTTGCTCTAGGTGATGGCACAATAACAAACAGATTCACTGCTGAGTTTGATTTTTTTTATTTTTTTTATTTTTACTGTAGAGAATTAGACTTTCAATGTTCTCACCAAATAGTTAATAAAATCTTGAGAATGACTTTTGAGATCCTGTGAAATAGGAGAATCACAGAATCATAGAATCTGATGAGTTGGAAGGGTACTACAAGGATCACTGAGTCCAACTCCTTGGACATACCATGTGTCCAAGAGGATCATTTCTGAGCTCTGTGAGGCTGGTGCTGTGGCCACATCCCTAGACAGGGGAGCCTGTTCCACTGCTCATCCACCCTCTCTATGAAAATCCTGTTCCTCACATCCATCCTAAGCCTCCCCTGACTCAGCTTTGTGCCACTGCCTTGCATTCTGTCACTGGTCATGAGAGTGAAAAGATCAGTGACTGCTCCTCTACTTCCCTACCACAAGGATTTTGAAGACCATAGTGAGGTCTCCCCTCAGTCTCACCTTCTCCAGGCTGAACAGCCAGCTGTCCTCAGCTGCCCTAAATATGGCTTCCCCTGCAGAAGAACAAGAAAGTAGAAGCAATCTCAGTCTTTCAGCTCTGATCGTATTTCCTGGTTATGTATGATGTCTTTGAAATTGTTACTATTTGCAAAAGTTAGTCTTTTCCAGTTCAAAATAAAGGTATAATGCTCTTCTTCTGGTTGAAAGTCCATTCCCAGCAAAGTTTCTATGTAAAATTCATCATATCATGCAGATAAAGCTAGTTTATTGGAAAAAACCTTCAAATTAGCAGCAAAAGGAAAACAACAAAAAACCAAACCAAACAAACCCAAACAATTGACAATCCATCATTATCCACAAAGGTTTCTTACCCTTTCTCATTTTTGGAAGTTGTCTTATAAGGAATTGTGCTCTCTCATGCTGCTTTTACCAGCAGATGGCATTCTCAGTGCCATTGCTTAATGCTGTACAGTAAATGACCACATTCAAAAGTCAGTATGAATACTTTTGTAATGTTTTTACATCTTAGTTCTTAATGTGAGACATATGTTTCTATTTTTCTCTGAGATCTTGCTTGGAGTTTAAATTTCAGAGGCTCCAGCTCTGTTGACTGTGAAAGATGACTCCCTCAATGTGAAGTGAGCTCAGCAAACCTCAGCTCTCCCACTGTCAAAAAAGGAAAAGCTCATTCAGGTCAAGAGCCCTCTCAGGTGGAAGACCACACAGATAGTGATCATTTTATGAAAATGCTTAACATTAACTCTGCACAGCTAGTAGGGAAAAAAGCAAGATCATTACCCAGAGCTGGATTTGTGCATAAATTAACACATCTCTAAATACAGATAAGAAAACAGCCTGACAGATCATGTATTCTCTGTATTTTCTGGATATCTCCAGTAGGCCTGAGCTTCTCCTGTTTGGAATCTGCACTATAAACCACAGTAAGACCTGGAGCAGTGCCTCTCTTTCTCTCAGAGCACAGCACAGAATAAAAGACCTAAGTGAGTAGAGTCTGACTCACTTGTCAAGTTTAGTATATCTCAGGTTTTCTCCCTGTCTCAGTCTGTGCTATGACTGTCTGTTAGGAATATAGGAGTACAGTAGCAGGTAGTTTGACAAAGCAAATCAGTATTGTCTGTCTAAAAATACTTGTAAGTGTTCATACAAGTTAAGTCCCAGTGTGGCATTTTTCCTTTCTCAGAGATGGAAAAAAAAGAAATCCCAGTTTTCTAAGTGACTGTAGAACACATGGTATGTCATAAGCCAAGATACCTGAAGTTTACTTCTTAATTTTGCCCCTGAACTATGTAAAGACTGACTGTGGCAGTCATACTCAGATGCCATGGACAAGCCATGATTTGGATTATTCAATTGCAGTAATGTAATGGCATTTAATTCCTTTTGTCTTGCTTCAGTTTTCCATCAAGGCCAAGTGTGCCAGTAGGGAATCTAATGTCAGTGGCTTGTGCAGTGTGGTCTTCATTAAAATTCAAAATGAGGCCACCAACTCTCTTCAAGTAAGCTAGTAGGATACTAGCCAGATGTTAATGTAAACACTTAAGGGATCACTCAAATTTATTTGAAAATAACTGTTATAGAGATGAAAAGCTGAGATTAGCTATTCATGAAATTGTGTAACTCCTTCAGATTTCTGAGTTGTATTAAAAAAAAGAACACATGAGGACCTTTTTATTATACAACACCTGCATACATCTGCATGTGCAAAATCTTTTCATATATGCAAATACTGATCAAATATTTTTCATCTCATTTAATTGTGCTGGAATAGCAGGCCTCTCCATGCTTAGCGAAAGCAGCTTTGTTACCACAAATTAAAAAAAAACCAAAAACACAACCCAAGCAACAAACAAAAAATCAGAAAATGCCCAAAACCACAGACAGCAGTTTGTCTTACTGTGATTACTAGAAAACACTTTGAGAAATTCTGCTTTGAATGAGTGAATTATGAAGAATTTTACTGAAAACAGACAGGTCTCTCCAAATCTAAGGCAGCATCGGAGTCCTGTTGAAGAATTGCAGTTTGTGGATCCTAGGAATGCTGGTGAAGAACTGCAATTTCCAGATCCCATCTATGGAGAGTTTGAGGGAAATGTCTGTGGGAGCTATTGTTTGTAACAAGTTTCTACATACAGTAACATGCAATACTGCTGGGTTGCTGTGACACTGTGTGAAATAAAGTATAGCCTTTCTCTTCTGTGGTATCCTTGCAAGTTGGCATGGTGCTGGAGCTGGCAATAAATTGACTTCTGTTAGACTTGAACCTCTGTAGGAAGCTGAGTGTCTCTACAAAAAGTGTAAGCCAAGCGGGTGAAATACTGCCTGCCATCTTTAACAAAGCTCCTTTTCAATGGGAGTGAAATGCTTTTAAGTGCTGCCACGTGGCTGTAGAAGTGTGTGTATTTTGTGATTGCTGAAATATTTTTGCCAGCCCTAAATCCAGGAATGCTTATAAGGTGAAAGTTAAAATGTCATGTGGAAATCAAGTAAATGACATTTTGATTACCCTTCTGCATTTGGCTTAATGATTGACACAACCTTCAAATCCTGAGGAAAGAGAAGTGGCAAGTCTTTTGCCTTTTGTCACCTCTGTTGAGCCATCCCCCCCTCTGCATTGCTGCTTATCTCATGGCTGCGGGTTAATTAGAAGAATTTGAGGCTGAGGATGTGGAAGGGAATTTAAATTGCAATCTGTATGGATTACGATCTGGTGGAGTTCATTAGCATGCAGGCACGGTTCCTGTGCCTTTCTGCTTCTCTGCCCAGAGCTTGCAACTTCCAGGCATTTCCACACTCCCTCAGATCTGTTGTGCCTCATGGGCCTGGCCCACATTTTTGTATTAGCACAGTTTAATTAGGCAGGGAGAGATTGCTGTGACTCCAGAATGATCTATGGTTATGATAGATCAATATTTATTAAAGAGATGTTTTTTTCAAATAAATGTCTGCTCTGTTGGGCAGGTTTGCTCATTCAGAGGCCCTACAGCCATATAAAAAACAATTAAATCCTCTCTTGTGTGAAGTAGAATATTACAAAGGATTAGCTCTGACTGACCATGTTCTCTCTAACGTTTCATCTGCATTCCACTGCTATTCTCATCTAATACATATGTTTTTTATAGCTGGGTTCAGGGACTGCTGCCCTTTCCTGCAGCAGTGCAGAGCCTGCTGGGAGGATGTCAAATGGGTCAAGACATTGGCTAAAAATTATCAAGCCCAAATGTTAATATGTAGCTGTACAGTAATTTGCAAGCACTGTGCTGGGAAGAAGTTTCTATAGCATAATTCCAATAAATTTATTATGATTATTCAAATTTGATGTGAAAGGTGAGCGTGACATAGTCTTGTGTTCTAAACACTTCTGTGAGTGGCCAGGTTTACAGAGGCCATCCAACAAATGCCAAATGAGGAGAGCTTGCATGACCAGGTCATTGTTAATTTTCTTTTCATGATTTTGCTTCTCAGATTAATTTTAGTGTTTTCTGCAAGGCAAGCAGTTTTCCCTTTTGGGAACATATTAGAATGATAAGCAAATTCTGCTCACTTATAAACATTCACAAAGGTCTTGAAACAGAAGCCATAAATCAAACCTTTTAACAGAAAAGTAAAAGACTTAAAGTTCAGTGCATTTTCCTTTTGTATTGCTTTATTTAATATATGTTTGTAATATTGCATTATAAAAACATTTCTATTTTTAAATTTGCATTTCTGAGGTTAATGAGTTATGAACTATACTGTAATGTAACTTTGTGGAAGTGTAGCCATTTCCAAAAAATACAGTAAAGATCATAATCATAAAGTTAAAAAGTATGCTCAATCTGGCAGATACATTTTATTTGACTAGTACAGCATACATGAATCTCTCTTCTCTTTTCTGGAGCCTTTAAATATAAACTGCATTGGTAGCAAGTCTTGTGTGTAAAATTTTTCCTTTTGGAAATCAGTCAGAAATTTGCACTTGATCCCAATGAAGGTGGGATCAACCCTTCCATTGTTTGTTTCTCTTATCCATAGGTAAGTACTTTTGTCTTAAGCTAAGGAAAAATACTTGTGCACCTCTGCAACTTTGAACTATTATCAGTCATAGGTCCATTCATTGACATCTAGTTAGAGTTCTCCTTTTAGTGTAATTCCCTTAGAAAATGAAGTGTGCCAAACTTAAAATGTATTGTGGCTCATATGGAAAAAATTAAAATAATACACAAAAACAGAAGCTTCCAGTGGAAATCTAATGGCAATATCTATATTTAGTCAAGAGAAAATATTAAAAGTCATGAGATTTCTATTGCCCAAGAAGGAGAAAATAAATTCTGTATTGTTTTAATCTTTGGAGAGAAAAATGCAAGTATGTTGTTACTGCGTTCCTTAAGTGTGCCCCTGTGTTGTTTTCTTTTCAAATGATGATGGTGCTTCTAAGAGTGTTCTTGAATTGTGTTCATTTAATACTGGGAGGGTTAAATTTCTCACCAATACCAACTATTTGCCATTGTAATGAAAGTACAGTTCACATGTCCCTGTAATTACATGTCTGTGTGCAATCAGCAAGATTTCTAAAGGGAGCCTATCACATCTAAAATAATGCTTCCTTCATTGCAGTCTTAATTTCACCTGACATTTTGCCAGCCAGGGCACAAACTTTCTGCAGAAAGGACAGTATCCCTGGTCTCCTTTAGACTGAAGATGGTGGAAAATTAAGTGTTATTATAAATCTGCTTCTAATTATGCTAACGAATTATCGCATCATGTAGATGAACATGCTGTAGATCTTAGATGTTTCTTTTATTGTTTTAGCAATTTGCTCTATTTGTTATGCATGAAAAATGTTTTTGATAACCCATGTTGATCATACTTGCTAATGAACCAATGCCTACAATTACTGCACTTAAGCATATATCTTCAGAACATACAATGTTAGAGGGTTGCTAATGAGCTCAACAGTAGTTGAAGACACTAATTAATTTAATCAGGCTTATTTTGCCTGCCAAAGTGTAGGAGGATGGATGCTGCCACTGGAAAATGCTGGAGCATTTAACCTGTGGCTGCGTATTTAAGGAAAAAATTGGTTGTCAGTCTGTTGCAGAAACACCGGTGATGCAGAATGGTTTCTTACTTATAAAGGCAGTAGATATTTAGTACCTTACTCAGATCAATTTATTATGAAGCAGCATGACACTGTGCTGTGAATCTTAATAATGCCCAGAGGCCTTCACATGAAAATTGCTCATTTAATTTTCACTGGATCACTTTTTTCATTCAAACAGCAATAATAATGAGAAGTGCAGAGCTCACATAGCTTACAAGGGTCCTTTCCCAATATTCTTAACCTTATTTTGAAATACTAATATTTTTGAAATGCAGATTCATGTTTCAAAGATAAATTTGATTTTCTTTTTTGTGGGCCTTATGTGGATAGCTGATTGTTATTAGTTTTCTTAGTCCAAGCAGAGCAGTGTCCTTACCACCAAAGCATATAGGACAGTTTTTAAAGGAAAACTTCTGCCAATCCAGCAGCTTGAAAGAAAGAGGGCAATAAACTCAACTTGCACTATGTCATTGATTTCCAATGTCAAAAAAAGAGACCCAGAATAACACTTAGATCTATGTGGTTGGAAACCAGACATGTAAAAGATGTCATTGAGATGGGTGTTGCTAATGGAATTGCCTGTGAGAGTGTTGTCTGTCAGATAATGAATAGATCAGCTCTAGCACAACCTCTCAGGCTGCAGACACCATCCTCTCAGGCAGAGTGGGAGTGATGTGTTAGTGACAGCAGTTCTCAGGGGAGGAACAATAGAGACTGAGGAATATATCAAGGGGGAGATCAGTGGTAAACAGACAGACTAGATGGCTTTTACTCACCTTCTATGCAATCTCTGGATGTCCCCCCTGGCTATAAAATAATAAAATGGCAGGAATTTACTGTCATATCATTCACTTCTATATGGGCTGAAAGAACCGCCTTCAGTTCCTTAAGGTTTAATTATGTCCAATTTTGTGGCTTCTGCTGAAAGAAGCTCTTAAGGAGGGAGGCATTGTTTTTTCCTTTTTTTTCTGCCTGTTTGTGTGCTCTTTCCATCAAAATGCACCCAGGCACCAATCCATGGGGCTGGAGCAGTGGTCAGCTCATACCTCTTGTGGCACCTGCTCATACTTTCTGAAAGGCTCATGCATGGACTGGGAATGGCCAACCCCCTAAGATGGGGATGGCCAGAGACCCCCTCAGTTTTCTCAGCTACCAGCTGCTTTCTTGCTTGCTCAGTTTTAAGTACAGAACACAGAAGCCACAGTAGATACAGGCCTTAAAATGAGAGTCAAGTTTGCCCACTACTTTTCTGGATTTTCTGATTGAAAATCATCAAGGTAAGGCTGCAAGAAAAGAGCTCCAGAATCACTCTGGATGTTGCAAAAAAGGCTTGGATTTGTTTCTTGTGCAACTTTGTTGTGAGATGGCTCTTAAAATGGGACCACCCCAAAGTGCTTGGCTTGGTACATCCAACCACCCTGCAGCCAGCCCTAGAAGAGAGTGGGTCTAATGCTGACTGAGAGAAGGAGAAGCAGGTGATGTGAGAGACTAGAGAAAACCTTATTTTCCTTGGTGTTACTCAAAGGCTAACTGAGCGGGCTTTATTCATTACTAACAAAAATGTTTTATTGGTTATATCAAACTGCAGTGTAACTAGTATTGCATTATTTATTATTATTATTATTATTATTATTATTATTATTATTATTATTATTATTATTATTATTATTATTATTATCATCATCATCATTATCATTATCATTATCATTAGTATCATTATCATTATTTTTAGAAACAGTAAAAAAAATCAATCTAGACTTCTAAAAATCCTGTTATTTTCTTACATCAGCCCAAAGGATATCTTGCTATGTCCAAAGTAATGTATTTTTTTTACCCTGGAGACAATACTTATTACTAGCCTACACTGAAATTCACACTTGGAAATAGCTTTAAAAAGTGCATTATATACTTCATGTTACCTGTGCTCTTCAAACATCATTTTGAGGTTAATCAGTACTAAAGGAGAATTCTTACAAAGCTTAAACCTTGAAAATTTTACTAGGTTAGTGGCTCTTCACTAGTCAGACAACCTGTTCAGATCAGTCATCAGCATAAAAATATTTGAGAATGTAGAGAGGTTCATCATTATTGTGTTTCTTTATAGTTGGGTTTGGGTTTTTTTTTGTTATCTCATTCCTTTGTTAACAGGTCCCTTCTATGATCTGTACCTGATAACTGGAGATAAATTGCAGCAAATCTTGACAAGGTCACATACTTCAGAACATTAAATACCCTGTTTAATTACAAAGATATCTGCATTTGTTAACAAAGTATTAAAATGCACAAATATGGAATAAGTCCCCAAGTGGGAGACCATATGTGCACAGGAATGCTTAGTCTGCATGAATCGTTAGCAGTTTATATGTGTATGTATCATTTGCATAAATGATACAGAGGCCAAAGTTCACACAAGACCCTTGTGAAAAATTATTTTAGTATTAAATTTTCTTCCTCTTTCATGAAACATAGAAGAGGGGAAGGCATGCCTTTGTTATATTAATATTAATTATATTATACAGATTATTATATTAACAGATTTCCATTCTGAATTTCTGTGGAGAGAAAGCTGATAAAATTTTCATTAATATCAGAGGAACTTGTATAGTCCATGTATTATGAAATAAGACTAGTCAGTGCTGCTGCAAGCCATTAGAGCTAAAGGTAATTCTGCCACTGCCACATTGGTTATATGGCCCATATGGTCATGCGGACCACAGTGTAGTGCACACTAACAGAAATGAGGGCACAGACAAGAGCTGACTTCCCCCATGGAGCATCCAGGTGTGCCCCTGTTCTGGATGCATGGGTCAGGGAGCCAGAGAGCCCCTGGTGTATGTTTGACCTGTTGGAACCCTTGTTCGTTCCCTTGTCACACTTGATTAGTCTTGCTCACGTGTTTCCTACGTTAATCCACATCTTCTGAGGGTTTCCCGTCTAGTTAGACTCTAAGCCCATCAGCATAGGAAATATATAATTGCATAAAAGACCACTGGATTACTGTAAAAGCCAGAACTAGATGATTCACAGGAAAATTTTAAGCTGAGAGGGGTAATTTTAAATGAGACTTTGTGTTTTACTGTATTTTTAGAAGAAACAAAAGCAATTTGAGCACTAGAAATGTAACTGAAAACCAATGTTTTTGTGGACTTTAATTATTCATTTCAAAATGGTACTATAGACTTTTAACTTGCCATACTTTTTTCTAGGGGAACAAATTACTATAGTCAAATATAAAAAATACAAAAATATAAAAAACACTCAGAACAAGCTTACCAATAAAAACCCTGAAAATATCTTATTTGTGTCTAAACTCCTGAGCCATTTCCATGATATGTTTATGATCCAGCTTTGACAGGTATACTACAAATGATCTTAGAATGTCATATGAATTATGATTAGAAATATAGCCAGATCCCAGGAGGAAATAAAATAAAACAATTCTTTTTAGTCAGGAAATTATGTTTGTATCCATTTTCTTGATTTCCTTTGCTAGACTACTTCATGTACATTGCTATGGATCCAGATGTTGTCTTATACTTGTTCCTGCTCAACACAGAAAGCAGCTCATGATAGGCCGATGTGCAAGCCTTACTTAAAATATTTAGTATATTGTTATAGAAGGTACCCAGGATATTTTGAGATGAATCATGCAGAAATATGATACTGAGTGAACGTGAGATAACAATGTAAGAAACTCAGTTACTTCTCATCAGACTTGAGCTCCAAATTCTTCCCCAGCTCTGTTGCCCTTCTCTGGATCTGCTCCAGCACTTCAGTGTCTTTCTTGTAGTGAGGGGTCCAGATCTGAAAACAGGATCTGAGGTGCAGCCTCCCCAGCCCTGAGTACAGGGGACAATCCCTGCCCTGCTCCTGCTGGCCACACTATTGCTGGCACAGGCCAGGATGCCATTGGCCTTCTTGGCCACCTGGGCACTGCTGGCTCCTGTTCAGCAGCTGTCACCAGCACCCCCAGGTCCTTTTATGTCATTCTTCCCCATCCTGTAGCACTTCCTTGAGTTGTTGTGACTGAAAAAGATTATGTGGCAATTTGTCTTGTTGAACTTCACACCACTGGACTCAGACCATCAATCCAGACTGTCCAAATATCTTTGTACAGCTTTCACAGCCTCCAGTGGAGCAAAACTCCCATCCAACCTGGTGTCATCCACAAACGGACTGAGGGTGTGCTCAATCCCCTCATCCAGATCAGTTACAGAGATAATAAAGAGGTCTGGCCCCAGTACTGAGCCCTGGATACACCACTGGTGACTGGCCACCAGCTGGATGCAGCACCATGCACCACCACTCCCTGGGTCTGGCCATACAACTGGTTCTTTACCCAGCAAGCAGTGCACCCATCTAAGCTGCAAGCAGACAATTTCTCCGGAAGAATTCTGTAGGAAATTGTGTCAGAAGATTTGCTGAAGTCCAGGCAGATGACATCCATGGCCTTTCCCTCATCCACAAAGTGGAACACTTTGTCACAGAAGGAGATCAAATTAGACAAGCACATTCCTTGGGGCACATTCCTTAGTTGGCTCCCTCACCAGGTGTGCCAGGATGTTATCTTCCACATTCTCCAGGAGCCTCCTAGGCTGTTTTGTCTCTGTTGTGTTGCGTTTCCAGCAGACATCCATTAATTTGATGTTCCCCACAAGAGCAAGGATCAGTGATTCTCCTAGGTGCTTACAGAATATTTTGTCTGCTTCTTAATCCTGTCTGGGTGGTCTATAACAGTCTCTCACCAGGATATCTGCTGTGTTGGCCTTCTGCCTGATTCTTGCCATAAACATTGAACCCTGTTGTGAACATCATTAAGCTCGAGGTAATCAAAACACTTACAAACTTGCAGGGCTACCCAAAACCCTCTCCTTCCTTGCCTATCAAGTGTTTATAGCCATCCATTTCAGCATCCCAGTTTTGCAAGTTGATTTTAAGGTAATCTGTAGGACTTGTTGCCTTTTATTCTCTACAGACCCTCAAGGTGTCTGAGAACTAGACTAATCGCTGGTTGCCAGTAGCACTTGAGATGGTGCTGCAAGAACTTGAGAGATGTCAGAAGCAACATTATTCACCCTTAGGGATAAGAGCAGAAGTCTGACCAGGCAGCTTCTTTATATTTAGCAAATCCCTTTGTCTGGTCCTGTAAAATATTTGTTACGCATTTATTTTTGTGTCAGTTGATAAGCTCTGTGTGGTACAAAAGGAGATCGCAAAAGACAGGCATGAATAAAATCAGACATGCTAGGAGGTAAGAGAGGGAAGTGAAATAACTTTCCTTTTCATCTTTCACTTGTCCTTAAGTTGTCACTGGATAAGTATCTGATATGATTGGATTTGTCTTCAACAGCAGAAGAGAGCACAAACTAGAAGGTAGTGTTTGTGGCGCAAAGAAGGGTGCAAATCTGGGTTCTGATTTGCACATACACTTAAGAGAAATAAGCTGTGAGGATTTAAAGGTAGTGTTTTAAAATAATTATCACCTACACAAACATTTTACCTTAAAATGCATTTTCAACATTAACCTAAGGCACAATAAAAATATAATACATGGGATGAATAGGTATGAAATCAAGAGAGACTGTCTTCTGAAATTTTTGTAATAGCTTTGGTATTATAAAAATTATAACTATAATTTTAGTGAAGTTCAACTACTACATGGTTGGGTCTACTTCTGAACTTCTTACTCATGTGACTCATTCCGTGGCTATAGAAATTTGGTTGGATCCTGTCCTTCAAAGATCTAAACACTTGTATTTTCATGTTTGTTTGTTTGTTTTACAGAGATGTAAAAAACACCTCTTTTAAGTGTGCAGTTTTTTAAACTTTCTCTTTGTCTTAGTCTGATTTTGTTGAGAAGAGCTTGAATGAGATGGTTAAAAAGGACGTACACATCAGCAGGTGCCTGGACCTACATTAATAGAATTAGACCTAGGCTTTTAACTTAACTTGGCTTTAAGCATTCTACTGAAATACTGTTTTTTTCTATCAGCCGTTTGCAGCAGCTCTTAATCCATCTGGTAGTATGGAGAGTTTATGCTGGGACCACCAGTGTACACAGAGGTTGTAGAACTCAGCCCACAGGGGCTGTTCAGTTGCTAAAGACAATCTCAAGCAGAATTTTTTTGGCTTCCTGCTAAGTGCAGGCTAAACATAGGATGTGAACCTGCTGTTGCTGTGCCAGTTTATATGAGATGGAATCTGTGCCATGGGGGCAATTTCCATGTAACTTGCAGTGGGATATTGAAGTATATGAGAGAGGATGAATAATTTATGTCTGAATTCAAAATATTAGACCAAGAACCAAATCACAATTAACTTAATCTTGAAGTCAAAAGAAAATTCATACTGTAGTGCACAGTGAATATATTACTTAATTTAAAATCTGTCAACACTAAGTTTCTTTGGGATTGCTAATGAGCAAGTTAAAATACTTTTGGCAGTGTGGAAAATCCAGTATTTTTATCTTGTAAGACACATTTTCTAGACTAGTGTTTTTAATTAATCCAGTGAGTTTGTCCACTTCACTGAAGACAGGAAACATCTGTTGTCTAAAGGCCAGTTGGATTTGCCTTTATCCTACTACTTAGGATGTTTCTTTGGTTTCCAGCATGTGATAGATGGTGCAAGAGAAATGTACACAGTAAAATTACTTCTGTATAAATATTGAAGGAGGAGATTCTGCCCCTCTACTCCACTCTGCTGAGATCCCACATGGAGTACTGCATCCAGCTCTGAGGGCCTCGGTACAAGAAGGACATTTTTTGACAATCCTTTTGGAAGCAAGTCCAGAGATCCATCAAGATAATCAGAGGGATAGAACACCTCTCTTGTGAGGAAGGGTTGAGAGAATTAGGTTTGTTCATTGGGAAAAGAGAAGGCTTTAGGATAACATAATTGAGGCCTCCCAGTACCTGCAGGAAAGATGGAGAGGGACTTTTCACAAGAGCATGAGGAGTGCAAGAGCACAAGACAGTGCGGAATGGATTCAAACTAAGATGGAGTAGGTTTAGGTTAAATATTGGCAGGAAGTTTTTGCTGTGAGAGGGGGACAGGTTGTCTGGAAAGCTGCGAGTGCTTCGTCCTTGGAGGTGTTCAAGGCCACACTGGATGGAGCCCTGAACACCTGGTCTGGTGAAAGGTGTCCCTGCCCACGGCAGAGGGATTGGGAAGAAGTGATCCCTAAGTTCCCTTCCCACCCCATCCAATTATTATTCTATAATTTTATAATCATACATTCTAATATGATTCTGTAATTTTATCTTCTGTAGTACTTCTATGATTTTTATTGCAAATCATATATAATAGCTATAACTGGAACAAAGATCCAGTTGCCTAGCAAGTTACAAAATGCAAGTATTTCCCAAATGCTCATTAACTTTACAAACAGAAATGTAAACAGTAAACAGACATTGCCTTGTTGGAAGTGAAGCTGTTTGACAACTTTTTGTCACAGCACCCAGAAAATTATAACAAAAACTAGCAAATATACTAGCCGGGGAGATTCTAAGTAGGCAGAAAAAAAATGCTACTGGATAGGAATTAATTTGTGACACACAAACTATTCTGCAAGATGTCAAGAGATGCTCTGTGGACAGAACCTTGATTTTGTGTCTTGCTGAGTCACCACAGCTTCAAGTGCATCCGGACATCTTTGTAAGACATCTATAAAGACAGGAGATGAGTCCCTGCAGGATCTAGCAATCCTTTGAACTTTTGCTATCAAGGACTGGAAGGTAAAATAGTAACCTTGGTACTGCCACTTTCTGCAAAGATTATTTATCTAGCACTCTGTCAGCTCTGAAGATGGGAAAAAAAGGGAAGGAGTCAAGGGAAGGACTAATGCTGAACTATTTGTACTAAGGGTGTGCTGAAGAACCCAGAGGTCCATTAAGGAACAAAGTACTCTTGCTATTAGTGTCTCAGCCATCAGCTTTAGAGGCCTGATGTCATACCCACAGGATCAGTGTGGCCAGATCAAATCCCAGTGCTCCCTCACTGCCTTGCTTACCGGGGAATAGCTGTGGTTTGGGGCTTTTTGTCAGAAATGTTCTTTAGTATTTAGACATGATATATATAATCTGGAGGTACATTAGGGCATGGATGACAGTGCTGCTTGGAAGTAGGGGAGAATGAACAGGATTAAATGTTAGACACTTGAGACTGTTAAGGGGTGTTCCCTGTGACTTTCCTGCCTTTTCCATTAACCTGCAGAACCTGGATTTATAACTGCCTGCAGTTTCTCCATAATATCTGACACTAGCCTCCTAAGTAAGTTTTCAAGTTGTGGATTGATGCAAGTGAGAAGTGACCTAAAGGATGTGAAAATAGGGTTGGGATAGGTATTAGTCTGGGAACGGCAAATCAAACATCCAGTCAGGAAATGCAGACTTTTATAGCGTGTGAAACATAGAGCAGCATAAGATATTGGAGGTAGAAAATGGAAAGTATTATTTAGCCTCAATTTCTTTTCTATTACACTATTTTTGGAATAATATTTTAAAGTATTTAAGCTAGGCTTTAATCACATAGGTGATTACCTATTAAAAACTAGGTTACCACCAGTTGTAGAAGTTTTTAAATTATGGTTTTTGACAGATAAGTACTGTTGGTCTCACCTGATACAGTATTCAGTATTAGGGACTATGCAGTCTTACCAAGTTTCCAGTCTTTCAGTATTCCAGCAGCTGATTCAGAATAAAAAAAGACCTTAGTTTTCTCTGTAGGATTTAAGTTTGTTTTGTAGTTCATTGCTTCCATTGATTCTGTTTGAAATGCAAATAATGACAGAAATGATAGGCCAGCAGCTGCAGCTGTGAGACACTCACTCCAAATGTAAATGTGGCACACACTGGGACTGGCCTCCTGTCCTTGTGGCCTGGAGGGGTTTTGTCAGGAACAAAGCAAGCAAGTGCTCCCAGGAGCTCAGGGAGCAAGCTGGAAGGCACATTTGAAGGAAACCAAAAGTATAATTTTGACATTCGTTACTGAACATAAAGATTGCAAAGCTGCTCAAAGGTTTTAGCTAAACATATTTTAGTTGAAAATGACCTTTTAACAGAATTCAGATTTTGATAAAATGTCTTATTTTTCTTTATGTGCAGAATTTTTTCAGATGCAAGCAAACATGTAAAATCTTGCCTCTTTTTCGTTGCCCCTACAATTTCCAAATTGAAATGGTGTAAAAAATTAATTCCATATAAAAGCTTTTACCAGAAGAGCTTTGTTTTCCATCTAACATAAGACTGGCTTTATCAGGGACAATTTCACAAAGGTCTCCTTTCCCTTAGTGTATTCTGGAGTGGGGTTAAAGGAGGAAGGTCTCCACAGCTGAGGCATGAGCACTCATCCTGGCCATAAGTAGTAGTGACAGCTGTGGCCTGTGCTGATACTGCCCATGTCTACTCTGCCAGGGCACTTGAAGACAGAGAAGGTCCTGGACACCTCCTTAGCCTCAACACACCTAATGCATGCTGGGCTCATGGGCAGCTCATGCTGCCTTTGTGTTACTTGTTCATGTTGCGTGTTTGTGTCAGTTCACTTACCTCTCATGTGAGTTCTTGCCCCTGAACATTACAGTTTGGACAGAAAGGAGGCAAGGATCAAGAAGAGAAAGGAATGAGCGAAGAAATGAGGGCAGTTTTGTAATTGATCAGTACAAACATGTTCAATATTTTGTGATGCTGGTGTTGCACAGGAGATAAAATAAAAAGTAAAAAGTGGGATGGGACACCTCATCCTCATTGTAAGGTCAGAGAGACAAACCTTTCCAGGAGATCTCTTTTCTTACTGCTTTCCTATTTCCTTCCAAGCCACAAGGAGCTGCATGTATCCAGCAGTCAATTTGTCCAAGTGAAGACAAATCAGACTGTACCTCAATGGTGCCGTTTGTCTGACTGGTGTTCACATCTTGGGTTTATGAACAGGAAAGATTCAAATACTGGAATTAAGTTGCTCAGAGCCAGAATTAAGATCTTTTGTGATTCAGAAGGGTTTAGAATTTACTGCCACACAAACTGTGGAGATGTACTGCAATCCATAATTTAAATTTAAGTGAACCTATTGTTTAATATATTAACTGATGGTGAGATAAGAAATGAATATTTTTCTTTGAGATGAAAATAGAAGAAAGAAGGGCACTATGGAAACTGTAAGTATGCATATGGATGAAGAATGGCATATACAGTAAGTCTGATAATAGTGGAGTAGATAGTACACAGATACTTGGAATGGATAGGAAAAAATATGAGCATATTAATGTTGGTGTGGACCAACATTCAGAGAAAATGAGAGTGAAGCACCATCTTATAGGTATGTTAAAACATACGAATGTTAATACACAGAAGTCAAATGAGGGAAAAGAGAACTGCATCAGCGTAATTAAAACTTAAGGTCAGAACTACAAATTGATTTTTTGCTCATGGATATGTCCTTCCCATGCACTTGGTGTTCATATACAATTCATGTGACTTGAAAACTGACATAGGCTCTGAAGATATAAATGGGTCCTTAATATTTTAAGAATATTTTAAGAACTCTCATCTGACTCAGTTGAATATTATAAGGTGTTCCTGCGTTTCTTGTATTAAATGAACTACTGCAATGCCAATTGAAGTCTCAGTATGCCTGAGTAAATTAAAGCAATTAATAGGACTCAAAGGAGAGTTGCATGGGATGTTTTATAAATACTTTGAAATAAGAGCAAACATACTGTGTCTTGATGATATAAAGTATAAGTCCTCATGCTTTCACCTTGGTGAACAGCAGGGATTTGTTTAAAGTTACAGATCAAGATCTAATACTCATGAACAGCAAATAGATTAAATCTATAAACAATGAGTGCTGTGCCAAAGAACACGTGGTTTTGTTTTGTAACAGCCAGTCCAAGGACAGTTTGCAGATAAGTGTGCCAGTTTTCTGGAGCTTCTTTCATATTATTTTCTTATTCTTTGGCATATTAAAGAGGAACCTTTCCCTCAATTGTAAATATAATTATGAGGGTTTTATTGATGAGCAAATCAAATATTAGTGTCAGGGTCTAATACTAATACCAGCCAATATCTTTGCTTAGAATTTGATTGGACTCTACCCCACGCTCCATTGTCACCTAAATTAAAAACAAAAGCACAGGCCCTCTCTCACATTATTTGGTGAAAAGAGGCCAAAGAAGACCTCTTGGAAGTCCAGCAATCTTGCTGAGACCCTCAAAGTGTGAATTAGGGAGGGGGTCAGAGACATTTTTTTGAAATCTAAATCTGATTTATTCCTACCCTGTTAGTGATTTCCTAAAGCACTGGATAGCATGGATCTGACCCACCGGGTTTTTCCTGGAAGTGATAAGGAAGTAAATTCTCCTCAGAAATTTTGCTGATTGTCACAGAGGCTGGGTCCCAAAACTGGGGTGCAGCCTCCCTGTGGATTCCCGATATGAACTGTCCTGAGAGTACCAAAGCCTTCTCTTGTCTGGGTGGTACCTGCTCTTGCAGGGTGATCTTAACGTGTTTCTAAAATCCACATGACATGGAGATGAGTGAACTGTCTTCTTTTGGTTCTGTCCTTTTATCTGTGTGTATACAAGCAGCTTTAGAATAAGCACTGAATGTTTCCAGCACTGCAGTCCTACTGAGAGGATAAGCATATATATTATTTCATTTTATCTTTCTTAGCTATATGAAGAGAATATATAAACCTTTGCATGGAAATATACAATCTCCTACCCCATACCTACCAGCAGTCAGACTCAGTTTTAACTTAAGCATTCATAAAAAATGAATGAAATTTTGCCCAATGACCTACTAAAAACTGAGTAGCAGCATATGGGATTTAGCCACATGGCTAGGCTTATGTGGGGACAGCCACCGTAACCAATGGCTCTTTTTATAATTGCTGGGGATTTACTTTTTTCTTAAAAATCAGCTGTTTCAGTGCCAGTTCTTTCCACAAATGAGGAACGTAGAGGTTTTCTGTGTTTAGTGAAGTTTTAATCAGCCTAGGCAGAGCTGTATAGTAGTGAGGGGAGTGGGATACAGAGCACATCCTGTGGCAGAGTGTGAGCTAGAGGCTGAATGACAGTATTTTTTTGTATCAGCTGGGGAAAAAACAAAACCTGAATAAAAACTTGTACAGGGACTGTACCTTGAAGAAGAGGTCTCCAGAAATGGCCTTTAGGTGAAGAAATGCAGGCAATATAGAATACTCAGATAATACAGTGAAATCTCACCCTTTGAGCAAAGGATGTGTTTCCTTGCACCCTGCCACCTGTGCAGACCTTGTGCATACTCTTCACTGTAAGACAGATAGAGCCTGAGGCATATTCATTCTTGAATTTGTACAGTTCTTGACTGTCCTAATGCTGCTTTTAGACTTGACTTCATTTATTCACCATATACATCTGTGCTTGGAAAATAAGCAGTGATACACCATCATATCTGAATCAGGAAGATGTTTTTCCTCTTGCTTTTTCTAGAGGTCTCCTTCAAAGTATGTTGAAATGGACCTCCTTTTGTTCTTATCCAAGGGCACACTATTAAAGCCTCTTAATGTCCTTATGGAGTATTGCCAAATGCTACAAAATTCCCACTTTTTCCACTTTAGATTCTGCAGAATTTTTTGTGGGGAAAGCAGGAATTTTTAAGACCTAGATAAATCAAAATGTAGACATTGGTTATTGATAGATAATTTATACTTTAAATTTTTCCACAAAACTACCATTTATCTACTGAATTTGCCACATTCCCTCATTCTCAACTGTGTGAGAGCTGAGCATTTTTTCAATGTTATCTGGATTTTCTCCTTTGATAAACTCCCAAGATCTGTTCATTTTTTCTGGCTCTTGTGTTCCCCAATTATTTTTTTTTATCAGGGGAAATACAGCATTAAGATAATTTCAACAGTGTGACCCTTGGGGCTACAGGTGAGAGCCTCCAGGCTTCAGAACTCCAGAAGTACATTTCAGGTACAGTCTGTGCCCAGAGGCAAAGGCAAGCCTAAAGCTTGCTGGGGAGAGGGGCCAAAAACTCTTCTGTATCCTCTGATTTAAATGGAACATTTATATCTCTGGTATTCACTCTGTATTGCACAAGAGATACCACTTAAATAAATTTTCAGTGTCCTTATGAAATTCCTAGGTGGAATATGAATGCAAGATATCTTTTAAAACACACAAAATGAAAGAACTATATTTTAATTGTAGTCCTCATTACTGTATGCCTGCATCAGCATATCAGATCTATTAAAAATACTCTCCTAACACATTTAGAGATATCAGTTTTGACACTTAGAGATATGTCATCTTGGCAGTCCTTTGCTGGAGGCTACTTGATATCAATTGCTAAATGTAATTAGAAATCTGAAATTTGTTTAAAAGCTTGGTGATCACCATTCTTTGTGCTTTAACCCTTAGTTTTCTAGGTTCCAGATACAGAACTGGGAGTTGCCAGAGGTAATTTTTTTTTTTCACAGCATGACATGTCATCTGTATGATGAAAAGAGTTTTATTCAATTGGTGCCTGCAAACAGTTGCTTAGTGATTGTGTCCTAGCTGTACAAATCTGCAGTAAAACTCATTTGTTTTACACTCTGATGATTTAATTGGTAAACACCAATGGAAAAAATCGTTGGAAAACCTAGTTAAAAACACCTTTCTAATTTTAATACTTACCTTCTATAATACTTACAGACAAGACAATGCTGACCAATAAAAGAGATATCTCATGTGTTTTTTAGTATTCTAGTTTCTCTTTTATGGATATCTTTATTTTCACTAGTGGTTCTCCTGAAGAGCTCCTTAAAATCAGTCCTGCAGCAATTTTATTTTTGGAAAGGACTAGGTGAAGCTGATCATGTAACTCAAGAAGATAAGCCTATGTGAAGTTTGCCCTGGAAAGCATCACAATATATTAACTCATAACAAAAAAAATTTTTGTATTTGAACCCATGGTTCTTTAAAAAAAACCCCATTTTTTGTCACAAAGCTCTGTCGTTCACTTAAAAATATTCAAACTGAAAATAAAGACACCTGTACTTCTCAGTGGGAGAGAAAGTGTCAGGAGACTAGAGCCATAGCAGCTTACAGATTAATCTCTTGAGAAGAGCCTGGTCTGTGTATGTGTTGTGGAAGCAGCTTTTTAGTTACCAGGCACCAGGTGGTCACCTATGGTCGATCTAAGAAGCAAACACTGCCACAAATGCTATTAGTACCGTGTAATGAGATTAACTCCCCATAGTATTTGCAGTATCCTTGAGGTTTTTTTCACTGAAGCAGCACAGGGCTGATAGCACCCCTTAGACAATGAAAGAGTTTAATCTTTCATTGTTGTATGCGCATAATTCTCATCGGCATTAATAGGAGTTAAGCATATAAGGGAAGAATAAAGCTTGGAAGTTTAAGCAGTCATAGTATGCTAGAGGTTTCCAAGAGTTTCACAGAGGACCAGGCCAAAATTGTATGACTATTCCTACTGGGTGATGAGTATTTTCAGAGATTTGTGGTTTTGAGGCATAAAGGGTGATTAGGAGTTCCAAAATAACAATGAAGATTTAGTAAAGGTAAGAAGACTTAGCTGCAAAAGACAGAACCTAAGGCAGAACTCATATTTAATAAAACATTTTGCTTTCTGTGACAAGCTAAGATTTTGCTTTCTTTAATTTTAAAGTAACTAGTTTTGATATGTCCTGAGCATTGTCATGGGCTCCCTGGAAGTTTGGTGGATCTTTATCCGGTTAGAGAGGACACAGAAGGTCTTCACAGAAGTTCGTGCATATATAGGAGGAAACTATTACACCAGCTGTGAGTTCTGTTTCCTCCTGTAAAAACTGTGGCTACTTAAGCAAAAAGGATCCTCCCATTTTGGGTCTGCAAGAACCATCTCCTTGGCTGAGGAGTTGTCATCTCTTCCTCAGCTCAAAGGCTGCCTGAACTATTTCTGGGGGCATCTGCTTCTTCCTAAGAAGAAGATTTAACAAGTTAAACATTTGAAGATTAAAATAGGCATTTTCGGAACTAGATCTGCTCCTCACTCATCCTTCTCTACAGAAGTTGGTATAGGGAGAAGATACAGGGCCAGTGAAGAAATAAAATCATCCAAGCTGATGCTTGATTGGTGCCTGGGATCACTCCACTTTGTCATTTAGAGGGCCTGTTTTTGCTGTCACACTTGCTGGTTTATTGATTTCTGGTTTCCAAGTCCTCTGACCTCTGCTGGTGTGTGTTTTTTTTTCTTGTATCAGTGGATATGGGCTATCACTATTTCTTGTTTATGCATTGCTTTTTCATTTTTTTTTTTGTTTCAGTTTTTCAGTTTCAACCACTGATAAGGGTAATTGGTTTGTGAAATTTTAGAGTTTAGGTATCAAAAGACATTGCCTTTGCAACAGAATGTTTGAATATGGGTTTGTATTTCCTGAAGATAATGATGTGCTGGCTTTTTCCCCTCTCCCTGTTTTTGATAATTTAATTAAAGGATAGTATTGTCTTTTTCTGCTTTATAATACAGTTCAATTGGTTGTACTTAAGTACATCATCTAAAAATTAAAGGTCAAAGACTGGAGGAACTACTTTATGGCTTGTCTAACTCCAGAAATGAAACCCAGAATGTTCTCTTCGTGCCAAAATGTGTGTGCCTTCTCATTTTCCTCTCTGTAAAATCTAGCATTAATTAATAGTATTTGCCTGTATTGTGCATAGAGGCAATCTATTTCCTATTGCATTTGCAGTTTGTATAAAACCATCACAGTGAAGAATTGAAAAGAATCAGTGGAGGAAGGTGTTTTGAGGCTTTTAAGAGGCTCTCTCTTGTCTCTGCCTTGGGGTGGAACAGTTGCTCTGCTCTTTCAGACCAGGAAAGCATTTGCCGCTAGACAGGGACAGTGAATTTAATCAAGAAATTGATTAGCAACACTGCTTGTATGTAAAGCAGAATAAAAGCTTTGGGCAAGTTTTGTTACGGAGTTGGGAAGCCGGGTGGTTGCCAGGGGAAAAGCTTAAACCTGGTTCTCATTAAAGGTTTACAAACATAGCGTCTTGTTCTATTTTGTGTTGGTTGCAGAGACTCAGGGATAGTCCACAGCTGGTGAATTAGTTGATAGTACTACTACATTCAACACAATCCCAGTTTCCTAAAATTCACAAAAATAAACCCAAGTATTAAAAAATGCAACTTTCCCACCGTACTACAGCTGTGATGATTCTATGATTTGTTCAGGGAATAGCAATAAAGCTGTGATGTTACTTGAGAAAGAAGAACTTCACAGCTCTTCAAAGAGCAGCACTAGGTAAATTATGTTTAAGGAAATATTTTGACAAACAACATAGGGGTTTTCTGGTAGATAATAAACATTACAGTACAGGGATCAAGGGTGGATTATTAACTGTTTGGTTGTTTTTTTTTTCCCAAGAAAATATACTGATTCCCAGACCATAGGAAGATTCAAATGCAAATAATTTTAAAATACTGCAAGGTAAAGCATCTAATCTGCAGTGGAAGGCTTGTGGAACAGCCTTAGTGCTTGCAAACAGATCTGTCATTCATTATTCATGGGCTACCAAGGTGAGGAAGTCCTCTCTGATTTGAACTAGGAGGAAGAATAAAAATTGTATCTAAACTGAGATACAGTTTATATAAATGTTAATAAATGCATGTTTATATAAAATTTTAATAAATGCATGGCAAAGAAAACGTGCTTTAGGGGAGGAATGGATTCCCTGTGTGTGAAGCTCTTATAGGTTGTATTGACTTGTCAGATTTTCAACAGGAATGGCAGATGAACTTAAAACTTAAGTTTATTTTAATTTAATTTAAGTTTTGAACTTAAAGCTTAAATTGCACGTAAGGTAATGACATCGAGACCAGAAATATCCTCCAGAGGATTTTAATTGGAGCTTTGGGTTTGGCTTCAGCTGCCATAGTGATGAAAACGCATTAGTAAGAAGGCTGCAGCAATTTAGAAACATTAACAGAAAGCTTCTGAAGTGATCAAAATTCAGATGCTTCTCCCTAAGGAGATACAAAAGACTGAAAATGTATTCAGGTAGAGATGTCTGAGAAGAGGAAAGCAAACTTATGAAATTATTTTTTTCTGAAATACTCATTTCAGTATTTATCCCTCTGCAACACATTTTAAATTTACGTCATCATTTCCCTGATGCTGCTGTGCTCCATTTTCCTTATGAAAGTGGGAGTTGCGGTGAAGTGCAAAGAAGCATCTGCAGAGTGTGCTGCAGAGGAAAGGAAAAAAACTTCCCTTCCCTGGCAGTCAGGATGCTGTGGGCTGAACTGCACAGCCTGGCACTGCAGCACAGGGAGGTAAAGTGAAAGGATGTACCAAAAAAAAGGGTTTTAGCAATGGCAACATTTGAAAAGAAGTAATATAAATTTAACTGAGGTTGTTGAGTATTCTTTTGAAATACAGGAAGGGTCTTGGCTGCTTGGTTAAATACCACTGAGGAGAACCATAATTGCTGATGTTTCTTATCTTGATTTCAAAAGCAGGTCTTTATAATTAAAGAACCTTTTCCATTCATAATTGACCTCAGTGGCAATATTCCTATGGAGTACACTTGGATTTGAGGTAGATGCTAAGCTAGTTAATGGAGATTGGCACAATCATTCTTTGTTTTGAGAAGTAATTAAAATAAATCTGGTAGTTTGGTTGGTTGGGTTTGCTTTTTCCCAGAAAAAGCAGCCCTTGGAAAAAGTGCCAAGCATGTTTGGTGCAAAAATCTGCTTAGCATCTTCAACAACCCAGTCTGTAGTGTGAACATACCAGTCACTTGCCATAACAAAAGAACACTGAGGCTTCTAACCAGGCATGTGAATTATGAAATATGATGTGTTTGATAAACCATAAAGTATGAGATAAGGGTATTGAGAAAGAAGTAGCATTTTTCCCCAAATAATATTTTATTTGGCTATTTGACAGTTGAGATGTGAGAGATACCTTTTCTGAATAGCTGACCAAAGTTAAAATATCACATTGCAGGAACAATTTAAAATAAATTATACTGGGAAGTAGTCTGCTCTGCTCAGGATTATTTTAATTCCTGAGTCCAAGATGTTTTCCAGAAGTAAAAGAGGAGATTGTCCTTCTTTCTAGATAGAGAGGGTTGTGGAAGAGGTATGATGTTGCACAGCTCTCCTTCTCTGCCTGGTTAGTAACCCTCCCAAATGCAGTTTCAGTTGAGGACTTTTACTGACCTTCAGGACTTATGAGTCAGCTCTGCATTACTGCAGTCTCCCATCGCGGTGTGTGTTGGCTGCCAGCTTCTATGCAGTACTAGGGCACTGTGCTGTGCTGCTGAAAAATAAATCTCCCGGTCTACAGACCAGTTCTGCAGTGCAGAATCCTAGAGCAATGCCATTGAAATTTAAGGATGGGAGAGAGATCAAGGAGATACAATGAAAACGCCTAAAAATATAGGGCTGACGGTGGTATATATGACATTAATTTACGATCTTGCTTTTAAGAAGTTTTTGCAATTATTACTTCTGTAATCTAGAGCTATGTTTGCCTAGACAGACCCAGACAAATTCCTCACAAAGTTTGCTGGATGTTGTTTTCTGTTGCCATTTAAAGCTAAGGTTTCAAGGTCTGCAGTGGTGACATTATTAGTATTAAATTATATCAAATAGATATCAATATCTTAACAGTCAGGGAAGTAGTTTATGGAAGAATTTCAGCTCTGGGAAGCACCTAATGGGGTCCATTAAAAAAATTCATTATGCATAGCTTAGCTTTTGAAGTATTCAGTATTCTCTAAACCACAAAATTGTGATATACTTGCAGAACCAGAAGGATTGTCTAGCTACAGCACTCTAGTTGGTTTCTAAAAGTTCATGTTGATGTTTCCATATGACCTTGGAAATTGCTTTCCTGTGTGTATTTTATGCAATTAAAATTCTGTCACACTTATCATCAGTTCTAAAGATAAAATAGTGAAAGTATGTTGTTTAGAGATCACAGTGTCTGTAGAGTTATATCTACAAAACCAGTACGTGGAAATATTCTACATCACAATTAAGATGCATATTTCAGGAAGGCACTTTGAAACTGTGAATATTTTGGAGGAAGATCTTAGATTTTAATTATCTGGAGCATTAATAAGTGCTAGATGATGCCTTGAAAATAATGGAAAATGCTATATAATTCATGCAGAAAGGATCAAAGGGCAAACCAATTGATGAATTGAGCACTAGCATCTCTGAAACTGCGTGTTTCAAGGCTGGAGGAGTGATCCATGAAGGAGATAGTGGCTTCAGGTAAATTAATTGTTGGTGAAAGCCCATGTCAGACACTTGAGTTGGAAAGAGGTGTTGTCTTCTCAAAGCTACACTCACTACAGCCATGGTGTTGGTTAAGGCAGTTCTCATGACTAGGAACATTGTATAACCTTCTAGCAAACACCAAGAAGGTCTTTCTTCTCTTTCTGCCTTCATGTTAAATTACTCTGTTCTCTAAACACTCTTTTTTTTCCTCTTTCTGTAATCACAGAAGATGATTTCTTGGAGTAGGATCATAAACGGAACTCTTCTTTTGGAAAGCATAATTCCAGCTATTCCAGTTCAGATTTATGTTCTGTGCTCGCCATCCTCTTGCTGAAATCACAGTGCTGCTAAATACTGGTATACAAGGCTTCTGTGATTTAAGCTTTACTTGTCATGTGAATTGTAAATGACACAGGTCAAGGGACAAACAGATATGACAGAATTCAGAGATAGCCATGCAAGGCTTTGGCATCATATGAGAAAGCAAAGACTGTTGCCAGGCATCTGTTGTCTCTACAGCTGGTTAGGATATTGTATCGTTTCTTCAGAAAGGTGAAATCTTATGTATTGGGAATAACTGGTTGTCATAGCATGGATCAGGAATGTTTGACTTCCTAATTCAAAAAGTACTCAAACAATCAAAGACTGGCACTCATTTCACAAAGAGGTTGGTCCTTTTTGGTCCGTTTTCCCATTGGTAGTGAATTTTAGTGCTCCACAGCAATAACTTGTAGCTGAACTCAGTGAACAAATTGACGCTGTTTGCTGACTACTTGGTATATCTTTTCTTAAGCAAAGTCGAGGGTGAGCCCATTTACTGGGAGCATTAGATTCCATTACTGTTGCAAGTTCAGCATATAAACAGCAAGAAGGGGTTTTGGGGTTTTTTGGGGGGGGGGGGTTGACTCTGATTTTATTGAGGTCTTCAGAAGTATTGGTTTTAAATTTCACTTCTGTCCAGAGACTTGGTGAAATCAATAATGAAATCACTAGGCTACTTGGTTCAGTTTTTGTAGCATATTCCCTCTTTTGGGAGACAAATCTATTTTAGTAGGCATTAAAATTATAATATGTAAACTTTCCTTGTTTTTTTACTTTCGACTGATTTGCTTCAACTTTTCTTTTCAGGGTAGTCTTTGATTTTTAATGCTTTAGGAGTCCATCATAGCATCCTGAAATTGTAAAATATCAAAAATTATGTGAGAAATACCATTTTCTGAAGGTGAGAAATGAGAGCTGAGAGTACTGATTTGCCCAACACTAACAGATGGGAGTGAAAGGGCAGCAGTTTGCTTCAACTTGATAAATGGCTGTATTTTGACAGAGGATTAGATGTCACACAAAGTTGGCAAACATGCAAGAAATCAATATTTAGTGTGAAAGGATGGTACAATTAGTCTGTTGATCAACAGGGTGTGAAAAAGGTGATGTAATGTCTTGAATTAACTTCAGGATATTTCAGGATGAATGGTTGCAGAGCAGTGAGGTCCCTGCAATTACTTGTAGTTCTTGAAACAGCTCCTAGCACAGCTCAGTTCATAAATCTGGAGGTCTTAAAGTTTGAGGCAGACAATATGAATCCAGCTATGAAAATTAGTGCAAACAGGTCAGCTTGCATTCTCTCACTCCTGCCCAAGAGTCCTGAGCGAGGATTGGTGAACTGGCTTTGTGTACAGTAACTGGAGGCTGAATCTTGCAGTCAGTGTTCAGACCGCATAATCATCTTCTGTCTAGCCTCCCCTTCCAGGGCTCTGTTATTATCTGGAGGTATAAGCCCAAATAAGATCTGACGGATAAGGACTTAGCCAAAAACAAAAATGAAATTGTATGCAGTGGGATTTATTTCAGTAAATAAATGTGACCTTAAAAATGAAAATATACAATACAGGACTATGCAGGACATTGCCTCTCAGGATTTGTAGTTAATAAATTGTTCAGTGTCAGATGTGGGTAGGAAAACATTTAACTATCACCAGGCTGCAGGTGAACCAAATGAAACTCAAATATCAATTCTGTTTATGTGGGGAGAGGGAGAAAATGAGCTAGAGATTTATGCTTTCTGGAGAGTCACAACAGTGACAGTTCAGTATTCCAGCTGATCAGATGCAAGAAACATTAACGTCACTGCAGAGATAACACATAATTCCCTATATAAAGCATGTAACCCTAGATATGAATCTGAACCTACCATCATGACCAGAGGAAGCAGATTTAAATGATGGCAAGGAAAACAGTCACACTTTGTAGTTAGTGTCATTCTTCCAAATCTTTGTCTCCATCAGAGGGCTCAGATCAGTGTTAACTCATTATTAGATTTGTTCACAGCTGTCACATCAGCTCGGCATTCTAGCAGGATTTTATTTTCACCTAGAAATGTGTAAAATATTCTGATATTCGTACATATATAGGAGTTATTGCTGGGAAAAATTATTATACATTCCTTGCAGACATCCTAAATTTAAGAAGCTGTTGGACTGAATTGAGCCCTGGAGGCAGTGAATCCATCTTCTCTGGCATAAATGAAGTTATGTCTGTGTTATGCACGCCCCATTGTGTCAGCTAGTTACAAGACTGAATGATTAGCCTCTACAGTCTGTGGCAATACCAGCAGGACTTTCAGACCATTCCTGGAAGGAGCTTCCTGAAGTCCTGTTATTGCAGTCCAGTGCCTGGATATTAGACAGCCATTTCTCAATCAGGTGTACAAAGAATTTTCTTCTTACTTGCAGATAAAGTACTTCAGAGTTTTGCAACATCAGAATTTGCTTCAGTGACTCTGTAAAATCACTGCCTTGCTGAACACTTAGCTATTTCTCCAGCTTGCAATTTAGTTCAGCAGCTTAGCATGCTTTGGTACTCCTTCAATTTATACCCATAGATATTTGTATTGAAAACAAGGAAATATAGATTTATTCAGTTAGGACAAGACATAACAACCATCAGATGAACAGTCATCCAGACTCTGAGTACTCTGTTGATAACATAGAACAACTACGAAGAGCCCAAAGTTAACACACATGTTTTTGGAGGAAAGATTTGAAGTCCACACTAGAAATAGCAGATGAAGTAGTGAGCTTTTGAAGTTGCTTAAAATGTATGAGTTATTAGATTGCTGTTGGCCATGCAAAAAGCTGGGGTTTTTTTCCAAAACAGTTTATTGCTTTCAACTTATTGTGTGCAAGGGATATATGATATCAGACATGATAAATCTGAAACAGATTGTAGTTGAGATGATTCTTGAACATCAGTTATTGCTTCCCAGCACAGTGGCTGACAATCTCCAATACTGCCTTTCAATAGTCCAAGCGTCCCTTAGAACTTCAGGGATGGATGTTATATGGTTTATTTTGGAGGATTTCTCTCTTCAGCATCTGAAAATTCCTCCACAAGAGACATGGGACAGCTGGGTGTCAAAGCTAGTTACAAGTGCAGAGCAGTGAGGGTTTCTAGCTGCAGAGGTCATTGCATATTCATGGTGTGTGGGAAGTTTCATTAGCCAGCCCTGCAAGCTGTGCCATCTGTTAATACCACCCAGCACGGTGGCTGACGTAACACAGCCGCCACGTCTTCTGGCGGCGAAATGAGACTTTGAAGTCCTTTAGTGACTTCAAAGTGAAAAATGAGAGATGTTTAAAGTTGCCAGAGAAATGTGTTTGCATGCCAGATCAGGTGTTAAACAGTTAGCCTTTTCAGGAAGAATACTCCTTTCGCTCTCTCTGCCAGGAATGACCACAGGAAGGATTTGCCTGCTTCCTCTGTGTTTACTTTGTGTAGGAATTGTATTGATAGGGAGCAAGTGAATATTGCTGTCTGCCTGGAGTGACAGGAGAAGCTGGTGGAAACCCGTCTATTGACTAGCCTGTTACAGCAGGCCCACCTATGGGCTGGGTTGCACAGGCATGCCCAGGAAAAAGTGTGATGCTTGGTTAAACAAAACTTAAATGAGGGCTTGATTTCTTTCCCTTGCCATTCATTTGCATTTTGTGTTTGCACAAATTTAATACAGTGACTGTTAAAAGTGCCCCTCATGTTCATGCTGCTTGACTGACTTGAAAAAATTGACTGTAATTTAGGAAAACTGTTCTGTCACTTTTCTAGGAAATGTGACTAACACCATCCCCCATCTCAATAATCACACAATAAATGTCATTGTTATTTGGATGGTAGGGGGGCATGAGGATCCTATGGCCATAGAAACTGGGTTGATGGGTGCAATTTTAAGCAATTTTCACATGCTGTTTACTTCTCTCTGTTCTTGTTCTGAATCAAACAGCCAGACTCTTTGCTCATACCGGTTTTTAATTTGAAGCTTTAATTAATAAAGTCAAAAGATGAGCAGATACTTGGATTTCTTCCAAACACATTTAATATTTATATATTAAAGTCTTTGGAAGGGGCTTTGACTTGCTTCCTAGGAATTATAAGCAGGTAAAATCTATCCACCCAACCACTTCTGTGTAATGTGGAAGTTTCTTCATTTCTTTCTCTGTCAAGTCATAGAAATGATCTGTCATGTGTAGAAAGAGGCTGCAAAAATTCAGTAAAGCAACCCCAGATGTGAAGTAGTCTCAGGTTCTCCCACTCCCATCTGTAATTTAGTAAATCACAGTCTCTTGCCAGTTTATGAGGTGCTGTTGCTGCTTTCTGCTCCCACACTCTGATAGTTAATTTCTGCCTGATAAAACTGTTCCCATGGGAGACTTTCCCTCATTCCAGCTGAGCATCTCAGGATATCAATCTGGGCAGCAAGCCTGTGTTACTCTTACAAAATTGCAAATAGTTTTTCAAAGTCTTTCCTATTTCCCAAGGGGTGACATGGGACGGTGTTACCAACATCAGCAAGTAGCTGCAAACTTCCCAGGTGTTCCATGGGATGGGAGCCCTCACAGTGACTCACACCCTGCCAGTGCTGGCTCCCCACACTGTATGGTAATCAGTAACATGCTTAGGCCAAAGGGTTCAAGAGGGAAACAGTCACACGTGCACCACGTACAACTTGCCTGCCTCTGGAGACCAGCCTCAGGGCCCATGAACCCACACAACCACGGGAGCAGGGTGTCCGCTGGGATGTAACCACCACTGCTGTTGGTCACCAGGAGCTGTGACTCCTCAGGTCAAATCCTTGCCAGCTACACAGACACACAACTTGGGGCAGCTTCAGTTAAGTCCAAACTATGTGCTTTGAGACTGATGAAAATTGTGCATCTCTTTGTCTACCTTTGCATGTAAATAACTGCATTTATTTTCTACCTGTGTTTAATGTGTTCATGTCTAATGATATATGAGGCTTAGTCTAGCCTGAAGCAAAGTATGTGTTCAGTGTCACCAACTGTTAAGCAAGAATTTTCAATGTCTGCTAAAGGGTGAAAATTCCTTTAATGTCCTTATTGATAAAATTCAATAAACTCTACCTAATCTCTTAATTTAAGGGAAAATCTGAAAAACAACTAAAATATCAGAGCACAGAGCATCTTCTGAAGGAGTCCGTGGTAGCAGAGCCATCTGGATGTTTTATTGACTGTAGCTTTATATGTGCATTTCTGATAGGCAAGGAAGCAAAACTTTAAAAATAAATGGAATTGCCAGGGGATTTATATTCATATATCTAATACAAGAACTGCAAAGGGAGTGGGACCTGCCCTCTTCTCCTTTCATAATATGTAATCTGTATCTTTCAAGGAAGTACAGCAGAAAGAATATATATATTAAGAATATATATATTCTTAATATATATTAAGAAAACTAGGTTTCTTCAAACTAAGTACATATCCTCAAGTTTCTAGGCACTGTCATGCGTGAGAGAATAGACTTCCAACCCTATCTCACATTTTACTTGAGAACACTATTTTCCTTCTCCATCATTTTCTATCATTTGATTGTAAGCTCACATGCTTATAAATGCAGAGATTCCCCAGAGCAACAGCAACAGACACAGCACAGTGGGAACTCAGGGGGAAGGAGGAGGAAGAAGGCAGGCAGGTCAGTGTGGAAGGAAGAGGGCATCACTGGGGCAGATGGGGCAGCACTGAGCCTGCCCCAGCCAGGGACACTGTGGGAATGGCTGGCTGCCCTTCCTCTCACACAATGCTCTCAGGCATGTCGAGCTCCTTTCAGCCTGACTGTCCTCAGCCTTGTTAATTTACGTCTCTTTGCAGGGGAGGTTTTCTAAGTTGGCAAATAGGTCTGTGTCCCGTACTCCCTTTCAAGCCTAATTAATTATTTTAATTGATTAATATTGCGCCAAGCAGTTTGCTCAGAAGGGACAGCTCTTCTGGTTTTTTAGACTAATTACCAGTCTGGATTTCTGAATGACAGTCCAATGCTAATTAATCTCACTGCAGTTCTCACAGAAAGAGACCCTGATAAGAACTTGCCAATTAACATAAGGAGAAGCAAAAAAAAATCAAGTCCTGTTTTGTTTTTCTGGCATTCACTCCTGGTCAGATGAATATCACTGTTGAATATAGAGATGGACTAAGTATGAAAGCCAGTAGAGAGATTGCTCCAAAGTTGCCCAGACTTTACTAGTTCAGGATCTACATGTTATTTGTATGTCCTGTCACTCTTGCTGCTTGACATTGCTTGCTACAGCTTTTATAAGCAGGAGTGAGATAAAGTAAGGCAGCATGGCAAGTGTCTAGCCATCCCCACAGGGAACTTTTTGCAGTGTCCCAGTGTTAATCAATGCCATTGAATGTCTGAAAGGGAGCAGTTTGGCAGTGTGGGTTCTAGTTTTCACTTGGTTTGGTAGGGCCAGATGCTCAGCTGGTGATGGTTACTCCCTTACCTGCACCAGCGCTGTGAGACCAAGATGAGTCATGGGTACTCCTTCAGACAGGTCAGCCAGAGGGCTCTCACAAAGTGAGACATACAGCAAACTCATGGGAAGTCCTGGTTTATACCATGATGGTTGAATTTAATTTTTCTTTTTTCCTCTCTGTGCTTGCAGGTCAGAAGATTCTTCACCACAGAAGTGATGTCTTAGAAACTGTAGTCCTCATAAATCCCTCAGATGAAGCAGTTAGTACAGAGGTAAGTAAGAAATACTTTGTTGGACATGTCATAAAAGCTCCATTAAGTGGACATGAGGATGAGGGCACTGAAGCAAATGTAGTTGAGGTAATTATGGAACATCAGTCACTGCCTGCCAGTTTAGAGACTGACAAACTGAAATACTATTTTTCAAAATCTTAGCAGACACTGAGAGCAGGCTCTGACTGTGAATGAAAGGGTGTATTTGGAACAGATATAATGAAAAAAGTCACCCATCCCTTGATCTTTTCCCTGATTCTCCAGACTCCTGACAAATTGTCAGAAACAAAGGACAGAAACACGCCTCTGATCCCAGCATTCCTTTCCTCATAATACATCAAATTCTATTCTTGATGCAGTGGGGGCAGTTGTAGTTAACCTGTCTCTGCTTTTCTTTTGCTTTGCCATTGTTTGGTAGCTCTAGATGCCTATTTTATATAGGAAGTAAGTGTCCGAAGGTGCCCAGGGACAAATTTGGGTCTGAGAGGAATTACCAGCTATGTGGTGGTGACACTAGGTTGATCTATGTGTCCTTCAAAAAGCATGTGACATGATTAGTGAACCTGGAGAGCGCCCCATAAGAGGACTGCCAATTCCTTATGAACTAAGTAGAGTCAAAGAACTAATTGTATAGCTCAAAGACAAAATTTATTTATTTATCTAGTGAGACTGAAGGTTGAAATAATAAGGATAATTGCATTGCTGGTCTGTGCTGGGAAGCACTGCCACAGTCTCATTTCTTTTGGGAGATAAAGCTGTTCTGCTGGTGGTCACTGGTGAAAAAACTGTTTTGCAATCAATTGTTAAATGATGTTGAACACAAACAGAAGAAAGGACTCCAAAACAAATGGGATTTCTGAACCTGTAGAAGTTTAAAAGCCACCTTAGTCAATGGGAGCTTACTTACTAAAATGTGACATGTGAAAATCTCTTACAAGCCATTAGAGGTGCTTGTTAAGGACAAGAAGGTCACCAGGACAGCAGCTCTATACATTCATTCTGAGTAAAAAGCCATATAGTGTGTGCATGTGTGAAGGGGTGGAAGAGACAAAAACCTGCCAAAAGGAGGGAAATGCTATTTCTGTGACTGTTGCTTGTCATCCCTTTGATGGATGACTACATGGAAGAACATTATCTGACACCTTAATGATTTCTGAACCCTGGGCTTACTCCTTTGGCTCTGGAAGATGTTTGGCTATGTTACTGTAAATTTCATCTCACAAGACTGTGGGAGGCGATCTTTGCTTTGCCCAACTGGTCACAGTCAGACAGATGAGATTTAACTTGGCTGGCTAAGCTGGGATCTGAATCGACACATTTCAGAAAGAGATGATTAGGAAGAGGTGTCAGAATTGAATCAGAGGTTGGAGTAGACATTCTCTGTTCACTGTGGCAAATAGAAAACTTAATTTCATATATCAGAGATTTCCAGGGTGCATCTGAGGGAGACAGAGATATACCATGAAGCTCTGACTTCACCAGAAGAGGAACTTCAATCTGTTCACTCAGGAAAAAAAAAACAAAACGCACAAAGAAACAAAAACCAAACCAAAGTAAAACAAGAGCAAAAAAAAGACAACCAAGCCAAACAGACAAACACAAATAATAGAAATACAATATACCTGGTAACCTGGCTTTTAATAGCCTTACCTGCTGGTAGTTCACGCATGAATATGCCCGAAGCTCCTGTCATGTTCTGTCAAATGCCAAACACCTCCCCATAAGAAAGACGCACAAAGGGAGAAAGATTGTTGTTTCCTGAAGAAAACCCTGATGAACATTTACTTCCTTTCTAGGAAGTCCCCACTCCATTGCTTGAATGTTCCTGTTGACTGTACCATAGGTTTGGGAAAGCACTGATCTGCTGATGTGCTGGTCTCTGTTCACACTCCATCTTAAACTCTGTTTTGACTGAGCCTACATCTCGCTGTGCACTTCCTTCAATCAATTTTGAGCTTTTACCAACAGTTGAACTGCATGGAATCATCACCTTGCAGTATTTCTTCTAAAATTGAGTGGTCTTAAAATCAGGAGACAATTTCTGGTAGTCCTTCAAAAAACCTTTTTTACACCCAGATGCAGAATTTATGTGTCTCTTAAGGTCTTCCATGTGTACACATTATGAACTGTAATCTGCAAATATTAATGTACTCAGTTTTTTGGCATAACCCTGCAGAATGTACTTTCTTGTCAATTAATAAAATAGGTTGAAGGGAAATTATTTGACAATCACATATCAGTGATTCACAAATCAGGAAGTAGTTTTATTGTTGGAAAACCTGATGAGTTTACATGAAAGTTATCAGACTGATGAGCATTGCTGGCAACAACAAAAGAAAGCGTAGAAAAGGAAGCCAGTTCTGATATGGTTTTAATAGAGTGAAAACAGAAAAGATTTGAGTAATGTGCATCAGACAAGTGTTTGCACTTATCTATATTTTTGTCTGAAATAGAAATAGTTACACTTAATCCCTACATGGTATTTCTGAATTTATCATTATTTAGTGGCAGAGCAACATTAATCCTACATTTAATTAAATGAACTTTGTGCTGTCATTTATTTAATAAAGTAACGGTGAACATGTGGTAGAGTTGGGATCTTCTCTGAGATACATACTCTCCAGTTTGTGTTTTCTAGTTGTATGGGAAGCATGACTTGTTGAGCAGAGATTCAGGTTAAGCCTTCCTGGCTCAGCCTCCTGGCATTCACAAGAGTTATTTAGAAAAATTGATTGTTTAACAATCAATATAAACCTTGGAAAGAATATCTTGCTAGGAGAGCTGTGTTGATTTGTGTCATCTCCATGGAGACAGAGTTTGGATGCAATATCATGTGGAGTTGTCCCAGATGGACTCTGCTCATTTGCTCAATTAGTTTAATATGTGGATAGCCTTGTTCTGGAATCACTGTTCTGGTTCGATTTAATTCTTCCTTAATAGAAGAATTAGTGCTTTGTACTTGAAATTCATAGCTTCCCATGGACTGGAATGGTTTTTCAGTGTTTGGTAAGACTTTTGAAGTATTTGCAAAGCATTTACTCAACAGTGTAGAATCTTACACAGGTTTTGTTTAGTTTTGTTCCTAAATTTAGTATATGTGGCTTTCTCTTAGCATGCACATTAATCTCCCCCTTGGGAGTGGTAAACAAGAATAATTAGTAGCTGTTGTGATGGTCAAGTAAAGTAACAAGCATGTGCTCTTAAATAGTTTACCAAGGTTGTATGATGCAATTCTGTAAAAATGTACCAAGAACTATACTATTACTAAGTTTGTTGTTAAAGAAATGATTTCTTCATTCAAGTTGTAGTCTTTCCTGCTCCTTGCTGTTTTTTCCATGCCATTAATTTGGTTGGTTCTTCAGACCTTCTTTCTAATAGCACCTTGCACCTCCTTTTTGTTTCACGTTTTCCCCTTTCTCACTGTCTTTTGTAAACAGCACTATAACTCCATAATGTTTGGGAGCCCTGTTACAGAGACTGGTTTTAAATTAGGAGATAGAAACTGTATGTTCTCAGTGGACTATTCAAACACGTTTTGATGTTTATTGATGTTATTGATTTCTCTTTTTCACTCTAGGTGCGCTTAATGATCACAGATGCTGCAAGGCACAAGCTCCTCGTTCTAACTGGCCAGTGCTTTGAAAACACCGGAGAGCTCATTCTTCAGTCAGGGTCCTTCTCCTTCCAGAACTTCATTGAGATCTTCACAGATCAAGAGGTATGTTTAGAAAAGTGTCTTCTATGCATTGTTACGTGCTGGCAGAGATTCCTAGAAGTCTAAAAGTGGCTCTCTGTCTTATTAGAGTTACCACTGGCAGCCTGGTGCTGCTGCTCTTTACTCTCCATTACAGGCTTTCTCACAAAACTTTTATTTATTTTACTTTAGATTTCATGTAAATTGCCTAACAAAGTAATTAGATATTAATTTGGGAAATTAAATTACAGCTTTTGGAAAGAGAAAATCAAGGAACCTTCAACAATGGAACGAGATAGTGCTGTGTTTAAAATACACAGGTTGTTAATCTGAGGTGAACATACAAAACAGTTGAATTGAACTTGACACCAGGCTCTTGCCTGCATTAGCTTACTAATTAGCAAGTGGCACTAATGAGACAGAGGGTGCCTGTTAGAATAATATTTTTTTACACCATCTACCTGCTTAACTTTTTTATAGTAGTGTCTAAAATACAGACAGTGAATCTGTAAAACTTGTGGGTTTTACATTCCAAAAAGATAAGCATGAAATATACCAGTATTTCATGTCATTTGTCTCATGACTTGTTACTTTGCTCTCTTCCTTAATGTACTGTGTCTGAAAGCTCCCATAGGGCAGAAATCCATAGTAAACAAGCTGTCATAATTAATTTGGCTGCCATGTAAAGTATATATTTAAATAAACTGTATGGCTGCATCCACACAAGTTTAGTTTCCACTATTAATTAAGAGCATGTCAGTAGACTGAGATTTGAGAGTTCAGCACTGAGGCAGCATAGTTTGAATGAGCTCTAGTTTGACCTTATTGTATCCATATGATCTAGTCTCAAAGCCTTTTTATTCAGCAAATGGCTGGGGAAAGAACTGGATTCCTGCTCTCTGAGACAGTCTTTGCACCTAAAATTCACTAGCACTTGTCAGAGTTACTTTTCTATGAAATTACAAATTCCAAATCCCTGTCTAAATAGCAACACATATTTACTTTATGGCTACATGCTTAACTAGGGAAAAATGCTACCATTACAGAAAAAAAAAATAAATATTGCTTGAAAAGTGGAGGGATGGGGGTTGGCCATGAGTTGCAGATGCTGTGGGATTGCTGCAGCAGTGGGTGTTCAGGGAACACTCCCATGGGCTATGAGTAAGGCTCATTTGGCTCATCTCTGTGGCTGGCGGTGTGGTCACCAGCCAGCTGGCATGGCTCTCAGCAAGTGTTGGCTTCCAGCCTATTGTTTCTAAAGCCTTGGGGTCTCAGTGTGTCTGCAAGCTTTCACAAAACCAAAGCAAGATCATTTTTGCCATACTGCAGTTCATGCGTGCAACATTTTTAAAAAATTTAAAAAAAAAATTGAGAAAAAGGTCTAGAAAAAGTGGCTAGTGGTTTTCTAAATGGTGACGAGATGGAAGAATAACTGTGCTGTCCTGATCCTAGTGGACTTGGCAGTGCCAGATTTACAGTTGGACTCTTAATCTTAATCTCTTGACTCTTGATCTTAAGGGTCTTTGGCAACCTAAACAATTCTATGATTCTGTACCCATGTAAGGTGGGAGTAAGTGTTTCTGGCCTCTGCCTATTTTTACTTCACTGAGCCAAACCTGAACTAAGGTCAAGGAATGTCCTTGCAAATAAGTGATTACATTTTGAGAGATATTTGTATAAAGTCTATTCAGAAATCTGTCTCTAGCATGCAGAATTACCAAGTAAAGCCTGAAAGCAAGATATTAAATTTCTCCTATGTGGGAAGGTGTAGAATGTCACACTCTCCTGATTCTTCAACAACAGCTAGAACAGGAAAATCTTTCTTTGTGCCTTTGTGATTCAGGGTAGGAAGTAATAATTATGTTTTCTCTGAGCAGCCAACTTACTGTTTGTCTTCACTAGCTGTGATGCCTTTAAATCTTAAGCATTTCTCAACAGATGTCTCTCAATGTTTAAAAAGACATTCAGGTTTACAGCTATATTTATTTGCTCACACAATGGTTATGAATTTGGAGGAGTGGCTACATCTTTGTGTTACTGTCTATCCCTACTGTCACCATTTGAAATTCAGATCCATTGATACTTTCTGTGAGGCATGACTGAATTTTCTATTCCTAACAGTTACAATCTGTGCCTGGAATAAACTTCCTTTAATTTTTCATTAGCCTGGGCTTCCAGTGACTTAACACGTCATACATGCCAACTTTAAGGAACAAAAAAGTCAGAATTTAGAAATATGAAGCAGAAATCCAAGTATGGTATAATATAAACTGGAAAGGACTTGCCCCAAGATTTACCACAGTATATTCATTAGCCCAGTATGTTGCCATATGATTTTTTTTAATCTAGAAAAAATCAGCCCTTAATGAGAAACAGTCTGTACTCCAGTTTTATTTCCTTATCTATCCAACAGACTTGGATTTATTTATTTAGAGGAAATGATTTTTTATTACATTTGGCTCTCCCTAATGTGTTTTCAATGCTCATCAGAGACATATCATAAGGAATACTCTTGAGATTCTAAATCCATTTCAAAGCTATCATCAATGATTCTCCTATTTTCTTAGTTCTGCAATAAACAACAGCAGTGATTCCCCTATTGTTCTTATCTTTCAGCCTTTTCAGTCTTTTCTCCATTTATTCTTTCTGCTTTGTTTTTTTTTTCATTTGCTGTCATTCATACAGGGCCATGTCTGACTTATGGGTGAGATTTATTTATATTCTTGTCAAATGGCTTAGATACTCAGTAACAATGATACAGGAAGGTAGAAAATATTTATTTTGGGCTTTATTTATCTTTTTGTTGGACTGAGTTTTTTTTATAACAGCCACTGCATCTTTGTTGACTTCTATGTTTGGTAAATGCTAAAAATAAGTTATGTAACACAAAAAAAAAGTGAGACCTACACACAGAGACACCCAAAGAGATCTAACACAATCAAACATCATTAATCTTTTATATATTCATTTCCTCTGTTGTTACAGCTTGTGGTCTAAGACTTTCCAATTATTCAGCTGTAGTGTTATCTATATCATCCTTTTGAAAACTGTTCTTAAAGCTTGAGCTGACAACTGAGTCTCTGCAAAGAAGGTTATGGT
The DNA here is from genome assembly GCF_971803275.1 of Cyanistes caeruleus. Classification (NCBI taxonomy): domain Eukaryota; kingdom Metazoa; phylum Chordata; class Aves; order Passeriformes; family Paridae; genus Cyanistes; species Cyanistes caeruleus. Next base: position 55,449,394 of record NC_141732.1, read on the forward strand.
ATTTTGCATGATGATGTGCTGGCTTTTTTTCCACTGACATTTAATATCTGAATTACTTCTTTATAGAAGTTGGGTGATCTCTTTGTTAAGGGCAAATAGAACAGAAATGAGCTACATTTAACTGAATTGTCAGTTTAAAAACGTCAGAGTATCTGTGGAAGTTGGATAAGGTAAAATATGCCATACTTTTCATGTTTGCTTATCTGAGACCATCAAATACTATTTTTTTTGTTCAGAAATAATAGAATTGAGAACAGCTCTTTGCACTGTGGCATGGAAATTCACATTTTCTGTGCCTTTATTGGCAGCAGTTGGTTTTGGTACTAGAATGTTAAGAAATGCTGTCAAAATTAATTTGTCGAAATTAGTTTAGATTTCAAATTTTGTGGTCCATGAATTTTAAATCAAACTACTGACAAGAACATTTTTAACTGTGTTTTTTTATTGTTGTTGAACTTTCTTTGGCTCTGTGCTCAGAATCTCAGAAGTACAGAACTTAGAATCATATATTCATAGAATTGTTAAGGTTGGAGATGACAAATTCAAAGAACTGTTTGGGCTGGAAAAGATCTCAAAGATCATCAAGTCCAACTCTCACCCAACACTGCCAAATTCAACACCAAACTGTGACCCCAAGCACCACCACATCTACACATCTTAAATACCTGCAAGGGTTGGTGACTCAACCACTTCCCTGGGTAGACTGGTTCAGTGTTTGACAACATTTGGGGAAGAAATTTTCCCTCATACCCAGTCTGAACTTCCTGTAGTTTATTTGAGTTTGTAGTTTATTTGAGACCATTTCTTGTCATCCTGTCATTTGTTGCTTGTGAGAAGAGACCAGGCCCCCACCTGGCTACACCCTCCTTTCAGGCAGTTGTCGAGAGCAATAAAATCCCCTGGAGCCTCCTTTTTTCCAGGCTAAACAACCTCAGCTCACTCAGCCACTCGTTGTCAAACTTGTGCTCCAGGTCCTTCACCTGTTCTGTTGCCTTTCTCTTGACATGCTTAAGCACCTTAGTGTCTTCCATGGAGAGCAGGCCCAAAAATTTACAGCTGTTTCCATTTATGAAGTGTTAACTCGTTTCTTAATCTCAGAAAGAATCATTAGGGTTAGAAGGGACGTCTGGAGATTATTCAGTCCAAACCCTCTGCCAGGGCAGGATCACCCAGAGCAGGTGACACAGGAATACATCCAAGTAGATTTTTAATATCTCCAGAAAAGTACTTTACAGCCTCCCTGGGAAGCCTGTTTCAGTTCTCTGCCACCCTCAACATAAAGAAGTTCTTCCCCATTTTGAAGTGGAACTTGTGTTTTAGCTTATGGTCATTGTTCCTTTTCCTGTCACTGGTCACCACCAAAAAGAGTCTGGCACCATCCTCTTGACACCTGCCTTTGAGATATTTAATATGTATTGATAAGAACCCCTCCCAGACTTCTCTGGAATAAAAAGGCCCAGCTTCCACATTCTCACCTCCTAAGAGAGATGTTCCAGTCTCCTCATCATCTCTGTGGTTTCCGCTGGACCCTCTGTAAAACGAATTGTGATACCAGGTTACTTTAGCATCTTTACCCTCTGTAGCTCTGTCTTCCATGATCTGTGGAGATCAGAATTGAACACAGCACTCCAGATGTGGTCTCACTAAGGCTGAGTAGAGATCATCTCCCTCAGCCTGCTGGCTATACTCTTCCCAATGGAAAGAATGGTGCTGGCTTTTCAGGAATGGTATCCCTTAGGGATACAATTGATCATCTTGGCCACAGGCACATATTGCTGGCATATAATCAACTTGTCATCCACCAAGATTCTCAGGTCATTCTCTGCAGAGTTGCTTCTGAGGTCTGAGGGCTGGCCTGAGCAGTAAAGACTGAGGTAAAGAGGACATTCACTAATTCCACCTTCTCGAAGTTTTCCATGACCAGGACACCAGCCTGATTTATCAGTGACCCCACATTTTCCTTAATCTTCCCTTTGCTGCTGATGTACTTGTAAGAGTTCTTATTGTTGTTCTTGATAGCCTTTACCACACTCAATTCTAGGAGGGCCTTGACCTTCTTTGTTACATCCCTGAATAATCGGACAATATTCCTATAGTTCTGCCATGTGGTCTGTGCCTTTTTCCCTTATTTCTTTTCTTCCATTTGAGATTTACTAGGAGCTCCCTGCTTATCTGTGCATATCTCCTGACCCCTTTGGCTGATTTGTTGCTCATGGGAGTACACTGACCAGCTCTGTTGGACCCCCATATTTTCTAGGACCCTAAACCATGGGATTCCTCCAAATAGTCTTTGAAGACATCTAAGTTCAGGATTCTAGTAATGCTTACTGCTTTTCTTCCACCTCATAGGATTCTGAGTTCCATCATCTCATGGTCACTGTCCTGAAAAACTCTCCTGCTGAGATTTATCTCTTGATAAATCTGGGAGCAATACTGGCTTCTCAGGAGCCAGCCCACAGAAAGACCTGCACAAACAGTGGTGTGGTGGAATATATCCCATGACAGAAAGAGAAAGGATAGTTATTGCCCCTGGGAGGACGCTGACCTCCTCTGTGTTGCAGTCGCTCTCTGCCTGTTAAGAGGTTGTTCTTTGTTCTTTAGATACTTGGCTGTTTCTTCTGGGTGGACTGGACCAGCAGGGAGGTTCATGAGCCCATGGTAGACATACAATGGCAGCTCAGGCTGCATTATCCCCACAGCCCTTACACCCTGTCAGTGTAAAGGTTAGAACCATCTTTCTATAAAATATGTAGGAGGAAAGGTGAAACCTTGGATCCTGTTGTCCTTTGGGCAGTACTGACCAGAAATAAGGTCCTCCTTTGTATTTTAAAAAATACGGCAGTAAATGAATTGTGATACCAGGTTACTTTAGCATCTAGGTTGGGGACTCAGCAGTGCAGAGCCAAATGAAAAAGGTTTTGTTAATCTGATCAGAAAATATTATGTGTTGACATTAACTGTGATTAAAAAATGAATTTGTGTGCATCTTCTTGTGTTTTTGTTTTATAACCCTAGATTGGTGAACTGTTGAGCACCACACATCCTGCCAACAAAGCCAGCCTAACTCTTTTCTGCCCTGAGGAGGGAGACTGGAAAAATTCCAACCTTGACAGACACAACCTTCAAGACTTTATTAACATTAAACTCAACTCAGCTTCCATATTGCCTGAGATGGAAGGACTCTCTGAATTCACAGAGTATCTGTCAGAATCAGTAGAAGTGCCATCACCTTTTGACATTTTGGAACCTCCAACCTCAGGAGGTTTCTTGAAGCTCTCCAAACCCTGCTGTTACATTTTCCCAGGGGGAAGAGGGGATTCTGCATTATTCGCAGTGAATGGATTCAATATGCTTATCAATGGAGGATCTGAAAGAAAATCTTGTTTTTGGAAACTTATTCGGCACTTGGACAGGGTAGATTCCATTCTGCTCACTCACATCGGAGATGACAATCTGCCAGGAATCAATAGCATGCTTCAGCGAAAGATAGCTGAATTAGAAGAGGAACAGTCTCAAGGGTCTACTACCAACAGTGACTGGATGAAAAATCTGATCTCACCTGATTTAGGAGTTGTGTTCCTTAATGTACCTGAGAACCTGAAGAACCTGGATCCTAATTTTCGAGTAAAAAGGAGTGTAGAAGAAGCTTGTTTTACTCTCCAGTACTTAAATAAATTGTCTATGAAACCAGAACCTCTTTTCAGAAATACAGGAAATACCATTGACCCTATAATTTTATTTCAGAAAATGGGAGTTGGCAAACTCGAGATGTATGTGCTTAATCCTGTCAAAAGCAGCAAAGAGATGCAGTATTTTATGCAGCAGTGGAGTGGTACTAACAAAGATAAAGCTGAATTCCTGCTACCAAATGGCCAAGAATTAGACATTCCATTATCCTATTTCACCTCTGTCTCATCCCTGATTGTGTGGCATCCAGCTAATCCTGCAGAAAAAATAATCCGAGTTCTCTTTCCTGGAAACAGCACCCAGTATAATATTCTAGAGGGACTAGAAAAACTCAAACACTTAGACTTCCTTAAACAACCAATGGTTACACAAAAAGACCTAACTGGGAACATTGCTAGTCCAGCTGTGAAGCAAGCAAAATTGAAACAACGAACAGATAGCAAGGAGAGTCTGAAGCCTGCTGCAAAGACACCACCAAATAAGCCTGTCAGAAAGGAATCTAAAGAAGAAACACCAGAGCCTGTGAAGCCTAGTCCAGTACCAGAAAAGCCTCAGAAGCTGGAAAGCAAAGAAAAAGTTCCAGTTAAAAAAGAAAAACCAGCAAAAATAGAGACCAAACCAATAGTGGTGGAAAAAGATATACCAAGTAAGGAAGAACAACTAGTGAAGTCTGAAATTCCGGAAAAACAAAGTACAGATGTAAAACCGAAAATATCCAAGGAGAAGACGGTGAAAAAGGAAGTCAAAGCAAAACCTGAGGAAAAGAAAGAGGACAAAGAAAAGCCAAAGAAAGAGGTTTCTAAAAGAGAGGAGAAAACACCCATCAAAAAAGAGGAAAAACCAAAAAAAGAAGAGATCAAGAAAGAAGTTAAAAAAGAGGTGAAAAAGGAAGAGAAGAAGGAAACTAAGAAGGAGATAAAGAAAGAAGCTTCAACAAAAGAATCTAAAAAAGAAGTTAAAAAAGAAGAGAAGAAGGAAATCAAGAAGGAAGACAAAGAAGCCAAAAAGGAAATCAAGAAGGTTTCTAAAGAAACAAAGAAGACAGCTACTCCATCAAATGAAGCCAAAAAGCCAACAGCAAAACCTAAACCACAAAAGAAGGAGGAACCTGGTAAAAAAGAAGCAATACCTGCTGGAAAGCCGAAAGAAAAAGGAAAAGTTAAAAGTGTGAAGAAGGACCTCAAAGTCAGTGGAACACAAGCTGCCCTTGCAGCAGTTGGAGCCACAACTATAGCAGCTGCAGAAATTGCAGCCGGTGGAAAGGAGCTTGAAGCAGAGAGATCACTTATGTCTTCACCAGAGGATTTAACAAAGGATTTTGAAGAATTAAAAGCTGAAGAAGTAGAAACAATAAAAGAAACAAAATCCCAAGTTGCACTTATAAAGGATGATCTGAAACTCACTGGCACAGTGCAAAAAGACACCTTTGAAGTACAAAAAGAAAAATTGGATAATGAAGGACCTGCTGAGTCATCTGATGAAGGCATAACTACCACAGAGGCTGAGGGTGAGTGTGAACAGACACCTGAAGAATTGGAACCTGTGGAGAAACACAAGGTTGATGACAATGAAAAATTTGAAGATGAGGGAACTGGCTTGGAAGAATCATCTGAAGCAGATTATGAAGAAAAGGCAGAGACAGAAGAAGCTGAAGAACGAGATGAAGTAGAAAAGGCACGACTGGATGCCACAAAACCATATATGGAAGAATCAAGAAAAATTGCAGGTGGCTTAGAAAAAGTAATAACTCAAGTAGATGCTAACATTAAAGATGAAAAGTATATCGAAAAGGCAGATTATGAGGCATCCGATGAACGAGCTGAAGAGGACAGGGAAGAAGCAATAGAAAAAGCAGAAACTGAAGAGACTGAAGAAGATGAGGAAGACAAAGCAGAAGACATCCGAGATGAAGAGGAAACTGAAAAAGCAGAAGCCGAAGAAGATTACGTGATGGCTGTGGTAGACAAAGCTGCAGAATCTGGTGAAGCTGGAGATAAGTATGGCTTACTCATAATCACACCAACTAAATGCTCAGAGTCTCAGTCTCCAGTAATTGAACCAGCTTCTTCCATCCATGATGAAACACTACCTGGTGGTTCAGAAAGTGAAGCCACTGTTTCTGATGAGGAAAATAGAGAAGATCAACCAGAGGAATTCACTGCTACTTCAGGTTACACACAGTCCACCATTGAAATATCCAGTGAACCAACTCCAATGGATGAAATGTCAACACCCCGAGATGTCATGAGTGATGAAACTAACAATGAGGAAAGTGAGTCACCCTCTCAGGAGTATGTGAACATTACCAAGTATGAGACATCACTGTACTCTCAAGAGTTCAGCAGAGCTAAACTTTCTCCACTTCCAGATGCTTTTAATGGGTTATCTGAAGGATCAAAAACAGAGGCCACAGAAGGTAAGGATTATAATGCCTCAGCTTCCACCATCTCACCACCCTCCTCATTAGAGGAAGACAAATTCTGCAAATCTGCATTCCAAGATGTATACCGGCAAAGAGAAAGTGAAATCCAAGGCACTGACAAATTACAAATCAAAGAACCCTATCAAGAAGATGGTGGAAAACATAGTTCAGCCAAGAGTCCAGCTGACAGTTTGTCTCCTCCATCACCTGTTGCCAAAACACCACTGAGTGAACGTAGTGTAAACTTTTCACTCACTCCTAATGAGATCAAAGTTCCTTCTGAGTCTGTCCCCACTGCTAAATTGCCTGATGTACACCAAGAAGTTGCTGAAGAGCACTGTGCAAGCCCTGAAGATAAAACATTAGAAGTAGCATCTCCTTCACAGTCTGCTGCTGGTAGTGCTGGCCACACACCTTATTATCAGTCTCCCACTGATGAAAAGTCCAGTCAGCTTCCCTCTGAAACCAGTGAAAAGTCAACAGAAGCTCCTATTAGCTTTGAGTTCAGTGACGTCAAAGATGAGTCTGCAAAATGCAGAATAAGCCCTATGGATGAGCCTGTGCCAGATTCAGAATCTCCTATTGAAAAGGTTCTTTCACCTCTGCGGAGTCCTCCACTGATAGGTTCAGAGATGACTTATGATACATTTTTAAGTGCTGATTTAAAATCTCCCAGCAGAGATTATGGAAGTCCTTCTGAGGGGAAACCTGAAAAAGACAAATCACCTGTTCAAATGAGCCCAGCTTCTGAAGCAAGCTCTGTGGGCCTCTTCCAAGAAAAACAAGATGAGAAAAGCATGGAATTTATGGTAATTAAGGAAGGCTTCAGCCTGGAGAGGAAAATGGAGGATACAGAACCCAGCAGCTCCCAGTCTTCACTGGTCTTGGATGAGCGGAAGTTAGCAGGTGATCTCTCACCAACTCAAATAGATATCAGTCAGTTTGGTTCTTTAAAAGAAGATACCAAAATGTCAATTTCTGAAGGCACTGTCTCTGACAAGTCTGCAACTCCTGTTGATGAGGTTGTTGCAGAAGACACCTATTCACATATAGAAGGAGTAGCTTCTGTCTCCACAGCATCTGTTGCTACTAGTTCATTTCCAGAACCAACTACTGATGACGTATCTCCCTCTTTGCATGCTGAGGTTGGCTCTCCCCACTCTACTGAAGTTGATGATTCTCTTTCAGTGTCAGTTGTACAAACACCAACAACTTTTCAGGAAACAGAAATGTCTCCATCTAAAGAAGAGTGCCCAAGGCCTATGTCAATTTCTCCACCAGATTTCTCACCTAAAACTGCAAAATCAAGAACACCGGTGCTTGATCACAGATCTCCTGAGCAGTCAGCTATGTCAGTAGAATATGGTCGGGAGTCACCTGAGCAGTCTTTAGCAATGGATTTTAGTAGGCAGTCTCCAGAATATCCTGCTGTAAGCACTAGTATACACCATATATCTGAAAATGGACCAACGGAAGTAGATTATAGTCCTTCAGATATACACGAGTCTCCTTTTGCACGGAAGATTTCACCTGTGGAACAGTTATCCTACTCTCAAGAGAAAGATATTTCAGAAATTATTTCAGTTTCTCAAATTGAAGCTTCATCCTCAACTTCATCAGCTCATACACCTTCCCAGGTAGCTTCACCACTGCCAGAGGAAACTTTTTCAGGTGGTGTTCCACCCAGAGAGATGTCGCTGCATTCTTCTTTTACCTCAGAAAAGGTGCAGAGCCTAGGAGAAAAGCTGTCACCAAAATCTGACCTGTCTCCATTAACTCCAAGGGAATCTTCTCCCCTGTATTCTCCTACTTTTCCAGATTCACCTCCTGCAATCACAGAAGCAGTATCAGCTAGCCACACACCTTTGTTGTCACAGCGAGTGTCTTCTGTCAAAGCCTTTGGTTATGAGGAACCCCTATCAAAGCACAGTCCAGAACCTTTACTCAGCCCAGATAAAGAAGATTCAGAAAAAAGCAGCAGGTCACCAGAAGAACTTAGTTATTCATATGAGGACAGAGAGAAAACTACCAGGTCACCAGAGAATATTGGCTATTCCTATGAGGCAGTTGGAAAATCTACTAGATCACCTCAAGCCATGGATTATTCCTATGAGACAAGCAGAAAAACTACTAGGTCTCCTGACACCACAGATTATTCCTACGAGATAACCAGGAACACTACTAGGTCACCTGAGGGTACAGACTATTCATATGAGATAACTGCAAAAAATATGAGGTCATCTGAGGTCACAGATTATTCTTATCAGATAACAGGGAAAACCACCAGGTCACCAGGGGCCACAGATTATTCCTATGAGACAGCTGGGAAAACCACCAAATCACCTGAAGCCACAGATTATTCTTATGAGTTAACTGGGAAAGCTACCAGGTCACCTGATACTATGGATTACTCCTATGAGACAACAAGGAAAACCTCTAAGTCACCAGAAGCTGTTGGCTACTGCTATGAGACAATTGGGAGAACCACCAGGTCATCAGAGGCCATGACTTACTCTTATGAGACAACTGGGAAAGCTTCTAGTTCACCTGAAGCCACAGATTACTCGTTTGAGACAACTGGGAGAGCCGCCAGTGGGAGGTCATCTGAAGCTACCAGCTATTCCTGTGAAGAAAGTGCGCATTTTACGCCAAGTAAATCACTAGCAGAATCCCGTCAAGATGTTGACTTATGCCTTGTGTCCTCTTGTGAATATAAACATCCCAAAACTGAACTTTCACCTTCATTTATCAATCCAAATCCCCTTGAGTGGTTTGCAAGTGAAGAACAGTCTCAAGATCAAGAGAAGCCACTAACTCAGTCTGGGGGAGCTCAGCCTCCTTCTGGGGGAAAGCAGCAAGGGCGGCAGTGTGATGAAACCCCTCCCACCTCTGTGAGTGAATCTGCCCCGTCTCAGACCGATTCGGACGTTCCCCCGGAGACTGAGGAATGCCCTTCCATCACTGCAGATGCTAACATTGACTCAGAAGATGAGTCAGAAACCATTCCAACGGACAAGACAATTACGTACAAGCACATTGACCCACCACCTGTCCCAATGCAGGATCGCAGCCCTTCCCCCAGGCACCCTGATGTTACCATGGTTGATCCAGAGGCTCTGCCAGTTGAACAGAATTTAGGTAAACCTTTGAAGAAGGACCTCAAAGAAAAGACAAAGACAAAAAAGCAGGGTACGAAGACCAAGTCATCTTCTCCTGTTAAAAAAAGTGATGGTAAATCAAAACAAGTGGCTTCCCCAAAGCCAGCTACAAAGGAATCTTTAGACAAAATTTCCAGAACAGCCTCTCCAAAAAAGAAGGAATCTGTGGAGAAGGCAACCAAAAATATCTCTAATCCAGAGGTGAAGTCTCGAGTGGAAGAGAAAGATAAGGATACCAAGAATGCAGCAAATACAACAGCATCCAAGTCAGCAAAGACTGCAACCACAGGTAAAGACAAATAGCAATGCCCTGGTGTTATGATTTTCTTAGTTGTTGCAATATAGTTAGTTTGCATTGCATCAGCTGAGAATATGGTTTGTGGCATATCCTCAAAGAAAGTTCAGGTTTTATGTATAAATCCATCATGTAAATGCCACATTTAAATGCATTCAATTAACTAGTTTTACTTCTATGATCTGAGAAAATTGATGTCAGTTTTGCCCAGAGAGTTCATAAAAATAGAAAGAATTTAATACAATCTGTCTTAACAACTAACTACCTAATAGAATTGAAAGTACACTTTTGTAGGTGAAGTAAAATCAGTAGCAAAGATTCATTGATTCATTGTGAGAAATAAGTAGATAAAATTCTCCTCAACATAAATTAATACAATTTAATATTGTGGGAGGAAAACTCACTATCTGTCTTTGGCTTGTCTTATTACTTTGCTGTATTGATTTTAGAAGCAGCATATAAAAAAAATTAACATTAGTAAAAGCATTTTGAGTGAACTAAGCATGTACATGACGTATTCCTGTCTTATGCTGTCAGTGATGACTAAACATACACAAAGTTAATGCAATTTTGGATGCCTGCTGTATGTTCCAAGTAGCAGTAAAATACAAATTAGATTACTGAAGGGGAGGTATTGCACTAATCTGTTGTTTCCAGCAAACCTTGCTGGGGACTGTCTGGGGGACACTTTGATTATTCTGCTGTGAGGACTCATGCTCCATTGAAAGATTCTTTATAAGGAGCAGTTCTAGGATTCAGCACAAACAAACCAGCATTCAACTATCCTTAGCTTCCCCATTTTTGGCAGTCCACTGTTCCTTTCTCACACCATCATTTGCATCTCTCTGTTAGAATATACATTTCAAAGCAGCAATGTGGTTATTCATGCTGTGCACTGGCACAGCACTTCAGCTCTACATTAAAGTCATTAGGCATACCTCTCAGGTGTGTGCTGGAATAATTACTAATGACATAAAATTGTAAAAATGTAGCAACAAGTATCTTAATCAGTGTTGGTATGCACAATTTAAAAAATCTGAGATTTTTTTTTATCGTCAAAGATGATATTTTAAAAAGATAAAATATTTTGTAACAAAACTAATAGCAAACTCTCTAAATCTGGAAATCTTATCTCTTCATTTGGCATTTTGCCATATGGTATGTGTCAGGACAGACAACTGTAAGGGAGTTTGCTGACCTTACAATTTTTGACCCTAAATTGATTGTATTGCTCAGAAAATTGTTTACTAAGCTTAATCAACATGAGAAAGGTAGTAAATCATAAGTGTTGATTATCCAGGTAAAATTACTGGCTGAAGCCAAATATTTAGTTTGCACCATAATTCAGTTTAGAGCAAAGGATGGTAATTTTTTTACATGTTGCACTTGATTTTGACTGAAGCTCTTCTTCGAACAACTACTACATATACTATGTACAGCAGCAAAGAAACACTCCCCCCTACTTTTTGTGATAAATAGCTGTTTGTGTATGCAAATAAGGATACAACAGGCAGACAAATACTTGACTCTGTTCCCTGAATTGCTTTGCAACTTCCTCCTTCCAAGTTCTTCCTTGACCCTCTTTGAGCTCACATGTAGTAGGTTCCTGATGCATCTGTAAGGCAACCTGAGCATACCAATTGCTATCATATCTTGCTATGTACCTCAGATTCCAGGACTGCTTTAAATTTTCATGGCTTCCTGTGTAATACTAGGTTTTATAATCATTCATACCATAGACTTTCAAAAAGCTGCACTTCTTCATCAGGAAAATAATACCACCATTTACTGAATGGTAATTCAGTAATCACAGCCCTACATAGTAATTGTTGAATAATAGCAGTATTTTACTGGAAAAGGTTCAGCCAAATTTTTTTTTACATGGTAATGATTTTTTATTGTATTGTATAGTTCAAATTTTACAGGTTTTTCCTCCCATTGGGATACAACAAAGCTGTAACATGTCATTATATGTAGGAGGGCAATTCCATAATGGGACACATCTCACCTCAGTGGTCATAACAGTAATTAATAAATGCATGCTTTTAACTAGTCTGTGATACATGCTTTTGTTGTTTGGTTTCCAAAGGACCTGGGAATACTAAGGTGGCAAAATCTACAGCAGTGCCTCCGGGACCCCCAGTGTATTTGGATCTGGTGTACATTCCCAACCACAGCAATAGCAAGAATGTTGATGTTGAGTTTTTCAAGAGGGTGCGGTCATCCTACTATGTGGTGAGCGGGAATGATGCTGCAGCCGAGGAGCCAAGCAGGGCTGTTCTGGACTCCCTGCTGGAGGGCAAGGCACAGTGGGAAAGTAACATGCAGGTAGGCTCTTCACTTCTATCTCAACCTGGAAATCTAAACTTTCTCAGCTGTGAGAAACTACAGCACCTCTGGGGTGGATGGCAGCTACCAGAAAATGGGGCCCTGTCTTGATTTGAAAGACAGGTGTCTGCCAAGGAAGGCAGGAACCTCCCTTGGAATGGAGACTATGACCCCCCCTCCCCTCTGAAGTGATTACTATCACTTTGAAATTAAGGGGCTTTCAGGCAAAGATATGGGAAAATGAATAACAGTTCTTTATTAATATGTATAACAAGGCAAACAAACAACAGTCATGGCAACAATAACAAACAAAAGAGGATAACCCCAGAAAACCCAATTAGCAGTGTCTTCCCTGCTTTTTAAGCGATTTCCCCCGTGGGTCACAGCCGGCAGGGGGCGCTGCTGCTCCCGCCGGAAGGGGCGGGGCAGGGCGGGGATTCCACCAGGCCGGCAGGGGGCGCTGTGGCGCGGGCCGGGGCCACACGCGGTGATGGCGGCTCGGCCCAGGCGGGAAGGGACGGGGGAGAGGGTTCACTTCACAAACCCCTGGGACAGCCGAGCCCGGTGCCCCTGCAGGACTCTGAGGAGCAGCACCAGAGACTGCAGGAATGAGCAAAATCCTGAGGTGATAATAAAATGTATCAGAAGCTCCAGGCAGGCAGACAGAGGGTGCGGGAGCTACAGTGTAGCAGAAAAAACTGAAGCAGAAGCCAAAGAACGGAGGGGGCTGTGCTGCGGCAGCTCACTAAGGCTGCAGAGAGAGTATCCCTTGGAGGGGGAAGGGGCTCAGAGATCCCGGTGTTTCCCCTGAGGCACCTCAGCAGATGGTGAAGGTCCCTGTCTGGTGAGGCAGGGTGTTAATAAGGCCCCAGTGCAATGGCCACTCTTACAGAGCTCCACTCATGGTAGAAGGCAGCAGAAAACAACCCTGTAGTGGTGGTCAACTCCTCCCACAGCGCCTGCAGCCTTTCTCCCATCCAGATGATGAGAGGGAGGAGAAAGCTAGGACCTGCACCTAACACCTGTTCCCCAGACCAAGTCTCCCCATATCTCTGCCCCTCCCAAAGAATGCCCCAGGTAAAAAGAGAGAGTAACTAGCTGCACTCCTCCCCTGAGGTGTGGCAACTTCTTTTGCCTCATGTAAGTATCTGGGTGTTAGGTGTAGCAACACACATGAGAGAAAATTCCCATCAGAAGAATCCTGAACTCCAGCAGGCCCCCAGGCTGGGCACCAATGAAACCACTGCTGATGAGTGAAGCACTCAGCCGCTCCCACATCTCTGGCCCTTCAGACCAGTTCCTGGTTTCTAAAACAGTTGAGAACTGGTTTAAAGGGGCAGTTAGCTGTTTCATAATTTTACTACACCACATATGTGATCTGAGTTTGGTATTGTTGCAGTTTTAAGTAGGGAAGAAATGTTTCACACTTCACAAAGTGTTTTTGCTTTTGGAAATTTTATGTGCCTTTCCGTTATGATGAATAAGTAAACAAAATATTTGTCTATAATCTGAATAGTTATCAGTGCAGATTACAACCTGATGCTTCTCTTGAAAGCTGTATCTCAGCACCTTACAAAACCAACATTTTATTTTGATAAACTACTTATTTGCAGTCATTCTGCCTTATCTATGTGTTGATTTCCTTTTATCCATCCATTTATTCCAAGTATTTATTGCGTAAAAATCCAGTCTTTCCAAAACATACTTGTTGGCTGGGGCTTCTTGAAAAGACATTTTGCGTATCAACGGTTTCTGTGGTCCATTCAACACAACTTTTATTTTGTGTTGCAGGTGACTTTAATCCCAACCCATGATTCAGAAGTGATGAGGGAATGGTATCAAGAGACCCATGAGAAGCAGCAGGATCTCAACATCATGGTTTTGGCAAGCAGCAGCACTGTTGTTATGCAAGATGAATCTTTTCCTGCATGCAAGATTGAACTGTAAGAACAAGACCGTGCATCATACGACTAAACTTCGTTTCCAGAAATTCTTCAGTTTGAAAACACCTTTTCTGAAAATTCGACTTACCTATTTCAACTGCTGAACTATATATCTGCCAAATGCTATACTGTGTCACATGATGCAAGTCACTAATATTTTTCAGTCCTTGTTGGTTGCTAAGGGAAATAAGTCTTCCCGTAGTAGAGTACAAATTACTGCGAAAATACAGATCCAGTTGCATCTCCACTGAACATTTTGAAACCATGCACTAGCAACCCCAACTGACTTTTGCCAGGTAGAGGCATTTGCCCTCTAAAGAAACACAAAGAGAGAAAGAGAGGGGTAGGAGGAGAAAGTAGTATATTAGTAGTATTAGGTCTGCATTAGTCTCATGGCAATAGATGTATCGCTTACTACAGTCTGCTTATGTTCTCACATGAGAAGAAAGTTTTAAATTTTTATCAATATGAGCTATCACTATGGGGATCCTTTTTTTAAAGAATTAAGTTAGCTCAAAAATAAAAAGAAAAGAGAACATGGCTAGGAAGGGATGTATGACCTAATCACTCATCAGCAGCTTTCCACTTTAATTTGAACTCTGCATACTGACACACCGTAACAATCATAGGCCAAATATGCATGTAGTCTGCACCCCATCCAGAAGTCTAAAACCTTTCTTACAACATGCAGAATTGTTGGTCTAAGGCATGCTTCCAGCAAAAACCCACTCACCCCAGCCAGAACTGACCAGTCCACATGCTTGAACACCCATGTCCACTGTTGATTAACTGAAGCAAAATACCAAAGCGGTCGGGAGTACATACAGTAGACAATTTGCCTTAGAAAGTGACTTGAATGTACAAAGAAACTTGATGCACTTATTTTTTAATGCTGAGACAGCAAATTTATAAAACATCTGTGTAGGATCATAGTTACACCAGTAAAGAAGCGTGAGTGTGCATGTGTGGTATTAGGAACTTATCTGACTGGTCAAATGGTTTGGTGCTATGAATTACATTAGTTATGTGAACACTTCATTGATGCACCTGGACAGCTCAACAAGGCAAGATGAGCTTTGTTTTGAAGGCTCCTTTCGTACTGTGGAAGCAAGATTGAAGTGGTGTCCAGTATCAGAGTTACAAAACTAAGTGAAACATTCAGAATGATGGAAAAGGTTACCTGTGAGCCTGTACAGTATTCAATCTTCCTTTGTCTTACCTGATTTTATTTGTTTAATTTAAGAGAGAACATGGGAACAAATGTACAGAAGCCTTTCTTTTTAGTGCTGCATGAACTTTTAATACATGACTTGTAACAAACATTTTCATTTACAGGTAAATGCAAAGAAAAGTTTTTCAGGTGAAGGTATTCTTCTTAGTAGTTTTGTAAGATAAATTAGTAGTGTTGCTTAAGATTCTAGTGAGAATGGATATTGAGGTAAAATTTATTGAAAACGGTCAACTCTCAATATCTTTTTGGGGAGAGGGGGATATGGAAGGATACCCTCATAAAATTGCTCTGTTGATGATGACAGAGAGTGGAATTTGAGAAGCTGACTGCCCAATACTTAAAAGGTTTTAACCTACATTCTCAACCCTCACAAGATCTTGAAAAAGGATAGAACAAGCAATAAGCTAAAATAAGTTCCTTCTCTTCCCTTTTCCTTCCCTTTCTTTTCCTTCTCTTCCCCTTTCCTCTTTCCTCTATCCTTTCCTTTTCTCCTTTCCTTCTCTTTCCTTTACTCCTCTCTCCTCTCATTTCCTCTTTTTTTACTCTTTCACTTCCTTTCCTCTTCCTTCCTTGCCTCTTCCATTACTATTCTTTTTTTTTCTTCCTTCTTCATGTCTCTCTCCTTTTCTTTCTCTAGACTGCTTGCTGAAGAACAGCACCACTGCTCTGTGATTTAAGACAGTTTGGATTTTTCAGTCTCAAAAGTTTTAGGCCAGTTTAAAAAATCTTGTTGCATTGCAAAAGGTTTGCAAATCTGAATTTTAGAAGGTGTAAAGGCCTCCAGCACAGAGCTATGTGCTGCTGGTTGTATGACTCACTATTATGGCTGGTATTAAGTTTTACAATGTAGTGAACTATGACCTCATTTTTTCTCTACTTATAATTTATTTCAATTTTACATTGTTAGGATATTTTTGTTTAATAGGTGTATGTTTGCACTCCTAATTTTTATGAGGGTTTTTTAATACTGCTTTAGGGTATTGTAAATGTGGGCTTCTCATGCCCATTTAATGCTGTGAATTACTGTTTGTCAGTGGTTGGGGTTTTGATTTATTTTTAATGTCTTCTCTTTTTTTAGGTTTCTCTAGCAATGCTGTTTTATTTATTGCTATACCTTTTAAGTAGTTAAGAATAACTCAGAGTGACTATGGCACAAAAGGCAGATGGAAATGTATTGTGAAAACAAGCATGTTTGCTGGGCTCATGTCATTCACTTAAAAATGCTTTTGTAATACATAATCTACAAAGATATGGGCAAAAATTTTGGCAGAATAGTTGTACTATTTCTACAGTTCTTTTTCATTTGTCCACTTTATTATATAGGTCAGAATTCAAACCTTTTGAGTGGGTGGGAACAGATTTTCTGATTTTCTGACAACACCTGAAATGGTTTGTATCTCTGCTTTGGTAGAAAGTTGTTTTAAGTACAGCAGTGGTCTTGTGACTAATCTCACTTGTGCCACTTACTCCTGTGAATCAGGAGCAATTTCACTACTGTCAGGGAAGTTACAGTCATCTGATCCTACTGTAAATTAAATTGGAATCAAGCCTTAAATATGCCCAAGCAAGTTAATGATGGCTGAAGCATTTGTTTTACTTCTGAAATAATAATGATAATTAGACAGTTACAGCTAACCTTAACATGTTCATTTGCTTTATTTGCTGCTACAAGAATATTAAAACCCTGGTCTGGCTATTCTGAGGTATTGTAATGCCTTCCATCCGCTCCCTTCCAAATGGCAATGGCACATAGATTCAACACAGCAATGAGCTCCTCCATTGGCTCCTCTTGCCCTTAATGACTTTCCTGCCTGTGGAACTAATCTACCTGTGCTAATCCTAGTACTACACAACTAGTTTAGTGTAACAGTCATCAAAATGTACTGTGTACATTAACGATGAGTGCTGTTGATCAGCATAGATTTCTAGGAGCATGGTTTGTTATTGATTACTCTAATTGTAAAGATTCAATATCTTGAGTGCAAAGAACACTCCATTTCAATGATGGTATTACCCATAACAGCATTCCCAGTCATGATCTTTATGCTATTAATATAATGCTTCATATAATTCAATGAAGAATTAACTTTGGGGATCCCATCCCACTCTTGAACTTGGACAGGGCCTCTCTTGCATGCCTTTTCAAAGTCCTGTGGTGGGCCTGACTCATTGACCTCTATTTTCACCCCATCTTTCATAGAAATCACTTTTGATTTTTTTTTTACTTATTTTACATACTGTGGTGAATGGAGATAACTGTGTATATGAATGTTGGGGTTTTTTTAATTGTCTATGATAGCTTATGCATTTTAGGAGAGTTCTGGTACTCTTTTACTAAGATTTAATAAATTTGTTAATTGACTTTTCAATCCCTCCCAACACAAGCAAATGAGCTCCAAAGAGCACTTGCTGTGCATTTGGAACATCTCTGTCATGCGCTTCTCTTTGTTCATCTGTCGCCAGAGGTTCTTGCTCAGTAATGATGTTTTTGAGAGAAATAATAATTTTCTTGATCTGATTTGCTAAAACAATATGAAAAAATATAATGTTTACACTTGAAAGAAAAGCTTTCATCTTTTCACTTAATAATTGAACAAAACAGTAAAATTAACTAGGGGTAAGCATTTCTTAGAATGCAATTATATTATTCACCTGGTTTAAAAATGTTTGCTATTAAAAAAAAAGAAAAAACTCTTGTTTGTTGTTGACTTTACCAAAAAAAAACAAAAAAAACCTCCAAGTAACTAAATTAATCAATGGCATTAAATATAGAAAGAAAAAAAATTTAAAAAGGAGCTTCTCTCTACTAGGCTAACTAAGAGCTCCGGATGGCAAGGAGCTACCTCTTCAAGACTGGGCTGTAATCTCAATGTAAAAGACAAAATCTGAAATATGCTTTCACGCATTTGCATGCAGCCATTATCTTCCAAACTATGGAAAGAAAGTCTTGTGGCTGGCTGAGAAGCACCTCACACACCTCCTCTCTCTTGTTCTGAATGGTGTTTGTGTCAGTCTGCAGCTGTGTATGGTATTATGTCTTATAATCCTGCATCACTTCTATTCTATCCAGTCATATCTAATGTAGAAAATTAGTTTCCAGTGAAAGTAATATGTAGTGCTTTTATGATATTTGTGTGCAATATCCCCTCTTCCATTGAGGATATTTGATGTAAAGGAATCAAACTCAATTCCACAATAAAATACAAAAGTGGTAAAGTGGTGTTGACATGTTTCTTGTCTTTGTGTATGTATGTATTTTTAAGTTCTCCCTTTCTCTTAGTCATGATTACCTAGTATATGGGGTTTTTTTCCTGAAGATAAATGATTATTTGAATGCCAGACAAACCCCAGTCACTCCTCAGAAACTGGAAGATAAATATGGAAGGATACTTTTATCTTGTGGTGTAAAGCATTACCATGATATACCATGACATGGCTTCTCTTTGTTGTTCTCATTTCTGTAGTCCTCAGCAGAATGAGAAAACACCTAATTTTCAGTAAGTACACAGTCAGATGATGTCAAATAAAGTTACATCAAACTGAACCCACCCTGAGGTCTTTTCCAAAGTTATAGCAGTTCCACAAGAATGTGCATCTTGTCTGCAGTAGTCATGGACACTTCCTGACCATCACTGCCCATTCATCTTGGTTAGAGGGGACAGAGCATTTGGGGTAGCTGAGCTCTCACTTCAGTTTTTTTACTCTATGAATGTTAGAATTCCTCTACTGCTGTTGAGGGATGCTCTAAGATCAGGCTTTCTGCCTTCGTAGTTGCTTGCTTCTGCAATGCCTGCTGTACTGAGGTACACCAGTCAATGGTAATAGCATGAAAGCAGGTAAAAGCTGGGGCAGCAAAATGCAAGGAGAAGCAGAGGTCCTGTGGGATTTCCTTCATCCTCAGACAGCCATCTTCTTTTGCAGGCCCTTATTCATCTACAAAGTCCATCTACAAAGTGTAGCTTCTTATGACAACAAGAAATGCTGCACTTGGCTTCAATTGGGCTGAGCATGGTGAAATAGAGAAAAAAGATGACTAGATGGGGGAAGTGCTGCAAATCTTGTATCCTAAGTATTGTTCTGCATATGTGTACATCAACATTTTCTAAGCTGTTGTGGCAGAGTAACTGATGCTATGTAAAATATATTAAAATGATAGTGCAAAGGAGACCAGGTCAAGCTTCAATCCCAATCATTTGCTTGCTGATGCCTAGCTAAATTCTGGATTTGCATAGGTGTAACAGGTGCCAGGTCAGCCTGGTGTGTAGTGTTTGGCTTGTTACCTCTAGGTGCCACATGAAAGCTCCTTTCTTCAACATAGCTTAACACATTCAACACAGCGTAACTAATTTAACAGCTTATGAGATATTTGTGATTTGAGGGGAGCAGGATGGTTCTTCATATCTTTTCAGTCTATAAGTCATGGGGGATCTGTCTTGTGGCATCCTAGATTGGTAGACTGTTCATTCTTGATTTTGTGTTCTAGTGTCTTTTAGTGGATGGGAGGAAATTTTAGCTTTTCATTGTTCCCAGGATGCAGCAAAAAAGAGGTGTTGATGGGTCTCTGAATAAAAGGTACAGTGACATGCCAGAGATCCAGCTTTTGTGCCCAACATTACAACAAAACTCCCTGGCTTTCTAAAGCATCTCTGGAAGCATTCACTTTCTAAAAGTATTGCCCATGTCCTTCATTCAGCAAGCTGTTTTTGACCATTGCCTGCTGTTATAGTTGCTACTCATCTTCCACAAATGTGACTAGTCCACAGTAGCATGTACCATCCTCTGTTGCACTGTGTGTGCCTTCTCTGACAGCATCTCCCATAGCATACTACTGGAAAAGCTGGCAGCCTGCACCTTGGACAGGTGCACCCTTTGCTAAGAACTAGCTGGATGCCAGGCCCAGAGAGTGGTTGTGAATGGTGCTGCATCCATTTGTGCTTCAGTGGTGTCTCACAGGGATCAGCGTTGGGCCCAGTTCTGTTTAATATTTTTATTGATGATCTTGATTAGCAGATTGAGTCTACCATGATCAAATTTGCACATGGTACCAAGCTGAGTGTCAATCAGTTGGAGGGTAGGAGGGCTCTGCAGAAGGACCTGGACAGGTTGGATTGATGGGCAGAAGCCAACAATGTGAGGTTCAACAAGCCAAGTTTTGGGTCCTGCACTTTGGCCAAAACAGCCCGAAGCAGAGCTCCAGGCTGGGGACAGAGTGGCTGGACAGTGGCCAGGAAGAAAGGGACCTTGGCGTGCTGGTGACAGCAGCTGAACAGGAGCCAGCAGTGCCCAGGTGGCCAAGGAGGCCAATGGCATCCTGGCCTGTGCCAGCAATAGTGTGGCCAGCAAGAGCAGGGCAGGGATTGTCACCTGTACTCAGCACTGGAGAGGCTGCACCTCAAATCCTGTCATTTCTGGGCCCCTCAGTTTAGGAAGGAAAGAGGTGCTGGAGCGTGTTCAGAGAAGGGCAGCAGTGCTGGGGAAGTGTCTGGAGCTCAAGCCCTGTGAGGAGCAGCTGAGGGAGCTGGAATTGTTTAGCCTGGAGAAAAGGAGGCTCAGGGGTGACCTGATCCCTCTCTACAACTGCCTTAAAGGAGGGTGCAGCCAGGTGGGGGTTGGGCTCTTTTCCTCAGCAGCCAGTGACAGGGCAAGGGAGGACAGAGTCCTAAACTGCATCAGGGAAGGTTCAGGTTGGACATTAAAAGGCATTTCTTCACAGAAAGGGTATTGGGCTTTGGAATGCCCAGGGAGGTGCCAGTCACTGTCCCTGGAGGTGTTTAAAAAAAGACTGGATGTGGCACATAGTGGCATAGTCTAGTGGACAAGGTGGTGTTAGGTCATTGCTGGACTTGCTAATCTTAAAGCCTATTTCTCAAAATTTTTCCAGCCTAATTAGTTCTGTGATTCTGTGATTCAGATTCAGACCAAAAACTACCAGAGGCTGCATAATGCTGACTGCCCTCACAGTAGCAGAAGATTTGCTGGTTTTTCACTGTTGTATGTTTAGCATTATTTCCACTAGGTATGAAATCCAGAGGAAAACTACACAACTAAATCAGCAGGCACAAATCTGCACAAGAATTTTTCGCTGGTCCTCATGGATCCTTACCACCTAAGGTAGCTGCTTCTTTGCACCTCAACAATTCTAGCATTACCAGCCCCAGTATGAACTGCTGGCAAGGTGGAGGTTGATGAACATGATGAACATGATGCCAGCTTCACTGCCAAAACAACAGCATACCACAATTTACACAAAATACTGCAGATTGGTCCATTACCTGTGCTTGTAAGTCATGCAGAAAAGATAACTGAAATATCTGGAACTTGTGCCCTAATACAAAGCAAGCTAAATATACACAACAATGCCTATATGCACTAGAGTTGCATCCTCTATACCTTTAAGGTCCAGAAAATAATTTTGATTGAGCTTTTACAAACCTCATGTTATTTTACTTCTTCACATGTTACTTTACAGTTCACCTGTGTTACTTTCTTAACAGCTGAACAGGTAAACTGAACCACTGAGCCAACTAAATACTTAATATGAACGCTCTTTGAGAGTGCAAGTCAGTATACCTAGACAGAGTTTACAGTTTCCAAAGATGAAATTATACCAGCAATTACACTGTGTAAGGATCAGAACAGGCTTGAAAATTTCTTTTCCCAAATCACTTGAAGGGAGGAATTGTCAAAACTTGCAATAAGCAAGATATATTGGAAGATTAATTTTGTCCTGTGCTTGTCATTGGGGCTCTAATTCTAATTCTAATTCTAATTCTGGGGCATTTACAATTTGGAATGGGTAGAGTTTAAGAGTAGTAAGACTCAGTACTGTGTAATTGCTAGCTGAGTTCAGTGACAACTTTGATTTCTGTAGGGACACTGATCTAGAGTAGGTGGCACAGTTTTCTGCCATGTTTAGCATCAAAAATTACTTTTGAATTAATGTTTTGTCAGTGATTTTTGACCTATGCTTCATTTTTTACTGTTTTATTTTGAAAGAGTCACTGTCCCAAGTTCAGGTTGTCAGTAGTATAGCAGTAGCTTCTCTTCTACAGTTGAAAAGCCTTTTCCTCATCTCAACAGTTCCCATCACTAAATTTCTGGAAAGGTAAATTTAACCTTACTCTCCAAAGATGTGCTCAAATATTCACATCTACTTTGCAGAGCTGAATTGTAGTTTGTGCATAAACTGACCCAGGAACCTCAGCAAATGGAGGTGGATAATGTTTAGTGGATGCAGTGGATGCTGTTTGCAGACCACACCTGAGCAGTGATGACTTTGCAGGTCAGAAATCCCTTTGTACCTGCCAACCTTCACCCAAAGCGTCAAGCATCATCATCCTAGTTGTACAATTTAAGGGTGACCAGAGAACCTTGGGATGGGCAGACAAGCAGCTGGGACAGGCTGCTTTGAGAGGAAGCAGGTGCTTGACAGCAGCACTGTGTGTAGGACACAGCATATGACCAGGTCTGAAAGTATCCTGTAACCTTATCTTGGCAAGGTCAGGTGTTACCATAAATAGGGCCCATCTGTGCAAGGCTTCTGGCAACATTTATTTGAGCTGCAAGGGTATAAATATGTAATTTTCTTGTGAATAATGGATAATGACCTTCAGTGCTTTGCTGGAACTGTTCTGCCAGTAACACTCCAGGGAGAAAGTTACACATTTGCTTGCCTCAGCAGCAGCTTATTTGGTGTCTGCCATGGGTTTGAACTCGGATGCTTCTTTTTTCATTTAAGAGCAACCGAATTCTTACCAACATACCAAGCAGCAGAATTTGCATTTCTTGGCCTTTCTTTTGGCAAGTATTGTTGCAGGGTCCCTCCCAGACTTGGGAAAACATGGGAGAGCTGTTAACATTGTTTGGCATGTAAAAGTCTAGCAATGCTGTACCACACGCACTACCACAGTCAGGTATTATTTGGGCTGCTCGTCACAGCTCAGGGACTATGCATGCCAATGTACTACTGCTTATAGCAATGGGAGATTTTCTCCTGTTTTCAGCTATAAAAACACTGTGAGAGTAAGTAGGGAAATTATTCAAAAACTTGCACAAAGATGCACTTCTGTGATTTAGAAATATACTGACAAGAGAGAAACTGCAATAGCTTTAATCCTTATCACAGCTGTAGTCAAACGAAAACAGGATGTGAAGGAACATTTCTAGGAGAGGTGTTCCAAAAATAAGAGCTACTGTTACTACTAAGAAAGATTTTGGTCTGTCCCCTCCAGGAAATATTTAGCCAGTCCTATCCACGTATAGAAAGGTCTAGACAGCTGTCTGAAACAGGACAGCCAAGAACCAGAAATGCTTCAAAAAGCTTGAGAGCATCCTAGTGAGAAACTGCTCACTGGGCTGGGAGCTTGCATCAAACACCAAATCAAGTACCAGGGAGCAATGCTAGATGAACTCAGAGCTTTTTGTGTTTGTAGAGCACAAAGCTGTTCGTTTTTTTTATATGCAGATTATATGCATCCACATTCTTCCCTTAGCATTAGAGCTCACATTTAAGCAGCAGCAGATCAAAAGCGGCAGTTTGACTTCCCTGCCCCTCCTCCCTCTAAATGTGGACAGCTGCATCACAGCAGGCGATGCTGAACACAGCAGAGCAGTCATGGTTGCAGGCATCTGGACTAGGAAAGGCTTTTGACTACTTGGGGCCCAGTTTCACTCCTAGGTGCTGCTTTGAACTTCTTTTTTAAGAACAATTCAGCAAGCAGGTAAAAAACACATTCTGTGCCCAACATGATTTGTGCAAGGGGGCAAATAATCAAGTCTTGGATTTCCTGGAGTGGGAAGGAGGAAAGCAGGTAAGTTAAGCCTAGTTAGTTGACATTCTGTTGATTTTTCATGCTCTTGCATTCAGTACAGAGCTACTATGTGTGTCTTCCTAGGGAAGATGAGCATATGCCTGAACAGCACTGGTCTCTGAATTAGCCTGTCTCACAATTTGTCTGTCTTACTGCTGGCCTTGCTCAAAGCCAGCAGGTAGGATAGAACACCAAAGAGGAGAGTACCTTCCTCCCCTCCCTCAAGCTTCATTTGTCAATACATGTTTTGAGCATCTTGAGATTCAGCTGTACCCATGGTCCTCAAACTTCAGGGTACCCAAGCTGCTTGCACAACTGAGATGTGGATGCAGGGCAGAGACATGGAGAGCCTGCTTGGAGGAGGAGAACAAAGAAATGTGAGATGATACATGGGAAGAACTTGAAGGGAATCACAGGTGAGATCAAAACGGAAGCAGCAATGAGAATTGCTGGAGAATTCAGAAGGGTGCAGTAACAGGTATTGAACATGTAAGGATTTGCTAGGTGTGAAAACAGTTTGGCTAGACAAAACATTAGAAACTGGTTGCTGTTGAGACCATGGTGAAACCTGTGATGGGGAGGAGCAGGACAGTAGCTACTGGACCATGGAGAAATACTTAGCTGGGCCCTAAGGGGAAGAAGGTCTCTGGTGTGCAGTTGGTCCGGCTAGTTGAAGTGTCAAACGTGGTTTCCCACTCAGGTTGATACCAAGGGGGACAGATAAATGAGAGGACTTGGCTTTTGGTTTACATCATAAATAATCGGGATCCTCTGCTGTATGTCTTGGGTTTGGTGTCCTTCATCTGGCCCCATGAATCTGATTTGCTGCCTGCAAAGCATTTTGCAAAGAAACCCCTTCTCCCAAGGGCAGAAGGAGATTCAGAAGACTGGGGAAAAGGCAGAGGAAAGTTGTATCTACTGGTTTAAGTTTATGCTTTGAACTGCAGTCAGAGTACTCCAACCCACATGCCTGGAGTAAAAAAAAGAGGCAACCTATAATATTCATTAGCAGGCTACTCAGAGCTCACAGGAGGATTTTTTTCTCCTATTGCTGTAATAGTTAAATCTAAATAGATGGAAAAGGCAGGTAGTTGTGGGGGAAGTGAAGCCAACCTTGTGAGACAGCAGGGACACAGCAGCTGGCAGCTTGCTGGAGCTCAATTAGCATTAGCAGCCTGGTGTATCTACCAGCAGGCTGAGGAAGGGAGGGTGGAGGTGCCCTCCACCACTCCACCCTGCCAGAAACAGGCTCCTTGTGCTGCCAAGAGGCCAACAATAACCAAGGAGAAATGTTTAAAACCATAGTGTAGAGAAGATCCCAAGAGCTGATGCCTATATAGAGAAGTTCATACAGGAATTTGGATGCAGGAGTGATTGTGAAACCTTTGGAGCTACAGCCCATGTTCTGAAACTAAAGAACTGAAATACGTGGTCAGGGAAGGGAAGGGAAGGGACACTACATTCTCCTGTGTCTCAATTAGGATTGACTATGAGTTCTTTAAAGCCACTAGTTTTATAGAAATTGTTCTTAACTGTGTATTTGGCCTTCTACCCTTCCTCAAGGCTCCTAAGATTCTCCTAGTAATCAGAAAGCATTTAGACCAAGAAAAAAAAAATAATTCAGGGGACTTGTGGTAGTGGCCTCAGGGAGACAAAGAGTTACATTGTCCCACCCCAAACCCCTTGAGAAGGGTGGCCCAGGTGTTCTGATTGGGTTTGAGTCCCTGGGGGTTCTCCCTTGCTGTGCTTCTACTGGTCCCTGACCCTGAACTCCACCCTCAAAGGTGGAAACCCTTGAGAGTTCTGTCCCTCAAAACCCCCTGCTGTGCCTCTGTTCTGGGCTCTCTGTTCTGGATCTGACTTTGTTCCCAAGCTGAATAAATGGTTTCATGAACCGGGAGCCCATCTTGTTGGTGTTTGATGCTGCTCCCCAGAACTCTGCTGCTTCCCTGGACAAGATCCTGAGGTTGCGGACTGCAACAGGGACTTTTCTCAAAAGTTTTCCAGGAAACTCCACTGCTAGACAAGCCACGAAATCATCCACTTATCTGGCTGAAGACAGTACTCTCTTATTCCTCTATGGGAGAAACTATGGGACTTGCTGACAAGATGGGGTCAAGGACCTTAGTATCGAGTTTCTTGGACATGAAAGAGCAGTCAGGGTCTGAGTATGTTTGCTGGGAATTCTAAGAAAGGTATCTGATGGTATTTCATCTATGCTTTCCTACACTTAAGTTCACAGGTCTGCAGCATATTCCCATTGGATTTACAGTGGGTTTGGGGTATGAGTTTTATCACTGCAAAGCTAGACAGATGAACAGTAAAACTCGAAATACTTATTCAGACCC
This sequence comes from Cyanistes caeruleus, assembly GCF_971803275.1. Lineage (NCBI taxonomy): Eukaryota > Metazoa > Chordata > Aves > Passeriformes > Paridae > Cyanistes > Cyanistes caeruleus. The sequence goes on from NC_141732.1 coordinate 55,475,616, forward strand.
TGTGGTAGAGTGAGACAACAGTGCTCTTGCTCTGGTCTCCCTGTTTTAAAGGACCTTGTCCCACTATGCACTCCAAAAACTCCTGGCTGCAGCTGACAAGATTCAGTGGGAATGTATGAAGGGATGGATGCTGATGCATCACAAACACAATTAATGCACTATGATTCTTCCCTGCCTTGCCACTTCCTTGTGCTCTTGTGAATAGCTACATTGTTTTACTGATCTGAAGAATGGGGCATGGGACCGTGAAGGGAATTAGGTCAAAAACCTCATGAAACAGTGTCCAGAATATAAAAAGAAAGTGCACTGCAGTATGAGGCTCCTTGGTGTGTGCAGAGGTGACTGTGTGTTTCTCTTGTGACTAGAAGTGGAGCAAAGCAGCACCAGTAAATGCAGAAATTTCTAACAGCCTTACAGTAAAGACACATCTGAATGCATGTACAATTGCTAACTCACCAGGCTGAAACTCTCCATAGTTCTAAGAACAGATTGAAATTAGGCTTCCAACTCCATGCTTAGTAGCTTGAATTTTCCAAATGGGTTGGGAAAAATAAAAAAAACCCAATCAATATACGTTAATCCTCTTAGTGTCTGCAGTTCAGAGTAGCAAAGGCATTCTTTCCTGTGAGAAAACCCTACTGAAACAACTTGTGTTTGAAATTCTTCCCTTTTCTTTTGTTGCTTCCACCCTCTAGACCTTCCATCACAGGCAAGCTACTCCTTATGCCTTTGTTTCTTTGTGTTGTCTCTATCCCCTCTTGCCTGGCTGACAGTAGAAGGAAAACACATCATATACAGGACCAAGATTTTTAAACCACATGTGCTTTACTTCAAGAAACAGACAAAGCAGGATGCTTAATTTGTGTACAGCAGTCACACCTGCAGCATGATTGAAGTGAAATGTTAATAATGGTGAGTACTTCAGTTCATTGGCAGAGGAGTGCATAGCACTGCATTCCCAGTTCCAGCACTAAGCAGATGCTTTAGCTAGCTTCCTAGCTTCCATTTCCTGCTTAGCCTGTTCTCTCATCTCTCTTTCTCTCTCAATGAGAAGTACTTGTAGTTCTTCCCACTTCTTCAGGTTCTGCTCATGTTTCGCAATGTCTTCTGCTTCACATTCTGGCAGCTTTTCCTTGACAAGCTGGGTGGTCAGGGTTAACAGGCTTTCAGATTCAACCTTGCCAAGTGAATGCAGTTTGGAGTACAGCTCCTGTCAGAAAAAGAGATTTGGTAGGGAGTTGTCAAAAAGAAAGCCAGTCAATCACAAAACAATCAGACACAAATCACTTTTCTACAACCAACATAACACTAAATTATATTATTATTATTATTATTATTATTATTATTATTATTATTATTACTGCTGCTATACAGACCAGGTAACTATAACAGAAAAGTGTTTTAACTCTGGTAGTTTCTACTATTTATTGGAATAATAACCCCTTGTGTATTTGTCTTTTTAGCAATAAAACTGAACGAATAAAATTTCATTTTTGTTAACTACTCAGATTCTCTTCTTTTTCCAAGTTCAATTATCTGGTATTAACAAAGATCAGCTGACCAGTCAGCCACAACAAATATAATTCAGAAACTTTGGTTTTGTGTCTTCCCTCAAAACCAGCTGCATGATTTCATCCAAACTGCCTGCATCAGCATCCCTCCCAACAGGCGCAAGTCACTTCAAATATTCTCTTTCTAACAGCATACGAAGTAACTCCCATAATTTTTCTTCCCAACTTACCGTGTCTGAGGTGTGACTAGACTTACACAGATTATACAGCAATGTTAAAGCAAGGGGTATTTTTTCAGGGATATTCTACACTGAAACAGAGCAAAGCCTCAGTAAGGAACTCCAGTTTTCTTTCTTAAGCTTTACTTATCTAGATTTCCCTGCAGCATAAAATGTTAATTCACTTAAGATGATGAATCATCCAGTGATACTATTTCTGGCTTTCTGTAATCTTCAGCCCGATGGCTCCTTAACATTCTGATTAATTGCCTTGAAAGTACAGATACACAACCAAAGAGAAGATGATACAGCACTGGAAAATCCTTTATCCCTTATTCACTCATTAGGTAAAAACACACTTTCCCAGCTCTTCTTTTAAATAGAACATTTTACTCAGCCGAGCACTTGCAAGAATGTTTAAAGTAAGTATGTGTTCTAATGAAAGCTACACCCGTATTTCCTTCATTTGAAACTTGTTTTGCATTACAGTACTAGGGAAAAAAGATGTGGGGATTTGCTGCTCCAAACAACATGGCAGTTCTAGAGCCATGCAGATACCCAGAGTTCCAGTTATCACTCAAAGTTTACACACTGTGCAGCGTTCCTCTTACCCAAGCTCACACTGGCAATAAACTGCAAATGCATGTCCCCCCAGCTCCTATCTGGAGGCTCTGCCTTGTTCTTAGGTAGAAAACTATTATGTCTCCTCTGAGGCCTCTCCCCTTCTCTCTCCCTCAGCCAATACAACTGCGGGCTTTGTTGTGTTTTACCTTGGAGGTCTGAATTGGATGGACACCAGATTAAAGACTCTTTAAAATTCTAGACATGCAGGTCTGAGGGGCTTGCATATTTGGTTCTGTCTCTTTTTTGATTTTATCATAAAGAATGAAGACAAAGCCAATGTCTTCAAAGGTAACAGAGTTAAACCAAACTCAGTAAATTTATTTAGGTGTATTCGTCTCTATTTTCTTTGAGATGTCAGTAAGTACACAAGGCATCAGTGAGAAAACTGAAGAGACTGTACAGCTTGGGTTTGGGAAAGAAACTTGACAATTGTGCTCATAGATTAGTTATGCAGTTTAAATGTAACTAGTTTAGATCATTCACACTCTTCCTACTAAACTCTACCAAGGATATGCTGGAAAGAGGCTGAACTTAAACACAGGAAATTGAGCTACAGAAAGGCAATAAACTGTTTAAATAAAAAAGCAGGTCTTGTCTCCTAAGCCATTACTGGCATCACTGGTATCCTGGAATACTTCCTGTTCTTCTCTTATACATGTATACTATACATTAGTAATACTGATTTAGGAAAGCCGCAGGCTGTATGTCCAGGTACCAAAAAGACACATTCTTAAATGGCTAAATCATGATTTTTATGAGCAGTCTCCAGGGCTCTGCATGAAGACAAGTTAGGGAAGAAGGCGCACTGCTTTTAGAGAAGGTGCTCCCAGCATTTATGTGATAAGATTTTTGCCACCTACTGATCATTGACATAGATGGAATGAATTGCCTGAAGAACACTATAGAGAGCAGTGAGCCTCAGCATATGGGATCTGAAAACAGGTAATTACAACACAAATGAGTGTCAGAGTCTAGATTACAGCTCTAACAGCTTTTTCTGGAAAGAGCCAAATGCCCTCAGGTCCTCTTTGTTTTAGTGGAAGCAAAGAACACGTATCTGTATCAGTTAGACTTCCATGCCTTTTTCAGGTACTTTACAAGTGGTTGTTCTGAAGGTTGGTAAGAGACACGGAGGCCATTCCCATGGAGGAGCATGTGTATGTCTGAAGCAAATCCATAGCTTTTCCTTGCATTCTAAGGTGTATTTGTCTAATTGTAATTCTGATTTGTGAAACAGAATTGGGAGTGCAGGAGGCAGAAGCAATTGGTTTTGTCTCAAGGAGAAAGACTGGGACATACTGGCTAATTAATGCAGGGCTAAACAAAGTGCAACTGAATTGTTTCCAGCAGCAGAAGTGAAAACCCTCTACTGGGGTTACAGAGAAGGCACAGATGATCTGTACTGGAACAGCAGCTGGGAATGCATCACCAGGTTGACTCAGAGCTGCCACCTTCCCTCACACTTGCATGGATTTCTAGTGCACTATTCTGTCCTGTGAACTATACCTGTAGGTGTCCCAGGGCTCAGCTGGTAAGAGCCACTACTGCTGGCCTAATGGAATTGAGAGAAGAATACAGGAATTCCTTCAGGCATAGCTGAAATGGCATGCTAATTCAAGAACTCCTTTTCTCATTCACACGACCAGAAATTTTGGCTTATTACTGCTGGATGCCTAGATGTTACATGGTGGCTTATGCCTTTCTCATACTCAGACTTTTCTGCTCAGATTTTAAACACTGGGACTATTTTTTTTGCCAAAAGTCACTCCACACTACAGAATGCCTGAACTGGGATTAATTATGGAACCCATGGGTTTCTCTGAGCTGAGAAGAAAACTACATTCTTGACACTAGTCCCCAGTTTGATATTCAGAGCTCGTTTTGAGCACTCTGCATTATTTTCTTCAAGGCTAGACAATGGATAGACATTAAGAGACACATAAAAATGTCCCACTCCCTTCTTCAAAGGTCACTTGTATTTACCTAATTCACTGTAATTCATCCAGGCATTAATTACCATACGCTGCACACCCACTGATTCTCAAACACCTCAATTAAAAAGCTTTAACTGCCTACAACACAAGTTTAGTATCTAAAGATTAGTGGCAAAGTTATGTGAGTAAAAATTAAAGCAAAGGAAAGAGTGTGTGTGTATATGTGTGTGTGTGTCTGAGCTGAAACCATAGGATACTAGTCTTTTAACCTTTGAAATTTCTTTAGAACAGTCTGTATCCAGCACAACTGTCCAAGGTCACAGCCATCCAGCAGAAACAATGGAAACTGATGGGCTATGGAAAGAGTACGGCTCCTGGAACTTTGAATCTGAAGTACTTGATTTTTACCACAGCACAAATCAGAGATGATAAAGTAAAATTAGGTCATTTAAGCTCATTTATAGCTATGAGATGATTAAATAAAATGCACTTATTATATGGATGTGCCCTAATGAACAGCTTTCTGTGCTTGTTAATATTATCAGCATGACAGTCTAAAGATAAAAGGAAGGTGGTATGAACCTGACTTAATTCTCCAGTCTGAAAGTACAAGATACAACATTCCTACATAATTACAATGTACACAACTGGACAATAAATTCAGGGTAGTTTCACACCCCTTACAATTTATTTTAATGAGCAAGAGCCCACACAAGGTCAGATAATGGGTCTCTAATGACATACCACTTTTGCAAACAGGACTGGAGTTATCATTTTGATGTATGAAAAGTGAAAATAAAATTCCAGCAGACAGACAAAAGACAAGTGGCCTTGAGCATTTATGTCTTTGTAGGCTGCTGCTTCCTATTTGAAGAAGTGAAAATATAAGGTGACATTAGTTTCAAAAATGCCGAAGAGAACTCCTGATGCACTGAAGAGGTGCTGGTCTACCAGCCACAGTAAGTCAGCATCTGTATTTTCTAGTAGGGATCACAGAGATCTACCACAGCTTAGAATATTTAGATAAATTAAACTGTCTTACCTTAAATCGGCTGTAGTACTCAGGTACTTTAGATTGCTCTGTTTCTTCTGACTCTGCACATTGTGACTCCTGCTCTAATTTCTTGGCTTCTTCAGCAGATTCTGGATCAGGTTTGGCTTCAAGGACAGACTGCAAAATGGTCTCCAAGGCATCAATCTGAACAGTCACATTTGTCATGGTCAGCATCAAGTGTTTGGAAATAAATTAACACAACTGTCATGTATTTAAACAACTTAATGAACTACCTTGTATTTTGAGATGACTTCTGTATATACTAAACAGAAAACCAAATTCTAAAAGGAAATGAGACTGTCTTGGAAGAATTCTGTACTGTGCTTAGGATCTTGGAGTGTGTGGCTCTCACTCACAGTCAATGCTTTACTTTTTGGGCTCTACTACTGCATATTTAGAGATGCAGCATTAGTAAAGAATCAGCAAGAACCTTCTTTTACAAGTTCTTAGCTATTCACTGAACAAAGTAAAAAGTACCTCTATACAGATAGTACTTTTAAGTATTAATAGCATTTACTATTTTCAGAGTATCAGTATGCAGACAGAATCTTCTATGGACCTACTGTACCAGAGACAGATACAACACCAGGATGTTAATCTACAACCCAGAGTAAGATGCGGAGCTCCTTAATTTGTCTAGGGTTTGTAGGCAGAAAAAAAATCACAAGTGTATTAGGCTGAGTTCTTCAGATTTGAAGTAGGAAAGATCCCTCCAAAACCACACACCTGAAGAGGTAACTCAAAATGGTGGAAGTTGCAAATGTGACCTGTCTTGGACTTTCCAGTATTATACTGAGAAGCTTCAGAAATAGAGCAATAGGTAGGAGTACCTGCTGAGCAGTGCCCTGGACTTTTGTTTGTCAGGTGAGGCTGCAAGTTTAGTAGTAACATGAGTGAAAGAGAGGCTCCCATCATCAGGGACACCTTCAGGAATAAGCACCAAAAAGAGGAGGAGACACCTCAGTGACATTTCTATGCTCCAGCCCATGTGGTAGTGACATACTACGTAACTCCTAAACTGTCTGATTCCAGGATCAGCCTGATTCCCCACAGCACTCCTAAGCCCTGAGTCCCTTATTTAGTGCTGACCTCATAAATGACTTCAATCTATCCGAAATCACTCTGTCAGCTTTTTGGACTAGTACCACTCAGGATATCATCTGAGGGCACAGAACATATACAATTAGCCATGAGAGCAAGAAGATGTGATAGTTCATCCTTACTGCTAAGAAATATGCCTCTGAGTAGTTTCAAAAACTTGAGTAACAAAGGTGTCTTCCCATACCCGCAGACATGTGTTTCCTCTGACACAGATGCAGGTGTGGGAGGACAAGGGAGGGCAAGGCTTAGAAAACATACTTAAATGGTCTGTGGCAGTAACACACACTCATTGCCAAGGACATGCCAGTAGACATTATCACTGGCTCATCAACTTAAGCAGTGATTCTGTTCTAAACATTACTTCTCCTGTCTTGTAAAGGCCTCTGAAGTTTGCAGGGCATCTTTTCATTAACAAGGCACAGAATTCACAGGTTTTACTGAAGTTTGTTTTATATAAAATCCCCCTTGTTCAGTGGGTTATAGCCTTTATACTTACAGCCTCTTTACAGATTTTGATGTCCCCCGACAATGAAGCCACATTCTCCATCACTTGCAAGGCTCTATTAAAATATCCAGGTGTCCACATCAGTGGCATTAGATTGTACACAGCTCTTAATCCTTTTGTCAACTCCACCTTCCCTGTGATAAAAACACACTTTATCGTTAGTGCTTCAACATGTGAATCTTAATGGAACCTGTATAGGTTGGCTCTGGTTTCTAGCAGTGACAGCAAGTGTCTTGGCTTTAGTGGTAAAAACAACACACTTTTACAAAGTTGCTCTAATAGAACTTCCATTGCCTTATTTTATTAAGGTGCCTTCTCTTTGCTCAACTTCATCTAATTATGTGCATGTTTCTGATACCACCCCACTCCCCACCACCCAGACATTTTGCCCAGATGGAAATCAGAGTAAGTGGCCAGGTTTTCTGATTGGCTTTCTAACAGCAGCTTATAGAAGGATGCCTGAAGATCTCAGACAAATGTCTCCTTAGTTTTCAGCTGACTGTTGAGCATGTGCGCACTAAATCTGTTTCTCCAGATTTACCTCTGCAGCCTCTAGGGTTTACTCACACAGAACAGCACATGTATTGGCAAAGTACTCAGCTCACTACCCCTGTTTCTACTGAGGCTTCCTAAGAGAAAATATGGGACACCCACCAAAAAAGAAATTTTGGTTCTTGATATAAGACAATCTATGCAACAAGGTGTTCATTGATTTTAGCAGGACTTATGATGTACTGCACCACTTACAATGTGGCTTTTCTTCTGACAATTACTTGAGACCATGAAACTCCTGCATAATAGAAGAAATGCACATCACATTGTAGTTGATGCAATTCACAATGGTTGTCACTCATGGGCTTTGATTTTGTTATTGTCAACACAGCAGATAATAACTCTTCAAGTGTAGCTTACAGGAGTTGTGTCCAAGCTCTCAATCCAATCTGCACCCTGGCTATAATGACACAAAACTATGAAAGACAGCCTCTTCACAAGGAATAGAACAGTTTAGAAAAAGCAAGGTAGTAAGAGCACAAAGCTTATGAACCATGGCTAAATTAAAACAGGTGAGGTGCTTTACGCCACTCTGTGCCCATAGACATCTTTTACTCTCTGAGAGGTCAGTTCCATTAGTGGTGGCATGACTTTGGAATATGTGACATAGAAGTAAATAGCTTTTGATCCACTGAATGTCCATATTATGGACCAAGCACTATTGCTCTCAGACAAGACTGAAGTGCATTTTTGAAATACAGCCACTACTCCACCAATCTATATGACATTTAAAACTCTCCAAACTGAATGCCAACTGGACAGCAAAGTCCCTGTTTGTACAAGTATCTCCACTGGATTACAAACTACAGTGCTAAGAAAAATCCTGCTTTCAAATTAGTTTTCACATTTATCCCCCTTTTTGACTAAAAATGAACTTTTTGTTTTATAATCATGTTTTATAATCCTAACTCTGCCACCACACATTGTATTTTGAGGTGACATTTGAAGAACAAATTCACTTTTTGTTACCCTCAGTAATGCAGTAATGAAACAAAAAATTACATAAATTGTTGACTACTTACTTAATTTCTAGTAAATAATCATTTTGTAGAGAAGAACAATATATTCTGTACTATATTCCACTAAAGACTCAGAGGAAATTCAAGAATTGTTTGCCCATTTCCCTTCCCTTCAATTCTGAATATACTCTGATCTCTTTATTAAGGTGGCTTTAATACTATATAGCAAGTTATTAACAGTGAAGACTTTTTAACAGATACAGGATAAAGGCACTGCTATCTGCTGTTCACAACCCAAACATTCACTGCACAGTGACTAGTAAAAGTACTAAACATACATTGTGTTTTCTAGGCTGTACTTTCCCATCTCCTATGGTTTAAAGATTATTTTAAGATGCTCATTAATGGGAAGAGTCTGTTGTCCATAACCTTACAATGTGTGTCACAGAAATCTGTATTTTAGGGTAATTTTTTTAAAATTTGTTTGTCAACCAACAGACCAATCAAACTGTTATTCAAGAATATCTTCCCTCTTTCAGCATCTAACCCAAACTTGCAGGGAGCCCTAAATTGCTTCTGAAGCTGTCTGATGAATCAAATTCAAATCAGTTCTGCCATCCAGGCTGACAAAATAAGTTCACTCGTACCTGTGAAATTGTCCTTCCACTATTTTTTTTTCCTTGCTTTCTCCTTGACTACATTTTAGTAAAGCAAAGATGCCAATTTACTTCAGCCACTGAAGACAAGAAAGGAAAGCTGACAATGAAGGAGGTAAAACTTACCAAGGAATGCATAACCATAGAGTTGGGAACTAAAGCCCACAGTGTTACTTTGCTTTAGACCCGTAAGCAGTAGCGATGCTCCAATATTTCTCTCTTCTTCCCACTGCAAATAATGTATCAACAAGTAAGTGTTCCTTAACAAAGACAAATACAAAATGGCATCTAAGACAGCATGCATGGCTTTCACCACATCTTAGCAATAAAGAATCATTAAACATGTCCAGTGTTCAGTTATATTATTATCTGTCCTAAGGAACAGTACAAATCGTACTGAGGAACAACTCTCTTTGCAGAAGACCATAAAATGTGAGTAGCTGAAATTTTTCAAGGAAGTTCTCCTTACTATATCTATCCCTACCTCTTTAAACCAAACACAGAAAACTGGTGCTGAGCATTATGAGCGTTGAATGAGGTACTTTGAATGGTGTATACAAATAAAAATATTATTTCATTGCTGACTTTGGGTGGGATTACTTCAAAATGCATATTAAGTCACAGCTATATAAATAAGCTTGCCTTAAACATGTCTTATGTTCACACCACCCTTGCTTGCACATTCAGCTTTCATGAAACACTAAACAGATTGACAAATGCTTATCTTCACATTATGGATATGCAAACATGGACAAACACAATGGAAAAATGAGATTTTCATCCCTTTGCTTTTCATATACAAGTGACAAAGAATACTTAATTTCTAGGAAATGAAGAATATATCCAAAAGGGTAAATATGTATTTCTTTTCTTTGATGAAAACTCAAATTACAACCAGTTGGGTAAAACCTGAAGGCAACTGTAAAATGCATTTTAGAAGATGCTTCATGTAACACAGATGGAGGCTTCAGGCATCTGCCATACAGATGACATCATGCTATTGAAGGCTTGTGCCAAACTGCATTAAAAATAGCTTCCTACAGAGATCATGGCACAGCCCTTTACTGACTGTGCCCTTTCTGCAAAGGTAAAATAATGCAACTTCCAAGACCCTGAACTGTCACTTTGGCCTTAAGCAAGCAAGCTGTAAATAATAAACTTGTAATCCTTGGAGACGGGAGAAATGTAACAAATTTAATTTTAAAACAGGTAAATAATAAGAAGCAATACACCCAAAGCCAAATGGGATACAAAAAAAACCATAGTAAAAATGCTTTTTAATTTTGCAACATCACCATCATCAAGCTCTAATGGTGAGCAATACTCAGCTTGATGGGGTCCTGTACAAAAGGTGGTAACTCATAGAGGCTGCTGTGAACAGAAGTATCAATTCATGTCCTTCCAATGGGCATACATTACATCAGAAAATCACTACACACCCTCCCTTTCAGATAAAGGAGAAAAAGGCGTGACAAGTAATTTAATGGTTTTCATACTTGGTTGTTTCTTTTTTCCTTTCTTTCTTTCTTCTGCAGCTGCAAAAATAATGAGAAAATGGAGTATTTTTTTCCCCAGATAAAGTTAGGGAAAATAAAATATATTCATGATTGAATGTCTAACTGACTGCACCACAACACTTGGAAGCAGAGGCTCTGTGTATCATTCTGAGTGTGGTCAGCTTACCGTATGTTCAGACTTGGTTGCCAGGTACTGGTATAGAACATAGAGAGAAAGAAGCTGCGTTGATACTTCATCAAAACTTTCTTGGAGCATGATCTCTGTTACTACTGACATAGCATCTGTGGAGGAAAATGATACTTAACCAGCATAACTTCCAATACATTATCTTCTTTTTGCACCCACTCATGTTCACTGACACTTTATCGCTGTAGTATGCTATGAAATAGTTAAGGAGAAAGTTAAACATTTCTTCCCACTAGAACACACCTATAGAATTAGTCTTACTCCTTTGGGTTGCTCAAACACACTGCAAGAAGGAAGAATAGGTTGAACAGCACAAAACTCTTAAGGACAAAACTCAAGGAGCTCTTAAAATCATCTTAGCTCTACACACTTCAGTTGGCTCTTTTTCCCTCAACTTTTCAATCATTTAAAAAACCATTTAAAAATCTTCCTTTGCTCTTGTGTTTTGATTAAAAACAAGAGAAGATTGGCTTAACTTCATTAGCCTTAGGATAACAGGAGTCTACAAAGGAGCAGAAGTGCTGTCACGGATCATCCCACACTGGTCTGTGGTCTCCATTCAGCAAACAACACTCTAGAGGAGCTCTACACAGAGTTCCAGTGACACTCCCTGTCAGGAAGGACAGTTTGGAAAAAGGCCTTCAGTTTCACACAGAAAAGAAATACAGATAAAACAAGGAGGAATTCAAAGATGGAGGGGGTGTGCCTCAAAATAAAAATATACATGTACTGATTTTCTGTTTAGCAAAATCTTTCAGTTCCTTTCAGTTATCTGTTTTATAAAGCTTTATGTACAGGAAAGCTTACTGCAAGTTTACAGTACTAGAAAATTGTAAGTGAAGAGTAAAAATCGGTCATCAAAATTAGTATCTGTCATCAAACATGAGAGAATTACTCCTCCAAATACTTAAACAGTCAATAATGAAAGGTAGCCCCACTATGGCAATCCAGCATAGCTGGCTTGCTCCAGTGACAGAAAGCCTACACAAATAGTTTAGATACATAAGCTTTTTGAATAGCTAAATGTATGGAAGATGAATATCAACACACATTTTGATTCTGGTAACGCTCTAATTAATTGTCACTAATAAGTTCTGTGATATCATTAGCACATACGTCAGACTTGTAACTGAAGATGGTTTACACTTGCGATAGGATTAATAACAGTAGAAACTGAGAATCACACAAGCTTCAAAACTATGAAATTAATAAAATCCCAACAAAAATGAGACAAAGCCATGCAAAAAATATTTCAAAGGAAGATTGTGTTTTATGATGAATTCAGAAAAAATATGGGGCACAAGTTTTTAGTTCAAAGAAAAGATCTGTAAATATAAGACCATACAACTAAGGATGTAAGCATTAGTAAGCATTGGTAAGCATTTTCTTACCTTCATATTTCTTCTGCTTTATAAAGCAATCCAACAAAATATTGAATGTAAAATTATCTGGAAAAATTCCATACTGAACCTGAAGAAAAGAAGGAAAAAAAAAGTTCAGTGTGCAAATGTGCTGTTCAAGGCACAGTGCTGCAGATACCAGAAAGAGCAGAACCACGACACTGCACACTGATGCAATGTACAGTCAAGCATCAAAAGAGATTAGCATGGCTCCTGTAATCCTCCAGCTTCTGATGCACTGGATTTACTTTAGCATTTGATCTGAGCCTTTTGGACCAGGAATGGCACTGCCTATTACATTATGCCTCCCCTGCATTTAACATGTTTTGGACACCAACACTGTTTTAAACCAAAAAGCTTTCTGAGAAAAGAGAGGATTTAAAAGCTATAAAAAGGTCGCTAAAATTCAGGTGCACCAGTAATTTTTATTTTGATGAAGAAATCTGATCTTAAAATGACAGTCTACAGGACCTGGCTGCAACAGGAGTTCCTGTCAAGCCACACTTGAATCAAAAAGCTGATCAGATACACTCATGTATATTTGGTAAAACTTACCTTGTTTTGTATTGTGTATAAGGCTTTATCTTGAGCGCCATATTTTAAGCACTGTCTGATCCAGCTGTGAATGGTCCAGTCTCTCAAGTACCAGGAATTTGGGCTATGCCGAAACCTAAAGATGGAAAAAAGGTCTGGTGACATCTGATAGCAATGACTTTGCTATCACAGAAACTAATTCTGTAATCAACCAACTGTGAGTTTCAAAACCTCACCATTCATCAACTCTGTTGTTTCTCCATGTTTCACTTTGCAGTCAATCACTGCTCTCTAAAGAGCTCCAGGCAGCCCTTTCAAGTAAGAGAAACAAAACTTTGACACATTATTAGTATGTACAAAGAGTAATCTGACCTTTTCACAAATGCGTAATATTTAAACTTCCTACTTTCCAGAAAGCCTACTGCTTTTTTCCTGAGAATAAGAATACTAAAAAATAACAGTTTGGTATATTTATGAAGATTGGTATAAATACTGTAGTATTTTTTTACCTTGTCCTTGTGATTGTGTAAGATTGTATTTTATTTTGTGTTGTATTGTAACATTTTGATGTATAATATTGCTGTTCTTGTCAAAGAGCTACAACTGATGACATCAGCAAGTATCAGAATTACATCAAAGTACAACTGCATCTGAAACTTTGAAGCTTGTGTAATCTGGTGCCTCTCACCCTCTCTAAATCATGCCAGTTAACTCACCAGTTAAGAATTAATTATGCCTCAGCACAGGTCATCCCTGGGCCGCTGCATGCTCCATTTGCCTTAGAAATACTTCACCAGTGAGGCATACCTCATGCATGGGGAAACTGCTGAAAAGCCTTTCCCTGCCCCTCTGCGCTGATTTAATCTATTCTGAGACACCTCATGCCATGACTTCAGCAGTCGTCCAAGGCAACCCACTCCAGTGCTCAAACAGTTTGTAAAATTAAATACTTCTAATTCCATTTCATCCTTATTCAGCCACATGCACCTCACTCCATATTTGAAGAAATGGTGACAAAAAGCACATGCAACTTCAGCTTTGGCACACATTCAAACATCAGTTAAAAGTTCAGTGGTAGGAGCTGTTGTCTTGGTCCTGAGCTGAATTTCACACCCCCATGTGAAGAGATGCATACAGTCTTTCTCAACTCAAACGAAAACTGATCTTAGTCCCTAGCACAGAAGTGACTGCCACTTTCTGTAAAGAACACCAACAACTGAGCTGGGTTCATCTGCAGATGCTTGCAGCCCCAAGGCAAGCTGCAGCACCATTTAGAGGCAGGGTTGACTCTTCCATCTGAGTGAGCATGCTTTCCAGAACGTTTATCAGACTAATGTGGCCACCAACCCTCTTTCCCCCTCAGTGAATTTCTTGTCTATCACTGAGGGCTACACAGATGACCAAGCCTGGAAAAGCATGGCAGCCTAGAGAGCCTTCAGAATGAAGAAGATAGCCATGCCAAAAGTGGAGCTAAACAACTACAGAATCTAAATATATGTATTTATAAGTGGCATATGAAACCTCCCCATTAAATCACAATTTAATAGGAAAAGAAAAGCCTGCTTTGAATATTAAATTACAAGCATCCATTCTGTTGCTATAATTGCTTTCCATTTTCTTCTCTCAGAATTTCAAATACTGAGAGTAGCAAGAAAGTGTATCTGCTTTCATTAAAGTCCTGTGTCATGGACAAATGTTTTCAGGCATTATCAACTACAGGAATTTGGATTTAATCATATTTTGATGAAAAAATTATCTAATTGCTACAGACTCTTTCACCAGCCATTTAAGAAGGGTAAAGGTGGAACACCAGCACGCAGCAATAATGCTGCCAACGTCTTTTAAAGCTTCATTAAATGGTTAAAATAGTTTCACAAGTGGAAAACAACAGTCCTGTCTTTCAAAAAGCATGATGCTGATGCTCTCAAATACTCAGGCTTTCTACTGACACAATCTTTGCAAATGAAAAGCAAGTACTCAAAAAACAACAACAAAAAATCCCAACCAGCTGTTTTTCATGAATTTGAAAATTCAACTTTTTTCACAGCTCAATTTATTCTCTTGAGTACAGCACAGTGAGAGAGAGCACTCCAATACTTACTGCACCTTGGGACTGCTAAAGCATACTGTAATGAAAGCTTCTAGGATTCAAATATTGGACTTGGACAGCAGAAGGCCTAACAGGGATGCGATATGGCCTAGAAACAGAATGAAGCTGATCCTCAATCAACACTCATTGCTGGAATCCATATGCACAAAATCCAGAGGCACGTTATAAAAACTTGCAAAAAAACCAGAGCACTTGTAAAAAAAGCACATCAGCTTTTACAGGGCTGGGACTGATTTTTGCGTGTGTGTGTGTGTGTGTGTGTATAACAACCACAGGATCTTTCAGATATAATTACTGTATGTAACATACGTATATTATAGTTATATGTAATATAACTATTAAGATTTATATGCTGATCTTTATGCTCAGATCAGGTCTTGCCTGCCCTAGGTGCTATGTAAATGGAAAACAAACAGTTTCTCAAGGACGTAATTTTCTAGTTAATTCTAACAATTAATTATAAATCAGTTGCATGGGAATGAAGAGAGGGGACTGGTGCAGGAATGCAATATATATATGCATGTACAAGATCCCTCAACACTAGACATTTCCGCTAATCCATGATGTGGTAGGAGAATTGGAAGTGAAACAACTACACTGCAATCTTCAATTGTTTCTGATCCATAGAAGAGAAACCAACAGGGTATGTGTTTTTTTAAAGTTAACATACACAAATCAACCAAATGTTGTGGCAGGCACTTGTATTTGAAATAGAATCAGGAAAAAGAGGAGGCTGCTCATCATTTTGACAAGCATTAACATCCTCCTCCTTCTCTTTGTCCACCAAACAGGATATAATTAAGCAAGGCAATATGTTCAAAGACAGATGAAAAGACAGAAGGAAGTTAAAACTACAGAAAACAGAGGATTCGGAATGAATTAAATAAAGGAAGCCTTTAGCAACTGCTACGTATTTAATGGAAGGTTATCTCGCAGATGCCTGGTGCTGAAACTAATTTTTCTGGGAACTAATAAAAACCTGAGAAGCCCAAGATTCCTATCAGAAAAGACAAGAAGCAACTGTAATAGTATTAGAGAAGCTCTCTATTGGTACACTTTAATGTTAATGGCTAAAGAATCAATATGGTCATCCTTCCAGTCATTGAACTGAGAACATCTGCCTCCACAGGGAATAAAAACAGAAATATCTGTAATACAGGGAGATCCTGAAATATTAAGGTCACTGAATCTAACAGCACACAACGCAATACTCTATAATTCTCTTTACTTTTAAAATTCAGTCCAATTATGCAGTCCACAAACTTTATTTTCACTAACAGTTACTTTGTACTTGCAAATTGATAACAACTTGGAAGAGATACAAGGAGTGTACAGCCTCAGTACAACGTAACCAGAACATTTTCACCCAAGCTAGTACACTCTCTTGCTCACAAATAGGCCAGCACACTGGGCTACACTGTCAGTTTACTAAGTCCCTGCATAAAGCCCTACTTCTCATTATTTTCAACAGCGCTGGGGTATTCATGCTGTGTGAAAGAAACCAAACAATAAAGAAGTTTAACAGATGCTGAGAGTGCTTCATGTACTACTACAGCAAGCATGACTTACTTATACTAGTGCCCTCACACACTGCAGAAAAGCTGAATTCCTGCTCTACTCATTTATTTCAGTCTTGCAATTTTTTGTGCCATCAAATGGTGATGCACTGTATCTGCTTTCACACACCCTGTCTTCTGAACAGAAGTAATGCAGCAAACCTGACAGCAAACAGAACCAATCCTTGATGGTCTGCATTCTTTTCTCTATGTTGATAAAGGGGGTTTCATTGCTTTAGGGACAGCCATAAATGAGAAAGATGGTGAATGAAGATTTGTGGCATTACAGAAAAGAAAGTGCACACAGAAGTAGAAGTAACATACCATGAGGAAGAGCTCTGCTCTTCCTGGTAATATACAGGGAAAGCCAGCTCGGCATATCAGTTTGCATTCTTTGTTGATCACAAGTTCCATTTTGTACTCTGTGGCTTTCTTAAAGGCTAGTCCAATTCCTGGTACTCCCATAAGCTATCCTTGTGCAAGACACTATTTTTATTCTTCTCCATTCTCCCCTGATCTGTGAAACAGAGAGACCCTTCCTTTCTCCACCTTGACCTGACCTAATGAGAAAGCATCTAGTAATGATCCACACATTCGACACTGCCTATTTCTCTTCTTTTAGAACTAGAGAGAAACCTGTGCCTGCACATACTTTTAACAGGAAGGGAAAGTGCCAGATATCTTCTCATCCACTTAAAATTCTATGAAGTCCCAGCACAAAATGTAAAGAGACTTAAAATTAATAAATATAGTAGGAAATATCTCTACAAACCAGGAAGAAGCCATCTCAGTGGAATAAATCCAAAGCAGCTCCACATTTTATACGAGTCATACAGGGCTGAGAAGCATCTCAGCAATGCCATGTTTTCTTCTTCCCAGGCACATTTTTTCAGCTCCAGTGCATAATGATCAAATGGATTCCAGGCAGGCTTAGCTTGGAAACTGGAAGGCTGTCACCCAAAACTCTCCTTTGTTTGTCATTTCAAGCCACAACCCTTAGGGAAAATCATCTACATTTTAAATGGACCCAGAGGCATTGCTCATACATCAGTGTCAAAGAAAACAATCCTGGAAAAGCAATCATTATCAACAGAAATTTCCTTTTAAATATGAACAGAACTTTATTTTTCCATCTCTTCTTTGCCTGACACTTTTGCCTCTACCTTTTTTGTAAAAATCCCTTTAAAATTTCATGTGCAAACTTAGCAGTCCTATAGGAAATACCTCGCGCATTAACTGCCTACACTCAAAAACAGAGGGAATACATCGCTTTTGTGTTTAGTAATGAACTCAAGGAGTATGTGCACTATAAGAAATCAATTACCCAAAGCAGTAATAGGACAGGTTAAAAAATTAGACATGACAACTGTAACACAGCATAGTCTAAGGATAAGGCAGAATCTTACACAAGCAGAAAACTGGTTTGCAGACTCCCTGAAAAAAACCCCACATTTAGCCCCTATTGTATTTTCATTTTTATTGACTTTCCCCCATCTTTTATTTTGAACTAATTTAACTTGATTGCTGAAATTATTTCTTCTAAATTAAGCTCTCTCCACCTCCACATGAATTTGTATTTCATGGACAACGTTTTTTGTTCAAGATTTGCTCTTATACTACTGATGCATGTCTGGTCTGGATCATGGTCCCAAAACAGACCTAAATGATCAGATATGGAGAAATTCTAGTACAGAAGCACAGTCAAACATCAAGGCTGAGCAGGAGACTACGGATATTTTTAGTATTATGTCTTGTTTCATGTTTTACCACATTCAGCTTTTAGTTCAGTTCACTTCAATGTTGCAAGTTCATCTTTTTCTTAACCCTTAAGCTTAGTACTAAGACTAGATTTGGAAATGGAGATATTTTAGCTAGAAATCATTACACATTTATTTAGGAAAACTCAGGCTATCACCTGGGTAATCTCTCTTTTCCGACAACTTAAGGGAAAAAATCCACTATTCAGCAGTTTCAGGGTAGCTATTATAACTACATTCATGCCGAGAAAGCTCAGCTTCACAAAGTCTTTTTCTAACAATAACTATCACAACAACATTCACCATATAGCAGGTAGGATGCAGTTTATTCTTCACTGACCCAGCTATTTTGACAGTTTTTACCTGAGTAACAAATTCTCAAATTTTTCTCAAGAAAAAACTGAATTTCTGATACAACAATCATTTCTGTCAATTGTTGTCAGCCTCTTATCACTAAACACTCTTCCTCCTTTTGATGAATTTAAGGCACCTTCAAGAGTAAAGCTTAAGAAACAAGCCTTATTACATTAAAAGAAAAACCAGCATGATCAAAGAGTTGCAAAATACTAGATAAATTTTATAAATTTCAAAATAATGTATTAATGGACAGTTTACTACAGCATGAAAGAAATGCTTTGCTCATACATAAATAGACATAAGAGTCATCACAAAAGAAATAGCATTACAACAGGTAAGGAGTCTATGGCAAAGTTTGAAGCAATTTATTGGTGCTCCTGGTATTGCAAGATTTTAAACAACTACTGGTATTCCTGAATTTATCATTTATCAATCCTTCCATCCAGAGGCAGTCAACATAACAGAACTGCAGTAGAGTTGCTCTTCCAACCTCCTGCCACCAGGTTACACCAAGCAGCCTTGAGCCCCCTAGAAATACTTGCAAAGCACAAAGCAGCAATCTTTCAGAAAACCTGATAGGCTCACCTCAAATGCCTCATAATTAGCTCAGACTGAAAAAGTAAAGCCAAGGCTCAAACAACATACACTCAGCACACTCGTTGTCCCTGGGAAAACTCTTTGAGGCTGCTAAATATGTGTCTTAAAATGCTCCTCTAGCCATGTAGATTCAAAGTACTTCAGAATTATGCACTCCCTGGCAGAACTCCAACGGAAGTTCAGTTCTAAGAAGAAAGTGAACTAGTCTGTGTCAGTTTGGCTGAACATGCTCTGTATGCTTAACCTAAAATAGGGTGACATAAGTCGCAGGCCTTACCTAGTTAGAAACAAAAGACATTAACATTTGAAAATCCAGTATCAACACAATTCCTTGTTCTAGGTTAAAAGGAAGGTCACCCAGCTCTCTAGAAATGGACATTTGGGGATCCTCAGCATGACTTGCAGGTGAAAGAACATTGCTATCAAGAAAAGATGGTGATGCCTGCTACAGTTTCATGAAGAAAGTAAATTTATCACATTCAGTTTTATTTCAAATGCAAAGCAACCCCCCTTTTTGACTTAACAAAATGCTGAGGTGAACTGCAATGAAGGAAACCAAATAAACAGGTTTTTGAATACAGTACTTGTACTTTTCTTCTCTTCCCAGGATAATAGTTACCCACCACCCTTCACTTCTCCCAGTCCTTTTAAAAAATTACAATCAGGAAAAACACAGCTTTCATCTCACACACATGAAGAATCTATACTATTTTCACCATAAAGATGACATTCACTCAAAAAGCAACAATTAAAAAGAAAAGGTTGTGTCATAATAATAACAATAATAAAAAGCCAAAATATTGACTGCAAAAGACAAAGCTCTCTGTGACAAATACTTCTGGACTTACCATTGAGATGATTGATTTTGAATATAAATGTCACTAATACTGTATACAAAGTACCACAGGCTGAGAAAATACATAAGGAATGAGAAAATGAACTGTTGCTATAGTGATATGTAAGATTCTCTCAAGTGCCTTTTCTTGTCCCCATGCAACCATAATAAAGTCTAATTTAAAACCAACTCTTCCACTAATTATATCTTTTTCAGCATCCTGGCATACAAAAACAGACAAATTAAGAACCATACAAGATACTGCATTTCTTGCTTCAGGGAATATTTTTTTAATCTCATCAATTTCAAAGTGCATCAGGATAAAACTTTTTGTTTCAAAGCTCAACAAAGGGTCAGTTCTGCTGGATTCTTTTACTTGGATCTCTGAAAACCGTAAAAAAAGGTACAGATGAGTAAAGCATTGATTTGATTGTTACCATTTTACTAACTCAGCTACGCCTATCATTACTTCAACAAATTAACTTGTCTGAAAGCTAGTACACAAATTATCAGCTCATTTCTCAAGATGAAAAAGAAATGTTTGCAAAACTCCGCAGTTTCTAGTTACTGTTACCACGTTTGTACCGTGTTCACTTTGCCAAGTGACTGCCCGCTAAAAGGCTGCCAGAAAGTCAATTTCCAGCAGAAAGGTAGTTCCCAATTAGCTGTATTTCAAAAGTAAGTTTAAAATCTTTTGTGTACCAAATAGTACTTATGTC
This sequence comes from Cyanistes caeruleus, assembly GCF_971803275.1. NCBI lineage: Eukaryota > Metazoa > Chordata > Aves > Passeriformes > Paridae > Cyanistes > Cyanistes caeruleus. The sequence goes on from NC_141732.1 coordinate 55,496,299, forward strand.
ATGGACTTTCTTCAACCACAGATAACTTTTTGTCATTTGAGCGACTAAATTGTTTTAAAGCTTATTAGGCTTATTTTTTTTAAAAAAAAAAAAATACTGCAGATGTTTTAAAGAACTTCCATCTCTTAGCTACCAACTACTGCAGGGATGTCACAGTGAAGGTTGCTTTCCAGTAACCATTAACCCAGCTGGACAGAAATGTAGCAGCAGGGGCTTTCCATGCAGACAAAACAGTGACTCTAAGTTCTGTGACAGCTCAGTGTCAGAGGGAAGTGCATCACACATTAAGGTGTTTCTGCCTTTTAGCACTAAGCCTAAACTATGACAGAATACCCCTTCCACACCACATTTAATAGGTATGCTTCATGTGTATGCATAAAAAGTGCTGTCAAGAAAAGCAAATAATGACTTCTTGATTTTATGTCAGGAAAAAAAAGCTCAGCCTTTAACTAGACATTGATATTATTGTATTTGCAAACAGCAACTTTTTAATAATTGCTAATGTAAGTGTAAATTCAACCTGGGGTAAAGCTAACAGGATTTTGTTAGAGACCTACTTCCTAAGAGCTGCAGTCTACATTGTAACCATGTTGCATTTTCCATTTATTTGACTCAAATTCTTTATGGGTCACGAAATAGCTCCCAGAAATACATCACACATTAGCTTCAAACTACTGTAACATTACACCAACTGACATAACCCTTGACACTTTTCGGTTTGATCACAATTGAACTTGCACAGATCATAAATGATGTACTCTTGTCTTGAGTATGTCAAAGGTTGCAATACAGAAGTGCACCAGCCAAACCATTTATTCTGCAGAGTTACTCAGTTTTACACTACATGGAATCAGAGCATGGAAGAGGTGTTGGGAAGACAATATGCTTCAGGAATACAAACACTGAATGGATCTCAGTAACCAATTTAAGCAGAAGAGTCAAACCTTGCATTTGCTGTCAAACACTTAACAAATTGGATTTGCACAGTCCAGGTTTCACCTTTTCAGATTTGCTGCCAGAGGCATACAACCCAAGTTAGCCTAATTTTGACCTAAAATCTGTGCTCTTTAAATTTTTCACTGCTACAGTCTGATGTCCTTGTCTATTGCTCTCCTTCTGCACCTCCCTGAGTGAAGGGGAGGCAGACAAGAAGGCTTTCATATTAAATGTAACTAATGAAAAAGAGGACAAAAGCCCTGCAACCTGCAGTTTCAGCCACAGCCACTGTCAAAAAGGCAACCATTTCCAAAAGGTTGGCCATTGATGAATAGGCAGATCTTGGCTACCAGACATTAGTTATTCTGCTTACTTTCAATGCCATATCTCAACAAGTAAAGCTTACTGGTATTTTTTATTTCCAACCACAAATTTTCCCAATAAAAATACTTTTAGTAATGAGTAACAAGAAATACTCAAGTCCTTTACATGTTTTTAACTGTTTTCTAACCACAGTACCCAAACACAGTACTTCTGAGGCATATAGTTAGCACACCTCTTAGTATATCTAATGTCTGAGACCAGTAAGACTGAAATGTCTTTTGCCCCACTGCGTATGTCAATCCCAAGGAACAAGAAGTGCATCAAGGATAAACATAGCAAACCAGACTCAAGCATTTTGTAAGGCAGTTTGAAATTTGTGGGTTCTTATCAGATATATGATTGTTTTAGTCTTATTCTTTTAAGAAAAACACTGTGCCATCAGATTGGTTATTTAGAGACAGCAGGTACCTCTCTTCAAGTACTGCATGTACTGTAGGACAAATGCTCCCTTGCGTAGGTAGCTGAAAGCTGCACAGTAAAATGAGGTCATGCTACCCAAAACAGGCAGAGGATTTCATAATGCAAAAAGGTATTTTGTAGTTTCTCCCCTTTTGAGACAGGAACATATCCAAGATTGCTAGTTATAAATATAGTGATCACAGCACCAAGCGTGCCAGAGTCCAGTACACATTTGGACAATGCTCTCTAGCACACAGTGTGATTCTTGGAATGTCCTGTGAAGAGCCAGGAGTTGGGTTCACAAGCCTGATTGGTCCCTTCAAACTCAGCATATTCTATGATAACTCACTAACACTTGGTTCTGCTAATGATTGGCCCACAATAGAAGGCCAGGATGACTTGCTACTTTGCCCTTTTACAGCAGCTTACTCAGACCTTGTATTCAGGCTCCAAACTGACATTTACAGCACCACTTCCCCAAGACATGCTATAGAGCCCTTTTCCATGTCATGTTACCCACTGCACAGGAGAACAGAAGAGACAGAAGAGCAGGAGAAACACTACAGCTATCTGCATTGATGTACTGCATGCCCTTCAGTCTGGCTTTATTTCTTCAATGCATCATGACTTTCGAAACAACAATACAGTAGTATCTTACATAAGATGAACTTGCTGCTTTATGACTTAATCTGGGCAAGAAAAACTGCCAAGTCATCACTGTAGGACAGTAACTTCAATGAAGACAAAAAAAAAAATAAATCCTTTTGCTGCTGAAGTGGACTGTACCACTCCTGCTTCACATGCTCTGCTGTCATGCTCTCAGTAGCTACTGCACCTCGTCCAACCCCAGTCAGACATACAAGCAACCAGTCTGGTTTGTTGACTTTGGAACAGTTGTCTTGTAGACAAGGGGAAAGGAGATGGTGTCCATTTCATACCCAGCTGTCTGCTGCCAGAGGCCATCTATTTAGTGTGTAGCTCAATTTAGTCCAGTTCAGCTCAGTCCCTAGTGGAACTTCAAAGAAAGGAGTATTTTTCCCCTTTTTTAAATCAAAACAGTATAGTATAGTTACAGAGGAGAGACTAGAATAACTATCAGCATAAAGGGGATCATCATAAAGTTGACTCTGGTGATTAAAGGCAGCTTTATATCCACACCAATTCTTGAGAAGAGATACTACTCATAAAGGTGAAAATCTGCATGCAAATCCAGATGCCAAAATTTGTGTGCTTTCAGCTTGAAAAGTTCTAGTCTGAAGGGAGGGAGGTGGAGGGGGTGGGAAATAACCAAAATCCCCATTCACTTTTCAGCATGAGAAAGGAATTATTACTGGGTCTACGTTTACAGCTGCATGTACAGGCATTTCTATAAGCTGCTCTCTTGTGCATCTCTTTTCTAATTTTAACAGTAATTCCAAGAAAGCATTCTTTGTTGCTGCTTAAATGCTCCGTAAACCAGATCCTGGGTCTAATCCTCAACCCAGCTGAAAGAGAAAACACAGTTTCTCCAAGCTACCAGGGACATGTCTCAATCAGCTGAAGACCTGGCACACCACACATGCACATGATCATTAATTAGATGAAAGCTGAGAGGCAGGGACAACCCCAGCACCTTTCAAGAATGTGCAGTCCAGCATCCCACAGGGATTTATCAGTGGTGAAGATGGAAACCAATTGTTGAAGGCAGCCATAGTGTTATTTCTGAAATGACTAACTCCACGTTTAATTGAGTCCTCAGGCTTTCAAACTGATGTAGCAAAGGGGAGACATAGCGGCAGCTGAAAAGCCTAGGGACATTATTCTTCAGGGACAGCCACATCAGGACTTTAGGAAATAGGTAAGAGGGAAAAATCAGCTGACAAGAGAGGCTTGGACTTTTATCTAAGCTTTTTCCAAACCCGTATTGTTCTTCCATTCCACAATGCCCTCCACAACAAAATACAAAATAAAGGTAAGGAAGGGACTATTCAGGGATTAGTCAACCTAATTAGGAATCAAGGATTTAGCAAATAAATCCCAGAAACAGAAAGAAGTAACAGAAACAATGGCAGAAGAACAGTTGCAGGTAGCTCAGCAGAATGCTTAGTACAGAGAGGCACAGAAAATGCATTTGGACTCATTCCAGCAGACAATATAGATACATTATCTGGAGCATGCAGTTTTAAAAATAGCTATTAAAGCAGCATTTGAACAACAAAAAATCCCCCAACCAATCAAGCAAACAGCCAACCAAGCAACCAACACAGCAACCAACCAACAAAAAATTAAGTACCCTGAATGACTGTTTTGTTTTTTTATTTTGCTACAGAGCATCTTATATTCAGCAATTTGCACCTTAACTTCCCTTTTCTGCTAAACAATGAGTAATAACCATGACCTTTGTTTATCTACTCATTCAATACTCCTAGATTCAATTACAGCAAAGCACTGTTTTGTGGGTCTGTGTGCAATCAAGCTTCTGCCCTTAGGGAGAAAACTTTTTCACAGGCACAAATGTATATGCAGAAATAAGCCGATACACAAGCTAAATAAATGTACCTACTTACTTTCATTTTTGTTCTGCACTCAAGTCTTTTTGGACACTTCTGAAGATGGAATTATTTAGAAAAAAATGGAGCCATTGGAATAGACTAACATAATAGACTTCCCAAATTTATTACTGGGGCTATAAAGAAATCTAGTCTGTTGGAAATAATTTTCTAGATGTTTTGATAAGTGAATGTTGTTGTAACATTTTCAGTCATACAAAAGCATAAACATATTTAAGTTTTTTTAATAAAAAGGCAGCTACTTGAGAATTAACATGCCAAATAATTTACAAGATAAAGAAAGATTTACATGCTAATGTAAACCTACCTCCTCCCCATAATAATAGTAATTTTCCTTTGGTTATAAAACCATTTTGCTAAAATGGAGTATAACAGAACAAAGTAAGAAAAGATCTATAACTGTGGTGCATCACTCCACCTCTTAACACGGTCATCTTAAATGTTCTTTCTATCTCCAAAGGCTTTCACTTTCTGGAACTGGTATCCCTGCACACTGTGCAGCAATGTGCATCAAAACCATAGAGTCTGAGCACAATAGATTGTACTGGATCCACTCTACTGTATCGTATTACTGAGTTGAACATCTTCACTGTTACCAACAAAGCACAGAACACTTTTCCTGACTGTGAAGTCCAGTTAGATGGTGTAGTCCCTTTTTTATGTATTTGATCAGACCACACTCATCTTAAAAGCCTGTGAAATAAATCAAGATTTTATGTAACAATGATTTAAAACTTAAGATTATATGGACTTCTCATTACATATAGCAAAATGAAAGGATGCCCTCACTGAATTACTGCAAAGCCTTGTATTTCATATGCTGGCTGAGGTGTGACAGGAAAAAATATCTTAATGTCTTTGTCCTTCTCACCATCGGTCTACCCTGCAAACTAGCACATGACTTGCCATCATTCAACCATACTGGCAGTTTTCTTAACAAGAGTGGTGCAGAATAGGAATTTTCAGGCAGGAATGTTAGAAATACTTTGGTCCCAGGCCTGTTTCCATGCAACCTGCAAGAGCATATACTGTTACCATGGCAGAAAACCAAAAATGTCATGACACTGCTTGTATAGCTCTTACCAGCACTCACATTAGTCTCCTGAAAAAATCTTTCCTCCAGCATTGTAAAGGAAAAAAAAAAAGAATATAGGAAACCAGATAGCTATCACTTCCCATGTTAAATTACCATGTGATATGCCCAGGCATGTTTCAAAACATTTCACATTCTTACTGGCTGTCCAGTCCCACTTTCTTATAAGCCTTCCTTTAGTTACAAGTCAGAGAAAACAATTTTAAGAAAAAATACAAAGCAAATCCTGGTAAGAGGGCCAACTTTACAGCATGTACCTTTAGCCCAAGATGCATTTTCAACACAACAGATGCCGCAAGCTATGCAACTCCTATTTCCCAGATGGAGGACATTTGGAAGCTGATACTATTTACTGCATATCTTCACTCTCCAGCTCCTAACCTAATTTTTTCCATAATAAAATTAACACAAGACAGACTCTAAATACTCATCCTGTTCTTAAAAATTGATTTCCAATAAAATTATTGTTCTCATCAGAAGCTCATCCACAACTGTTTGCAGAGTCCATTTAAGCCAGGAACGTCTTGATTCACCCCTTGGAAAATTCACCCACCTTTAATGACAACAAACTAACATCTCAACTTACCTCAAAAACTACCTTTATTCTTTCTTTTACTGATTACAGTAAAAGAATCTTGGTCACTGACTTTCGTAAGACCTTTTCTGCTTGGTCTGGAAACCTTTTTACTTTTTACTTGGCCCTCTGTTTATGACATTTAAACTGTACAGCATTTTGAATATACTGGCTGCAGTAGCACAAAAACTTTAATTTCACAAAGTACGGGATAAACACTCTCCCATTTTTAGCCGATTTTATTATTTCATATGTGCTGTGTAAGAATGGATGAAGTTAAAATGGACTAATACTTTCATTTGAATGGCTACCTCACAACCCAGTGCTACTCAGCACTACAATTTTGTAAATTAAAGCTAATCAAAAAATCAACATAATTCCTATTTGAAAGAAATAAATCAGCTCACATGCCCTGCAAATAAAAATCAGTACCAAATGTATTTGTTTCCCCAAGAAACATATATTGTACAGCTAGTTTTACAAGCAGCATAAAACAAACTAGAGAAAGTTACTAGTTAAGCAACTGCAAACAGAATTTTTAATAACTATTGCCCTTTCTACAGCTGCAGACATAATATACTCCTTACTCTTCTATGTTGTATTTATTTCAGCTCAAAAATGAGTAATACGTGACTCAAAACAGCAGGAATGCATATTTACCACATCTAAATTAAAACAGGAATAAAAACTAGCGCCTACAAATACAAAAATCCTGACATACTGAGAATCTTATCTAACCAAATAAAAATAAGATTTCCTAAATTGCTACTCTAAATAGAAAACATGTTCTAAATGTCTTCTATGTTATATTTAATATAATTAATATTTGCAGAAAAGTAATACTTCCATTTAAGGCTCCTTCTCAAAGCCAGCTGTCCACGTCAGGAAAAATAGCATTTTGGTAAACATTTACTTCTTATTTTAAAAGAAAATCAGATATATAAAACAAAGCTGCAAAGAAATACCTGTAAACCATAGAAGTATCTAGACAAGACTGTCTCTTTGCTCAGTAAGAAGATGGATCCCAATTGAGTACAATCCTTCCAAAGAAATGAAACTGGTTTAAAGAACGTGTTTCCTGCTGCCATAAAACAGCAATAAGGCTTTCTTTAAAAATATAGTTTAAATTATAAAGATGAAACATTATTAAAATGTTTTATTTGAATTAAGGTTTCTTGCTCGCTGATCTAAACTAAGACAAAGTCAACAGTTCAAATAATGCTAATTCTAATCAACCTACCTGCAATAAGACAGCTCTGGTCTACAGCATGCCAAGATTATTCCATAACAAGCTGATAGTAATGAGTAGTTCATAGTTATTTTTTCTACTGCATGTATTTTGATTCAAGAAGGAAGTACTTACTTGCACCACCTAGAAGAATGATTTAGGTTGATGGATACAATAACCACAAAATTAACAGTTCCTAAGGAAGGGACCATGGCAGCTCTAGTAATGGTTGCAAGCCAAATGAAAATTCATGGGTTTATGCTGGTAGCTGCCACTTTCAACATAACTGAAAGAGATAAGATTACTGTAGCATTTAACACTATTTAGGAAAGCTAAAGGACAAGGGGCTCAATAAAAACATTAACTTCATATGCTTTTTTCTTCTGTTTACATGGAACTGGAGACTGTCTTTGACTGCCGTTGCTGCTCGGGGGCTGTAGCAGAACCAGGAATTCCTTGCAGGGGAAGCCAGATGGAGTTAATTCTCCAGTATATCTTTACAATTATTAGTCATATTAATCATTCACTAAAGCTAGCAAAGGAACAGATCATCATGGTTATTTTAAATTCTGAAGCTTTTAAGAGGTTTTAGTCTGTCCTGGCTATTTGCATTCATACAAAAGCACATACAAATGCTCTCTACATTTTTGGCTGCATTTAACCTCTGTCAGGACTTTCAGTATTTCCAAAACATAATGCAAGATCTGCTTCCTGACAGGCTTTTTGATGATGCAAGGGTTCACGAAACAACTTCTGGAATGCCACTGGATATAGCAAAATTGACCTTTAAGGATAAGTATGGGACAAACTCTGAGACAAAACTGTCCCTTCTCCTTCAACATATGGAGCCGAGATTTGGTCACACTGTACTTTAGACTATTTCCATTAGAAGCTACTAGACAGAAAGCTTTGAGCTGTTGGCAAGGAAGATGGTGGGTGAAAGATATGGAAATTCTGCTAATACTCTTTTCTTCCAAGAACTGTAATGAAAGCCCATCTTTCAATACTAAATGAAAAATGTATCCATATGGAGTGTGGATCAAGTAATTTCTGTCAATTTCTAAATCTGACTGGCTTTGTCTTTCTATTGACTCCAGAAATATAGTGGATGAGTAGGAGGACAGATTACCCCCAATACTGATACTGCATTCTGTTTGTAGAAGAAACCTTCTTTTCCTCTTGTTTTAAATATAAAGCTTTTAAAATCCAAATGCTTATCCTTCTAGCACTGGCAACACACACACACACAAAAAAATTAGCATCAATGAAAAGCCTTCCAACTTTTTGTGCTTTTACAAGCCATGCCTAGAAAATTCTTGACCAGTTTCTGCCAAGTTTAAAGAAAACTACATATACAAAAGGACAGATGAACTATGAAAAGCAGACGACTAAAAAGGCTTGTATTATAGATAAAGATCCTTCTGAATGCTCTTCAATGTTTTATCTTTATTGATGGTTCTTCCACACTTCACAGCATGTTACACTGAGCACACTGAAATTTTGATGTGGTTACAGGATAAGGCTTGCTGAGATTTGGCTCTGGGTTCTGAAACGTAGTTACTAATGTTTTTTTCCAAAGATTCCGACAGTTCAGCCTGTGACAAACCACGGACAGACAAACACAACAGAGAAACTGTGAAAGATGAGAGGGAAAGTAAGAACGTGTGCCCCTCTGTGCAGAAATGAGTGAATGGTGGAGCCAGAAGCACAGTGAAGTCTCTACATCCAGAACACCTACATCTGACAGCACTGGCTTGGATAGTGACCAATATTTCTTCACATAAAGCAGCATCACACACTGGCAACCATAGTGAACAGCACTAAACACTCGTATTTCTGTCATTCACATGAAAATAAGTAAATATTCCAATGAGGTACAGCTCTCTGGTGTTTCCCTTCCTTGTGCCCCCCTACCTCCTGAAGAGCTGCCCAAATCTTTTGCAAATGAACTTATTTTAGAACACTCAGCCTAGGCAGATGTCTGAACCGGTAAAATATACCATTCCGCCAACAAAGTATATTTTTCTCTTCAGATGCTTCCACCACTTCTCAATATAATTTCAAAATATAACTGCTGCATAGCTTGAATAACATGCAGCTTTTTCTGACCCATTTATTTTTGTACCTTTTTTTTTCAACACATATACTTCTCTGGAAGCATTGAAAACCAAGATTTGATTAGTTAATGACATCTATTTCACCTAAAGCCTTAAGAGAATGCAAATATCTCAAAGAAAGAATTAAATATGTTATAGGACTGTGTCTACATCTCTTCTACTTGTGCCAGAACAGGTTAATGGTATTCATTATTTCTGTAGATTTACATACAGAAACGAAGTACCATGCTACTGAGAATGAATGCCAGGCAAATATCATTCAGAAATACTTTTTTTGTTGGTCCATTGTGAAAATTTATTATAAACTATACTTTAGAGTAACTACATTCTCAGACACTAAGCTGTTTGACTGGTATAAAAGTAGAAGTGCAATTCCTGCACCCACAGAACAGACATGCAAATATAGAGAGTGCAGGTGGAACTTACTTTGCATGTAATGTTGCCCTAAGCAATGACACACAGGTATCAGTAGGGAAAAGTACAATTTAATATGTACAGAGATCACAGCCCCAAAGTGATTTAAAGGTTGGAATCAGGCCTCAAACCTGTAACTTACTACCATCCAAATTAAACAATTCTATGATTTTATAAAATATAGTACATTTAAGAATAACTTCTAATAATTTGCTATTGTCCTGTTTTGCAATTATCAAAGTATTGACTATGGACCCAAGATAATAAGTCTTGAAGTCTGCAGAAACATCCCTGTTTTGAAAAAAAAATTGCCAATCACAGAAAGGTAATAGGAAGATCTAGTCAGATTGTGCAAGAATTTGCAGACATGCACATACAAACACACATTCTCCAGACATTGTGTATACTTTTTTCTACATGGTGGGTCACGGGTTTAATGCAATTAAAAATTCTCTTGAGGAATCTCAACATAAAAAAAACTTCACCAATTCTTTTCACACTCATTGAAAAATCTTTGTTGGCATAAAACCTACATAAAAAATCAGCAGTTACCTCATCACAAAACCTCTCTTCATTATGCTAATGTTTCAATCATATGAAAAACACCCTGATGTGTGAAATAGTGACATCTCAGTGAGACAGGACAAAGTACAGCGAACTACAGATCTTTGATCTGGCTCAAAGTGCTCTGCATTCTGATGAGAATTTTTGTTGGGATCCTAGGAGATGAAAAGATTTTTTAGAAGCCTGACAGTTAACAAAGGGGGGGAGGTATTCAGAAGAGAACAAAAAGAGGAGCACTGAAAGCACATGACATCATGCCTCAAACTGGCCTTTACCATCTTACTGACATGTTCCACAATGTAGCATAGCAGTTTCCACACAGCTATTCTTGAGAGCTCAAGATCCTCTGTGGAGACAATATGGCTGGAGATCCACTGATTTAAAAGGATGGAAAATTGACACAGGTCTAAATATAGCACATATATTTTATTTGGGATCCTAAATGCATTATGGTAGTGCTCCAGAATACTACTTCTTGAAACTATGTTCTGCCTCACATTATAGATGGAAAGTCTCCAATCTACAATGCTAACAATTTTAGGATCTGTCACTCCCATCTCCGGGAAAACCCCACACTGAAAGCATGGAAATGCCATTACTTCCTTCTGATTCTTCCCACAGGCAGTTTGCATTTTGTACCAGAAACAACTTCCAACCTTGTAGGGGCCTTGGAACTGATTACCCTTCCCCTAGGTTGCCAGAGAGGTATTAAATTCCCTTCTTTATACTCTACAAGCAGCTAAGGGGAAAACCACTGGACTTTGAGAGCATTCTGATTAATTATGTTCGGGCAAATGCACATATAGTCAACTTATCAGGCCATGTACACAACATTTGTTTGCAACGGACTGTATACCTCAGAAGACACGAAACATAAGAAACAGACATAAAACCAGTTTTTCTCTGATACTGCCTTTCTCCTATTCAGAAGTTTCATCTCCTTAAATAAAAGAAAAATTATACTTGGAAAAATTATACTAAGGCAGAAAAAGAGAGATTTCTTGTCAAAGCTTCTCTGCTTCTTAATTTTCCCTCCCTACTCCCCTCATTTCATGGTGTGGCCATTTATACGGGACACATATTTTTTCTGTCAAACATCCTCACAGCTGGAAAGACCTACCTTTATAAAAATGGCTTTCATTTTATTTCCAGCCAAATGTAAAACATAAAGACCAACTAGAGGGTCTTGCAAATACCCACACCTCCTATATCCCAAAGCTAGAACACTTATTTTCGCTTGAAAGAGAAAATGCTGTTATAACTAGGATTTTTACATGAATTACAGACCCCTCTACACTGTTTCACTACCTGCATACAGGCCAATTTTGAGAATAGTTTCATGGATCAATGTTGGAATGAAGTCTCCTTGAAAACTGATATCACCAAAAGATAGCATTTTGCAACACCAAAACAAAGCAGCATCACAGGGACACACAGAAAAAAAATTCCAGCCAGAGCATGTCTGACAAGCCATGTGACAGATCAATACTTTTCTATTTTCTTCATATGGACAACTAAAATCTGTATGAATGACAAATGATAATACTTGATATGCACACAGGTATACTCTCACCAGCCATACTGGAATTTTATCTTAGGAAAATAGTAAATAATCATGATTGGTTTTGAACTGTAGCTCTCTCTACTAGAATATGTTCTTAATGATAGTAATCCTGTGTTTTTACCTGAGGTACTAACCAGGCATATATTAAGACTATGAAGGATATTTGCATGTCAGAAATCCCCGTAATATTCTCTTCCTCTTACAATGAATCATTTTTTATGTTTCTAACCTTTATTCACTATTTCTGAACTTTTTTCAAGAAGAAAGAACCTGTAAAATACATTACAGACACCTCACTATCTGGATTTTATCGTACCATTTTGAGACTTAGAAACTACCCCACTTTCCTCTGCATGTCAGGGAAGTCAAAGGTTTCTTGGAATCCCTGACCCTGGAGGGCCTGACTCCATCAGAGAGGACTTAAGGACATGTGGCATAACGTAACGCATACAAAAACGTTACTAAAAGGTATGAGAGAGCTTGCATTAAACTGGCTTTACCTTCTTATGTTTTCATCTCTGCTCTTGCAGGATGGAAAACTGATTTCTGACCACTGATTCTGCAAAGACTAGTGAAATCTTGATCAAAAGTAATGAAATTCCACTAAGCTCACCTCTGTGAGAGATTCTTCTTCCCACTTTAATTTTTAAACTACAGGATATTGCTTGTATTAACCCATTCCTATTGTTTCCATCTTGAAGTTCTGAGGTTTGGATACTGTCCCACTAGTACTACAGAATCAGGGACATCTGAAGTCCAATGCAGTCACATACTGTGCATATACTTAACCAGCTATCCAGAAAACACCTTAACTAAAAAAACCAAATCATTTCTATTTACAAATAACAACCTTGGATTATTTGTAAGGATATTGTCTCATGCACATTAACAGGATGATGTTACTGTCTCCATCATAAAACTTACTTTTCAAAATGTGTGCACAATTGTCATGAAAGAACTAATTTATTCTAGTGATCAGCAACAACTGCTACCCTCTTAGAAGTCAATATTGAGAAGTACTGACATGAAGCAAGCAAGCATTCAAACTGACACTACTGGTCAGTCAGATACTACAGGTACACTGTATACTTCAATCAACACAAAAATAGTTGCTGAAAACCCTAAGAACCCATGCATAAAGTGAACTACACAACTTATCTGGGAAACATAAAAGTACAAGGGGATAATATATTTCATGCAGCCTTGACTTGATCATTACCACAGGATGCCCATTTTCATTCTTCTGTGTTCTAAGTAAACAAGCTTCCTTGAGTCCCACACTTAGACATCCAAATATCACCTAGCAAATTAAGACAAATAATGACTCAGAGAAGAAAAAAAGTATCAGAAGGAAAAACTGTGAACAAACATGACTCCTCCTAATTTCAGCATCTCTAACAAAAACCACAGCTGGAGGCTGCACTAGCTGCTAGTTCAGTATCTCATATAAACGTGCTTGACAGGAGACAACGCCAGAGAAGGGCAGCCATAACCATGGAGAAGTTGGCAAGAAAGCCCTTGACTGTGAATTGCAAGACAAGTAGATGTGCATACTTCGCAAGAGGGAAACCAAAGCCAGGAAGCTGGAAAGCATCTGTCTTCAAAGAACAAGACTTTGTGGTATTTACTCGTGTGACTCAAAGTTTGTGCTGGGGGCAAAAGATGCTTACTTGTAAAGGTAGTATTCAGCTTGATCCACTTCTTCTCGTGAAGAAATGTTGTCAACGAACTGATTAAAAGATAAGAAATAAAAGCTTAAAAAGGGAACACTCACATGAAGCATATTAGAAGAAAATGCAGTGACAAAATACATTTGTCTGGCATATTTAGATGTCTGACAGTACAGTAATTCTTCACATCTTTGCTTGCTCCTAATTCTGGTTTCTTGTAGACTGTCAAAACTCAAATCTTTTTAAACGGAGACAACTCCCTTCCTTAATTCTGAGAAACTTTATGCATCTTGAAAGCCATCTGAGAATTAAACACCTATAGCTCAATATCCTGTATTTTCGCCACTCCTCTATATCTTTTGCTCTTTAATCATACCCTTTATTCTATGCATATATTCAGTTACTTACATTTTTTGCCACAATTTTGAGTCTTTGACATTGAGCAATATCTCATTGCTTTTTCCAGTAAATACTCTTTTCCCTATAGTTTGCCTTTTGTGCCTATTCATACTATATATTCAGAAGCACAAGGACAGAAATTTCGTATTTCACTATACTTACAAATAATAGTAAGAAAAAAATCATCCCTCCCCATGCTCAACTGTCCTCTCATTTACAATCCTGTCTTCTCACACAATTCCCAGAGCTACCAATTACTTAAATACAAACCAAGTTTTCAGTCAGACTTTGTCTTATGGTAACAGTGAATCCTGTTTTCCTGTATGTTTTACTAACATAAGCAAAAAGGTGATGGAATACTCCAGCATCTTTATAATATAATACCTTTAGTTCAGAATAAACAAACATGTTCTCAGAGTCAGTACTTCTCTTTACCTTAGGCCTAAGCTGAAAATAATAATTTCAGCTGACTGGTATTTGGTCTCCCATTTCTTCTCTTTGCATGCTGTATACCTACAGATCCCATCTTCTGAGCATGACAACAGCACATCTGCGTGCTTTCTTTACATTTCAGAAAATAATAATCTGATGTTAGCTCCAGGTATTGGAAAGCAGGGCTGTTTAACAATCTGAAAATGCCATTTCTCCAGGGAGGTCAGCCCAAGGCAGGAAAAGAATAAATCTGATTCATAAAAAGGAGAGGAACACCCTCATAGACACTGTCTCAGAAGCAATGGTCAAGAATGCTTGATCTGTATAAATGCTTCCTCTTGTAACCAAACATTCTGTGTAACAGAATTTTGTGTTCTCTTGTAACACAAAAGCATTCTGCGACTCCTCAGTTGGTGGTGCAAATTATCCTATTTAGTGGTATTACTAATTAGGGATATTACTGAGATAACTAATCTTCTCTGGATAATTTTGAAGACTGTTTATTAGTTTGTTGTTTTGTTTTTTAAACAAATGATGTATTTATTCTCATTCTTCATTACAGTCATTTATACATGGAATTTAAAAACACATATCTCTGCTTTTGCTGCCCTTTTCCAGATTAACCCATCCAGAGGATGGAACTGGTTACTAATGCCAGTAAAAATAATGGCTTTGCTTAACCCATGTCAGCATTTGCTCTGCCTCAGTCTGCTGCAACAAAAGAAATCTATAAAAGCAAAATATGTCCACCTCTGCCTCACTCTGAAAGAAGCCTGGAACTGGAGGAAGACAGACAGTGTAAGTGTACTAATTCAATGCATTCCCTTAGTAGGCTGGATTCTTACACAGTGCCTGAAGAGGTTTTAAAACTCTCACAGAGACAGAAACCATAGGAAGGCATGACAGAAACATACTAGGGAAATACATAACCCAGTGACAGTGAGGCCTGATTTTAAAAAAAAATCTGTTTTGAAGACCCTATGGTCTGGGTACTAACTAATGAGTACAAAGTATCAATAAAACATCTTTACACAGCAAGCTAATAGTATAACAAGACATTTACAATCCTGGAACTTCTAACAGAGGTGGTATCATTTATTGCCTCTCAGCTCACTTGACTACACAAGCATTCCACATTCACTTCTACCAGTTTTTAAGTGGGATTTATTTCCTTACCCGAGCTACTGTCAAAGAGCTGACAGGCAGTTTTCTTTCATAGGTTCTGTCCATTAAGTAGGCTAAGTCAGCTGGAGAAAGCAAAAAAAGCACATGTTTAATCAACTAAGAACAACAAGAAAATCTGCAGAGCTATCATATAACCTACAATAGAACCTATGTC
Organism: Cyanistes caeruleus; assembly: GCF_971803275.1. Taxonomy (NCBI): domain Eukaryota; kingdom Metazoa; phylum Chordata; class Aves; order Passeriformes; family Paridae; genus Cyanistes; species Cyanistes caeruleus. The sequence goes on from NC_141732.1 coordinate 55,511,961, forward strand.
CATGAAATCAAATTCTTAACATCCCATTTTAAAATTGTATGAAAACAGTACTTTCAATTATTGTTGAACACTTTAACAGAAAATGAAACACGAGAAAGTTTTCACCATGATGATCCTAACTTACTAGAAAAAAAGGGTAAAAAAACCTACTCTCTAAAGTGCTGGATGAAATTAGTATAACTAATATAAATCATCTAAAACAAAAAATTAGCAGATGTCCTTACAATTCCCACTTGCTTTTAAGCCTAGCTTATGCTGGACAGTGCTTTAGGCATGGATTTTTATTTTATGGTAAAACAATGAGACACAGAAACATGTGGTACCGTACTGATAAACCTTAGAGTCACAAACAGCAATTCAAAGAATTCCTGTTAATCAAATGGGGCACTGTGCCAGTAACTAAGTAGCTTTATAGCATTCTGGTTCAGCAGTCATATAACAATATTAATCTGACCATGCAGGAACTTAAACTTCTTACTGTAGAACAGGTAGCCAACCATTGCATTTAATGAATTAACTGGAGCTTAAATGAATTTAATTTGGAGTTTTACCTTTGTACTGTTCCTGGAAAATAAAGATTACCCAGGAAGAGTAAGCTGCTCAACACATGCTTAATGTTATCTATTTGACCATGAATGGATGATATCAAATCTATAAGCTTTAAAGACTTCAGTCATACTCTTTCTTGCTATTCTCCTCCATCCCGAGGACCAGAAATCTAACACATTCCCTCTGTAACATTTAGAACTCCCTTCCTCCTTTGCAACTGTTACTCTGTGAGTCACTCCTTTGACGCCTCTCACTATGGCAGGCTGGCCATCCCTGGCGAGCTGATGGGTTGGCTCAATTTACAATCAATTTTCCGAAAAGGTCAACCTGCCTCCACACCTGTCAGTGAAATGGGAGGTAAGCAGAAACTGCAGCACTACATCAGAACAGACTCATCCTTCTACTCTTGCAAAGTTGTCAGGGGCAGGAAACAGCTCTGCATGAGTAACATGCTCTATCTCTGAGGGATGATGTCAACAAAACAAGTGACATCACATTTTATTACTTAAAAAACACATGTACCACAGTGAACACTGGAAAGTACAGTTTTAACAGAACAAATGGCATTCCTTGCTACTCTAACCTTATAAGTAATCTGTCAAATGTACAGTACATGGATGAAGTTTTCAGTAAAATGATAGAGCCCTGACTTAGAATAAAAACATCTGACTCCTGTACAATGCTGCTGTCTGCCACATAGCAAGTACTCCTTGTTTACATAACAACTCTCCTCCTGAGAAGTCTTCAAAAAACAAAATGAGCATTTATCCTCTGGCTAAGGGAAGGCAAACTTTTCATGACCATGAGAAAGCAAGCAAAGAGAAATTTGTGGCAAAGTCAGTAAGGCCGGTAGTAGCTCCTATAAAAGACAGCGTAAGATGCTGAGGTGATGTGGGCTATCAAGGTCATGCTATACAAGATAACCACTAAAACAACAGATGCAATTTTCTAATGGTAAAGAAATTTATATGGGAATATCCTTATAAAAAGTGCCTGTAAAAGCCTTTGACTTTTTACTGCCCATAATGTCTCCAGAAGTCACAAAGGTCATGATGAAGCACATGGGTAAAGGCACAGGGAGCATTCCCAGTAGTGCTAGAAGTTAGAGAAAAGGGATGCTGAAACCAACTCAGCTCATCCAGGTCAAAGCACCAGCTAGGTTCTTGCCTAAATGAAGTAAACTTCATATCAGTAAACCTGGTCTCTTTGATGATACAGTAATGTGGATCTGAGACTCAAGAGTTGATTTACCTATTCCAGAACTGTTTTTATTATGCATCACCCTCCTGAAATTAGAAGGTGATCCCTATGACCATTCTGGGCCACACTCAAGCCCTGAGCTTGGCATTTCTTTTCTCTAGGTGCTCATGAAAATGAAGAGGTCACTCTAGGAAACACTGACTACTTTAGCAGAATATAAATAAAATTAATACAATGCCACAAATACAAGATCACAACTGTTACCCACTTCACAACAGCCTCCTCTGAGAGATTTCACACATAGAATTTTAATGACTGGCCTTTATTGCTGTCTACAAAGCTGAAACTCTTCATCAGATCTACAGTATGGAAAGCATTTACCTATGAACTCCTTATAAACATGAAACACTTATCTATCATCTCCATTGTTAGAGTCACAACAAAATGAGGGCTGAAAAAATCTACAGGAATAGCAGACAATGAAGATAATGGGAAATTTAGCTTTGTTTTCAGACAAGCTGCTGTTTCTGCAGTAACACTATTACAGGAATTAATAACAATGAGTAATTATTTCCTAGTTTGTTTTCTGTGGAGAACACCTAAAACCAGACTTTTTTTCTCAAATTTATTATTAGCAATAATTCAGCTACCTTTTGTAAATCAAGTTTGCTCCATAAACTGCTATTCAATAATCAAAATTAATGTTTCTTCTAAGTTAAAGCATCATTACTAGAATGCAAACTTGTGAATGCACATGTCTCCTAGCATTGTTGGTGGTAAAATCTGAGTGCTTACAAGCCATAAACCAAACCAATACTTTAATGACCAAATCAAAATTCTATGTACATTTTAACAGATATATACTGCAAATGCTGTTATCTGACTCATCAAAAAAAAATACTACTCTATACAATCTCTCATATATGCTGCCTAAAAATACATTTCTATAAGATTAACTCCATGAATTTAATTTCTCTAAAAATGTACTACTGCATATTCAAAAATTAATTAAATTAATGAAACAAACAATAAATATAAGCTTAGGTGATTTAATTTCAGGCTGTAACTTCACGGAAGTCTCTATAACACTGGTATATGAGATATGGCATTCACTTTTATCTTCATTTGTTCATAGAAACTCAACGCCTTGCTGCCTGCAACAGGGTAGTTCAGGACAGTGACTTGGAAAATACTGACCCTCACCTCCCAAGTCAGTGGTTATGACTTCTAATACTAGTTTGGTAGCCTAGGAAATCATCACAGTGTCAGTTTGATTCACAGTGTGTACGTATCCACAGAATGTAGCCACATGAACAAGCAGCACATTATCAGTAAGTGGCACATTTGGCCACCATATAAGGTCACTTTTATTCTACTTACACCCTTGTATTCTCAGAAGCGCTGCATTCAAGAGAGAGTTCTAATCCAGTAGTGGGAAATGACAATACAACTGAGATGCAATGTTTACCTGTCCAGGGAGTGTTAGGCAGAGATAACACCTTAATTCACAGGCTACCGGTGCTATATAAAAAAAGTCTTGTTTTATTTTAAAGACCCAACTAAAATCTAAAGGCCAATGCAAGTATTCTGCCTTACAAACTTATTTGCTCCACATATATCTCTATTTCCACATGTCTGGAAAGAACAACAGGTTTGTACTGAAAAAGGCTTTGAATGGAAATTATTCATGTCAGGGCAGCAACGCCACCTGGTGTTGCAGATGAGCCAATTTAGGTACTGTGAATCTCCCTAACAAAAAAAGAAACCTCCTATCTCATCTGGGTTCTGCCATCCCCTAGGATTCTGGTTTCCTTCGTACCTCATTTTTAATAAGTGGAATCCCAATTACTTCTAGGCAGGTATCTTCCTACCAACAAGCAATTTTCAAATTCCAAATTAACACATTTTCAATTCCTATCTTTTTGAACAAAAGCATTTCAGTACACGAAACACAGTCTTGCTCCTTCCTACACATTTTTCAGTAGTGAAGTTTGCTAAACTCATTCATTCCTGGATTCTAAAATGAGGTTACAGAGAAGACAATAAAGCATGTCTTACATGGATGCAGCAAATGAGTTTGTGTCTGGGATAGCACATCATCGCAGCACAAAAATGGAACTGACTTTAAATCAAAAAAAGACTTCTTTTTCCTTTAAAAGCATCCTCACAACATAGTTTTGTGTAACAACAGTTCTGAAACAATGTTTGAAAAACAAATAAAAGAGCATTTCCTCACCACAAGGAGCTCACTCTAGCTATGATCACCAGTTAGTACAAACAAGATTGTATGTGCAACCATACAATTGACAGCTACAGAGCAGACGTCTGCAGGGCTGTCTCCTCTCTGAAAATGCTAATACAGTTGACACAGTGTTAACTTGTTTTCCCTTTTCCGTGAACACAAAATGAAAATGCAAAGCAGTTCTTTGAAAATCATGGAATAGACATCTGCTTTGGCTCAAGACCATCAGCAGAGGAGCAGCAAGAACTGTGCCTGCCAAGCAGTTACAGAAAGTCCTGCCAGGCCTGGAGAAAGCCAAACATGGATTGTACCAGCACCAGCACGTTTTTTTCTACAGTGGATTTCTATTGCCTATGACGTTTGTCGAAATAAGAACCGCCAGCTGAAGGTGACTAGATCAAATGCATCCCAGGGCAAAAAATCTGCGGCTCCAGCCCAAAATGCACCACACACTGAAAGCAAGGTGCAACAAAGTATTAACAGTCTCTGCAGGATCCAAGCTGCAGACATGAGAACCCACTGGCTGCTTCTCATCCATGCACAGTACCTGTTGACAATTCCCACCTAAATGCTCATAAGCAAATAAAAGAAACAAATTAGTGCATAAAAACATCAGTCTGACATTCTGTCTGTCTTCCTGCCTGACAAAAGCCCCAGAATTTCATCTGATGATTCTTCTTGCAGCCTCATAATCTGTGTTGCAAGTAACAACTACAGTTCAGGGACCAAGTAATGAAAACAGACTACGAATTAAGGCATCTCCGAAACACCTGTGGTACAAAATATAAAAAAAACCCACCTATCTTTAGCATGGAAAAATGCTTTGCAAGATGCTTCGTATTTAACATAGTCACCAAAAAGAGAGTGGAATGTCATTTCAAATGTAATCCAGACAAATAATTTAGCTATAAAATCTGCACAGGAGATTCCAGTACCATGTGCAGATACAGTTTAGCATGTAACTTATTGAAAATAAAGTTCAGCTTTATTCCCCACCCCCTCCAAAAAATATCTATAATTCAAGAAGAAACTGAAAATCCCTGAGGAAAATTTCCTCTTTAAAAAATGTCTATAAATATGATTGTCCTCTAATACTTATACAATAGCTTTTTTTCACCCCGCAGTACAATTAAAACAATGCCAATGAAGACATCAGTCAGAAACAGTCATTGAATTTTGTGAAACAAAAAAAATCAGCTTGTTGAAACTGAACATTAAGTAAACAGGCAAATTCTAACTTCTTTCTGCATTACAGCTTTGAATACATAAGACAAAATTTTAACATGTTGGGCACTTTTTGACATAGAAGCTCAGAAGCATTTTGTTTCGCACCCTTTTTTATTTTGAAGGATTTTCAGATGGTAAGGTAACCAAAAATAAGCTCAGGCTGCAATTAATTTGACAAAGTGGAGACAAGAAACAAACTTTTCTCACCTAGGCTATGATCCTCTTTTTTTCTCTTTTCCCATTTTGAGCTATCCACATAGGCTGAGGAAAGAAGAGATCTTCGACCTAATGAAGAGAGAAATCACTATGTAATCTGGGTTGCTTACATAGCTCTGAACAAACATTTTATAAGGTACCACCTTTTTCTGTCATATTTACCAAGTGGGATGCATTAAACTGCCTTTATATCAGTAGCTACTAATGTAAAAATTCAGATTCTTTATATGTTGATCAGCTATTACGTTGTAATATTTAAAACCAAAAAGCTTTCCCTAAAGTTTTTTTTCAGTATGAAACAAGTATTTCCAAACCTAAACTCTGTGTTTAAGAAAATAGCAAATTTGTAAATGTAGGAAAACTCCTCAACAATAAAAGCAATTTCTTTGTGCACAGAGACCTTTTTCATCAAATATTACCAATTAACTAAATGTAGGTTAAAAACACAAGCAAAAAAAAAAAAATCTACAAACAAGCAGGCTTTTCTGTTGTTGCTGAATGGTTATTATTTTCATCTATAAAGGTACATCTAACTGAAAATACTTTAATAATCTCCATTCTTCCGTCTCCTATGAACTGCAGACTCACTGAAATATTTTTGAAAGCTTTTTCCAAACACTCTTTGTACCACCCAAACTGCTCAAGATGCTGTGCTAGCTTTAGAAACAAAACAGAAAGTGCTTCAGCCAGAAGAATTTGTGTATCAGTCACAGATGATGAGGTCTTGAAAATGCATGAGGAACACCTGGATAAAATTTATTGAAGGAAGCTACAAAGACATGCAGAAGGTTGCAGGAAGTTTATGCTATGAAATAAGACTTTTGAAAACAGACACTACAATCCTACACAGAAGTCTTAGCAACTACTTCAAAGCCTTTATCTAAATATCTATCTGCTAGCACTAGAAGTTTGTTTTGGTTGTGAAACAATTCTTCCTTCTCATCCTTCTGAAACGCAATTATACCAACACATCCAGCACTAAACACCTCAGGAAAATATCGTCAAAAATATTCAGAACACAGAATTCCGCAGTCAGACTTCAAAAACATGTACAACACTTTACCAAACAGTTAGAAAATTAAAAACAAAACAAAAAGGTAATTCTGGTTGATTGGTGGTGTTTCCTTTAGCAGTCTTTTTCGTTGATAAAAGAGGCACACAAAAGATTCGGGTGGTTTGGTGTGGCGGGTTTTAGGTCTTTTATTGTCGGTATTTTCCTTCAGCATAAACAAAAAGTCGCACACTCATTTATTCATCATTCACAGCTAAGGAGGGCACTAGCAAGCACGGGGCTTTCCAGGAGCACAGGCCCGGCGTGTGCGAGCGCGGCGCTGAGGGCCGCCGAGGCCAGGCCCAGAGCCAGGGCGGCACGGTCGGGCCGCGCGTCCCCAGCTACCCGGAGGCAGCACAGAGAAACGCGCACTGGGCGAGGGCAGAAGGCGCAGCAGCCACCCATCGCCACCACACTGTACCTAACGTTACTGGGCTGTTCTTCCCAAAGGTCAGATTTTGGCTTTTCCAAAACATCAGCCTTGGTGGCGACACGCACTGCCGCGGTTTGGCGGCCTCCAGTACAGTTCCGCGTGGCTTCCCCTGACCCAAAAAGGCAGGTCCTATCATGCCGACCTATGATATCGGCACGGGGGACTGCCTACTGAAAAAACAAATTGCGAACAGTCTCCTGCAGTACATACGAGCTATTAAAGGTCTTTTGAGCTATCTCCTATTCCACACATGCACACAGAAGTACAGGAAGAGGGAAAGCTGAATGAAGTCCCTACGCAGCATCCCGTCCCTGCTCATAATCCCCATCGCAGCCGGCGACAACCACGACGACCAGCGGCGCAACCCCCCGCCCCGCCAGCAGCGCACCGACCTGGGGCTGCGCCGAGTGCGCTCCCGCTGCAGAGCACGGCGCGCCGGAGCACGGGGACGGCCATGGCGCCGAGGCCTGAGGAGGCGGGCGGCGGCGCAGGGGAGGCTGCGAGCGCCCCGCCCCGCGGCCGCGGCCGTGAGATGGAGACAGTGCTGGCGGGCGGCTCTGGGCGGGAGGTGCGGGAGGCAGCGCGGCGCTCGGGGGTCTGCCGGTCCGCCCGCCCGACCCCGGCGGCTGGGGCTGCGTGCCCGCAGGTACCGCGGGTTGTGCGGCGGGGGTGGGCGCCGGGATACCCGCTGGCTGGGGAGCTACGGTAGTACCGTGGCTCCCAGCAGGCCCGGCCGCTGCTGCCGGCTGCGTGCCTGACGGGAGCTGTAGTTCTGCGCGGATGCCCCTCTGGGCGCGGGGTGTTGTGGCAGGGAGCGCCGTGGTTTGCGCTGCGGTGGACAGGCCGAGCTGGCGCGGCAGAGCTGCCCCACGAGAAGAGTCGGTGTCACAGAATCGGTGATGCAATCAGCTAATGCCCTGGGTTGGAAGGGACCTTGAACATCCGCTTCGAACTCCGTGCCATGGAGACACCTTCCACTAGACCATACTGCTCGGAGCCCCATCCAGCCTAGCCCTAAGCATGTCCAGGAATGCTAGATCCACAGTTTCTAGGAGCAGCTTATTCCACTGTCTCACCACCCCCCCAGCAAAGAATGTCTTCCTCCTATCTTACCTAAACCTATTCTATAATCAAAGCCTGTGACTCTAGTTGAAGACCATTCCACGTGTCCTAGCACTACATGCCCTGGTGCATGTTCCACTCCAGCTCTCTTGTAGGCCCCACTGAAAAATAAGGTCACCCCTCAGATCAGTGTTAGTCAGCATATCCCCTGCTTGCTGCTGTCAGGGTATGACACTTTAAAAAAACCAACCAAACAAATAAAATGCAGCTTCTTAACTGTGTATTTATTCTGGGAGGATGACAAACTTCTCCAGCGCCTGAGATTCAGAGATAAGGAAAAAGAGGCACACAGAAAAGAGGTGTATGGCAGAGGGCTCCCCAGCCTAGGCCCTGGCTGGGCTCCTGGCCCGCTGTGCCAGCAGTGCTGAGAGTTTTGCTCAGGTTGCACCTCTGTTATACCGCTCAGAGACATGGAGACCCCTCCCTCTGAGTGGTGCACTGCCCATCCCCTTCAGGGCCTGGCCATGTAGATGGCTGCAGTTTGCCTGATGCTAAGCGCGTTGGTTGGTTAAGTTCCCTGGGGTAGCCTGCACCACCTGCACTTGCCAGCTCTCATATCCATCTCGTTTTCCTTGGTGGTCCCTTTGGTTTTGAAATATTTCTGTATCACTGTAAGTAAGGTATGAATCTAAGGATTCTAAACTGTGTAGTTCAGCAAATTGAATTCAAAAAGGATAAAATTCTGCTGCCCTACTCTCTGTTGACACTGTGACCACGGACTGTCCATGATGTGTGGTGCACTAGTCCCACCCCAGGCACCAGAATGATTTGTACACCAAGTTTGGAAAGGCCCATGACAAGGACCATGAAGGGTCTTTCAGTGCTAGACCAGCAGAGGTCTGTGGGAAGGAAATGGCAGTGTAATACAGGTCAATTTCATGCTGAATAAAATATATTTGTTTATCCATTGAAACTGTTTCTATTAAAGTTAATGGAAAAATGTGCCATTTAATGGCTTTCTTTTTCTTCAGGTTTTATGAAGCGTTTCATTATCATGCTTCACTTGCTTAGAAAATAAGAGTTTTTATTTATGTGGCCAGTTACATTTTCCCAGGGATATGCAGAATGAGAATAAACAATCTAACTCAGTTCAATACTTGGTCCTTTCATGGTTAGAATAATTTTTTATAAGCCAAAACCTTAAAATATTAGAGTGTAACAGTGTAAGCTGTTATTGTGACTCTCTGTTACAAAGTCAGTAGTAGCAAATAAAAATCCTCTGGACACCTGTTTTTGTGACAGCAAAAGCTTGTCAAATAGTTTTATGCATGATGCTGTTTTAAAGCAGCTTGCAACACAGTGCAAGTAAAGTAAGCACCCAAAGTTAATTTTGATATTCTAGACTCAGTGACTGTTTTACCTCTGGTGTCTGTGCTACAGCAGAACCTAGGTGTCCCAAGTGTTACTACAATCCAGATAATACACTTGTCTTTATAAACTAAAAAAATAAGCTTTTTGTGTCTTCCTACTGCATTTGGAGCTTCCAGAATGATTCATTTTATAGCAGCAAGAACAGCACCTGTGGGGCAAGCAAGCTGTGCCACAAGTGAATTGTGGAAAACAAAAGAAAACAAGATAAATCCTTACAAAAGTACAAAGGAGGGAGCAGGAATTTTGTGCAGAACCTTCTTGTACCTTAGCTTAGTGGAGAGAAATAGTAGAGTAGCCTTTAGTCTTTCTTTTGCACATCCAATAACTAGATACTTCTTCAACTTTGTACAAACAAGCTCTGGAAAGCTCTGACATATTATTTGGGTTCTTTTGTCAGTGTTGTGAGTAACTGCAGTTTTTGCAGTCTGTTTTTTAGTGTCGTATCCCAATGGTCTAGCATCACACCATTGTAATTCATACATGCCCGGTTCCATACTATCAAATCATACAGTGTAACATAAAACTCAACCTTCCTCTTTTTTTCTTATGACAAGGAAGCGGTATCTGCTAACAGAAGAAGATATAAAGCTACAAGAATTTCAGCAGATGAAGGTGGCAATTAGAAATGAGTTTCATGGCAATAAAGGTGTACCATTGTTTTGCACTCATTACTTTTGCATAAGTCTTAGGAAACAAAAAGTCAAAGCCATAATAATATGACCAATTGACCTGATTTAAAGAAAAAAAATATGTTTTCCTCTTGCAAATATTTTGTACTTAACATTATTGGAAGATCTGAGGCTTTGTAGAATGAAATGTAATATTAATTATGGTGTGTTGAGAGTACGTGTTGAGAAGCTTTCATGTATGTAAGGTGTTTACATAAGACCTGAAATGTTTGTGCCCTCACTTTTCCAACTTCGTTAGGTACTCTAATAGAAAAAATTGTTTCAGTCTACAAGTCTTCCGTCAAGTATAGTATCAGCACAGAAAGTTAACACAAAGCTAAATAGTTACCCTACGATCCAGAAAAGGGCTTTCACAGTAATGTATTTTTTAAAATTTGCTCCCTAAATTTTGTTAGCATATATTTTAGATTTTTTTTTGCTTAATGTGATTTCTCAGTTTTACACCCAATTCCAAATGATATATGTTACTCAGAATAGGAAAACCAAATTCATGTTTTCTAACTAAATGTAGGAGCAGGATCAGTGGATTTTTTCAAATTTTGTCATGCTATTTAAAATATATACAAATTATTTTCTTTAAGAAACATAAACATAAAGCTGCCCTTATTATTTAAGAAAAGGTAAAAACTCCTGGTTTATCATGTATGTGTGTGCTAGTGATACAAATTGACAACTGTTCCAAAGGTTGTAGTTAATTTTAAGGCAAGAAGAGACAAAAAATCAAATCTAGTTTAATATAAAGCACTTTTCTGGGACAGTGAGGGAAATAAAATCATCCTGATGTTTTTTTCTATATTAAGCAGAATTTAAATTGTGCAGTTGTAAGCCATAATATCATTATATTTTGCTGGGATAACGATATATTGTAGTTTATTTATCCTGTACTAGAGAAATGTTGAATTTACTGCTGGAGGACAATCATTCCTGCTAAAGCAGGTTTGTAGAAGCCAAATATTTTGCTCTATAGATGACAGCTGACCTTCTGGTTTTGTGCAAACTTTATCCTTTGAAAACTAATGAAAGCATTGTTCCAAGCCCCTATTTGTCTGTATGAGTGCATGGTTTCTGTACTGAATGTTTAATGTTATACTTTAAAGATGAAAAGAAGTAATTATGGCTAGCAATAAACTTGATTTAGAAAGTTTAGGAAAAAGCAGTAATAACCGTTATACAGAATATAAGATAGCTAATATTTATTGTTGTTATGAGACAAGAATTTACAATTATTTTAGTTACAATAGTTATACTGCTAGTTACAGCATACAGTTAGCTAGAATTATGTAAATACTGTTCAGATCCCAAATATTTTTTTAATTTCTGAAATTCTGAAATCTCTTTGAATGCATCACAGCCATTATATACGCATACTTGTACATATGCGTTCATCTGGCTTCACAGGCTTCAATTCTGCACCTCAGTCTTGAGTAAGGATTTGTATTTGCATGTTGCAACAGATTTGTATTAAGTAACTGTACACTGTTGTTCTTTGGGATGCCTACTTTGCATCTCTTGTACAGGTTACTAGCTTGGGAAGAGCAGTGACCCAGCAACATTTCCCAGCCTAAGATGGTGGCAGCACCATGAGAGGAATGGAGCTGCCAGGTGGTATATATGATTTTAATCTTGTGCATATCTGAGTCAGAGGCTTGAAATTACCAACTGAAGGACTAGTCTCTGCGCTTGCTTTGTCATAGGAAAATGTGCTGGATAGAGAATCCTCTCTTCTGAAGCAGAAGGATAGCATCTCCATGTTTATGGCTATTTAAGAAAAAGGTAGATTATGTATGAAAATCTTTGTGTGTTCATCAGCTGTGAAGGAATTTGAGTCTTCTGTATGAGCAGTATAGAATAGAAGTTCTTATGGTCATTTGAATGCTGAGTGGAAATGGTTTTGTTTGCTTGCTTGCTTTTTAGGAAAAAAACATAAAATGTCATAAAACTTTGTTCCTTGTTAAAACTTGCATTTCCTGATAGGCCCCATAACATATGTAGTGAAATTAAGTTCACAGTAATCATCTCCTTGGTTTTCTAAGCCTGACATGGTAACATGTCAATTTCTAAGCCTTCATGGCAACACATTGGCATGCTTGTCTGTCAGTTTTATGCAGTTTTCTTTGTGAAAAAAAGCAAGAGTTCTGCTTCATTGAGTCTTCATGTCTCAGGTACCAAGCATGTAACTCAGCGAATAGAATTGCCTATAGACTGCTGCTGTATGTGTTTTATTTTGAGATCAATATTTTAAAAACATTTAAAAAAAACCTAAGGAAAAATGGAATAATTCTCAGAAATTAATTTAAAAACTTGCTGCATTTATGTCAGACTTCATCTGAAGTGGAACTAGCCAGAAAAGTTATTTACAGGTATTTTTAACAATCCAGGTAATACTCTTTTTTGTCTTTATCTTTTTACTTTAATTAAATCATCCCAGGTTATATCTGCAGTTGAGGTCTTGTCCTGATTGAGTTGCAATATGCACAGTTAATACCTTAATTTAAGGCTCTATTTTTATTTAAATACTTTGGCTCTCCCAACCCTTTAGAGACTTTCAAGTCAAAGGAGAGTTAAGCTATGAGGGCAAAGTGGTGTCCTACGGTACAGTGAACCAGAGAGAAAAATTTTCCCACAGCTGTGAGGCAGAGGTGTTTTGGGACATTCCAGCCAAGACATGCCTGGTTATAAAGTAGCCTGCAACCAGTAGTCCATAATGGGAGGTTTTGTGAATGGAAACCTTCCCAGCAAATACAAATGGGACTATAGAGAAAAAAAATTAAATGATTTATCTTTTTGTTGAGGTATTTTAGCAGGTGCTGCTGCTAAAATAAATGGCTGCAACTTCCTTTGTTGTTGTTCTGTGAACAGAAGATAAAATAGCTCGGGATTTTCAAGGCAGAGGCACATTCTAGTATTTATCCATTGAAGGTTACTTTATTGGTAATAAAAGAGATTACTTATTACCAGTTAACTTACTTGTTTGATCAAAACAATAATTTTCCTTAAAATTAATTTCATGTTATCTATATATCTTTGGCTGGTGCAGTCAGGAAAGTGTGCCTCTATCATTGCACCTACAGATCTTGCTGTAAAAAAAGCTTGGTAAATTCCCTGCCCTGTGTGATTAATTTCTAATCTTTCCCATAGATACCATGAACAGAATGGAGTCACAGCCTTACATAATTTTAAATTTGGACCACTCTTTATGAGGCCGTGTTATGAGCTAGACCTTGAAAGACCTGCAGTAGAACTTATCAAAGATCAGGTAATTCCCCTATATATATTAAAAATATTATTGTTCTTATTGTTGTCAAATATGAGTAATGGTATGCTACACACGAGCCTTACATGAGCTGATAGACTTGAAGATGCGGTGCAGTAACAAGGATGTCTATGACATTAGTGTACACATGCAGATTACATGGTTTTTATTTTAATACAGTAATTAAAAGGAAATTAAATGTTAATTTGATTGGTGACTTTGTTTCTGTATGATTGCATCATTTGAATAAGAATTGAATAAAAAGTATTGATGAAAGAATAATTACTTAAACTGATACAGCTGATGCATGTTTTCCTGCATCCTATGTTGCATTGTATCATTCTTGGAAATGAGCACTTTTTTCTTTGTTAGTCCTCTGCAATACCTTGGATTACTTACACCAACAGATTTACCTGTTGCTCTGTACGTCAATATCTCCCTGAACCCTGTAGAGATGGTATGGTACTCATCAGCTCAGGAATTTGGCCATTTTAGTACTGAAGAAACTGAAGGACTTGTTTCTGAACATCTCTAAAATTCTGTGTGCACTTCAAAAATCTCTCACAGACAGTAAAAATCTTGCTGATATTAATTCATTAAGGCATGACATATATGTAGCCAGAAATGGTAGAAGTCTTGCTACTATTCTTAACTTAGGCATGTGTTAGAAAGAGTGTATGTTATTTCTATATCAGTTTGAGGGGTTTTTTAATTGAGATCTGTATCATTAAGACAGGGGCTGCTGTACTTACAGTATATAGTAACTGGTGGATAGTACGGTACAGAAGGTACAGTAACACTTCTCCAGATTCTCCTTCGGAAGCTCAATACCTCTGATATTTTACTTGTCTATTCCCAACATACAGTGTGGTTGAAGTGAAACATAAAATTTAATTCCCCTCTCTTCTGCTACTCTTACCATCATCACTCAAGGTCTTGTGTTGATCGTTTGATATTGTGATTAGCAAAAAATCATTCAATTTCATGGTTCCGTTGACTTAGAGGTCACTAAGAAAAAATGGTAGTGGGACTCTCCAGGAAATTTCTGTTGAATTTTAGTGAGCTTTTGACCACAATGAGTCACTAGTATTTTAGATGTCATTTGACAGAGATAGACAGTCAGGGAATCCAGAGAGTTAAATGCTGAACTTGTAAAGATGAGACTTATTCCAGTAAGAAGACCTGCTAAATGCTGTTCACAGTAAGATTCTTCACTGTCCTGACTTTTTTTATACTTGCTCTATTTCCTCTCCAGAAATTGCATGTTTTTTTCTCAGTACATCATTCCATGTTTTGATGACTATGTTGTTGAAAAAGGGCCATTTTGAAAGCAAGTACTGTATTTGCTAAAACAAATTAATTTTGGGGAGGATGCTTCTCACTGTAAGTGGTGTGGGTGTGTGGGTGTGGGTGTGTGTGGGCGTGTGTGTATTTGCTGATGGGCTGTGGTTTTAGATGGCCAGACATCGTATAAATAACTGTAGATGTGAATGAGTTGCAGTGTAGTGTGTAATAAAAAATTGAAGGATCTATTTGTTTCATATTTCCCATAGAATTCTTGCCATCCAAGTTCCACAGAACGGTTGTTATCCCAGAGAGCCTTTCCCCAAACCCTCTTAACTAAAGTGTTACTTTTCTTTGCTTCATAATTTCCCATAGCATTTTTTCTTCTCAATTCAAAATCTGGTTTATGTGAGGTTTGGAATGTTAATTTCCTCAACAATTTTTTTCTCCATTCTGCATTTGTGTCAGAGCAAGGAAGAGTACCTTTTTTCCAAAACCACACTATATCCTTCTTTTGGTTTGTCTTACTTGTATCCTTACACAGAGTGGCTACTACAATGTAAAAGTCCACTGCTTCGTATCAGTTTGGCCCTTTGTGAAGACAAGGAGAAGTCATCTGACCTAACTTAAATGACTTTCATAAGAAAACCTTAAAGCTTTTCAAGCTAATCCCTTTATTTGATATCTGTTGAACTTGTCTGGTCTGTTAACATTTGGCAAATTTAAGTCCAGCAGTCGTACTAAAAGTTTAGACTGAGCCACTGCAAAAGAAACCTAGATCACCACCTAAATCCAGCATTGTGACCATGTGAGTTAATGAGGAGATTGTATCTAGTTTGCCTACAGTGGTGGAAGCTTTCTGGGCAATTAGGAACAATGAGGGTGGCTTTTTCAAGTATATAGAATTTAGTTTTAGATTTTCATATAAAAATAATAGAAGAATAAGGCCATATGCTAGTGTGATCTGAAAACCTCCTTGCTAAGTTGAAAGTGATCCAAATGACCCTGCGTTAAAAGTTTTGAATTTTTCAAATAACAGATTTTGGTTTGCATTCATATTTTCAAATAAACTTATTGAACTTACACATTATTGAATTGTTTCTTCTCTTCACTTATGAGAGGTATAGCCTTAAATTTATGTAGTGAGTAACGCCAATGTATTTTTGAAAGGTGCTTTGGAAGTTTTGGTAGAAATGAAAAAACAAGGTATACCTTTCAACAGAGAAACCTATCTACTTGCAGTTGCAATATGCTATAAATTGGTAAGTGTTACAAATGAAAAAGTGTTTGAAATGCCTTCTCTATCACTTCCTTTTTTTTGGATTTTAAATTTTGGATTTTGTTTGGATTTCCATATTTTCCCTGTCATGATTTTGTATCTAGTGCAAGTATTTTAAACATATTTAAGTCCTAAGGTGCATCATGGTACATATCGTGCACATACATTGTTTCCCATACAAACTATTGTCACAAAGCAAATCTCTAAAAAGTTGCATGGACATTAGCATTAAGGAACAAATTTAATACAGCCTTTGATTACCTTAGAATATTATTTCTCTGTGATGTTTGCATCTCTTCAAACAATACTATGTGCTTCAGCCTCAGTATTGGTTTTATACGCTCATTTCCTTAAGGCATATACATGATTTTGTTTGCAAAACATCCCATAAATTAGGGATTACATGGAATTGTAATCTATTCCCTACACATCTGATGAAGATGGACAGCTGAGCAGAGAAAAGAAACATAAATTAATGCCCTTAGGTAAACAGGCAGCTCCTTGAGCTTTATGTTTAACTCAAAGAAAAAGAGCATGAGCATGGTAAGAAACTAAAATACAGTAGTTCTGTGAGTGTTTTCTTAGAACTGTTCCCTTTTCATAGCAAAGTAAGATCATGGAACTTTTTTATTTTTATCTTCCTCTCCAGATTTGAGTCAGTCCTGCAGCTTGAAATTTTAATATGAAACTTTCCTCAACTAATTTGGAAACTCTTCTTCCATTTCCTCATCTTTTATAAAGACACTAGTTGGGGAAAAAAATTATACCACTAGAGTAAACTTCCTCAGGCTTCTCAGTTAACCATACAACGAAACTGAGTGCATATGTGATAATAAGGAGTTAGCCTAATCCACAGTAGTTAATGTGGTTTTTCTGAAATTCTCAATTTTTATGGATTAAGCTGCCTTTAGGTCTGCTTTAGGTAGCTTCTTTCTTAAAATCTTTCCGTGTTTTTTTAACATGGCCTGCAGTCAGAACGCTGGGATCCAATGCATGTGCAACAGGAATAGGTTACCAAGGCTTCTTTTCCGTCTACATATGTTTTCAATTGAGAACTCAGCCCGTTATTACTATAGATAAAAAGAGAGGGAGAGATGATTCTGCACTGGTTGGGTTAAATAGTCACAATGAATTTGTGGGGCTTTTTCACTAAGATAAATATTATCAATGGGGGAATAAACTGTAGTAACCCTTTATGCACTAAAGAGGATTAGGTGGAGCTCTTTTAAAATCCTAATCTCTTTTAAAATCCTAATCTGTTGACTCATCACTTAGGAGGAGGAGGAGAAAACGCGAAGCTCAAACTTGCTTTTTCTCATGATACAAGTTAAGATATGTCAGAAAAAATGATTCATTTTTGAAATGAAGTATCTTCAAGATGCAGTACTCAAATAATAGAAATAACAGTACTGGTATCACTAAAAGCTTTCCTGGATTTTTACCGTTCTTGGTTTCATTTGAATAACCTCGCCAGAGACCAATACAGAAAAATGTACAGGGCTTAAAACTCAAGATATTTGCAGTGTATAAACAAAGGCATTAATGTTTAATCTTTGCATAGAGGTATTTTTGAGGTCAGCTCTGCTGTGGTGGCCCAGGTGGCAGGAGTGCCACGACCTCCCTGAAGAAGTATCCTGAGAAAGACAGCTCTCAGAGACACAGGAATGTCCCTCTCTTAGCCCAGTGAGTGGTGTCTAGCTGGGCAGCAGCTTCTCGCAGGCAACGCAGGGAAGAAAAGACTGGGTCTCTGGCCAGCAATTCCACAGAGAAACCAGCAGCGCACCCCTCTGTGAAGCGAACCAGCACAATGACTTCCTGAAACTAGGAAAAAAATGGGGTTGATATAGGGAAGGTGAGGGGTGGGGAGAAACCAGTAGCCAATAGGATGCAAGGCACAGGGGCGGAGAGTAAAGGGAAGAACCAATGGTGAACCAGAGATTAGCATTAGGTTGCAAAGGTCTCTGGGGGAGAAATTTTGCTCTCCATAACAACGGGGTCTGTGGATTATGTATGAGTTCTCCAAGGGAGAGGAGCATGCTTCAGCTTGACTGGTTCTTTGGTCTCCGCTCAACTCTGAAACACTTCTGGAATGGTTTGAGTCACTGTAAGGCACTGCCATAAGGCATGGTAACAAATGGTTTTTCTTTTAGTGCAGGAAAGAGCTGTAAGCCTTTTGATGACGGTGAAGTATTTATATAATAATAATCAATCTTCTGGTGGTGAAAATATTTCTAAATTTTCAAGGAACATATTTTAAACTGAATTTTGCAGGAATGACACTACGAATACTAGGAACAGAAATCAACACCAATTCTTATCTGTATTTGTAGTACCAATCATTACAAAACCTTCCTGCTGCCAGATTTTAGGTTTGACAGATGCTATTTTGTTTGGTGTCCAGTCAGTTCCACTCATAATTTCCAGTGTGAGCAGCACTGGTTTGGAGAGTTGCTGGTTTGAGAGGTAGCATACAGCTAAAATCACTGCCTTTTATTATTGCCTGTTGAAAATTCTGAACAATAATGGAAGCCTTCTGTGTTGGAAAAGGGCAAATGTCTAAGCTGTAATATTAGAATGTACACTTTAGAAATGTTTTTTAAGAGTTAATCATAAAGAGAGGATAAAAATGGCTGAATGTTCAAATTCACACATATACAGATTTCTTTAGTGGAATGATACTTAATAGTTCCAAGCTTAGAAAATGTTGATTTTCAGTAACTATCTAATATAGCTTTTAGAATAAAATAACAACAAAAATTAATCTTCCTTCCTGATTTAGAAATTATTTGAAAGTGCAAATGAAAATTTGTATTTGTTTAGTATACTAAACTATTTATGGGACTATTTCATCTGTTGCAGAAGCCCAAGTAGTTAGGGAAGGTGTAGTTGTTAAAATAATAGAAATTATTTTTACCCTTCTGTGACCTCTGTCACTGCGAGTATCATATTTTGATGCTGTGTTTCTAAAAAAGCAGAGAATCTGCTTGGTTGGGTTCAGATACATACTGACTTTGTGATTGTACAATATGTTGACTTCTGAATACTTTTTGAATATGGTTGCTGGTGCTTATAGTTCTCTGCTATTTCTATGCAGGGCAACCTGGAGTCTTCCAAAACCTTTGTGAGACTGCTTGAAGAAGCACAGCTTAAAGGGGACACGTCACTGAGAGCATACTGCTTTGCAATGGCAACTGCTCTCAAGCAGGTACAGTCTCTGTTTTTGTTTCTGGCTTTGCCTGGGTCTCTGTAGAGAGAGATATGCTTTAGTTTTGTTGTAGAGAGATAGTGAAAGGAAGAAACCATAACTATGTAATAACTTCAAGTATTGGAACTTTCAGGCTCCTGAAGGAATAGGATTATAGACAGCACTCACAGAAATTGATATTGAAGTTTCTAAATCTAAACATACATCTTGAATCTAATGTACACATATTTTTTTACAGTAACATGTAGAATATTTAAAAATTACAGAGTTAGGCCAACATGTTAAGTGTCACCATGGATCTAGTCCTGCAGATACTGCTATTTAGTGGCAATTTCCTTGATATCGAATTAAAATTATAGTTTAAAGTATATGCACAATCATCTCTTTTAAATGTTTGTCTCGGGAAGCAGACTCAAAGGCTTTGATGTGTATTTCCTTATTGCTGGAGAGATGGACTTTTTCCACAACGTGTTTCTGCCCAGGAAAGTTTCAGGATGAGGATATATACCTCACATGCCTAAGGACTGATATGAAAAGGCTCTCAGACAGCACAAGGTGAAAAATGGAGCAGAAGAATAACTATTAGGGAATTCTGAAGTTTGGAATCAAGTTTGGATTTCTCTGCCATTTATTTGTGTATACAGGTTGAGTATGTCTTGAACCTTCTCTGCTCCATGTTGAAACAGAGGTTAGGGACACTGGAAGTGCTACAGATTTGGTTTTACGCACAAATTTAAATGAATGGAGTAGAATTGTTAAAAGTATCTATGCAGTCTGTGGGTTTTTTTGCTCTATCTCTGTGCATGGAGAGTCTGAAAAATAGCATCATTGAAGTAAAATGACATGATAAAATTATTGTTTTGTAAATGGAATAATGTTTCATATTACATTTAATTTTTTCTTACTTGCTGTAAATAAGATGTTTCTTGATCCCAAGTAACATTGCTTGGTCTAGTAAATGTCAGCCTATAAAAATTAATTGATGACATAGATACAGTACTGTAAATGTGTATGTCCAAAAGGTTAGATGAGCTGGGCAGGATAAATATACAGAGTAACATATGCTGCGCTTCATCACTCTGGCATGTGTTGAACTGAGCATGTGTGTAAACCTTCCATCTTTTAGATGATCTCATGCTTAATAGTGGGACATTTACATGTGATGGACACACAGTACTGAAGAGCCTGATGACATGGGAACTCTGGTATGGGGTATTCCTTTTGCAGGCTGGGTGCTGTTTGGTGTTTGTAGTCTTGGTAAAGGGATTCTAGATGCTGCTTTGTGATTTATTGAAAAGTTGTGAAGGACTCTTGTTTTTCTTTTATTGTGCATGTTTTTGGCACATGTATGACTACTTTTTTATTTTTTATGATTCCTTCCCAGAACAATATAGCACAAGCCAAGTTTTATTGATCCCAGATAATGAGAACAGAGAACAAACTATACAGTAATCTCAAAGTAAGTATGCTTGCCTTGTGTTAAAATCTTGCAGAGTATGCTGCACTGGCCAATTAACTCCCATGTGCAAAGTAACAGAAGACTAGTCTCTGGAACAGGCATGTGTTGTAGTATTGCTGAGCTTGTTTCTGAGCCAACAGACAGTTTCTGTCAGTTGGATGACTTACATTCTGAACTGGTAACAATCTCCACCTACTTTTAAAATCACTTTCTACCACAGGTGGGAATGTAAAGTAGACCAATCCTACATCTGTGAGCATGAACCCATGAACAATATCTAGTTATGATTTTTGCCTTCTAGAGCCAAAAGATTCTAAAAACCCAGCTCCAAGTAAATGCTCTGCCCACTTCAGGCCTCCTTCAGCCCTACAAACCATATCCACATGTGTACATAAACCAATTTTTTTTATTTAGTTATACAGTCTACAATCTGAGCGAAAGTCTGCATGTGTCATATAAGTGACCTCTAAACTATGGTAAAAAACACTTTGTTCAAGAGCAGATATTGCAGCTCCATCAGAGGAGCACTACCTCAGACTTCACCCTTCCTGTCCAGGTCCCAGCTGGTAATAAATGCCAAACATTTGAGGAAATTGATAATTCCATCTCTTTTCTTGCATTGGATTGATTTTTCTCAGGGCACCATCTGGAGATGTATTTTGCCTTGCTTTGCTTCCTGTCTTCCTCTGACACTTTTGTAAAAATTTGCATTATGATATGTACTATTTGTGTGATGCATTTTTATTTTATTTTTAAGGTCCTAGTGCAGCTCAGATCTGGTTTGCTAAAAGAGGTAATAAATTAGAGCATTAGAGGCAGCTGTGGAAGTAGATACTCCTCCCTTTGTGAAAAGAACAGAGTTTTCTGAGCAGGTGGTACGTATACAGTGATGAGAGAATGTTCATGGTACTGGGCTGAGCCATGATAGTGGTGGCTCAGCTACAGAACTGCAGGTACCTGTGTTTGCCCTGCTAGTAGTTTTGCCCTTTGTTGTAGTTTGGGTTCTGATGCATTCCAATGCCAAAACAGCTGGCTGGCTTCTTGTACTCTTGGACAAAACACTTAGCTGATAACTTCATTTTTTATTGTGGATCTTGCTTCTAGAAGCTCATATTTCATCTGAATGTAGATGACACTTTCCCTAGTGGCATTAAATTATTTAATCCCTTTCTTCCCCTGCTATTTTCATTTCATATGAAATGAGAATAAAGTTTCTGGTAACAGCAATATTATTAGGTTGGTAATATAGGAAAGACCTATGATGCTATATAGGGAAGTGTGATATGGGAAATAGTAGCTTTTGCTATTTAACTGTATTTTACTGTGAAAAATGTTTTTTACAGTCTTGAACAGTAAGAAGGCTTCCTTCAGAGCACATATGTAGCCCCTCTCAGTTTGTCAGCATTGCTGCTGTTTTTCCTGAAGCTGATGTAGTATATTCATTTTGGATGTGCTTACAGTACAAGATATTTAGGACTGTGTTAATAATTAAATACTTAGCCTTTCACTGCTGCCTGTTAAACAAAATTCATAACTAATATGCAAAATAATAAATATGAGGAGAAGGGGAGGGCCAGCCTTTCCAAACATAGCCTATATATATTAACTGCTATCTTGAAAAATTCTTTAAGCAGCATTTCATTTTGTAAAGTCATTGCAATAAATGTTACATGCATTAGTGTTGTATTTTGACTGTTTGGGAAATTTTAGCTGCTAATAAAAAACTAAGATTTAGTCCTAACTGTCCCTTTTCACAAATGCTTATTGATAATAATATTTTGAAGGGATTTACTTAATACTTGAGCTCATAATCTTGTGTATGGCAAACAGACCTTCTCAGTCTTCTGTAATCTGAATTTTATGGATTTGTACTGTACTGTGCATTTACAAAGATACATAATAATAATTAGAATTGATCTGGAAAGTATATTCCAGGAAGCAATTGTGTTTCCTGGATTTAAATAGAAAATAATTGTGTTTGTCTGTACTAGGACTGAAAATAGGATTGTACAACTCTGAGGAAGTTTTAAATCTAATAAACTCCCTTTAGTAGATAACCAGTCCCTTTCCACCATTTTTGTGGTAATACATAATGTACTCTTCATAAAATCCTCATCTTATGAGTCATTGCCTTAGCCACCTATCTTACACTGTGTATTTTTTTACTGTGAGTTACTGCTTTTCTTCAGTCTGGTGGTAAAATGAGAGCTCCACTTGCTGAACTGCAACAATCTGTCATTTCCTCTTCCTTAGCTGGCTACAGTCAGGGAAAAGATGGAAGAGAACCTTTCTGTCAAATTAGGAAATATTTATACAAAACTACAGGCAGATAATCATGTTGGAAGACATGCTTTTCCAGATTCCTAGTTCAAAGAAGACCACTGCAAAGCTTTTAAATCAGAAACAGTTGGGCTATCAGGGTGCTAATCCACTTTGGTCAAATCTGTTGTTTGAATAATCCAGTACTTGATGACAAGCTGAACTGCTGATGGCATCTGTTATAATCGAGGCTCAAATAATGTCTTTTCCCTTTTCACACAGTGAGCATTTTGAAGTTGTTTGTATAAAATTTTATTTTAAATACAGATCATATAACTACCATGTTTCAGTTTTGATTCTAAGAAAAAGCTGTGACAGCGGATATTTGTGCATTGTTCAGAAATGGGAGTGATAGAAAGGTTTGACTTTTTCCTTAGGCTCTTGTATCAGGATTTTCCTATGCTGAATATTCTGGAAGTGAATGGATGGAAGTGAGCAAAGTGGTATGAGTATCTGAGCTGACTTCTGTGGTTCAGGAGAAGAAAATGTGGTCTTCATCAGATGTAATGTTCTGACTGAAAGGATAGAGGCAGGCAGAAGTCCAGATAAAAGAGCATGGAAGTGCTTGAACTACTAATTCAAAGTCTGTAGATGCCAAGAGAATCAGAGGGAAGGCAAGCATCTTTTGTTCACTTTAATATCTTTTTCTTTTAAATAAATATATTAGTATTTTTTTCATATCAGCTGGGATCATGGGAATGCCGTGGGATTTAGCATGGTAACCAAGTGGTTGCTTTCTTGCTTGAAGGAGATTCCTGATCAAAAGTCACTCTCAGAGTGAGTGACTTCACAAATTGCTTCCTTCTAATTTTCTGGTATTAAGATTCCTAGGATAAGCCAATCTTGATGCAAGTAATAGGAAGTTTTTTAGAGCAATTATGATCACATTTTTAGCTATAATTACACCATCTGCATAGTTTACCCTATGTTTTGTTCAAAGAAAAAGTACAAAGAAGCTTCATTTTGTCCAGCTTTAATGACTCTAGATCAAATGTGCTTGACTCGAGCAATAAAACACTGTTTATGTCTGTGAGTCCTGTATACCCAAGAATCTGAACCCACTCACCATCCAGAGTAGAAGGAATTGGAAACACATACCTTGGCTAGCATTCCTGTTCCTTTGGATGCCTTTGCATGTGAAATGATGAACATGGTGGTAAGAGAACTCGGCAATCTTTTAAGCACAAGACTAGGTGGAACTCAGCTTGGTACTTGCCAAGTTGGGCTGCATTATCTCTCCTCTCCCTTCTGCTTATTTATTTTGTCTCTGCACCCTCTGTCTGACTCTGTCAAGCAGATGACAGAACTCAGAGTATATTTTCTGTGAATAAATATCTGCATCAATATCACTGAAACCAGTGAGACGCCAAAGAAACAAGAACCCAACCATGCTTCAAAACAGATGAGGCTACAGCCAGCAGGATATTTCCTTCTGAGGCTCTAACTCTAACTTATGTCTTTTGTCACAGTGTGTTCTGTTAATATTTAAAATGTACAAAAACTATTACGAAGTAGATGGAATTTCATGCAAGTGAAGAATAATTTGAAGTGTGTATCACACTTCTGTGAATCCTGTGTACCCTTTTTATGATTGGTGGCATAGACTAAAGCACTACATACATTAATCTAAGAACATAGCTATTACCTTTTCTGTAATATAGTCTAGTATGTAATTCCAATTTCCCTTCATTGAAAATTCTTTCAACATTTCCAGTACTATGTGAACAACTGAGAAGTTCCCAATCTCTTCTCCACAAATAAATTTGACATGAGATTTGTAAAGGCTGCTTGCAGCGTGGCAAGGATTAGTGGCAAAATTACAATTCAGTTTACTCTGTTTGTATGAACAGGAAAACCATCTGGTCTCATCCGGTACGACTGGGAAAACTATTTGGTGTTAAAAGTGTATACATACTACATTTTTAAAGGCCATCAAAGACAGTTTGACCCATTTAGCCTTGCATAGCAAATACATAAACTCACTTCTGTTTGATTTCCTTTCACGGCACTTTAAAACTTGTTTTATTTGCCAGAAGTTGTTGCATTCTCCAACTGTGCATGTGTGCTTGCATGCATTCTAATCAGAATTGTTTAGGTCCCTAACTAAGGCTGTATCCTACCTGAAACTGAAGTAGTCATGACTTCTATTAAAATTGTCAAAGTACTTGATGTTTGCCATTCTTTTTTTCTCTTGACTACTTGTTTTCTTGATGCTTGTTTACTCAAAAGTATTAAGTTGATTTTTTTTTTAAGAAATAAGATCTTTGTCTAGAGAAAGAAAGGAGATGCACTTAACTAATAGTACTTACATAGAAGTGGAAAGCAGGGGCTTAAGATTAAAGGGTAGGTTCAAAGAAACACACACAAAATTCAGACAATTAAAATTAGAATATTAACTCTTGCTTATAAGTGTTGTAGAAGACTGCTAACATTTTCCCTTAGGAAGAAAAGCTGGGAGAAATAAGCAAGTTCTGATATTTACACAGCTAATTTCCAACTAAGTCTAATTTGTGTCATGTAAGTCCCAGAGGCTGTTATTTGGGTAATCTTGGATTTGGGTGATTATATATGGTTTCAGAGAATAGGATATGCACTGTTACTGCCATTGATACTCAGTTTTTATCAATGATGAACCTTGAACTCAAAAAAGAAGTCAACATTCTTAAGATCAATTAATGTTTTCTAAGAATCTGGACTAAACCAAAGGCATTTACATTTCAAAGTGAATTGCTGCATTTTTTCTCTAAGTTTTACAGCAAGAGATTCTGTAGGAAGTGCTGCTTAAAATTTTATGTGTTGTAAGTAGCTATGGTGAGGATTTGAGAACTCTTTGGGGTATTCTTGTGTGGGAAAGGATTGCTCTTTATCATACTCAAATGTTCTTCCTCCAGTAAAATGAAGCATGAGTTTTGTGCATCTCCTTGCATTGCAGCAGGCTTTTGAAAGAGTGATCCAGGAGACAGCAGGTGGCGTTTCTTCACTATACTCTCCGGCCAACATTATTTCCAGGCATGGCCTGCAGTGTCACTTATGTAAAGGCAGGGCAGAATTAATGGTTTGCCCTTTGTTTAATGTGTCCCATCTTAGAATGGAAAATCCAGGCAACTGAAAGCTGTCTCAAATTGTTAGTAAGGGTTGGCAATGACTGCAAACCTAGAGATATACAGCGCTTACTTTGAAATTTACAGCATTTTTTGAAACACCATCTTTGTCAATGATCACCATACAGTGTTTACAGTATTCTGTGGAAATCCTAATCAGTGACCTAGATGACATGCTGTTGATGTTGCTTCTTGTACACAGATGACAATTATAAATTCTTACATTGCTATGCCTTTAAGAGAAAGTTGGGCCCCTTTTCTGACTTAAATTTTAAAAGCATTAATTTCTATGTTCAGAGAGGGTCTGTATTGTGTTCAATCTTCAAAGGACTGACATTCCTCTGCTCTAGATGCTTCTGCTTTTCTCCATGAATTAATACTTCTCTTTTTTTGATATTTCTGTCTACATCTTGAGTCTTGTGAGTAATGTTCACCTTTTTTTGTGCTTCTCTCAAGTTAATTTTCTTCTTCAGCACAATAAAAAAGGAAGGTGAAAGGCTTAGTCATTGCAGGAGAGCTCAGGAATGCTTTCAGGCCTCAAGAAGAGAATTCATATATTTGATGAACCTTCTAAACAAGTTCAAATAATATGAAACAAAGATTTGTTAGAAGTTTGCAGCAGTATAGAAAGGAGGCAAATCTACCACACATAGGTCTAAGGATATACAACTTTGTTTTTCTTTTGTACTTTTTTTCAAGGTTGCTTCAGGTTTGCATCCTTCTAAAAATTTTTGATTGTAAAAGAGACTTGTTTTTAAACTACATCTGTTGTGGCTCCTTTCATGTCCTTCTACTGTCACACTCTCCTTAGAAGAAGTCTTTAAAAGATGTCATTCACCACCTTCATCTTCTGTTTCTTTTAACTTGCTGCTTATGAACAACATTTTGAACTCAACAAATGTCTAGCTGCCTACTCACAGACTCCTTTTTAGGTAGTTTCATTTTTATCTGAATGATAAATTTAAACAGCAACGTGAACTAGGGACACTTAAAACTGCTGTTGGTACTACTGGTCCCATGTTTTCTAATGTGAAATAAAGTGCTATTTCCTTACCTATCTTTGCTTGTGCTATTGAAGATACCTGGCTGGAGACCTTCAGGGGCTTTTGTTGTGTCTTTATGCAGTTGTCTGGATTTCCTAATGATTCCACCAGCATGTGCAGTAAAAGCTGAGATAGTCTGACTTCAACTCCCCAAGCAGAGATGCTGTTTTTTCCAAGTACAGATGCTCTAGTTACAAACTCTTGTGTATAGTGCCCTTGTGTACCATCAAGTAAAGTCAGCTTCGAAGTTCTTGTGCCAAGCAGCAGCTCAAAATAAATGCAGGAGCACTGATGTTAGAAGAAAGTTGAGTTAGGGACCATGTGCACAGATCAGATGTATGGGATCAAACTCAGCTGGGCCTGAACTGTGTGTCTGCATGAAGGGTAAAAGCCCTCTGTTAGTTAAAGGAGACTCCTTCCTCCTTTAGGAAGGAGATGAAGGCAGTAATCCAGGAGACAGTCTGGAATGTGTGAAGGTTTGTTTATTCTTTTCATTTTTACCCTTTGCTGATCTTCCACGTGGGCATCTGCAATGCTTCTGAGAGCATCCTGGAGTGCATTAAGGATGGCTGCAATTGAGAGGAGGGTAAAGGGCAAGTGGAACAGATGATGTCTGTCCAATGCCGACCAGGAGAGAGGGAAAAGTGTAAGTGGACTGAGTGTGACAGAGTGCCAAAGCTTGGCTGCATGGCTGGTCTCACAGATGGCCCTTTGGCTTCTGTGACCACAGTCATAGTGAGAACTGGTGGGTGGGTTGGGGTGTGCTTGACAAAGAGGGTGCTTAGGAAGCATTGCAAACAAGCTTTCTATCCTAGTGAGGATGTCTTTGCATGAGGTATGCCAGGAAGGGTTACCACAACATGGGGAGAACCAAAGGCACAAGAGAGAAAGTGCAGCTAAATGTGGCAAACAGCATGGCAGGGAAGGTTTTATCACTTCCCTGTAAAAGCAGTGCAATTTGGGACCCATCTCGAATGCTTGTACACAAATCTGAGAGCATAAGGGACATGCAGGAGGATTGTGATACACAACTGGAGATCTAAGACCTTGTTAGGATTATGGTGATGTGGTAGGATAGTTCTCATGACTATAGTGCTGCAGTGGAGGTATGCAGAATAGACCGGGTGGGTAAGGATAGCAAAGAGGAGAGGTTGAGCTCTGTATGAAGCAGGCACATGGATTTTGCCTTGGGACAGGTGATGAGTGAATAGTGAGCTTTTGGGTAAGGATCAGACGACAGATGAGGACAGGGATGCTTCAGTGGTTATCTGCTGCATCCTGCCTGATAAAGATGGTGTGAATGCACACACAAACACAGGTGAAGCATTCTCGAAGCAGCTGGAGAATGTCACAGACTCAAGTTCCTGTCTGGGCCTTAGTCACCCTGATGAAAGGATGGCATAGCTGGACACAATCAGCCTAGGAGATTTCTGGAATGTACTGAGGGTGTTATCTTGGTGCACGTGACAGAGGAACAGGTAAAGGAAGGTGCCCTCTTGGACCTGTGACTCATAAATGCACAACAATTGCTGATAGTCTAAAGGGCAGCATTGCTTGCTGCAGTAAGTGATTCTTTTGGAGTCAAGAGTGTGAAGTTTAAGATCGTGAGAGAAGAAATCTAGATCCAAAACTTCAGAAGAGTAGGTTTTGGTATGTTCAGGGACAAGTTCCTGTAGGAAACTACCCTGGAAGGAAAATGTCTGGGATGATCTGGTTGATTTTTAGAGGCAACTTTCTCAGGACACCAGAATGATCTGTCTCAATGTGTATAAAGTCTAGCAGGCTGGCAAAGGGCCATAATGAATACAGAGCTCATGACGGAGCTCAAACACAAAAAAGATGCACACAGAAGGTGGGAGCAGGGTAGACCACTGAGAAGGAATGCAAAGACATTGCCTGTACATTCAGAAATTAAGTCAGGGAAAACAAAGCTTAGTTAAACTTGAAACTAGCAAAGAATGTGAAGGATGGCAAGAAAGGTCTTTTCTGAGGATATTGGCAGCAAAATAAAGTGTGAGGAGAATGTGGCCCTACTGGTTAGTGGGACAGGGGAACTGGTGACAAGTGACAGGGAGAAGACTAAAGCACTCTACTTTTTTGCCACCAAGCTTGTCAGAGGAAAAGAGGCTGAAAGAAATGGTTTTGCTCAGCCTTAAGAAGAGCAGGCTTAGAGAAAACCTTATTTCTGTCTACAGCATCCTGATCAGATGACAAAGAGATGGTGGAGCTACTCTATTCTCAGAAATGTATGATGATAAGATTGGGCACAATGGCCACAAGTTGAAACTTGGGACATTTTGGTCAGGTACTGACAAAAAAGAAATTATCATGAAGGAGATCAAATAATGAAAGAGTTTACCCAAAGAGGATGTAAAATCTGTATTCTTGGAGGCCTTCAAGACTCACCTGGAGCCTGGACAAGGCCCTAAGAAACTTAACCTGATTAGACCTGCTCTGAGCTGTGGTTTGGAGGTCCATTCAAACTGAATTGTTCTGTTATACACCTGAATGATCTACTCACAATCTGGTCTTGTGAGAAACAAAGATTTAATATTCCCAGAACACCATGATGTAGCTGTCTTCTACACAATTTTACAGAAGAGCTTCTCTTTTTAGTCTCATTGATACTAAGACTGATGATTACCTATGCTGTCCCCAATGCTCACTTGAGACGTGAGGGTTATGAGTTACAATGGAAGTTTTGGACTCAAACCTGGAATCTCTGTTACCACTTTTCTATACAGAATATAGCAGTGCAAATTCCCAAATCATGACAACCATGTGCTTTACAAATAGTCATGATAGTAGCTAGTCTGGCTAAATCCATTTCAAGGGGATGTATGCTTGCAGGAGCCAGCCCCTGTATCCAGTCCAGCACCTGGTCCAGAAAAGAAATTGCCATCTTGGTTTACATTAAGGTGGTTTTTTTTTCAAGGTTTTTATTCTAGATAGACTATGTCCAGTTTCCTAAGTGGCAAGCTAGTCCTTGTTTTCAGTTTCTATGCAGTTGAGGGAAGTTTGTGGAGTCTCACTCCTGCTGACCTGTGTGTGGTGCTTGAAGAGAGATTAGGACTTTACCCATATCCAGAAAAAACTGCAACATCAAAATGAAATATAAAATCACCACTCTTGTGGCTGTTAGGCAATTCAGGCTAGCAAATTATCCCATTTACTTTAGGAACTGGACATGTTTTGTAGTAGGAGACTTGGTAGCACCAACGGAAGATTTTAGAAAAGAATATTGGAAAAGATAACCTAATAATAACACTTGAAACAGCTGAGTAAAAATTCCCATAGTTTAACCCCAGGCAGCAGTCAAGCCCCACACAGCTGCTCACTCACTCCCTCTCCAGAGAGAACAAGGAGAGAATTGGAAGGATGAAAGCTGGAGAACTCATGGGCTGAGAAAAAGTTTAATAGGTTTAAAATTTTAAAAGTTTAATTGCAAAGGCAAGGCACACAAGCAAAGCAAAACAAGGAATCCACTCACTGCTTCTCTGGGTGTGCAATACCACGGCAGTTCTCTAGGAGAGCAAGGCCCCATCATGCAAAATGGTTACTGGGGAAGGCAAATTCCATCCCTCCATTCCACTCCTCCTTCTTGTTCCCACGTTATACACTGAGCTTGGTGCCACATGGTCTGGAATCTCCCTTTGGTCAGTTTGGGTCACCTGTCCTGGCTCTGTCTCCTCCCAGCCTCACAAGCACCCCCAGTCCCCTCACCAGTGTGGCAGTACCAAAAGCAGGAAAGGTCTTGGCTCTGTGCAAACCCTGCTGAGCAATAACAAAAACATCTCTGTGTTATCAACCCTGTGTTCAGCACAAATCCAAAAGACAGCCCCATGCCAGCCACTGAGAAGAAAATTAATTCTACCTCAACCCAAACCAGCACACCAAGTAACAACTCCCTTGCAATTATTGCATCCATAAGTACTTACAATTGCTCTAACAATTCTTTCAGCTTTACGACAGTAAATGAATCTTGCTCTGGATAGCAAGATTTTAACAATTTTTTTTGTTGCTGACTTCAGTGTTAGAAGGAGTGGTCCTGCAGTCCTTTCAGCCACCATGTGCTGCAGAACTGGAGATAGAGAATCCAGCATCCCTTATTAGAAGAAAATCTGTTCACAAATTCACTTTACATAATTAAAGAAGTCCTAAGTTTATGCTTAAACATGAGTAAAATAGTTTGGGAAACTTCTCATCCTCCTTCTCTAGAATGCCATCACTTGGGAGGGGTAAAGGGAAGGGAGGAATGAAAAGGAGAAATAAAAGGCAGAGACGCTGTTGAGAACTTCTTCTTTATGTTTGAAGCTTTATCAGTTCTCACATCAGAATGACAGAAAAAGAGAACTGTGATGGAGAATGGGTGATACATCTACAGAATTGCCATAGTGGTTAGGGACTTTCAGGGGAAATTCAGACCACAAAATTTACTCTTCTGCACTTTTACTACCCTTTGGAATGGGTTTAAGATTTGTGAGTATTGGCAAATAAAAGCTTTGAAAACTTTCTCACAAAATGCTAAGAAAAGCATATGCTTGAATTTATGAAAGAACCTGAAGTGTCTGTTACCTTAGTGCAGCGCTTTATGGACAGTCACACAGATGAAAACACAAGCATGTCAAATTTCAGGCCTGAGAGTTTTCATCACATGCACCTTTGCATGGGCTCAACTGGACTGCAAGGCATTTCTTCTTTGAGTTGTCATGTATCTATCTTTTGTGCATTTACAGACAAACTAGATTCCTACCTTGAAGGATGTGATGGGAAAAATCTGGTACCTCGTAATATTTACATTACGAAAAACAGTTTTAGATTTTTACTTTTTTTACATGTGTCTGTAACTGTCTTAGTGACACCTCTATTTTGGGTTGATATTTTTTTTACTATTTCTTACAAACAAAGCACTGAACTATAGAGTAACTTACAATGGGAGAGATTTCCAGAAGGTCACCCTGTCCCATCCCCATTACATATCAGCAGAGACTAGCATGAAACATCATCAGAGAATGGAAATAAAAAGCCATCCCTGTGCAATTGTAGCCATGTGCAAGTAGCTCTGTTTTTTTCCAGTGAAATCAACCTTGTTCTTTATTTTTTTATTCCTTTTAATAAACACTTAACTGTCTTGCTTGCACATTTCTCTTCACACAGGCAGCTCCTGTTCTTGCCTACTCCTAAAATGACTTGGAGTATTTTAAGTATGGGCTGAGAACCACTCCAAATTAGGGCTTGTAATAGTAACTAACTTTTACTGTTTTGTCCCTGAGTTAGGATGCCTAAAATATCCTGTGATCTCCAGAGAGCGGAGTGAAGAGCTGTTCTTGCACTGACAGGTGATTTTAGGTAGCTCACTGCCACTCCATTCTGTTCTACCTACAGACTATTTCTTGCCTACTGGGTAGATATACTCAGTCACCTTCTGCTACAGGTGAATCTCTACAAAAAATAGTACACAGTAAGTCCCATATACTTCATTAATGTTCTTTTTATATTTACACTATTATTTGAAAATATCTTTTCCTTAGGGTCAGAGTATATGTACGACTTCCTGAACCAAGTTAATACTTTCCATGTCCATCATCTAATGGAATATTTACATAGTTAACCACTTTTTCTTTAAAAACCCTTTTCTAGGGGTTGGAGTGTCCATGGTGTTTTTCCCAAGGGTATTTGTCTGATGAACTTTTTCCAGATCCTGATGACATATCTAGAAATAGCCAGATCAAGAAAAGGCTTTTCACACTGCCAAAATAGCTGCAATAAGAAGCAATATTCCAGTATGGCTCTGATTATTCCTGTGTGAGAGTACGTTACAAGGCTTATAAATAATATTGGTCTTTCTGTGCTGTCTCTTCTCTTTCACCCAGGTTTGGATGTCCAAACAACAAACTGCTTTCTCTCCCAATCTGAGCAGTCAGATGTTTGCTCCAGTCCCAAGGTGACATGTCAGTGTGTTTCTTTTCTTTTGTACTCATATATAAAGCCAGGTGTGATTTTTTTTTCCCTCCATTGTGCTGTTTGGTCCTGTTCCTGCCCTATAGCTTAGTAAGAGGTCTAAAACTGTGTTCAATTTGCCAATTATCATGCATGTTTTGTTCACCTACATGCTTAAAAGCTGAAAGTCTTCCTGTTAGCTGCAGGGAATAATTTACACGTGTGGTTTTTGTCTTTCAGATTTTCAAGGTCATTTCTATAAATAGTGAGGCAGACCATTAGTGTGTGTTTTGAGCAAGACTCCTCCTGTAATTAGTCTAGAAATTTATGCAGGCAGCCTAGGAGTGGCAAGTTAGAGTCATACAGTTCTGTTCTACTGTTTGGTTTCTTAATTTTATTCTTAAAATTGCATGCTCAGAAAGGAGACCCATGAAAACAGGGTGTTGGGGGAGAGGAAGCAAGAGCTGCTTCTCCATGGCATAAGAAAAGCACATCACCGTGTGTGTACTTCAGTAGAGCTGTCCTGGCTGCAGTCACAATTCTTGGTGTGAATCAGGGCAAATAAAAGAAATGAGGAAGGGTAATAGCAAATCATCTGGTTTGTATTTATGCCAAAAATGTTTCCCATTTCTTTCAGCACCCATGATACCCTACTAAATAGCCCAGTATACTTCCAATAAATGTACACATCTAAAAGGAAACACATTGAAAAATATTGTAATGGTGAATAATAGAATCAGGTCTTCTCTGCAATACCTTAGAAAATTTCCTGTAAATAGCATGAGAGACTGGCATCTCTCTCTGATTCTGAGTGCAAGACAAGGTGTATTCTCAAAATGATACTATGACCATTACCAAAAACTCATGGGAGAACTGAAATATGTTCCTTAGAAACATCTGAGATAATTCAGCCATCCTGATTCCTCAGCTTCTAGCCAGAAACACCAAGGGTCTAAGAAATATTCATATAAAGGGATTATTCCATGTATTTTATGTACAAATATGTACTTAAAGCCAAAATGTTGATATTTGCCTCAGTTTTAAAGAGACCATCCCTGGAAATTTAGGAACAGAATTTCAGATGCTGTTTCACATGGGTTTTCTATGCTGCTTGGTAGTTCAGAAAATTGAACAAGGTAAGGTGTCCCAGAAAGAGGCACTTCAGACTGGATGCCTTCCGTAAAATTGTTGTTGGCAGTTTTGGCTGGCAGCTATATGGTATCTTGGTGACTTCCTGATGTGAAATTAATTAAAAGCTCTTGGCAGTCAAGTCATTCTAAGAGTACTTAACCAGGGTGGTTTACTTCACAAGATGTTCCTTGTGCCAGAATTATATGTGTGTAAGGATGATGGGAAGCACTGTGATCTTGTATTTTTCCTACATGCCTTGTAAATTCAAAGATCCCGAAATCTTGACAATAAATCTTAAAATTTCCATAAAGCATACATTATCTAGAAATAGAGCTAATTTTGTATTACAGTATCTCAGATGACTTCATTCAAATACAAGAAGCACCTGGAGTTTTGTAGAAGCTCAAGAAAATATAAAAGTCAGACCCACTGGTGTAAATTACTGTGTGCCACTTAATTTCAGCTCTGACTGCTTCTGCTGTAAGAGAATTTTTCACTGGGTTCCAACACCAAGCACCCAGTCTGTAAACCTTGTAAATTTGTTTAAAAGGCCAGCTCAGCAAATGCTATTGTTTAAACAATAAGCAGAAACTTAATACATGAAAAATGCTTCCTGTTTCTCTAAATGACCTTGAGGGGACAAATGAAAGTATAAAACTGAGAATATCAGACATTCTTTAAAACAGTCTTTTTGAGTAATAGAGACAAATTCAGTCCAGAAGCATAGAAAAATCCACAGCATATTTTCAATTTATTGCACAAACCTAATTTTGGCCTGGTCTAATCTCACTTATTTTCCTTACAGTGTGAGTCAATAAATACTTTTTTTTTATTATTATTATTTTATTTTATTTTTATTTTTAGGATTCATGCCTCATCATTGGCAAGGTTATTTTGTTATGCCCTGACCTTCAAGGAAGCAGTTCTCCCTGTATTGATCTTTATCTCCACACATAGATTTGTCTCTCTCTATGGGGGCAGTATTATTGCTCAGCAACGCCTCCTGCTTTGCCAGGTCGGAGAAGAGGCAGAGACTTTTACCTTTGCTACAGGGGGATCTTTCTTCATGCATTTCACAACTGCAGCTGCTGCTACTGGTAAATACAGCCATTCTTAATTATTTCTTGTTCCTTTACATATATGGACTAAACTGAGACTCTGAATTCACCATTTTTACAGGAAAACAATGGTAAAGGTGTCTTGCTACATCTGGACTCATCTATGTCTTTTTCTGCAAAGCTAGGGTGAGAATAATTAAGTTTACTGATGGATTCAAATGTTTGAAAACTAGTAAGGCCAAAGGGCTTTCTGAGAAAAAAATGTTCTGCTTGCATACTCCGTTGAAGCCAGCTGGTGCTTTGTGCACTTCCTCTCCTTAATGATGAATGTGACACTGCTCTTCTGGCATAGAACATCTTTTTGTCTGTGTAAACTTTACACTGTGGTCATAGGCCATAAATTTTGGCAGCATAGACAGAAACTGGGCAAATCCACAGAATGGTATTTTGCTGTTTCATGGGACCAAGTAATTGCATGTGCATTTTGAAATACGGTAAATGAAATAAAGTGAGATCAGCTCACAGTATTACAAAGCATTTACATCTGGAATCAGACCTGGCAATACAGATATCATCATCATGCTGAATCAACAACAGCAGAAGGCAAGACAGCAAGAACTTTTCGGGCAATGAAAAAAGAGCTGTATCTCAAAATCCTCTATGTCACATGCAGAGTGGCCAGTTAGAGCATATGATATCTGCACAGGAGAAACTTTCTTCACCCAGAGAGCAAGTGCTAGCTATACTGGTTATTCCACAGAACAAAATCTGTTTGCACAGTGAAAAAAAACTAAACCAAGACAACCTACCCCCCTGAAAAATAAACAAAACAATAAACCAAAACCAAAAAACAGACCAAACAAAAAACCCCAAACAACAAACAAACAAAAACAACCCCCCAAAACCAGACCAAACAAAAAACCCCAACAAATAAACAAACATACAAAAAACAAACAAACAAAAATAAGCCCCACAAAAACATAACAAAACAACTAGGAAACAATGTTTCATCTGGGCAATAGTTACTTAAAATTTACTGTGTCTATTGTATGACATATAAATAAGATTAATTCTTTACCTACTTTAGATGTAAGGAGGAATGTATTTAATATTTCTGATGTGTTAGAAGAACAACTGCAAGTTTTTCATTGACCCAGTAAGCATGGATTGCCTAAGTCCAATTACTTGCCATATTTTAGGTGATGTATTATTGTATTTGCACAGCTTGGTTTTTGGTAGCAGGTGGGCCACAGAGGTGGCTTCTGTGAGAAGCTGCCAGAAGCTTCCACCATATCAAGCAGAGCCAATCCCTGGTCACTCCGAAGATAGACATGTTGCTCGCCAAACCTGGGCCAACCAGAAAAGGTGGTAATGCCTCTGTGATAATATATTCAAGAAGAAATCAAAACCAAAGTTATTGTGCAGTTGTAATTGCAGCCAGAGAAGAGCAGAGTGAGAAGATATGAGAACAGCCACCCTGTGGACACCAGGGCCAGTGAAGAAGGAGGGACAGGAGATGTTCCAGGTGCCAAGATTCCCCTGCAGCCCATGGTGAGACAGCCCTGCCCCTGCAGCCCATGGAGATCCATGGGGAATGCAGAGATCCACCTGCAGCCCATGGAGGACCCCATGCTGGAGCAGGTGGATGCCTGAGAGGAGGCTGTGACCCCATGGGAGACCCATGGAGAGGGGGGCCCTGCTCCCAGGCTGGAGCAGCCTGTCCTTGGAGGACTGCACCCCGTGGAAGTGTGAGCCACGCTGCAGCACCCTGGGGAGGACTGCTGCCCGTGGGATGGACTCACACTGCAGAAGTTCATGGAGATCTGTCTCCCGTGGGAGGGGACCCCACAGTGCAGCAGGGGAAGGACTCCTCTCCCTGAGCAGTGGGAGAAGCCACAGGTCCTGAGCTGACCTTAACCCCTGTTCCCTGCCTCTGTGCCACTGGGGGAGGAGGTGGAGGCGGGAAGGAGGGAGGGGTGGGGGGAAGGTGTTTTTAAGGGTTTCTTTTACTTCTCATTGTCCTGCTCTGATATTTTTTAGTAATGAATTCACTTCACATCTCTAAGGTGTGCCTGTTTTGCCTGTGATGGTATTTGGTGGGGGATCTTTCCCAGTCCCTTATCTCAACCCATGAACCCTGTGTTAAATTTTCTCTCCTCTGGAGAGTTTGCAAAGGGGAGTGAGTGAGCAGCTTTGGTGGGTGCCTGGCACCAGTGTCAACCCACAAGAGGTATTTTCACCATGATTCTTCTCTCTGTTCAACAGGTGCTGTTATGGATACTTTGCAGGTAAATACGCGCTTTGGTTTGTATTGCATACCTGCTGAATTCTGTACTTCATTTTCTGACAGAACAGGCATCTACTGGCTACAATAAACCTGTAAGTATTTAGAAGATGGTCTGCTTAAACCCCACTTCTGCTTTTCTAACTTCAGGGGATTATGACCTTAGTTTCAGGTATCAGAAGACAGAACATTGAGGAAATACGTTCGTGTGTAAAAGCTTTTGTTCAAAAAAGACAAAATTAATTGTCTTACTGTGACACTGATAAAATAAAAATATACCCTCTATCATTTAGAGCATGAGATGTTTACTCTAAAGAACATAATAAACTGTTATTCCAGAAAAGTGATTGCATTTTTTGAATCATTTCAAGCAGTAATGGAAATACAGAATAATGCTAGAAATAATTTATATATGGTTTTAAAGATGCCCCAGAGGTTATAGTGACTTTCATCTATCCACCTCTACCCATAAAAGAGCAATTAGAAGAATTTTGTGATTAAAGATATTTACTCCTCTTGACTCACAGTACACACATTACCAAAATGCTAAATAAAAAAATAAAAAAAAAAATCCCATCATATGTACTAAACATGATGGGGTTTTCTATTCTGAATATATGTTACACTGTTTTGTATTGATGCCCCAAGTTGGATGTCCGTGATTCTCAGCAGCAAGGAGTCAAATATTATGTGAGCAATATTTTACCGTGAAAAACTCCTGAAATGTCTGAAAAATGCTCACATGCTGTACAAATATATTCCAGTGAACAAAACTGAAACTTGTCTTCACTAAATGCAAATTCAGAAAGTCAGAGTTCCCTGTTCTTGAAACTTGTCTCTCCAGCAGGACTAAAATAGACCTTCATACATCACCTTAGTTACAAAAGTTTCATCACTGAAGGAGTTATGTCCTTAATGCTCTCCCCAAGGCTCTATATCATTGTATGAAAATGGGGTTTTTTCCAACATATTTAGGATGCTCAACTATGAAGGCTGGTATCATATGGAATCTGCAGCTTGTCCAGAGAGGTACTGATGTTCTCCCTCACATTTGCTACAGGGGTGACTAGAGATGCTTTAGACTCCACGTTAAACCTAAAAAATCTTAACCATTCCAATAGCTTTCTACTAATACTTTAAAAACAAAGTTTTTGGAACCTGTACTCTTAAAATTATTCCTATGTTGTATGTGATTGGAGGGAGTGTGGTTTCCCTGAGAATAAGCATCTGTGCAATATAAATAGTCATCCTTAAGAGGCAAACTGACACCAAGACATGTTGACAACTCCGTGCTAAGTCATTTATTATTAATGCAGTTTTCCAATGTACATTAATGTAATTTCCTTTACAAGGTACCCACTGTGGATCATCTTACTTTTCCTATATGGGAGAACAATAGCAGGAAGGAGAAATATGTATGCATTATTTAAACTGAGGAAGGGACAGGTGCAAAATTAAGTGATTTTTAGCTGAATAGCACAAAGCGTTTATACAAATTCAAATGGGAACTACTTAGATATGTGTTAATAAGGGATCTGCAAGAACTGATGTCATACAATGATGACACATGAGCTAGAATTCTTTTGCTGCAAAGTTCAAGGAAGTAAGTAGAACATTCTGAGAAAGAATGCAATGGAGATTTGTTAGAGCACATCAGTCATTCATGAAGTCACATGGATGTTGGACATAATGCACAATAATGTAAATTTTTGTAAATCTGTGTTGGTCTTCTACATTCTAGAGATTTGTAAAGAAATAAATGGACCATCCACAGTTTGATGTGTTTTACCACAACAACTATGAAAATAATAATAATTTTTATATTATATAAAAAGAATACCATTAAATACTATTATATTGCTATATAATAAATATATAGTAATAAATTAGTGTACTTATATAATGAATATATTATTATATAATATTTCATAATTATATTTTATAATTATCTGATAATTATATTATTATAGGTTGGTGGTAATAGTAGCAGTAGTAGTAGTAGTGGTAGTAGTAGTAGTAGTAGTAGTAGCAGCATTGAGTATTCATACAAATACTTGAAATATTTATTTAAATAACTGCAACAAAAGTTTCAATAGTAGTTTGCAAGCAGACGGTTTATTAGGAGTGCCTTGGGGCATTACAAAAAGGGCACATAAAGGTCATCAGTTCTATCTTTACTTTTAAAGGACATGACTTAATTTTCAGCTAGGTTCTAGGGACTTAACACACCTAGCCTCAGCCAACAGATTGCACATGTTTTCTGGCTAAACTGGTCTTTGGCAGAAAATGGAATTTTTTAATTAATATTTTCCCCAAGTACGTTCTGTCTTCCATGAAGAAAAATTAACCCTTGTTTTAACCAAATAATGGAATTCCTAGAAATCAGTAAAGGTTTTCATTGTGGTTGAAGTTTACTATATTGTAGCTGAAATGAAAGACCTCTTTTCTGAACAGTGTATTTGCAAACTGTTGTCTATCAGCAATGATTAAACAGATTCTTCTATCACATGGCTTTGTAAGTGCAAAAAAATTTCTTTCCAGAAGAGAACATAGAGTGCCTTCCCAGAGGCTTCAGGCAGCCAGGGAACCTGGCCAGTAAAGAAAAATAGCATTCTGACTGAAAAATATATTTCATATGTATGTTGTGCCAACTAGCAGGAGCCATAAAATAGTACAGGTCTCCTTCCGTAGGCTCCTGTGCTTCCACTTACCCTTTTCACATGACTTTTGAGATTTCAGACAGTACTGTGTCAATGGACAACAGAAACCAGAAGTTTTAGCTGCATGTAAATATCAGGGTAAAAACTAGAAATTAAATGAAAAGAAACAGGCGAAAATCAAGAAACCAAAATAAATCAAAATGACCAGCTCAAACATCCCTGCTCCCAAACCTACTGACTCCTATAATGAGACAGCTGCACCACACTTTGCAAAGCTTTTGACATGATCTCCCGTAGTGTCCTAGCACCCAAGGTGCTGGTGAGCTAGAGATTGGATATGCAGATGGTCAAGTATGTGGAAAAGTAGTGCGATTGCAGGACTCCAGGGTTGTGTGACCATGCGTACAGAGAGTGCTGTCTGGTTCCTCACTGTGTCACCTCAGGGAACCTGTATGAGATCTGTCTGCTAAATGTCTCTGTTAATGATTGGAAGTTCACTCACAGTAAGCCTGCCAGTGATATCAAGCCAGGGGATGGCACATATGCTGGGGGGCATACAGAGAGGAGGCTGAAATTCTTGAGGGCCCGTAGAAACAAGGTGTCAGGAGCCTCAGAGGGTTTAACAAGGACAAGTCCAACGTCCTGGGGCAACACTACAGAGAAGGAGATGAATGGTTGGGAGTTATCTTTGATGGAGCCAAAGCCAACCCCTTCGTGGAAGTTCACAGTGACAGAACTGGAGGAACAGAAACAAATCAGAACACGGGAATGAGAAACTCTTTTCATTGGAGAATTTCCACTGCATTGGAATAGATTTCCTTGAGATATGGTGTTTTCATCCCTGGAAGGTAGTCAAAACTCAACTGACATCTGGCTGGATCTGGTTGGATCCATTCTGAGCAAGATATTGGACTAGATGACCCCCAGAGGTCCCTTCCAACCTCACTTAACCTGTGATTCTCCAACTCCATAAATATTATGTTCTTTTCAGATGCTGAAGTTATTAATACAACAAATCTATTTTCCTTTGTCAATCAGACAACTGGTAGTTTCCATGGCAACAAGGGGAATTCCTATATCTCAATTTTTCCCACTTGTTAGATTAATTAACATAGTTTAGGAAGACCTAAGTGAAGGTAAAGAAATTCCTGATTACCATAGGATTATCTTTTATTTCACCATGCTGTTTCTTTATCAAATGGGGATTTTGGAAGACAATGTTCAGCAAATTGTCTGCACAAGGCTGTTAGTGCTAGTAAAACATGTGGAGAGACATTTTGTCATCTGCTTATTGCACAAAAGTAGCTAGAGAAAAGGAAACTACTCATCTCTTTTACTGGAGTTTCATTAACAGCCTCTCATGTAAGAAAAACTAATCATAAAATTATTATTCCTTGTTTATACCATAGAAAAGGCAATGAAGTTATATTCCTGGATTTAAAGGTATTATTAAGAATCAGCAAATAGTTCAATGTTTTGCATTACTTGCTTTGGAAAGGAGCAATTAGTTTTCATATATCCACTGAAATCCCTTATTCTGTTTCTCTGATTTTGTGTTGTTTTTCAGGTAATTTACAAACATACTCAGTTTCAGCAGCGTTTGCAGTGCTGTAAAACTAAGTCTTTTTGCTATTTACCTTAATAGTTCTCAGATTGCATCCCAAATTGTTACAAAAAGGGAAACATCAGCTATATTTACAATGTCAAGAAAGACAACTTTTTTTTCCTTAAGCTTTCATCTTGTTTGCTCCCTTAAAAGCACTAAAAATGAATAGAAAAGAATTTCCTGGGGAAAACCCTGAAACACTTAGATAAAATAGAAGGAAATGACAGTGAAAGAGAATGACAGACCTGTGTGTCATGCATGGGGGTGGGAGACTCCAAATTATGAAGCAGAGGGTAAGAAGAAAAGTCTTTCTTCATAGTCAGTGGCTAAAATGTCATGACATTATTAATCATTTGTATAGGACAAGAAACGTGCATGGCTCTGTGCTGTGAAAGATAAACAAATAGAAGGATCTGTCATGGGTTTACATTTTAAAGGAAGGGGAAAAGTCAAAGGAACACAGTACTGTACATGTAACCATTACAGCTTTCAAGTCTTAGAGAACAGTTAGGTTTTAATAAGGTCAGGAGTAGCTACGATTGAAAATTGCTTTCTGAGTAACTTCTGTCCAAAAAAGTTGTTTCAAATCAACCTGTTTCTCTCCTGAAAAGTTGTACTAGCTTCAGTGAAAATTTCGGCAGTCAGAAAGGTTTTTAATTCAGAAAAGCTTCAGACTGCCTTTTGGAATCTATTCTGAAAAAAAGAAAATATTACTTGATGTAATTATATTAGATAAGTAGCATAAATTGTACTTCTAGATGTTTCTGGGCACTGAATAGAAACATCAGTAGCTCTTTATTTGTAGCATATTGTGTGACTTAGATTTGCATTATACTGAAACATTTTGTGGACAAGAAGTTGGTATATTTGCTACAAACTTTTATCCAGGTAAGCTGGGTGCTCACTAAGAGTCTCCTTACACAACCAGCAGAGAATATAATATGTGTGTCTGTTTTCTCTGAGGATGAATCACAGGAACAGATTTGGAGGCTAAGACAATTACTGCCATCCATTTGCTGAAAGGGAATCTTAGAAAAGTTTGAGCTCAAAAAGCATTTTTCTGAGGCAATGTTTCAATTTACTCTTCAGTTACACTAATTATTTCAGCTGGCTTTAGGACCAACACACCAGCTTACTCTTTTCCCTGTGTTGAATTCAATAACTCTCCTGTTTGATTCCTAGGCTGGGCTAGCTAGGGATATGCCACACTTCCAAGCAGCCAAACATTTTCTAAATCAGAGTGGTTTTGACTCTCAGCTATTAGCCATTGCTGTTAAGAGCAATATTGGCAGAGAGGTCGCATTGTTATACCTTCTGTTTTGTGTATCATCAGCTGGAGTAATTTTTCAGAACAATGCTGAATGCTTATTACATACTGCTTCAAGTATGTCAGTATATATTAATGTTACACTGAGCAGACATTTCATTTCAGAGGAGTCAGAGAGGTTTAGATGCAAAAAATGACACTCAAAGATGTGAAGCATAATTAATTTTAAAGTACCTAAGGCAAATTGCATTTAACCTTGTTGTGTAGTCTTTTTAAGAATAAAATTTTTATCTAGTTTAGTTTATATTTAAAGGGAATTTAATCAAGTCCTGTTCACAATACTGTAGCATTTGACTATCTAAATTTATAAGAATGCTGCTCTTTACATATGTACTTGTATATAGTTAATATTCGTCTCCTCAATGGCCACCTTACGAGTTGAACTCCTGCATACATAAATTTGTTTTCTTTTAACAAATACAATACTTCTAGGCTAAAAGATGCTTGTAACTATCAGGGTTCATAATTTGACATATTGGTGGTTCTCAAACTTCAGTATAACTGGCTAGAAGACTCTCATATAAATCTCACTAAGAAAATTATCAGATACCCTTTTTGTTTAGCAAGAGATGAAACAGTAAAAACTGCTATCCAAGTCACAGAGAGCAAGATTCTGAAGAAAACCTGATCTGTACCAGTCAAAAAGCTTTCGTTGAGACATTCTGCAGACAGATGACTGTTTGAGACCAGATCATGAGGTGTGAGTGTGACACAAATTTTAAAAAAATGCAGTCAAAAAAGAGCCAGAATGAGCCAAGGAAGTACCAGCAGGATGGATGGTCCTGGAAAAGATCCAGAGTGGGAGAGAGAGTTCTAATTTTGGACAGAATGCTGGCTTAAAACAGATTTTGATTTTCGGAACAAAGAAACTGCCTCCTGTTGCTTGTCCCTACTGTATTCAAAGAGAGAGAATTTTGTGTACTTTCTTTGTAAACAGAGTGCAACACACACCCCACATTGCAAACTTTCCAGATTTAGCATGTTTTATGTAAAGTCTCTTGGCTGAAAGCAGATATATGCACCTCAGGATACTTGATGTTCGATTCAAATCTACTACTTTTCTAAAATCCACTGCCTTTCTCAAACTCTCCTCCTCCACTTTTTTTACAGTTACAAGTGAGTATTTATCCTAGGCAGAAAAAAGCAGGCAATTCAAGGATCTAAATGGAACTTGTTTTTTTCTCCATGCATACTGTGCATTGACATAAATAACAGAACACGTCACTCTATCTTTCTCTCCCTGCAGTGCTCCCTGGTGACGTCAAGCACGCCTCCAGAAAGGCATAGAATCGTAGAATCTATATTGGAAAAGACCTTTAAGATCATCCAGTCATAACACTGCCAAGTCCATCACTAAAATGAGTGCCTCAGTACTATGTCTACATATATTTTAAACACCTCCATGGGCAGTGACTCAACCACTTCCTGTGCAGACTCATCTATACTTGACAATCCTTTCTGTGAAGAAATTTTTCATAATATCCAATCTAAACCTTCCCTGGAGCAACCTGAGTACTTCTTCTTTTATTCTATTATTTTATTCTATTATTTGGAAGAAGAAGCTGATCCTCATCTGGCTACAGCCTTCTTTCAGGTAATTACAGGGAGCAATAATGTTCTCCAGAGCTTTCTTTTCTCCAGTTTAAGCAGCCCCAGCTCCCTCAACCACTCT
Source organism: Cyanistes caeruleus (assembly GCF_971803275.1). Taxonomy (NCBI): domain Eukaryota; kingdom Metazoa; phylum Chordata; class Aves; order Passeriformes; family Paridae; genus Cyanistes; species Cyanistes caeruleus. The sequence goes on from NC_141732.1 coordinate 55,556,682, forward strand.
TTATAGGACTTGTGCTCCAGACCTTTCAGCAGCTTTATTGACCTTCTCTGGACACACTCCATCGTCTCAACATTTTCCTTGTCGTGAAGGGCCCAAAATTGAAAACAGGATTTGAGGCCTCACCAATGCCCAGTACAAGGGGATAATCCCTGCCCTGCTCCTGCTGGCCACACTATTGCTGGCACAGGTCAGGATGCCATTGGCCTCCTTGGCCACCTGGGCACTGCTGGCTCCTGTTCAGCTGCTGTCACCAGCACCCCCAGGGCCTTTTCCTCTGGGCAGCTTTCCAGCCACTCTGCCCCAGCCTGTGGCACTGCCTGGGGCTGTTGTGACCCGAGGGCAGGACCCAGCTCTGGGCCTTGTTGAACCTCACAGCACAGCCTTGGCCCATGATCCAGCCTGTCCAGATCCCTCTGCAGAGCCTGCCTGCCCTCCAGCAGATCAACACTCCCACACAGCTTGGTGCTGTCTGTGGACCGACTGAGGAGATTGGCTAACAGAGTCTTCATTCCTGTTGAAGCTTCCTAGGTGCTGGCCTGGGCTGTTTTAAGCCAGTGTGGACCCACATCCTACTGTGCAACTTTGTGAGAATGTACCTTGCCTTTATTCACCTCTGACTTTTCTGGGAAACTGGTGGAAACTAGTGGAAATGATCGGCAAGAGGTAGAAGATTCTTATGGAGTCTTGACTCAAAAATGTCAGAGTCACAGTGATGAAGCAGCTTAGAGGGAAAATTATTCTCCCAAAAGTATTATATGCTTCTATGAATACTCTTAGTTCATTCCTGTTGTGGATTTCTTATCTCTCTCTGTCTTAGGCAAATAGAGAGTACACTACAGAGCCTATAATTGGGTATCACAAACTTTAAATTATTCTAGTTTCTTTAAACTCTTTCTGATCAGTGACTTTAATTTCCAGTTGCTCAATTGAATAGTTAAAAATATAAGTGTTAGGGTATAGGCTGTATTGGTTCTTTTCTTGTTTCAGTTGGAGACTAAAATAAAGGCTCCCCATTTCTTTCCTGCTGCTGTTCTAAGCATCTCCTTCCCCTTCAGGTAAGGACCTAAGGAGACCTTTATTCGAACACATGGTTTATATTAATGTCATGATGTTCTTAGATGGAACAGATACTCCTTCTAACTTGCTGTTCTCCAGGAAGAATACTGTATATCAGCTCAAGTGACAAGTCCAGTGAAACCCATTCATGAAACCCACTGCAGACTTTTCTTTAATTGGATTAGGAGCTTCCATGAGGACAGAGAAGAAGAGGAAGAAAGTGATCTTGTATAACCAATTTAACCAACAAGTGGTGAAGCCCTTCTGACTGGGTTAGTATTCCTAGCCAGCAGCATAAATGTAATCAAACTCTTCAGTGGCACCTTGAATTCCTGTTTTGATTACCACCTTTCATGGTCCAAACTTCCCCAGGATTTGCAAGTCACAAATTTACATTTGAATATGGAGTAAGTACTCTCTAGGAGCTGTAACAGTGATTCTCTATTGCAAGAACTCATTTTTGTCTTTTCTGGTTTGCCATGGGTAATGATAGTTTTTTCTGCTGGCTAGCACAATAAAGCTGAAGTAAACCCCTGGGTCGAGACTCATATTTTATTGGGTCAAATTGTTCTTTATCTAGCTCAGCATCTTTGACTGCAGTGTTGCTCAGGCAGAAGAAGAAGGAAGTTTGCATGTCAGGAAGATTGCTTCCTATTGCAGCATGAATAGCCTAACTGGTAGCAAGTTGGCTGTGTGCCATTAAAAAATGAACAGCCAAGTCAAACTGGGTCAGGTTTGCACTTTACCAGAATAATGCTGTCTAGTCAGATACCAGCAAAGGAGCATTTTCAGATCAGAGTCTGCTCAGCCATGGGAGAAGGAAGAGAGGGCAAAGGAAACTTGGCTGTCAGAAACCTTATTTTATCTTCTGTTCTAAATACACAACTGGCAGCTGGTCAGGCATTCAAAGTTGAAAGGTCTACTGACACCTGTTTTAGGTACATCCCTTCCTCAGTAATGGGCTGAAAATGTAAGCTGCAGACAGCAGCCTCAACTGAGAGCTAAAACCGTTTTCCATCTAAGCTATATTGTCTTGTAAGTTCTGCCTGCGTGCCTTGCCTAAGGACAAACAGCTCAGGTCGGTATCATCATTGCCATTGGATGAGGTGACCACAGCTCTGGATATCAGGCCTAGTCTGCTGCCCATTAAAGACAGGAGACAGACCTAAGATGCTGTTCAAGTATGCTGAATTGTGTCCATGAAGTCCTCTTTGCTCTCACGTGAGTAAGAACTTGAGTTAAACTTGGCTAGTAGTAAAGCAAATCAGTTCTGAAAGTCAATTCAACTTTCTCATAGATCATGGTTTTAAAATTTACCCCTTAATAGAATGGCTAAAGACAAGAGAATTAAAATTTTCATTTAGACATTGACAGTGCAATCCCTTCCACCACATATATCAAGCTACTCTTGCTTTCTTACACAGTGAACCTTAACACACTGGAGCAGCATGCAGTTTTGCTCTATATTTGGTCTTATAGTCTGACTAACATAACCGCCTACGGCTTCCCACTTGTTAAGAGGATGTGCCAGTAGCAGCTGCCTAGATTACAGAATAACCAAAAGGAAGATAGAGCAGAAGGGGAAAAAAGATTGTTAGAAAAGATAGCTCTTGGCACTTGAGGGAAGCGATGCTATTCCCCCTCTCACAAAGGAGAGCTCCATAACAACTAAATGTACACCCAAAAAGAACATTATTCAGGTTGTAAAGTCAAACACAAAAATGCTAGCAGAAATAAAGGTTTGAGGAGATGGGCAAGAAATTGGTTAAAATTTCTCTGTCAGTATGAAAAACAAGAGAGCTCACATACGCAGTGAGGGAGATCAGTCAGTCACCTTGCTGAGGGAGCAGCAAGATGGAGAGAGGCATTCAGGAGGGCTGAAGGGAAGAACTGCTGTTTCTCCAGAGCTCGGAGCTAAAGCTGAGGGTGTGGTATGTTTGCTTTACACATGTTGGAAACCCATAACAGTAAAATGAGAAAAGGAGCACAAGGACTGGATATCCTTGTCAGATGGTTGCTGAAGGTGTTGAGAAAGGCTTGTAGCCTGCAGTGGTGAAGGACCTGAGAAAATGGAGGTAGAGCTTAGTGAAGGGAGGAGCTAGAAGAAGTGAAATACAAAGCTGTGTCTCAGTTATGACTGCATTTTTCTCCCCTGATTGAGCTATGGGGCTGGTTTTCAGCCTAATTGACTGCTCCTGAGTGTATTCATGCTCTCCTGAAAGGGACCTTTCCTAAAATAATTCCAGCGACTGTACAGAGTGGGTCTAATCAAGACACTACCTCTTGCATCCACTCAGTCTGAGATTTGTGGGAGAAATTACAAGTTCTGACTCATGGCAGTCATGGCATACAGATGTAGCTGTCTTTTGTACACTTTTTCAACCCTTTTTTTTCCTCTACGGCAAGGCTGACCCCAATTTTTCTGTGTGCCACAGGGCAACCCTGACCACTTTCTCCCTGGGAGCCACAGGATCTGAAGCTTGTGACCATCAGTCACAGTGGGGAAAAGCCTCACATCTCTGCCACAAACTTGACTGCAAAGGCTTACATCCCACAAGACCAAGATGAAAAGGTTTTGCTCCATAACCAGCTTGTAAAATGCAGGAAACACCTTGGCTGAAAAGGATAGGGCTACAGGGCAAGAGAGATGTGGTTCTTCTGAAGGCTTTGACTCCCGGTATCCTCCTGTGTAACTGAATCAGAAAGTGGCAGGGGAGACTGAACTGAGAAAGTACAATATAGAAAAGAAAAAATGCAGAACAAGTCTTGAAAAGCCATATATTTAATTAATGGTTTTGGGGGGTTTTCAGGTTTGAACAGTGTAGGTAGGTAGGTAGGTAGGTAACTTTCTACTTGCTGGGTCTTGTCTTTGTGTCTTCACAACATAAAGCAGCTCTAAACAAAGAAAGTTTAGGGATGTTTACTATACAGTTTGGAAGGCATTTAATATTGGTAAGATTATCTATTTTATTAATCAAATAGACCTCCAAAATGATTATGCTATCTTTCTCTGCTCCCCTAACTCTTTTTGTATGACTCATGGCTATTTGGGACAAGATTTTAAGGTGAAAAGTTGAAGATGCTTGAAAACAAGAAATCTAAATGAGGAAATTTTCTGATGTACAAGCAATTGCTCCTCTTCTTTAGATAACATTGTAATTGAGGTGCTTGAGCTGCAGAAAAAAGAATCACAGAATCACTAGGGTGGAAGAGACATTTAAGATCATCAAGTCTAACCAGAAATGGCTCTGCAGCAATTCTCTCAGAGATCATCCTGACCACTTAGAATCCTTTGTAGAAAGGTGATTGGTGGTCTAATCACTAGGATCCTAAGGAGTTAACAAGAACAAGTAAAATGAAAAAAATAATATTTTTTTATTGAAACAGAGCAGAAGAACAAGAAAATGTATTTTGCTATTTTGCCACTATCTGTCAAAAACATATGCAAATAATCTTTCACTCTCCTCTACATGCATAATAGGATCTACACAAAAATTATCCCTACATGAAAGACTGAAAATGCACAATTAAAGTCCTAGAATAAAATAAATCTGTAAGTATCCAACAGGAATGAGTAGTGGCATGGTTTCATGCTGTACAGGTATTGGATCTGCTAGTATAAGTCTACAAATCAGCTAGGAAGACCACTGACATCACTACTGACATCAAGAATGCTAGAGCATCAGATGTTCAGTAGTGAAATGGATGCAACTATTTAAAATGTTTGTCTTACAGCTGCGGTTTACAAAAGAGTGGGTTGAACAGGCAGCACAAGCATGCTTCATCCTCTTCAGAGTGAAATTAGGCAGGTTTGCTTAACCTGGGGATAATGTATTTAAAACAAAGTAGCTGCAATGTAATGGGTGACATTTGCACAATGCTCCACCATGATCCATTCTGCCAGCTAGCTGGGGGTGGTTCCTCCCACAGAGCGCTGGTAACAAACATGTATGAGCCACTGTAGTCATGAGCAAACCCAGGCATTCCTGTAGGAAATACTCCAGTGGAAATTGTTTTGCTAGTGTCCAGTCTTGACTGTTCATGTGAAGTCTGCCTCATAAAACCCTGAAAATTAAGCCTTCTGATAATGTTTACAGAGTTTTAGTTACTTTCCTATGAAAGTCCTGTAAATGTAAGTTGTTTATCACATTCCTTCTAAGAAATGTCTTTTGATGGACATTTCACATGACCAGTGTGCTTGGGAAGGTGGTCACTTAATTATCCAATCCCAGGTCATTGCTGAGAATCTATAAATACTGGAGTCAAAGAATAAAGAGACAGGGTTTTGTTCTGACACTGAGAATGGCCGTGTGAATCATTTAGTGTCCTTCAGCGACACAATCCTTTTAGAACCTGCTACACAGTAGTTTAATAAAAACTCTCATTAGGGAATGACTTTTAATGCTTTCAAACAAAGTAAGTTCAAGATTCAGGCAGTGTCTGCACGTGTGTTTATCAGACCTATGTAATTTTTGGACCTGTCTGATCTTGGTGCTGCTCTCATGGGCCTCCAGGATAGATTGTACTGGGCACAGTACTGTTTCAATTTTACTGTTATTTTCTTCACAGCAAGACTGTTGTTAGTTGTCATTATATTTATGTTGCTGTCTAGATTTATAACCCGATTTTGAAAAATCACCTTGGCCCTTGAAACAAATAGAAAAGCTCATGATTTACTGTTTCTAGAAAAGTCCTATAATTTGTAGTAGAAATTCTGTAAAGAATAAAGCAACTTGCAGATTTCCCCTGCAACATATCACTCTGTATCAATAAATATTCTTGTGGATTTATATCTGCTCCTTATCTTTTATAACTGTATTTTTTAAGACATATTAATGTGACACCTTCTCTGACATTTTTAGACAGTTCCAATTTCCATAAATTTCATAACAGTTCTCCACAAAGTAGAAATACCTTTCTAGATTTCACACAACCCCATCATTGTCAGTTTTACTGCAACCCATTTTTTAGTTGGGTAATTAGTATCTTGAACATAATTTATTCCTCAGTGATTTTCCATTCATAAGTGTAGCGGTATATGATCAGAAAATCCCAGCTCCAAAAACTCAAGCTGACATTCTCTATTGATGTAAATTGATAGAGGTCTTTTGAATAAAATGTGCCCACTACAAGAAATATGTCAGTGCAGGAAATAATTCAGTAAAGGGAAAGTCTGGCTTTACCCAAATTAAATACACTTCTCTGATGGGATAAATGTATTTTATCACAGAGGGTAATTGAAATTATAGGACACCAGAAGACTTATTCATAATGTATCTGTTCAGCTCTCTGAACAGATCTCTGTTTCATTACAGGCAATCATTAGGAAAATTTATGCTATATGATTCATCATATAGCATACACCATCATATCACACATTATCATATATAGAAGCAGCATTAGCAGCATGTTTCATCATTTGCAAATGCTGAAATTACTGACATCCTGCGTGTGTTTTTAGACCAGACTTTTGCTTTAGGAACCAGTGGGCAAATACATTTAGCTGTATCACACTACATGAGCCTAAGAGTGTATAAATGGGACAAATTTGATAAGAGGTTGTGTATTAATTTGGCTGTCTCCATACCTTTAGATACTCTAAGCCTCTCAACATGTCATTACTGTCTCAGAAATGCCCCCTGGGAGCATTTGAGAGGCTCTCTTTCCCTTCTACTTAATTTCTGATAGTTTGAAAATGTAAGTGAAAACTTAGGTGAACATGGCTCAGCTTTGAACTCAATTGAAGTTTGTGAAAAATACTAAACACATATATTTCTAAATCCTATTTTTGTGACTGAGAAAGGAGAAGCTTTGAGATTCACTGATACTGGATGGGAATGCATGTGGGAATGAGCTAGGTCACTCTCCAACACATCCTCATCCTCCTCATTTAGAGGTAGTCTATGATCCTCATAGTAGCTGTTACCTACCATCAAAGCATCCGGGAAAGCAAGAGAAAACAGGGAAGAAATTAAGTTCTGGGGAGTTTTTTAGCCTTCAGCCTGTATTTCTAGTGTTTGCGTAAGCCTTCTTCCACTTTTTAAAGAGTATACCTCTCAGAATTAGAAACAAGATATCTATCATTGTTACTGAGTTGTCTTTATTTATGGCAAACATTCCTGTTGCTTTCTCTATGCTTAAAAAGTTTGAAGTGCTCTCTGTGAAGTCTGATGATGCCAAATCAATCAGGATCTCATTCAAACAAACAAATTCAAGAGTTTAATTAAAATTTAAAAGTGACCCTTTCCTTCAGAAAAGTAACATTAGGCCTCTTATTCCAGTCTTCTGCTTATTCCTTAGGCTATAATGGTATATCTGCTTTCTTGACTTCAATCTTACAATACTTCTGGTTGCTTTTTCCTCTTTTTTCACATGATGCAGTTCTTTGAAAAATCTCTATGAGAAAAACCTTTCTCTTTTAGCTTATATGAAGCCCAGTTGACAAATACTGGAATCACTCCAGAGCATTTTTTTATGTTCTCTGTGTAGTCTGTAATCTGTAGTCTGTAGTGTAAATGATCTCTCTGGCAGTTCTTCTGTTCTTGCCTTCCAACTAGTCCTCCATCACTGATTTCACCTCCCCTTTACAAGAACCACTCTTCAGTGGTGCTCAGTGAAGAATGACCTTATCAGACCAAACCCATGCATTTGCCGTATAAAATACCTAGAATGCCAAGAGCTCCATGCCCACTTCAATACAAAGTACAGCAGCTTCTCTAGTACATATTTATTTGCTTAAATTAATACAATACATCATGCATGCTTTTACTATTGAGATAGAAAGCTGGAAACTAAAGATTCACAAATATAGTTGGTTCATTTCATGAGCAGTGGCTTTAAATAGGAACTCGATGTTCTAAGTGAAATAAATATGCAACACAGTATTTGCAAAATCTGTTAGGAGTACAAAATGTTAGCTCTGTTACATCTTGTTCAGCTAAGCAGACATGACATTTTCAAAACTGTTAATTATTAAAACTTCTAGGAATAATAAATACAGTACTTATATTACCTCTTAACTGTACACTCAAAACAGCAGAGTCCAGCAGCACCATATGAAGAAAGAAGTCAAAGAATAGGTATTAGACAAACACAGAATTGTAAAAACATGGGGTGCAGTAGCATTACTTGGTCTTTCCAGTATCTTTTTTTACAGGAAACAGCACAGGATAAACTTTAATTATGATATCATTGTAAAGTATTTTACCCTTTGAGTTTCTGAACACAGAAACTCAAACTGAAGGTGGTGTGTCACAAACTGAAGGTGGTCTGTCAGCCAGGAAAACTCAGTTTCACAAGGAGACAGCTGAGTCTTTGTGGCCAGGCTGAAAACACCTTGTCCCAAGGTCACTTACAACTTTGCTTTCCCTGTAAATATGTTGTCTATCTTCACCCTTAAACTTTACTAGCCCAGATTTTGGCTTTTCCTCCACCTCCTCTGTACTCCAAAGTGTCTTGCAGAACTCTTCCTGCTACCCTTAACATCAGAAAAGCCTCAACTTAACAAATCACATGCCTTCACTTGCCCAGATACATTATGGTAGGGCAAATTTATATTTTCTCAGCCGGACTTCTGGAAGCATCTCAGCCATGCAAGTTTGTAGTCACTCTTATTTGCTGTAATGCTCTCCAAAAGGATGAAACAAGGCTGCATAAACAATGCAAGGAAATGGTATAGATGTGCTGTTATACAGAGGTGGTGGAGACTGGGCTTTAGTTTCATATGTCCCCATAAATTGAAGACCCAAATAACAACGAATAATAGTAAGATAAATACTTTTTCTTCCACAACATAGCTAAAAGACGATAGATAAACTCACATTAGGAATGAGAAAAAGAAGAAAATATCCCCCAATGTCCAGGACACAGGCAATGTCTCTATTGGACTTCTGAGCCTCTACACAAGGCAAAATAAGGAAGCTAATCCCTTGAAAATTACAAATGGGAAATAGCTTCATAATGAGAGCAAATTTCTATAAAGCATTTTCAAAGCTATTAAAAAGCAAAGGCTGTTACTGTCTGTTCTCAAAGTGGTGCCAATGTAAATAGTGTGAAAATAACTTATGTTTGAAAAGCAAGGTGCTTCACAATGAAGGCTGTTATTTCACTTTTAATTTGTCTCTTGAGGCCTCTCTGTAACAAGTATCCTAGACCTATTTGCATTATGTTCTACTGTAGGGAGGACTGTCATCTTCTAATCACTTTGCTTGGGTCACTTGGCACTGTCTTCTTACCTCACTAATAATTTTGTTTGTAATTTCTCCTATTGACAGTTTACAGTTTTAAATGAGGTTTTTTACTATTTAAAAATGTATTAGACTTCTGTGTTTTAGAATTAGCTTGGTATGACTTTGTGACTGGGCAGAATCTTGAAGTCTCATTGTGAAGAAATATTCTGCTTTCTATAAAAATGCATCAAAAAGGGGTTCACATTATGAATTACTTGCAAATAGTATTGCCATTCAGGGACTCTTTTCCATCTGTCTGTATGTGGTTGTCAGGTGCTTCTGCTCCACTGAGAACTGCAACTGTAGAAGTGGTTAAAGGGACTGCAGTGAGTGTGGTTGAAAGAATTTAGATTAACTGTTTAGACAACACAGAACTGTCTGCAGTGATTTCCTTTCCTAAGGACACATCTGGCACATGCTCTTACAAGGTCAGTCAGGAAACTCTGGACTGCATGCTTCCAGCAGACATGGTTTTTGCAGTGACAGAATCACATAATCACAGAAGAATTTAGGTAAGAAAAGACTTCTAAAATCATTAAGTCCAACCTATGAACAATCTCCGCCTGGTCAGCTAGACTAAGTGCCACATCCAGTCATTTCTTGAACACCTCCAAGGATGTTGTCTGGCTAGTCCTTCTCTGGACGTGCCCCAGCACTTCAATGTCTTTCTTAGAGTGAAGGACCCAAAATTGAACACAGGATTTGAGATGCAGCCTCACCAGTGCCCAGTACACAGGCACAATCCCTGCCCTGCTCCTGCTGATCCAGGCCAGGATGCCATTGGCCTCCTTGGCCACCTGGGCACTGCTGGCTCCTGTTCAGCTGCTGTCACCAGCACCCCCAGGGCCTTTTCCTCTGGGCAGCTTTCCAGCCACTCTGCCCCAGCCTGTGGCACTGCCTGGGGCTGTTGTGACCCGAGGGCAGGACCCAGCTCTGGGCCTTGTTGAACCTCACAGCACGGCCTTGGCCCATGATCCAGCCTGTCCAGATCCCTCTGCAGAGCCTGCCTGCCCTCCAGCAGATCAACACTCCCACACAGCTTGGTGTCATCTGCAAAATGACTGAAGGGGCTCTCCATCCCCTCATCCAGATGATTAATAAAGATATTAAACAAGGCTGGGCCTAGTACTGACTCCTGGGGAACACCACTGGTGACACTCTGCCAACTGTAGTTAACTCTATGGCCCACCACTCTCTGGCCCAGCCATACAGCCAGGTTTTTACCCAAGTGAAGGGCTCATCTGCCCAAGCCATGAGCTGCCAGCTTTTCCAGGAGAATGCCATGGGAGATAGTATCAGAGGCTTTGCTGAAGCCCAGATAGAACACATTCATTGATATTAGTGGCTGGGAGTGGAACTCTGCTGAAAATATCTCTTTTGCTCCATTTGTCTGGACTTCAAATGATATGTAATATTTTGTTTCTTTCTTGATAAGGAATGTCTAGCTGTCCTATAGCACTCTCCAATTAATAAACAAGACTTTGCAATAGAAGTGCTGTACACTTTCCTTCTTTACACACCACAGAAGTGAAGGACTTTCTAAATTCCACCCACCTGCATGATCACTTTTCTAGAAATTGTAAAGAGATTCCTTAATTCCTTGCTTGTTCTTCTTATCATGGGAACTAATATATCTGAAAAGGTTGAGTCGACTGATCTTGAATCTAGCTGTGCACAGCTAGAAACAACACCACAAGGAGGGAGAGAATTCTAAGAATTAACTACTCACAGCTTTTGGTTGTATACATGCTCAAATGGGAGCTTTTGTCTGTCAGAGACAAGCTAGAGCCAAGAATATAACTGAAGGAGTTGCTCTCATTTCTGACAGACCATCTACTAGACCATGCTGAATTTCTACATGATCATTTCCCCTATAGTCTAAGAAAGAATACAGTTACACTCATTACTCTAAAAATTTTCTAATTTTTTTTCTTGTCCTCAATATCTACCTTGAAAGAAAGATGGTTCTTTATTTCAATAGGCATCATTTTACAGCTAAAGCAAGGAAGAGGAATGTTTATGATAGAACAGTTTATCCCTGAAGAAACATGACTATGTACCTCTAAAATACACCTCACATTCAAAGACTTTTTAAATTCTAGGCTGAAAGTGACCTACCTTCCAGTCCAATTTGGCATAACATTTTAATTTTTAAAAATATACACATCAGACATAGAGTTAATTTAGAAGAATCACCTGGATGTTACTCTGTCTTTTATCAACAGCTTTTTCTGCATAAACTTCTGCGTGTGTTATGCCACATTTGAGCCTTGAAAAAGGAAAGCACTGCCTGCAGCCTTGGACTACACAAATCCAGTTTTATGTGAGGAATAAGGATGTTGCCCTGTGAATGCTGATTAACTGGTAGGCATGAAGTTCATTAATTTGAAAGGTGTGTGGTTTTTTTATAGGGGCAGAGAGCTGAAGCTAAATGACTTGTCTTAGCAAGCCATAAGTAGACAACTATATTTAATTATAACTTGCTACATAGAGAGCATGATTGCAATGATTTTAAATCAAGAACTTGGCAGGTAAGTGAAGAAGGTAGTAATATTTGGAAGACATGCACCATATATATTTTGAGCTGGGATGTCTGAAGGATATAAGACAATTTTCTTGATTAATAGGATGGTGCATGGCTGTTTTTCATCTTTCTTGAAGTTGCAGGAACTAGTACATTGTTTAAAGTATTCATGCAATTAATGAATTTTAATGGATATGCTTTTTCCATGTTTGTTATAAACATATTATTTTTGGGAATCAGAGGATGAAAATCCGAGTTTTACTCAGAAAAAATAGCATGAGTGAAATTTGTCTGAAAGGCCTGCAACTTACTGCTCAAGATGTGTTTAATAAGAGAATATTTCTGACCCCAATAAGAAGAAGGTTTTCCTCTGTGAGGTACTGCTTGTTCTATAAGGGTGATTTTTGCCTTCTGAAACAAACTTTTATCAGGTCTGTGTTATTTCAACATTATCCTTACTAGTCATGATAAACTGAAGAAATAAATGGCAAAGCTGCTTAATTTTTCTATTAAATGACTCATACTGTGTTATGTGTAAATATGGCAAGATTGTGAATGCTGCATGCTGATGCTGCCCAGTAAATGTATTGGTCAAAGCAGGCAGTAGAGCAAAATGTCAATACAATCTATGCTATTTCACTTCAAGAATTTCTGAATGCTCCCATACTGGCTGAAACACAGCAAAGCACAAACATTCCTCATGCCAGAGGACTAGCCTTTGTAATAAATTCCAGTCCTTTCAAACTCTTACAGAACTGTCATTTACTGCCTCCCAAGACAATATAATTTCTTATTAATTGGTTTCCCATTTCTCATTGTAAGTAGTTGAACTAAGAGTCACTTCAGTAAATCAAAGTATTTGGACTGTGTTAGTTTTGAATGTTGACAGCATTTTCATGCATGCCATGTATAATAATACTCTGGCTTATAATGTGAAATACTTTGTATTTTCAGATATTTTTGAGGCATATGATTAGAAGCGTTCATATATATTTAGTCAGATAATAAATCAGATGCTAGAGTATGTTGCTTTCTGCTAAGTAGAAAATTGCATGTAATTATCTATCCCCATATAATAGGAAGTAAACTTCTGTACCCAACCCATTGTCTGTTATACATTAAATGGATAAATACAAAAGTGTTATTTTTCAGTATCTATTGCAATTCTTGGTGACCTCAAGCTGCTTTATTATTGTAATGTATGTCTTTTACCCTAAATTATTTTTAATAATTTGGCTTATTTATTTCTACATACTACAGACTTCCAGGCTTTAGTAGCTTACAATTCATGTTAAAATCTATCTGGTTACCATTTTCAAGCTGTTTTAAGATGTCCATTTTAAATGCCTATAAGCATTGTTTGTTTTTCCATTTTCCTTTCCAGCAATTCTTTCAAACTCTTATTCCTGTGCTTGAAATACAAGTAATCGGAGAGAGACTGATCAAGTCTGGCCTTTTCAAAGGATCGAAAGCTGAGATGTTCTTTGTTGTTTGCAAGCTCTCCCTCTCCATGTCTCTCCTCTTTGTCTGAATTTCCTATTCTCTTCCCCAGTCCTCCCTCACTTAACACCTCTTCCTTCTCCTTGCAGTAGGACTCTCTGAAGTCCTTCATCATGCACTCAGGTTTGCCAGAGAGATCTTGAGCCATGTACAGCTTGTTGTCATCATCATGGTACGTGGCAGGGCTGTACCGCTCTGCCTCATAGCAGTTGTCTTCCTCTTCTTCCTGGCATGAGCTTCCCTTGGCACTCTCACCATCAGAATGAAATGAGACTCCCTTCCCTTGGCTTTTCTGGGAAAGATCAAATGGCTCTTCCTGTTCCAAGCTTCTCAAGACATTTTTCTGGGACAGAGCAATTCTTCCTCTTCCAAAACCTTGTAGTGGTTTGAGGGGAGGAGAAAAGGGAAAAATTATATATAGGAAATTTTACTACTTGATACATGGCTAAAACCAAAATCTGAGGTGTCTCTGTATTTCATATTTTACCTTTGACTTCCATCCAGTTATCAACAAGTACTTAATCTCTTGCATGAGTTTACATCTCATGGCATCTCTTTTGAGGTGCTGCAAAAAGGAGTGCTATTGTATACACTTTACAGGCAGGTTAGGACACAAAAAACAGTGTTTTATACAGCCAGACTCTGAATGATGCAGCTGGGAAGAAAAGTTAAATGGTCTGGCCTTTTGTAAACTGAATTTTGCCAATCAACCTACTCACTTCCTCCTTCCTAGTCTTTTTTAAAAAGAAAACTTGAATCTAAAGCATCACAGTCCATAATCCAAGTCCCAGGTTTTGTATCTTATTTTTCAGAGGAGTGGAAGAGACTAAAAACCTGGTAATGTATTTGTTCTGTGGACGCTGTAGTTCAAAGTTAACACTTTAAAAATGAAAAGACAACAGCCTCAGCAGTCTATGATTTTCCTTAATTTTTCCCCTTTCATCCACTGAGAAAAAATCAACTGAAAAGATCTATGCATTAGATAGTGCTTCAGTTTGAGGAAATCATTATAAACAAATGATGATTTTGAGCAGGGTACATAAATGACCATCTAATCCTGGATCTGCTTTGTCTTAGTATTTGTCAGTGTCTTCCCTCTTGCTGAAAATACAGATTATCCAAGAGGCATCTGTGGACTCAAATATGCCCCAAACATCATCAGGATATTTTCAAAAGAATTTAGATACTGCAGGCATAAGCCAGCTTCATTAAAGATTAGTGACAATACAAGGTGAGGATTTCACCCAATAGCAAATTCCTATGAAAGTCAATATTTTGCTTGCTTTTGGGGTTTTTTTTGTAGGGTTTTTTTTTTAAATTTTCTCCTCAGTAATTGAATCCAGTTTCTGAAGGATCTATGCAGTCTCACTGGATAGCAGATGTTATTTTGTAACAAGGTGTATTTGGTAAAAGGATTTGTATACAGTTATCAGGCCTCACAAATTTTCTCGTATCTGGTGAGCTCTTAAAAAACATACCTTGAATACCCAAGCCCTCAAAATATTCTAATATTCCCCCACTTCAGCATTAATCTTTGTACACCATGAGGATGACTTTAGGAAGTATATGTGGTAGGTGGCAGACAGGAAATGCTTTGCAGGATGGTCTCGATAGTCAAAAATTGTTATACTGTGGGACTTGTATTTGAGGAATATCCCCTTCTGTTCATCTGCTTCTTTGTAAATAGGATCTTGATCCTATGGCCTTCATCTTACACCAGCTGTGTCAAAACAGTACAGAATGACAAAGGCTTCTGGATGTAGACACATTGAGGATTCCCTCCCTGTTCCAGACTGGAATCCAGTAAGCAGTGAGAAAGGACAATAAGTGTTCCAGATTTTCTTTTTCTGTCAATTTAGGATTAATTTATGATTTATTTGGGACATGTAACACTATAGTAATATAGCTAATAGTACCTATGGGGTTCTATCTGTAGGAACAGTGTTGGATCTATGGCACAAGTTTGTGGCTCTGTAGTACAAAGATCATTTGTGTTTACTGCTATGCATATTAATATCTCACAAAGAATAATCTTGCTGAAAATTATTACCTTGAGAGTGAAATCCTCTTTCCATGACCCCATGTTTGACTTTCATGTGCCTGGTTAGGTTCCCCTTCAAGGTGAATTTGCTGGGGCAGTAGAGGCACTTAAATGGCTTGCTATCTGAGTGCAAGTGCATGTGTCCCATTAAATTGTGCATTCTGTTGAACTCCTTTCCACACAGCTGTAAAAATGATAAAAATGAAAATTATTAATTTGAAGCATTTTTTTCAAGGACAACATTTTTAAAGGAAATAAGAACTACACTTCTCAACTTGAACTCTGGCAGTTTTTGGCTGCAATATGTTTTTCAAATTCCAGGCAAAAATCCTCCAGGCAAAAATATATGATTGAAAATATGTGGTTGAGTATCTAAGGCATTTTGAACTGCTGATATTTTTTAATATTGGTGACCAGCACACATACTCAAGGATTCCCAAAAAACAGTCAATGTTATAAGGAGGGGAAAGACTAAAGGGAGTAATCTGGAAGGCTCTTAACTTCAGTGAGATTCAAAGTACAGGTTTCTCCCTGGTGAACCATTCCATTTTAGTTTATGCATCTAGCCTTTAGTCAAGAACAATGTCAAGCAGAAATGGAATTATACAATAAAATCAATTAATGGTCTCTGTGAAACAGTCAAGCAGAATGTTACTGCTCTTTAAATGGAAATTAAATGGCTGTACATTCTGCTTAAAGTTAAAAAAAGCAATTCCTTGTTTTTCTGTGTTTCTTGCTCACCCTTTTTTTCCCTGATTCTTTCATCATTTGTTTATCCACTGCTGTGTTTCAGTGTCTGTGGTGAACAAGCTACAGTTTAAACAGTCATGAGGCTGCAAAAATGACTCAGCTTTCCCTGAAGCATGTTCCTGCCAGCTCAAGCCATTGATCGTGAAATTTTCCTTTTGATGGAACAATAAGGGTGGGTTTTATTCATTGCTGTTTATTTAGATGGGTCCTTTTGTCGTCTGGGCTCTTATGTATTCTTAAGACATGAGAGTTTGACATCACTAATACAGTCATCCAGTCTTATTTGTCTTCTGGTCTTTCCTTATAATTTTATTCACATTCAAGTGGCTATTTCCATCCTCTGCAAACTTCTGTTTGGTTTCTTTTTTTTTTTTTTTTCCTGACTTGCCATTGGATTTTAATTTTTAAAAATTTTTCTTATTACTATATGAACCAGAGTCACCATTACTGAGTAACTGAAACCTTCATCAACAGGGTAACCATCTGGCATAAAATTACTAAATAGAAATTACTAAGACTCCATCAGTTTTTTACCAGACTTTTTTGTAAAACCTGAATTCCAATCTTATTTATTTGGGTATTACAGAAGAACTGATACAGAACTTGCAGAAGCAAATTCAGAAAGTCATTAGCTGGAATATCTGGATGAAATGTAGATAGTGAAAGGATCCTTGGGGAAACAGTACCATGTGCTTTGTGTTTAAGCCCTCTCTTGAGGGAAAATTGAATCAGTTCATTAATAAAAAAATTAGCAGATGTACTATTTTAAAACAAAAACTAGTTGAGCCAGTGATGCAAAAGAAAGAGTCTCAAAACATTCACTTGTTTTTCAAAAAACTATTTGCTTCATCTGCATATGTACCCTTTTGTGTTTTTCTGTCTGTAATTTTGCTAAAATTAAAACTCTAGCAAATAAATTTATCAGTAAAGTGTAAGACAAGATGGTTGGTGATAAAAAAGAATAGCCACTGAAAGTGATTAACTAATTTTAGAGGTAAGTTAGCTGTTTCCAAGGGTCATCCATCCAGTGAGGAGAGAATACTGTCTTCTTTATATTCAAGGAAAATTCATATGCAGGATTATTTACACTCAGAGAAATGATGGAACCACAATATAGCTCAGAAACAGAGCTGTGAGGAAACAGATTCTTGTTTACTATTGAGAGTACTAATGAGAAGAGAAAATTTGCAAGGAGTAACAGCAGTAGCAGCAGCTGATTGTACCTTGACAGCTGCTGGAACAACCTGTAACATGTCAATATTACTCTTGCTACAAGAATGTCAACAATAATATCTCTCTCAAACACCTCTTTGCTGAAGGCTTCTGGTTATCTGCTTGCAATTTGGCTGACATGTTTTCACCAGAACTTGCTTTCCTATAGCTAGATCCTCTCTGTCATAACTGGTAGTCAAGGAAAATCATGTTGAGTAGGGGAGTGGCTTCAGTACTGCATTCAAACCCTTATCTTTATAAGGTCTTGAGTATTTAAATTTATTTAGGAGGAGCATTTAGTTGCTTTCTCTCAAGGCAATGCAATATTCGTTTCTCTTTCTTCAAACTGAAAAGACAGGGACTTGGTAAAGGATAGTTCTTTACAGCATAAAAGTTCTGTGTCTCTGAATAAAATTGATAGGTTTTCCATTTCCCAGGGTCAGGCACATCTTAGAGATGTGTAATGTGTTCTTGTCCTGAAATGTCCTCTGGGGACATGAGGAAATGGCACTAGAGTGCAGAGGTGTGGCAGGAAAATTAAAGAAATACAGATAGGGAAATTTTTTTTCTGAATGATGGGTCTCTGTGGCATAATTTGTTTTACTGGTCATTTCAAAAAGGCATGAGACACCTTTCGGATGAGTATCTAAGATTCAACTGTAAAAGGAAATATGTTTCTCACTCATATGCTGGAAAACTGCAACTTAATCTGGTTAACGCTCAGTTAAGAGCCTGAGTCTGCAGATCATACTAGAAGATTGTGCAAGATTTTCTTTCTCTCTGACATGACAGGCTTGTGAACACTGATGAGCAGAGTGTGAAAGATGACCCTGAGACAGTTGCATGGGAGGAGTTCCAGCAGAACCCACAACAGTGCAACATAGCACTCAGGGAGATGAGAAGTTTATATAAGAGAACTTGGGATATCATGAACAACATGGTTTCCTCGTAGACTTTATGTCAGACTGTCTAATTTAGACAAAAAAAAAATAAATTTAAGTCTTGACGAGAACACCTCCACTGCAAGTCTGTTGAACAGACTTCATTGCACTGGCTGGTGAAATGGACTTCAGTATAGTTGGCTAGAAAAGTCTACATTAGCTCAACCCTAGATTTTGTCCTAAACCAGGACGTGAAGTATTGTCCCTCTAGATTTGTCACTTGTTTTGTTTCTTCTCAAAGTACTTCTCTCTCACATTTTCTTTGATTTTGACTCCTGTTTAAAAAATGCATTTTTTAGATGGAGAAAAAAGTGGTGTTCAAAACATCTGTTGCAGATATTTGTCTGGGCTGAAGAGAAATTCATTGCATCATTTATTTGAGGTCTGATACATTGATTACTTCAGCACCAAAAGCTACAGTAATTTTAATGGAACTTTTCTCTACAAATCCAAATTAGTACTGTTGAACCAGCTGGTGGAATACCTTCATAACTCCTCAAGTTTTTTTCTTGAACACAAATAAACAAGGCAACTTAGGCTCAGGTCTGTAAATGCTACAGACAAGTTCACTCTTCAGAGGATAATCAAACTGAGATCCAGGCTGCAGCTGGACGAGGAAACAGAAGGGACAACTATTTGCTACTTGGTCACTTCTGATAGTATGTGCTTAGCTGTGATTAGACACATAGGAAAGATCATGTTTTCTTTTGCTGTGAGAAAAAGGTAAAGAAAACCATTGCATGTGGTGAAGTATAAAGGCTACTGCTGTGCTCTCTTTCCCTTGCATTCTTCTTCTTCTTTTTTTTTTTCTTCATAAGAAGGGTGTTCCTTTCCTCAAAGAAAGAAGGAGAGGGAGAATGACTGTAAACTGTCCAAAAGGACCGTGAGAAAACAGGAAGCTTTGAAAAGTACAAGAGAAAGCAAGATGAAATCTATTTGCAGGCGGTTCCCCAGGGACATGTGAGCCATTGTTAAGCAGGCTGTTCATACAGCTATATCCTTCCTTCTGCTGAGGAGGAGCTTGGTGCCAAAAGGCTGCTATCTGGTCATTGCCTTAACCCTGCAAGTACCAGTCAGAAATATTTGCTTTCAAGAGACTTTGAGGGTTCTGTCAGAGAGGTAATGTTAGGATGTTCCTAATGCAAAAAAGCAGCTCCAGATTCTGCTTCTGCTTATTGTTGCAGTCTTCACTGTCAGGGCCACTGATGTTAATTCGTACCCCTCCAGCCATATGAGAAATAGATTCACTGTGCTTGTTTCTTTCCTCGTAGGAACACTGGGTGGGGACAGAAAAGTAAAAAAAAATAAGAAAAACAGGTGTTCCTGTAGAGCTTTTGTTACTGTCTGGAAAACATACTGGTGATACTCTGTTTCCCAGTTCCAACTATTGCCCTCTCCAAGTTTCAGTAGTCTGTCATCATCAAACACTGAGCTGAACACAGCCTTCCAGCTAATCTGCACGTACCCAAAAAAGTCATGTGGATCTACATACTGCACCTACAAAACCTGATGCAAAAAATTTAATTTCTTTTCTGAAGTTTGAGGAGTCAGAGGAGGACTTCAACCAAACAGGAACAAAAATGCAGCTTTGCAGATTTTATGAAAGAATGAAAACCTCCTGCAGACCTGACATGTTGCACCATAAGAATTTCAGTAAAAGAAATTATTTTATCAACATAGAATAATGTAAGCTATATAATATATAATAATGTACTGTACAAAATACTATTCTCATGAGACATAAATTAAAATAAAACAAAATACTGAAGTTGGATGTCTTTGCTGTTAATTTTTCAATGAATTTTTTTTTAAGTTAAGAAAGCAAAATGATGAAGTCAGAAAGATTCATTTTTACATTTTCTTACTAAAACTAGGACTGAATATCGTATATTCCTATGACATTTTGAAATTCTACATTTTTTTCAAGAAAAAATAATTCCATTAAAAATTTTTCATCCATCTCTGCTTCTTCATGAAATGTTCCTTTTAAGAAAATATTCAATACCATGAAGATGTAGGACGAAAGAGTTCTAGAAATTGCTTTCAAATCAGTCTGCTGTTACTTATGCAAAAGCTCCACTCTGTATTTACAGCCAGCTTAGAACAAATTAAAGTGGGGAAAAAACCTATAATCTTTGACTTCACAAGGTATGACTACAGTAATGAACCAGACAGGCAGAAAAAGGACTGACGTAGCATCCAATGCTGAGTAAGAATATAGCTACAAATAATGAATAAGGAAAATATCAGAAGTAAATGGGTCAATAGAGCCTTAAAGGTTTATGGGGAGGGAGGAGAAGAGAGGATGGAAAGGGAATGTTAGCCTCCGGTGCTGGGGGGAAGGAAACTGGAATTTGCACAAGAATGTAGAAAGGCCAGGTGGTCTCAGTGGTGGCTTTGTTAGCATACTGATACCCTGCCCTGAACTTCAGTCTGGTAATTACACTTGGCCCATTCAAATCCCTTCTGTAGTTTTATTTTGCTGTGGCTTTTTCTGACTTCTTTCTTGAGCTGTTGCAGAGCATCACTGTGTGAAGTTGTGGCTGCTGCTTTTCCATGATCCTCTGTAGGGTGCATGACTTGATTTATGTTTTTTGCCAGTGTTTCAAGCTATTAAGCACTTAAACTTCTGTTTGGATGGCTGTACTAAGCAAATGTCTGATATGTTTATTGTCCTCAAACTTAAATGATCACAGAAAAAAAAGACCCCAAAACTATGTGAGGATGAATGATACTGAAGGGAAAGGGAGTAAACCACAGCTATTTACCTCCAATATTTTGTGCTACATAAGCAGAACCTGGATAAAGAAAGAAAATCAGATTGGTTTATGCTAATTTTTGAATGCAACTGCAGTATGCGTTAGCAAGTTTTGTTTTTCTAATTCTGCCATATCATAAAGTGGCAATATCAGAGAAATATACCTACGTTATTTATATATATATATATTACATATATACATTAATGCCTCTGCCAACAAATGCGCTCACCTTGCATTTAAAGGGTTTGACATCAGAGTGAACAATCATGTGGGCCTTGAGAGTCTGCTTTTGCACAAAGCTCTTGAAGCACAAATGGCATTGATATGCTCTGATATTGGTGTGGATCAGGACATGTCGCTTCATGTTGGCCAGCAGGGTAAATTCCCGGCCGCAAATTCCACATTTGTGCTCTTTCACACCCTGAAAGACATGAAAAATTCTGTAGATGGAAAATTTTCTAGGTAATTTAATCATCAGTACACCAACTTATGAATTATTCATTCTGCATTAGCAAAGTTGATGATAAATTATTTCACTTTTAACATTTTTCAAGATACCTATATATTTTCTCCTGAGAAATTCTTACAAGCTTCTAAGAAGCAGAGAAGTAAAACAAAATGTAAGCTAAATGAAATAATGAAGTCTGTTTACAAATCAGTCAAACACAGTCAGTGTCAGAGCTTCCCTTTCCTGCTCTGCTGCTTAAGTATTGATCAAATGTATACAATTACTGACCAAGAATAAAAGCCCACAAGTTTAAAGTAGTGCCTGCCTTTAATAGTTGAATGTGACTGGATTATGAAAAAGGCACAGACCTATTTTGAAGAAAGTTATAGAAAATAATCTGAGAGTAGTCAAACAGTATCACTAAATAAGATTAGACATATTTATTGCAAAGAGAAAAACCTGTTCTTAGTGGTATTTTCTGTTACCATAATGGAATGATTTCATTTTATATGAGGTCTATAGAACATTTCTATCACTTTTTATGCTATCCACTCAATTTACTACTTCATAATTCAATATTCTTGACCGCCCATGTGGTCTGTCAGCTTCTCACAGTGATTTAGATACCATGAAAATCAAAGAATTTTTTACCAAACAGCTTAAGAGTTTAACTTGCTGAAGGCAATAAGGATTTGCTAGTGAGGTGCTGAGAGCAATTAATCCTTCTGCAGACCTTCTTTAAAGAGATGTGAAATGACTGTCAGTGGTTTTCACAGTTAATTACTAAGCTAAAACTGAACATCACCAGCAGTTTCAACTGTCTGCTCATCTGATATGAGGCTGCATTTAGTCAGCTAAGTACTATAAATTATATTCACAGCTGAAACCACCTGCGGCTGTGGACAAAGAAGCAGAAGCTCTCTAAGGGCTCAGGGGCATTTAATTTCCTGTGACAAAAAAACCTACCAAGTCTTCAATTAGTGGAGTCTTGCATGGTAAATCCGAAGACCAGGGAATCTCCAGAAAGAACAGAAATTTTAAGCATGAAGCAGAAAAGAAAAAGTGAATGTGGAAGTAGAGGTCCGGTTTTCAAAGAATGCATGACTAAAAGACTCAGGTGCTGTAGCTTTCTGTGTTTTTAAGGTTTTTCATGTAAAAGCCAGGATTAAAATGTTAAAGGAAAAATATGCAAATCCAAGAGAAAACTTTTTTTAAACTGAGATGTTTTGACTTGTCTTATTATTTTTGTAAAAGTGGATAGTCAATTTCAGAGCTTCTTGAATAGAACAATTACATTTTTCCTATTTCTGAAAGCAATATTTTCAGAAATGTTCCAAAGCTTTCTCCTATCCTAAGCTGACTCTGTTGACACCACTGTCAACAGTGGCAAGACTGGCGCTTGATATGAATTGGCTAGGATTATGATCCTGCTTGTCCATTTCTATTAACTGCTATTCTGGATAACATATGCACAAAGGGGAAATTTTCTTAGGGTTGTTTTGTTTTTTAAATGTCTCATTATAATGATTCTTCAAAATCTGATGAATAATAACACACTTTTTTTATTATTATTTCCTGCAGTCCACTACAAACCCATGTATCTTTTAAATTAACTTAATTCTTCAAAATTTGAGGACTGGGGAGGTGGTTATATATACTATATATACATATATATATATATATATATATATATATATATACAGTGGATATAAAATTTTACAGTAGGTCATTCCAAAAAAAACCCCAAGAAACAGAGAGATGTGAATCCAGTTTGGGGAAGTGACACAGGGGGTTTAATTGAATTCCTGCTTTTAACAAACTTGGATTTGCATGTACTTTCTTAAGCCTGACAGACACCTGGCTGGTACGACTACCACCAATGCTGGGGCTTCTGCGTAAGCCTCTGCAGCTGGCAAGAGACACATTTCCGAGGAAGTACCTATATGTATCTCTATTAGTAGTCTGTAATCCTCGTACTGCCTTCAGATGCAAGTGAGAGTTGGCTTACCTTGTGAGTCAGGGAGTGTTGCTTCAGGTGGTGGGGCTGCACAAACTCCATGCCGCATTCGGTACAGATGTATGGGCGGATGTCTTTGTGCTTCATCATGTGATTTTGCAGCTGACTTGGGTACTGGAAGGTCTTGTCACACTCAGTGCAATTGTACTGTATAGGGCCACGGTGGGTGGTTAGGTGTCTCTTCAGCTGGGCCAGAGTTGGAAAGTCCAGGCCACACTCGACACAAATGTTCTCTCGTCCACTCTCATGCTTAGACTCATGTGCTTTCAGCTCACTGGGGTAGGCAAAACCCCTGCCACAGATCCTGCAGTTGTAAGGTTTGATGTCACTGTGTTGCATCATGTGTCTCTTAAGGTGACTGGTTTGAGTGAAAGCCTTGTGGCACACCTGGCACTTATGTGGCCGAGTGCCTTGGTGTGTCAACATATGCGTGTGCAAGTGACTCAGCTGCTTGAAAAGCTTGCCACATCGGGTGCAAGCATGTGGCTTAATGCCGCTGTGACCCAAGATATGAGTGACTAAATTGTACTTGGATGTGTAGGACTTCTCACACATGGGACATTGCCAGCGTTTCTGTTCTCCCCCCACATCAACATAGTAGCTGTCATCTATCTGAAGGTTGACATCTACTCTTTCCACTTTCTGTTTGTTTTCACCACTTTCTCTTACTTCAGCCCTCCTGAAGGGTGGTTCTGGAGGTCTTTTCATTTGAAAAGGGTTCCTGAAATGAAAATTTGGTGGTACAATGAAGGGAAACATTAAGCCGGGGTGGACTTTAGGATAATAAGGGTAAGGAGCCTGCATGAATGCTGGGCTACTGGGCCATGCCATGTTAGGCTTTACTGGTTCTTGCTTAATGGGCTTGGCTCCAAAATGCTCCAGCGTTCTGTAGAATTGAAAACCAAAGTTGCAGAGGTCAATCATCTGGGAACTGTACTTGGGTTGAGTGGGCTGTTGGAACACCAAGGGGAGACTGGAAGAGCCTATATCATTGTGATCTTCAGGTCTATCTGGTGATGATGAGGAGTCCTCAAGGGTGATGGGAGGAGGCATTTTTGTTGGCATACTCTTGCGTTTACGAGACCCTCCTTCCAAGGACCCTTGGAATGTTTCCATGGTTTCAAGAGAAGGAGGACCATAGCGGAAATGTGAGAGGTGCATTCTGAATTCTTCATCAAATTGAGTTGTTCTGTGTGGCTTTATAACAGGGCTGAGTGGCTGCAGGCAGCGGGAGAAGGGAGAGGCTCGGGTACTGTCCACATTAAAACTTGATTCTTCATTCTTCATCATATTCAATTTTCTTCTCTGTGGCCCAAATTCCTTAAAGTAAGCAAAAGAAACTACATATCTGTTTATTTCTTCATGTTTTTCTGGATTTAACATTCTACTGACCTTTTTATTGTTTTGAAGTTCGTTGGGTTTTTTAAATAAATACAACTAAGGATTTCTTAGGTCTATATAAGACAAAGGCCTTTTAAAGCAGGATTATATTGGTAAGTGAAAAGCAAAAAACCTTTGATCTTCCTGCAGCAGATTTGACCCACACAACATTTTTACACCATAAACTTTCTGTACTGTAACATACTACTTCATGGCAATGTTTCTGCCCAATTTAATTCAGTCAGTCTGGTTGTGGGCAAAATTCTGTCCTTGGCTGCACATGAGCAGGCTCTAGAAATTGGCGGTGCATCTAAAGGATATGGTAATACAAACAATAATATGCACATTTATTATGGTTGTGACATGAAAAGCCAAAGCCAAAAAATGTTAAACTTCTTTGTATAATTAACATGTGCTGCTGTGAGAGAAAACAATGGCCAAGTGATCTAAGGACACTGTGTACCATCAGGTTTTGCGCCATGTTTCCTGGCTACTCGCACTTTGTATTGTAATAAGAAGGCGGAGATTAATTTATTTTCTTTGTTTTAATCGCAGAGATATTTGCCTGGCAGATCTGGGGGAGGAAAGACATTTGACAACTCTCCAAATTACATTCAGTTTAATAGGCTTTATCTATGATTTTTTTGTTGTTGTTTGCTTGTTTCTAAACAGGTGGGCAAAATCACCACTATAAAAATAATGTAGAACTGATGTCAACAAAACCCCTGGGACTCCAGAGTAACTGACACCTAAAAATGCTCTGGGCCTATCTGATGATACAATGTGATCAGGCAGATTAATAATTTTCTCTTGACAAAATTTTATGTCCATGCGGGGAACATGTTTATGGTCATACCAGGAACTTCATCTGAATTTGTGGTTCATCTAAAACATTAGTTATGTATTTTGGTTCATCTTAAATAACGCTGCTACCTTTTCCCTTGTCCTTCTAGAGTCATAGAATCAGAAAACTTTTGTTAGAAAAGACCTTTAAGATTATCAATTCCTGCCATTAACTGCTGAATCCACCGCAAAAACATGTCTCTACCACATCTATACGTCTTTTAAATACCTCCAAGGATGGTGACTCAATCACTTCTGTGGACAGCCTGGTTCAGTTCTTGACCACCTTTTCTGTGAAGAGGTTTTTTCCCTGGAACAACTTGAGGCCATTTCTTCTTGTCCTGTCACTTGTTACCTGGGAGAAGAGGCAAATACCCATCTGGTTATAACCTCCTTTCAGGCAGTTGTAGAGAGTAAGAATGTTACCCTGAGGCTCCTTTTCTCCAGTAAAACAACCTCAGCTCCCCCAACCACTCTTCATAGGACTCGTGTTCCAGACCTTTCAACAGCTTTATTGACCTTCTCTGGACACACTCCATCGTCTCAACATTTTCCTTGTCGTGAAGGGCCCAAAATTGAACACAGGATTTGAGGCCTCACCAATGCCCAGTACACGAGGACAACCAGCTCCTGCTGGCCACACTATTGCTGGCACAGGTCAGGATGCCATTGGCCTCCTTGGCCACCTGGGCACTGCTGGCTCCTGTTCAGCTGCTGTCACCAGCACCCCCAGGGCCTTTTCCTCTGGGCAGCTTTCCAGCCACTCTGCCCCAGCCTATGGCACTGCCTGGGGCTGTTGTGACCCAAGGGCAGGACCCAGCTCTGGGCCTTGTTGAACCTCACAGCACGGCCTTGGCCCATGATCCAGCCTGTGCAGATCCCTCTGCAGAGCCTGCCTGCCCTCCAGCTGATCAACACTCCCACGTGTTGTCCACACACTTAGCTTAGTATTGTCCACAAACTTAGCAAGGGTACACTTGATCCTCACATTCATCAATAATGATATTAAACAGGACTTGCCCCAGTACTGAGTTGAGCCCTGGGGAACACCACTGGTGCCCATCTTCCAGCTGGATATAACTCCATTCACTACCACTCTCTGAGCCAAGGCATCCTGACATTTTTTTACATGGGAAACAATGCACCCATGAGGCCATGAACTGTCTGTTTCTCCAGGAGAATGGTGTGGGAAATGCTGTGAGAAGCTTTGCTGAAGCCCAGGAAGACAGAATACATAGCTTTTCCCTCTTCCACTGAGCCATAGAAGGAGTTCCCGTTGGGAAAGTAGGCCTTGCCTTTCATGAGCCCATGCTGGCTGAGCCAGATCCTCTGCTGAGCTGTTCTGTAAATGCTGTGTGATGGCACTCAGGAGCTGCTCTACAATCCTCCTTCCAACCCTAATTGTAGGTAGGAGTCATATTTGCCAACTTCCACTCAGCTGGGACCTCCTCTGACACCCAGGAGTGCTGGTAAATTATGGAAAGCAGCTTGGTGAGCACTTGCACTAGCTCCCTTGGTCCCTTGGGTAGATCCCATTAGTCCCACAGACTTGCAGCAGGTTGCTGACTATTTCCCCTTGGATTATGGTTCCCTGTTTGTCTTCCAGCTCAGAGGCATGAGCACCCCGAGAACAACTGATCTGACTATGCAAGACTGACGCAAAGAAGGCAGGAAGTATCTCAGCCTTTTCTTCACTGCTTGATGCTAAGTTTCACCCCACATCCAACAAAGAATGAAAATTCTCTTTGGACCACTTTTTGATGTGAATGGATATGTAGAAGCTGTTATTTTCTGTGGCAATAGCTGGACTAAATTCGAGTTGGGCTTTGGCCTCTCCAGTTTTCTCTCTGATAAATTCGTGACATCCTTGTAGCCCTCCTGAGGGATGCACTTACATGGATGTGTGTGTTTGTGTGCTTGTATCTAGCCAGCCAGGCAGAGGTTACGTTGGAAAACTAGACGCATTTTCCCTCTATCATCTGTGACATGTTGATTCTATTTATACCATCATTCTTGGAAATGCTGGGTGGAGAGCATGAAGGTGAGTGGAGCACTAAATACACTCCTATTTCTATTTCAGGAAGCTCCATGCTGGATAAGCCTTCTTCTAAAGATAGATGAAAGTAAATCTCTGTGACCTAGTTAGACCATGGGCGAGAGAAGGCATCTTAAAAAACTTCTTGCAAACAGATTGTTTCCTTCTAATAGTGCAGAGTGTAGGATAATTTTATCTTTGAGATAAAAGTGAAAAAACACTAAGATGGAAAGTTTTGACAAAAGGATCAAACAATTCACAAAGAAGAAGGACCAACTGAAGGAAAAATTGAAGGATATCTAAACGTATGACTCAAAAACCACATTGGATAGAAGGAAAAAGATAAAATAATTGCTTACAACTTGGACAAATATCTCATAATTATACCACAGTATTACTTTCAGTTGTTAGCATACCGATTAGAAACAGTGCACATATATATACATAATATCAGTTCAGGTAATCATGGAATATCCTGATTTGGAAGGGACCCACAAGGATTATCCAAGTCCAGCTCCTGGTCCTGCACAGGACACCCTCAAGTATTACACCATGTACCTGAGACTGTTGTCCAAATGCTTCTTGAACTCTGTCAGGCTTGGTGCTGTGACTGCTTCCCTTGGGAGCCTCTTCCAGGGCCAAACCACCATCTGAGTGAAACACCTTTTCTTGATACTCCAACCAAACTTCCCCTGACTCTCTATCAGGCTGTTTCCTCAATTCCTGTCACTGGTCACCAAAGTGAAGAGATTGGTACCTTCCCTGCCTCTTCCCCTCATGAGGAAGTTGTAGACTGCAATGAGATCTTCTCTCAATCTGCTCTTCTCCAGGCTGAAGAGGACAAGTGGCCTCAGCTGCTCCTCATATGGTGTCCCCTCAAGGCCCTTCACCATCTTCATCTATATGCTTCATAAAATGTGGTACCCAAAACCACACACTATGTCTGTGTGCATGCACACATATATATGTAGTTTATGTATGTATATTCCATAAGAGGGAAATTTTACTGGGTATTTATCCTAATGTTTACTTGTCACCCTAGCTCCCTGGTCAAAATAAGGAAAAGTTAGGTCTTGAAAACTCTTTGTGTACAAACGTTTGGCTTATTAAAAAGGGAGAAGGGGAAGGGAATCTCCCAAATACTGAAAAATTCTCAACCTCTTTACAAAAGAGAAAAAATTGCTTTTAAAAATCCTTTTTAGTAAACTCGCACAATTTGAACGTAATACTTAACGACCAAAATCTTTCCTACGAAGTATATGCCTCAAACATTTTTCAACTTTATATCTCATTTTCCCCCAGCAATAATGGTATAAAATTATTTAGAAAGCCTATAAAAATTGAGGACCCAGCTATGTTATTTACTGCTTCTGTTGGATTATTGAAATGCTACCAAATGTACACAGAAATGACAGTGAGTTGTTTCTAATTGTTTCACTTGTTTCCTGGCTGCCAGTTACTCCCTTCTTCCAAACACACAGTTGTGCAAAGTTCTACTCTTTCTGGAGCACAGACCTGTAGAACTCCTTGAAATTACTAGAAATAAACATTTTCCTTGCACTACTAACCTTTGGGTGCTTTCACTGAGCCTGTGGGCTTATTCCACTGGCCACAGCTACAGGCATCACAGGACCGATCCTACAAGAGAAAGTGTTTATAGTCAGTGACCAGCTCTATCAGGGACATGCTGTATAATCCAACACAAGAGGACTTAAAAGGAAAGGGGAAGTCTAAATACGGATCACCATACTTGTTAGTTTTTCTTCCCCTGAAATTGCCATGATATATACATTAATTATTTCTTCTTTCATTCTGGTAGCAAAACCTTGCTAATTTGAATGGAGGTATGATTTTAACTACGCTCAGAACTTAATTCCACAAAGACATCAGCAATGCAAAATATACTTAGGGAACAGTCCCTTGTTCTTTAAATAATTCCTATAAAGAATAAGCAGAAAACTTTAAGGTTTTAGTACAGTCCACAGTACTATATTTCTACCTGGATCTGGAGTAGCAGAAGTCATTTTAATACTCAACAACAAACAAGGCAGGGAAGAAATTTGAATATTTTTTTTTACATTATTTTAATATTTATTTTTATTTAAATATATTTATATTCAGATATCCCCTGGGGACCTTTTGTGTTTCCTATTTCAGGACTTTAAAACTTCTTTCTTTCTGCAGAACTCATTATTTAAAATGTAGTGCTATGTAGTGTGATTCTAAATATTGGATGGCCATTGAAAATTCTAGCTTTTATCAGTAATATATAAGGTATTAGGTTTTGAAAGTTTGGATGGAAACTCACTGAGTTTCCATGCTGTATTGGTCCATAAACATAAGAACTCCCACTAAACTGAGCTCTCCCAAACCAAATCAATTTCTGTAGAAGAGACAAGCATCCTCAATTTTTTTTTTCTTTATGTAAATGGAAATACAGTATTTTAAAGAATAGAACCACAAATTAACTCTTCCTGCCCTTTCAAAGCAATAAATGTTTCAGTGAGTTGAGACAGTTTTTGAGGAATTTCTGAAATACAGTATCTATGCAGTAGCTAATAATCTTGTTAATTTCCATGGAAGAGGAAGAGAGTTTAATACAGAATATAAAATCACCATTTACTTTCCCATGTCCACTCATTTCTAAGACAAAAGGATTAAAGAAAGCATATAAATGATGCTATTCATTCTACAAGGAAATATATCTCCAGTTAATACCCATTACAGGAGTGAACAGCAAATTTTCTTGAGAATTCAGTAGAATCAAGATTCTGGTTCCTGAATGGATGAAAGTGTTTTCTGTCTATAGAAATGTCCAGCCATAAAAAATGTGAGGTTATGGAGTTTCTCAAATTTAAACACTGGCTACAACTGTTCTGATTTTTTCCCTGGGCAACGCAATCTTACAGACAGAAATAAAGCTAAGATGAATGAAAGGGGTATGACAAAGTTAAATGGGTTACTTTATTAGGAGATTTGCACTTATGTTTTCTCCTTCAGAAGAAGATGAAGCAGACAAAAGTGAGGGAATCTGACGGGGGCCAAATTGGCTGAACAGCTTATCTTCTCTGGAAGAGAAATCCATATTTAATTGAACATGTAGGACTGAAGAGACCATGCCCTGTAAGAGTGCAATTCTGCTCTCCTTTTGAGGCCTGAAATATGGGCACCTACAAGCAAAGAATTAAAGCTAACAGATGTTTCTGTTGGATGTGGGACGGATTACTGGCATATTTAACACTATTTTGTTTCTTGAGCTAAAGTTGAGCAGTTGGTGAGCTTCAGCTTTATTGAACAACCAGCTGGGTTTTTTCAATCACTGATTCTTGTCAACTGTTATTATGGAGATAATTATCATTATTTTAATGGGTTTAATGAGCTCTCAGTCTCCTCTTCCAAATATGTTTTGGGTTTAAATGTATTCAGTTATACAGCTGTTGAACTAAGCAGCAAATTATTTACACAGTTTTCTCTCATTTGCTATTTATGCAAAACTTGCATCTGTCTCAGGATCTGACTGAGGGATTTTATTATACTGAATTAACTTCATTTCAGAAGTGAAGTGCTCCCTACTGAATCTAGACTGCTTTAACTTATTTTCCGTGGTTTGGAAATGCCAAGAACACCTGAACTGAGGTGAAAATTTTCATTACTGGTAACCAAGAATTTTCAGGTAGTACACATCTGATGCCTCCTTACAATTTTCCCTGCTATTTTCCTTCAGTGAAGGCATGGATCCTTCTAGGCCAAAGTTAATAAAACATGTCCAAACCCACATCAGAATTTCCTTAAAATCAGTGTCAAACCAACCATGTTCTCCAGGCATAAATATCCACATTTCAAGCAGAATGTTTTGAAAAATGGACCCCATTAACATATATGGAGTGTATGCTAATAAATTCATCGTTCATAAATAATCTGATTATATAAACTGTGTGCATATCATATATAAATTAAGTATATATTAAGACACCCATATCAGCCTTCAAGTTTCTATTGAAACTTCTATTGTATTCTATAAGCTACAATATTTGAAGCTAACTTAAAAGATTATTTATATTATAAATTAAAAGAGCACATTTTCTGCCATAGTTTGGAGCTGTGAGAAGACAAAAATTTAGACTACCTTGTAAAAATAAGTATGGATTTACAGAAAGTATCCAAAATCAATGAGTGCAGATGTTGATGAGGAGACACAAATATAATGGAAGTTTTTAGAAAAACAAACCTGAGCTGGGAATAATAGTAATTGGGTTTAGTCAAATCCTTTTCCATACCACTTCTACAAACACTAGTTTTCTCAGTCTCACATGCATGTGGATCCAGTGTCAAATGAAGTCAATGATTTAACCATTAGCTCAATTGTCTGTGGAGATAAGGTTTCTTGTTCTATGCATTTTACAAGAGATATGTCTGCTTTATTGCACAGTACAATCAAGATAAAGATACTGCCATAAATATTCCTCTTCCCTTTTTGGATTACCATCACTAATAGAACAGGAATTGGAAGTAAGTAAACAATTGTTCATGAACATGATCTGGAATAACTGAAAATGAGAAGTGGACCAGATCAGGTTTTTTCTTCCTACATCAGTGTGATAGTAATAAGAAGATCACTGTCTTTTCACTTCTCCCTGGGAAATTACCTTCATCTGCTGGTAGTAGGCTTCAGGATAAAACTTCTTCTTTCTATCAACATATGTGGGGTTTTTCCCTCAGTGAATACTTGGTAAGAGAAAAGTGATAATCTTTGTAATTCTCCATAGGACATAACCAGACCTCACTAAGGCCTGTGGGAAGACTTCCAATGATATCTGAAAGTACTTCTCAGTTTGCCTCATTATTTGTTATGGGTTCTGTTGCCCAATGAGATAGGAACCCATCTATTCCTCAACCAAATGAAAAAAAAATATATTCAGAACGTATGTCAGCAGGTGGCAACCTTTTCAGACAAGCTTAATGAAAATCAAAGAAAGTTAATTGATTAAAAATCTGGCTGCTTGATATGACACAGTAAACATACAACAAGTAATGAACTTTCAAGGATATCTTATTTCTTAAATTATTTTCCCCTTCATTTGCTATTTTAGTATCATCCTAACTTCATGTTTGAAGTTCAGTCATTTTAGATATTCCTTCTGGTCTTAGGGCTTCTTATCCAGCATTGCTGCATTAATATTGTCTGGAAGGTGTCACCAATACAAAGAAATGGGTCTTCTCACAGAAAACTGTGAAATAGAAATTGTCTCCCTGCATTGTCTTTGCTTCTCCCAAATTTCAACTGTTTAAGTTGCATAATTTTTTGTATATTAGCTGAGAAATGCAGAAGTTTAACATACCCATTTGCCTGCACTGACTATAGTCTTTGAAATCATCTTGGATTTGTGTGTAAATTGTATTCATTTGTTTCATTGGTTGTATTCATTTTCAGAGAGCAAGGCACTGTGAGCATTTTCACGGGAGTATAGTTACTTTGGTATTCATTATAATAGATAAAATGCCTTAAAATACTATCAAAATTATACACATTCACTTTTCACATAACTTACAGATCATTTTTATTTTGATAATTACTGAAATAATCTAAACTAGATATTCAGATTTCCTATGCCAAAAGTCTGTGGCAGTCCTAACATGCAGCCTGCCAAAGCTGGGGTACTGTTTGTGGCATCACATGTGTTTATAGGGTTTATGTCATAATTTACTTTTCCATGTTTACACTAATCAAATTTGAACTAAAAATAAGTTGACAGATTCTGTAATGAGGTAGCTGCAGATATGTTTCTTTTCTCTCTCGTGTGTGAGAGCTTAGTTGTCAGTTTAGCAAAATGGTTTGCTGTCCCTCTTGTTGTTTTTATGTGTGCTCTGTCCTTATTCTAAGGGACACCTTTGCTATCATTCTCTCTATTCCTCCCTCGCCTAACAAGGGAGTGGGTGAGGGTGACAGAACAGTATGTCTGTGTTACCCACAGATTATCTACCCTAGGGGCTTCCTGGCAATGCCTCTAGCAGTACTTAGCCCTGTGGACCTCTCCAATCATTTCAGGTTATGAACAAAGTAATTTTTGAGTATTGTTTAGGACACTGCTTTTGTTCTTTATTTTTCTTTATCTTATCCTCCTTTCTCCTTTTTTCTTTTTCTTCCTGTTTCTGAGTTTTCTTAATTCTTCTCTTCTGTTCTTCGCTCTTCACTTCTGTATTTTATCTGTTGTTCACTCCCTATCTACTTCTCTATTCTGTTTGCTAAAATGATCAGCAACACAGACGCAACCTGCATAATGAAATGAACATTAAGTCAACAAACTCTGAAGAGTTAGCTGCTTACACAAAGTCACCACAGACCACAAGCTACACATGGTGGGAGCCTGCAAGGCACAGCAAATTGTATGGTCTAAAAGTGTGTAAAGGGGACAAGATTTTATATCCTCAGCTGAGCAACTGCATCTGCCTGATTTGCTGGTACTAACATGGAATTCAAAGCTGCTTTGGAGTGCAAGGGAAAGGGAACAGCTGTTTGCTGGCAGACCTCTGGGTTCACAGTGTAGCTCTGCCCCATTCCTACCCACAGCAGGGTGGGCTCTGGTCCAACCTCTTGCCTTCCACTGTTCCTCCCCAAAAACCTGCTAAGTGTAGCTTCAAGGAAACAGAGCTCACCTCTGGTGAGGCACAGGAGGATGTAAAACCAGGCATATCAGCTCAGGCTAGCAGTATAATCCAAGACACTGGTCTCATGAAGAAACAAGAAACCAGATGGCATATTATGTCAGCTTTCCACCTGGTCTTCAGGCAACTTAGAAAACATCCTGCAAACAGATTGTAACCTGAAGTTACACCTTGGAGGGTCCAGGCTCCAGAAGGTTGAAGTCTACAAGCCCCTAACAATCACATCTGACTTCCCGCTGCTCCCTGCCCCTTGGCAATTGCACTTTTATTAGTCTAAAGGTCCAGCCCCAGCCAAAGGAGTCCAAAGTCACCAGCATGAGCCTTAGCTACAGCGCTCCCCTGAGAGGTTAGTGATGTGAGTCCAAACTCCTTGGAAGGGAAATAAATCAGTCTCCCATCTTGTGACTCTTGTATTTTTCCCCAAATCTGATGTTGCCAGTATATATTCAGTTACATGTAAATATTCTTACAGGACTAGATCAGGTTTGCCATAAGGGTAACATTTTCCAGCAAATGTAGTAAAAGAATTTGAAATGTACAAAGTGTAACTGGTACCAGTGACAGGCTGCAAATGCAATTTGGTCCTGCCCTCACTAGGCATTGGAATTAATGATGGATTGGCCAGCTCAATTAATTACTCAGTTAAACAACTCTCATCTTAAGCAGCCAACTTAATTCTCTCTCTGACATCATCCGTGTTGTAGTGAAATAATTATGGAATATCTGGGGTGTAGCTGAGAAGAAGATTTGGGATTAGACTGCTGTGAGGTGATGACCATTAGACAAATTTCTTCCCTTTCTTAAGTGGATAAGGCAATCTCATGCCACAGGCTGGAACCAAGGATGTGTCCTTTAAAAAGTATGTGGAGTCACTTTAATCGCTGTTTATAGAAGAGCTATCACTCCATCCCTGTTTCCTGTCTATCCCATATCTGCCACTGCCAATTTAAATAATACATTTTTAGCACTGTAGGAATCCTATGTGTTAAATAGTTTTTCCACTGGAAAATTATCAAATAACATCCATGGAGCTTTAGGATTTTTTTTTTCTCTCCATACAGCTGCAAAAAGAGACAGAGTAAACAGAAGAACAAATTAATAATATAAATATTAGGAAGAATTTTGTAGTAAAATAGTGATGTTGGTAGAGTGTAGAGTGTAAAGAACACTTTGGATATAATCTTTCAACCTAAAATGCACAATCATTAAACACTATAAACAGAATGGAGAGAGTTTGAGCTGTTATTTTAAGAAAAATAACAGAGCTATGAAGAACATCCAAAATTAGAATGATCAAAAAAGCATGCCCTTCCATAACCCTTGTTCTGTCCTACTTGAGCTGTTATTTTGAAAGCAAACCTTTAACTGGCATTCATGACCTTTAAAAAGGAAATACATTGAGCTTTTCTTCCTACTGTAATCCCAGTGTCCTTATCATCTACATGGAGGCCAGAGAGATGGTCTATTCTCCTCCCATCTCTTTGTTGTCTTAAAGGGTAGCTAAGGGCCACCTTCAGCTTGTTCAGCTTGGTTCTTTGAGCCAGCCAGCTGGCTCCTCCATCAGCAGTTAATGGCACCTTATGGGCATCGCATGCACCTCAAAAAAGAAAGGACCAGATAAAATGTGCACACATAATTGGAAAAGGGCCATGGGAGAAGAGGATCATATGGAAGAGATTTTGTAAAAAGTTTCCAAAACAGCTTAAGTTTTAATGAAAGGCTAGGTTTCTTTAAACATGGAAGAGTATTATTAGCCCTCAGCAAGACCACTGCTTTTGGTATTTCTTTTGTGCTCAATTCCTTGTTTCACACAATACAAAACTCATAGTGAAACTGAAGGTTGCTAAAGAGGTAGGTACCATGTGTTTCAGTAAGACATGTTATATCCTACAAGAACTGAAAGAAGAGGATTTCACTCACAAAGTAACAGAAGTGAGTATATATTTATGTGGGCGTATGTGTGTGTGTATTTATAAAAACATATCTGCTACCAAACGCTCCGCTTGGTGTCCAGTTATTAAAAGTAATTACGAGATAATGCTTTCCTTTCCATTTAGGAAAGATGAATACATTTTATTTCAGCTGAAGACTGAGCAGATTTCTTGCTGGAAAAGCTGCTTGGCTATAAAGACTGATTAATCCTTATTAGCCTCTATTATTCACTTGTAATTAAGCTGGCTTAGTAATGACTTAGATATTTCCCTTTGAACCTAAGTACAACAGAAAATACAGTAAAGGAATTAGAACATATCAATGCTGTTCTTAGGATACCACTGTGTTTGTCTTGTTGAGATCCAACAAGGAAAAAGCAGGAATCAAATCAATAAGACAGAATTTAAAAAGGCTCTTAAGGCAAATTGCTGAGACACTGGAAGGAACTTCTTTTGATATATTTGTATTGTTATTAGGGAGTTCTGCTTTCCAAACTGCCAGAGCATAAAACCTCTGTTAAAGCTTTGAAGCTGCGCTGAATATGTATTCATTGTCCAGAAAAACTGTAGCTTGCACATACATCTCAAAATTTCATTCAAAGAGGGCTCATTTCATTAAAATTATTTTATTTAATTTGAAGAGAAATGTGTTTACTTCTTCAGTTCCAGCACAAAATGTCATTTTTGTCTAATCCTATGAAGTGCGTGCAACAAGTAATTTATCCTATGAAGTGCGTGCAACAAGTAATTTATCCTATGAAGTGCGTGCAACAAGTAATTTAAGATACCTTCCTCTCTGCCTTTGCCCTTCATTGTGGTGCCAAATTTGAATCTTGTCCTTGTCTGAACAACAAAGATACCTTCCCCCTCTGATACCCAAAACACATCCTGTGTATTGCTCTTAATGATTTTGCTAACTTGTAGAAAGTTTTAAAAATAAGTACAAGTTTGTTCCCAAAACTACAGAAAATCTGAAATTCAAAACTGATTTTATCTTGTTTCTGCAATTTCCATCAATTAGAAAACAAATTCCTTTGGTCAATATGGGGAGAAATTATTGAGGTTAATTACTTTGAACTGAAACAGATTTCAAACACTAATTGTACTGAATTCAATAAACTAGCATATTGAATGGGTAAGACAGCTCAGATGTAGCCAAGTATCACCAGCAGATACTGGAACAGAGATTAGGATCACAAATAAATAAGCAATTACTTTTTGCCAAAAAAAAAAAAAAGTGAGAAGAAAATCAACATAGTTTGAAACCTGAAATTCTGAACATTTCACAACCACTCTAGTACTAATCTTTCACCATGAGTGATGACAAAGACTTGCTCTGGATACTAACTCAGTTAAGATTTTCATCACAGAGAAAAGGAAACAAAGAAACCCTATCAAACCACTGTGACTCTACAGCATGACTAAGGATGGCCAACTAGCATCATAAAATGAAGTTTTTGTGAGAAGTCACCGTATGTATTAACATAACTGTCTCTACCAATCCCTGCCCACACCTCCACAACCCCACCCACAATCATTCTACCCAGGACCTTTTCCCTGGAACAAACAAGCACCACATACAAATCCTGGGAAAATCAATAGGAATTATTGCTGTATTTTAGGAGATAAAACAGGTAAGGTTCTGATCTGAGCATGGGAACAT
The DNA here is from genome assembly GCF_971803275.1 of Cyanistes caeruleus. Classification (NCBI taxonomy): domain Eukaryota; kingdom Metazoa; phylum Chordata; class Aves; order Passeriformes; family Paridae; genus Cyanistes; species Cyanistes caeruleus. The sequence continues at coordinate 55,594,673 of NC_141732.1, forward strand.
TACCCAGTAAATTCTGTCATGACTTACTGTCCTAACCAGATTCACCATCTTCCAGTGGGAGCCTGTTCATTGTTTTTTAGCAGGAAACAAACTAATTCTTGCAGCAAGTCTTTAGGATGAACCTGAGTCCTGATCATTGGCCCGCAGAATCCAGTGACAACCATTCAACTGCATTCTTTACCTGTGGTTGAAGTTTAGGTGGGGTTCACTTTCTGTGGGATGTGAAAAAGTCAATTAATGTGTTTGGAATGAGAGACAGATATCTCCATTTTGCTGGCAGAGGAAAGAGATGTTGGTGAGCATGATTTCTCTGGCATATGTGACTTTTTCTGTGACATCCTGACAAAATGCTGCCTATAGACACAAAATTCTTCCAGAAATCTTGGTGACTTCATATTATGAGTGCAACATTATGCAAGAAATCATATAGCACTGATATAGCATTCATACTGGTGTGATTCCTTGCTCTATGGTTCTATAGAAAAAAAAAAAAAAATCCTGCTCATTTATAAATGGATGGGCTTAATTTCTGGTGAACCTATGAACAAATTGTTAGCTTGATCTTTGAGGAGGTCTTCTACAGTTTTCTGGAATTCCTATCACAGGACAATGGTTTTGTACAAATACAGGATGATCTTCACAGCTTCAGAAATCTGTACTAAGGAACTGACCCAGCATGGGCTGGTGCCTACCAGATGCTTCAAACAACTTCTGCTGTTCTTTAGAAGCTGACAGATTCTCTAAAAACAGGTCATTCCTTCCCTTTCCACCTCCTGATATTGTTTTCATTACACATGTACTCTAAATACTTTTAAGAAAAAGCAGACTAGTAGAAAAATATTATGCTAACTGGAAGTATTGTATAACAGATGCCCCCTTTTCAAATAATGCTCTCAATTTTTTTTCTGGAGCTGAAACACCAAGCTGAAACACTACATGCTTTAGAAAGCAGCTCAGAGAAACAACTAAACCTGAAATAGTCAGTGAATTTAGATTCCAGCACATCCATCCTGGATACCTTTTGATTTGGTTTAAATCCAGTGTATTGCATAAGAGCACATTGTAAGAGCACATACTCTTTCCAGCTTACAAAGTCCGTAGTAGCAGATCCAGCATAGAGCCCACCACAAAACAGGAAGGCTTTCATCACTGCAAAAAGGGTCTAACAGTTACATTGCAACCCTAAAAAGGGAAGACTGAAGTATAAGTTCTTTCACAACCAGGAATAGCAACAAATGAATTAAAAGGAAGACCAGAAGTCATCTTGTCCTTCCCAGCCAAAACACTTGTGGCTTATCAGAGGGGCTGGTGTCAGAACAGGAAGGGGCAAAGCCACATGCTTCTCTCCCAGAGCCATCACATCTGGTCCTCCTTTGTGGGAAGACCAAGATTCTTCCATGCAGGGAAATCAGGTGGTGTCTATTCTTCATCAGGCCTCCAGACAGAGGACTGTCTGTGGGTGATGCCTACTTGCTGTACATTATCATCCCTTCTACTACAACATCATTGGAGAAAAACAGATAAAAAGGCATGCTCCTTCTCACAGCCTTGCTTTCAATTTCAAATTGGTTGTACCTGTCTCAAGTTCTTAGCAAAAGGTGATGTTATCAGTGTAGGAGACTCACGTTACCTTGTAGCTTTTTGTAATTAAACCAATCTCCAACTTCGTATTTTTCAGTGTTCTCTGAATTCTAATGCTTCTAATGAGCATATTCAGACGAAAAGTAGAGTATTTCCAGGTTTACTTTTTGAAGAATGAAAGGGGAAAATAGGTTTTCAGGGAACACACTTTTCATGCTAAGATTTTTTTCTTTACATCAAATTAATTCCTGCACATCCACAGAATAGAAGGAAAATGTGTTAGTGTTTTAGCTTTTGTGGTAGAAGAGGGAGGAAGGGATTAGAAATTAAAAATAGGGTGGTATTTTCATCCTACATTTAAATAATTAATAACAGTTTTTTCTAACATGAAAAGCAGGAAATTACAATTTTTTTTTAAAAAAAAAGCAATTATTCACATAATTTCTTCTCATAATCTCCAGAGCACAAAAATATTTTTTTTTTACTGCATGATTACTTAGCTTAATTACTACCAGTGACATTACAAGTTTTTACAGTACATTAAGAATTGTTAGTTGAGAAAAATGAGAAACAAAATGCTGTGTTTCACTTATCAAGAGCAGAGTAATATGTATAAAACCATCTGTTTTACAGAAGAAAGTCAAAAAATTTTTACATTTGGAAGGAGCTAAACCAAACATTAAGTAATATTTTTCATTGGATCATAAGTATTTTAGAAGTCAAGCAAGAAGGACTAGTCCCTGTCAAGTATATGTAAACAAAAAATACACAATCATCATGCAATTCAATGCATGTTTTAAATAACTGCTGCAGATTAACTTAGGACTTTTCTTTGGATAAAAATCTGAATATAATTTATAAAATGCTACTGCATTTTTACGGCAATGGAAAGCTGCAATCTCAATTTCAGAATAGAAAATTTACGGAAAAAGAAGAATAATCCAAACCAAATTTTAGTCTCTTTGCCTCCCCTCCCCACTCCCCCCGATTTGTTTCTTTCTTTTCAAAGGCTTTGCATTATTTGTGTCTCTATAATTATTTCTTCTCCAAGATGACATTCCTTTCTTTTTTGTGATCTTCTGAGATTGTAAGGTAAATCATGGAAAACTACTGGACTTGAGAAGAAAATAACTATTAAAATAACTATTTGGTTTTAATTGGTGGTTTATTTTTAAAAATTTGTTGGGTTATAAAATTAATCTATCAAACAAAGGAATAATTTGACAACAGCCTGTAGCAGTCTCACAGCACTTATAAGGTCTGTTTTGAGGAGCAGTCTGATTGGATCCATTGGTACTGAAGAACATACATTCGTGCTCAGAAACTATGGATCATTTCATATCAACTAGTGCGCAAGATGTTGCCTTACACACCATTGATTTGTGTCCCTTAACCACAGCCACAGAAAATCCCCGTTACCTTATGCAGCCTTTACTGCTTTTTTTTCTTTTGATGACATTCTGCTGACATGTCCAGAAGAGTGGAGCAGGCCACTCAGAAATCTCTCTGCACCTTTGAGTCTTTGCAATTTCAAAGACTGAAAGCAATGTAAGTGTTGTCTGAGATCCATACTCCTCTGTCTCAGTGTATGGGCTTGTCTTGGATTGCTTCCATGATTCATCCCTTCATGCTTAACCTGTTCTAAATCCTGCATATCTCTCTGGGACTACTAGGAACAGCACCTTAAAGACACGACACTGTTTATCTGTGAAATGCACATCATGTTTGTCAAACCCTTACCATCTGCTCTGCACCCAGATAGTCCTAAGACAAGGCTTTTGTTGATGCACTTGTTGGTAAAAATGAAAGACAATTAAAAAAAAAAAACTTCCTTGATATTCAAAGCTACAAATTACCTTCTAGTCAAAAATGTACATTAGACATGCCAAAATGCTACTAGGAATGTAACTCAGTGCTACTACTCTGTACTGACAAAAAATCTCAGTAGTCTACACCATTCAAGAAGCTGGTCTTAAACATAAAAATGCAAATGACATTTACAGAAAGACTTCACTTCTATGCTGTTTGAACCAGACCTGTTAACTTGGGATTTCCACAGGGTACAAACTGTTTCTGTAACCTCTCTGCCATTACTGGTATAGCTTTTTTTTTTCTATTTCCAAACAAAAGCAATATTCTTCTATATTTTATTTCATTATAATTGAGAACACATCAAATGAAAATAAAGGTTTTAAATAATTCTCTGAAGAAATACATACACTGACAGACCATTTATTTATGTTATATACAAAAATATGGCTATTAGCAGCAGAAGCAGTAAGACTTTAAGCAAAATAAAAACAAACTGCCTCTTTTTATTCTTGGCTTTTTGTGTGAATATTTTTTATAATTTTAAGAGTGGAGTCATTAACCATTAACAGTCCAGTGTCTCACAAACTTTGGGGTAAATAACTGAAAGTTCATTGCACAGATATTTATTTTGTGCAGCAAACTAGTAGCAAATCTGTACCAAATACAGACTCAGATTATAACTTTCTCTTCTGTAAATATCTGAGGGATGTAGGAAAAACATATCAGCCAAAAAAAATCATCCTCCTGACACCTCAAGAAAGATACTAGTCCTGTTACAAGCTCCTGTTGTGCTAAATCATGTTACAGTGCTTGTGGCAATAAGTTATACAACGTGAAAATAAATAAACTCCAAAGGATTGCATTTACATTTTGCATCATTTACAAAGATGTATTTTTTAAGGGAAAGTAAACCTAATAGGTAAAATATAAGAATGAAACTCAAAATTCAAAGTCTGTTTTTTACTAAGTATTTTACTATGCAAATTACTAAGCATTCCTTTAAAAAACTCTTTCTCTGTGCTTATTTTTGGGGACTGGGTTTTAAAACAGTATGTACTGCTTTTGTTCACCTACTATGATTTGAGCAAATTTTCTTCATATTTATGTATTTCAGACAATGTCTCAGAGAAAGGATTTATTGTATATATGGTTTAAATCAAGAATACACTAATGCATATCATCTTCAGAAATAAAATCTGTACCTAAAGGCTGCAGCTTGCTTTTATCTGCATGGCAAACTGAACTTCTGAGCCAACCAGACTAAAAACTTACAAGTGATTGCAATCCAGACTAATACCCTGCAGTCTGAACAAGACACCACCACAAACACAGAACTTACGTAATTTTCTGTGTGTGTTAGGAAGACTCCTATACATCTCACTTGACGTAAAAACTGGTATTCCAGGTGTTTGTCATGTAACTGTCAAAATAACTGTCCAAATAATTTCTTTAATTTCAATCAGTATATCTGTATCTATCATATAAAAATAAACTCATATATCCCAAGGTCAAGATGTGGTTTTCACAGCAAGACCTGGCACACACTTTTTATTAGCAGATAACAAATTATTTGTGAGTTAAGTATAACCGAATAAACTATTAACTTGTACCAAACTAGAGTGGGTGGCAACATTAAGCTAAGAAGTTCAAGAAACAAGTTATTTCCATCTCCTTTGGCAGAGCCCCCTTTGGCTGCTCCCAAAGCATAAGGAATCTACAACTTACCCAGAAACTGGGCTGAATCTGTGGTAGATCATTTCTTCTTATGGAAAAACCTGCAGAAAGACACCAGATGGAGGGAGGCAGAAAGTCCTTTCCACTAGTTGCTTCAGTAAGGGGTGGAAGCAGGAGGCTGTCCCAGGGTGGAAGCGCAGCCCAGGTGCCCTGGAGAGAGCAGGATTCAGAACAGGGCAGCTGGAGCTGCCTGCCAGCCCTCTGCAATATCTGCCCACCATTTGTAGCCTCTCTGTTTGGTTTCTGGGCATCCTGCAGAGGACCCTGCACTTCAGAGAGCAGCAGCTTGAAGAAATACTTAATCATAAAATGAGCAAATTCTCCTTCTGCAGGGAAATGGATACCTGTCCTATTTCTTGCCCCACCTCTGCATTCTGCTTCTTCAGAAGCGTGCAGGGGGGGATTTTTCTCATGCAATATTTGAAACCTACTCTTGCATTAACTCATTTCACATGGCAGTTCTGATCGTTCTGATGCATTTATGATCAACATGAAAAAACATTATTGAGGTCTACAAAAATGCAAACGAGATATGCAATTGAGTCCATCCTATTACTGATATGAGTGATCAGCCTCAGTGTTGCTATGTACTGCACAACATGAACTTTTTCTTTTGTTCTGTTTTTTTCCAAGTGAGATCCAGGAACCAGCTTACCACCTCTTAAATGTCATTGTTCCTAGACTAATCATATACACAGATGAGTAGAGATAAACATGTGGAATCCTAAACACAATGCAGTTTGAAGAGAAAAAAAAACAGCCCCAGTAATTCTTATCCCAGTACAGCACAGGTTGGTGTGTTGGAGCAGACTTCAGTACTGGCAGATGATAAATGAAATACATTGATTCCTGTATGACACAGCTCCTCTCTGTGTTTTAGCAATGGCCCATTGAATCTTGCTGGAACTGTTGTGATAAAGTTAGTGAAGCCTTTGACAAGATTCCAGTAGCAGGACTTATATATGCAAAATTCAGTCGATTATATTGTGAATATTATCAGCCTAATTGGAAAATATTTTCCTATCTGCATAGGTTAGACCATATGGTAATAGCACCAGTATCTAAAAACCAGACTATAGGTATCTCTAGCGTAAATAGACTGCTTGTTAATGCATATAGTTATTATTCTTTCATCAGTTAAATGTGTAGCTGATTAACACTTTTTCTTAATACAAAAGCAGATAAATATATTGCATTTCTAAAGAGTTAACCATAAAAGCATTTTACTTAACTTACCAGTTGTTGAAGCTGGAAGGAGTCTTGCCCTAAACACTACCTGCTCTCATGTTTGTAATATCTGTTTCTGTCTCCCACTGTCTCCCTCCCCCCTGTGCAGAGATTGCAGTAAACTTAGAAAACTAGCAGGGACAATGTTTCAAATGACTTAAGAAGGAGAACAGGAACAATCATTTCGTTCTGGGTTTTTTTTTTTTTTTTTCAGATGAGTACAGTACCTTCAGAAAGAAGGAAGGAAGGGAGGGGAGAGGAAGTCAACAACCCTTTGCTTTCCTGCAAAAAATAAGGAAACAGCAGATAGCAATCTCATTTTCTCTCAAACAAAATGTTTGGAAAAATAAATATATCCAATCCAAAAGGAATTCCTCAAGTATTATATCTGCATTATTGGCTTCATAAAACCTTCTTTACAGCTTGTTATGTGCAAGTACATGAAATGAATTTCCAAAGTGGTAGGTAGGAATAAGACACCCGTATCTTATGCAGAACAATTAGCCGTAAGCTTGCATAGATAATGAAGGCTTGTCCTCTAGAGAAAGACTAATCATAGATGTATACACAGATCTTGTTTCCATGGTGATATAGGTAAAAAAAATGCCTAAAACCCCTGTTTACAGTGATCACAAGAAAATAGCACATTGGCTATTTATAGAACACTGTGGGGGAAAAAGAAGGGTGATGAAAGGGGTCAGAAAAATGGCAAAGATCGTATCTTGATACTGGTGGTACAGTAATGAGCAATTGATCTCAAAGAATGTCATTACAGAAGGCATACTGATTCATCCAAACAGAACCAATGTACTATGTTTTAGAACAGATTTTATACTTAATTTCTTTCTTTCTTTCTTTCTTGCTTTCCCCATTAAACATATTTTGACAATCAGATACTGGCCAGCTGGCTGGAGTTATACTTGGGATAAGTTTAGCCCATTGTGCTCCACTGAGGTTTTGTTTGCTTGTATCTTTCCCCCTAACTTTATCTATCATCTGAAGGTCACTTGCAGTGATTAGATGCTCCTTTTTTTTTTCCCATTAATTTTTTTCATTCTAACATACTTGCCAGTAAACACCTTCACACTGGCATGAAGCTATGTGTTTAGTTTGTCTGCTATTGCAGCAGTGAATATGGAGCTGCTTCTCAACAAGCAATTCAGGTTGATTTCTGTGAAAGAGTTTTTAAAAAAAGCCTTTTCAAAAGGCCTTCTCCTACATACTCTGCACCCAGATTTTGCTCTGCAAGCAATTATCTAGATCAATGCTGCTGTAATAATTTAGATTACTACTGTAAATCCAGTTTTAATGGAAGGATGAGTTGTTATGTTATCTCATAGAGATTACTGTTTCATTCATTGTACAATAACAAGAATTGATAGGCTTTAAACCAACATAGGAAGTAGTTCTTCAGCACCTGTGTTCCTTCACGTGATTCCTGGTTCTACTGCCTGAAGATATGTAGCCATTATTTGGTTGGAGAGGCTTTCATCTTAATATTCAGAAAATTAAATCTTTTATAATGGACATCAGCATTTGACAGCAGTGCAGGTGTTATCAGTGATCTCTGGCCTTACAACACCACCAGAGTTTTCTGAAATGGGCAAAACCATAGCATAAGGGTGAATTTTAAAAGCAAAAGTATGCAATGTACTTAGATTATAAACTGCAAGTGAAGTCTTTTGGAAATGGAGGTCCTAATCAAAGGTATCTCCTCTGCATACTGAGCACAAGGAAAGTAAGGCCACAAGCCTTACGAAAGCACATGGAAGGCCACAAAAGTAATGTGTTGTCCTGCAGGGTCAGCCTAATAGCACAAAACCTGTAATTTTGTTTTGAAATTGTTTTTCATGATCTTGAAGATAGTAGCAGCTTCCAGGCCATTCCAGATAGTTTTATATTTTTTTATTTCCAGGTGAAACCCCGTACGCTGCCATTATGTAGCATCTTTATTTCTCTCCATCAGAAACCCTATGCAGAAGCATATTTGAAAACCTATCCTGATGAAGTTAGGATCATTACTAAGTAAATCTGTGAGTATATGTGATAGTCTGTGTAGTCCTCTGTGAAGGACTTGTCACAGCTATCCTATACTTCTTCTAAGAGCAGATTCCTTTTCTGTGAGGACTGCAAAGCTGAGGAGCTGCACAGATATCTACAAAGTACCTTCAACAGGTTATGAAGCTTTGCTATCCTGATTAAAGGGGACTGTGAGAGACCCCTACTTCAGCAAGGACAGCAGGAGATGGGAGGTCTTCTTTCACTTACTTCTACCTCATGTTCAATTGTCAGCAGCCCTTCCACCATTCAAGAGGTCATGACTTTGTTGCCCCAGCCAAATCCCAGCATGCAGCCACTGAAGTACTTGACCTGCTCTTACTTTTTCAAATTTCTCCCAACTGCTGCCAGAAAATCACAATCCATGAGGAAAATGCACTAAAACCGTGATTTTCATGCCGGAAAAATACCTTGCAAGGTTATATCTTTTGCAATGCATGTCTTTTGTATGTCAGGTCAATGTGCAATTACTGACTGTAGAGAAAAGAAAAAAAGCATTACAAAATCATTAGTATCTACAGTCATGCAAATCAAGTAGCAAAGCATGACACTATGATATATACCCAGGTTTTAAGGGACAAGTTGGTGTGCTTTTCAGAACATTTCTGTTCTGAAAATTGCCTGGAAATTGCCTAGTTTATTGTTATTTTTACTTTAACCTTTTCTCACTCTGCTGTTATCAAAATGAAGGCACTGACACAAATTCAGAGAGATAAAGTGTCAGCGTCAATGCAGTTAGATGAACACTATTGAGTGTAAATACTTCCTGGGTCCAGCACATAATGTCCGTAAGGAGTGGTGACAAAAAAAAGCCAGTATTGTGTTCATAGTCAAGGTAAGTCCTGAAGACCAAGAAGATTCCTCTAGTACCAGTTTGTATGATTAGACTAGACCTTTAATTTGATTAGCATATATGGAGTTAATTACTTATTAGCTTTTCTTATTTATTTCCTTATTTATTTTTTTCTCTTTTGCTTCATTAAGGAATAAATAGTGTTTCACAGTCTCTTTCCATTGACAGCAGGGATACTTTCCTATATGTTCAAAATAAGAATGGAATAAACAAGCTCAGCCTCTATCCAGCACAATAGGAGAGAAAAAAGAGGTAACTGCACCAATAAAAATATCCCACTTCATCCTGAGAAAATGAAAACAAAGGCAAAGCCTAGACAAATTTAGTGGTTTTCTTCATTGCTTTAGGACAATAATCATATATATCTGAACTGCCTGTGAAAAAAAAAAAGATTAATATCTTCTTTCTGGTCTACAACATACCTGTGGCATTTTAGCTCAGTAAATACAATACAGTTCTCATTCAGAGAAAAAAAGTACTGAAGGACATCAAATTGTTTTGCATAACCCCTCTCTTCTGTGCTTTCCTGGTCTCTTTTCTGCATTGCATGTTAAAGAGATTGTTCAGGAACAGTCTGGCAGAAGGCTAATGGAACCAGAGACAAGTACAGGCTGTCTCTGTCTCATCTAAAGAACTCCTGTGCTGCAGCATGTGGAGGACTTAACTCTAGTTACCAATATTAGATAATGTTTTGCAAATTATTGTATTGTGACACAATAAACCGGCATACACTTGTATGAATTTAATTTAGTTTCTCAGCTTATAATATATTAGAATTTAAGGAGATATTCCAAAGGTTTTATGCTACTGCTTATTTTTCATTATTATAGTATGACCAGAGTGTTCGCATGAGTATGTGTTTGCAGAGTCTAACTTATTACTGTTTTATCAATGTATTATTTACTTTTGAGACAGGTAACACCCAATTGCCACTTTAAAGAACAATTAACATTTGCACATTATAACCTGTGGACCAACTACTTACATGTCAATTGTTTTGGGGAGAGAAATGTGGAAATTTGTATCAAAGAGAGTCTTCCGGGCAATAAACACCTTACTGTAATTTAAGGTGGCCTTTACAACTTATCCTGGGCCAAGATAATTTCTGGTAAATGACATTGGCTGCAGTCTTTTAAAAGCATGCTTTTCCTGTACCCTGTATGCAACCATCACAACTACCTTTACTAAAACAATATGATTAAAAGCTATTTTAGAATTTGATGGTCTGATTAAGAGGATGTGTTTTCATCTTTTAGCACGCATGAAGTTATGAGAGCAGGATTGTGAGTCTTATTCTTTTAGTGCACAAGCATTTGGCTTTGGGCAGTTTGTTTGAATTTGGTGTCACACTGAAGATCTGTAACATGGGGAAATTGACAAAGTATCCACCAAGTTTTTTGGTGGTTTCTCAAAATGGCCATTTGACAGCAGTTTTACCTCTACATAGATATCCAGTATCTGTTCTGGTCTTTCTTCGTTATCTTGCTCAATTAAGTATGCAATGGGACTCTGATGTCCAATTACTGTACTGTAGTACAGAAATGACTTAATATGTTTACAGGTGAAGGCTGGGCATCTAATGTTGTAAAATGTGTGACTCTTCACTAAATATGAAGAGAAGGCATGTTTGCATATCCTTCCCTGTATAATGACGTTTCTTACCTTGTTAGGTCTTATAACAACTTCTTCTGGGATCTTGATATTCTATCTCAAGATTAATTTGAACAAAGTACAAATTTATCTGTTGGGTTTTTTCAATCAGTCTCCAGCTGTTGTAATCTATTTGTCCTTTCGTTTCTGACACATCTTCCAAAGTATTCAGTGGCTGTGCTACAGCTGAAGTTCTGTGGGCACTTTAAAAAGGCCCTTTCTGAGAGCAAAATGAAGAAGTACTACCTAGTGATGCACCTCTAGTTTATGGCTTCTGGATTGTAGAGACAAAAAAACATAAGGGAGGGAAGGGAGAAAGGAAGGGAAGGAAGGGAAGGAAGATTTAAGTAGTAAATTAAATATATAAATATATATAGATAGATAGATAGATAGATAGATAGATAGATAGATAGATAGATAGATAGATAGATGCACAGTTAATTAGTACCATAAAATCAAGCAGGATTTGTTCAACAATATGCAGTTTACATACTTTGGAAGCATTATATATGAAGATAAAGTAAGATGATAATCTTGGCCAAGACCTTGTCACTAATTGTGAGAAATACATGATTAGCTAGCATAGCTAGTCAGACAAAAATAACACAAATTACTTAATTGATTTCATAGGTGTGATTAATTATTTTCATAGACATTATCTTTCCCTTCCCTTCCCTTCCCTTCCCTTCCCTTCCCTTCCCTTCCCTTCCCTTCCCTTCCCTTCCCTTCCCTTCCCTTCCCTTCCCTTCCCTTCCCTTCCCTTCCCTTCCCTTCCCTTCCCTTCCCTTCCCTTCCCTTCCCTTCCCTTCCCTTCCCTTCCTTTCCCTTCCCTATTCTGCCCTGTCTGCTTTAAGTGTGGATTTCCTTTTTACCGTTCTTGCCAACAGCTGTCACTGAACCAGATACACGGAGAGATAATCACACAAAGACCATCTGTGTGTTATCAATAGCAATTATTCCTTCTATAACCCACTAAGCAAACAGTCTTCAGTCTCTGGTGCATCTCATTTTCACATCAACACAATGTCACTGAAGGATAAGATTTGAAGCACTTGGCAATTGCAAGACAGATGACAACCTATTCAAGAATAAAGTGGGAGACAAACACTTCATAAAAGTATCACCCATTCTTGGAAAAGACAAGAAATGTCCATTTTTTAGGCTTTTTCTTGCATCTTGTATAGCTTTGATATAACAATCTCAGCCTCATCAGTCCCTTTGACATTTCCTTGGAAGTCAGAAGAAGCTCAGGCATGGCTGTTTATGTTAAAGGGGTCTCTTCAGATGAGTACCACAAAGAACAGCCAGGTGCAAGCACACAGCAGTGCTTACAAACAGGGATACCTCCTCATGCCCCCGTCATACCCCACCACAGGGGTTGGTCCATGCCTGGTGCTGGGGGATTTTTCTTCCTGCACCAGCTAGCAGACCCTGCTGCTGGAGTTCAAGAGAGTGGAGCTTCTGCAAAGGTATGGTCTCAATATTTTGGATCACTTTGGACTTTTAACTGCAGGAGGCAATGCAGAAGAGCCTGGGGAGAGCCTGAATGTCTGAGCTCCCACAGAATTAATGGAGAAAGAGACAGGACTGCTCAGAAGACTACTCAGAGCACATACATTAGTTATCTAAAATTAGACAGAGCGAACACATCTCTAGGGATCTTATGTTGCCTTAGATAAGCTTTAATTGTCTTATGAAGCATCCTAGGAGTTGATCACAGCTTGAAGGAGAAATTGAATCCACAAGAACCCTCATTTTTTCATGGCTGTCTCACTTCCCTCTCCACCTACCTCCAAAATGTTTCTTTGCCCTGGGACCCATTGGAATATGAGGAAGAGCACGAGAGAACCTGCTGTATGTCTGTGTCTAGCAGGCTCCCCAGTGCTAGCAGGCATTCTTCCACCTAGGTCAGGAATGAGCTACTGGTGACAGAGGAAATTAAAATTTAGGACAGACCTGCATGCTTTGGGTAGGAAGTGCTGAGGTGCAGAGACTGTGTGCTTAGAAGTCACGCCTGGAACAATGATTAATCCATCCCAAACTAAAGGAATAGTCTCTGTTTGCCAGGTCACTTAGAAACTGCAGCATTGCCACACAGGATGCATGTAGGGTGGGGAAATCAGGGCTGCAACATCTTGAGAAGGTTCTGCCACCAAAATGTCATGTCATGAAGCAACAGATGCATGAATCAACCACCTTCTGAAAGGTGCATAAGAAAGAAAGGGGGGGGGTGATGTTTTAGCCATTTATTCTGAGGTCAGCTGCAGAGTTCTTAGATCAACATCTCCGCATCTGCAGCAAAGAGAGCTCCTGGGACAGCCACCTTCTCTTTCTTTTAGGCAAGGCTAGTCAAGTGGTCTTTAGTTCTCCCTTTCTTGAACTGTCTTGCTGATTTGCTGCTATGTGTTTTGGGATAGCCCATAGAAATAAACTTCCTACTTTTATATCCTTTTTTGCTACAGCAGAACAATAATATTTGGTCTTGATTTACCTGTGGGGTATTCCCCAAAGAATCAGTAGATTTTATTTATGTGTTTTGGATAAAACCCTAGTAGACTGCACTGTATAGACCTAGTTCTTACAGTATCAAAATTTTACTTTCAGTGTGCAAGTAATTCTCCCACTACAATTTACTGAGGGAAGGTTTTCTCAGCTTTACAGCAAAACACAGTACTGTAGTTCCTCAAACACAACCCAGTTCTTGCAAGGTGCTGAATTCACCAATCCTCATTAAAAAGAAGAAGTGAGGATGTTCAGCCCTGTGCTTTGTAGGGGCCTCTTCTATTCCCAACCAGGGAAACTGTGATTTGAAGAGTCAAATAGAAAAGATAGTATTCCAAAGGTGAGTCACTCTCTTCATTTTCGCCGCAAATGTCTGTGCTTCAGTGGTTTACATAATCTGTTCCCTAGCTAAATCTTCTCCCCAGCTTTTAAAAGGTGTCCAGCTTGTAATTTGAAATTCTGAGTTAATATTTAAGTGCACAGTGATTTCATTTCTGTGATTTCCAGTTGGAATTCAAAAACATATCAAGCAGAGGGGAGTCTAAGAGTCTAAGATAAGAATCCTGTGCTAATCCTTTCAGTCTCTGACCTGCCTTTGATGAGTTGCCCCATCTGCCTTACTTTAGTACATCAGGTGTTTATTTTGGCCCAAAGTGACACATTTGATAAAAATATTGCCTTATTGCTATTGGATGGAAACTCTGTAGTTTAATGTTTATCCTCCTCTTATAGTTTTTAATCTCATAATAGGAATGGATCATGTTAAAATAAACATAAATGCTCAATAAAATTATAATGTTCTATGTCGTTTAGGATGGAGATCCTACTGTTAAAAGTTTTGAGGTCGATATGTAGCAAAACAGAGCTTTCAACAGTCTGTAAAACTTCCCCTTTTTTAAGATGACATTTTCTAGAATTAATAGGACACTCCATGGGATTTGAAATGGGTCACAATGAGAGTCTGCAACAAATTGTTTAAAACCTAGCAGAATGAAAATACTACCAGTTAAGCTTTGTGAAAACTCAAAAGAGGACTCTTTCAGCTACCAGCCTCAGCCTTACATACTTACCTTGTCACATCACACCCAAGGAAAAAAATTGTGTCAATAAATAATTATGCTACTACTACACCTGGTTTGCACACAAAGTGTCTGTAGGCCTCAAAGGAAACAGATTTTAAAAAAAAATCCACTGCCTGATTGGCTTTAGTCCTGACAAGGCCCTTTCCAATTGGCAGAGCAGAGAGCAGGCTTTCCATGTGAAATGCACAGAAGTGCCCATCCCTAGTGGCCGTGATCCAGACATGTGCTCTCCTCATCCACTCTGAAATCAGGGTCAGCATCATGCTACTGACTATCCCCAGATAAAATCTGCCCTGTCAAGATGGATTGGGAGGGGGGTATGAGTCTTTGGCATGACTTAGGGTTGGAAACAAATCCACAAATCCAGCCATACATGATGTAGGAAAAAAAAATGTTTCAGCAATTAGCTGTGTGGAGCTTCTTTGTCCCAGGCAGCAAAAAAAGAATAAAAATAACATAATTTTTTGATATTCCAGTTAATAGACCTAAGACTCAATAGCTGGTGTTTGGTGTGCTTTTTAAAATCAAAAATTTTTTTAAGACTAAGTTCTCCCCAGAGATCTTAAAGAAAACAACTCTATTTAAAATGTTTGTTATTTCATTTGAGTCAGAGCATTTTTTAAAGATTCTTTTTACCTCTGTAGGATTTTGACTGCTGTTAGTTTACTCCTTTTGAGTCTCAGTTAATACTATTCTGGCTCTTCTGGCAATTGAATCTGAGATAAACACAATATATGGAATAACATGTGTTTCTGAAGAAAAAACTTTGTGAACACCTACATATTTTAACAAAAAGTGTCTATACTGCTGAATTTCTATATGAATAGAACCTTTTGATTTCCTGCAGGATATTTAGAGGTTGAAATGTCTCACCCATTATTCCACTCAGTGTTGAGGCTCAGTGTCTGTGATAGGTGTAACTAAACCAACCAGTGTGTACTAGAAAAGCACAGCAGTCATTTTTGAGAAGGGGTATTAAAAACCAGCCCTTTCAATTTGAAACTATAGGAAAATTAAAATTTAACACCAGGGAGGTAGATCTGAATTTAACTAGACAACATGGAATAATCTCTTACTGTGCAAAGTGCTGATTACTTTTAATCAAAGCTCTGAATCCAGAATTTTTTTACCCCCTTTCTTGAGTGCAAATCCTTGCTTCAATGAATAATCTGTTACTACTAGGTTAACATTAATAAGGCTTCGGAATAACTTGTTAAAAAGAAACTTGTACTAGTCAGGGATTTTCACAAGAAGCTCCACAAAGCAGTGGGGATATTTAAGTGTGACAACACATTTTCAAAGACAGATTGAAAGACATGTTTATGACACAATATATTTTGTAGGAAAGAGCAGTAAAGGCTTTTAAAAAACCATAGACCTTCTATTCGTCTTGAACTGCTCATTTATTTTCAGTTCTGTTTCTCATTTTCTACAGCATCTGAGTTCAAACTAACTGCACATATTAACACACTCTTCAGACTTGAAAGAATATATTTCAGAGACTTTCTTGGTGCTAGCTTTGCATTTATCTTACAGGTAAGGGGAAATTCAGGTTCTCTGTTTCTTCTTCAGCTTGCATGCAAATGAAAGATCAGCCATAGTCTGGCTCTAGTTGTGGAAGGAATTTTTTTACATGGGTGTTTCATTAAGAATAGTGAGATGAAATTAAGAGAATGAAATTCTTATCATTATGGTCTGATATCATTATCATATATACTAAATCATTAGGATGGATGTCAGGAATACCTCTGTGACAGCAAGACATTTCAAATTGTGAAATAGTCTTCAAAAGGAAAAGCTGGAAACTCCAGTACTTAGGACTTTTAGGGTGACTGGACAACTATGTAGCGGAAATTTTAATACACGGGAAACAAGCAAGCCATGAGGCCAGAAAGGTGTTATGGCTGAGATGACACTTGTATTCTACATCTGCATTTCAGTGAATGGAACTGCAGCAGCACAATGCTGCAAGCTGAGGTCTACCCAGCATTATCACAACCCTTAACAGCATGAGCACACATGCATTCTGCTGCCTTTGGGGAACCATGGCACAGCTGGGGACAGTTGGAATGCAAAGACACACACCAGCCCACTTCTTGCCTTTCTTGCCTGATGTACAGAAACACAGCTCTGTCTCAACACTGGTAGAGCTTCACTTCCATAAATGCATGTATCTCCTTGCCGTCTCTTCCCACTACTGTAAGAATGGTGGAAAATTAATATCAAGATACTGTGCTTGGAGACAGTTCTCTGGTAGTGAAAGTTAACTACAGGAAATGTGTAAGTATACAAAAGCTTAGTAAACCTGATGAAAACACTGGTGCTGCTGCCTCTGATTCTAACTCCTAAATTAATTTTGCAGCTTTCCCCAGGGTACTTTATCTCAACAACCAAAATTTTGTGCCCCTCTCTTCCTGAGCTAGAGCTACTGTGGTTCTGAAAATACAAAAGGACAAAACCAAAATCCCTGCATAGGGCAGTCTCTATTAAGGAGAAAGATAGAGCTTTCTATCTGTGAGCATGTTGTAAACCTTCCTCCTGTCAAAAACACAGAAATTCAGGAGTCAACCTAGCACTTCACAGCAAACCAGCTGCTGCACTATATACTACGAAAATCACTGCTCTTCCTCTGGGCATTGTTTAAAATTCATGGGTCATTGATGAGTGAGTGGTTGTTTTTCTCCTGGATGTGCTCTGCAGTATGTCAGTGGTTATCTAAATATGACCCCTAGTGTTCAACTTGCATGACAATAATTTAATCCTTACAGAATTCCATTAAGAAGAGGGTCATCTTTTCTGGTTATCCCAGTATCTTACCTGGAAAAAAAAAATTACTAAGTTATTCCTGATCATAAAGTAAAATTTGTTGAAGATATTTATTTCAAAGCACAAAATACTGGAAAATCACTTAAGGATTTTAGAAACAGTTGTTACAGGCTGGGAATAATCTACATTGAAAAATCATATTCCCATCTGCAAGGAAAAATATTGTTAATGGTAGAGCATCAGGGGAAGCAGTGTTACACTTCTATGCATTGCATTTAAGGACAGTGATGAAGACTCTATAGTACAATGGCTGGTTCAAGATGGCTGCTGAGAAAAGACTTCTTTATTTTTTGTTTCATTCTTGGTGCTGCCACTGATTTTCCTGTATGTTTTTCATTTGGTCATTTAACCTCTGTGTCCTTGGGTTTTCATCTTGGCAAAATGCACAGACACATTTTCTTGTATGAGGTTTGTGAGGTTTAATAATTGTCTGTAAAGTTGCATGAAATTTAGATATAAAGCAAAATAAAATTGACTTGTGACCTGGTGTTTTTTTAATTATAGGAGAAGGCTGAGAGAAACTCTATATATATTCTATTTACTTTAAACAATCCAAGACACAGCATGGGACTATAGGCTGCAGAAGAGTGCAAGGCCATCGATAAAACTGTGAGTTGCATGATGTTAAGGGAGAAAGGAGAAAGGTGCAGTGCTTCAATGTCCAGGCTGCAGATGTCTAACACCTGCTCTGCTATGAACAAGGATTAATGCAGTTAAACTTCTGCTTTAGCAATGTTTCTTTCTTCCTGCTCTGGTACTTGTGATATTGCCGCATGCCTTTAGAAGGACAAACAGCAAAAATATGCTCAAGACAGAGGTCACTGAAAGCTTTGAGAATCAGCAATGACAACCTGCTTTGCAATGCAGTCAGTCCTTTGCTCATTGTTTTACAGTATGAGAGTCTGTGGATGCAAACAAACAGTTTCTCAGATCATGATAGAGAGGAATATGTATGACATGTATTGTGAAAACATGTAATAGAGCCTCCTGCTTCCTGACTGTGTTTGTTAGCTCTGTGCACACAACCGTCTTGCAAACTCTACTACTTTGCATCTTGTTCAAATATGGAGTAGCTCCAGCAGGCTCATTTCCCATCTCATCCAAGTGCCTTAAGCAGTAATGCATGTCTTGGATGTGCTTTCAAAGCCCTCTGCTTTATTTACTTGAGTGCTGTCATCACCAGAAAAATCCATGTCACTTCAGTTCAGGCCTACAGATCCTTTTACAGTATTGCTGATCCTTACAGTCTTGTAAGAAGCAGCACACTTTGTTGTTATGTAAATGTTTTTTTGTGCCTGATTAAATTTGATCTCCCTCACAGAAAAACATGCATCTCCTGGGGACAGAAATCATATATTATTTTTAATTTCAGTGCCATACTCCTCTTAAGGCTTTTGAGCTTAAAAATGGAGTGCTACCATTTCCCAGTGCTCTCATCTTATTTTCCTATGTCAGTGAGACAGGAAACGTGTCCAAAGTGTTGCTTTGAAAAGTTAGTGGTGGATGTTGTAAAGACTTTCTTCTTTACAGCTTTTTCCTTGATCCCTTTTGCAGCAAATGGGGAGGAACCACAGGGGCACACACATATCTTGCACATAGATGTGAAGCAGTTTGTGCTTGCAGCCAGGGTGAGCATTGTGTTCAAGGCTGGAGTTTATTTTTCCACTTAATGTAAACAGTGTCCTTTCTGTCTGAGGATAAAACTCAGTCTGGGTGCATAGTGTGAGAATCTTTTGCTTCCTTACAGCATTCAGCTCAAGTGTCACATCCCTCAGATAGCCTGTGGCTTCAGTCAGAACAGGGAATTTTCACCAAGGACATAATTTATGACTTCCCTGCAAGGAAACGTTTTGCTGCAGGACCAGAACCAAAGGGTCAGCATGGAAGATAACCAGCCCACCCTGATGATCTCTCCTGCCCTGACCCGACACGGTTCTGGTACAGATAGTCCTTGTACCCCAGTGTGAATGCAAGTGTGAAAGTGAAAATCAAGAAGAGCCAAGATACGACATTAGGACAAGGCGCAGAGCTACTAACAATGGTGGGGCATTGCCATCAATAGGACACCCAGGGTTCACTGTGATAGGTGACATTAAGTGAAGGAACATCATCTGCACAAGGTGCCAGCTCCAAGGCCAACTCTTATGGAGGCATGGGATTATGCTCCCATAGGCTGGGACCTATGGTTCAGATAAGAACTTTTAGGGAAATGCAGTCTACTGCAGAAACACAAAATTGTTTGGTCAAGCACAGGTTCTGACATTTTGCCATTGAAGGAAAACTGTTGGCTTCAAAGGGAGCAGTAAAAGGTCTCTCTCCTGTCTTTCTCTTGCTTTCACCATGGATGATGAAAAACACTCAAAGCAGCAGCAAAATTAATACATTAGGATGCTATCAGCAGAATCTGCAGTTCTGTGCTCTGTCTCCCAGGCAGAGCAGCCGGAAGCCAGCAAGGGTTTTCTGCATGCCAAGCATTCCCAAACATTCTGGAAAAATTTTCCCATCCTTTTTTTCCCAAAGCTGCCTGTTTTCCAAACAGTGATTGAGTGCTGGCAGCATGTTTCTGAGTGTTTGGAAGTGAACAGACCTATTTATGCTGATGAACTGCAAGGTGAAACCTATTTTTTGTTTTCAAAGGATAAAAAAGGCAGAGTTTCAGTTCTCACCTTCTCCAGAACTTCTATTGCTGACAAGTGTTAAACAGACTGTGAATGTACCTATAACTCTGGCAATTATTGCTGGGTCTTTCCAGAAGTTCCTAGACTAGCTTCCCCCACACACACCCACAGAATTACTGAGTTTTTAAAATCTTTTTCAGTTTGCTATAAAGTGTAGCATTTAGGAAAGTTTTGAACACGTTTGTGCTACTCCCTTATTTGCCTGTGCCCTTACCCACGTGCTGAGTTGCTGTGAAGTTCTTGCCTCACCTAGTCACGGGCAGTTCAGCCAGAGCATTCACATTATGCTTACCCTTGTCAGTGCCTGATGATGACTGATTGTGACTCCACATGATTTCAAGGCAGAGTGGAAAACTTTATAGCAGAGTCAGGTAATATAACATCCCTTGCTAGCACTGCAAAGCCATGTTCTCTCATGTCCAGTCATGTGACTGGAAGCGCCTCTAACATTTACCAAAATTTTGTTTCTCTCGTCAGATGTCTGACGAAAAACTGGCCACATTATATCTCCATGGTAGGAGGGGTTGCGAGGTCTGTGCTGCTGTCCACCGCAATCTCCCTGCCTGTCCCTGGGAATCCTTAGCACACTGAAAAATGAAAAGACTCAGTTCATGCATTAAATTTTCAGGGCTGAAGATAAAATTTCTGCTATAGACCGAATGGTTTAATGTTTAGAGGCAGACAAAACACAAAAAATACAGCAGAGAAAAAATATTTAAGGTACATGTGATCTTTAAAAAAAAGCTTAGTTGGATTTGTTTGTTTGCTTGTTTTCCTGCTGTAGTGCTTTCACACTCCCAGTAATTTTAATGCAACTTCTGAAATCTGCATTTTGGCCCTGCAATTAGAAGCAGAAAAGGATAATTTGAGTGGATGCAATATTTATTTTAAGTTTGACTGAAAGTCTCTGCTCATATAATCTAAGCTGTGCTGATTTACACCAGAATATTTGGCCAAACAACTCAGTATAGCATCACAGATGGCATATTATCTGTGATCTGACAGTCATTTGCTATTCCATTATAGAGCAAACCACAGTTTGTTAAAAAAGACATAATAACTACATTTCTCTAAAACTCTAGAAAAATGAACAGATGAATTCTGAAAATAATGAACTACAAAGATGAAGTGGTTATGTTCAGAATTACTAATAATTAAAAAAGAATTTGCATCCTAAGCAGAGTTCCTGTATGTCTTTTTGCTAGAGATTGATGGCACAGATAAAACCTAATGTCACAGAGAACAGGATTTCCTTGAGCAATACAAATGAGAAAGGCATGTTACTAGAGCAGCATAGCATTCAGTCAGCAGGTCAAGTTCAGTGTAATGTTTTCCATTAAACAAGATCAGAAGTTATATAATCCTGAGCCAGTACATTTCACATACAATGCAGGACTTCATTGGCATGCATTACCTATGCCTGTATATAGTGTATGTAGCTTGGAAACAGGGCAAATGCAGATCTTAGGAATCTGAGTGCTCTATGGTAAAACTTCTGATATAGTATCAAACCTGGCTCTGAGCTCAGCAGGTACCAGGGTATAAAAGTGATGGAGATGTAACTACATGGAGAGACTCTGGAAAAAGAGGGAAATGAGCTCAGGCACTCCAAGGCAGGCACCAGATTGGATTGGTTTCCAACCAGGTGACAACAGCAGTGGTAGAAGTAAAAACCTCTGAGGAATCAGAGGCTCCTGCTGTCCCTGTCCCAGGTCCCAGCAGTGGTCCTGCTAAACATAATTGTTTTCAGGCAGGCCACCATATAGTTCCTCTTTCTCACCTGGATGTTACAGAACACTTTGGTCAAAGAATCTCTGCACAAAATTACAAAAACAAATTAAGCTGTGTGTAGAGGAGAATGAATGCTTTCCCTCTCAGATGAAAATATCAGTGATCAAAAGGACAAAAAAAAAAAGTTATTTTGGTGAGAGCATCTCAGATCACACATCCTTCTCTTTACTGAAGCATGTTTAGCCTAAGTCCATGTAAGTCAGCACTTCTCCTGGATTTACTGGTTTGTAACCAAAAGTGGGGAAATTTTCCATGTTTCTTTTGCTTCTGTGTTTTTACCTTCTTTTCTTTATGACTCTGCTCTTTTCTTCAGTTTTTTTCTTGACCTTACTTGAATCCTTTGAGCCTCTTCAGGCCCATACTAAGACACCGTTAAAAGCCCAGGCACAAAACCTGAGATCTCACTCCCAGTGTGACAGAATGAAGCACCTTCATCTTTCAGATCAGGTCTCCTATAATCATAAAATATGACAGGGCTGAAAACATCCATCAAAAAACCTAAGTGTGAATGTTACAAAATTAGCCACATGAGGAAATATGTACCCATACCTGGGTGTGCACATGTACATTTTAGACAAACAGAGAATTGCCAGATTTGAAGTTGATCATTTTATTGTTGATTATTGAACCTGTTTCATTACTTCTTATTGCTCTGAGAAAAGCACTCTAGCTCAAGCTCAGGTCATACAGGTAAATAATTGAATGTCAATGGAATCTTTCAAAACTAAAAATACATTGTCATTTTGTTATTTCATTATCACTTTTTCTTCTTTTCATTTTTTTTTTTTTTATAAGAATGTTAGGAAATATCTAAAGGAAACATTTTTTTTTTTTAACTTGATTAACAAAATTACCATGATCTTAGCTTTGAAGCTAAGAGGAAGGACTGTATTGATTGCAATATGTGCTGCACCGGGTTAAGTCTGAAAGTCAATCCTTTAGCAGTCAATGTTTAAAATTCAATTCTTTTGCTTTAGGTAAACCTGAGGGGTTTTTTAAAAATTATTTTTCATTAATCTTGAAGGAAGTGTAGAGCTGGGGGCACCTCCAAGGAGCATGGGGGATGGGTGAATATGTAGCTTCCCATCCAACCCTTCCCTTACAGACACCAACCTCTTACTATTACTTGAAATTTGCTTTAGATATATCTTTAGAACAGCAGGGAACAAAACCACAGGGGAAATCTTGCAACATTCTCTGACAATAGGTGCATCTGGTTTTCTCTGATTGCCTGGGAAAGGTATCTAGAAAGACTTTCAGAAGGCAGTCTCTTCAAACTCTCACACTCTTAAAAGTTCTCTGATTCATGATTCATTATTTTCTTTCTGTAGCTTTCAGTTGTGGTTGGTTGGTTGGTCGGTTGGTTGGTGATTTTTGGTTTGATTTTACTCATGCAAAGCACTCCAAGTGACCAAGTGCTTAGTGCTTAGAAGAAAAGCAAAAGCCCAAGTGTCTGGGTTGTGTGTCCCAGTCAGGCACTGATTCAACTTGGGTGATTCCTGTCATTCCTCATGCTTCATTTTCTTCCTTTTACCACAAAATTACTTACTTCCAGACTGTTGTCTTAATGCTCAATTTATTCATGACCATGAAGACCTTAAAATCATCAAATTAAGGGGATTTAGTAAATGCAACAGGTTGCTGATATTCTCCTTACTTATTATTCATCATAACTGAGAATGGAATAAAAGCCAAATGTTAGGAGTAAATTGTGTTGCTAAAAATAACCCAGAAATGGATTTCTAAACCTATAATTTCAAAATTACCTGTTTTCCTTTAATACAAAGAAAAGATTTGACCTGCAAAAATTAGGGCCTGACTCAGTCAACCCTCCTGCATGTAAGCAAATGCACTGTGACAGAGTAGCTAATTAGATGAGAAAGTTGCCAAGTAAGATCCTTAATATTTTCACCTGCCAGCACTGAGATTTGTATTTCATTACATTAATTTAAACATTCTGTTGTATATTATCTCTTTGAACCAATTGATGTTAATGAGATTTGAGATGTCACACTACAAAGCTACTACAGGAAATTAGCTTTGAGTCTAACAGAATGATTTGCACCTGAAAAGCAGTACACTATATCTTTAGTCAAAGTAGGTTCTTTGTATACAGTTATCTTAACTGATTTTCATGTATTTCACTGATTGCCAGCCTTTCTTGTTTTGCATGTTTGGTGAGGAGGTGCTGCTAAACTCCTGCATACTTGACATTAAATTATATCATGGAAATATTGAGAAAGGAAATGGTCCCATTTAGATTAAATAACATCACCACATTGAAAGTTATCTAAATTTGACAGAATTAGAACAATTTGACTAAAGCTATTATACTTTAGAAGATGAGTTGCAAGTAATTCTGAAGCTTAATGTATGTGTACTCAGGCTGACCTGATGCCTTTTAATCTATCAGTTTTGTTGTATCAGTTATGGAAAAAAGTAACAAGATTGATTGATTGATATGATGGGGACATGACCTTGAGTTCAGTGGAATAGATGAATAGACTTTGACTGTGTTTTTAGCAGGGACTTTGCACTGAGATGGCATTTGGAATCTGACACCTTAGACTCTGCCCCTGATAACACTGTAAAAGAGCTTGCCATGTTTTTTGAAAAAGTCTTGGAGAAAAGTGGCCCAGAAACAGTCATCTTGTGAGGGCCTTTTCTAGAGTTGCCCAAAAGTATTTTCCATCTGTATTGTCTGTATTGTTAGCTTATGATGAATGTGGGGACTTTGAGTGTCTTCTTTGTTCTCCTTGTACCTAGGGAAAATTTGTATCCAACTGCAAGTCTACACTGCAACTTCTACAATTACATCTCCATTTTCATGCAGTGGTGGCTGAAGGAATGACCAGATAGTGAGATTGAGCTGTAGAGAGGGGTTCCCAAGTTCAGAAATCCATCCAGTGGCCCCTGGGCCTCATCACAACTCCAAAGCCCTTGGGCAACGAACAGGGACATGGCAGGGCAGTGAGGGCATGGCAGGACACTGAGGGCATGGGCAGGGCAGTGAAGGCATGGCAGGACACTGGAGGTATGGCAGGATACTGAGGGCATGGGCAGGGCAGTGAGGGCGTGGCAGGACACTGAGGGCATGGCAGGACACTGAGGGCATGGCAGGACACTGAGGGCATGGCAGGGCAGTGAGGGAATGGCAGCGCTGTGAGGGCATGGGCAGGGCCGTGAGGCCTCCCCTCTGACCATTTGAGAGTAGCCAGTCGAGACAGAAAACATTCCTGGTGAAGAAGAACAAAGAGATCCTTTCAACTCCAGCCTTTTTAGCATAAGCTATAAAGCTTCCTCAGATATGGTATTGATATGCCCCTTAGCTCAGTCCCATGTAGCTGTGAGGGTCACTGAACCTGCCATGTCAGAGGCCTCCAGACCCTGATGGCAGATGCAGCTCTCCAGCTCACTGGCTGCCAGGAGGGCCTGATGCCTCCCTGTGAAGCTGGGGCAGAAAGTCTGCTGTGGTTGAGGAATCGTGTCACCAGGTTAAGGAGCTACAGGAAGAAGTGAACAGGCTACACAGTATTCAAGTGAACCAGTTATTTTCAGAGACACTATATCCTTAAGACTCTCAGGAGTCTTGAACCTCCATTTTAGTGGAGAAGCAGGTAGACTCAGAACCCTGCAGGGGAATTAGTCAAAGGACTCTTAGCGAAGGGTCTGTTAAAGATGAAGCTGGAACCATGTCATGGCACATACCAGGAGGGAGGTTCCTCCTCCTTCCCAGGATTTGACAAAGAGGACTTGTACATTCCACAATAGGTATGAGGCTCTGGAACTAGAAGACAACTGATGGGGTGGGTGAAGGTCCATCTGGAATTGTGGAGCCTCCTAAAATAACACCAACTGTACCCCACATCATGATTTCATCTGTTAAGAGGAGAATAAAGGTAGTTTTAATAAGAGGCTCCCTTCTAAGGGGAACAGACCCTCACATGGAAGGAAGTCTGCCGTTTCCCAGGGGCTCAGATGAAGGACATCACTGGAGAACTCTCCAGTCTGGCAAGGCCCTCTGATTACTATCTGCTATTGACTGTTCAAACTGGAAGTGACAAAATTGCAAAGGTAAGTCTGAGGGGGAAAAAAGAGACTTCAGGGCTCTGGGATGATTGGTAGAGGGATCAGGAGCACAAGTAGTGATTTCCTCAATTTTTCCTGTAACAATAAATAGTATTGCTAGGACTAGGCAGATATGTGAAGTCAACACATTGCTCCAAGGTCAGGGGAAAAAGTTTGTGTTTGTAGATCATGGGATGATCTATTCAACACCTGGTCCCAGACAGCACACACCTATCTCAGATGGGAAAAATAGTTGTACCACAGGAGCTAGTGGGGCTTGTCGACAAAGCTTTAAATTCGGTTATAAAAGGGGAAGTGTCAAAACCAGTGATGAGCAATGGGATGGTGTGCCAAAACTTGAGAAAATGAGCACTAATGAAATGTCTTGGTATGCTTCACCAGGTATTGGCTACAGTGTACCACATTTGAAATGTTTCTACAGTAATGCACAGAGAATCAGGAACAAACAAGAGCTCAAAGCTCAAAGCTTTGACCCAGTCCCAGAGATTTGACATCACTGGCTTATGCCAGTATGAAATCTGGTGGAATGAGTCCTGTGACTGGAGTGCTCTGACGGATGGTCACAGTCTTTTCAGGAGGGGTAGGCAGGCAGGAGAGTAGAGTTCTCCTGCAAAGGGGTGAACTCCATACATTCTAACCCTTCTAAAATATACAGAAGGTGCTGATGATTTATTCTTTGAGGAACTAAGGGTTACTTCCAAGTCAACTGCCCTTGCCCTTAAGGGCAACTTCAACTCATCAAAAATTACTTGGCAGCATCACACATCTGGTATAGCCTGGGCCAGAAGGTTCCTAAAAATCCTGGATGACAGATCTATGGAACAGATCCTTAGAGAGCAGGCTTAGAAAGATGTCCTACTTGATCTACTGCTTGCCAAGAGAAAGAGTCTTCTTAGTGACGTAGAGATTGGTGGCTGTCTTTGCCACAGTGACCATAAAGGGATCAAGTTTAAAATCTCTGTTGGCAGAAGGAAAAGCACCAGCAAAACCTCAGCTCTGAGGTGAGGAGAGCAGACTTCAGACTGCTCAGGGAACAAGTGAGTAACATACCCTGGGGAAATGCTTCCACAGGTGCTGAGTCCTATCAGTGCTGGTCACTTTTTACACATTACCTCCTAAGGGCAAAGGAGCAGGCAGTTCCCAAATGTTAGAAGTTAAGCAGGCAAGGCAAGCTACCTTGGCTGAACAGGGATCTTTTCTTAGAAATACAGCAAAAATGGAAGACGTATGCCCAGTGGAAACAAGGTCGGGTGATGTGGGAGGAATACAAAAATGCTGCTCATCGCTGTGGGGAGAAAATTTTTGCAGACAAAGCTCAAGTGGAGTTGAAGCTGGCCACAATTTAGGGGGACAGTAAAAAGATTTTTTTAAAGTGTATTAATGACAATAGGCAGTGTAGAAATAAAAGCTTATTATGGGATGAGGGTAGTCACATCACGAACAGAGACAGGGACATAGCAGAGGTATTTATTCATTTTTTGCCTCTTCAACACAGAGGATGAATCAATGGTCTAAGTGCCATGAGCTGAAGGACCATGACTGCAAGAATGATCAATTCCTGTGCAGGATCTGCTGCTCCCCCTGGATCCCTATAAATCTATGAGGCATACTGGGATTCATCCAAGAACCCTCAAATAGCTGCTGATGTCATCATAAAACCTCTCTTAATGATTTTTAAGCAGTCTTCAGAATTCAGAGAAGTCCCAGCTGACTGGAAGCTGGCAAGCATTGTCCTAGTCTTCAAGAAGGGAAAAATGGAGGACCCTGGAAACTACAGTCCTGTTACAGTCTCACTTCAGTTCCTGGTCAAGTTATGGACAAGATTATTCTGGGATGTATTGAAAAATACCTGAAGGATAATAACTGTAAGAACAGAAAGTACTTTGGACCTGATTAGCACAAGAGATTTGATAATCAGGATGCCTTGGCAAGAACAAACTGAACTTTGAAAACTGCAAGAAGATTGAATCAAGCCTGGAGACAGGGAGAAAATTGAATCAAGTAGAAGAGATGTTGCAAAAATGTATAAAGTTTGTATGATGTTTAACCTAATCATTGTAATAAAAAATTCCTAGAATGGTATATAAGCTTATGTAGACCACAGTAAATTCGGATTCTGATCACCACTCAGTTGTCCCCATCTCTCTCCATTACCAATAGATAATGCACTCACTGACAGAACCAGCTCACGAGACAAAAGTCCTGCTTAGCAAACCTGATTTCCTTTCACAACAAGGTAACACACTTAATTGATTAAGGGAATCCAGGTGATTTCAGATACTGTCTGCCACATAATCCTTCTGGACAAAATGTCTGGCACACAGCTGGGTAAGCACATAGAGCAATGGGTGAGCAACTGGCTCATGGGTCAGCACAAGGGATTACAGTGAATGGGGTGAAACCAGACTGGGGACCAGTCACTAGTGGGGTTCCACAGGTCTCCATCTTAAGCTCTGTGTTCTTCAATGTCTTCATTAATGATTTAGATGCAGTACTGGAAGGAATACTAGGCAAGGTTGAAGACGATGCAAAAATAGGAGGAACTGTTGATGATGTCAAAAGCAGAAAGGTCCTACAGGAAAATTAAACAAATTGAAGGGCTGGACAATCATCAGCTGTATGAAGGTGAACAACATTCTGCACTGGGGGTGGGGCGACCCTGGAAGTGCAGACAGGCTGGGGAATGAGATGCTGGAAAGCAGTGCCACAGAGAGGGACCTGGGGGTCCTGGTTTGAGGCAAGCTGAACACAAGTCAGCAGTGCCCTGGCAGCCAGGAGGGCCACCCGTGTCCTGGGGACATCAGGCACAGCATCAGCCAGGCAAGGGAGGGGATTGTCCTGCTCTGCTTTGCTCTGCTCTACTCTGCTCTGGGGCAGCCTCACCTTGAGTGCTGGGGACAGCTCTGGGTGCCACAGTAAAAAAGAGGTACAAAGATATTGCAGTGTCCAAAGGAGGGCCACAAGGGGAACCCTTACAAGGAGAAGCTGGAGTCACTTGTTCTGCTTAGCCTGGAGGAGACTGAGGGGACACCTCATAGCAATCTACATCTTCATGAGGGGAAGAGGAGGAGCAGGCACTGATCTCTTCTCTGTAACAGGACCCAAGGGAATGGCCTGAAGCTGTCAGGGAAGGTTTAGGTTGGATATTAGAAAAGGTTCTTCACCCAGAAGTTGTTTGGTCACTGGAACAGATGCCCTATGGAAGTGGTCACAGAATCAGTGTGACAGAGTTCAAGAAGCATCTGGACAGCATTCTCAGGCATGTTAGGTGACTACTGAAGATGTTGCTATGCAGGGCCAGGAGTTGGACTTGATGGTCCCTCTTGGTCCCTTCCAACTCAAGGATACTCTGTGATTTTTGTGATTCTGTGATTCTGAGTTGCACAAGACTCAGTGTTAACTTTAGCCACTGCTTTTGAAATAATGTTGTGACGTGAATATGAGTGGGTTTTTTGGGGGGTTTGTTTGTTTCTTTTTGTTTTTTAAGTTGCTTAAACTAGAAGAAGAAAAAAGCTTGAAATGGGTTACCCATCTAGCTGAATCTTTTCAGCCATGCCACTCTGCTGGCCCCTCTCTCTCCAACACTTAGGAGAGAAGTTAACTATCTTCCTCTTCACAGGCCTTCTGTAGGCCTCTCTATTTCCCATTCAGTATGACAAGATCAACTCCCACATCTGATCACTCACAATGATCCTACAGAGTTTCATGATGGATCTTCAACATAAGCCCTTTTCTGTTTGTTCAGGTTATCATTTAAGCCCAGCTGGCAACTGAGACCAACTCATCTGCCCACTCATTCCCTCACTAACAGAACTAGGGAGAGAATCAGAAGAATAAAACTGAGAAAACTCCTGGGTAGAAGCAAAGACACTATAATGGGTAACCGAAAGCCAAACACACAAGCAAAGCAAAACAAGGAATTCAGTCACCGCTTTCAATAGGCAACCAGTTGTTCACCCATTCCCAGGAAAGCAGGGCTCAAGCATACACAGTGGTGATTTGGGAAATGGCATCACTCCAAATGTGCCATCCTTCCTACCTCTTCCCCCAAGCTATATTAGCTGAATTTGATGTCATATAATAAAGGAAATCCCTGTGGTGGGTTGGGCTCAGCTGTCCTGGCTGTGTTCCCTCCCAATTCTTTGTGCACCCCCAGCCATCTTGCTACCAGGGTAGTGTGAGGAGCAGAAAAAGCCTTGATGATGTGCAGTAGCTAGCTGCTCAGCAATAACCGAAATATCCCTGTATTACCAACACAGGTGTTTCAGCACAAGTCCAAAACATTATCCCATACTAGCCACCATGATGAAAATTATGTCCAGGACTTGGACACTGCTTTATGTTTTGTTACTCTTTACATCTCCTAGGGGTTGTGCTCTGCCTCAGATCAGACTCATCCCCTGTCCTCTTGATACGAAAGACTGTACTTTTCGTAGAACTAAGTTACTAAGTCTTTGGCTCATCAGGTGGGATCTTCAACCTTGTAATTCACTATTTGTTTATTTTGTCAATGAATTGCCAATTTTTTATCAATGAAGTCTCTGTATGTAGCCACAAATTTTGGGACTGCAGTTTGGTTTTGGTTCTCTAAACAGGAACATAACCTCCAGGCAAGAGGAAAAGACCACTGCAGCTGAACAGCTATCACTGCTATTATTTACTGAAGAAACAATACACAGCAAGGCTCTGGGAAAATCAGTGCATAGTTACATTCTGGAATGCAAAGAAGAAATAAACAAGCTAATGGAGAAAAGAGAAAAATAGGAATAGGACAGAAGACTAAGACAGTACAGGAAAAATTAAGAAATATGAGACAAAAAGGAAAGAGTGAAGCTGAAACTGAAGTAAGAACAAGTGGGAGCTTGGGGAAAAGACAATATGAAAAAATCAAGTCTCTACAATCTCTGGAAGCTCATTTCACTGATATACTACTATATTATCAAGTTGAGCTGATGGATGGTAGACATTTTGCCATGTTTTTTCACTTCCCTGTAGAGTCTCAAAAAACTATTTCCATCTGCCCATGAACACAGCAGCCCAGCCTGGATTCTCTCTTACAGTAGCCCTGTCCTAGGAGACTGGTGGAGCTCAGTGCCAGATCCTCCCATGTACCCCTGTGCTTCCATCCACACACTTCATCTACTTCTTGGCACAGTACAGCTAATTTTTATGACACTCTTTAGTTTGGATGTTCCCAGTCTCTTCCCCCAATTTTTCCTGTACAAACAACAGATTGCATTGCATCTGACATGTCGGTTTGATCTACAAAGAGAAAAACAAACCAGTAATCCTGCTTTTCTGTCCCTTCTGTCATGCCTCCCATGCCTCCTTTGCCAGATGTTTTTTTCTTGGACTTCTTCCCAAAAATTTCTATTTAATTTTCGGTACAGCTATTTAACTTGGCTTTCTATTGCCTGTCTGTATTTCTTCTGCATTGCTTTACAATTTATTTTTACAATGTATTTCTTCTACACTGTTTACACCCTGCTAGCTCTTCCATTCTGCTTAAAGCAGTGAGACATTGCTACCATTTCAAACACAGGGAAGATGAAGGAGACATGTTGTGAATTTCATAGAAAACACTCTGCCTGCACTAGACCACAAAACCACAGTATGATCTCTTATTATTAATGAACAATGAATTAATTATTATTAATGAACAGATGTTCTGTGTCAGCTTCTTATTCCCAAATTTCTCCCTCTGAGTATCATGCACACAAAGACTTCAGTGCCTATATATTTTGGTCATAAACAGCTTCCTTTGAGCCTGGAGTGACTCTCATAAGTTAGGAGACACTCAGGGAACTCCGTATTTCCTGGCAATAGGAGCATAAAATCAACTACAAGTGCTGGACCCTAGGAAATTTAATAAACTGTGTTGTTTCTTTCTGCCTTTTTGCAGGAACAATGCAGTCTTGAAGACATGAAAGGCTAAGGTTGACATCTTGGGCTTTGGGTTTTTTTTATTTTTGAATTCTTTGACCAAATTGTGTGAATTGAAGTGGAAACAATTTTCAACAAATAGCATGGAAGAGTAAAAGCTAATAAATCAGCTTAAAATACTTAAATGTAGAACTAATTTCTGTAGATGATTATTTGAAAGATTAATACCTGCAGAAGTACGTATTTCTCAATCAAATAACGTAAGTTCTTTTTGTGACCAAGTTATATTCCAAAATGTTTTTGTGACTACTAAAGAATTAATTTGCCTCCACCCCTCTAAACAACACACCAAACAATTCACACACGTGCTCCCTTTTATCTGAAATAAAAAGTTCTGTTATATGTTGATTTCAACTCAAAACTAAAGCCTACCAGGTTTTACTCAGAATTCTCTTTATATGAGCTATTCCCATTACAGTTCATAAGTGAGATTGCCTTTGCATGCTTAACCAAAAACTGAATTCTGTAATTGCTATCAGAAGTGCTGTCACATCTGGGAACAGAAATAATGTAACTGCTATAATTTCACTGTTTCATAACAACTGAGTAAAATGGATAAGATTTAACTTAATTATGTGTAATCCTTAAAGTAAACAGCATAAACTGAAATTGGATAAATAAGTCTGAAAAAAAAAATTTGTTCTTGGACATTTTAGAAAAAGGAATTAAATTCTCTGATTAAATTGCTTGGCCTTGTTGATCTTTTACTAATAATGTATTCTGGGTGGCCCTTAATTTTTTGGGAAGCACACAATTATTCCACTTGCAGTAATTGTCTTGGTTTGAATGACAGGTATCTGCTAAGGAAGGCAGAAACCTTCCTTGAAATGGAAAAATGTAACTCCTCCTAACTAATTATTATAATCTTGAAATCAAGAGGCTCTCAGGCAAAGATATAGGAATAGGAATAGCAGTTCTTTACTAAGGAAATTGAAAAAAAAATGCAGTAGTACAAAAACAACCCACTGACAGAGTCAGAATATAACCTGACACCCTGTTGGTCAGGGTGTTGGTAGCAGTCTGATTAAATGGTGGCTGCAGTCCTCCTGGAGTGACAGATGTGGTTCTGTTGAAACAATGATCCTGAAGATGTGCATAGGTTTCCTCTGAAGGTCCAGTGGTGGTGTAGATGGATTTGGTCTTCCTCTGGGAATTCAATGGAGAAAGGCTGCTGTGATGTTTTGAGTATCCAAAGAGATCCAGATTTAGATGCTTGGCTCCTCCCCCTGGGTGGAACATCTCACAACGGGATGATGTAATTTATCAGTCATGCAGTGAGACTCAATGGCCCATTAACAGAAGATATCTCCTTGGAGGGAGGATGGGTTGTGGAAGAGATAAAGAACACTGCCTCGCCTGGTTTTAACAGATGGTAATATAGTACATGCTTTTGGTTACATCTTGCACTGCAACCCAAGACAGTAATGTAAATTACATTCTTCTCTGAAATCATCTATACAAAGAAAAAAGTGTTTGCTCCACTGAAGCATCTTTTTAACAGAAGGATGTTTCTTTAAACCTTGTCTGTCCTGCAGGGTGCTGAAAAAGGCTATTTTTCTCAACAAATAAACAAAGAAATTGGAAAGCAGATGATTTGGTCAGATGACGAGTAATGAATTACATATTATGAGCAAGTTGGGAGATATATCTCAGCAGTTGTTTTTTTCACTTGGACCTACAGTAACTGTTTTTGCATTATTAGAAAAGAAGCAGACAAAGTTATCACCTCCCTGACAATATACTATTGAGTCAGTTCTCTAGTAAAACCACCATCACCATCATTACTGGTGATTCACTGACAATTTCTTTCCAACAGTAATGAAGAATACAGTTCATTCAACTTTGTACATCCAAATACAGACTTATTTTTCTGATTCATCCAGTCTTTCATGACATTCATACCCCTAAAACACAGAACCTTTTTTTCCCCAGGCCTTCAGAGGTGAATCTATAAAACACTCATGCAGGAAAGCAGTATCAGATTAGATAACCTGAAAGGAGATCATGTATCTCTCTTAACACAGCTCTACAATACATTAATGTACAGAGAGCCCAAAGTAACACTTCTGGCAGTAGAAGCTCATTGACATAAAATCTTGCTGTCTTTTCAAAGATTAAAAAAAAAAGCACATGGAAGGACTTGAAATCCCCTAGCAGTCCTTGTCTTAGTTGCAATTGCATCTACTTTTCTATCTGTCTCAAAGCAATTAACTCTATACATAACTCTAGTGGTCCTTATAGGAAACACATTTCTTCTTAACATTTTCTGCGGGAATAAATTAGAATTACATCTGGCCCTGAGGGATTTCCCCCATATATAATTCCAAGCATTGTGTTGGTCTGTGTTGAAAAAGAGATACTGTGATTATCATCTTCTGATAATTTCTGCAACAGGAGGGCTCTTACAAATTCCCACCAATAATTTGACTGTATAATGACATTTATACATTTATTTAATGAGTATTCAGAGTAATTCAGTCCTGTAAAGTCACTGCTTTGTCATCTTCTTGTATTCTCTCTACTGGAGCTCATGTTTAGCCATATTCTCAAGCTGCTCCAAGAGACAGTGATGCTTGCCTAGATTGCTAATATCTTGAAATTGGTACTACAAATGCCACAGACA
Source organism: Cyanistes caeruleus (assembly GCF_971803275.1). Lineage (NCBI taxonomy): Eukaryota > Metazoa > Chordata > Aves > Passeriformes > Paridae > Cyanistes > Cyanistes caeruleus. The sequence goes on from NC_141732.1 coordinate 55,629,122, forward strand.
AAGACTTTTTGGCTAGGCTATTCACCAAATGCCTGTGTTCTGGTTCACTAATATAAACCTTCATTTCTTGATAAAGACTATTGTTTTCCTGATTCTATTTTACTAAAGCTTAGAGGAAAAATCCCACCAATTACTAGCAAATGTGACCGATGGTATGTAATTCTTCAGAGCTGTACTGCTTAGCTATTTGGCATTGATGAGCCAAGACAAATTTTTGGCTGTTTGATTTGTCTTTGTAGGGTGGGCTTGCATGTGGGTCAGCTGTCTCAGGTGGAAAGGTACCGGGACAGCCATGGTACTCCAAGAGGTGATGATTTCATTGGCATCACGTCATGGTGAGACACACTGCCAGAAGGTAGCAGTGAGACTCCTATCTTCCCAGACCCTTCACCGTGAATCCTCTCTCAAGAGCATCTGAAAAAGGGACCATAAAAGTTATTCCTAACTTTATCTCCTCTGTTGTATTTACCCAAAATATGATAAATACATTCAGATCTGCAGGACCATCCATCAGTGTGCATGAGGCATCCATGCTGAAGTATCTTCAGAGATCTAAATACAGATTATACAAAGCTTTATTTAAAGACCAATATACATAATAAATACTTCAACTATTTTTTAATTTCCAAGTCCCTGCAAGGCAGCTGAAATGACAGTTTCCTGTATGTGTACAAAGCCTCTCTCTCTCACAGTCAGTATTCCTCTTCCCTGAAGCTTTGAGTTGTGATTTTATTATTTATAAAGAAGCTCAAGGATCTCTCAAACAAACAGGAAGATTGTTCCTCACATCAGGAGTTCACAATCTAAATAATGAAGCCTTGGGGTCAAGCCCACTGCTGACATAGACTGCACAGCTCCATTTAGCTGAGTTGCACTTGCATATTCTAGCAGCAAAAGCTTAATCTTGTGCTCCTAAAATCAGGTGTTGCTACTGATATACTTTTGATGTAGTGAATTTGATTAAATGATTTTAATTTAGACAAAACATCAAGAGGAAAAGACTGCTTATCTGTTGAAGTATCCTCATTTATTTCAATGAAGTTCTGTAACTTCATAAGATCTGAAATAAGAATTTTAAAAGCTATATTTTTATATATAAAATATATAATTAAACAATTATATACTTGCTTCATCAGGGACATATAACTTAAAAAGCAAAGTGTTCACATTTTTGTTCTTTAAGTAGAAAAGCAAGGGTTACATATTTAAAAGATATAAGAAAATTAAGCTAAAGCAGCACTCTATGGCTCCAAGTGCGTATGTGAGCCAGATCACCCTTTGTGATGAGCTGGAATTTTCATTTCTCTTGAACAATTTCAACTATCTTGATTTGTCTTTCAGCCTATCCTTCTGCCATTAACCTCAAAGAAGCAAAAAGGCTTTACATTCCTTATATTCCATCAATTACCTTTACATCCTTAGTTCTGCAAGTATATGCATTAAACTTTGAAATGCGTTGACAGTTGTGGGAAGTAATGTCTTCTCAGTATGCATACAACAGGTAAACAACAAATTTTAGACATCTCATACTTGCAGTGAAGATACAAAACCATAACTCTCAGGACTTCTTTTTCCATAGGGGAAATAGTAGCATGTACACTTTGTAACTATTTCACAGAACAATTTCCCCATGTTTTCATTTTTAGTTCTTCACAGAGAGTAGAAGGCTCTAACACACAGCCCACCCTGCAGGAGACCCCACTGAGGATATGGCAGGATACAGAACTAGTGTCAGTGAGTCACTTCCATGGGGAGCCACTAGATCTTTCTCTGAACAAAGGAAGCAAGAATTATATAAATCTCCCTTTTTCATTCTTAGTGCACTTGGAACAACTGTCATAGAATAACAGTAGAATCAAAGCCACATAATTCCTGCCCTAATAATCTGTGTCTGGCAGTGGAAGCTTTTACCTCTGAGTTCTGAACAAGAATGACGAATGTAATGCTTACATATACTGTGTATATTCTCAGCCATTTCTCAGATTTTCAGTAATCTCAGAATGTTGATATCATGTCTTTTCCTTTACAGACTTACACTAAGTCAAGAATGACAACGCACAATCACCAAACTATTTCAGATTCTTCTATCATTTTCACATCCAATATTCTTATTGATTTCCTTATTGAGCACTGAAGTGGGATGTTAATTACTCAACATTGCAAAACATGCTAAATAAAATGAAAACCACCATTAACAAGGTTTTTGTGAATTTATTTCAATTACAGAGAACATAAGTTTATTGCCCTGAGAGATACCTTCATATTTATATTCTATCAGGTATTTTTATCAGATGCCTAAACAGACTGAATCATTCCGGTGCCTGTCTCCCAGGCTGTGCTCTGGACTGTGCCTTCTCCCAGACCCAACCACTGGAAAACTACTCAGTTCATAGGACTGATCTCAGTGTGACACTTCTACTTTATCAGTCAAATCTAGTGAAATGCCAGGGTCCTAAAGAGCGAGATCAGCAAGACTTGTCTCTGAGTGAACACAGCTTTGTTAGCTGGAGTATACTCACCAAGGGCCTTTCTGCATCCTTGGTGGACCTCCATTTGGTTAAATTAGTTCTGCACTCCCTCATGTCAAGTCTGAACTTGTCTGTGGTCAGATGAGTGCCTTGTCAAATAGCTATGAACAAATTTCTACATCTGTAACTCTTTGCAGGCCCTGACCCAGGAGTTGGTGGAATCACCACATTCCAGACAAGTTTTTACATTGTTTCTTTTCAAGGATTTAACATACTTGGTATCTCAGCTACAATTTTTGCCTGCATTAATTAGACACTAATCACTGCCACCACTTGGTCACCATGATGTCATTTTTACTAGAATCTGATCTAATGCGCCACAAAGTCTCCAGAGTAATTCTAAATTGAGCAAAAACATGTTTTATGTAAGCATGTTTTTACATATGCTTGTCAACAAATTTTAAAATCATATTCAAATTCAATCCTCTTGCTCATATGCCTAATGAAACCTGTAGAACACTATGTTATTAGAATGTCACTACAGATTTTGCTTTGATCTATACATTCCTTTTCCTGCAAGTTAGATCAAAGCCTACAAGATCAGAAACAAATCTGAAGGGAAAGAAAAATAAAAAGTGAACCATTTCTGTTAAGATATTTTCCATTACTATTTCTACATTCCATTTATTTGAAGGGGGGGGGAGAGGTGGTACACATGTGCAAACAGCGTATAGGTCAAACCTATCATAGCTAATTGTCATGAAGCTCAGGAAAACAGTGACACATACAGCCTCCACTTGTTTTATGGGTGACATGTTGTACCTTCTGTCAACTTCCAAAAGAAAACAAATACTGTTTTCCTGTAGAAATCTAGATGGACTGGAAAAACAATGGAGGGATGAACAGAAAAGCAAACAAATTCTACCAAGTGGATGTTGATTTTACCTCTCTCAGAACAGTGTCCAGGAATTAAATAACTGGACCATGAGGTTATAGCAAATAGCTGAAACTTCTTAGATCTACATATAATCAAGTTCGTTTTCACAGTTTTTCTAAGATATAAGTGCAAATTAAAATGAATGAGAAGACATAATAATTTGCAGAAATATCTTTGCTGTTGTGTTCTAGCAACACTTATAATCCATGCTTCTGGACCTTGGGGACTTGTAGACTATTTCTACAGTTCCCAAAAAAAGAGGAGTTAAGGATGTCATCTCTGCAGCCAATAGGTTTATATACTCCCAACATCCTCTGGAAAATTTTGAGGGATCCTGAAACTGTGCACAGTGAAACCATAAGTCCCCGTTTAATGCTATTTCAAAATTAGGGTGTCTCAGATGAGGCATCAGAAATAGTGAAATCATCTGAAGCTTGAATTGCTGGAGGCCCCTTTCTTTAAGGGGTTTAAATTTTTAATTTTTAATTTTTAAGGATCAGGTTTGTATAGCGGTAAAACACACCCAAGTCCCCAGGGACTCTATGTGAGCAGCATCCCTGCTTGCAGGCGGTGAGGTTAAGTTCTTCTCCCCGCATCCTGTCAGGACCTCTGTCAACCTCCAGGACGCAGCTGAGGGCGACTCCTAGGTCCCCGGCCCCAAGCCTCTTCAGCAGACAGCTCTGCTGTGGCTTACTCCGACTTCCCAAGTGGTCGGCAGCACCCTGGAGAGCAGAAGGCTCAGGCTGCCGGAGACTGGCCGGGGAGAGGCCGCGCTGAGACGGCTATGGGTTAATTTGGTCTAAGTTCTGCGTTCCCCCGTGAGGCACAGGAACGCCAGCTCGGGGCGCTGAGCGTGCCAGCAGCATATGGCTTTTGTATTTCATTTCAGCTGGGAGTTGCGTGGCCTGGCCGAATATCAGAAACTGTGTAAACAAATGTACAGCGGGTTTTTGTTTTTGTTTTGTTTTTTTGTTTGTTTTTTTTTTTAACAGCGCAGCTGTAACAGCTGTGTTCGTGTTTGCTCAGCATGAGCATGACTGTGTTGCAGGGACTGTTAAATTTGGCGGGTTGGTTCAATTTTTTGTTTAACTTTCCACTTTTATTTTTTTAATAGAGAGGAAAGAATGGCTTTAACCTCCCTAGGAACACAAAAGCCCTTCTACATTCCTGTTGACAATGCATCACTGCTAGATTTGTTTTAAGCTTCTTGAAGCACATAATCAGATTTCTAAGAATAGAGCATTATTACATCTTATGCACTTTTCCAAAACACACGGGGTTTTCCCAGTGTCAAGGGATGGGATCAGTTGCTAGAAAATGAGAGGCTTTTAGAGTCATAATTTTTTATATGGAAAAAGAGCATTCTGTCATGCACAGAAGGATCTGTGTAAAGCTTATGCACTGGTGCTACAACTTCATTGATATTATTTTTCAAATGTTTTCTTGCTATATTCTATTATACATATTTTTTTTTTCTACAAAGAGAGAAATCCACACCACTCTCATTTTGACACAGACAAAAATTAAGTTATATGCCCCTGATCAAAAGCCTCATTTTTATGAGCATATAATAAGTATCTATTTTATAATATGTAATTGTATGTATAAATAATGTTATAATATATGACAACTATGTGTTCCTAAAGTATTTCTTTGAAATAGAATTTCTGTTATTCTGATAATTCTAGCATATTTTTTTATTACAGTCACTGTGAATCTCCAATTGTGTTTGTAGAATTTGCCCAAGCTGGTTTTAGTCAATTTTAAAAAAATAATTATTAATTATTATATGAAAGAAAATTTTGTCAGCATTTAAAATAATATCACATTATGCATATTACTGACTACATGATAAGTGAATTATAAAGGAACTGTAGCATCTGCTTCTCTATTCATTCCAGTGCCTGGAGACACTGATTGGTTTGTCCTCTGCATTTTATGAAACATGACTATCTCCAAGGAATGAATCCTCATAATCTAATCTGATCTAATGGAAGGGTGTTCAATCATATAAATCTTTTAAGAAATCCTGAATTCATACAAATGTGTGTCAGGATCAACAACTATTTCATCTGAATATCACACACAGAGGAATATTTCTGATATTACATTGCATCCATTGGATCCCGTTAGAGAGACGCTTTATTAAAATCAAATATTTAAAAAGTGTCAATTTATTATTTTATAATAATTATATATTATTATAATATATAGTATAATTAATATAATTATATACAATTATATATAATATATAATATATAATATATAATATATTATATCTATAGTGTATATAATATATTGTAAATATTCTATATTTTATATATTATAAATGTTGTGTATATTATATAGATACTATTAATATAATACAATTAGATAAAAAATATATAATAATATATAATAATAATATACAATAATATTATATCCTTTATATATTTATATAAACAGAATTCATTATTCTGTTGGTAAAAAAGATGGAAAACCAAAAATTGTTTAAACTAGACAAGGGGAAATTAATTTTTTTGTTTACATGTGCAGTGAAAAACTGCAATATTTGGAAGTAATCTGATCATTAAATGGAAAGTAATGGATGCAAACATAATAAAGCAATTTCCTAGAAAGTAGTGAATTATTTCTTTAAAAGATATTTTCACTATTCAAGTTAAGAAGAGGTTTACAAGAGGAAAGCCTTCATCAGTAAGTTGTGATATTCCAGAAAAACTGGCTAAGAGAATGACCCTCAATAGTCTGTTGCACAGCAAAATCTAGGACAGCTTTGAGTCCTAGAAAGTACTTGATTTTTTTTTTCAGAGTTTCAGCTTATACACAACTGATTTGTATTGCTGTAAGAATGCTGCAAAGTACCTCCAAGCCTAAATTTCCAATTTATTTGTGAATTTTGTTTTAGACTATGAACTACCTTGCAACATGCACAAAGTCTGGCTAATCCACCAAATAATTAGCTGCAGAGAAAGTACTTCCTCTGGTTACTCATGCTTGTATCTGGAGAGGTTAGTTAGATCTCCACACCCTCCACCTTGTGTGCTTCATACGGAGAGCTTGTCCAGAAAACTTGCTAGTCTTGAGAAGACACTGATTTCCAGTCCCCTTTGGCAGAGTGAGTTAACCCAGATAAACATGAAGCTTCTTGGTGAAGTACAGATGTGGCCTCAAGAGGAGCTGGAGCACAGAAGCTGCTCAATTACAGCCACACTGGACTGTTTTCCTTAGCAAGGCACCAGACTGAGCCTTATAGTTGTGCAAGCCAACAGAGGAGGTTTGCTGCACCTTTCCGTGGTCAGGATGACCAAATGAGATGAGCAGGGCTCTGCACAATGGTGTTCTGAGAGCTTTGCTGGTGGATGATCCACAAATGGGTGGGAAATTTAGAATCCTAGACACCAGTGGGCAGCTTTGAAAGAGCTCTGGCTTTTAAGCAGGTGGCACAGTTATGTTCCCATTCTGCCTACTTTTGTTGTGCACAGCACCATGGCATTGTGCCACTCATACTAGGGTCTGCTGTGTAACCTGTCCTGCTGGTAAGGCTCTGAGACACAAATGGATGGGCACTAGGCTGTGCACCTGCTTCTACGCCAGATTCATCCCAAGCTGAATTAAACATCCTCACTATTGTGGTACTGGTGGATAGCAGTGACAAAACTCCTACTGGCCTTCACATTTCAACCATTTACATTGTGTAAATACTGGAAACATGGGAGTGTTGTGATCTTTATGAGCATTAGCAAGACAGAAGAACGGAGTGACTGGAGGGCATGGGGTTAATAGGAATATGAAGACAGCTTAGTAGCAGCTTTGTCAGGGTTGCTACAGCTGTTGGTATCATTGCTTCTGCTCTTTAACTGGAGAAGAGCTTTCATGATTAAAGCTCTTCATTCTTCCCTGCTGGTGTAGTCAGCCTAGCAGATATTCCTTCATAACACTTCCAGATTTACAGCAGAAGCAGCCTTCCCTAAAACTGGACTAAATCCAGAAAGCAACTCTTAAACCACTCCATGTAACAGCAGCCAAATTCCACATACCAGTTAGAAAATTCACACAACATAGAGATCATCCAAGTGGTTGAGTGTTCTGATACTGACAAATATATTCAGTTATTCCATTTTAATTTGCTGTAAAATCTTGGCAGAGCTTGAAATGCATTCACTTTCAGACATGGACTCACTACAGCCTGGGGTAGGCAGCTGATACAGTTCCTTTCACAGGATACCTTTCAACACCACCTGTGCTTTTCTTTGGGTTGTTGAGATCTGACAACCATAGTTTGAGGACAGCCTATTATTTTTAAGTGTTTTTTGGTTTGTTTATAATGTTAGGAATAAAACAGATTTTTCTGCTTTTATTTAACTGTTTACATAAATTTTTAAAAATCACTGCTGATTGAAGTCAACCTTAATCAGAATTTCATTTTACACCAAACTATATTTTTAATTCACTGGTTTCCTGGCAATTTCCTTAAACTAGAAGCACAATATGTGTCTTGTGAAATGCTTGTCTTGCATAGACTAGAGAGAGAAGCCTGAGGCTATGATATGCAATAGTTGTCCTGCAGAAGGACTCAAAGTAGCTGTTAAAGACTTAAATGTCCACATTTCATTATTAAGGAAGAATTTTTTTTATTATTTTTGTGTTTTCTTGACCATGCCACGCAGTGTCTGATTCAATGTGCAAAGTACTACTCACTTCAGATCTGTGCATTAGCTGTTTTAAACAAGGAAAATGGTAAGTCAAACCATTGTAATGTAACAGTCAGTGGAAGGATTTTATTACATCCTTGTATTTGTTAAGACCAGAGGACAAACTGCGCTATGAAGCCACACACTTGGGAACCAGGGTGTTTAAATGATAACTCAGATTAAACAATTTAGCTAAGCAGTCACCACAAATGCAACCTAAGCAACTCAGTGTTCTTTTTTACTCTATACTACATTATATTGCCATTTAAAATCCTCATTTAAAAAGAACTGTGTGTTGTATCACCATAGGAGTCACCTATTAAGGCCCATTATATTACACCAAATATGGGCAATGTGATTTATAGTTACACACACACATATATATATATATATATATATATATATGCAATCATAGTCATGAAAGAAAAATGCTGTCTTCTTAAGTTCCTGATAAGAAATCTAGGACCATGACAAGCCATTGATATGGAAGGGATCTGACAAAATATCAAATAGTTTCCTGATCTGTTGCCCACAATAGTGCACTCGGCTATTTTGAAATCTATGTCAATTACATATGATCTGCATTTTCAGCCTGTTGGTGCCTTTCTGATTTATTCAGCTCAGTGAGAGACAATTAAGGTACTGGCATCTATTTCCAAAGTCGCTCAACTCCCTTCAGAGCTGTGAAAGCCAAGGCATCTCTGCTGTCACAAAATGGTTGAGATTGGAAAGGGCATCCTGCTCAATGCAGGGTCACCAAGAGGAGCCTGCTGGGGTCATGCAGAGTTTGGGTTTGTGTTTGTCCAGAGATGGAGAATACACAGCCTTCCTGGGCAATCTGTTCATTGACTTGTGTATCCCTCGCAGCCTTTATTCAGAGTAGACGTTTCACTGAGGTCACCAGTATATTCACTTCCAGTCCCACAGACCTGAGATGGGAAAACAGGATGTCAGCAAGCCATTTTGAGGTAGTGAACAGTCAGTTAGACAGATGGCCTAGTCTCAGGCAGATATATTGCCAACAAAACACAGGAATCAACTGGTAATGTTAAGTGCTTAATATTAGAAAGTTTCTAAAAGAGGTTGTGTGGGAAGAAGGTATAATATATAAAGGAAAACTATATTATTACTATCATCTCATCTGACTGATAGTTGCATTACAGTTGACTTATAGCACTGGTTTTAACCATTAAATCACTGTATTTAGTTGCTATATACTTTCCAAACTGTTTCATCCTCAGTCCAGCTGGTTCTTGGTTAGAGATCTACAAGGCAAAAATGTGACCTGTTTCCTACTAAAAAGTATGTAGTATGATGTCTAAATATTCAATCTCTTTCTTAAATGTTCAGCTTTTGTAGCTTTAAAAGGGATCTGCTGGACAATACAAGTGGATGTATTCTTAAACTCTGCGTATAAAAGTTTTACAAACCCAGTTTTTTTCTGTTGTTATCATCCTGGAAATTGACAGTGTTTTGCAACAATAGCAGCAGAACTTGACAGTTGAACAGAACTTCTCAGACTTAGGAAAGAAAGCTCTGTAAGCAATCACTGTAACTCCTGATGACATCAGCTTAGCAGAAAATAACAGTCTTTCCTCTACCTATGTTGTGGGTTTTTGAAAAAAAAGTAATTTTTAAGAGTCATTATAATTGTCTTTCTGGTTTTTTGTTTGAGGTTTTAATGTCCATTTCTAGTGTCATTCTCAGTAATAGACCAGTTACTTTTGATACAGCTGTTTTAAAATAAAATTTATACAAAATAAAACACCACCTGCTATGGATGACCAGAAAATAATCCCTTTGTAGTAAAACGGAATTTTAATGTGACTCAGAAAAAAATGTATTTTTTCATGTTAAAAAAATGTAAAAAATTGTTGACATTTTCTGAGAAACATAATTTTGATGTAAAATTCTCAGATGGCTAAGCTAATTAACATTTCCTACTAATGTTTTCTAAACCTGAAAAGAGAATGACAGCAGAAGAAACAGCAACTTTCCTTTTAAGCACAAGATGTAATACTGGTATCTAAATCCACTTTAGTTGGGGCTATATCTGAGTTCACATACACCTGTATCTAGATTGCTGGTCAGAGTATAAATATTTCTCTACTATAAGGAACTTCCACATGAAATGTTTTCATCTGTATTAGAAGCAGGATCAACGCTGTGTCTATCTTCTGCTGCAGATTGTAACAGCCCCGTGTAAAAGGTCTGCTTGTCTCTTCAGAACCAACCTCTCAGACACACAAAACAGCAGTATCTCAAAAGCAGGAGGCATCAGCCATAAGTCACATAAGTCATAAACCATGTGGTGTTGTCACACTTGCTAAATCCAAATAGCAGGAGCTTCAGTGCAATACTATTTCAGTCCAAATTTCCATTCTTTGAAGGTCTTGAGAGCTTTGGAGCATGTGTTTATGTGGGTGTGATATTCAAGCCCCGCTTTTATACCTTGAGTTTCAGTGCTCATGTCCATTTTAATAATTTATGGTCATTTGCTATTGATTCAAAAAGCCTCACAGGTCTTTCATTTTTTGTCAGCTTCAGAATCTGGTAAGGTGTCAAACCTAATTCTTCTCACAGGTCTTGCATGACAGTAGTTTGCCATCAGAAGAGATACTGAACTTAATCACTGTGCAATTTCCATCACCAAAATGAAAAAAATATTGCTGTAGGGTTCTTGTCTTCAAATAGTTGGCAAAGAAATTCAAAACAGTGTAGTTCTGCAGCACAGGGTACTGCAGAGTGTCATGGTCATTGCTATGTTTTGTGCTGGGAAGCTGTACTTTATGGTAATTGATTATCTCAAAATTTCTCAAAATTTGAAGTCAGGTTGAAACAAAACAGAAGCTTGCTTAGTACAGGACTTCGATTTTCCAATTACATGTAAAACTCTACAAGCAATTCTGTTAGGTGTTGGCTACTTTACTGTCACACTTCCATTCAACATGTGATACTTCAAAATTGGTAAGCTTCATTTGGTGGAGACCCACAGCCACAGAAAACAATCATGAGAAAAATGCTCTGAATGCATACCTGAGTATGTGCATGTGCACGTGCACGTTCATGCAATCAGGGCTCCCTGAGATGAGTCTGCTGAAAGGTAGGCTGGCATCTCTTCCTGCAGGTTGTGGCAGACCTGGGCCAGCTCTCTCACAGCCCAGTTGATTGTTGGTTGCCATCAGCAGCAGGGAGTCACACAAACCTGCACCCCTGCTGATGCTACTGCATCAGCAGTTGTGGTTTGGTGAGATTGTTGTGGTGGACCACATCTGCAGGAATCCTGCTTCTAAACATCTCTCTGGAAAAGGAAAGAAGTTGTCAAAGTTATTTGGAGAAGAGTAAGCCCTCTAAAAATGCAGGCCCTTGGTCTCACTCTGGGGATGTGCTGATAGAAAAAACAATCTTAAAGAGTTCTTGATGATACAGTAATTGGAAATTAGGTAAATACTTAAACTTAGTAGAGCATCATATTAAATGGTTGAACAAACATGCTCTGTAGCTGAGGGAGTCCATGCACTTTCAGGTCATTAGTATCTATGTAGGCCCTTCAAAACCAGTATGTACAAATCCGGCTTTGCTCAAGCTCAGATGATGAAGGAGGGGCAGGGTGAAAAGCTGAGATGAGACAGAAAAGATGGAAGGGGACAAAGAATGTTGTTATCCTTATAAAAGGATGAAAAAGTTCTCCTGCCGTCACATACCAGACAGATCTTCAGTGATGGCTTGAACACCCAGAACTGAGGATTACTTAAGTGCTTGAATCAGGACAGATGTGAAGTTTCTATACCATCCCAGTTGCAGTTTTTAGAGCAGTAAACACAGAATAGAACACCTTAGAACTAGAACACAGGCATTGTTCCCCTAATGTAAATAACTGCATATATGAATTGTCAAATTACATATTGTATTTTATGTATTACAGAAATTATGTATTGATGTCTCATAACTGGAGTCTTAAGGCATATATTGTACAAATATACAAATAAATACCCGATTTCCTTACCATTTTCAAAAGTACTAATACAGTAGTTCAGGTATTCACACACCCGTGTATCTTGCCAAGGGCAGTGATGTAACCTCTGTTTGCATAAATAATTATTGTATAGTGGTTTGAACCTGTGTAACATAGTCAAAAAAAGCAGAGATCACAGTAAGACAAAAATCATGAAGCTATGTGGTAGTACCAAGCTTGCCCTTGAGGGGCTGTTGTTTAGATAGCTTTTTTTCTTTACTACTTTACAGACAACAAAAAGACTTGCACACATACACACACACATATAAAGTGCACACACACATAAAGTGCGAAGTAGAAATGTCATGTGTCAAGATGCTAGCTTCATCTGCTTATATTGATGAGATCATGTGGGAGATGAAGTCATAAAAACCAGATTGAAGTAACAGGTTTCTCATTCACAGACCTGCTACAAGGTGTTTTGAAAATGGTTGTGTTTTCCTCTTTCTCTTTCTTTTCTATTTAGATACTAACATAAGCCTCAAGCTCTTGACAGAGCTTGCTGCATAGCTACAGAATGCTTTGCTCTGTGGAATTGAGTTGAAATCTCTTGACTTTGATGTAATAACAATAACAGATAAACCCATTTTACTATTTTCATAAATACAAATGCTTTTTCAGTAACTGCATGTCAAACTCTCCTAGATATTTTGCAGATGAGTGGCAGTATACCACCTGAATTTAACCTTATGTCAAATTCTGGATCCTTGCAAGACTCATCAGGTACTGTGAAAGATTCAACCAAATGAACATCTAAGGTCCCTTCCAAAAAGGGCTGATTTATGATGCCATGATTTAGCAAATTAAATTTGGATCTCTATTTGGCAAGTGACAGCAAAGATTGAACCAGTTGGCCAAGCTCATTCTTCAGGTGATGGATTTCGGTGGGTCTGTAGAACAAGTTATTTCACCCAATGTCTGTGTATATAACTTTATCTATTTTGTTTTACAAAATGTTCAGTAGGAGCAACTAGAGGATTTCAAAGAACAACAATGGGAAACAGAATGGAGGTCATTATACCAGGTTACAATTTTAATGAAATGCAGATTCTATATAAATGTCATTTCTTCTACTGGTCTTCATAAGTATAGTGATAAAGATAAAATTGAAAACCTGAACAGATTTCTGGGCCTTGTGAACTTCTTTTTCTGAATTAATAATGAAGAAGAATTGTGTTTGAAAGTGCTTGTTGCCCCTTAACAGGACATTTGGAAGGTTACAAAAGGCAATGGCATTAAGCATTCAGCATAATCCATTAAGCAATGGATTCAGCAGCAGACTGAATAAAAAGGAATCAAATAAATTTAACTGCTGAATGATGAAAAAATAAGACAGTAGGAATTGCTCTGTGCCTGGATCTTCCTGATCTTCCTGGATCTCTAATTTAAGAAAATTATAGTAAAGTCTCAGTCATCCTCTGGTAACATCTTCAAGTTGATGAAAAGTACTACGAAAGAGATGGTCAACACTTTAAGTCTCAGAATGTATCAAAACAAAATCCAGATGTGTAATTTGGTTACTTGACAAATTATGTGCCTTGTCTTTCAGATGCATTGAAAAAGTATTATAACCTTTCACAAGAGTTACCAGCCATGAGAACTTGAAAAATAACCTTAAATGAAGGTATCTAAATCTGTGCAGTCATTTCATTAATCAGGTTTAACGTCTTATCTGGAAATCAAGATTCAAGCTTATCTGCAAATCAAGATTCAAGCAGTTTGTTTACATTATCTCTTTGCACGAGTTTTCTCTCAGAAAAAAAGCATGTTTCACAAAATGTTGAAGACAGCTTTAGTTTATGGTTTTGTGATTTGGGTGAGTGCTTGGAAAGCTGAGAATAACAAATTTCCTCAAAAAGAAATGCATTTTCACAGACAAAGCCAATGACTACGTTTTCAGGAAGAAGCAGAAGAAATAATGGAGGAAATTGCCCCACATGTTGTCTCCAACATGAGACCTTTCCTACTGTTGGGGGTTAGGTGTCCTTCTTTTAGTTCTGGCTTACCTGTGGAATTTTTACCCATTAGTTGAGGGGAAAACCTGACAGCGGGTACTTGGTGGATACACACCAAGAAGAAGAGCACAGAGTTCGGCCGGGCCCAGGGGGGGAAGGGGGCAGGAAAAGGGGAGGGCGGGGACAGTTTGGCGACTTCTTCGGCTTCGGAGAAGGACACTTTGGGCACGCAGAGCTGCTGCGGTGGAGAGAAGGGAATTTCGCCATCACCCAGACGGAGCTGCTGCTTCTCCTCCTTCTTCCCTCTTTGTTGGTGGCCTCGCACCCCCTGTCCTGTTGGGACGTGTGGCAGTGCCAGCCACCGCCTCAGAGTTGCTGATACACCTCAGCCACCGGCCCAGGATCTCAGCTCATCCCTGCTGATACACCTCAGCCACCGGCCCAGGATCTCAGCTCATCCCTGCTGTTCCAGCTGAGTGTTCCTCAGAGCCCTGCAGGAGCACCGGGACTGCCCGCCCGAGGGGGTTTGTGAAGCAAAGCCTCTCCTCCATCCCTTCCTGCCTCAGCCAAGAAAACTGTCACGGGGTCCCTGGTTCTGTTTTGTTGTTAATGCTGCAGTTATTGTTTGTTTGCCTTGTTATACATACTAGTAAAGAACTGTTATTTCTATCCCAAGATCTCTGCCTGAGATCCCCTTGATTTCAGGATTATCGTAATTCAGAGGGAGGGGGTCTACATTTTTCATTCCAAGGGAGGCTCCTGCCCTCCCTAGCAGACATCTGTCTCCCAAAACCGACACCAACATCCCTCTCTACTATTATTAGGCAAGTTACCATCACTGCACCTAGCAGCTTGACAAATATTCCTTCTTCTCTTTTGCCAGTAAAACCTTACCTGGCTGCAGACATGTGATCTCTTGCTCATAGCATCTCTTTGTACCTAACAAGGTACACTTGTTCCATTCATAATTTCAAGTAATGCAGAGGATAAGTGTGTCTGCTTTTTAAGACCATGGCAAGGCTGAGAGGTGCTTCTGTCTGCAGAGCCTCAGAGAAGCTGTGTAAACTAGTATCTAGTCAGGATTCTGGCCTCCAACCAGAGCACTGGTCATGTGCCACTGCCCAAATGTGAGGCACTTTAATGTATTTCTCCATTTCTACATAATGCTATAGAGCATTTCTTGCCACCAAGATACTACTCCAGATGGTTTCATTCTGCAGGGGTTGTCCTGCATGAAAATTGTACTGCAAGGTGTGCCTTATATGAGTGGCTTTGGGCACAGCCATGGGTGCTCAAAGGGTGTGCTCATGGGTTCAAATATTAAAAAAGTTTTCGATTACTATACTTCTGGTCTACAACACTACAAGCCTTCTTTGAGAAGCTCAACTAGATGATACATTGAACTCCATGAGCGGCAAGTGCCCTGAGCAGATGTCACCCGCTGCCTCATAAGCTCAGGTCAAAAGTTAATAAAATTGATACATAAATTTCCAGGTTTGAGCCATGCAATGAATATTCTAATGTCCTCAGAAGTTCAGAGACCCTAAATGTACAGCTAGGCATTGGAAACACCTGGCACAGGGAATTAAATGCAGGTTGGGTGAACAAGATATTAAGGCAAATTTAGATGGGCCAAAGTTCCCTGAACCTACAAAAAGTGAACATAGCTGTTGTCTATGATAGTGACAGAATGAACTGAAACAATTCTCTTTTTAAGTAATTTACTGCTAGTTGTAATGATTCTTCACTACCAGTGTATTACCAGAAAAATGACTCATCACTTATGGTACGAGCAGCTGGCTTTTCAAGCCACTCTTTCAAGTGGGCAGAAAGCCAGCTGCTTCGACAGGCATGCCTCAGTCTCTTACTCCTGGATCAGCATACCTAGGAGCCTCTAGCTGAAATATGATGAGCACAATCTGCTTCAAGTTAGTCCCAATTACAGATAACCTTTCATTACATTTTCAATGTAATGAAACTAAGAGAACTAAGAGAAGGTTGCTCCTCCACAGCACTTTGTCTGATACAGGAGTCTTTCAGAGCACAAACTGCCTCTTGAGGCAAAGATTAAGATGAAGGATTGGTCACAGCTGTACCTTTCACCTCTGAATGAAATGTGGGACATTTTCAACCTCAAAGCTCTACTAGGTTGCATGTTGTCGTGATTTGCTACTGTTGGCAAGGCTTGGTGATCAGTGCAGCGTAGGCCCCTGTAAATGCCAGGGCTGCAAGCTGATTACAGTGCTGGAGCTGTTGAACTGTTGCCAAAAAAGCCATGTCTCTACAACTGTTGCACTGCTGTGCACTATTTAAAAGATTTGGGATCAACTAGACAAGCTGTTCATTCCTTTTACTCACATATTACTCAGCTGAGTAGCAATTTTTTTCTAAAACACTTCTGTTTTTCAAGGGTCCACTCAAGGAGTAACTACTACTGGGAATGACTAATAGCAGTAAAGTTTGGGGTTTTGCTCTCAGTGGTATTTTGCAGCTTTAGGGATTTCTCCTATTAAAATAAATTTGGACATTTTGTAGCTAGTTTCAACATGACTGTGCATTAAAGAACTCAATGCAGTGATATAGAAAATTCTCCATTAATACCCTGATCTTAATTAATTAGTCTGCTCATCGCAACAGAAGAATTTTGTACAAGAATGTTGCCCAAGGGTGTTAAAAAATTTTATCTTTAGAGAGTGTTACCACTTATGTTTTGTGAGTTAATTTAGTCAGCTGCTTCTTGTACCGGTTTTGACAGACATACGGTGAAATTTGTCCTTCTGCCCAGAATGCAAAATAAGTCCCAGCTCTCAGACTGGCTTTCTCTCAATCCTTAAAGATTTTTCTCTTAATGGTTGCTGTTACAGTAGTATACATAACTTTCATGTGTATATACCGTCTATCATATGGAAGCTTTCAAATCAAGGTTTCAATTTGTAATTATATTGTTGGTCTGCTTCAATAGAAATTGAGCAGGTATTCTACTATTGGAAGGTGTTTCATATGTTTCTCTGCTCTCAAAAATTGTCTCTTAAACAGTTCCCCGTATCTCCACATAAAGTGCTACCACTGCAAATTTCATGGTTTGTAAGAACAATCACAAAAGGAAATATATGAGCTGTGACAAGGAGGGCACAGTTGTTTTGTTGTTTAAGCAGAGTGATAGAACTTTCTTAGCCCTTCCAAAAAGCCCATTAGCAGAGAATTTATTCCACAAGATTTTATTTGTGAAAAGTAAACCTTTGTTATGTATTTTTAGATTAAATAATTCCACCTTAATATGCTATAAACTGACCTGCTGTTGACTTAACTGCAGGAAATCAGATTTTTAAAGTGACATTTACAAAACAGTTAATAAGCAAAATAGAAGTGAGAAAACATCAGCACTTACATTGAAAGACTCAAATTAGTTTCTAGTTTTAGCAGGGAGGTTTGAGGTATAAAAATACAGTATTTCTGATGAGAATTGGTATGAAGGCATACTCTTACATTCTTTTATAATTATTTTTGTTGAAGGCATGTACAATACTAAAAAATTCTAATCCATTTAAAATACTGGGGCCCTACAGTGGTTCTTTCTTTATACATTGATAGCTTATATATGGAGAAATTTATATTTCTGTTTTGATCCTCATGGGTACTGTCATGAAATAAATCATAACAAAGTGAATTCATCTGGAGAAATTATGTAAAACTATGGGACTGGGGCACAAAGACAAGTGCACAGAGGTTTTCATGTCCAGTTTGTAGCTGGCTAATATGAAAAAGCGCTTTGGTTGAGACTCTCTGCAGTGCAGCAATACAAATTGACAAGACTCGCAGCTGCACTATATTTTCTGCCTGTGTTTCAGGAATAAACATGATATTCAAGAAGCTTTTATGTGCTGGTCAGATGCCTTACTGCATCCAGAGTCAGGATGAAAATCATGTTCATCAGCAACACAGAGAAAATAATCAAATTGTGGAAACAGAGGGTTGGTTTTACTTTCCTGTTAGATGAAGTAAGAAATAAGAAGGAAGAATTATCCTTGCTATGTTCTCAGTCTCTTCTTCATTTTGACTCTTGAGTTTCAAAAGCCATAAATCATAGTCAGAGCTTCTGAGGTAGCTTTCTTTTAAGGAGTCTCTTTATACACTCATAAAATATTCAGTAACTCTTCAGTCTGGGCAGTGAGCCAAGAAACCACCACTAGGCAATGCTGCAGTCCATCCAAGACCCCAGCACATCTCCAGCAGATCACCAGACTATTGTGATACAGACCAGGGCACTGAGCAAATGGCTGCAGGCAGGAGTCTCTATCCCCGAGGAGAAAGGGACACTGTACCTTTGCAAGCATGTAAGCAAAATGTACAGGACATGACTGAACTATAACCCATGATGCAGATTCCTAGTGGGCACTAAAGACACCTGGTGTTTTCTGCATAGGTATACCTTTCACTATATTTCACTATATTCCTGTGGGAAAACTGTTCTAAATGATTCAAATTATTTCTGTTTTGTTTATACCATGTACATCACATATGTACATACCATTCCACTGATAAAACATTAGCTTTCTAATGCACTGAGGTATTTTTCAAACTACATTTGAACATTTAATCTTCAGTTTAGCCCCATTTTCTGTTGCATTCAATCTTCCCCACACTCAATACAGAGCTGTCAAATATGGCTGTGTAGCATCAGCTTATTTCTTCTCTAGTTTTCTGATTTTGTCTCTGTTCATACCACCTTCTTGCTTTCTTTCTATTCAGATCTTTTTCAGAGACACAGTTTATTTATGATCTCACAGACACAGTAATCGGCTGTCTTCACCACCCACATATTTAAGATTAAGAAAATGAAAAGAAAATTGGTGACATTTTCTAAGGGAGTGTCAGAACATTCTAACTTGTCTGCATTTATTTCCTAAATTTCTCAGACAGAGACACTCGGGTTTGGTTTGTTGTTTTTGTGTTGTTTGCAGGGTTTTTTAATACAGAAGTAATTTTTAATGCTGCTGCTGCTGCTGCTGCTGCTGCTGCTGCTGCTAATAATAATAATAATAATAATAATAATAATAATAATAATAATAATATAATTACCATGTATTTCAGAACAATACAATACAGTCAAAAAATGTATGTGTTCTATGCCGCATGCATGTTGCATTTTATATGTTGCATACAATACATATGTTTATATTCCGTTACTATGTAAAGGAATTCTCATCATTAAAGTCCCCGCCTGAGAGAGTTTATAGTGTGAGGCTTATAAATGCATATTTTTCTGTTTTTTCTTTATCAATACATATAAAATCCATTGTTTTAATGCCAGTCTAAGAAGATTTTTCTTTGAAATAGGATATGCTGAGCTGGTTGAGGCAGTGAGGACTCCCTTCTCTAAGCCCTTAAAGAGTCTGAGGACCTCTGTGCATTCAAAGCCTGCAAATCATAGAAAATCTCTTCAGTGAATAGGGATATATCTTGTCTTTTTCCAGAGAACGTTATCACATTTTCTAAGGACCTGCTGGGAAGACTAGTGTCGGTAAAATGTTGGCATGAGAATATATTTGTGACACATTCTGCACCTCCCTGCAACTTTGTTTTGTAAGTATCAAGCATTACCCTGCTTTCTCACCTGCTGAGGATGGCATGAGCCCTTTGGAGCCAGCTGCTTCTTCTGACAGTAAAGAGGACCATTAATATGTAACTCCTCCTGCTTCACAACTCCAGTTATGACTGCAAAGACGAGTCATCTGGAGTTTTAAACCATGAAGTTGCTACCACTGTAACTTACTTTCTGCTAAAGCAAGAACACAATGTTCTATTCTGGGAGATGGCTGTTTCCCCAAAGTGTTCTCGTTTGCCTAATGCATTTGCTGAAAGACAGGACATTATCAGCCTACACAGAAAATGCAGGAGTGGTGTTAGTTCTCCAATATGCATTATTCATTCATAAGGAGAAAACTTCTCTTGTTAAAGGAAGTTTGTTGGGCTGACCTGATGTGTCTGTTATTAATAGATAGCTGAAACAACATTTTAGTCCTCTAAACACAGAACAAGGCATTTTATTTGTTTAAAAGCCAGAGTCAAGAGAATAACCAAAATTTAATTTTGATAAAAAAGAATACAGTAAATTCTACAGAAAGACAAATTTGTTACAACACATTTTTACCTGCAGAAAGAGGAGGGGATGGGGGAGGAACAAAACAAGAATTCTGACAGTTTAGAGCACTGAAATTCTACTTTTGAAACTACTTTTTGTGAAAACAACAGGGCATAAACCCAGGCAGGAGAAGGCCAGGATCAACCAGAATAGCATCATAGAATGGTTTGAGTTGGAAAGGATACTAAAGGTTGTCTAGTTCCAAGCCCCTGCCATGGGCAGGGATGCCATTCACTAGATCGGATTGCCCAAAGTTCCATCCAACCTAGCCTCGAACAATTCTGGGAAGGGGCATGCATGACTTGTGTGGGCAACCTCTTCCAGTCTTTCATCACCCTCTGAGTAAAGAATTTCTTCCTAACATCTAATCTAAACATGCTATATTTCAGTTTCAAACCATTACCCCTTGTCCTATCTGATCATACAAAGACTTGTTTTTATAAGCCCCCTTAAGGTACTGAAAGGCTAACTGAGGCCTCCCCAAAGCCTTCTCCAGGAGGAAAAACCTAGAGATCCCCAGCCTGTCTTCACAGGAGATGCGTTTCATCCTTTGGATCATCTTTCTCGCCATCTTAACAGGTCCATGTCTTTCTTCTGCTGAGAACCCCACAACTGGATGCAGCATTCCAGGTATGGTCTCATGAGAGCAGAGGGGCAGAATCCTCTCCCTCGCCCTGCTCCTCCCTTATGGTCCAGCCCAGGACATCACTGGCTTCTGGGCTGTGAGCACACACTGCTGGGTCATGTCCAGCTTTTCATCCAGGAGAACCCCCAGGCCCTTCTCCACAGGGCTACTCTCAATGACTTCTTCTCCCAGTCTGTACTCATAACTGGGACTGCCCTGACCCAGGGGCAGCACTTCACACTTCACTGTTGACACTCTCAGGCTGAACCTCCTGAGATTCCCGTGGGCCCATTGCTTAAGCTTGTCCAGGTCCCTCCTCATTCCCCTGGGAAAGATCCTGTCTTTTCAAAGTCTTGGCTTTGTGCCATCTATAAACCTGCTGAGGGTGCACTCAGTGTCACCATTGATGTCCTTGATGAAGATATTGAAGAGCACCAGTCCCCAGACCTCTGTCTGCCCTAAGAAACATCACTCCTCACCAGCTTCCACCTGGACATAGAGCCATTGAGCACAACTCTCTGGCTGTGTCCATCCAGCAAATTCCTTATTCACTGAATAGTACATCCATCAAATCCGTGTCTCTCCAATTTGGAGATAAAGATGTCCAGTGGGACTGCATCAAAGGCCTTCAGAGGCATAGGTAGATGATGTTGGTCAGTCTTCCCTTCTCAACTATTGCAGCCATTCCCTCACAGAAGAAACATCAGATTGGACAAGTGAAATCATGCTGGCTGCCATAGATCATGCCCTCCTTTTTATGTGCCTTAATGTATCTTCTAGGATGAACTGCTCTATGATTTTCCCAGGTACAGAGGAGAGGCTTTAGTTCTCTGGATCTTCCTTTCTTTTTAAATATGGGAAAGCTGTTTCCTTTTTTACAGTCACCAGGGAGTTTGTCAGACCACCATGACTTTTCAAAAGCAAAGGAGAGTAGCTTGGTAGAAATATCAGCCAGTTTCCCCAGGACCCTGATACATCCTATTGAGTCCCACTGATTTGTGGCTGTCAGAGATGATCAGAGCCAGGCAACGGGCTGCAGAACACACTCTCAAGCTTTCATTGTTGCATCCCTTCTTGTTGGACTGCAGCAGCAGCCAGATCCCAGGAAGTTCAATTAATCTATCATGGTTTAGAAACAGCACTACAGCTGCCCTTTCTACCCCCTCCCCACCTCCCACCCCATCAAGACAGACAAAAGGCAGAGATTAAGGGTTGAGATAAGAACAATTAACTGAAATCAACAATGGGACAAGAAAATGAACTGGAACAGCAACAATATTAACAAAAAAAAAGTGTACAAAGAGAGGGTGATTTACATACAAAATATGCTCACCCTGACCCACTGTAGCCCACCCTCAAGACAATGAGCAAAATGGTGAACTAACCCTCTCCTCCCACGCTTTTCTTTCCAACTTCAATCGACACACCCCTTCTTCTTGGCAGTGAGAATCTCTCAGTTCCACCCCCAGGAGTGTGTTCATAGTATAGAATAACAACCTAGACATGCCCACATGGCTGCAGCTACACCCTCTCGTGGCTAATGTGGAAAAATTAATTCTGGCCTGGCCAAAACCAGGGCAATATCTCACAAGACTGATATTTGGCACTGATGGGTTTAAAGTGTGAAATTTTTTTGTCACATTTTACAGAAGCATAAATTTGGTATCATTCCCCTTGTCACAGGAAGCCAACTGCATAGAAATTAAATGCTTTTCTTTTTGTCATGCTATCTTAACACAATTTTATGTTATTACATATAAATATTATGTATTTGTTTTTTTCATTAATTCATAGTTAGAGCTTAAAATTATGGGAAGAAATATTTGAAAATACAAAGTGAATCTCTTCTCCAACATTATTTAGCTGTGGTTTTGATGGGAGTTCAGAGAGACTGGAAAGGCTTTTGTCCCCTCACTTTTACACATTCAGGTAATATGAACATCCTGTCTGAGGATGTCTGTTTTGTGCTACTTTGAAGAGTGCAATTTAAATCTCCCTCTGTCAGTTTCCCTTCAGCAGTATTAAAAGAAATATTTGTGATAATGTTTGATATTTAAAGATGTTAGAGAGCTAGATGAAGTAAATAAAATTATTATTTAATACTTTATAAATATTATTTGATATTTAAACATGCAAGTTTAAGATAAACTGTGCTGGCCAAGAATTTTGTTCCTAACATGTCTACTTGCTATATTTCCTACAGTCTGGTGTAAATGTGTGCTTCTGTAGTTATGGTTGTAGTGATATATTGCAGTGATATTATGCCTGTTAACAAGTTGTTGTGTCAGTTTTGCATGACACACGTGACAGTAAATGAATGGATAGATGAACAGTCTGCCTAAGCCTACTTGCACCAGCTTTCCAGTGGGAAGTCCCTTCTGTTTGATACTAATGCCGTAGGGATGTACCATGGGTTTGATTGTAGCTGTGAATATTCATGTGATATTATGTATTTGTACTTCAGAAAGTGCTGGACTCACAGACTGTAGGGATTACAGATGACTACACTTTATTTCTTTGGGAAATCTATTAAGAGACAGAGCAAAGTATATGATACATTCACAGAAATTCTGCAGAGTATGGCCAACTTAAGCAACAGCTTAAACAAAATTGAGGTGCATTCAGGAGTTACATACTCACCCAGAAAACTAAGTATAGAGACTTCCTTTAGGCTGGTATTTGACATTTAATATTTTTTATAAGGTGCTTAAATTAGTGGGTTTTCATTATTCCCAAAGCACGTATATTTTCAATGCATCAAGTGGAAATAAGTTACTGAAAAGTAACTTGTTTTAAGAAAACAACATAAAAGAATACAGTACAAACATCTTATAGTCTACACCTTACAACACACATAGTCAATAGCAATTGTAGTACCAGGTCTAACTCCAGGGTACACATAGCCCATTCCTTCTTAGAATAAAGAACAGCTAAGACAAACATAGGTATGTGAGAACTCATTCTCACAGTAAAGTACAGGTAAGCTTTTCCATCTCAGCAGAGGAAACACCTGTGTAGGGTCAGTTTCTGTGGCATCATGGAGTTTCCCACCTCACAGCTGGTAATTTCAGAGTACAAGAGAACACATTTCCTCAAGACCTCCTTTGCACACCGCAGGCAAGCCACTATAAAATAAACTTTCTAACCTATTTTTTTTCCTGCTTTGGTGGTTTTTTGTTTGTTTCTATGTGTTTGTGGTTTGATTTGGGGTTTTGTGGGAGGGAAGATTTCTTCAGTGTTCCAATTCCAAAAATTCACACATAATTTTCATGTTTTAGACAGAGCTTCTCTTGTCTGTAGCAATCTTGAGTACTAGCTCTGCATATTAGTTTTCTTTTAAATTTAACTGCATAGTAATACATATGCCTGGGCAACTGACAGGTGGCTACCCCCCCCAATATGTGATGAATAAGACCTGAAAATCCAGACCTGGCTGAAGAGAAAGAAAATGCTGGCCATGAGTTTGACACTCTTCTCCCATGTAGTGTGTTATTTGGATATTACTGATCTTTTCCTCCTTCTTCTATTTCATTAGCCTTGGTATCTCCTTATGTCTTCCTGACTTCACTGATGTCTTTTCTTTCTTCATGGAGCCTGTTTTGCACATCAGCTTTGTAGCTGCCTGACGTTCAGCCCTTATCTCTGACCAGGGCTCCTGCACAAATTCTTGGAAAGGTGCAAATTTCTTGCGTTGCTTTACCTGCTGGCTTCTGGAGATCTTCTGTCCTATTGAGCATGTCACTGGTCACTAGCCATGTCTGCACATACCAAAATAAATATTTCCCTGCAACAGCAGGTAATAGTGTTGTATTTTCCACGTTGAAAATGAAGTGCTGAAAATGCTGTCTTTAGTGGGTGCTTTCACTCATTCCTTTTTCTTACATAAACTTCAGCTCAGTGTAACCAAAGCATCAGACACAATGTTAAATTAAATGTGATTTTTGACAGGTCATGGAATTGTCTGAACAAACATGTTTTATAATACACCTCCATAATCATAAAGACAGAGTGGAAGTTGAGACACCTTTCATCACCATCAAAGATCAAAATCCTAAAATGGTAGTAGAAACTGATCCCTGCTGTAGCAGCTACTACCCTTCACTGTCTTTTCAACTCTTTCACCCATTTTTGGTGGGAAAGAGACTATCAGAGTAAGAAAAGAAGGTAGGTAAAGGTGGTAATCCTAGCACCAAGTGAGCAAGGCTTGGCTATGAGCACAGTTTTTGCAGGGTCTCTAGAACAAAATTAGCTTCCAAGAAGTTTTTGAAGGCAACCCTGCATGTCAAATGATAGATCCTTTCATTTCTCCTGCTCTCCTTTCTCCCTCTCTTAATTGTACAGATCCTTGTCCATTAAGCTGTGAATTCTTAAAGCAGTGAATACAGTGAATACAACTCTTGAATCATTTTGTTACACTGGGTGTAAGAGACCAGAGCCTTATGAATTTTGTCTTCACTGAGTACACTAAACTCTGTTCAAAGGAGCAGAGCAAGTCTATGTCAGAACAATTTCTAGGTTCAGAATTGCATTTACCCAGCATGAGGCAGACTTGCCTGACTAATGACTTAAACAGCTATAGCCAGGTTTAGGCTGATTCTTTCTTCCTTAGTTTGAATAGATAAAAATTATGTGTCTTGTAAATGCCCAAGTTGCTCCATCAAACAGAAGACTAATAAACCCAAAGAAGTCCTATGATTTATTAATAGAGTCTAATAAAGCCAATTAAGTCCTGAGAATGGAGTGAAGGTTGAAAAGTAAAGGTTTTCCACTTCTAGGCATCTTATGTAATGCAACCCTGTACATGAAGAGGAAGTAAAAATTCACACTCACTACTGGCAACCTCATACACCATCACTGTGTCATTGTTGACATTCCCAGATAATTAATTTTGCCAGCTTGGGTGTGTCAGGTGTAAGGAAATAAAATTTAGAAGTGCTATTCTGGTTATTGCAAATAGAGATCTTTACTATTGGAAGCCAGACTCCTAAATACCCACCATTTGAAGCAGTACCTTCTTTTCTTTCACAAACAAGATTTTTTGTGCTCTTCAGAACTCTTGTGATTTTTTGGGAAATTTTGGGAGCTCTTTTGGATGTTTTCCCCAGCATTATGCTGCATACAGGCTGCCTCAGAACTGACCTCTTGAAGTTCCAAAGGATAGAGAGAAAATAGGGGATACATAGAGGAGGCAGAAAGAGCATTGGTATGTATGAGGAAAAGGAAAAGAAGCTGAAATAATTTTCTAGGAAACTATCTATACCTGTAGCCTTAGTTTCTGGTGTCTCATTCTCCCAGTAATGCATATCTTTTAATGCTTATCTATATATATCTTTTTGTTCTATTGAGTCAATGTAATTATGTACACCTGCATCAGTCTGTCTGTATTATTCCCAGCCATTTCTTTCCAGTGGAAACTTCCCAAGTTGAATGGCTCATAACTTTAAAATTTTCACTCTGGTTTCATTCAAAACCTCATCAGCCCATTCTTGATTTCTACATGGCCTCAAATAATCCCTTAGCACAGAGCCAATGTAAACTTTTAAAGCAAAGTAACTGGAAAAAAAATCAATTTGCCAATTTGTTTAAAACTGTTTTTTTCCTTTTTATACTCCATAGAAACTCCTGCAGAAGATACTACATTATAATTTCATTATTTACTGGGTCATTTTAGTATACAAGCTTGCTTTGGTTGCCACATTAATTACCAGATTGCTATAAATCAGGAAAAAATTGCTCTTAAATGCATTTACCATTTCAGCAAACACTTCAGGATGTTGTCAGCACTGCAATTTTATAATCTCACATTAATAACTGGAGTTATATGCCATCTTATGTCACAAAATTATGCAAATATTCAGGTAAAATGTCCTATATTTTTATGATATTTTTATTATTTTGATTTCCAAAATACATTTAGGAATTTGCAAATCCAAACATCATTTTTAGTGTCTCAGATTTGTTGAAAAAAATAGTTGAACTACTGAGCAAAGAAACAAACCACAGAATAAATTTGTCCAATTTGATGAGACAACTCAAATATTTACTTGCAGGGAAACGGCAGAGTACTTAGAAAGATAAGCTAGTTATTTAATTGCAATTTCTTTAGTCATAAAATAATGCAAATTTCTTATATTAAACAAATGGTGGTTCTTCTCTTTCTTCACATTTTCATATCTGTTACAATGTCTCTAAATACAGTCTAAAAAGTTACTTTTAGAATGTAAATATCATTCATTCTATTATTAGGGGATAAAAGGTATCTAAGCAAGTAGATCAATGTGTTTGTATGTGCTACAACAAGTTAATCTTCAGAAAGTGAAGCTACTTCTTATCCCATGACCAAACATTCTCTTTACAGACTCATAAATTAGAACCATTAAGAAAATAGTATGTAAATAGGCATTTTTTAAATGATAAAATGGGACAAGGTGTTCTGTCATAAATAAAAAGACTCAACACAGAATCAACAAAGAATCTGTCATCTGGCTTTCCTGATAGGCTACTTCGAGCCTTTGTTTCATTAATTCATGATACTTTTTTTTTTTTTTTTCAGTTGTGATGTGGAGCTGTGCCTTTTTATTTATAGTAAAGACTGTTCTCTTAATTACACTGTTAAAAATAGCTTCATGAATGGACAGGAACACAGAGTATAACACAGTGCAGTCTGGGTTAGGGTCATCAACAGATTATCTCCAGATTATGAGGATTACATGATTACCCCTGTGAAATGTAGGTGTGTTACAAATTAAAAATTAATCAGATTTTTACAGAAACTAATTATTAAGTCAAGATAACAACTGTTGGCTTACATGTATTTAAGTCATGATGTATTTTAGCGTGGATTTGAACGATAATACAGTGAAGCACAAAAAGAAAGCTCAAATTTTTTGAAGGTCTTGGACTGACTGCACTGAGTAGTCTTGGTATAGGGGTTTTGCTGTTATTATCCTTTCTATTCTCAAGTGAATTTCATATAGGTCTTTATCTTGACCATTTTTCTCTCCTACAACATTTTTCCAACACTTTTAACAAAGCAAACTTCATTTTTTCTTGGCAAGTTGGAGATTTGATTCTCCTTGGAATATAGAGCAGAAAAAGGCTCGGGTATTTCCCCAGCTATGTGAAATTCGTTGTAATGAATCAAAAATATTCAAATGTGAAGGGAAGGAACTCCTTTGGAGTTCTTGTGTACCAAAATGCCCCTTCCACAAGATCTCATGCTCTGACCAGACAAAGCAAGTCCACTTCAAGGGAGTCTCCAAGAAGTCTGGCTCATAAAAAAACTCTATTCAGCAGCAGCTGAGTGCAAAATTCACTGATCCCTCCTCTTGGGAGGAGATAACTTGATGAAATTGTGGTGAAAACACTGTGCACATGTCTTAACATTTATACACACAGACACTGAAACTCTTTATTTACCTATCATATAACAGAACTTACTTTTTTGATAAGGGGCTGGGAAATAATTTAAAGCACACCTTCAAAATTAAGTACAAAATTCCCTTGCACTCTTCACTAGGATAACAATCCATGTTACAATAGTATTGCTAACATCACTTCTTTAGATAGGATATGTACTGGAAAATGTAAGCACAGAGAGGGTTAATGCTGCTCTTACTGTGCTATATGGGACCTCAGCCAACTAAGTAACTACATGAAAATACTGACTTAGATATGAAGGTCAAATTCAGTTCAGTCAAATTTACAATGAAACAAATGTGAAATCAATGGAGCCACTCAGAAGAGACAGTTGAATGACATGAAAATATATGAAAATAATATCTCTCTGTTCTTAATTATAAAATACTCCATGTGAAGGGAATTGTATTTCTCCTACCCAAATAAGTGGGCCCAAAGTCTGTGGGTTAATAAGGTTAATAGAGAAACACATAAATGGATCATGTTGGAGTCAATTTGAAAGCTCTTCCGGACATGCTCAAAATTACTTGCTATTTTTAACTTACCTATGTGTGTTTTATTAATTATTTCACTATTTTTAATTCAATCTAATTACTTTTCACATACCTGCCACTGAAGATTTTCTCTATTTGTTTTAATTTGCTTGCTACCTATGTTTTTTTGGCAAAATAATCCTCAGATGTTATCTTTAGGAAGCACTTTGTCAAAGACAACAGCTGCCAGAGTAACCTCAGAAGTCCTGGGAGAGACCAAGTGAGTTACAGATGATTCAGTGTTTGCTCCTGTAATAGCCTATTAACAGTGGTCATGAAAGTCTGATTTATTTGTCCTGAAAATCAAAGTTTATTTGCTCATAGCCTTGAAAAAATCAGACTGCAATTTTCTAGCTTTTTAAGTTTGAAAATCTTTTGTGAACTTTAATAAGCTAAGAGGCTTCAATCTACAGTGTATACTACCAGCTGTTAGACACTACTATGGAATTTGAGAGAGTCAGCACATCAATGGATATATATATGCAGAATTTTTCATGCTTGATTCTGTGCATAAGAAAGCTTAATTGTCTGGACTTCATTGTCATATATTTATATTTAGCATTTTACAGGGAGAAAGACAGTCATATATTTCACCATTGTGTTACATTGTTAACTGGAAATAGAACGTCATTGTTATATAAAAATTTCTATCATCTCTTACTTCGTTGTTTTCATTATTAGAGTTTTTATTAAAAGGAAAAGTAGACTACTGCTGCGATATTTTAATTGCTACTCTGGATAGGATTACTGATACCATTTCATAGCACCAGCATACATGTCTACAGGATTTATTACGCAGCTCATGTCTGCTCTTTTATGGATTTCATCCAAGAGATGTTTGAATACCAAGCTCTTCAAATGTCTCCCTTGTGGTGATTCAACAGCACTGAGCTGCATCAGCAAATAGTATTGAGACGAAGGCAGCAACTGTTACATTCCACCATAGTTTGATTTAGAGCAGAATTTTTTTAGATGTATTCCATAATAACCCTTTTCTACCCATTACTTAATGCAAGCCAAAATATCAGTTGAATGGCTTAAAAAAGATTCTGGTATTCCTCTGAAATTTTATCTTGCAAATATGAAAAAACAGCACAGGTATGATTCATCATGTGAAGAATAATCCAAATGCACTATATTTTTTTCAAATCATGCTTAAGTGCTGTCATGGGGTAGCTTAAAGAAAAAATGGTTTAGGAAATCTTAATTATCAGAATATTTTTAAAGGTACTTCAAAATACGTAAAATCTAGAATGTGAGACACAGACTCTCTATGCAACTAGCATTTTTATTTACATACTCTGTTTCAATGATGAACTGAGGATATCAAATAACATTCAGTAAGCCCGCTGCATACATCAAAGTACTTGTGAGTGAAAATTTGGGCTTAGAATAATTGACACATCATTAAATATTTGGCTCTAAGCTTTACACTGGTAGGTCAACATGCAGTGAATATAAAGCAGGTTAAAGGAAAAGGTCAGTATACTGCTGGTTCACTAATCAGCCACTGGCCTCTTACCAGAAACAGCACGTAAATCTCATTAAACTGCTCTTTATCTAAGTGGGGGAAGAATGTACATCAGCTGCCTTCCTTGAAGGACAAATAGCATACAAGTGCTAAGACTTATTGCTCTCAGTGCTAGAGACAAAGAACAAAAATATAAACACGAATAGAATCTGCCAGGTGTTATATTGTAACTGTTAAATAATGGAAAACACTGGAACAAGAAAAGACAGTGGCTGAAACCTGGTGACAGATATGAATGAAGCAGTCTCAGTTTTGTAGTTAAAAAGCGCAAGTCTCTGATCTGATAGATTAAAATCAGTTCTACCAAGGCACAAGTTTTCAAAGCACTGTATGAACTTCAACACTAAATTCTGCATGTCAATAATAATTCATTCATGAATTTTGTTCTGGGAAATTATTAGCTGTGCTGAACTACAAACCTGATGCACTAGAGGTGGAGTATTACTTGGAAACTATCTCTAATTATGTAATACCAGTTAAAGAATGAAGTAAATCCTGTTTATGTTTGTTTTTAGAAAAATTACTATCATTATATTGTCCCCAAGAAAAGCACAGAAATAACAAAAACAATGTCTTAAACTCTGGGGGAAAAAAAAGGAAGCCAATTTTCTACAAGCAAGTTGCTTTAAAAAACGCAAAAACAGTACAAGAATGGGATTTCTTGTGTAAAGACCTTGCTACAGGGAAGGCTAATGATACTCTGGGCTGTATTAGAAGTATTGTCAGAGAAGGGATGTGAAAATGATGAGGAGAGAAGAGAATGCTCAAGGGAAATGCCATCAATGTATATAAATACATTATGGAAGGGTACACAGAGAAGGTATCCAGGCTTTTTCCAATGGTGCCCAGTGACAGGACCAGAGGCAGAACCAGAGAAGATTCCTCTTGAATGTAAAGAACAATTGCTTTTACTGTGAGAATGACAGAGCAGTGGCAGAGGTTTCCCAGAGAAGTAGCAGAATCTCAATCCTTGGAGATCATAAAAAGCCATCTGGACATGGTCCCAGGAAACCAGCTCTAGAGGACTCTGCTTGAGCACAGACATTGTACCAGACGACTTCCAGAACTGCCTTCTAACACAAACTATTTTATGTATGAAATACATTAGGATTTGAAAAATATGTCCAAAATAAAATAGAGCCATATCTGAAGTTTATATGGAATCATATGCTGTTATGTATTCAGAAATGAGATTTTTTTCACCTAGAACTGCCATAGCCATATGCTTCTTCTCTTGACAGCAAATTATTTACTTCATCAGTTCTAAAATGAAGCATGCCAAAGGAATGAACAAAACATATTAAATTGACTTATTGTATCTAAACATATTTTCTGGTTCATAACAATTTTTTTTCTAATTTGTATGTTGAGAGAGTTTTTTATTATTTTTCAGAAAGGATGTAGCACAAAGCTACAAACAAGAGAAATGAGTCTTGAAGAATTATATCTATGAAGAAAATAATTGGCATAGGTTTTAAAGAAAGAAAAAAACCCTTCTCAAACTAGGCAGCAATGCAAATCTTGTGGAAGACACTTCAGTAACTATTTCATTTTTAATTGCTACAGAAGTAAATATATTTGATAACTATAAATTTTATTTAAAGATGACAGGCAGAAAGGATGCTCATCCCCCTGTGCACAGAAACAAATAGGTTTACTAGTACGTGGTATTTCCAATGGAGTAAACACAGTGGCTGTTGAGCTCTGCAGCAAGCTGATGTTTAGGGAAATTATTTCCAACAGGAAAACACTGATGATCCATGTGGTTGTGATAACTGGTCACAGACATATAGGGAAGGAACAACGTCAGCCAGCAAAAACAAAGATGTGGCATTAAAAAATGTAAAGTTAAACTGTGCAAAAAAAGGGGGAGAAGGCCACATGAAAATTAGAGAGGTGAGAGAAGTCAGTTTAAGTGTGTAGGAAAGAGTTTGCAGTAATCCCAGGAAAGCATTACTTATGACTAGAGGATCAACATATAAACTAAATTCACAATCTGAATATGACAAGGGATGAGACACTTAAAGAATTTCTTAAGACACCTAAAGAATTTCCTTAAAGAACAGATAAATGCTTGAGACTTAAAACTACCTTGTTTAAGTAACTTGGAGAAGAAAAAGAGGTTTTCACAGCCTAGAAAGATTTTTGAAAGATTTCAAAGTTAAAATGTTAATGGCTAATTTTTTATGCTTATATTGATTTTTCAACAGAAAGAGAAAATACAGTATTCTAAGATTTTGCCCACTGTGGCTGCTCTTCCTTTCAACAATCAGTTAGAAAATAGCACCGGATGAAGATCATAGGAGCCTTTTACTGTAGACCAGCAAAAGAGAGCCACAGACATTGCATAAGAATAGATAAAGGGCATAGATTTTGTCTTTTGTTAATGAACACATTATCATTATCTAATAACGGTATTACCAAAATTGAAAGATACCGACAGCTGACTTTCATCCCTGATGGGGCACATTCCTTTCCTGAGCTCCCACATCTCCAAGGGAAGTGTGTCTGATGCAGAATGAAATACACCCTGAGGGCATTTGTGTTTCTTCCTGGAAGTATCCTTTCCAAAGTCCAGGCTCCCAGAGGAATTGGTAAGGCATGTGGGATAGCTCCACAGCTGCCATGTCCTCCTGACTCCTTTACCTTTGAGATGGAGGGGAAAACCAGCCATATTACATGTCCAAAGGTATGGAAAGGGAATAAAAGGCCATCATGTAACCACCACCCCTCCTTTTATATCTATAATACACTCAGGTACAATTTGCTCACAAATAGTAAAATTATCATTGCTTTCAAACTTCCACAGTGAGTTCAAGGGAGATTGTGCAATAAATGCTCTCAGTAATCTCTGGAATGGTTCTGGACAGCAGTCAAAGTGCCTCTGGAGATCGTGATGAAATATAAATCAAATCAAGAGCTCTGCTGCCATTCAACCAAACTTAATGCCTTATAATATTGCAAATTAACTTAGCTTGGTTAACATCTATTTGAAGTTAAGAGCTATGATTTTTTTCAGGCTCATCTCTGGTATTTTATAAAACGATATTTTGGAAGGGAAAGGTCAGTAAATCTATTTCCAAAAATGTTTCCTTAGCAAGAATGTTGATAGCTGTCACTGGAATGCTTTCCAGGGATGCTTGTCCTTTGACAAATTTCCAGTATTCAAGTAAACTTAAGTCAAATTATTCATTCTTTCTTTTGGGGGAGAGGGAGAGACTTCTTCTCTCATGCCTAACATGTTCATAATTCTTTTTTTTAATTAGATGTGAATTCCCTGTTTCAACAGTCATTTTTACTGGGAAGAAAAGAGAATGATGCTTTTAAAATTACAGTGATTTTGTTTTTCTAAAGAGGTGGTCGTTGCCACAGCAGTACTGAGACAACACAGAGTTCTTTCGGAATTATTTTTCTGACTTAAACATATGAATTTTATTAAATATTTGACCTCATTATTAAATCCAGGTGGATATTCCCATGTTTAAAAAGTTGATGCCCTTGAGAAATTCAATTCTTTGGCCTTTTGCTCTACACTGGGCACTGACTGAAATCGTGGTACCACATAAAATGTGGGTATGCTACCAATGCCTTTGATGAAGTCAGAATTATTTAGGGACTATGTCATTTATTTACTATGCAACTTTCCTGACTATCTAGATCCCACCACAACTTGAATGCTGTAATATTTTAAATTGCAATTATGAAACACAAATAATTTCTTCTTTATATTTGTACACACAACAAAAAAAACCCCAACAATTTAAACAGAAGAGAAAAGCAACCTAAGTTTATTTGTAATATGGAGATGTTTGATAATATAGTTCTTATACTACTTGAAAGTGACATTTGTCATGTCATCATTTTTGCTTTCAGGACTAAGTTATTTGCAAACATGACATGCTGGAATGCAAACAATTGATTTCTCTATTTTTATGTCATCAGGGCTAAGTACTTGGGATCATGTATCCTAATGGTTCGGTAATTGTATTTCTTCTTAATGCATCATAATGTATAAGAGGACATATAAATGACAGCTGTGTCAAACCTGGCACAAATCTAGCTGACCTGTTAACAGATGGAATTTTATGGTTTGGGATTTTTCTTCCATGAAATAAGGATTCATTAAACAGAATTCTGAGAAATAAATAAATTATGTTACGTGAGAAAAATACTGCAAGTATGTATTTTTATCAGAACATTTAGGAGCAGATACAGGTGTGTCCTTGGGTGTCTCTTTGTCAGCCAATCAAGAATAACATGAAGATTCAGAAAATGTTCATGAAGAATTTTCTGTTAAAAATGGTACCTAGACGGATGATAATTGTTTTTTTTTAATGTCTGCTCCTGCTACTCCTGCTTCACAAATTTTTCCCATTCATTTATTTAACATGCTAGCCCAATATTAACCCTTCTGACCTTCAGCCAGCCCAATGAAACTATATGCTTAAAGCATATATTTAATTTGTTTTAAAGTTTAAACACATTATAATCAATAGAATTTGACATTTATCCAGAACACTTATATTTTAAATTCCATTTAAAATGTACTTGGCATGCTATGACTAATCTCAGAGAAGTGGCTGGTGTAGATTGCTTCAGGCAATAACAGCTTCAGTTGCTACTGCTGAATTTATCCGCAATTGTGAATCAAAACCTTTAGGAAAGCAGTTTATTCCTTTATAGTGATACAAAATAGAAACTAAGTTGAAAAATATCTAACAGCTAACACTAAACACCATCTTGCCAGTATGTATTTGAAATAATACTTTTAGCTAAAATAGTGGATCAAATTCTTACAAGCAATGACACAAAGACAAAAAATTGATATATGATTTCTCTTTACAGTGAGTCCCCATATGAACAGAGATAGTTTATGAACCTCACTCAAAAGAAATACTCTTTGAAAAGGCAAAATAGTGGT
Source organism: Cyanistes caeruleus (assembly GCF_971803275.1). Classification (NCBI taxonomy): domain Eukaryota; kingdom Metazoa; phylum Chordata; class Aves; order Passeriformes; family Paridae; genus Cyanistes; species Cyanistes caeruleus. Next base: position 55,664,359 of record NC_141732.1, read on the forward strand.
GATATTTTCAGACTCTCGCAAAGCAGGAAACATTTTTTAACGTACTGAAAATTGATTCAAAATTTTGTCTATGAAATGAATTAATCATGCCTATGAAATCAATTAAGTAATTTGTGTTATTTTTGTCTGACTAGCTATGCTAGCTAATCATGTATTTCTCACATTTAGTGACAAGGTCTTGGCCAAGATTATCATCTTACTTTGTCTTCATATATAATGCTTCCAAAGTATGTAAACTGCATATTGTTGAACAAATCCTGCTTGATTTTATGATACTAATTAACTGTGCGTCTATCTATATATATTTATATATTTAATTTACTACTTAAATCTCCCTCCCTCCCTCCCACGTGTTTTTTTGTCTCTACAATCCAGAAGCCATAAACTAGAGGTGCATCACTAGGTAGTACTTCTTCATTTTGCTCTCAGAAAGGGCCTTTGTAAAGTGCCCACAGAACTTCAGCTGTAGCACAACCACTGAATACTTTGGGAGATGTGTCAGAAACGAAAGGACAAATAGATTACAACAGCTGGAGACTGACTGAAAAAACCCAACAGATAAATTTGTACTTTGTTCAAATTAATCTTGAGATAGAATATCGGGCTCCCAGAAGAAGTTGTTATAAGACCTAACAAGGTAAGAAACGTCATTATACAGGGAAGGATATGCAAACATGCCTTCTCTTCATATTTAGTGAAGAGTCACACATTTTACAACATTAGATGCCCAGCCTTCACCTGTAAACATATTAAGTCATTTCTGTACTACAGTACAGTAATTGGACATCAGAGTCCCATTGCATACTTAATTGAGCAAGTGTCATGGAGTTACTTTACCTTTAAGGGAGTTGGAAGTGCTTGGAGTCTTTTCTCCTGACCAATTATCGGTCATTGCTGGGAATTGACAGCAGTTTAGGCCATTGAAAAGTGGGATCAACTTGTGAACCCTACCTTAAAGTGTAAACGCAGAGCTCTCTGGGTTCTCTTTGTTTCCTGGCTGTGGAGGGTGGCGGAGCTCCAGGCCTCCCGTCCCTGCCCAGGCCATGCGGCCGGGCGGGGATGGGGCCGGGCCTGCCCCGTCTCCCGGCCGGGAGATGGGGGGGCCTGGGGAAGGTTTTCCCCGGGCCCGGGCCGGGCCGAGCCGATCTCTGGCTCGGCTGCAGGTTTTGCTGTAACTAATTCACTAGAAACTGCCCAGTGAAGAAAGAGAGAGGCCCTGGACTTGCAGCGGGTTGGAGCAGCGACTACACGCTCCAGAGCAGCCATGAGGAACTTTCCATCGCAGAGGGCTCCAGCTCCTGTTCGGCAGAGATCCCCAAACCATCTACAAAAGCCTGGGCAAGATTTTAACTCTTTCATTACCCAGATGAGACTTGCGGATTAATCTTTTTATCCAGAGAGAGAGAGAGATCAACATGAAAAGAGACTTTATAAACTACCAGTGACAGGAAAGAAAAGAAGCTTCAGGAAAGGTAGAGAATTAAGAAGATGCTTTAATTAAGCTGAAATATCTCCCTGTTAAAACTATGGAGATGGACAATGAAGTCCTGAAAAGAACTCTTTTAATTCATGATACAGGATCTAGAGAGGAATAGTGTTCAAAGTGTAAATTTGAGTAAAGAGTAATTATAGTATAGTGAAGTGCTGGGAGATTTGAAGCCTTGAGAGGCAATGAGAAAACTGTTTTCTGGTGAAGCTCACAGAAACAGATGAAGAAGATTTTTTTTTTTGCCTTTGAATAACTTATCCTTAAAAATCCCTAGACTCATGGCCCATACACACTTTCAGAGTGATGTGAAAATTGGAGGAGTGAACTCTGATAACAGCAGCTCTGAGCATTTAACATTAGGGCAATAGAAAACTATAACAAAAATAGTTTTCTTGTGAAAAACTCCATAAATTAACAGGAAGAAACTTCTGTTTCTCTATAAAGACTGGTGAAAAGACTAGCAAGAATTGGGACTGTTTTAACCATCAAAGTTCCAGAGTTTTTGTCTCTGTTGTCATGTGAACGGGGAAGTGGTGGGTAGATAGGGGATGGAAGGGTTTTTCTGGAGGTTTATTCTGGTGTTCTTGTTGTTGTAGTTTGTCAATAAACTTTCTTTTTTTTCCCTTTTAAGTTGTATGCCTGTTTTGCTCTTGTTCTAATCCATATCTCACAGCAAGAAGTAAGTAATTTTCTTAGTTATTGGTTTAAAACCACGACAGCAAGATAACGAAGAAAGATCAGAACAGATACTGGATATCTATATAGAGGTAAAACTGCTGTCAAATGGCCGTTTTGAGAAACCACCAAAAAACTTGGTGGATACTTTGTCAATTTCCCCATGTTACAGAACTTCTGTGTTTCAATTTCTCAATGACACGAAATTCAAACACACTGGCCAAAGCCAAGTTCTTGTCCACCTCTGACATGAGTAAGGCTCACAATCCTGCTGTCATAATTTCATGTGTATTAAAAGATGAAAACACATCCTCTTTGCTTTGATGATCAACAAAACAATGGTACTAGCATTGGTCCATGATTATGTAAATTGATATCTCACTGATATGTATTGGGCAGTAATTCCTCTTCCACCTGCTGCTTTCAAAATTGCAAACTCATGCAAATACCAAAACACCTTTACATCAATTTCAAGGGTTTATTCAATCCTAACTTTATGCTTACTTATAAATGGAAGACAAACTTGGAAAAATTACAGGACACATTATCATTATCTGTAGAACATCTCAACTTGTTTCCAATTCCTCTGTACAATAACCCAAAAATTCAATTAAGTCATTCTTTGTAAGCTGGAGGGCAAATTTTCATGGGAGCTGCACAGCTTCCTTTATTACTAAGAACACTGCCCTTGCAGTTTCAGATGATATATCTCCATGCTTTTAGATGATGAATCTCCATGCTTGATCCTGTCAAGGAAAATCAGGTGCTTAAAAACCAACAAATTATAACAAATCATAATGAAAATAACCAAGTCTGCTCCTAAAAAACACTCTGCAGTCACACAGACAGAATTGCAACCTCAAATTAAAAAAAAAAATAAATATATGTCTGTGTAATGTACCATCAGCGCAATGTAGACATGATTAACAATTTAGGAATTGTTCAGCATAGACCTCTGCCTTTCTCAGTCAAAATCGGGAAACAAATAAATTAGCTCTGGCTTGCTATGTGTTATCATGATGAGGCTGTGTCTAATACCCAGGCACCTCATAATCCCAAAAACCTTCAGTGCCTGTATGTAAACATGCTAATTTTGCAATAACCTGTTTCCTTTATGTTTTGTTGCTAGAACATAATCAGCAGCTGAAATGGACCACCAGGGAAGGACCTTCCTTTCTATGGAAGATGCCTTGCAAAGCAAAGCAAAACTATTTAAACATACTCTGCTGTAATCTGTCACTACAGTAAAATGGATACTTAGATTATAATTTTATTTGTCTTGTTTAAGTATAGCAGACTAGTGCATCAGGTCTGAAAGTGCATTTCAATGAAGTCTAGCTAAGAAAATGCATTGCTTGTTTCTAATATTTCATTTTATTTAAACAAAGAAATCCTCAGAAAGTTGTCAGGAAGTTAGTAATATGTATTTGTCTTAAATCTGGGTAAAGTCAGTCAAAGGTATATCTTATCTTTCTTTCTTCCATCTCTTGATCTCTAGCAGTGGAAGGACACACTGGGCCTGGATCATTTTAATTATGCCCCAAAAAAGCAGTTTGGCAGTTGGAGATCGTGATGGACAATGGCAGTGTGGCCACACTGGTTTCTCTCTTCACTTTAGAGGAATATTTGAGTAGTTGACTATGCTTCTTTTGTAGCTTTCTTGTACTATGAACTGGTTTAAAATACCTATATTAGGTGCTCAAAATGCACTGCAATTTGAGTATCTGTAGCTCCCCTTCCCATACACATTAAATCCTGTTACCATGAGCCTACTCCATCATCTTTGGGCAGACAGCTGGGCCAGAAACAGTATTACAACTTTCATTTTAAATTACATGTGTGGGCTGGACCAATCAGTATGTTGGTACTGATGAACTGACAGGATATCAAACAGGCAAAAACTATCTTCCTTTAATCAGTTCCAACATTTCCTCATTAGCACAGCCCCTCTCCTAAACCTGGCTCCCTCTTGTTTATCTCAAGACTTGAACTTTGTTATCTTTTGGAGACCTTTTCATGTCAGTTAGATTTGACTGCAGGTGACCAACAGGTTGAAAATTATCAGGAAGAGAATAGCAGAGGATTAGGCAACCCGGCAGACTGTGCTCACAGAGAATATTTTCAGGAGGAAAGCAGGCCAGGACTTTGCCAGCAGGTTGCTGGTAAAGGTTGGAAGTAAGCTACAGGACATATTGGCTGCTGTCAGGAAGGCTTAACGGGAAGATACAGCCCCACATTCCTACTTTCTTGTTAGCTGAGATATTTTATAATGAGATAATGAATTTACAGTGATTGTTGCAGGTGTCAGTATTAAGGTATAAATCACAGTTCAGTTCATAACTGTATTACAATCTACCACACAGATCTTCCTGCATGAGGTGACCTAGACACACTATAGAAGTGCTAGTATCTGCAAGATTAACAGACAGATCCCATGAAAAGAAACAAATTGAGTTAAGTGTTGGAGTAATAGACAGATGAATGCATTATGAGTATAAAATTCTGGTGTTCAGACCAGTTGTGTTTTTAAGGTTTCTTCTGCAAGAATTAGGAAATACAGTGTGGCACAATGCTAGAGCTGAACTTACACAGCAATGTTTGAGTTGCTGACTTAGACAAGCATCTGGGCGAGCAATCCCCTTTGTGGAAGACCCTGTCAAAAGCTTTTGGTTGTAATGAAATCATAGTAGTATGTGGGGGTTGTGGAAGGGTTATGTGTATGCCAAAGATGCAGATTGAGAGGATTGTTTAAGCAAGGACTGAGAAGACCATGAGCAGAAGACACACAACAGGACCATAAGCTAAGTTACCAGCTGAGTTTGTCTCAAGAACATGCTTTTCTAAATGGTCCATAAGCTTTAGAAATTGGGTGAAAATTATTAGCTTTCATTGTTTAATTAAAAAATAAGTAGTGCAATCCTATCAAGGACTGCAGCACAATTAGAGATTGCTGCTGTATCCTGTTGGTTGCTGTCTCCGTTTTGGAAGGCAGGTGTCTTCTAATGAGGGCAGGAGCCTCCCTTGGAAGGAATATGTAGACACCACCCCCCCACCCCCCACCCCCCCCCCCCGCCCAAATTATTTCAGTTTTGAAGTCAAGGGGATCTCAGGCAGAGATTTGTGGATAGGAATAACAGTTCTTTACTAGTATGTATAACAAGGCAAACAAACAATAACTGCAGCATTAGCAACAAAACAGAACCAGGGACCCCGTGACAGTTTTCTCAGCTGAGACGGGAAAGGATGGAGGAGAGGCTTTGCTTCACAAACCCCCTCGGGGGGGCAGTCCCGGTGCTCCTGCAGGGCTCTGAGGAACACTCAGCTGGAACAGCAGGGATGAGCTGAGATCCTGGGCCGGTGGCTGAGGTGTATCAGCAGCTCTGAGGCGGTGGCTGGCACTGCCTCACGTCCTGGCAGGATACGGAGTGCGAGGCCACCAACAAAGAGGGAAGAAGGAGAAGCAGCAGCTCCGTCTGGGTGATGGCGAATTTCCTTCTCTCCATTGCAACAGCTCCCAGCTCTTTCTCTCAAGCCGAAGTAACCCGCCAGAACTGCCCCCGCCCTCCCTTTTTCCTGCCCTCCTTTCCCGCTAGGCCCAGCTGAACTTTGTTTCTCAAGCACCCACAAAGCAGTCATGTTTTCCCCTCCACTAATGGGTAAAAATTCCACGGGTGAGCCAGAACTAAAGGAAATTAAAGACCTAACCCCCAACAGGTGCACACAGCCATGAACGAATGTTCAGTGGTCTTCTTGCCATGACAGCTGGCCACACATCATTGCATTATAGAATACAGTGGTCTGGGTTGGAAGTACTCTCCCCTGGACCTTTTCCAACAGGTTCATGCCTTTCCTGCAGTGAGGGCTCCAGAGCTGGATATAGAAGCCAGAGGGGAATAATCACCTTCCTCAACCTGCTGGCCTCGTGTTTTTTTATGCAGCCCAGTATGCAGTTGTCTTTCCAGGCTGCAAATGCACCTTTCCTGATAATGTCCCGCTTTTTGTACACCAGTACTGCCAAGTCCTTCACAAGGCTCCTCTCATACCATTCACTCAATCCATTGGCAAGACCCTGCGTGCACTTGTACTGCCTGCCTAAGATGAAAGCTAAGGTACTATCTATACCTTTGCTGTCTAGCCCGCAGCCTCATTTTTGGTTTTCTATCATTTTTGGCACCTGTGTCAGATACCTGCTGTAGAGCGGCTGAGGCCGGAGGGGTGCGGGCGTGAGGGTGTGCGAGGAGAGGAGGCCGGCCTGAGGAGCCTGGCAGGGCCCAAGAGAAAGGATTCTTGCGAGGAGCCCGTTCGCCCTGAGGGGGCGAACCGGCCGAAACGGTGAGAGGCCAGGTGGGGCCTGGCGGCCATTTCACCGCCGCCTCCATCCCGCCCGCCGTTGCCAGGGTGACCGGGGCAGCGGCGCCCCCGCCCCCGGCCCCGCCCCGCGGCCAATCGAGGGGCGGCGGCGGCCGAGCGAGGTTCCCTTTGTTCAGCCATTTCGGGGGCTGGAGTGGCGCCGCGCGGAGCTGTGGAGGGAGAGGTCGGGCCGCTCCCTCGCCACTCCCCTGCCGCCGGGCTCTGGGATGGTGTGGGTACGTGTCCGGGCTGCGAGGGGCGGGCTGGGACGTCCCATTCCCGGTAGTCGTCGCCGCCGCCGCCGCCGCCGCGTGCCCCGGCCGATGTCAGGGGCCTCCGCGGCACTGTTGGCCGGAGAGCCGTGGTACCGGCCGTGGGCTCTCTTCCGCTCCTACCGGGGATGGATGGATGAATGGATGGATGATAAACGGATGGATGGATGGACGGACGGATGCATGGATGGATGAATGGACGGATGCATGGATGGAGAAACGGGGCTCGGCTGGAAACTGAGGACCCGGGCAGACCCCCGAGTTATCCCCTCCCGTCCCCCGTTTTCCCTGGCTCCTTCCTGTGCCACGGCTGGCGCCGTCTCCGCAGCATTGTAGCGAGCCGGAAAGTGAAAGTCGCTTCAGGAGAGACGAACGTGGCCCTTTTCTTACCGTAGTTCCTGGCGTGCGTGGGGTCCCTGCTGTAAAGATTTGCCTAGGTGGGGTTTTAGATTTTTATTCCAAAATATTAGAGAGGCGAGAAATCTCGTGTTTGTCTAGTACTTTCTTTTGCCTAGGACGGTTGTTAATTTAAGTACTCGATGGAAATTGATAGTGGAACTTGTGAATCTGTTGTGGGGTGACTGTACAAAGCACAGGAATGCTTTCTGGGTTGGTACAAATGATTTGTTTAGTCTGTAAGATACTTATCTCCTGGCTGTGAATGTTATAATTCCTCTCATTTAACTTTCTGTTCAAGACCTGAGAAATCCTCCTGCCGTTAGGATTGTTCTGCCATGTATTCAGGCTACCACAGCTTCTTAACCTGTCTGCTTGTCCTCTTGCATAGTTAAGTAGTCCTTAATGTGGCATTCGAATACATAAAGGTATGGTTAAATCCTTACAACACACATGGAACAAAAAGTTGACTTGTGTTCCTTCTGTAAATGAGTAATTGAACAGAAAAAATAGTCATATGCCCAAACTCTTAAAAGGAGCCTATGATAGAATTGGAAGCTGAGCCCATAAGTCTTCATTCTACATCTGCTGTGTGAATTGTAGTTATTTTTGAGTGATATGTGGGAGGATGGATGAAAGGTGCCTACAGTTGGGAAGAATAGTTTATGAGCAAAATTACTTTAGAATGCATTTTCAAGCTTTAGCTAGCTTATATTCAAAGCAGAGATAAGACAAAATAATTATGATGCTGCAAAAACAGGGTTACAAAAACAGTTTATTGACTTTGTTAAAGGAGGAGAGCTCTGGTTAGAATGAATATTGACTAAGGACCATGATTACTGTTGGATACAGGCAATGTCACATTTCATTGACTAATACAGGTGCAAGTACAGCTGCTAAATTGAGCTATGCCTTGTGACAGGGAGGTTGAAACAACATAATAATGGCTTTATGAATGTAGGCTTTTACTGGATTATCTGTCACACTTTTCTGTTATATTTATTTAGAATCCAGTTTAGGAGTCCTCGTATGTGATTATTTGATAAAGCATGTATGTGTGCTTAATTTTTAGCTTCAGGAATTGAGCTACCTTTTATAGTCCAGTGATAGGTATGCACAGAACTGTTCAGCAGACTGGCAGAGCTCTGGTAGAGTATATCCTATTCATAATTCAGGCACACCAAGATGCTGTGGCTACAAAGGAGGGTGGTGGAAGGCCAAGTACTATCTTCCTCCATCAAAGCTGATGTTCAGAATCTTTCCAGTTAAAGATTGGGGCTGAAATAGAGACTGACATTTTATCTTTGAAATGTTTTAATAATAAAGATCTTCTTTCATGGACCCAATGTTGTCAGTGTCATAAAACAGGTTTTTGCCATAAAAAATTTTACAACAGGTTTGTGAACTTGGTATGCACTGATCAGTGCATTATTATCAAGCTGTGCCAGTAGCATGAAACAGGGAGGATTTTTTTCCTTGCGTTGTTTCTGAAAGGGTGGGACTGCTTTTCCATTACTTTCATGTCTTAATATGTTGTAGTTGCGATCAATTTTGATCACAAAAATTAATTTTCCCCATTAATTTTGTTCAAATTCTACAAGCATTTAAGTACATATAATAGTAGTATGTTTCAATCACTGAATCCACTGCTTTCCACTCACTGTTTCATAGTATTGATTTGGATAATTGGGGTAGGTTTTCTACATACAGCAAAAGATTTTAAATATATACTGTACAATTTTTTATTGCATGTATTTTACATATATAAATAATAATATATTCATATTTAGAAAGATACTACTATAGCTATATTATTCAATTCATACTGAAATTATTTTAAATCTCTCACTGAAAGAGATATAGTTGTGTAGATCCACTGTTTGGTTTATGTATGTGACCTGTCATGTACATGGTAAAACACTGTACATATTTATGCATATATACATGGATGCTGTTGAATATGGCATTTCTAGTAACATTATGAAATAAACCTCCAAATGTTACTTTCAGCTTTTAGGTGGTTTAGCCTGGTCCCTACCAGGCTCCAGAGTGAAATTTAAACAATTATTTGTTAATTTCCTGTGTACTGAATGCATCTGAAATTTTCAGTTTGTGTATGTGTCTGCATCTAGTGTGTATGTCCTTGTGTATGTGAGTCAAATCTCAAGGCATAAAATCAAATAAAATTTTTGTTTAAATAAAAGTTTTGGATTTTAAATCTTGACTAAAGAACAGAAAATAACTCTCATATTATTCTCCTATTAAGTAATTTAATTTTGTAGAGCATTTTCTACGAGTTATTGTCAGATACCCCTTAAACACTGAAAATGTGTTGCTTATGGTGAGCATGGCACTAAGTGCATTGGTTTAAATAATAGATCAGTGTTACATATGAAAAAGGAAATGACAAGACAAACTGTTTTTGGCAGAGAATAGAAAATAGATAGTAGGTGGTACAAAGATGCAAGAAAACTTACTGTCTTAGAATTCAAAAATAACACACTTGTGGAAATGATGGTGTGATAGTTTGGGAACTTCTGGCCTGTACTAAGTAGGTCTGTAATAATCATCACTTTATGACTTCTGGCACCCAGGGTCACATGCTTTTCCAACCATGCCAAACCAGAGCCTAATCTATGGCCTTTCTCCACCTTCCCTACTGCATGTTCAGATCATTCAAGTTAGGATTGCAGTCTAATACTCACATTTAAGCTTTCCTATCCATTCTTACACCCATACAAGTTTATTCTTAATTTCAGACTTCAGTCATACAATTTCTCCTCCACATACCCGTATCAGCAACCTTCACTTCCAGAAAAAAAAGTGGAACCTTGGCTTCCCCTGCATGTATGTGCCTCTTTAATCCTGTTCTTCTTACTTCACCGTGTCTTGGTCCTCTTCTATCCCGAACCAGAAGTGTACTCTGCCTGTGGACACCAGAGCTATTCATTGTGTTGAATGTGGATGGTGGCTGCAGTAGTTCCCAACAGGTTTTATGGAGGCCAAGGGGCCATTGCTGTGCTGGCTGTATAGGAGCAGTGAGACCCAGAAGTGTGGCTCAGTTAAGTTTTGAATGTAGCATGGAAGCAGGCAAAAGTGGTGTTTGCACTACACTTTGGCCACCTCTTTTATAGACGAGGAAGAAAAATCAGTAGCAGACATGCATGGAAAGGCAAGAGTAATTTTCTTAAGAGACTAAAAAGCACACATCTGCTTCTTCTACCAGATAAGCTAAATCAGTGCTAAAATCCAAACAGATATTTCAGTCTGTTTACATCCATTTTGCTTGAGTCAATTCATCAGGAAAAAAAAAGCCAACCTTAAATTAAGGTTGTGCAGGTAGGCCCCAAGCCATGTCTTTGGAAATCTGGAGTGACTACAGTCCATTAAGTGTAATGCAAATAGATGAATTTTGCATAAGAGGCAGAAGCTTCAGTTGTTGAATGTGGCCCATGAAAAGTAGTTAAAAACAAGCAAGATGAGCTTTGAATGGGAGATTTTGAATAAATGGGAATCACATTAACAAGAACACAAGGGTTATCTATTTGCATTCTTTGCTTGTAGGTGAGAAAACAGACACCACATTGGTGCCTGGAGCAGAGATGCTTTTGGAGCCCTTTGGAAAAGGAATAGAAGTAGGTCAACAGATGACAGGAAATGCTTGGTTTAAAAATTCTTTATGTTGTTTCATTATTCTCTCTAACATAAAGAGCATGTATTCCCTAAGTGCAAATGTATGTAATTTTGTATATCATGTGTTCAGATATCTTTTAACCTTTCATACTTAAGAATTTATTTGGTCATTTGATTATACTGACAAATGACTTCAGACACCTTCTTTCCAAAATCTTCCATGTAGAAGGCTTGGTATATTTGCCTTCTGTTACTCCACTAAAAACTGTAACTTCACAATTCTTTTCTTCTGGAGAATCTCCTATTCCCCCAGGAGATAACACTGTTGGTTTTCTGAGCCAATGAGTGCTTGTATCATGTTTCACAATCTGTGATGATAGTATGTTTTTCAGTTTGGCAAGGAATCCTGTCCTAAATCAAGCATTGTTTGTTCCAGTGGTTCTCTTAATTTCTTGGTGATTACACAGAATCAAAATAGCAAGCAAGAATCAAATACAGCACAACTGGCAGTATTCAAAGCATCCCTCAGTTGCACTGCACATTTCAAGGTATGCTTTGTTTTGGTTGCTCCTTCTAGCTCAGTCTTTTCAGATGTGGGGTGGAAAAGATGATGCTGATAAGGGAATTCTAGGTTAATCTTGCATATAACCACCACAGAGTTCCGCTCTTGGGTTGGTTGTTTTGTTAGTTGTTTCTGTTTTTAGTAGTTGTTGTAGTGTTTTAAAGATGAAATATTTCTTTTAGGTATGAGAAAATTAATAGGCTATATGGAGCTGCATTTTAAAATATTTTTTAATATTTAAGTATATGAGTTTTTATATCAGCACGTGAGATTGATAATCAGTAGACATTGAGAATACTGTCCTTGTTTTGTTTCTTTTGTTCTGGGTAACAGGGCTAATGGATCATAGTGAGGCTTTGATAATTTTAGCTCCATTGGGGTGGGATTCTCTCTATTTTTTTTTTTTTTTAAGGTTAATTGAGATAGCAGAGGATGTCTTTTGATGATCAGTAGGTCTTGCTTTGGGTAATAATGCTGATTTACTTGAACATAAGTACAATTTCTTTACTGCAATTGTTTATTATTGGAGCTCAGGAGAAAGAGTATACCCATGGAAACAATTAACTATCCTGAATTTTGTGAGGGCATACAAGTTGGACCTAAATGGTGATGGAAATTTTAAATGTTGGTCTGTGAATTATTTGTAATCTGACTTGCTGTTTTCACAAATAAAACGTGATTTTTCTATATATTTGGTTTAAAATTTTACAGATGGGAAGAACAATAATAGAAAATAATATTTCTATTTTTCTTGACATTTTCTTCTTGCTCTCTTATCAGAGATAATAGCAGAAATCCTAAGTGTTAGAATTAAGTGTGATAAAGTGATAAATAAGGTGAGACATTAAAAATTAATTTGAGAATTTGATATCTCTGATAAAATATTACATGCAGAAGGAATTCTAGAAAAGGTGCTGTAGTACATGGTTCTGAGCTCTGCAACATGCCTTCTAGTGTTTTCTGTGGAACTTAAAAAGAGGAACCTCAAGTTCAGAGTGATTAGATATAGTGTAATATTTTCATTGCAATTTAATCCATGGGTCCTCCAGAAGATGATATCAAAGTAAGATAATAAAATTCATTAGTTCATTGCAACAGTCATTGCAACAGTAGTATGTAGATTAATTACTTCAGCCCTGTTATAGGTAGGTCTGAAAGCAAACCAATTTTTATTTGGGTGAGGTTCAGCTGTCTATTTACATTTTCAGTAAGTGTTAAATAGAGAAAATTATTATTATACAAATATCCTTTAAGATTATGTTAATTTAGTTATAAATGTGTTTGAAAGTGACCTCTGATTTCCTCACTTAGACTTTTATGTTTTATTTTGAAATTCTGAAAAAATATTAAAAATCAATATTGGTCTTACCCATGCTGAACAGCTTTAACACTCTCAGTTAAACTATCAGGGAAGACCAAGTTTTTTAAAAGTGTTTTTATTTGTTTATAAAACACTGTGTATGTGAGACATTCATTACATTGTCATACAGTCAGTTTTCTTATTGGAAGACAATTTGAAAGATGTTAAAAAAACTTGTCTGCCATATTATGCAGAAAATAGCTTTTATTATTATTATTTTAAATTTAATATATAATTTTATATTTAATTTTCACTTATGGTAGTGCCCATAAGCTCTAGAAGTGAGGCTCTAACACGTCAGGTGTGCAACGAAACAGCCTTTTCTGCATATGGTTTACAACTGATTTACAAAACAGGATATAAATGGTTTTCAGTAGGCAAATACAGGGAGAATAAGAAGTATGAGAGAGACTTAAGGCCTCTGTGAACATTTCACCTAAGGAGAATTTCCACATAAAATGTGAGAAAGGCCAGAATGTATCTTGGAATGCCTTTTGTATTACATGCTTTAAAGGGCATCATATGAGAAAGCATGGTGCAGGTCAATAAATTAATCCTCAAGATGAAGTTTATAAAATCACTAGCAGGAAAAAAAGCCCATATTCTGCATTATGATAATGTATAAGAACTGTTATATAGGGGAAAGATGTTAATTTATTCTCTTGGCTATAGACAGTTTAAGCTGTGGCTGCAGTTTAAACTCTTCATAGCTTTATGTTTCATGTAGTGATTGCATTACTTTTTTTAAGACAAAGATGATATGTAGAGTGCCAGCAAGTTTATTTAGGGGAGTAGGTGAAATGATTTGCAGTCAGGTTTTATTAAAAATGTATTTAAGGGGCCTTCAATTTATTAAATGACCTGTGCATTAAGATTAAATTATTTAAATTAGTTTTTCCACTGAATAAATTTCTTTTATCTTTCAGCAAGGGAAGCAGAAAACCAAACCTTTAAAAATCTTGAATTTTTTGTTTTGTATTGGTTGTTTCGTTAGTAGCATTTTAAGGGAATGAATTGATTTATGTATCATTTTGACTAAGGAACTGGTAACAGCAACTAGTCTCTGATTCAAATACATTTTGATATCCTCCACAAACCAACAGATAAATATTTAAATGACTAAAATGTTAAAAACTTAGGTAAGAATTACAAATAAATTCCTCATTGAATTACATTTTTATATGTTCAGGTTCTTTAAGTCTAGGTCTCTTTTCTAACCTGAATGCATAATGTACTTTAAGTTTAGTTTTTGGTTTCTAATGTTTCTTCTTTCGTGAAATGCTGCATTTTGACCAGAAAGGTAAAAGAATTGCTAAGGGGGTTTAAGTTGATTAAGTCTGCATTAAACTGCCCATGGAATTTTACGGGATCATTCATTTGTACAATAACAATCTTTATCTGTGCAGAAACAGCTATGTAGCCACTTCAGCACAGGAGCTTTAGGTAAGGTGTACATTCAGACTTGCTTGCAGTTTCCTTTACACTGGTTTGACATTGCTTCAAAACTGATCTCATAGCTGCAGTTGTGAGAATACTTCTTAAAAAAACAGGCTAGAAATGAGACAATACAGTAAGTATTAAACTGTTATACTTTTGTTTTTAAATTGCTTCCTGTACTTGTGCTCTTTTTTTAACTAGACAGTGTAAGTCCACTGTCTACCTGTAATTAGTCAGTGATCTCTTAACACTCATGCTGGAAGATCTTCATTGAAGATCTGTGCAGAAGAACTCTTTAGGTTTTCTTTTTTCTGTTGGCTTCAAACTACAGCAACTTGAATATCTTGTTTAATTGGAAGTCTGAGACCTCTCTAAAACCTCATCTTCAGATGTCATATCCAAGGGCATTTAGAGTATGACTGAATATGCTTAAACTGAGAAAGTTGACACATTTTTCCACTGGCCATTTCTATTAGATATTCACTGTGCATCTATTAATTGAAATAGTCTTCACTCCTAACATTATCCTGCTTTCCTTGCCACAATATCCAATCAGTTTTATTTCTTTGGTCAGATGAAAACTGGAAATTTTCTTTAGGAATTTTTAATACTGTTTTAATTTGTATTAATAATCTGTCTTTAATAAGACAGACATTTCTCTGTTCTTTTATAGTTGTCTCGCAAAACTTCTGCCAAGTTCATCTTGAAGCACTTGGATTATAACTGTTATATAAAACAATCATACATTCAACTTATATAATTGCTTGCCATTTGAAAATACCGTTGCCATTTCAAAATTCAGAGAAGGCAGAAACACTGGTTTTGATATGTCTGTAAATTCCACTGTGTATATAGATGCAGGAACAGTTTGGGAATGGAAGTACTTCTGCCTTTATCCATCATTGGTTTTTTACTCCCTAGTTAATCTGAGGCCTGAAAAGGAATGTGCAGTCATTCTTTAGCATTCTCATTAAGATCAATAACTCCTATTTGCTTATTTACCTTAAAAGTTTTGCTTCTTTGATTAGGGTGGGTAGTGTATGATTGGAGCAGTTGACGGCTCTCACTGATGAACACATTCTCATATGGAAGGAGCTCCATTCAGTAATTCAGTAAGATCAGTAATTATTTCCTCACTCTTTTCCACAAAGATGTAATTTTGGAATATTTATCTGACATTAGAGAACACCCAGTACTCAGGCTCACTGGATAAGATTGAATTCCAGTTTCTTTCTCAAGGTTTGTAGATCTTCCACCTGTGTACCTGCCAGCTCTTAATATGACTCCACCCATTAATCCCTATGCAGGACAGGGAGTGTGCTCACAGGAGATACAGAGGGACTGATAGAAACTGAAATACTGCCATTTCCTTGAGGCAACAGCATCTTAAAAGTCTTTGATAGGCCACTCATTGCAGTAAAGAAATTAATCAGCTATGCAGGGAAAAATAAACTAGCATTCTATTGCAATGACCAGTGATGATGGTTTAGCCAGAACTGTTGTTGTCAGTATTGCAAGTATCACCAAATCACCAGTGTTGTCACTAATGACAGATCAGACAGTGGTAGTGTCACTGACAGGTGTATGTCTTAGTCAATGTTCTGTGTGTAAAGGTTTTAAAACCCAGAATGTTCAGAAAAAGACTGGGAGGCAAGTAGATGAGTGTGTGGTTCTGAATTCTCTGCATCCTGGGATGCAAGGTATTTTGCTAAGAAGTAAAAATAAAACCTAATCCTGATTAATCAGGTCTTAAGGCTTCCAATATAATTTTTGCTTTGAACCTTGTACTGAATTCCTAATTACACCTGATGGGCTTCCCAGAGGAGACTTCCAGTATTTTGAGTTTTCTTTACAGTTGGTTTCTTTACAGTGGGTGCATACTATGAAAAGATAGTGGTATGATTTAAACAGTGTAAACAAATTAATTGTAATAATTGAAATTTGAAGGCCAAGAGATTTAAATTTTTGTATTTTGTTTTAATTTAGCTTTTCTTTCCCACAATAGATAATTTTATACCTCATTTCTGAATCAAAACACACTTACAAATAAATATGCCATTTGACTTGTATTTGGTACCTTTTTCTACTACCAAAGGGTCTTCAGCACCTTTACAAGTTTTCTTTCTTAATTAATGAGATTCCTAATTTTGACCCTCTAATGTATTATTATTGTTTATAATTGTTAAGATAATGTTGTACAAAAAGGAATTTAAATTAGTGAACTGTTTCATGCGGGCTGTATCGGTATTTTATATATCCTTTGCACTAAACTTGGTTGGTTTATAAGTGCCTACATATTGACAACAATTGGAGAACTATGATGTGTTTTGGTTCATCATGGTGCAGATTTTTTCAAAGTTAGCTTAAAAACAGATCATCGCTTACTTTAGATTAAGTTTTTTAAATAATGGTGAATAACTTAATTTTAAATAAACAGGGCATTTTTTTTTTTTCAGGGCCAAGAACTTCACCAAATTTGGCACTGTCCCATGATGAGGTGTAATCTCCTTTATATTTGCTGTTTTTAGTAGCAGGGATGATTTTGTCTGCAAACATTATTGTAAAAGAAGAGCAACAGATGTTTATCACGTGCCTATGCCACCAGGGCTCACACAAAGGCCCTGTCTGTCTTGGCTGAGCCATTGTGAGAGGAACAGGCACCATGGAATTTCTTAGTTTATGACTTTCCTTCCAAGATTTTCAGGGACTAGGACCACTTTCTCAGCCGTACAGTAAGTCAAAACAGGAATCATGCATCTATTAACGTCTTTATTAATCACTGTTAGTTGATAAGAATGAATGTATAACTGAAAGAAAGTGAATGCTAGAATTTCAGGGACTGCATCTCTTTATTCACAGCCTTATACCCATCCATGTTTATCGGTTTTTTCAGCTGTAACTTAATTTTTAAATTATAACTGCTACTTTCCTCAGATGTTTTCAAAACTCTGCATTCTGACCTATCACAAGGAACAGGTTCAAGAGCTGTGTATCATTTTGATTTTTATTTGCATCTTGGGGAAGCCTGTATTACCAATTAGAAAAACCGAAGTTCAGCAAAAATCCTCCAGCAGGTACCAGTTGCTTTGCCTCCTACTGTTCAGAGGAAGAAATCTTACTGTATACTTTAAGTAGGGAGTAGAACAGGGGTCTAATCATGCTTAATTTTAAGTAGGTAAAAAGTGCATGCTGGATTTCGGACAAGAAATTTGACAGTCAAGGTTTAAATAAGATTTGACTCAAGAATTATTGGAGATGTAAAAACGCTCGCTGTGAGAGACTTCTCCAGGGTCAAGCTGTTCAAGTATAAGCAATTTATTATAAGGGTAAAAGGAGGAGAGACCCGTGTCCGCCACCAGCCTCGGCGTCCACGTGGTCCGGGGGAGGGGAGAGAGTGCAGGTGGAGCAGGGGAGGTGAGGTTGGAAGGGGGAGGGAGGGAGGGAGGGAGTAAGAGCGGGAAGACGAGAGGGGTAGGAGCAGGGAGAGGGGGCTGAGAGTTAAGAGGGGTTCAGAGGTAAGAGCGGGGGAGAGGGGAGCTGGGAGAGGGGAGAAGAGGGAAGGAAGAGGGAAGAGTTAAGAGTAAAGAGGTAAGAGTAAAGAGTAAAGAGGGCGAAGTTCTTGTTACAATCCAATATATCTTTTTCTATCGAGAATATTCTAATTACCAGAAACCAATCACCATGAGACACACCCACTAAAGAATTTACATACAACCTATGGGCTTCCCTATATTAACATACAGTGTTGCATTTTATACTCTACAGAGTTTTACAAGTTCTTTACTTGCTTCTTTACTGCTGGACTCTTCTTATCAGCAGAAGGACATTGTTTTATCAACAGGGATTCTCCTCTAGCTGGCTAGGCTATTGTTCTTTGGTTAACCAGTACTCAGTATCCTATAACTCAAGCAGGCTTTCATTTCTACTTTGATTCTAGCCTTCATATTTTCACAATCTAGTGCCAAACAATCACATTCATAAGGTTTCCCTGTTTCACCTTCCCCAACAAAGAATGATGCCTTTCATCCTTTGTACACCCACTTACTCCCTTTACCATGTAAGATTTCAGCTGATTGTTCTGGTATTTTCTGTCACAAATTCATGAGGTAGTGTTTATCTCAAACGGCTCTCCATTTAGTTTTAGATTGTTTTCTGACTGCCAGTGTTAAAAGTATGTACTACCATTTTAGTATCCAACATGATTACAGAGGGGCAAATTAACCACACACTTTTTTTCCACTTGGTATCTCTAGCTGTGGAAATGTAATTATCATGGAATGGTAGAATCAGCAAGATTGGAAGGGACCTAGAAGATCATCCAGTCCAACCATCCATCCAGCACTACCACTGTCACCCCTAAATCACTAAACTACATTACTCAGTGCCAGGTCCAGATGCCTGTTGAACACTTCCAGGGATGGTGACTCCACCACCTCCTTGGGCAACCTGTTACAATGCTTGCCCACCCTAACAGTGAAATTTTTTTTCTAATAATCAGAATCTCACCTGTCTCAACTCAAGGTCATTTCCTCTTGTCTTCTCAGACTAGTATATTTGAAGAGATGGTGTGTCCTTGTCTAGATTAGTTGATCAAAGGCATTTTAAATCTAGAGATCTTTGCAGTTTTGCACCATCTACTACTTCATTTAGCTGGACATTTAGTGAATTATAAGAATGGTGTTCCATCCTGTCAAAGCAGAATTCAAAATCAAAATTCCTGTGATGATGTTCTACTTGGTGAAAGCTTGACCAGTTTTTGTCCCTGCAGCTGAAAATGCTATGTGTCTAATTTAACCCATGAGCAGCAAGAGATTTGGGTTTCGGTTCTGACCTGTATATACATAAGCCTGTATGTTGGTGTTTGTTATCCTAATTTGAATTAAGTCTTAATTGTTATAAAAAACAAGAAATATTAATGCATGCTGAGGCTGGTCATCCATTTTATCTGCAATGTTGGGATCGTTTTGTACCTTCATATATATATGGAAACTGTATTGCTCTGTTCTTTCCTCTATGCTCAATTGATGTATGAGAAGCAGAGGTGTTCATTAAATAAAGAGGGAATGTACTTCTCTCAGTAGAGTGGACTCACAGGCCGTCAATTTATCCTGAGTATTATTTCATCTCTTCAGTGGGATTCCACAGTGCAGGCTTTTACAGACATTATCTGCAAAAAGAAATACTGCTCCTCACCTTTGAGAAAATTAGCCATAAAATCATGGATGGTGACTGCAACAATACTGAGCCAGAACAGTTTTCCCTTTCACACAGGCAACAATGTAACTGATTTCATGAGCAGATATGTTATTGTAACTTTAGATACACTCAGAAAAAATTTATCATCAAATTCATGGTGTTCCACTTACAGCAAATCACATTACAGATTGATTTGCCTTGAATATTGAAATGTCAGTGTTTCAGGAAATTTGACTTCAGCTTCATTATGAGGTGTTGTACTATGGGAGAATTTGTACACACACACATTTTATAGTTTCATACACAATATAAGACAGAACAAATTCTAGCTAGAATTATCTCAGGAGGGTAGAAAGTTGACATTTCTCTCAGTTTCCTCAGCTTCTTATTCTGCTCCTAGACCTACTGACCAGAGAGAATAAATAACAGTAGGAAAGAAAGGTCAGTTAATGGTATACAAATCTGAAGTTATATTACCTGAAAGCCCATACATTTGCTACTTTGAATGTTGTTGTCAAATTGCTCCTCAGAGGTAGAAGAAATTCTATCTATAGATAGGAAAAAAGTTATTTTTTAAGATGGTCTTAACCCTACCAATGAAACACATTCTTAGTTTGGTACATTCCACAAAACTTTTTTCTTTAGTCCAAAGCTTATGACTATATGACAGATCATGTTGAATTTGGTTTATCTTCTGCAAGGTGGTTTTCCTCTTAGCCTTTTGTCATCCAGCGTGACATTAAAGAACTCCTTAAAAATAAGGGAGTTTTTGCAACCTTAGTTACCAGGAAGAGATTCCACTCCATCTGGCAACTTAATACCCTTTGTACCAGCCTTAACTAGGAAGTTCTACTTTCAAAAGAATTACACTTGCAGTAGTGGACTTGGTTAGTGTTGCATTAGAAAACAGTAAGTTTACGGCCTCTTCTGGCTCTTATTTTTAAACAACACAAATACAAAGTAATGTTGAGACCGCATCTTAAAAATATTTTTCTAAAGTTTGCTTGGGCTTCTGCTTAAAACAATCTTTATATCATAACAAATCAGCTCTGGAAAAGTAGAAAATTAATTTCATAGACATTTCAGTCAGGAACACAAAATAATTTCAAACTCTTTTCATATCATCTCCTTAGTAACTTCTCTGGTGCTTCACAGGGTCAAACTGTTTTCTTTGCAAAACTATTCAAATTAGTTGTGTAATAAATGTTAATCTTGTATCATATGGCTGAACCCAGAC
Organism: Cyanistes caeruleus; assembly: GCF_971803275.1. Classification (NCBI taxonomy): domain Eukaryota; kingdom Metazoa; phylum Chordata; class Aves; order Passeriformes; family Paridae; genus Cyanistes; species Cyanistes caeruleus. The sequence continues at coordinate 55,684,966 of NC_141732.1, forward strand.
TGCATCAAATGTTTTAGAATGGATGTTCATTTGATATGTTGGATGTGAGGACTATTAGTATTTTTTTTAAAGTGAAAGCTTAGGGCATGTATCCAGGCACAATTGCAAAATAGTATAGCAGTAGCTATTCTGCATGAGCTCCTTCATATAAACACATTTATTTGGTGTCATGAGAACTTTTTTTCTGCTTTGCTTAATCTACATTACTCTTAGCTTGCCATAAAAGGATTTACACAGAAAGCTATTATGGAACATCTGTTATTTCCTCTGTGCATACAACCTTATGTAGAGAAACACTATGAGCAATTTGTATGGAAATTCAGAAGGCTCAATCTTAGCAATTGATTACCATTACTAAATGGTAATCAATGATTGATTACCATTATTAAATACCAATGTTACAGGTTAAAATGCCTGAATTTTATTACAAGAAGGTTGCTATTAGAATTGTCTCAAAATTAAAAAAAAAAAAATCCAAAAAATAAAACTAAAGAATAGGGAAAATTTTCTAAAGGGTAAAGTGGCTGAAACGGTAGCAGTTCTGAAATTAATAAGACTATTTCAAGAATTAATTTTTATTGGAGAATAATTGTTTGGTTTCAAAACCACTGGCAGTGACAAATTGTAGTTTCCAAATGTACAGCTTGGAGTCCATGGCATTTGAGGGATGGGAAGTCTTCCTAGCAGTGCAGATCTCAGTCTCTTTTCTGGTTGATTGTTGGGAGGGATTTGCACCGGTCTCCTGGTTCTTTTCTAAGTGCACTGAGACTATGGAGGGATGGGGTGGGTATTCTGTTATGAATCTCCTATTGGATCTGTCTTTGTGTGTTTTGAGTGTCAATTAATAAATGTTGTTTATCAAAAACCAGATTCTAATCCAAGTTCCTGTTAGTATCTGTTTATAACACAATGAAAAGCAACAAGAGAGATGAAAAGACCTAGCACCAAATGCACTCTAATGTGATGATAAAGACACTTGGCGGGAAAAAAGTTGGGTTAATCACCTTGGGAAGAAGCAAGAATCAAAGCCTTTCTTGTACATTCACAGCTACTACTCTAAAAAACTTGGATTTTTAATCCTTTAGTAGTACATATTGTAGCCATTTCTTTTGTTTCCTTGTATGCTAGATATGTCATTTCAGCCTGAATTAAGGGGGAATTGTGGGAGAGAAATGGAAGAGATCAAGAAAACAGAAGACAGAAAAATTTATAGACTTTTTGTGGACACTTAAGTAGAAAATTGCAAGGTCCTTATATCTTAAGACACAGTTTAGTGTTTTGCCGTATAATTGTTTGGCTTGTTTGTTTGTTTTCAATATTACACATTTTTTCAACAGTGGATTATGGCTAGTGCCTGACATCTGAAGCCTCGGTAACAGAGAAATCAAATATACCTCAGCATTTGTACAAGGCTTCTGTCTTCAGAGAACTTCTGTAATCCTAACATATATAGATGAAGTGTGGCAAATGTAGTTCTGCTGCATTTTGCTGATCAAGTGGGATGAATCAGGCTGTGTTTTGGAGGGTAGCATGCATACCTGCATACCTTTGTTTAACGTTGATTTCCTTTCTATACAAGATTCTTTCTTGGAGAAAACAGGTAATAGAAAACAAAAAAGGCAAAGAATACAGATGTATAAATGCAAAGCATACAGAAATAAGCAGTTTTATCTTTTTTTTTTTTTTTCTGTAATGCTTTAAACCTGATTTTTTTTTTTTCTTGTCTCAGTAAAATTATTTTGACTTCTTCTGCGTCCTTAAATAATTTCAAGGACTAGAGATAGGTTCCTCCTCAAGTTTCACCCACATTTCATACATAGAAGCTGCAGGAGACACCTCATCTTACAGAATACCTTCTCCTCTTGATAATGTCTCATAAATTACTCTTACCTGTCCTGGAGGATGATGATACAAAGCACTTAGACATCTCCACTGGAGGTCTTCTATAGAGGCTCCAATTTCTAGGCCTTTTCCTGTCCTTTCCACTGCAGAAGTGGAAATTCTTACCAGGACTGATTGAGTTCTATTTGCATTCTTGGAAAGGAAACCTACATTGTTCTTAGTTATGGATGCTAAGTATGGCATGCTTCTCTACCTGCTCTTTCCTGTTCAGTCTCTTCCCCTCTGATCTTTCCCCTTGTTTCCCATCTTTAATGTTCTTCTTTAGCACTTCTTTTTGGTTTCCAGATAATATTAGGCAGATACAATCCTTGTGTCATGATTTCTGAATAGTAACTTTCAAAGCTCTAATCAAGTTCTAACAAACTTGATAGACGTGGGACAGAAGTTGCAAAGAAAAATCAAGTTTCTACAGTCTTACTGCTAAGGCACAGTTAGGTGGATGAGGCCTACATTAGCTCTTCCCTGATTTGTTGGACTTCAGCTTTCATTTGTTGCAGCTATGCGTGCATTCTAGAAAGGTATCTCCTGCCCATACACAGTGTGAGCCATTAACATCAGTTTTAATGGTCTGATTCAAAATCCTTTTCTTTTGACTAGAAGGAAATGAGTGGAGATTCATCCTGATCAGAAAAATCTCATGTAAATCTTAAGCCTATTATTTCCTACTAAGTAGTGGCATGTCTTTATGTACCTATCTTACTGACTTCATCTTGTTTAGGTGCTGTAAACTCTCAAGAGGTGCTCAGCTTCTGTAGTCTCTGAAAAAGTTCTGTGATAACTACAGCCGTTTCTAAAATAGAAGAGCTTAATAAATAGATTTCGTTTCTGGATTGTTTTTTGGGTTTTTTTTATAAGCTGCTTTTGTTCTCTCCATTGCTTTTATCTTGTATGCTACACAGAGTACTTCTCTACATATTTCTCTACTTCCTACACCAGTGTGCACTCTTTCCTGGTTCATAAAAAAATCTCTCTCACTGTACTCATTATCCACATATGTAGTATAAGTACACTACCCATCTTCTTGCCTACGATGACTTCTTTTGCTGTTTTGTTGGAGACAAAAAGTTTTGTTGTCTCCTTCAAGAATATCATCACATAGTAACAGAAGGAAAGTTAGCTAAGGACACTTCATAGTACCTTGGACTGGACAGTCATTGTTGGGGAGGTGAGACAAATACCCGTATAGCAAATTAGCTGGGATGCACCCTTGGGAATCAGTATTGTTGCCTGTCCTCAGTACCTCTGAACAGTTATGGCTGAGACATGCAGTGTTTTATACTGCAGGAGAAGCAGCAGAAACTAGTTTTCACGTCAAGTGAGGTGCTTACAAACACAGTGACTAAAAGTGAGATTATTAAAAACAATCAGGGAATTACTGGCTTTCATTTTGACGTTTTAGACCAGTTTTAAACAGCATGTATTCTTTCTTCTGTTAGTATAATACGTAAAAATAACTATTTACATACACGTGTAATGCATATTTTACATATATGCATATGCATATATGTATCTAAATTGTCAATTTTAACCCGAGATCTCGCGTGATATATTTTGGGTCTAAGTTTCAGATACTTTTGTAGGTATTCAAAGCAGTTTCTTTGGAGTTTGTATGTCCCAGCTTCCTCTTACTTCCCTGCGTACTTCGTCCTGTTCCCTCTTTACATGTGGAATTAGGAACTTCTGAGATCTGCTCAGCACTCAGACAAATGACGTAGAAGTGTAGCAGGTACCATGTCCCTGACTCCGAGATCTGGTTTCGCGCCTGCACTTCACTTCCGTGGGGGAAGGCGGGAGCCTCCGCACTCGCTGCCGGGCGCTGTCCCAGGGGGCTGGGCCGGGCCCGAGGCGCCCCTTCGCCCCTCGCCTGTCTCATTTGCTGGAGGTTTCTGTCTGTTCTCGGGTGGGTGGCGTGGGCTGCCCGTTTCCCGCCGGTAAAACCCCAGAATTGAGGTGATCGCGTTCTGTCGCACGCAGGCTCCCGGCAGTGTGGGACGCACCGGGGAGAGGCGGACGGCGGCGCCGGCGGCCCAGAGGCGGCCCGGGCGGGCGGAGCCGTGCCCGGCGCTAGGACCCAGCAGGACGCGAGGCGGCTCTTCGGTCCGGATCACAAATTCGTCGTGACTCAGTCCCTGCTCGGCGCGGAGGCAGCGGGAACAGGTCGGTGTCCTACGTCTATCCGGCGGCTGCTGGGGTGCGTGGGAGCACGAGAGCCGGAGCGGAGCGGGCACTGCCGCACCTCTTCCCTGGCCCGGCCTTCCTTCATCTCCGCCCGCCCCCGCCCGGGCCCTGCCGCGCCGCCAACCGCGACCGCCTGTTGTCTGCTGTTTTCCAGACAGCCAAGATGGAGTACGAGTGGAAGCCCGACGAGCAGGGGCTCCAGCAGATCTTGCAGCTTCTCAAGGAGTCCCAGTCTCCGGACACCACGACGCAGAGAGCCGTGCAACAAGTATCCTTGGCCGAGGCTTGGGGGGCCCCGGGAGTGGGCCGGGGGCCGCCGAAGGCGGGCGGGGGGAGCGTGGCCTGCGCGGCAGCGGGGCCGGCGCTGCGGCAGCCGGGCCTGCCCGGCTTGGCCTGGCCGCGGAGCCGCCTCAACGCGGGGGGCCGAGCCCTGGCCGGAGCGGGCGGCCGTGGCGCGGCGTTTGAACCGCCGGGGCGGCCTGTGGGCCGCGGGGCCGCCTTTACCCGGCGGGCGCTGGGCACCTGTTGCAAGCCCAGAGAGAAGGCTGCGTTGGGTTTGGCCGTGGGGGGCTTTTATTATTTTTCAATTTATTTATTTATTTTAAAAGCCTGCTCTCTGGCGCGTCTCCGCCGATATCCGCCGCTCTTTCGGGTTCCCCCGCCCAGCCCCCAGGGCGGTCAGGCGGGAACGGGGCCCTCGGCCCGGCGGGTCCCGCTGAGGGGGCCGCGGGTGCCCCGCGTGGTGTGCCCGCCGTCCCCACGGCTAAGAGGGGCGAGGAGGGGGCTCTGGAAGTAATCTGGCAACGGGATTCGAGGTGAAAACCGTAGCTGGTGGGGGTAGTGCCGCTGGCAGAGCCGCTGCATGCGCGCCCTCGTGGGCCTGCTGGCTCTGACACTGCGCATTTTGGTACGTGATGAGGATGTTTTTATTTGCCTGGAAGCCTGATCCTGAAACTCGGCTCGTTAGAATTCACGAAAAAGGGGAGCTCTACATTATGTGCTTTCTTGTAGCGCTTTGCAGTACATTTGGTGTTGATGGGGATCGATGGTTTTTTTACCCTTGCCCCTCCTCCTCCCTTCCCCCCTCCCCCCCCCACTCACTCTTCATTGTAGAAGTAAAGAATAGCAAGGTTTTAAGAAAAAGGGATTGTGAACGCAAAACTTTAAATTAAGACTAGTAGAAGCATAGGCCTTAAAAAATAAAGGCCTGATCTACTGTGTCCTGCTCCTTGAGCTAGCCATAAGTGCTTTGAAATTTATAGAAGTGCTGAAATTCTATGAAGGATATGAATTTGTTATTTGGATCTCTTTTTATTTAAGGCATTTTCTTGAAGGTCTCCATAGAAAGCAACAGAATTTGTTTAAGTAGGTAAGAACATATGCGTGTCTGTATATATTTATATTAAGTGTTTAAGCCAAATTTGGTCCACTTACGGACTTTTGTAGTAAATGCAGGGAATTTCAGGAAGGCTTCTTCTCCTGTCTGAAAGGTTAAGATCGATTGCATCTTGATCATCTTGTTCTTTCAGCTGTGTTTTAAATTTTTAAAATATGATTGCTTACTTTGAAAAATCCTAAACAGAAGAGTCTAAAGAAGCAGTGATTTGATAATACCCCAAGCTTAAACTGCTGCTCTTTAGTATTTAAAATATCCAGATGTTTATAGGAACAGTGTTTATAGTGTAGCTTTAGTGTAAATTACATTTTAAAGCTTTGCTTCAAATAATTTAATTATGTCTGGTTTGCTTATTGAGCTATAGCATCATATATTATAGGATGGGCAGTATATGTGATGCTGTCTATCTTGATGATGTATAGAACTTGACTGAACATAAAGTCCTTTCAATGATGCTTGAAATTCTTTTTAAGTGTTAGTGAAAACTCCTTGCTGTGTCGATACCTGTGCTTTACAGTAGGTTCTCATATGTTGTCTTGTAAAGGTTAGAGAAATGGGATGGTTTTAACATCCCACACATCCCATAATGTGTATTATACATTTGGAAAAATTATCTAATGCAATTGACAGGCCATGTCCTAAAAAAATGATGCATGTCCTTTGAGACTGTTTGCACACACACACAAAAAAAAATTGCGATGTCTGTTGTATTCTAGGATGCTATTTAATAGTATGTTCGAGCAGAGTTGTGGTTAATGATTTCAAATTTAATTAGTCCATAATTTCTGTAAAAAAATCAAAAAAGCTGTGTGTATATTTTGTAATGCTGTTTCTTTATGATGCTGTTTTAGCACACTTGGGTTTTTAGATGTCAAATATAATGAAGTGGGAGGTACTGGTTAGCTAAAAGCCTTCGTTAGTAAAGTTATAAATTGGTATGGTTTCAGATGTTTTTCAGATTAATTTATTGTGTATTTTGTTGAATAAAAAAGAAATAGTTAAGTGTATGAAGAAGTTACGAAAAGTCATCTAAGACCTAGTCTTCACTTCTAAGACCAGTTAAGTGTTTTCTCATTAAGTTTCTGTTAAATACTGCTCTTTCTGTTCTTTCTTTTCCTTTCTGTTACTTTTTGATCCATTTGACTACACAGTTGGTAATGTACAGCTGCCTGTTACAGTGATACAGCTTTACGGATATTTTTAAGTATCTGTTAATTTTTATGTCTGTCCTATTTTTAGGCTTTACCCATAACTAAAAGCTATTGTTTCAGTAAGAAAATTACAAAAGCTGGTTTTGGGTTGTTCATACTCTGTATATCCTGAGCTTATAGTAACAGCTGATTGAAGTGATGTAGCAGTACATAACAAATACAACAATCTTTGTATCCAGAAAGCTATAAATGTTCTATGTAAAGATTCAACTTTCCTTAACAGTTTCTCTCTTCAGAAACTAGAACAACTCAATCAGTATCCAGATTTCAACAACTACCTGATTTTCGTTCTTACAAAGTTGAAGTCTGAAGGTAAGTTCTTGAGATACAGTAATCGTTCTATTTTATTTTTTTTGGCCTTTAAAAGAAAAGTATTATTTAGCTTCAAAGAAATAGAAAGCTGACTGTAGTCAGTTTGCTGGCTGGTTGAGCTGTCCATAGTCATGTAAAATTCACTTATGCACTCAGTGGTCTTTGTGGGGAAAAAAATCTGATAACTTATTCATATTTGTAGTATCAATCTTAGAATGGAAACCCTTCTAAATGGCCATTGAAATCTACTGAGAAATGTTAGCACATCATGCCTCTATTGGACTGCAGTAAAGTTGTGGAATAACTGTGAGGAATCATGACTATATACATTATAAAACATACTGCTAATTTCAATTATGATAATTATCTTCATAGTAATGAGACTGCTAAATACTTTGAATACTATGTATTTAGAGTTGTCCAAAGATGTCTGTCATAATCTTCATTCTGAAAATTTAATTGTAGTAAAATACAGTTAGAAATCAATCATGTTGTTTAATTGCTAACAGACTATATATGGCATTGTGTATAGCGTCTACCAGTTGGTAAATTCAGCCAATTCCTTTGTGATCAGGGTGTGTGAAAGATTTTCTTTTCAGTATACTATAGGCATTGTTTTGAGATGTCATTGGTAGAGAAAGAAAATTTGTTTCAAGGTCTGCTTTAGCACATCTGTTTCTTTACATTTGTTTGTAATCGTGTTTGGTTGTTCGGGTCATTTTCTAGGTTTTTTTTCTTTAATGTTCTGCTACTAGTGCTTTTTCTGCCGTTTGGTGTTTCATGTCCTTGTGAATGCTTGCTTTTTCCTTTTGAATTAGATTTTAATTATGTGTGGTCCTGTAACATTCAAAGAATTGTCAAGAATGTTTGTCTACATTTTAAGTACTGTTTTGGTTTTATCAGCTTATTTTAGGAGGAGGGAAACAGAGAGGAGTATGAACTTATGTTTTCCTGTTTGAAGGCTAGAGTATATATCTAAGTGCTTCTGTGTGTTCTCAGTAGGAAGTCACCTAATAATCTGTAAAGTCCTGGGGGGAGTACCTTAAATGTTGAGAGCATTTTCAAGACTTGAGTCAGCCAGGATACTGAATTTTTGGATAAGGTGCCAATGTAGATATCATATCCTTTATACCATTACCAGAAAAATTCAAAGCAATTCCAGTAGTGGGATATGGAATTTGTACAAAGGATGTGACAAGAAGGATGTTTCACTTATTTTTTTTTCTGTCCATGAATTTTCTGACACTAACACATCTTCCTAATTTCACTTTCTTCATTCACCATTTGAGCATGAGGTTCTAGATTGTCAAAGATGTTTGGCATTTAGTGGTGTGTTAAGATCTATCTTCCTAACAGAATTCTTTCAATTCAGTAGTCATCTTTTCCCTTCCTTATGTTTAATCACATCAACCTCTATAATTGGAAGAAGGTTAGGAGATGCTAGCTGTTATAAAATGGTTTTGTATAGCTTTTTTATGTGAGGGGGAAAAGGTGTGTTCTGGCAGACTGAGGAGCCAAGCAGGTTGGGAAGAAGTAGTACGCTAACTTCCAGGGAGAGGTGTTTTGGATTAGATTGCATTGATACCTCTCACAAATACATCAGGTCTTTTGTGAGACTGTTGGAAAGCATCTCTTACTTTGGTGATCTCTTGTTCTGAATCACGACATTTTTAGGGTCATAACCTTTTGTCCAAAGCACCTATTTTTTAACTTTGTATTTCTATTTCTGGAAATGTGCAAAATATCGAAGATACCATAACCAAGTCTTGTCTTGGTATTTTTCATAATGTTTGCCGAATTCTAAATTCTAAACATTCAAATTCTGTTGCCTTGCTTTGGTAGGACTCATGAAGAATGGCAGAAGACTGTTGATTTGGTTTCCTTTGAATCCAACCAACAGCCCTTCACCTTCCCTCCTGCTCAAGTATAGTAATGAGAATGTTAGAACTGCTGGTGAACAGCTACAATACTTGGGTGGACTCATCCCAGTAGATACCTGTCTTCACTAGGACTCAGAAAGCATTCTGGTTTTTGTGCCTCCTGAAGTGGGTTCTGTTGGCTGTCTGTCTTTATGGCCTTGCCACAGACCAAAGCATAGATATTCATTCTATTACAATTCATGTTTTTATTGTGTCCATACTATTCCAGCAGAAGGAGCAATGAAAATAGTCTTACAACATCTCTGACAGCTTATTCAATAAAAATTAAGTTGTTTTCATAGTCTGGGAGAAAAAGATCTCTGCTTGGTAGCAGATGGAACTGAACTGTGATTCAGTTTTTGCTACTGTTGAAACTTCTGCTGAGAAAATGGTGCTTAAGGATACATTTAGGTGACAGCTCCTGAATGTGGGAATTCTGTCATTTTGTTGGTTGAAATGTGTGTTAATGTGTGAATGTGTGTCTACTGCAGCGAAGATTGCACCAGCTTACCTTTGACCTGAGTCTTACACCTCTGTGGACAATTAACTTTGCAAGAAAACTTCTTTTGCAACCACAATCTTTCATTTACAAAACTGGATTTTACTGAACCCTGCCTTTAAGATACTTAAGTAAACCTTATGTGTAGGAAATTTGCTTCGTTTTAGCACCATTATTATTCAGTTGAACAAACTATTACTTTTCCTCTAATCTTAGTTCTGTCAGGCTTCTGTTTGTGACTACCTGTGACTTACTGGTTTAAGACCTATTGTGACAAGCCTAGATGTAAGTAGGGGTTTTCTTGGTTTTTAAATCTTTCTGGTCCCTGTCAAAGCTTGTTAAGCTTGTGTCTTTCTGGAAGCAGGAATGCCCTGCTGCCTTTTCATCAATGAAAATATATGGCCTACTTAACTGCTACAGCATGTATATGCCCAAGGTTTAAGTACTTAATTTCTTTCTTGGATTTTTGGGTTTGGTTTTTTTTAGGTTTGGTTGTTGGTTTTTTTTCTTCTTTACTTTGTTTTTGTTTGTGGGGTTTTTGTTGGGGTTTTTGGTTTTTTATTTGTTGAGCATTTGTTTGTTTTGTTTATTTTAAAATCAATGTGCATTTGTAAAGATAGAGTTGGGAATCTGGATGAAACACAGATGTTAAAAAAATATCCCATGTTAAAATACCCCCATGTTAAAAATATCACAATATAAAACTTGTTAAGGAAACAGCATTCAGTTAGACAGTAGGCAGGCTGATGAAATAAAGTGAGATCCTAAGCTGTTAAAGTTTAAGATATAGATCTCTAGCATGTACTTCCCATGAAATATGGTGCTTAGATATCTTCCTTAGGTAGGTAAGATGGAGTCCAGACTAACTGAAAAGTAGTCTGAATGAAAAAAGAGTTGTTTTACTAATTTATCTGTAAATAAAAATATTACTTGTAGGCACTGTTAGTGTAGTTGGTCCTTCTTGGATTGGAAGGTAAACGTCACAGATGATGTAGTCACACTGCTCTGTCCTTAGTATTGGGTTTGTGGTTTTGTTTTTCCAGCGTTCCCTGAGGTGAGCTCAGAATCCTGTAGTCTTCTGTATTCTGGTAATAATTTGGGTTTTTTTGCTTCTGCTTCTCAGATCATTTTCTGGATTTTATGTGGTTTGTAGCATTTAGACTGAAACAGTCTAGTGCTATATGGAAGCATCAGTTCTGCTTCTGTTGTTGCTTTTTCCATGTAACTGCATCTTCCCTTCTTTGATCCAAGTCATACATCTAAATCCCCCTTTCCTTGTTTGCATTATTGCATCCCTAGTCCAAGTTATGTTTCTTTGAAGGAAAGTATGTATTTTCCTAATTTCAACCTCTTTACTGTCTTGCTGAGACCCATTCTTCTTTGGTTAAGGTGTATTGAGTCAGTTTTCCAAGGTATATGAAGCCTGAGGCAGGTCAGAACCTCCAGATGTCATAATATGGACAATTCATACTGGAAGCAGAAGTGTTGAGTTTGTTTCAGACCTTGTTGACTGTAATGGTGAAATTTCCAAAGTTGTCTGTATGAAAACTTGTTTATGCCTTCTTTAAATCAATGTTTGTAAGATATTTCTTTCTCCCTCTACTCTAAAATAGGTAGACAGAAACAGCACCCTTCTTAATATGCAGTGTCCTGTTGTAGGACAACTTCATCAATTTTCTGGTGTTTTGTGCTTAGTTTCAGTGCAGAATGACACCACACTTTATTCCAAGCAGCATCCTGAAATTTGTGAATTGGAGTTGGATGTAGCTTGCACTAAATTATTGAAGGATGATGTCCATGGCCCTAGATGGGACATGGTTAGTTTTACATCATTTCTGTAAAGTTCTGTGTTCATTTCCCCCTCTTGTCTACTGGGCTCTCAGCAGGTCCTTGTGCTAATGGAAAAATATTGAGAGAAATGCATAATGGTCCTGATACTTTCTGCTGGCTTGTATTACTGTAGTTGTCTAGTCTGTTGTAGTTACACAATTGTGATCTTGTGAAGGTGTTTTAGTGATAGACTCTTCACCCTATACAAACATGGGAACTCCACTGTTTATTCTCCACAAACTGTTATCTCAGTGGATTAATTGGTCACAGTCAGTCGTGTTAAGGCTATTGCAGTCAAGTATCAGAGTCCTTAAAATGATCTTTTATTCTAAAGGTGAATGAGCTGAATCTGGGAGCACTACTTTAGTACTGTTTTTGTCACAGATTTTAAGGATGGCCTTTTGAGCTTATTTCCAAAATACTTTGGATTTTTATAAACCAGTTGAAGGGAGAAGAGCATGGTCTCTGCAGTTCTTGGTCTTGTTCATGTGATGACCTAGTCATTCACTTTGATTTTCCAGATCAAAGTCATTTACTTTGATCTGGAACATTACCATGGAGACTGGTCCTGTCCTCACTCTACTCCCTTCTCTCCCTCCCTCTACCAAGTTTTTGTTTCTACCGAGCTTTTCACAGACGGTAATTTATGTTCTGGTAATCATAACACTAATAATCTAGTTTTGCACATATAATTCGAAACAGCTTTTTATAAGATAATACTGGAATTCAAAATGATCACATGGGTTTGATGTGAAGGCTTTCAAGATGAGTCTTGAAATTTAAACTTGATCCAGAGAGCAGTTTTGATGAATCCATTCCTTTAGGATCTTTCTTGATCCCAGTGTTGGTATTGAAAGATAATTGAAGCTGAGCAAGAAAAAGACCGTGATATGAGATTATGTGTCAATTTGCCAGATAGCCTTTTCAAGAAGACATCTTTGATGAGAAGGATTAATCCAGAAAAGTGTTTGGGAGCTTTAATTGTTAAATTAAAACAAAAGCTCCCCTACCACTTTTCCTCAGTACAGTCATTCTCCGTATCATTAATAAATATACAAAAATAGTTGTCAAGCAGTGAAGCTGATTGCATTACCATTCAGAAATATGCCTTTACAGTTTAAAATGCTGCATCTGCATACCCTACATAGTGTCCTACTTAACAACAGCAAAGCATTTTCTTCTCTGAAGTTCAGATACAAGAAGAATTACACAAGGACTGAGTTTTACTAATCAGTGCATAAATCTAATAATTGAGTTGCCTAAATATCTTAAGGGAAAGAGTAGAATTCTAGAATATCCAGAGTGGGAAGGGACTCATTCCCAAAGTTCATTGAGTCCAGCTCCTGGCTCTGCACTGGAAATCACGCCATATGGCTGAGAGCGCTGTCCAAATACTTCTTAAACTCTGTCAGGCTCAGTGCTGTGACTGCTTCTCTGGTGAAACTACCAGTGCTCAGCCACCATTTGGGTGAAGAACCTTTTCCTGATATCCAGCCTAAGCCTACCCTGACACAACTTCAGGCCATTCCCTCAGGTGCTGTCACTGTCACCACAGAAGAAATCAGTGCCTGCCCCTGCTCTTCCCCTCAAAAGGAGGATGTAACTGCAATGAGGTCTCCCCTCAGTGTCCTCCGGGCTGAACTGACTGTGTGACCTCAGCTGCTCCTCACAAGGCTTCCCCTCGAGGCCCTTCACCATCCTTGTGGCCCTCCTTTGGGCACTCTATAGCTTTACATTAGGCTATTGTGGCACCCAGAGCTGTCCCCAGCACTCGAGGTGAGGCTGCCCCAGCTCAGAGCAGAGCAGGACAATCCCCTCCCTTGCCTGGCTGATGCTGTGCCTGATGTCCCCAGGACACGGGTGGCCCTCCTGGCTGCCAGGGCACTGCTGGCTCATGTTCAGCTTGCTTCAAACCAGGACCCCCAGATCCCTCTCTGTGGCACTGCTTTCCAGCATCTCATTCCCCAGCCTGTCTGCACATCCAGGGCCGCTCCATCCCCAGTGCAGAATCCAGCACTCATTAGAACATCATACAGTTGGTGATTGTCCAGACCTCCAGGTCTCTGCAGGGCCTCTCTGCCTTTGAAGAAGTCAGCAGCTCCTCCCAATTTAGCATTATCAGCAGACTTACTTAGTATAGGTATTGTGAGATAATTAATTTTGTAACGTTAGTAAAAATTTCATGGCTTTCCCCAATATGCTTGTTAATTATTCCTTTCCATGCTTCTTTGGGGATTTGGTAGTGCAGGTTTAAGGAAAGTCTTCTCCTAACAGATTATTTCTTTATTTAAAGTCTTGAAATAAACTGAATTAAATTGTGGATTTGTAAGGTGATTAAATGCTTCAGGAACACTTTCCTGGAATTCCTTACTATGAACATCCAGAATCAAGAGTACGAAGTCTCCATTGTTATTTCTTTCCTTGTCTCTAAAGCCCATACAAGTAAAGAATTGCTATGTCATTGTCTGAAGTTCAAGTAGTTTAAGTAGTATAAGAGCTGTTTTAGATTTGTTTTAGTATAAGATCTGTTTCAGCCTTTAAATAAATCTGTAGGTGTAAGGTGGAGGTATTTAACCAGCTGTTTCAGGCCTTTCCTTAATGCTTCTTTACAAGCTGAATGTAGTCTCCTGCAATGGGTATTTCTTTTTATGCTTTTTTAAAAAGTCAGCTCTCATAGTGATGTTTGATTGTTTTTTTATATCAAACCTAGCCTCCTATGGGGTGTTTTCCTACAGAAAGCAAAAGTGTTGCCAGTGTTTCTGAAGGGGTTCTGTTCACACGGCTGTATTTGATTCAGTGCAGTTCAGAAGTGCCTCCTATTTGGAAGGCCGTATGCTGGTGTCTGATTTAGGCTCCTAGGAAGCAATTTCACCACTTCTTTCTAGATTTTCAGAAAGCATACTTACTGTGGGTCATTAGGATGATAAAGCTTTTCAGCATGTATGTTATCTTGCGTTGCTGGGACAGATGTAATTGGATAGCCAACCATTTTTATAAAGCCAAACCTGTTTAAATAAAGGAATGCCCATTACCACTGCTCATGTACAAATTAAAACATCTTTCCTTTAATGTCACAAGAGAGTGGAATCTAGAAGACAAAAATCCAAATACTTCCATGCTACAAGTAATAATATCTACAGTATGTTTTACGAGCTCCAGAACTGAGCATCTTTACTGTCCATAGGAAAGGCACATCTTGACTCCACAGTTTCATTCTAATACCAGTAATAGGCTAAGCATTACTGCTGCTTTTGCAAAGCGTTTTAAACCCCTTTCTTCTCCTTCTCTAATAACATAATATGCACTCTTCAGAGCCCCCATGAAGCTCAGGTCTTCTGCTTTCAACAGGCATTGAGGAGCAACTGTGCCATGACAGAACTACATAATCATCAAAGAATGATAGAGTGGTTTGGGTTTAAAGAGACAGTAAAGTTTAGTTCCAACTCCCCTGCCATGGGCAGAGATGCCATCCACTGTATTGGATTACTCAGGGCCCTATCTGACTCTTGAATAATTTCAGGGATGAAGCATCCACTACTTCTCTGGGCAACCTCTTCTTGTGCCTCACCATCCTCTGAGTAAAGAATTCCTTCCTAACATCTAACCTAAATCTCTCCTCTTCTAGTTTAAAAAATCTTCTCCCTTGTCTTACCACTATCTGTCAGTGAAAAAAGTCACTCTCGCTCTTTTAAGTACTGAGATGCAGCAATTGAGATCTCCCCAAGTTGTTCTCTTCTGCAGACTTTACCACCCTAGGTCTCAGGCTGTCTTCACAGGAGAAGTGTTGCAGCTGTCTGATTCTCTTTGTGGCCCTCCTCTGGACTTGCTCCAACAGGTTATTGTCCTTCCTGTGGTAAAGAAAACAGCTGGATGCAGCGCTGCAGGTGGGGTCTCACAAGCACAGAGTAGAGGGAGAGAATCCCCTCCTTTAACCCTGCTGGCCATGCTGCTTTAGATGAAGCCCAGGATGCAGTTGGCTTTATGGGCTGTCAGCACACATTGTTGCCTCATATCCAGCTTTTCAGACTCTAGTTCTTCTACACAGGATTGCTCTCACTGGCTTCTTCTTCCAGTCTGTACTCATATCTGGGACTGCCCTGATCCGCGGCAGCACCTCCACTTGGACTTGTTGAACCTCATGAGATTCTCATGGACTCATTCTCAATCTGGTCCAGGCCACTCTGGATGGCATCCCTTGGTTCAGTTGTGTCAACTGCCTTGCTTAGCTTTGTGTCTTGTGCCAATATGCTAAGGGAGCACTCGATCCCAGGTAACAATGACTGCAGTTTGCACTCAGGCTGTGTAGGGATTTTATAACTGCTTTGCCCTACAGCAGTTGTCTGCTTCATCTAAAATGTCACACACTGGCAGTTCAAGCAAGTGTAGATTCAATGGGACAAATTTTGTTTGATGTCTACGAGGAAAAGCATTCACATAACTTCAAGTGATAAATGTTTTTCTCTGAATCAATAGATATAATACTGATAAGAAAAAATTCTGAGTGGCAAACTCTAAGTCTCAGGAGCTTTGAACGTTGCAAAATGCTAAGAGCTCCCAGTTTTTCTCATATTCATTCCCCTATAAAGAAAGAAGACTGATGAAGTCATAGGTAGAAACTGAAAACTAAAGTTCCTGTTAAGAACTCTTGTGTAGGAAAATTTAAAAAAAAAAAAAAAAAAATCTAAGGTCCTAAAATAATAACAATAATAAAATTTTAAATGTATGAAAGTGGATTGAATTAAAAAGCAGGTCTGTGTTCTTTATTTTCTTATTTTAGCTAGATACTCTGATGTTTACCAGAGTGCAAACTGATATTGCTGATTAAAAGTCTGACGATATTGTTCAGAAAAGTCAGCCAGAATGAAGGGAAAAAAAAAAGAAGCAGCACACTGAGTATAGACTTAGGAAATAAAAAGGAGGAGGTTTCCTTTCATTAAGTGGTCATTTTAGGGAAAAATGGTTTACTGGCTGGTAAGGGTATCAGAGTAAGAAAGCAGTCTGGCCTTAAAACCAACATTTACACTTGTATGCTACCACGCAACTTTCTGTTAAGCTATACCTGTAGGATAGAGACAGAAGTCTCTAAGCAAAATTTCCACTGTGCAGCACCCAGTACAACACCAATGTTGTGTCCTGTATTTTGTGCTTCCCAATACTTACCAGTTTGAATAGAATTCTGAATTACTCCTTTGGTAATACAGTCTTAGTTTGCTCATTCCAGTAAGCCTTGTGTACCAACAACTATTCAAATGATAGATTATCACATATTTTAATATAGAAGATTCACCTTTATGATATTCAGAGAGTGACAAAACCTCTACTCATCTGACAAGGCAGTTTCTTCAGATAGATTAATGACTCTACATCCATATTCATTCACTGCCAGATGCTGTCTAAGCAAGTTCCATTGGGAACGTCATAATTTCCTTTTCCTATCCTTGACTAAGCGCAAAAGTCCATGTCATCCTCCTCCCCGCCCTCAAAAAGTAAATGCCAGAGACATGACATTAATTTTAAAATGTTTTCAAACTACAGCACTGTCCTGCATTTGTTGTATAGTTTGGGACCTTGCAGTGAATCTTGTTCTCATCATACTAAATCCCTGTTGCTTATTAATGATTATTCTGCTCTTGATAGAATTCTAGGACTAGTTTAGCTGCTGAATCAGGAGACAACACATTAGACTACATGAGAGGAAAAGTGCTGGGACAACCAGGTTTTAGACATTTGATAGAGAAGCTGAAGTAGAAATGAGACCAGTAGTTCTTTAACCTTTACTTGGTTTCGCAAGTATGTAGAGATACACGGAATTTGGCATTCTGATTGGTATATGGTAAATATTAGTTAGAATACAAAACCTTCCGAAACTAATTGTGGTGGGTTGATCTGGCTGGATGCCAGATTCCTGTCAAAGCTGCTCTGTAATTCCCTTCTTCATCAGGACATGGGAGAGAGAATATAACAGAAGTCCCTGGATTGAGATAAGGACAGGGAAATATCATTCACTGGTTACTGTCACAGACTTGGGGAAATAGTTTATGACCAATCAAATCAGATTAGGGTTATGGCAAATAAAGCAAATTCTTAAAAACACCTCTCTTCCACCAGGGCCTAACTTAACTCCCGCTTTTCTCTACTTCCTCTCCCCCAGTGATGTGGGGGGACAGTGAATGAAGTCTGTTGTTAGTTTGCCACGTGTTCTCTCTGCTACTCTTTCCTCCTCAGGAGGAGCACTCCTCATACTGCCCCCTGTTCCAGTGAGAGGTTCCCTCCCACAGAAGACATTCCACTACAAGTGTTTACAACATGAGTCCTTTCCACAGGGTGCAGTTCTTCACAAACTGCTCCAGTGCAGTCCGTTCCATGGGGTGCAGTCCTTCAGGAACAAACTGCTCCAGTGCAGGTTTCCCATAGGGTCACAGCCTCCTTTGGGCATACATCAGCTCTAGTGTGGGATTCTGCATGGGCTGCAGGTGTATATCTCCACCACCATGAACCTCCATGGGCGGCAGAGGGACAGCCTTCCTCATCATGATCTTTACCACAGGCTGCAGTGGGGAATCTCTGCTCCAGCTGCTGGCATATCTCCTGTCTCTCCTTCAGTTACCTTAATGTCTGCAGGGCTGTTTCTCTTACACATTCTCACTACTCTGGCTGCAATTTTCCTTGCATAGTAATTTTTTTCCTTTCTTAAATCAGAGTCACAGAATATGCCAAATTGGAATAAACCCATCAGGATCATTGAGTCTAGTTAGTCCTGAACGGAACACCCCAAGAATGTCACCAGGTGCCTGAAGCTGTTACACAGATGCTTCTTGAACTCCCTCAGGCTTGGTGCTGTTAGCACTTCCCTGGGGAGTCTCTTCCAGCACACAGCCACCCTATGGCTGAAAATCCTTTTCTTGATATCCAGCCTAAACCTTGCCTGGCTCAGCTTCATGCCTATTCCCCAAGTCCTGTCTTGAGAGTGAAGAGGTGGGCACCTCCTTTTCTACTGTTTTCCCACCATTGCTAATGTGCTCAGTCTTGGCCAGCAGCAGGTCTATCTTGGAGCCATTTGGTGCTGGTTCTGTTGAACTTGGGAGACACTTCTTGAAGCTTCTCAGAGAAGTCATCTCTGCAGGTCATACTCCACTACCAAAACCTTGCCACATTGACTCAAATGTACTAACCAACAAGTTTATTTTTGGTCAGCAGTTCAATACTTCCTCCCATATTGTCCACAGTTCAATTTTATTTACACCATCATCTTAAGAAGTGTAACTTACTATTCAATAAATACGCAAAACTCAGTATCAGCAGAACATTCCCAGCTCTGTTTTGGTCTCTTACAGACATTCCCAAGCTTAGGCAATTGGGTTAAATTATTTTCCATGACTCACATAAGTCAATGGAGAGCACTGATTAACTTCAGTCTACATTTCAAGGTCATTTATGTGTTGACATAAACTGAATGTTTTGAAATACCGTCGCTCCACTCCTGACACGATGGTAACCATATCCATTTGAGTCAAAAGTATTACATGTAAGGCATAGTCTAGGGTCAAAAAAAAAACCAACCAAAAAATAAAACCAGGGTTTTTTTTTTCTGCTAGGAAGCTTGTGAAGCTGTTTTTATGCTATATTCATATGTATTAGGACAGAAGAAATTGCTCATTTTCTGCTTCCCATATTACACAGTTCTGGCAGGATTCTTATTTTTCTAGTTTTATCTCTTTTAACAGTCAGTCTTATTAACACATCAAAAATCTTCATGTGAAACAGTAACACTAATCATTGTCAATACATGTTTTGTATTTGTAATAGTAAATCCCTATCAATAGTTAAAATACAGAATGACAGCTTATTTCTGAAAAAGACTACAGCTTTAAGATGGAGATTGACAGCCATTTTTGCCTTAGAAAAAGTCTCATCCTCACATCTAATGTTGCCAATATAAGTTATGTTTGACCTGCTCATCAAAATTAAGAGCAAAAAGGAAATGCACAGACAGTGGATGGAGAGGCACAGCATAGGAAAGACATGGAACAGGTCTAGAAGAGGGCCCCAAAGACCATTGGAGGGTTGGAACACCTCTACAGTATGGAAAGGCTGAGAGAGCTGGTGTGATCCAGCATGGAAAAAATAAGGCTTTCAGGGTAATTTATTGCATCCTTTCAATACCTGAAAGAGGACATATAGGAATGATTGGGACAAACTTCTTAGCCAGGCTTATTGTGATAGGACAAGGTGTAATGATTTTAAAAAAGGTTGGCTACGTTAGATGTATGGAAGAAGTTTTTTGCAATGTGGGTGGTAGAACACTGGAACAGGTTGCCTGGAAAGTAGTGAGTGCCTCATCCCCTTAAACATTACAAGATTGGATGGGGCTCTGAGCAACCTGATTTAATTGAAGATATTCTTGTCCATGGTAAGGACATTGGATGAGGTAATTTTTTTAAAGTGCTTTCCAACTCAAATCATTCTGTGATTCTAAAAGGCATGGTGAAACATATGCTTACCTGGGTTTGTAGGTGGACTCCAAAAACCTTGTTGCTTTCACATATGCAACCTTTCTTGTACAAACCCTCAGCCGAGGAAATGTGGCTGTTTGAAGACACACTTTGGTTCTTAAAAGCACTGCAGTAACCCTGAAATAAGTCATGTAATGTGGGTAAGCATCCATTTGCTCTGTCTGTTATTAAAATTTGGAACTAGCATGAGAATCTTAGGATTGAAAATTTACTAGAAACAAATAATTGTTATATGGTTTTATTTCAAAGTGAGGCAGTGAACTAAACTGATTAAATGATTTAGCACCAAAAATTATACCAAACGCCAGAGGTCTGCTTCATATTCCTTCTTTTTCTTGTACTGTAGGTTCTTGTCAACTGTACTTCCAAGTTGACTGAGACAAAAGGAGAAAAGACTGTGAGCTTTTTTGATGGCAGAAGCATATGGCTGACAGAACTAGTCATAAAATCTATGAAGACTGAGGAGGTCTTACTCAGCTCTTAAGCCATCTGCCTGTAATTTTGATGTTACAGCAAGAATTCCATACAGATCTATATTACTATTTTATGATGGTGTAGCTGTTAAGTTGTTGAACACCCTGTATTCCATAAATAACCTTGTCCAGTCATATCTGAATTTTTTTTTCTCAAACTAAGATTTTAAGATGCAGTGTTATTTCTTTGGGGTTTTTTTAATGCTTGGATATCAGATTCTGGATAGCTTCTCTTTCTCAAATGGTTAATGTTTGTTTAGCACAAAGTCTTTTGTGATTTCTGCTTGTCACCTCTCAATCTGGTGATAATTTATTTTCCTTTTTTAAAAATTTTTCTTTTTCTCATTTTGTTACTTCTTTTTCATTTGTCAGAGATGCCACTTCCATTATGAATCCCATGGAATCATTGTTGCAGATATGTGGGATAATCACTTTTTATGAAGACTAGTTTTTCTGTTATCTTGGCTAAAAGTTTGTATTAAAAATATTTCATATTGCTGCATACCATAGATTTTTTTTTTTCTGAAGAAAAAAATGGTCCTGAAGTAATGTGACCTTTATTTTTATCTAAACTGGTTGACTAATCTGTCTGTTTTTGACAAAAGGAGCTTAATAATGTGTGTATCTCTTGCTTGGTTAAATTGAAGCTGTTGCCTTGTGCCTTTTTTTGTAGCCAGGTATTCTAATGGATTAATGTTTTTCCTTCATGCAGTGTTTAGTGTTTTCATTCTAGAGTTTATCCTTATAGTGACTAGACTATATTCTAGTCAAACTTTGGTTTTCACTGATTTCTTTCACATCAAGAAGATCATGTTAGATGATAAAGAATTGCAGTAACTATTGTGTTTGTTGTTTGTGGCTGCTAACAATAGTGGTTTTTTGTGATTTGCAAAAATTATAAAATGTGGAAATTAAAGGATGATTCCTTTAGCTTCTTTTCTCCCCAGGCACAATTTTAAATCATCGTAGTAATTTATGAATGACTGAATTTCTTGAAGATGTGTGTGCCTATCAATGGATGACAGTCATGTAAAGCAATCAGTTTGACATACTTTATTGGTGCAAGTGTTTCTGTAAAGATTTTACTTTTAATTCAGAGACTATCTCAGAATTACTTGATTTGGCTTGCCAAGTAACTATAGTAATACTCCTGATGGCTTACAACTAAGTTGTGAGGTTGTCCACACATACAGTCTTTAGATTTTTATTTAAAATAATAAACCCTTTTCCCCCCTCCTTCTTCCAGAAAAAGTGCTAGCAAATGTAGTGCTGTGCAAATGAAATGAGTTTTATTTTTTATGTTGTTTAGAAGTTGGTAGTTAAATCATATAGTGTAGGGAAAGTTGTAGAATTGTCTCATATGTATTCATTGGGTGACTTCTTGTTTTATAAAGTTATTGAATTCTAAGGGACATGTTTGTTTCTATAGCAATACCTTTGTAGTTCCAGAGCATTCTAACTTATTCTTTAAAAGAACTGAGATATGAACGTAAAAGACAAGATTAAAAAGTGTATGAAGGCATTCTGGTTTTTGCACTCAAAATGAGTTGATTAAAATGAATTTTAATTTCTGATTAGCCGAACAATCCCCTCTCTTCTGAAAAGCTCTGTTTCTCTTCTTACTGGTTTGAAGTGTCCAGTGTCCGTTAGTCAGCTGTCAGTCAGACATTGCAGTATTGTGGGAGTCTTGGTGTTGTGGTGCAGTAGCTTTAGTTTGAAAGTACTTTATATTTGAAATCTCTTATTTTGCTTATGTTTATTTCTGTTGGCTTAATAATAGTTCTAGAGAGCTGGAATAGATCTATGTGTAGACTAATTCTTGGCACAAAGGGATTCCTTATTTTGCCCAAATCAGCACTTCATAGAAAAAACTTGACAAGTGGCTGAAATGCTGATTAACATCAGCTTCCAGTGCTATGAAGATTGCTGTAAACTGTAAATTTAAATTTGCTTATACTGTAAGGTAACTCGTTCTATATAGAGTATTCTGATACTTCAGCATATCTCAGAAGTAATACCAAGTTATTCAAGCCTTTGGTTAAGAATGAAACAAATCTACTCCACTGTAAATGAAAAATCTAGACTGTTCTTTTTCCATTCCTCTACTTGGCCCAATAATTTAGAGAAAGCTTAGTAAACAGAACTCAAACCGTTGCCTGAACTTTAATTCTTACTCAATTCAGGTCAGTTCTGGTTGCATTTATTTTATAGCTCATGATGTGTAACTTTTTGTTGCATTGTCTACAGATGTTTTTTTTTCCTGCTTCCTCTAATTATTTAATAAAATAGATCAGCATTTTGAATTTCTAAAGTACCTAACTTTGTAGAAAAATAGAACACTATATTTGTGTGAATATTGGGGTAGAGGTTTTACTGCACAATCCCTACATCATTTCCATATCCTACTGTGGTTTGTCTGGGTTTGTCACCACTTTCTTACAGTATCAGTAACTAAGTATTGCAGCAAGCCTGTCAGTATAATCAGAATGCCTGAATGTCTTTGGCTGACAAACGTCTTAAATAAATTTCCTGTATCATGTAACTTCAGATCTATTACTTGCCCATATGTCTATTCAAGACTTTCTCTTAAAATGTAGAGTTCATAATCCATATTCTAATTTTGAATAAACAGAAATAGTGTATCACAGAATCAAACAATATGCTGAGATTGAAGGGATCAACAAGGATTTTGAGCACTTTACCAGTGCTCAGCCGCCATCTGGGTGAAGAGCCTTTTCCTAATATCCAACCTAAACCTCCCCTGATGCATCTCCAGGCCATTCCCTCAGGTGCTGTCACTGTCACCACAGAAGAAATCAGTGCCTGCCCCTGCTCTTCCCCTCAAAAGGAGGATGTAACTGCAATGAGGTCTCCCCTCAGTGTCCTCCGGGCTGAACTGACTGTGTGACCTCAGCTGCTCCTCACAAGGCTTCCCCTCGAGGCCCTTCACCATCCTTGTGGCCCTCCTTTGGGCACTCTATAGCTTTACATTAGGCTATTGTGGCACCCAGAGCTGTCCCCAGCACTCGAGGTGAGGCTGCCCCAGAGCAGAGCAGAGCAGGACAATCCCCTCCCTTGCCTGGCTGATGCTGTGCCTGATGTCCCCAGGACACGGGTGGCCCTCCTGGCTGCCAGGGCACTGCTGGCTCATGTTCAGCTTGCTTCAAACCAGGACCCCCAGGTTCCTCTGTGGCACTGTTTTCCAGCATCTCATTCCCCAGCCTGTCTGCACATCCAAGGTTGCCCTATCCCCAGTGCAGCATCGGGCACTACCCTTGTTGAACTTTATATAGTTGGTGATTAATTTGTGTACTCTGAACCTGAAAAGGTCTGCTACATGAACTGATGGGTGTAGCTACAAGGAGAGATAAGGAAATGAAGATTAATATCTATATATAGGCTTTGATCTTGTGGCATTGTTCTGGAAATCTGCTTTATTTCTGTGAGCTGATTGAAGAATGACTGTAAATACTTTCTGTTGCAGATGAGCCAACACGTTCCTTGAGTGGTCTTATCTTGAAGAATAATGTAAAAGCACATTTTCACAACTTTCCGAATGGGGTAACTGACTTCATTAAAAGTGAATGTCTGAACAACATTGGTGATTCCTCCCCCTTAATTAGAGCTACTGTAGGTAAGTTTGTTCTTAATGCTGTCCTCTGCATACTGGAAAAGTTCCCAATATGGGTGAGAGCTGTACTAGGGACATAAATAGTTACTAAAGTTGTAGAATTGTTTGTTTCTCGTAATTGTCACAACCTCAGCATGTTTCAGTGAAATTTTTCTTTATTGTAAATATAGAGATGTCATACTTCAGATTCCTGTTATCTTAGAAGTGATACAGCAATTCATTTCATATTTTTTGAAATTTAACTGAACATAAGTTTATTTGAATCTGCTTAAATTGAGCTTGCTGCCGGCTTATATACCTAAAAACAGTAATGTGGTAAAGGTCTGACTTAAGAACTATTGCAGTACTCTGATTGCATCAATGAAATGCTTCTGTTAGCTGATTTTCTACACCCCACCCCTTCTATGCACACCTATGCACATCCCTTCAGGGAATTGTCGTCCCATGCATAAGGCATTCAAGTAAAGAGCTTCTGTCAGAAAACAGCAGATAAGGTGTGGTGTATAGAACTTCATAGTATCATAAAATCATGAAATGGTCTTAGAAGAGACCGTAAAGATGATCTAGTTCCAGTGAGAAGTTTTATTTGTTACATGAATTTTTGATTTTGTAAATACCTTGTTTTGATACATATTTTCATAAAATATACATACTTGTATTATTTTTACTTAGTCCAAGGTAAAGTTGCTTTTCTATCTGAACTGATAGAAATTCTATCTGAACTGGCAAAATGGACTCATACAGATTCAGTCCTAGTTTATAAGTAGCCTTCTCTTTGATAGTACAATTTCCTTGTAGTAATTTTCCTGGTCTGCTAAAATACTGGAAAAAGATAAAACATCTATTTGAATACTGAAAATGGGTGTGGGTGTCAGTTCAGAAAGAAATTCAGCTTCTCTCAGTTGACTCCTCTTATAAAATAATCTACCAGTTATTGTTTAGAATAACTTGCTTTTTCTATAAGATTCCTTCACCATGCATTCAGATTATAGATTAATTAAAGTCTAGAGAAAATTACTTGTTTCTTAGCTTTTTCCTGCTGTTTTGCCAGTTGTAAAGCTGTTTTACTATGAATTCTATTAATGACCAATGTTACTAATGAGAGTAGAAACACGTCTTTGAGTGTCAGGTACTCTTTGAATTTCAAGTTGTAGAAGTCATGCTTACTTCTTTGTTCATAGTAGTTTTCAGTGGAGTACAATGGAGCTAGCTAAGGAACATATTCCAGCTCCATTTGTTTTGCTATTTTAGAGTTATTTGGTGATGGTCTGTGTGGTGGTTTTTTTGGGAGATAGGGGCTGTTTGTTTTCAAGCAATTACTCTTTAATTTTTCCTCATAGGAAATACTTGTGGATTAGTAGCTCAGTTATTGCTCAGCTTTAAGTGATCCTTGCAGGGATTATTAGACATGTATGAATGCTGAGGATGAGTAGCAGCTGATGAACTACATGCTTGCGTGTTGCTGTTCCACATGTTTTTGGCACCCTTCTGTTTGAATTGTAGGATCCTTTTAGCTGTCTGACCTTGGTCCGGTACCCACTGGATTCTTGGTACTAGTGAGGTGTAAAGATGTTACTACCTATGTAGACTGCCTTCTTAGCATGATATCCTGGTTTGTCCTGGTTGGCAGGTAGAAATAAGAGCTGCTCTTTCTGATGAGCACATGTTTTTGCAGTTCAAGCACTGTCAATTTAATGAGTCAATTGCAAATATCATCTCAGGAATTCTGAGAGCAAGATGAGCAAGTATATCAAAATGGCATCAGAGAAGATTTACTGTAGTATTCACTCTCCTTTGTGGTCTCTAACATCTAGTGCCAAAGGTGATGCTTTTTGGCTGAGATGGAGGCAAATAGATTAATCCCATCTTCAGAAGTCACCTTGCTAAGAAGAATGAGCACATGACTTTAATGATAACTGCACACTGTTTTACCCTTAGTTACTTTATCCTTATTCTAATCCCCAGATGAGTAACAGAGTGTATCTTCTCTGTGCTGTTAACCTTTGGTACAGGTTTTAAAACCCCGTGTGCTAATTTTGTATATAGATTCAAGCTGCATTTTTTGAGGATCCACAAATCTACCAGGATATAAATACATCTCTTTAGATAGCATCTGCAACTGTTCTTAAAACTTTCTGGGGACTCTGGTCTGGGCAGGACCTTAGTGTAGCTCCTAACTGAAACCAAGCAGGGAAAATAGTTTAAGTGTTTGAAAGTAGTGGAGGAACTGTAGACCTTCACTGCAGGAGGAGATTGAAGGCTAATGATTGCCCTATAAGGGGGAATTTTGTTATGAAGTTCAGCTTTTAAAAGTTAAGGAGCTCAGAAATCAGCTTCAGGACTTAAAGAAGCAAAGTACAATTTGTACAGAAGGTTTATAATGAGATATGTGGTCCAAATTGCATGCCAGACCATTTCAACCTCTGAAACCAGTTCTAGGACCTTGAAAAGATTCAGCATATTGCATCAAAGGAATAATGCAAAATATCTATTAGTTACTGTGTGTCCTGTCCAGAATGTCCTTTGCTCTGTAATGTTGTCCTCTATTCTTGTGTATTAAACAAGAATTTTAGTACTTTATTCCAAAGAAAAATGAGTGAGTAGCTCAAGGAAAAACTTGAAGTTTTTCCATCACTTTTTGCTTGGGAGATTACTAGTTGTAGTAGTGCTGAGTTCTATGTTCATACTCCTTAGAATGCCAGTAGCATGAAGGATTGTGCTAGCTGTTATGTTTTGCATTGGGCAAAATGGGCTCATACAAATTTAGTCCTAGTTTATAAGTAACCTCTGTCTCTGTTACTTAATTAATTTTGCCTAGGATTTCTATATTTGCTGAAAACTGAATAGTGACTCTTTGGCCTGACCTGTCTGTTTGCTGGCTCTCACATTTCCTAACTGGATGACCTACCATTGTGTTTAAGCTCTTAGTAGGTACCTTGGTCTTAGAATGTGTCCTTAATGTTTCATGTAAACACAGTAAAGTTGTGAACATATAATTTATTACTAGATTGTATGCTTATTGAATGACAGATTTCCACATTTGTGCTTTCCTGTAAGAGTGAAAAAGAGGTGACTTGGGATGAATAGTCTGTATTTATTAAACATCGAGATTTGTACAGTGTTTAGTAAACTTAGAGCCAAAGCTGCCCTGCTGTGTTGTTAATTATAAATTATACAGATATATAAATGTTATAAATTATAATTTCCTTAAATGAAGTTACCTGGTGCTTAATTTCTAATGTTTGAGCATTTTATACCAGCAGGAAGGAGCAACCCACCTTTGCTGTTAAAGCTGTTCAAATAACATTTGCAATTAAATGTACTCACTCTTTTTATGCATGCCAGTCCTTAACCAAACTATAACTTTCTTAGCTCTTTAAAGATTTGAGACAAGAAAAATATGAAAAATTGATATAAAACAAGTGAAAGCATGTGAGATCTCATTTTTTCCTTTCTTTAGGCATTCTGATAACAACCATTGCCTCAAAAGGGGAGTTACAGAATTGGCCTGAACTCTTGCCAAAGCTTTGCAGCCTGTTGGATTCCGAAGATTACAATACCTGTGAGGTAAGGAGATTTATAGAAAATAGAAAACGATCATCTGAATTTCATTATTTATATCTCTCTTCACAGATCCTATGTATTTGTGTAGTATTGTTTGTATGTCTGTATGTATTTATACATGCCCATGTGTTCTTCTTGAGGAACAGTGACTCAGATTTGATAATTTTTCTTCTACCTGTAGTCCGTGTTCTTACTGTTCATTCAAACAAATT
The DNA here is from genome assembly GCF_971803275.1 of Cyanistes caeruleus. Lineage (NCBI taxonomy): Eukaryota > Metazoa > Chordata > Aves > Passeriformes > Paridae > Cyanistes > Cyanistes caeruleus. The sequence goes on from NC_141732.1 coordinate 55,712,606, forward strand.
GATTTTCTTTGCATAAAACTAGAATAAGATTGCAGATGGATAATCACAGTATCTCAGCTGAGAAGTCTCCTGAAATTACTGCTCCTAATCTTTTAGACACTATTAGAATCATTAAGTTGATGTTGAATTATGTCTTACATAGAAGTAGTATTCATTTTTCTTGTAACTTGGAAAAGTGATCAATTGCTGTATCAAGGAAATGAAGTGTTTTGTTTAGTCTGTATGAAGGGAAACAAGTAAATAACAGTTTTAAACAGTGAGAAAAAATATAAAGCTATGTCTAATGTAAAAAAAGGATTATGATCACACCATTTGAATAACTTGATAAAGTCTCCGTGAAAGTGTGAAACATTTTGTATAAAGTGAACTTCAGAGATGACTAATGATCCAAGATGATATGTTGTTGAGTAGTGTTTTGGTGCTTCTTTCTCTTGGAAAAAATACCCTGCATTTGAAAATTAAATTCAAATTGATCATTATCTCTGCTTTTCCCCATAGTGAATTATGAAAGGAAATACAATTATATTTGCAATTAATTTGGGTACTTCTGCCTCATTCTACTTACTTCTCAAATAAATTATCTTTTGAGTGTTCTTTTAAATAGATTTGGATAGATGAGCATCAAATCAAACTGAAGTTATCAGTTAGTCATTGCTAACTCTCTTAGCTTGAGAGCTGACAGATGCTCAGATGCTGGTTTAAATAAAATGCCTTTAAGAATATTTCAATATAATCATTAACTAGTTAACTACATTTACAGCAGTAACTAGCTACATTTACTGTGTTGTGTTTAAATTATCCATTCTATGTGAGGTCTCAAATTTTGTTTTCTTCAGAATGTGAAAGAAGGTTTATTTATTATTTAATTGTTTATTTGTTTTTAAACAGGGTGCTTTTGGCGCTCTTCAAAAGATATGTGAAGATTCTGCTGAAATTTTAGATAGTGACGTGTTGGACCGGCCACTCAATATCATGATACCGAAGTTCTTGCAGTTCTTCAAGCATAGCAGTCCAAAAATACGGTAGGTTTATGAGATGTACTTGCAGTTACTTGTTAAAATTCTGCTTACATTAGCAGCAAGGCTGCTATTTTGTTCATCTGTTTAAAATCTGCTTAGCTTTTTTAAATGGTCTTGCAGAGACCCACAGAGGGTAATTTCATCAGTAATTTCCATGTTTATCTTCATAATTAATTCAAGAATCTCAACTCTTAACACAATTAGTTTCTTATAGGTTTTTGCATATTATTACAAAAAATTCACTGTTGTGCTTGGAACTTAATATTCTGAATAGAAATAACAATTTTATATTCCTTTTGTAATTGCTTCAGCAATGGAAGAGTGAAAATTCTTTCACTGACAAAAGCTTCTGAGTTCTGATAGAAAAAAAAAGTTCTGCATTTAACTGAATCAAAATAAATGCATTCATCATCCCTTTACTGTAAAACTGTATTAATCTCTCCAAAGTAACAGTATAGAAGAAAAATTCCAGAATTAAATTGTTGCTAGTATTCATTACAAAGAACAGTAGTTTTTATCCTGAATTGAACCAAAAGAGTGCCCCTGCCACAAAGAAGGCTAACGGTACCCTGGGCTATTGCCAGCTGGTTTAAAGGAGGTGATCCTTCCCTTCGTCTTTCAGGTGACATGGTATCTGAGGTACTGTGTCCAGTTCTGGACTGTTCAGTGCAAGAGAGGCATGGATATACTGGAAAGACTCAGCAAAGGGCCATATCAGGAGAAGCCAAGAGAGTTGGGACTCATCAACATATGTAAATATTTGAAGAGAGGGAGGAAAAAAAATGTCCAGGCTCTTTCCAGTGGCACTTAGTGACAGAACCAGAGGCAGTGGCCACAAACGGAAACTCAGAATGTTCCTTCTGAATATCTGAGAACAGCTTTTTTACTGGGAGGATGAGCAATCACTGTCATAGGTTACCCAGAGAGGCAATGGAGTCTCCATCCTTGGAGATACTCAGTAGCCAGCTGGATGTGGTCCTGGGCAGCTGGCTATAGGGGGCCCTGCTTGAGCACAGTCATCAACCAGATGACTTTCAGAGGTGCTTTCCAGTCTCAATCAACCATTATATGATTCTTTGTGGTTCTGTGAAATGTGTTTTATCTTCTCTTTGAAAATTACATTTGACTGCAGTAAAGTGGCAAATCTATTGCCAAGGGTAGTAGATAGTGAAGACTAAGACTAATGGTAGAATTCTAATACAGTTTAGAAAGTCATCTATAATAGATGCTCACTAAGAAAATTATGAAACTAAGTGTGAACTTGGTCTTATAGAAAGATAAACTTAATAATTCTCTGGAGCTGGGAGAGAGGCAGAAAAACACACTGTACTTACCACACTGTACAGTCTTTCACTTCTTTCCTGTGTTGCTATCTTCATGGCTTTGACAATTAAACCAGTTTCAAGTTAAAAGCCGGCTATCTGCCTACTGAAACTACTATTTTCAGTACATAATGCTGAGGTATAAAAGGACTAGTAGTGTAAGTGCGGTACTTTACATCTATCAAAAGACAACTTTCAGACAATATTTTATGACACAGTCTTCCAGGAAATGTCTTAACAGAATAGAAATTTGAAGTTTCAGTAGTAAAAATACTGTAATGAATCTTCAAAGGGTTCTACAGGTAGTTTTGCTTTGTCCTTCTGACTTGAAAATTTGACTTTTGTGTCTGAGAATGAAAAACACCTGTAAGAAATGGTTTTGCATGAAATGGAATAGAAGAAAAGTGCTTAATTTTCTAGAATGTTTCTTCTACAAGTGTTTTAGTATGTATCCAACAACAAGTGTGTTTTTGTTATAAGCTACATCTGTATTGTGAGCCCATTCTTATCAGCAAATTCTAAACATAAAGTAAATATGGTTGCATACTTAACAACGAAGGTCAGGCTAAAATCTCACCATATTGACTAGTATGGAATTATTACTATCTGAGAAGATCACAATCATAATATGCTCAGTAAGAACATACATACTGTTCAGAGCAAATATGTCATCTCATCCTAGCCTATTTACTGAATACTTTATTTTAAAATATTTATTAAGTATATCAGCATATAAGGCATTACTTAAAATGTAGTTTGGTAATTTTGCTTTGTAATGCTTCAGATGCATAGATTTGTTCTCTCTTGCCTTGGAAGATATTTGGTTTATGCTGCCGATGCCTGAGTACACTTTAAAAATGTTTTAAACTCATTAAACATATGTATTTTAAACTGTTTCTGTTGTAGGTCTCATGCAGTGGCATGTGTCAATCAATTTATCATCAGCAGAACTCAAGCTCTTATGTTGCACATAGATTCTTTTATTGAGGTAGGTGTATATTCTTGGTTGGAGGTTTAAATCAAATTACCTATCTTATTTATCAGGAGGCTTGAACTGAATTTTACAACCACCTCTGCCCTTGAACTTCATTTCTCTTTGCCCATTCTTAGCTTCAGCCCCCATGATTGAAGTTCATTCTGTATGGTTGTGCTCAGAGCTAACCACTCTAAGCAAAAGTAGTAGGTGTATTTCAAAAATGTTCCCTTTTCCTACATAGGGGAAGCTCTTACTGTGTAAAGGTGCAAAAGTAATGGCAGCAGTCTGTCTCATACCTGTCCTGAGAAGTGCATGTTATTGGGCCTGTCTGCCTGTCTGAATACTATTACTGAACTTGGATGAGAAGGTTTTGGGTTGTCTAGAGTATTTGATTTGCTTCTCTTAGGTACTGGCACCATTTATTTTTAAATGTTTATTTCCTCCAGTTTAGGAGGAAAAAATAATCCAGAAGTACTGTTCTTGTACCAGTGTTAATACACAGTGCCATATTTATGTATAAAACATACACTGAGAGACAAGAGTTAATTTGCTAACCCATATATTCTTAGAAAATAAAATAGTATTCTGAGGTGTGCATTGGGCAAGTTACATCTCCTTTAGTCAGCCAGTAATGTCAATTCTAATCCAAACTGAACTTGATGAATTGAGGTTTTTTGACTGTTACTACTTTCCAACAGAATCTTTTTGCACTGGCTGGCGATGAGGAGCCTGAAGTACGCAAAAATGTTTGCCGTGCTCTGGTAATGCTGCTGGAAGTTCGGATGGATCGCCTTCTTCCTCATATGATTAGTATAGTTGAGGTGAGTCTCATTTCCTAGGTGTTCTGCAGATTCCCCTGTTTGACACTGCAGAAATAATAAACAAAAAGCATTCATCAGGACAGGTATGTTGCTCTTACACTTGCTGGTTCTTTGTTTCCTTCCAAGACTGAGATTGCAAAACATTATTTTTACCCAATTGCAGCTTGACACACTGTGTTTGACAAGCAATGCATATGGCAGTTGTTTATTCTTCATTAAATCAGTTATCCCAAAGTGGCTGGGATCACAGCCAGGCGTTGCTTGACCCTAAGTGCAAAGATTATGTTCAAAATCTGGCTCTGGTGGTGAAACTGCTCCAGTTTGCACATTGAAGTTGTCACTTCCTTGGGTGTATTGACCATAAACAGGATAAAGCATATTATTTTACATTGCTGAGATGCTCTTTGACCTACTAATGAAAAGGTTTTGACATAAATGTTATATTTTATACAAGTAATTTATTTTTATATTGTGTAGTACATGCTTCAAAGGACCCAGGACCAAGATGAAAATGTGGCTTTGGAGGCATGTGAATTTTGGCTGACTTTGGCTGAACAGCCAATTTGTAAAGAGGTATTATGTCGGCATCTTACTAAGTAAGTATCGAGAGTTACAACTCATATTTATTTTGAGACAGTCCTCTTAAAATTTCAGTTGACTTGTTCATGGATACTCTTAGAGACAGTGTATATGGCTTGAAGCATGCTTGGAAGAATTCCATAGCTAGTTCTTGTGCACAGCAAAATTGAAAAAGCCTCTGAGGGTTTCAGACCCAGTGAACTCCAGAAACAATTTAACTGTGTCACTGAGGTGCTTACCTCGAATTTAACAAGGTGTTACACTTAACATGAATGCAAAGACTCTGTAAAATGCCCTTAAGTGAACAACTCCTCGTGACAGTCCATAATACCTGGTGACCATGAACATGTTGTCTTGACTACTGGTAATGAAGGCATCTGGGTGAAGTGCTTCAGTGTGCATAGTCATGTAAAGGGTTCTTCATTTTAAAAAAAAGCATAAAACAAAATGATTGAACTTGGATTTGGAAATCAATTTTATATCAATTACTGTTACAAGTTAAACTTGAAGAAAGCCTGTAAAATTTGTTCCTTTGCACTTCTGCAGCCTGAGAGTAGTTCAAGTTTCAAAACCTACTTTTTCAAAGTGTCAAAAAGTTTTCCTATGCCTCAAGAGACAGATCTTCGATTGAATGGAAGTAAATATTCATGTGGATTGTGTAAATATCTTTTTGTCTGTAACAGTGCTTGCAACTTTATCCAGACTATTTTGAAGTCTTTTACAACAGGAAATTAGTTCTTCAGGGCTGCCAGCAAATGAGTACTCTTTCTTTTCATATATGAAGATTTTTTAAATAAGGAGAGTTCTTTTAAGACTTTGAGTGGAAGAATAGAATGACAGAAGAGACACATCCTTCTCAGCAAAAATAAGCATTAGAGATGTGAAGTAATTAAAAAAAGAAAGCAAAATTTTGGTTTTCCTAATCAACTAAAAAGTAGAAAATTGAGATTAAAACATGTATTGCAGAGAAAGGCTAGGAGTTTAAACCAGGAGAATAAGTGTTATGAGAAATTATTCTTAAATTTCAAAATGGTCTGATTTAATTCCTACTTTTGTAGCTCAAAAGGCAAAAGAACATAGTGCCAAGTTCCCAACACACACCACATAGTTAATAACTACTAGTATTAAATCTCTTTTGCCCTTCATGAACCTTGACACTATAATAGCATCATACTAATTTTTTGTAAAAAAGCTTTTCAATTTCTAGAAAAATAAATTAATAAGAGTCACATCACATTTTCTTCATGATCTTTCAGTGTCATGTGTGTTCAAGGCAACATATTTGTTGGTAAGTCCTATTTGATTAGGGAGCTTGATAAGTTTGTCAGTACTCAATAACCTTAAAATTTTGTATGCTAAAGTGAAAATGGGATGAGATCTTTTTAAAACCTTTTCACTGGCTTCTGACATCTCTTCCGTTTTATGCCTGTAGGCTTTCTTACAAAACATATACTTCACAAAGTATGCTGCAGAAATGCCAATGAATTAGTGATAATGTTTATACTTGCTATTCCTTCAGTTAAAGTTTAGAACATAATGTGGCATTGCAGTGTGTGTGTATTAGACCCTGATACCTTCAAAAACAATATTCACCTGCAAAATATAGCAAGATTGAGTCTGTCACCATTGCTGCATCATCCGTGGTCATTATTAGTTTCATTTGGCTTATATATTGTTATGCATTTTTTCTTTTGCTGTGGTGAACATGTTTTAATGGGAAGTATTTGACTTTTTTCCTTAGTACTTTCTTAGCTATACATCTGTACAGTTGGAGTTCCATAACCATAACCTGTTTAATAATTAAGTACATGCTAATATGGATTGGACAAGATTTCTGCAATGTCTAAGGCTTGTCTTACTAAAGTAATCACGAGGTAATAGGAGAGCTTAATGTAGTTAGGCTTCCATCTTTAATAGTAATGAGGTAGTGTCTTCATTGACAAGTAAATAAAGTGACAAGTGCTGTTGGCAAGAGTCAACTTATCATGCGTATTAGGGGATTTTGAACTCGTACTGAAAATCTGTAGATGTAATTTCTGAAAGGTGCTTCAGAATAAGTTAATCCAGTGTGCCATTAGGGTACTTCTATTTAAAAACTGTCATTTGGAATACTACTTTTTCTCATCACAAAGTATTGATGAATCTTACGACATGGAACAAGGTTTAGGTAATATCTCTTTTTATCAGGCTGAGGTATTTCTCTTTTGAGTTGGGAGGTGAGAATTATGACCAAAATGATGGTAAAACCAGTTTGCTATTTTATGTGTTACTTTAATGTGTGTAAATATTTCTTTGTAGGCTGATACCTGTGCTGGTAAATGGTATGAAATATTCAGAGATTGATATTATTCTGTTGAAGGTGAGCATCAGTTTCTTTTACTCTGTTGGAATAGTTGGTTAGGCTCTGACCTATAAATCAGAATGATTCAGATCAGAACAGGCAGACCTAGCCTACCATCTCTTTAGTAGAGTATTAGCTTTCTGGGGCAAGGTATAGTGTTGCAAATACTAAATGCAATTGATGCTGTGTTTGTTGGAAAATAATCTGTGGCTCTCCTGCTTTGCTTCAGTCCCCTCCCACAAAATTTAGGCAGAGCTGGGATACTGTTACCATGAACTACTGCAAGAATTCAGTATTAAAAAAACGTTCAGAGCTAATTTTAATGCCTTCTATGCTGAATATCTGGCTTTTCTTATCATTACGTATGTCTGTGTGTCAAAATTTCTCTGTCACTTCTTTCTATTTCATTCCCCTTGAGTAATTTCTTAACAAGAAGGTTACTTTGGGGGTGAGCGTACCTCTCTTGCTTGTATCTTCCTATTGCTTTTCTGGTAAATGCAGCTGTAGAACACAGAAACTGGCATTTTTTTTAGTTGAGCAGCTCAGGTGAGATGTGAATCTTTTATACACTTACAAAATCTTGAACTAAAACTACGTTGTTAACTTCCTTAGGCAATACAGTTGGACTAATTTATCTAATAAAACAATTTGATGACAGGGGGATGTTGAAGAAGACGAAGCTATACCAGATAGTGAGCAGGATATAAGGCCTCGTTTTCATCGTTCGAAGACAGTAGCTCAGCAACATGAAGAAGATGGTATTGAAGATGATGACGATGATGATGATGAACTTGATGATGATGATACTATTTCTGACTGGAATTTAAGTAGGTCGAAGTAATGTGTGAAATGCTTTAACTAGAGCTGCTTGCATAATACAAGAGCCACAGTAAAAAGACAAGTTGGTATATAAGGAATACCAAGGCTTTGTTTTTAACTTCAAAAATAACTCTGCTGACATAATTGGTGGGTATGTTGGAGGGGGAGAGTCTTTGAGATGACACTTCGACTTTTTTAACTGTACTGGCAAAAGCTATCCATCTGTAAGCTTATTTTGAATATGGCAGATGGAGTTACAAATATTTATTTGATCCAATGCAATGGAGCTTTCAGACTTAAAATTTTAACTGTGTGAAATAATAAAAATCCTGTATCACTTGTTTAAATTCAGTTTAAAAAGAGAAAAAAAAGCTTTGCACATTGATAACTGGAGCAAGCTTAATAATGCTTTCTTTAATTTCAGTCTTCCCTCTAAAATTGGGTTGTGTTTGGTTTGGTTTGGCTTGTTTTTTGTTCCCATGTGAACATTCTACTACCTATGTCCACTACAGGTATTTCTTTTCTCAGTGAGGATTTTGCTTCTCAATACAGTATTTTAGTTGTGAAGATAGGAGATGGCTCTGAGGAAACCGGAGTTCGGACGGCCTGTTGTGTGGGTCGTAGGAGGTCGAGGGTAGTAGGCTATGTTATAAGGAAAGAAAACACTACAAACTTATTCTAAGTTCAGTTCAGACAGAAAATAGCTAGTGAAATTCTGACAAATCTGGTTTGAAGTTGCTTTGCAAGCAAACTCATTGTGGAATAATGCTATGAGATGTGGGCATAGCCACATAAGGTCTTTTTCCCCAAGGCCACAAATTTTCAAAACAGGTGAATATAACTTGAGGCTTATGGCTGACGTATCTGAAGAATTATTGTTGTTGAAAATATGAATACAATATGCTTGTTTCTGTAAAGCTGCATCTTGGAAAAATGTGTATTCTTAAAAAAGTTTTATATTCTTAATACTCTTTTTGTCACTGCTGTGTGTAGAGATTGCAGAATTAAATACACTTTTTCTGAGAAAGAGCTCAAATGACATAAGGTATCCTGTGATGCATGGTTTTGATTAAAACGGTGAGAAAGCAGAGGTTATTCATGAATTGTGATCCAAGAGAGAAAGAGTAGAACAATTAAGAAATCTGTAATGACATTTGTTATCTGGATCTGAGAAAATTTGTATTATCTGGAAGTTATAATTGTATGCCCTATTTCATATCTAGTGTTCTATATTTGACTTCCAGTTTGAACAGAGAGGAAGCATCAGCATAGCTTGACAATTAGCAGCATTGCTTACTAATTAGACCAGTGCAATTCTGTATGACAGATTAAGAAGGAACTGATATTATAATAAAAACGTCTTTCTAAGAACTATGGTTTTGCACAGGAGCACAGTGAATCCCTCTGTAGTGTAGTGAATATTTTCCCTCCTAGTGCACTAAGAATCCACTGGCAGCTCAGAGTTAAAAAGGGGATTATATTGCCTAACTACAATGGTTTGTATAATAAGCAGAGATTAACACTGTTAATTCCCTTCAGGGAAATGTTCAGCTGCTGCTCTAGATGTCCTAGCTAATGTATTTCGTGATGAACTTCTGCCACACATCTTGCCACTGTTGAAGGAATTGCTCTTCCACCCCGAGTGGGTAGTTAAAGAATCTGGTATCCTTGTTCTTGGTGCAATTGCTGAAGGTAAGGCAACTGATTGCTGATTTTTAAATTGGTTCTAAAGTAGCTTGGATGAACTTAATAATGCAAACAAGTATATGTCCTTACCTGGTTTGTTTTCGGTGGTTATTCTCTTAATCTACTCATGGGTGGTTGCTATTATTTTATTTTTCATTTTCAAGTTTATGCATGTTTGGGAGGTTAAATAGATTACATAATTTCTTTTATTTCTCCTTTTCTAAACTTTGTGGTATAGAGCTGTTGATGTCTCTCAAAATACTACCTTGATTTCATAGAAGATAAATATTTAATAAATTTTAGCCTTAGATTTTAAGTGTTTTCAGAAACGGAGAAAACCACTTCTGTGCTTTCAGTACACTAAGTACTTTTGTAGGTGGTCCTCCAATTCAAATAGGCTAACTTCCATTATTTTTTACTTACTCACTCACAGTCTTGCTTGTTTTTTTGCCTGAAGTTCCAGCATCTCTGTCCCTTTTGCAAGCTGAAGTAGATTTAGGTTCATGCCTGGGTTATCTTTTTTTTTCCCCTCACTGTCTAATGAACGTACTTTTTTTTTACTGAAACTAGACTACTTTACTAGAAAAGTTTTAGTTCGTTTTGATTTGAAGTCCAGCAAGGTGGAAGTTAGTACTTCTGGCAAATTTCAGTGTCTTACTTCTCTTGCTGACTTGAAGGGTGCAGCTTTTATTTTTGATCAATATTTGTATGATTTTAGGAAAGACAAAGAAATTTGAATTTCTTAAGGAATCCTTTTTCATGTGATAATTTGTTGTCAAGGCAGTCTTTCTCTGCTTGGTATTTTCTTGCTTAATCTTGAGTAGACTGAAGTAGAAACTTCCAGCTTTAGAAACTCTTTGGATGTACTTGCTATACTACATTCAATAAAGCAGAATTTCTGGAGACTGGGGAAGCACTGAAGTAGAAATGTAATTGGAAATAATGTAACTTTAATTGAAGATTTAATTGTCTAATAATTTCAATTATGATATAATAATTATAATTATTGATTATGTAAGGGTTTTTTAAGAACATTATATAAATTAGGTAGACTTGCTTTGTTAAAATACTTGTATTTTTAACTTTGCATATTGTGTTCCTATGTGAAAGAGATTAAAAATATGTCTCTCATAGAAAACACAAAACAATATAATTTTTCATTCATTATGATACTTCACTAGCTGTATTTTTCTTTCCAGGCTGCATGCAGGGTATGATTCCATATCTTCCAGAGCTAATCCCTCACCTTATTCAGTGCCTCTCTGACAAAAAGGCTCTTGTGCGCTCCATTACATGCTGGACTCTTAGTCGCTATGCACACTGGGTAGTTAGTCAACCCCCAGACACATACTTGAAGCCATTAATGACTGAGTTGCTAAAGCGTATCTTGGATAGCAACAAGAGAGTACAAGAAGCTGCCTGCAGGTAAGCCAAAGCTTAAGCAAACATCACTATCCATGACACTGCTTGTTTCCCATAGGCTATTTTCATGTCCTTATCAGTGAATGCATGACTCCATTTCTAGCTCCTAATGTATTCCTTCTCTTAAATTGGAGTAGAGGCAACTTTCTTCCAAATAATAATAACATGGGAAAAGTTGACATCTATTTCTCTTGTGCACATTGTTTTCAGAGTGTGTAGAACAGCAGCTTAAATAATTTATAGTACTATATTAGCTGTTGGCAACACTTATTTTCAATAGTTGCTGTGTCATTGACCAGAAATTTAGCATTTTTTAAAAACATCTATGAACTCAGATCTGATTACAGTGGAAAGCTGTCCTATCATTGGATTACTTGAACTGTTTGTACTTAGCTCAGCATTACCAAAACATTTCAGTTACGATTATTTCAAGGGATATTTTCTTTCTCTTGAAGCGAGATGTTGGAAAGTGAGATTCACTTCTTCCCCTTGTCTACTTTAAAAAAAGTGAAAATTAATTGCTCAATTAGTGGACACAGCATTAATGGAATGTGTACATCCCCTATTGCATCAAGAAAAATATTACGTATCAGTTTTTATCAGACTGGAGTATATACAGCAAGCTTTCAGTGTTTCTTCAAGAAGCAGTTATATCTGCCTCTGAACATCAGAAACATCATCATCATCAGCCACCCCTGAATGTCAGTGGTACCTAAGGACAGTGATGAGTTCAGGATTCTTGGGCTAAGCTTTGCTCAAAAGGAATATATATCCTTGCCTGAGAACAGATACACTGACTTTATGAAATGTACTTAGTAAAATTTAGTAATTAAACACTGTTTCCTTTTTGTCTCCAAACAACTTGCTTGGCTAGCAAGTTTGAGTAGCTTTAATGACTTCTCTATTTATTCTATTGAAAAAAAAACCAAACCCAAATGCAAAACCCTAAAAAACAAACAACACAAACAAGCAACCAAAAAACAAAACCCCAGAGGGAAGTCTTCCACTTCTCTTCAAGCTTTCCTTGTCCAAAGCATGGCTGAAAATCTGCATATGGTGAACACAGCTGTGTTATGGTGTAGTTAAATAACCTCACGTGGTGCTTATGAAGGACATGCAATGGGCCATGGAAACCAGGAAATCTAGAAAGTATTAAAATTATAGTACACCTGATTTTTTTTTTTTTTATTATTATAAGTCCAGTATCAGACATACTCTTGTTTTGATGTACTTTCTTTAGAGCAGAGATTCACTAAAATTACTATTGCAGCTAAAAATAAACTGGGAAACATCACTGTAAGGAAAATGTAGAGTTGTTACAAGTCAAAACATATTTACTAGCTTTTTAAATTGTAAGGAAATACAGTGAACCTTCTTGGACAACAACAAAGAGCTTCATCCCAACACTGAATAGTTGCATACATTATTTATGTTTACCAAATTGAAGATTGGCCACAGGATGTTTTTATGTAAGATAACTTCTGTATGGTAGCAGATGTCTAATATTCACTTCTGTACTTTCAAGAAGCTGCTGCTTTAGTTGGTGACACACAGAATGATATTTTATTGAAATGTTTTCCTGCTCAAGTTGTATGCCTTTCTGAAAGAATACTTCATAATAAAATAAAAATAAATAAATAAATAAATAAATGAAGAATGCTAGCCTTTTAGAGTTCTTGTGTTAAAAAAACTGCGTTTCTGTATTTGGTAGCACACAGTGGATTGTTCACTTCATGGAGTGACGCATGCATTTTTAGTGCAGAGACAAGCTGATAATAATCTTATTGGCAAAGCTAGGCCAGTAAATCTTCAATAACTCCATAATTTTTTCTCTTTCCTTAATGTTTCTTTGAAGTAGTGTCTCTGGTGTGGGGGGCTGGTTTTGGTTTTGTTTCATTTTGGATGGGTTTTCTTAATGCTGCTGTTGAAACACTGGATAGACAAGCTGAAAAGTTTCCATTATGTCATGATGTGTGCTTTGACCACAAGCAGCTAAAACTATTCATCCTCTATGTTTGCTTTTAGTTTTCCATGTCTTTCTGTATCTTTTTCTATGCAGTGAACAGCTTAGGGTCCAAGGTAATGTTTACATTGTACTGGCACAGCAGCACCAAAATCTATGGGTGCAGCTACTGTGTACATTAACGACAGTGGTCCATTTTTAACGTAAATAATCAGCTTTTGTTGTGTTTTCTATTTTAGCTAGTATAAAATAAACTTTTCTGCTAATGCTTTTCTTTTAAGTGGGGGCTTCTGTGTATCCGATGAGTTTTATGGCAATATTTAGAATTTTGTTCTTGACAGTGGAAGAGCTGGATCCTCATGGGTGGTTCTGTGTTCAGTCAAAAAAAGATCAAAGTTATTTAAGTATTACCTTTTTGGTAGCATGTTTTACATGAATTTGAGGACTTCAATACAGCTTTATGTTTAAACAGAAATGGCATTTTAAGTAGGACATTTTGGGTTAGTCTTTTTTCATTATTTCCAAGGTACTAACCTGTTTTATTGTCCTTTAGTGCCTTTGCTACTCTAGAAGAGGAGGCTTGTACAGAGCTTGTTCCTTATCTTGCATATATACTTGACACTTTGGTCTTCGCATTTAGTAAATACCAGCATAAAAACCTGCTCATTCTTTATGATGCTATAGGAACCCTAGCAGATTCTGTAGGACATCATCTAAATAAACCAGTGAGTATACCTCATGTTCTGTAGGACTTGCCATATTTGAAAAACTTTTTCAGTGTTTTTTGTACTACACTTTACGTTATAAACCAGAAAGGCTGATATTTCCGTGTACCTTATGTTAGTGCTACATGCTTATAGATAAAATACATAGACTGCACATAATTTTCCCACTACACAAATGTTTGCCATTTTGAGTAAACAAGCAAAAGTGGTGTGTTGTGAAATGTGCTGTTAATCATGGTCTTCATGCTTCAAGTTTTTTAGCTCAGAGGAGATATCAGTGTAGATACCCCTTTGGATAAAGCACAGATAACATAGGCAAATGTGATGGGGTTTTTTTTACATGTAGCGTACATTAATTAGTAGATGTACTTGTCATTTGTTTGCATCTTACGACAGTTATTGAAACTTTTTTTATTTCTCTGTAGTGCTTCAAATGACATAGATGCCCTAGGAAAAAACATTTTTAGTTTTTTCCATGGTTTCCATGGGCATTATTTGCCCCCTGGACCCCACACCATCAAAGGACCTGTTTTTCAGTCTCTGTCTGAGCCTGGCCACCTTGACATTTGACAGTACCAGGAGGAAGCTAAATGGCAGCTCCTCATGAGCGTGGGACTTTCTTCAGAATTTTGTACCTTTGGACATGGAAAAATCTCTTGGCCCTTTGGGTACCTTCTGTGAGCATTCTAGAGGCGTCTTGCTTAATGTCTTTATGACGTGGCTGCGCAGTGCCAAGGAAGCCAGCTTTATATAGGAGGGCTAAGTGCCTCCTTCTGGAAGGAAAGGAAATTACTTTCTTCATGGTTAGTTTGAGGAAGAAATTTCAGAACTTGTGGTTGTGGAGATAGGGTTGTAGCATCAGGGCAGTAAAAGATGGTTGAGAAAAGCAGATGGCAGATGTGGAGCCACAATGTAAATATAAAAATGCTTTCGGTATGACTTGTGGCAGTCAGATAGATAGCCCAGGCAGCTATACTGAAACCACACCTGCAGGAGGAAATTCCCTCTGTAAAGGTACTTTATGTGCATTGGGAAAAAAATATCAAACACAAATTTTGAATTCTAGTACTAAAATATTTCTATGAATTGCAACAATTTATTTAATTACAGTACACCTGTTTGTTCCTTTTTTGGAAAAAGTAGAATATATCTCAGTTATTTTTTAACTTCAAAATAAAGTGGTATGCAGTAAAGTGTTCTAGCAGCTGATGCATTTTCATCCTAAACAGGAATATATTCAGATGCTAATGCCTCCATTAATCCAGAAGTGGAACATGCTGAAGGATGAAGATAAAGATCTTTTCCCTTTATTAGAGGTAAATATTAAAATGTGAATATTTTTTATCAGCTTATTTTAGAAATTATGTGTTTTTACTGAAGGTGTTCCTCCTAGGAAATATGACTATAAAAACTGTATAGTTTTAGCTATTTTCCATTGGAGAAAAATTATTCTGACTGTTGTAAGAAAATTTTATGACTGAATTAATGTCCTTAGGTTTAGCAGAAATCCTTTAGATTTTTTCTGCCATTTTTGGTTTTGTTTGATAGGATTATTTTAGAAAAAAAGGGTTCTATCCTCCTTTTATTCTTGTCTTCTCTCTCCTTGCTCTCCCTTCATCCCTCCATTAAAACTATTGTCAGACAAGCTGAAGGTATGAACCAGGCCATGTAGTCTAATGCTCTGTACTTGCTGAGTGTGAAGCACCTCTAGAGGAAAACACCTCTAGAAAAATTAGTTTTGTAACTCTTAGGTTATATAAGGGCTTGTTCATGGCCAAGATACTGCAGCTTAGTGTAAGTGCTGTCTGAATTATTGTAACTGGTTTTGTATGCATTTTCTTGGCTACCTTTATGAAGATGCTGCTGCTGAGAAATTTTCTCAACTGTTGTACACAGGAGTGAGTAACAACTTGCTGATAGTTGCCTTGGCTCAGCTAAATTGGTACTGCCTTTCTATGTTTGTATTTACTTAACCAGTTACATGTTGGTGTACTTAAAATCCTAATATCTTCCAAATTGCCTCTCCCAAGTAAAAGGCTCTCCAGAGATATGAGGACAAGTAGTGACTGCTTTCTTTCTCCTCTTTTTTTTTAAATTCCAGTGCCTGTCGTCAGTTGCTACTGCCTTGCAATCTGGCTTTCTTCCATACTGTGAACCTGTGTACCAGCGTTGTGTAAATCTGGTGCAGAAGACACTTGCACAAGCCATGGTATTTTGCTATAACTATTCCAAAGTTACTTCACTTAAACCAAAGTGTTAACTATGTAAAATTAGAGGTGTGTGGGGAAATTGAATAGCTAAATGAAGGTGCAGCTCTGCAACTTTTTTATGTATGTTCCTGAGAAAATCTGGTGTAATTTTGAAAATGTGTACTTATTTTTTGCAGTTGCATAATGCTCAGCCAGACCAATATGAGGCTCCAGATAAAGATTTTATGATTGTGGCTCTTGATTTACTCAGTGGTTTAGCTGAAGGACTTGGAGGCAACATTGAACAGCTAGTGGCTCGCAGCAATATCCTGACACTAATGTATCAATGCATGCAGGTGAGATGAGTAAGCTATTTGATCCACACATTATTTTTATTCAGAAAATTAGAAACTCTTCTAGAATTGTAATTTGTTTCTTCCTCTCTTTAGGACAAAATGCCTGAGGTACGGCAGAGTTCTTTTGCATTGTTAGGTGACCTGACAAAGGCATGTTTTCAGCATGTCAAACCTTGCATCGGTAGGTTTCTTTTACACGTTTAATAACTTGTTTTGCAAATGTCTGAGAGGTTGTATTAGCCATTGTTATGCTCTCTGTTCTGTGGGTTGCCTTTTTATGGTATTGTACATAGTAATTTTCCTTTAGTAACAAGAATCTGTAGTCTTTTGTCCCTTGAATTGTATGTTAAGAAAACATGCTCCTATTTTTGTGGACAGTACAAAAGTTCATATTTCTTTATTTTTATAGCTCATTTTGTTGTGCTAGAATATATTGTCAAGTGAAAATAGATATAATACATAAATCAAAAAAGAGCTAGAGAATAGCTTTTACTTGGTTTTCTGTTTTGTTTTTTATTTGTGTGGGAAGTAGCATCAGTGATACACTTCCACAATATTTGCTCTTTTTTCCCCACAGACACTTTTGAGATACACTTGCCAAGTTAATGCTTGGATAGGCTTGGAATTTAAAATTAATTTGGCAGGTGTTATAATGACCTTTTTGACTCACGTTTCTTAAAATTTCATCAAAGATGTGATTGTCTTTTAGTCTTCGTTGTTTTTTCAAGGGTAGCTGAATATATGGTTATTCAGTTGATTTGGGGTATGTTCAATCATATGATAAAACCAATAGTACTTGCAGCTGTGTTTTTTTCCTTCTCTTCCTCTCATCTCACCTAAGAAAGGGAAGGAGAGAAGAAGATTTCTACATGAAAGTTACATAAAGATAAACCCTGTTAGGAAGGTTTGAAAAGCATAATTTGAAAATATTTGCATTTATCTGCTTAGGTTCTAAATTCCTTAGGTTAATCTGATATAATATTGAGCTGGAATATGGCTCTTGTTAATTCAAATATAACACTTTCCAAGTATTTAAATAGGTTTACATTTTCTTTTTCTTAAGTATCCCTTTTTTTTTACCCCTTACAATCCTAAAGTAATGGGACAAGATGGTTGTATTGTGTGATGAGATTTTAATATATTATTCTTTCTAGCTGATTTCATGCCAATTTTGGGAACCAACCTAAATCCTGAATTCATTTCTGTGTGTAACAATGCCACCTGGGCAATTGGAGAAATCTCTATCCAGATGGGTAAGATTTAATTTTTTCTTTAAATTTCTGCACATTTAGAATTATTTGTCTGGGTATTTTGTGTTTTTTTTTTAAAAGTGATACCTTTATGTTAATATTTAAATAACATTTGTGATCCTTGTCCTTGTTAGTAAGTTAAGTGTGTGTGTTCTGTTTACATTATGTATATTAATGGTCATTTTCTTCTGATTTTTTTTTTAATTGTTGTTTCAGGTATAGAAATGCAGCCTTATATTCCAATGGTCTTGCACCAGCTTGTAGAAATAATAAACAGACCCAACACACCAAAGACGTTGTTAGAGAACACAGGTACCCAAAAAATAACCTGTACATGGTGAAGGGAATTAGAAGAATTTTTTTTAATAATTATTTTTTGAATTTGTATAGGGGAACCACACCAGAACTGATTTTGTTATGTACTTGGGTTTTATAAGCAAAAGCAACTCTGTTTTGCACAAGCTCTTACAAGTCTCAGTCTTGCAGCAAATCATATATCTAGATTCTAATTAATTTCTCTTTTTATAACATTTATTGTATCTGTTTATCATCTATTTAATAATGCTTCTGGTTTTATTTGTGTATTAAATATGACAAATGTATGCAGTAACACTTAGGACTTACTTTCTCACTGATTTTGATGTGTGCGTGTCCTTACACGTGTACTGTATATATATGTCTACTGTTGGAAAAAAATGTAATTGGCACATATAAAACAATAAATTTGAATTTATGAAAAAGTGCATTTTTTTAGAGACAAACTTAAAATATCACACACAAAAATCTAGATCTGTGATGGCAGTTTTACCACAGTGTAACTGAAATTATGTTTAATTTCTGTTACCTAGACATGTACAAATTATTGAAAACAATTCTAATAATGGCATTCATATGTTATGTTCTGGCTTTGCATTCCAAATTGGGAGTGATTCCCAAATGCCTTACTGAATTGGAATTTCTGAGGCTTGTTTCTTTTGCATTTATAGAGGGCATGTTCTGGTATGAAAAGCACCTTCCATACTAGAGCAAAAAATATATAGATGATATGAGTTTATTGTTTTGTAGGTGATGGATTTATTATTTACTATTTTTCTAATTGAGGATTTTTTTTCTCTTCTGTTTGAAAATGGTCTTGTAAGAAAATGACAGTTTCATTGCTATATCTGACATGATTGAATATGATGCAAATACAATAGTACACTTATACTTTCTGAGTAAAGCAAGAGATAATTTGGAGAGACATTTTTTGAAAAGTATATTTTTCCTTCAGTATTCTCTAAACTTAAAAGTTGCACTTTCTCTGCCCCTCTATCCTATTAGTATGGAAGGTGAACTTGAAGGAAAATTCACTTAGTTTTACAGCATATTATAGGTGCTACTTTTTGAAAAGAAAATTCTGAATCGATTACCTAGTTGTGAAATATGCCATGGAATAGTGTAACAGTATAATACTATAACAATCTAAGTTTTCCTTGTCCCTGCCCTGACTTCCATCCTCTGCACTGATAGTTGTGTAATACCTGTAACTGAGAGGCATCCAATAGTTAATTGTATGCTTCCATCATTGTTAAGAGAATTTTTGGAAGCATCTGAACACAGATTTTTTTTTATTTTTTTTTTATTTTTTTTTTTAATTCTCTTAGTAGTTATTTTAAATGTGGATGGATAACTGCAAATAAATGTTGAGTGTGGTGTACTTATAATAAGTTTGTTGTGGGATATTTTGTTGTGTACCACTAGTATGTGCAAGAATATTACTGGTTTTGCAGTAGCTTGCTGTGTAATTAATTATGAAAACATACTTTGACAGAGATTTCTATTCCCTGTTCAGGCTGTTGCTGTAAGAATTTACAGATTAAACTTAAAATTGTATTTTTATTTGACTTCAGTGAAGTTTTGTAAAATACTAAAACAATTTATACACTGTATGTGGAAATTGAGTAACATCACTACATTAACAGTGAGCTGCATCACATGGAATTAATGTTTCAGACTGCTAGTATATCCTACACCAAACTTTTATTTGAGAAAGCATCATCTGCTTTATTGCATGTTTCATGAAACTGTTCACAAATGCCTGTTAATTAGAGTGTTGCATAGTATGTCCCTTGAACATAGGTTTCCTTTTTCTGCTTCATACAAATCTGCTGGATTTTAGTATTATTCATGTATTTTGCTTCAAGTAATTCTGATACATTATTCCCCACCCTCTCCTTTTTCTAAAGATTAATCTTTTGTGAGTTGAGCAAACACCATTAAAACACATTTGCATAATGATACTTTCTTTGATCTATCCCTTAGAACAAAGAACCAAAATACCTAATCATGTGGTAAAACAATTTTGCTTTTCACGTGTCCTTATGCTTTGGTATCAGAAGTCAGATTCTTGTATGTCTTATAAGGAAAACTTTTGTGAGCAGGAGAAAAACAAGGATTAAAGAATTAATGTTCTGCAGTCAATTGCTTTGAGTTAGCAACCATTTTTAATTAAATTCTCTGTGAGATTATGAAAAAGACAAACATTTTTTACTCTTTGAGAAGTATTCCATCTATTTAGGATTTTCAGACAGACCACAATATATTCTATGTAAAAGTATTTGGAAATGTATTTTTACTGATATATTAGGTCTATAAAAACCTTGAATTCTAAATATTGGATAAAGTAAATTGTTCAGAATACTTGATACTAAAACTGAAAATTATTAACTTCTTTTTTAAAAAATATCCATTAATAGTACATTTCAGTAAAAACATTGAATGTGTAGAGGTAAATTTACTGCAAATGATTACTCTAAAGAGGGACAGAATGATAGCTTACATCAGAACGCCTTTGGATTTAAAATTGTGTTTTTGGTGTTCTCTCATACTTCTTTAATTTTTCTTTTACCTTGGAGAGTATACCATATATGTTGCTGCCTCTTATTTAGGGGGTGGTAATAAACAGCACTGGTGAAATCTTATGTTTATTATCATACACAGATTCTGTTGGTTTCTGTTTCTGAGTTATTTGTTGTTTTTTCTTTATTTTTTCTCCTTCCCCCTCATTTGCTCATGTCTTGGTTGGCGTTTGGTGGTGTATAACCGTGATTGCGTTACCTTAGCAATAACAATTGGTCGTCTTGGTTACGTTTGTCCTCAAGAGGTGGCCCCCATGCTACAGCAGTTTATAAGACCCTGGTGTGTATTATTCAATCTTTTTTTTTTAATTCATTTTTCTTCACTCTCTTTCTTTCTTTCTTTCTTTCTTCTCTCTATCTCACTTTTAGATATATTTTCAGTTGGTTACAAAATCTCAATCCTTAATCATTGCCAACCATGTGACTAATCTTGTCCTATCAGGTTTGTGAGTTTTTAGTAGCGCCGTCATGTATTCTTTATGTTGTGGCTAACGACTAATTTATGCATGGGATAAGATTGTCACATGCTTGCTGTGTTAAAGCTTGACTATGAAAGAGCATTTTAAAATCCACCAGAATGATAATACAATGCATGCAAATACTGTAAAATTTAAACTGTGCATTACCTAAAATTCAGTCGGAGGCTTGAAATGCTGTTAAGGAATATATGTTTATAGATTTGTAACGTATAAAATAGCTTGCTTGCTGCTGTTAAAGTTCAATAACTGTTCTGTAAGTGGTATCTGACATAATTCATACTGTGACAGTATTTTCTGTTCCGCTTCTAATAATGATAGTTTATATAAGTATTTCAGATATATGTTTCTTTTGTATTTAATGGAATAGAGGTCACACTTTCTGACTACAGTGTAACAAAAAAGCCAGATTCTGGAGGTGATGCCTAATGGGATTATGCTAGTAAAAAATGTGTGCAACAAGTACTTTTCTAAGTGTTCAAAATTGTGTTTCAGATTGTCTTATCAGTGTGACTTATTCCATCAGATACTGTCATCTAGTTTTGACTTGATTGAAGAAAAGTAATAGAGTTATCTAAGTTTTCCTTTCCAATTCGTTAGGTGTACCTCTCTGCGAAACATAAGAGACAATGAGGAAAAGGATTCAGCATTCCGTGGGATATGTACCATGATTACGGTCAACCCCAGTGGAGTAGTCCAAGTAAGATACATTAATAGATGCTAATTTTTCTTTACTCATGTGAAACCTAGTGAAAGCTATGTGTGGAATATGAAA
This sequence comes from Cyanistes caeruleus, assembly GCF_971803275.1. Lineage (NCBI taxonomy): Eukaryota > Metazoa > Chordata > Aves > Passeriformes > Paridae > Cyanistes > Cyanistes caeruleus. Next base: position 55,734,222 of record NC_141732.1, read on the forward strand.
AAGTTTACCTTGAAGAGATTCCCTGCAGTACATGATGTAGCTTTATTTTAAGGTCAAGGAGCCCAAAATGTTTATATTGTGAATGATCCATATCAAGATGCTTCAGTGTTTGTCATCTAAAAAGAAAAGGGGAGAATTATTGATAAAATCAGTTTTTGTCTTTTACTTACAATGAATGTGTAAACAATGAACTTAGATTATAATAACTGTATTTTGAGACTTCTGACAGGTTGTGGTCAGGATCTGTATGCAAATATAAGGTAAAAACTTATATTCTTAAACATTTTCCAGATGTAACCTGGGTTTTCAAAACAAGAAACAGAACAAGTAACCACCCCTTTGTTCTTAACACTTGAGTAGGGAAGATTCTGTTTCAACTTTGGGTAATTTTTTCAAATAGTCAATGGAACAATGAACAAGCATCTCTTTAAGATAGATGGTACAACTGAAGAATAGAATATGACTTGATCTTTAGTCTCCACACCTCTAAAGTAAAGCTGTATCAATGTAATATTTCCTAAGAGGAAAATAAAATTGATCTTTCCCTTTTCTCTTTCTGGAATTCTTCTTCACAAAAATTGGATGTTTACCTTGCTTTGAAATTTTCAGTTCTTTTCATTTAGTCTTACTCTGTACTTTGCATTTCAGTCTTCTACTGTCTGTTCATTCATGTAGGTTACAGAGAGGGGTTAAATAAGGACTCCTTTCATTAACTCACCCCTCCTCTCTAGTCATCATCCCCAGCTCCTATTATGTGCACTAGCAACATTATTTTTGAAGACTGGTGTTCTATTGGTGTAGGAGGAGGTAAAGCATAACAGCAGATGTCTGGAGTAGAGGGATTTTGAGGTGGCTTTAGTTTTGAACCTGTATGATAAATGTTTTCTATGTCTCAGAAAAAACCTACTTAAAGAAATAAAACAGCTTTTTTTCCCTAAATGGAAATGTGTGAGAGATGCATTTGTTGCTTGTGACTAAACTAAGTAGATCTTGCAATTGTATGTGTATTGAAAGAATTAAAATTATACTAGTATGGTGCAGAGGGGAGAGTTAGGGTTGGTTACACTGTAGTTTAGTTATAGACACTCAGCAATTTCATACAATAATACATATTATTTCATACAAATACAGTAATTTACCATTGTCTGAATTAACTGGAAAATAAATACATAAAGGCAAAAGCAGTTGTGAATTAGGATCAAAGACCATCTGTGATGTTCACAGAATGAACATCAAGTGTTGTTTTCAGATGTATAAATTGATGTTTCTAACCTGTATGGTTATTTAATCTTGTAGGACTTTATTTTTTTTTGTGATGCTGTTGCATCGTGGATTAGCCCAAAAGATGATCTTCGAGACATGTTCTGTAAGGTAAGGTTGCCAAGATAACAGTGTGTTCTAGTGGTGGTTGTTTTACATCCTCTCATTTCTTTCTTTCTGTTTCACTGCTAGCACTTACTCTGTGGTCATGGAGGTTTCTCTACCCTCCATGGTCATAAAATGTCAGAAAAAGCAACATGAATATCCTGACTTCATTTTATAACCTATATCTTCTTATATGCATTTGGATTATTCCAAACTCTTGTAAGCAGTTACAAGGTTCACTTGAGGTGTTTTTTGAAGGGATAATGATCCTCAAACAGCTTTTCATAATGTACAGCCTACTATGTTTTTCCTGCCTTTGGAAGAACAGTGGACTTTATACTACATGTAAGACTTTTTTTTTCAGAAAACAAGATTTGTATAGTTGAAGGCTATTCTTTGCCACAAAGTTGGCTACTTTATTTTGGAGACATACAAAAGTTTCAGATTAAAAATATCCCAGTGGTATCTTATTTGTTTCTCCTAGCTCCTGCTGAAAGTAAGAGATTGCTTAATTCTCAGAATACCTCTTGGTTGAGTAAATTTCAAGAAACTAACATGCCCCAAGAATACATCCCTAGACAAAGTGTCAGTAGAATTTAAACAAAAGTTTAAATTTTTATTTATTTAACTTTTATTTAAAAGTCTGAATTTTGAAATTGAAAAGTTTTTACCTTGTATTAAGTAGTAAAAACCAAAAGGCTGCACCCAGAATGCCATACAGTGTATTTTGATACTAGTGTCTTAAATGAAAAAACGAGGGAGAAATGGTTCACCTCACAAGTTCTAAAGTGAAATCCCCATTTTTAGTAAGTTCTGTTTCAGAAATAAGGTTCATGATATTTATCAAGCAAAAATATAGCATATTCTTTAGTACTTATTAGGATCCTGAATTGGTATCGGCACTTACTCTTCCATTAGTGATATGTGTGGGCATCAAATCAGAAGCTAGAACTTTTCTATCCCATCTTTAAGAGTAAAGACAGAAATCTCACTGTCCTAGTGTCCTAGTTAACATCAGATAACTGGTGTGCTTCCAAGAAGCATTAGATCTGGAGAAGGCTCGGCTATGAGTATTCTAATATCAGCAGAATGAAACAGCAATTGCAACTTAAAAAGGAGGGCCTTGATTGAGTCTGTGATGATTGTCCAAAGCAGTCTCACTGCATGTTTTTACAGCAGTCCTTCAGCATGTTAAACCTCTCCTTTTCAGATTCGTTCCAAGTTACCTGTTTAGGATACAATGCATTCAAACTGAACAGAGTGGTTCTTGGTCACTTGGCATAAGGACATCCTTGCTTTCTTAAGAAATTTTAAAATGGTTTTGTGGGTTTTGCCTTGCAGGAAAAGAGACAAAGCTTTCTTCAGTGCTTGCATGCAGGGTTTTTAGACTACTTCTTCATGAATATGTGATTGCTATAGTCCAATTAGATGTTTTTCCAGCACTAATTATGACTTTCAGGAACAAGGGAAAGAAAGTGGATTTGTCCAGGTTTGGGTTAGTTTTTTTTAATAATTTATTCCTTAGTACTAGAACTGGAAGAGAAAATACTTCTAAGAGCAAGGATAGATGAGCTGCCAGTGTTAAAATCTGACTCATAACCTTTGTCATACCAGAGCATTCTTAGATTTTTAGTAGTTTCTTAGCAGCTGGTTAATGTGACTCTTTGGGTTTAGGAAAGAGCCTGCTTGTGGGAGGGAGAAAAGCAGCAAGTTAACTGGTACATGTAATGTCATTACCACTTCATCTGTTTAAAAACTGCTTGGCAGTCTTGTGTTGAGCATGAACTTGTTACCATGAGCTAGAATTTTGATGTTGCCTTTTATTTGACGATGTCTTCATGACAGACTGTTCCAGAATTCAGTTACATTGAGTGTAAAAAGGGAAAACCAAACTTTAGATTTTTTTGGTATAATTTTCTATGAAGGACAGTAATTTTGTCTGCTTTTATAATTTCTGATGTTTGTCTTGTACTTGCTGTTTTAAGAAATAACATACTAAGATTTTTTCTGATAGTGTAATTTCATGTTTAGTTTGTTTATTACATCAGAAGATTCAGACTGAAATCTGTAGATTAGTTGTTTTCCTCTTTCACTGGCTTTTGATTGCCATTGACTGCAGATCCCTGTTCTTTCAAAACAAAGAAGATTTTAAGAGCTTCATTTCTAATGAAGTTGTCTTACAGGTTCTGTGTAGAAAATGGAGTTCTCAAAGATTTTATATTTGTGCTAGAAATTGACATTCTATCCAAAACTGGCTGCCATTTAACTCAACTTCCCAGAATATACTTCACGTTTCTTAGAAAATAAATGTGTCACAGTAGTCTTAAAATACATTAACTGGATGGATGGATGGATGGATGGATGGATGGATGGATGGATGGGTGGGTGGGTGGGTGGATGGATGGATGGATGGATGGATGGATGGATGGATGGATGGAAAATGAATTGAAAAAAAATATAAATAAATGTTCTGAAGTGGCTTAACATTACGTTTTAAGTTACCTATTAAAAATATATAAATACATATATATATACACTAATTTCTGTGGGTAGCTATATTCTTTATGTCACCTTTAAAGAAACACATTAAGAAAGACCTTGTTCTACTTCCTTTGCTTCTTTGTAGCACTTCAGTATGATACTGGAGAATTCAAATTGCCAGATGTACAGCTCAGCAGTTTGTGGCTTACTGCATATGAGTAAAGAATGTACCCTCTGGTTTTTGCTTATTTTGACTTATCCTTTCTCATTTTTAGATTCTTCATGGATTTAAAAATCAAGTTGGGGATGAGAATTGGAGGCGTTTCTCTGACCAGTTTCCTCTTCCCTTAAAAGAGCGCCTTGCAGCTTACTATGGAGTTTAACCTCATGCACTGTAGCTGCAGTCCCATAATTAGAGGTAAGCACTTGAGTCTTGCTTGCCAAAGAGAGCTGAGACTTCCTCCTTGTTTGCATTGTATGAAACATAATTAATTCATCAGTCTAGAATTGCTGACCTACACTGGAGGAGCTGTCTTTCCTTCCTGTATGACGGAAAGAAAGAAGGGATGATAGTATACCTAAATGGTGACTGTAGCAAAAGCATTTGTCTGATTTTTTTTATTGTTACAGAGAGAGAGAAAGAAAAACTGAGTCTATGATACACACAATAGTTTATCAAAAAAGTTGAAAGTGTATATAAGTGTATATATATAGTATATAGGTATAACATAGTGCTTGTTCAAGTTTAATAGACAGTGATGAATATGATCCTCAAGTCATCGTACTAAAGATGACTTCGTACGCAGGCTACCTTACATACTATGAGTTAATAGATGGCAGGTGTGGTCTAAGTGGGAATGCTCTTCTAGGATAAAAGAGCAGGTTTGTTAACACAGTAGCTATGAGAAGTCTAATGGCCTAACTACATAATAAATTATCTTTCCTCTGAATAAAGAATGCTATGTTAGTAACTACAGTAACTGTAGTAATTTTAAAGCTTGATGTTTGGGGAAGGCTGATATATTTATTATTGCCATGTTCCATTTTGTGTGTCAACTCAGAATTGTTAGACACTTCTGTGTGGAGAATGATTCAGCTTTGACAAAGAAGAGTGAAAATGCATTCCAGACTAGCTCTGGTATTACACCACTTTGCTTTGTATGCTACATGTATGTGCTGTATAGAGCAAATTTCCCATGTGTGATACTGTGAAGAGATTATTATATTACCCAAAAAAGAGAGCGAATTAGTTTATTCTTTTAGTTTTTATACAAATTTGATAATTCTAGTAGAATTTTTATACTGAAATTATGAGTGTGTGTCATGCTGTTCTGTTTAGTGTTGGAACAGACAGCTATTTAAAAGTTAGCCTAAGATTTTTTCAAAGTCAGTGTTACGAAACATCCTATTTGCATTACATGTTTGATCAGAACAATGGATTAAAAATAAAACAGCTACATACTTATCAAAGAGGGCATTTCAGTTCTGGCATAAGGGTTTCCTGATGAAAAGGAAACCAAAGTGAAAAAATCTGCCATTGTTCTTAGTTTCAACTGCAGAGAAGCTATGGCTATCTTATTTAATCCACTCAAAAGGGAAGTTGCTAGGTCAGTTGCATATATGTTTACTATTCTTTCTCAGTGTCATAACTGTCTCATAATTTTGTGTTAAAAATGGGAAAACTGGTTAGAATACATAGGGCTGCTTGTATCTTCAGTCTGAGTTTAGCACAATAGTGGAACTGGCAATGTAGCTTCAAAGCATTTGTTGTTTCATGAATAATAATTTATCTGATACACATGGGCTGGTTTCTTAACAGACTTATAAGGGAACATTAGGGATAAATCCATTTTTAAGTTAGAGGTTGGCACTTAGTGCTTGAAAAGGACTCTTAGTTTATGTACCTATCTGCCAGAGGTTCAAGGTAAGATTTAATTACACTGTTATGTTTTTTTTTTACAGGTCCTTCAGTCTGGGAGACTATGAGGGAGCCTCTGCACCCAGGGAAAATGTTACCCTTTACTGGGGGGAAGGGTAAACCAGTAGGGAATACAGTACAATCCCAACCCTACTGGGAGGGGCGGGAGGGAGGTGTTGCCGTCACTGTATTAAGTCGATGTTGGGAAATGTTTTAACATCTGGAGCCTTTGTGGGTGGAAATCTGTCTCCTATTACACCTCTGCACTGGATGTGAAGAAGAAAAAAAAAAGAATCTAGTCACAAAACAGCACATTCTGGAATATTGTGGGGATTTGTACCAAAATAAGAAACCATATAATTGAACTATAGGGATACGTAAAGAGGAAAAATATTTTGCGCACAATAAAGGAAACCTAAGAATGGGGGTCACAAACAGTAAAAGGCTTTCTTTTTTGTTTTCTGTTTTTTTAAGTAAGGGTTTTCTACATTATTTCATCCTGCTTGATGGGATTCCTAGGTATTTGCATGTTAATGAAGAACTACACAAACAAAGTTAGTACAGTTAAAATGCAGCTTGTGTCTGTATTAGGAACAGGCACTTGTGGTGTACAGTATAGAAACCCCATCATAAAATAATAAAGGTTAACTTGGATAAAATGAAGCAACCTGCAAGCTGCCAAATAAGTCACTCCTTTCATTTTTGGGGTAAGGAGAGGGACACTGCAAAGGAAAGATTGACATCTTAATTTTTGCATTAAGAAAAACAACCAAGGTAGTGGATATGATTTTATTATTGTACTTTGTTAGTTTTGATTTCTAGAGTAAGGAATTATTCTTAACTTGCAGTTTAAGGTTCAGGCATGCGTTCTGGCTCATAGTGATCAGAAGTAATTTTAATTAGTGGGAAAGTAGCATGCTTGCATCAAATAGAGTGAAATTGGTATACATTTACCTATGTTGCGCCAGTTTTGTGTTGCAGTTTACCAATTCAATATAGCCCTGCATTTAAAATTCCTTTTTAAGATTCAGTGGAATTTATTTTTATTAAGAATATAGATATAAAGTACTGTAGTTAACAATTAGGCCTTGAAATACCTTTTTAGGATCTGTTAAGAATAAGATTGATATTGTATTGTGTGTAACCTGCACAATGTGGAAAGCTGATATAGCTGTGCAAAATATTTGCCTCTGTGCTGTCAGTGTGATGTGCTTTCTGCATGGTTATATACTAGTGATTTTATCAGAATCTCTAAAATGAGTTACATGGTAAGACCCGTTAAAGGCTGCATAAATGTTAGTTGGCACGTAAAGACAATTGTAGAAGTTGATGACAAGATTGCTATATTTGTGTTTATTCCCACTCAACGTATTACCTTCTATGCTTTCTTTTTGTTCAAAGCATGATCTTAAAGAGATGTTTAAGTTAATGGATGTAATGCAGGGTATCTACACTGTATCGGCGCATGTTGGTGGCCCTTTGTGATGTAATTCTATGCACAAGGGTGCAAGTTTAAAGCTACAGAGTGAAAGTTGGTTTGGATCCTCTTCATTTCATTTGTTTAGCTTTTCTGTTGTGGTTTTTTTTCTCTACTTACATGTATTCCTGTGAATAAATCCTTGTTAAGTTAACTCTTTACTTTTCCTTCCATGTGTATTTTCTTATGTACTGTGAATGTGAAATCGTAACTGGTACACTTGATCTTGTGTCCATCTGGAAGTGGCAAGTCTTTATTAATTTAGATTGCCTAAAGAGTATCCCATGATGATAAAGGAAAATGGAGAGATTTTTAACTCTGCTGGTCAGAGGTGAAGCCACACCTTTCCATTTTTCAATTGCTGCATTATTAATCTGCAAAACGAAATTAAGCCATAACAGCCTTTTTGTAGATTTAGTTTCTCACCTTTGCATTGCAGAATGGATACTGGATAACAGTTTTTGGTTTAGTTGGTGTTTTCTGGTTTGGTTTTTTTTTTTTTTCTTTTTTTTTTTTTTTTCTCCTTTGGTTGTTTTTGGGGTTTTTTTTTTGGTTTTTTTTTTTTTTTTGTATTTAGGGGGGGTCTTTGGGGGTTGTGGGATTTTTTGTTTTTATTTTTCTTTAATTTGGTTTGGGGTTTTAGGGGTATTTTTGTTGGTTTTGGTTTGGTTTGGTTTTGTTCTTGTTTGGTTTGAGTTATTTTGGGTTTTTTTTTGTTTGGGGCTTTTTTAAGAACTTGCTCTTCTTCGCATGGTTCTGTTCTTTGACTGTTGAATGATTTAGCCATTGCACTGAAGTTTGAGCTGTGTGAGTGTGAACTTACAAATGCTGTTTAAAGAGTGTAGACTTTTTTTTCCTTCAGTGCATGATCACATGCATGTTTTATGTTCCCCTCCCCCCCCCTTTTTTTTGGCTTTGCAAATTTTAGTGGATTATGCCTGAAGCTAGTTCGGACATGTACTGTATGAAATAGGTTTGATGATGCCAGTACATTCAGTATTTACTGAATTTGATCAAAATTGCATGTGATAACTTGCTTTCAAGTTACATTACTTTGATAGCAGACCAAAAATACTTTCTCAACTAATAACTCTGATATAAATCAGTAAAATTCAATAAAAACTTTAATTTTGAAAGGGATTATCCCAAGCCCAACATTTAGCAAGGTGGGGTATTATTTTAAACCCAAACTTGCTTTAATTTTAGGTGTGTTTGAACATTAAGGAAGAGTTACAGAGAAATGACATTAAAAAGTTTGTAGAATAGAAAACCTACCCAAAAAGTATAGTAGCATAACAACTAAAATCTGGGTTTAACTTAAATTTTAGAAAGCCCCTTTAGCCAAGTAAAACCAATCCACCTCACCCTGGATTATCTTAGGATGCCACTTTCGTACATATTTGTTCTAATACATATTTGTACAGACGTGAACTGATCTGGTGTGACAGCAAGGAAAATAATTTAAAAGAGCAGGAATAACCAGTACAGGAATAAACAAAGTAGTCTTTTGTATCAGTAAGTTCTGTCATGGTATATTTTAAAGCAAATAAACCACATTCCTAATGCATAATATAGCGCAGAGATTTGCAGAAGCCTTCTAGTGGAATGTGAGGTAAGAGAAGTTCCGAAACAGCATTAATGTTTAAAACTGAATTATTGCATCATGGGATATATAAAAAGCATCTTAATTCTTGTGGTGTAGTCTTGACAGTTCATGAATGTTGACTGAATGTTTGTACTGGTAGAATTGTGAGTTCGTCTTTGTTACATTCCAGTGTTTGCCTCTTGGCATGCTAAAAGCACGGCTTACTTCATTTGCTCCTTACACACTGAAAAAGTGCTGTTAGTGTGCTAAACTACAGAAATAGCCGCTGCTACGTAATGGTGTAGATTTTCTACTTGAATAATTTTGTTGTAGGAACCTCAGGAGGTCAGTGTTTACTGTTTTTTATATATGCCTTTTTCCTGTTTTGAGTTTCCCTTTTTGAAGGATTCTGAGAGTGAAAAAAAGCTGCTGATCAACCTAAGTTGGTAACAGAAAGTGTATTCAAAATCCTTATAAATATCTTTTTGGCAGTTCAAAATTGCTGTTAAATTAGTCTTAAGTGAAGTTCAATGTTAAATTTTTTCATAACACAGTCAGGAAACTGCTCATTTCATTTTCATTTCATTTTGGAATTAGATTAGACTAGTTCATTATTTTAACCAGTGCAAGCAAAAATAATCAGTTTTGTATTTTTTTTTCCAAAGCTTGATTCTTTTCTCAATCAGTGAGTATGTATATATTTAAATTGTAAGAAGCTAATTCTTATGCTTTGGTTCATTGCTACTTGAAGCTTGTACTCAGATCACTTTTAGAAGAATAGGTTAAAATTTGTAATCAGTATAATTTTTAAAAGTTATGAAGTAGCATACATTTTGTAACTAATAATATTGATACACACTGTGATTTCTTTTTTTAGGACTTTTACGTTTAGCATCAGTCTTAATTACTTAAACTGCATATATTGTATAATAGTAAAATGTATATTTTAAACTTCAAGTGGCTTTCCTCAAGCAAAACTCACTCTACTTAGAAATATTCAAATACTAGCTTTATCTCAGGTGAATACTCTTGTACCCTTTTTGTTCAGAACACATGCTAATAAAGATGTGTTGTAATTTTATCAGTTTACGTATTTCATTTAGGCAGCTCCTCTTGTCTTAAACTTACTCTAAATTAACCATCTACTGTGGGACGATAATGACTTTTGCTTCACCTGTATTATTCATATTGAATGTATTAACAGATAACGTGCAAAAGCATTCTTCCCTTAAGGAGAATGCATCCATATTCAAACAACTGAAATATTTGTTTTAAAATGCTTTAAATGCAACATTAAGTTGAAAAGATTTTGTTTCAGATTTTTTCAAGGAAAGAAGGTGTAATTTAACTCTAATTGCTTCCATACTATGTCTTTCATGAGGATGATAGATGCATAAAGCTTTTATAGGGTCTAAAGTGTGACTTTTTATCTTAGATAAGGGTTAAGCTCTACAGTGAAATGGCAAAACTTCCTGCAGTTAATGTCAGATAGATGCTGATGTAGTTTGCACACGTATTTGTTATAATATTACATAACCTCACCTTAAATAAATAAAGCTTGTTCAGTAGCTATATATATCATTCACCTGTGCATTCTCCAGGATGATTTGTCTCCATAGTCTTCTATGTATTCTCTAGTAGAAGCTGCATTTTGTCTACCACTGATGCTTGCTCTTTGCACTTAACGGTTGGAGCAGGCCAGTTTTAAATGGGGAAATGAGGCAAGTGCTCTTCTTGCTTGCCTTGTATATTCTGCTAAAATAGTGATACTTGCTTGAATGTACATAAATGAGGGAAGTTTGAAATGGCTCTATAGGATGAATCCCTGTGTGGTGTTACAGTATGCTTTAAGTAAGCCAAATCCACATTGCAAAGAATTCAGCACTTACAGTATAGTATCATTTTTCTATAAACTTATTTTGTTGTGCTACTTTCTCTTTAGGTATCTATTTCCTTACTTCGGGTGAGCAACAAAATTAAGAATGTTTGGGTGTTTTTTGTGAGGACAGCAATGAGAATAAAAAGATTGGCATAAGGAGGTTTATTTGGCTGTTGAAATCTGCAGTGTAATATCTTTTTTTGTGGAAGGAGGTAGATATGTTGTTCATTGTCTGACTTAGTGATACTAGAGACTTCTAAAATTTTAAATTGGATGAAGTACACAAAATAGTTCTAAATGAAAGGTGACCAGATCTTTCTGCTGACAACTTAGGTTGTATAAGTTTTGCTTGAAAGCTTTAAATCTTATGTTTCTGTATCTGCCACAATGTTGGAATGTTTCCTTCAAACATATCCTCCTGCAACCTCTCAAACTGTACTAAATTGAGTGATACTTCTTGAAGTCTGCCTATGTGCTAACAGAACTTCATTTTAAATAGAATATGGTTTTAATTTTTGATAAGCTGCTGAATTTTAAAAGAGTTTTTGGGGCCACCAAATATTTTGGATCATGCAGAGAATATATATTGTACTGTAGTAATTTTGTATTTACATTTGTATGATGTGACATAATAGATGTGAATGTTAATCACTGCTTGACTATGTTAATAAAGTTGTTGAAATATAGATGTTGCGTTCCAATTTTTGATGAATGATTAAAATTTATTGTTCAGTTTATGTTTTGACTGACCCAGTAGTGCAATCTCCTGATTCACACATATCGATGCTGGAATCTGAAGTAAGGATTTTAATTTATCTGAAAGAGAATTGTCTCTGGACAATTAAATGTCAATTTACTTTAGATACTTCATGCTGCTTGAGGGCAGATCAATGTATAAAAAAGGAGGGTTAGGTGTATTGAATTGATAACCTGTTGGGTGATAACTGGTAACTGCTTTACTACTGAGAAATGTTACAATAACTGTTTCTTGAAACAGTTGGTACTTGCTGAGTCTGACCAAATGGGAAAGGGGAGAAAAATGTTGAGCTTATTTCCTGGGTTACCAATAATGTGAATAATTAAACAATGAGTAAACTAGAAATAAATTAAAATTATTCAAGATCTTGAACCAAAATTTGCAGTGGTCTTAGTCTAATTTTATCTAGCTTTCATGGGATTGTGGTAATACAAACTATTTAAGGAGCTGTCCTTACAGAACTTTAGAAGGTTCTATAGTTTAGAAGTAGCTAAAATATGAAACAACAGTTTATTTCAATTCACTCATGTGAAACTGAACATTTTATGTTCACTTCCATTATTTAACAGTTGATTATCTGTTGAACTTAGTCATTACACTATATAAGCAATCTGTGCTAGACATATGTGTCATGGTCTAAATTGCCTACATGCTATTGACTGACTGTGTAATATAGCAATAAAATGCATAGATATAAATACCTGCTATAATGAAATTTATAGTAGAAACTAATTGCTTCATAGTTCGCTGAAACTCTGCTTAATGAGGACTTCCATTTCCAGAAATAAGAGAAGGCCATGGAACAGCAGTGTAGAGACGAGCTGCTTAGCAGAAATACTAGTTCCTGGTGCCTGAATACATCAGTGGCTGTGTGGGAGGGGATTGGGGAAGTTTAGCTTTCTTTCAAATAGAAATTCCCACTCACCTTATGTTCTGACAGCGCACTGCTGTCACTAGTTTTGTTCAAGTCTTCTACTATCAGTTCAAAGCCTGATTTTAAGCTGTGGCCTCTAATTTTGGGTCTGATGAAGGGAAATGAATGTTGCAAAGCTTGTGGAATGGTGCAAAGGATGGAACTGTAATTGTACATCATCGTATTTATTAAAAAAAAAAGGACGTTTAAAGTTGTACTTCAATGAAGAAGCATTTCAGTAGGCATAGTGTGCAGAAAATTTATGTATGTTAAGTGCTCACAGAGTAGTTGCTGGTAGCTTTTGTTATCTCAGAATGATTCACAGAGAAACATACTGCATTATAAGGGACTGATCTTTCACAGCCATTTACCCTTGTTCTGCATAAAATGAGCAGTGTAGACCATTGAAACCTCTCAAAAGACATCCAAATGTTAATCTGAATAATCACAGACTTAAAATTAAGTATTTTCCTATAATCCATCCAATTTAAGGAAAACAGATATAATTGTGCTGTGCATGTACTAATACATAGATATATAAGTAAGGGCATATAAGAATTATTTTTGAGTCACTATTTTTCAGGGTTTTTTTTTCTTTGTGTCATCAACTCTTTGTCTTCCAGACTTCATTTTGAATTGTGAAAATTAAAATAGAGATATTTGTTATATGCACTTATGTTTATAGATATAGGTGTCTTCAGGTATAAATATTACTTTTCAAATCTTAATTTATAATTTTGACATATATGGAAATATGTATTTCCATACTTAAAAACATATTAAAAATGGAAATATAATGTTGTTAAACTGACAATTTATTTTTTCCTTTTCTTAGTGCCTCTTGGCAAAGTGAATGGTCATAAATTTCCTGTGTTAAATATGCAGGGGAATTTGAAGCCCTTCTGTGTTTAAAGCATACAGGTTAATTTGGATGCATAACTAATGCAGTGTTACTGTAATTTATGCCAATATTTTTAAATTTTCCATTATTTCTCTCTGCACCTTCTGTGCTTAATAGAAATGCTAAATATAATTTTATTTCTGTGATAAAAGTACACAAAGGGAAGAGAGATTTATTTACCTCACCTTTTACCTGGATTTATTGTTAAGTAATGTCTTTACAGGTTAGTGTATGTTTAATTAACAGTTTTCTTAAGCTGTATTTTAGCTTTACATTTATGTTGACTTACTGAGAAGTTTCTGTGACTTTACAGGTATGGAAACTAAAGGGTTCTATACTTCAAAAACTCAAAACATAGTGAAGGATACCATTGAAAAAGGGATTTTGCTTGTAAACAAAGCCACTCCAAAAAAGTGCAAAATCGTTTCACAACTAAAGTTTAATGTATTTTTCTTCTAGAAACAGATCTTTCAGTGTCTTTTTTTAACAAAACCATTATTTAAATCGAGGTTTTGAGTCATTTTACATGGTGGGGTTTTTTTTGTCTTTAACATATTGATGTTCATTATCTTGCATATATGTTTTTCATTCTGAAATTTACATGCTCAAATAAACATATTGGAATCACATGTGTAATTCTATGCACTTTTTCCTTCTAGCTTTGGAAGATCAGATTAACCACATGACAAACTAAAAATTCAAGTATTCATTTTTTAAAATTCTTTACATATCTTAGCATAAGGCAGTATGACAGTTGAATCACTTTCTCTTGTAGAGCTCTTCCATGTTGTTTTGTTTATCTCCATCTTCCTTATCCTTGCAAACCTGTTGTCATCATTGGGCCAAAACCAGATGGAACGTTAGACTATAGCTCACATTCTGTTGCAAGCATTCAACTCAGGTAACTGTTTCTCATCCCATACAAAGACAGCATTTAACACAGACAATTCCCTGATGCAATAACCCAGACTTTAGTTACTTTAATTAACACCCTTGTAGCATCTTGGCTACTCTTGTACCTTTAAAACAAGCAAACAAACAAACACAAAGAGCACCACGAAAAAACAAAAAATAAACTTCAAATATCTTCCATGTGAGCAGAGATGGAGGCCTTCCAAATTGTTGCTGTTCATCTTCAGAAGTAATTCGACTTAAAAAGTTTTATTGATGTGACAAGGACACTGAAGTTGACATGTTTTTTCTATTTGCTAGAGCTGATGACTGCCATTAGTAGGTATTAGTGTTTCCATCTGTGGATGTTAAGAATATAAGGTAAGAATCATTTTCACAAAGCAATACTTTTGCCCAAATGCAAGCCATTCACTGACCATTCTATTCATAGTCATACTGTGATTTTCAATATTCAGTCCTAATTAAGGACTTGTACAGCCAAATAATTTCACTTCTTTCACAATATTTCAATAATTACTTCCTACTTCGACAGCTAAAATACATGTCCAGACCAATATCTTTCATTATTTCATTTACTGCCTTGCATGGACTCAATCCCAACCAGTTGCTCTTCTGTTAGTATAGTACTAAAAAGCTGTCTTTGGTTTATTAAGAACACAAGCACCATCTATTCTTATATATACTTCCCTAAGAACACTTCCTTGAGATACCACATAATCTTACTAGCTTGGCTTCACACCAATTTCCTTTTCTGTTGTATATTATAACAAGAGTGGAGAAGATCTTTGTGATCAGAACACCACCACAAGTAGGTGATGTACTATGGTGCACTTTGATACTAACTAGTAATAAAGTCAGACCTTGCTCTTCGGAATACTTCATGTTTCATCACTTGTCATTGAATTTCAGTATATTAAATACTTTAGGTTTTTTTTTAATTTAGGTTATTTTTACTAGTTGACTGCCAATAAGCTGCTGCTCCAAGTTCATTGAAATTTAGGTAAGTAGGCATGTATATAATATTAAAAATATTAAGGTGTCAGGAGTATGAATTCAACTAACCATTGCCTGTACTCCTTAGGGTACAGCAGCATAACAATTTATCCAGTTATTTTCCTATCTTACACAGAATATAGCTTAAAAACTTCAGTATGGTGTTACTGTAGTAATGCACCTTCTGAATGTATTATAAATCTCCCAGAATTTTTCATGCAGGACTGAAATGGGACAAGAAGTTAAAATGGGATCTACAGCCACTCAGATATTCTGGTTGTTGCTAATGTTTACTAACACTTTCTGAGCCCTTCATTTGATTGATGGTCGATTTGATGAGACATTCTTTTGGCAGAAGAGTTATAAAGGCATACCATTAACACCAAGTGACTCAATGTGAAGCAATGCTGTTGGCTTCATAACTTAAGTTTTTGAATTAATGAATGGAATGCAATCCATCTTGGTGTCCAGATGAATAGAAGCATGCAGAAGCATAACTATACAGTGAGTCAGATGATACAGCCTAATGGAATCCATAATTCCAAGGATGTAGAAAACGGTGACATTAAAAGTTGCTGCAAATCTTCAACAGAACATTTATATTATTCCTAAATTTGAAATAACTGATGAAATACTGTGCCAAATTTAAAGAAATTCAGTTGATCTCTTACTGTAATAACATGGCTATGACTATGTCAAGAAATGTTTTTGTTCATCTTATACTTAGAAATAACATTAGAAACACCCATCCTACCCAAAATGTGATGTAGTTTATAATCTCAGCAGTGTTCTCTCATCAGACTACATTTTCAGTTTATGCATATATTTCAGAAAAGGGCTTAGCCTGTATTAAGATTATCTGGGAGAATTCCCTTAGGATAAATTGTTTCGAGTTAGCTGTATTTGCTGCTAACTTTATAATCTCTTTTTCCAGATTTTTGTCCCTAAGCTTTACCAGCTCTAACGTTCTGCCTATAGGATTTTGTTACAGTTTCTGTACAAAAAGGCTGCAGTAAATGTATAGTAATGAAGGTAATGTGGAGGTCATAAGCAAGTGAATTATTGGACTTCTTGGTATTGTCTGCAACTATGCAGGTACCATTGCTTGGTTAGAACATAATCCTGGTGGGTTTTAAATCCTACGAGGTAACCTGACACTAGTCACCAAACTGAAACAACTCTTAAAAAGCACTTAGCTAACAATTCACTCTGTCTTCACCTCATCTTTTGTTATCCACCACAGTGGTAAACAGCTCTGGCTTTTTATATCCCCTTCTGCTGCTTCTAGTATTCCAAATCCACCTATGGATTTGTTAGTAGTTCTTTTAGAAAAGACAATAAAGAAAGAAAGCGTATTTTTCAAGGCATATTCTCAGTGTGGTATGTTATGTATAAAATATCCATCTGCTTCTTCAGATTCTCTTTAAAGTGTAGTCTCAGAGTGTGTATTTTACCTGAATGTTTCTTAACTCTCTTAATTTATAAGGAACTTTAAATGTCAGCTAGCTCTTTGGCAAGTAATTATGACAAAAAGGTATATAATATTTGGTGTTATTTTGGTAATTGTTTGGATTCTTTTTTAAAAAGATCTTAATACATTCAATTGTACTTTCATGTGTTAAGGATTTTACTGGTAATTGAATACAGTTTTTTTACCTAGAGTTTATAATTCATTTTCAGATAGGTTAGATATAAAACAAATTAACTTAGTTGCTGTAAGTAAAACTAAAGTACAATCTTTTTGTCTGTTGAAAATGAGTTAATATTAACACTTATAAAACCAGAAGCTGGAAATACAAGAGAATGGATACAAGGAGATGCATATAGCAAACTGCAAAATCAGGGATGTTTTTCTGAAAGGGTAACTGAGCTACATGCCTTCTTTGACATGTATTTGACCCATATTAGTGCGAAATAACATACTTTTTTTCCAAAAACAGCATTATTTTCTGCCATAAATAACCCAAAACATTATTGTATTTCAGATCTATCTGTGCCCAAAAATCATTAGTGTCTCTTTAAGATCCTGCAGTTGAAATGGAACTGATGCAGGTTGTACTTAGGGCATTTTAAAAGTCAGCTCTTGCAGGTAGGTCAGCCTCTTTGGTCACCTAATTTTTGCATTGCTGGGCTTTTCATTTTTGCTGAGGCAGAGCTCTCACTCTGGCTATTTGATTTGGCTCTTGGCTTCTTGCTATAGTGCCAAAGCAGTTTGGACACAGGCTTTTCAGGTTTGGGTTCCCTTTTGGGTTTGTTTTTCACTCATCTCAGAGAGACTGCTGTTAATGGTCTTGGTTTGCCTCAGGACAAAGTCCACCAGCAGCTCCTGGCTGAGAAGACCATGAGCCACTCCAACCCAGCTGTCCTGCCTTGCATGCCCTGCCATCTCCTACAAGAGAAAAGCGAAGTCCCTCCATAAGTTCTAGCCCTGTGATCCGGATAATATTAGTTGGAGCTCCAGCCATCAGGGAGATAAGCAGAGCAGTGAGCAAAGGGAGCACTGGCACTCTTTTTTCCCTTTGTGCATGAGACATGCTTGACTGGGGAGAGCCATCTTGGAGAGGTGGGATCTTGTGAGATGTAGCAATACTGTATCTAGTACTTGATTACTGTTATTCTTTTCCTGTTGCTGTTCTTATTGTTAGTAAATTATTATTTTTTCACTTAAGCCTTTTCATATTTGTTCCTTATTGGTGGAAAAGAGTTGGTTAAGCCTGTAAGGAGAAGCAACTTATTCCAGAGTTTTTCTTTTTAAATTCTTTAACACCAAGACAAAATATAACTAGAGAAATTGTATAGCTAGTTCTTCATACCCTTCCCGTGAGGTTTGTTCTGATGGTTCTCTAACCTTACATTCACGTGGATGATGAGATTGAACTGCTTTTTCAAACTCTTAAAAAATCAGCAATCCAGAAAACTATTTTGATCTTCTGTGAACACTGCTGAAAATATGCAAGGAATTCTTGTTTTATTATACAGGACACACTGTGTTTTTATGGCTTTCAAAATAACGTCCCTTTTTCTCTGCCTCCATTACAGGAGGAAGACAAAACAATGACTGTACTGGGACAGTCTACCTAACCTAGTATCCTTTCCTTGGCAGCCAATAGCTAGGGAAGAAAAGATTAAAGAACTATAAATGACACTATTGCAAAATATTCTCAAAGACTTCACTAATGCGCAGGTCAGGGACTTCCAAAATAAGGCACTGTCCTGGTTTAGGGCAAATTTGGGAAAGAACCTCCGAATGTGGTCCTTCCAGAAGACAAATTCAAATGGCCCTTCCCCCAGCTGGTTCAGGAAAAATATTTCCTTGGAGAAAAGTGGAAAAACCCCTTTATTTATTTATATATGTTTATTTAACAGAAATTGAATAATATTAAACTTCAAAACCTCTTGCTGTTCGATGAGACGGCAGATCCAGAAAAAGTCCTTTTCATGTGCTGTAGCTCAGCTCACTCAGTCTCTTATCAGTCCCTCTGATAAGGAAAGTGCCAAGGCCCAGGCCCCGGTGGGCCACAGGTGTGAGCTCCTGGGGTTTGGCTGGGTGTTCAGTCCAGAGCAGGTTTGAGCAGATCCAAGAAAAAGGGGGAAAAAAACAGTCCAGGGAACGCCTCTGCCTCAGCTAGCTAAGAACTAGCTAAGAACTAGCTAGCAGCAAAGGAGAGCTCTGTCCTGCTGTCTGTCCATGCTGCAGACACCACAGTCCAGGAGCAGGATGTGGGTGAGTGATGTTTGTCCTCAACACAAACTGTGGCTTCTTCTTCCCCCTTCACTCTCAGAGCCAGTCTTAAAGGTGCAGAACTTAATATGTAACATAAATCAGGCAACTGGGGATACAAGCATCATAAACTCAACCCAAGACAGGGGCTTTGTCTCTGTGTTCAGTAATCCATTATGGATCTCTTTATGTAGGAAAATCTTGAAATGTAATCTTAATCCTGATCATGATCCATATTGAATTTTTTTTCTGTATAACTGTATCTATCTTGGAGCATGCCTTAACATTAATATTGTGCATTTCACTCAAATTTATGTGGAAAGGAAAACGTGAGTGTAGGTTTGATTTTTTCTGTCATGGTAGGTTGCTGAAGAACTGTAGCCATTGCTTCAATCTAGTATAGCAGCACATAAGGGAGAGCTATATAGCTTTGAAAATATGGAAGATAGGAACTTTTCTCTGAATTGTAGAAGTGATCCTGAGACTTCTATGTGTCCCTGTGAAAGGGACAGATTTTTATTTCTATCTGCTATGGAATAGAAAGCATCAGCTCTGCTCATGCAGCGTTTATCTATTGTTTGTCCTGGTGTACATCCTTACAGATTGCAATGCACACTGCAGAATGTTCTATAATAATGTGTTTTTTTTCCAGATCAGATCATAATACATACTGCTTACTTAAGTAGAAAGAAGGCTAAAGTAGTTTTCTTCAAATGTAGTTCTATAATGTTATGAAGCAGAGTGATGCAGAGTCCCCAGGCAGGTGCAAAAGGGAACTCCTTTATTGCAAAAAACCAGACCTTTTAAAATAGTTAGGCTTGTATCAGTTAGATACTTCTAAAATACATCATCCAACCAACCACCATACACCATGATGTGAACATGTGATGGTTATGTAACTTGGTTTTTTCCCTCTAATTCAGCTGAGTCTCTCCCAGTATCCTTTTCTACTTAGCCAAAGTAACAGGAGTGAGCCATGATTTTACAAGGCCTTCCTTTTGTAAAGTTTTACCTATCCACAACGCTATAGCATGCTATTACTGCTTAAATGACAGTACGCATGCTTCTCTTATCAAAAGAGGAGGGATCCAGATCCAATAGTCTTGGGAGTTTGAAAGAAATCTGTACTATGGAGGAGATACAGGAGTTTTCTCAGCATCAAGTTATCAAGCTTGGCATACTGGAATTTTGGGAGAACATTGCCAGAAAGAAAGGAACTTCTAACCTCATTGTGGAGCTACTGAAGCGGTGGACTTGAAACTACCATCACTGACCAATAACTGTAATACCATTTCTGAATGATACTGCTCATCTTCCGTGAAAATATCTCTAGTAAGGGTAGATGAAATTCTGTAGCTTTGTAAACTTCCGAACTACATTTTGCCTAACCATTTCATTTCATGGAAGTCTTTGCTCAGCATAAATTTGATACAAGTTGGTGAATTCATCAGGTTCTGAGGGATGATTTGAATGTTCTGCTCTATGCCTTACCTAATAACAGGCAGAACAAAGTACGGAAACCTTTAGTGTCAACATGAAAGAAAGTGAGGTTTTTCACACAAGAGCTAATAGGGTTTCCATAAAGGGGAAGGGAGCTCCTTGAACACCCAGCTGATAATATCAGATTTTTACTTTTTCTGATTTGGATAAAACTTTGTGCTGACAAAACTACAGGTCAAGTTGGGATAAAGCACTTACCACGTTTGCACAGGGCATTGAGCTGCAGCCCTTCACATTGCTGCTTAGACCTGGCCCTCTATTTTTAGTTGATAATGAAAAGCTATCTGCTGTCTTGGGCAAGGAATCACCATATTAACATAGAACAGGAACTCTGTGGAGTGCCAGAAAGACTCTAGTGGTGCTGAATACCACAAATACTATATATATATGTATGGAAAAGGAGCACTCCAGGTACAGCCTGACCACAGGTGGCACTTGAGTGGTCTTGTGTTCTGGACCAATAATTGCCATCACCCCTGCTGGCTGATACTCTATACTGAGTCAGTGAAGGATCTACAGACTGCAGACTGTTGTTGAAGATGGTGGAGACCTGAATTAGTTTCTCCAGACCCTTTGGCTTTAGATGAGATGCATCTTTATTAGGAGCATGCCACTGGAAGTGTAAAATCCTTTAGGACAATGCTGTTAGGAGGGCAAGCTATTCTGCTTTATCAGCAGAATTCCCTGCAGGACTAGTCATCATCACCTGCTTCCAAGGACCTTTACCCTACTTGTCTGGAATGAGACTTAGTTGTGAAGCCACTTCACAGAATCACAGAATATTCTGAGTTGGAAGGGACACAAGGATTATCGAGGCCAACCCATAGCCCCGTAAAGGACATTCCTAAGAATCGCATTGTTTTCTCGAGAACGTTGTCCAAACACTTCTTTGAACTCCGTCAGGCTTGGTGCTGTGACTTCCCTGGGGAGCCTGTTCCAGTGCCCAGCCATCCGCTGTGTGAAGAGCCTTCTAGCAGCAGGAATCTCGTCTCCTCCGTGGCGCTGAGCGTGCCCGTTCCCCGGTGCTCACTGACGCTCGCAGGGTTTTACTCGAGCTTTCCGAGCCCGCCTTCTGCAGCCGCGCCCGCTCCGCCGCGGACCCGTGCCTCCCGCCGTGCCCGCCAGAGAGCGCCCGCCGCCCCCGCTGCCGCCGCGCCTGCGCATCGGCGGCGGCGGCCGAGCGCAGGCGCGGGGCCGGGCCGGGGCGGGAGCGGTGTCGGTGGCTGCTCCGTCACGGGAAGGGCGGAACGCGGCGGCGGCGCCCGTTTCCTCCGTCGAGTCTCGGCGGCTGCGGCGGCCGCGGCCGGGCTCGCCGGTGGCCGGGGCGGCGGAGGAGGAAGGATGGCGTACTTCGTGGAGAGCTTTTGGGTAGGGCAGCGCCGTGCGGGCCGGTGACGCCGCGCTGCGGGCGGAACGGGCAGGGCGCGGCGCAGAGCAGCCGCGGTCCCCGCTGCGGGCGCAGTGTCGGCTCTTACGCCACCCTCGGGGACTGGGCCGGGGCCTTGCCGTGGGGGGGGGGGGTTCGTGTCCGCCGCGCCCGCCGCGGAGGGCTGGGCCGCGGTGAGCAGGGTACTTGGCAGCCCGCGGCAAGGCAAGGGGACCGCCGGCCCTGCCCGCGCCGCCGTGCTCGGGCTCCGCTGCGGAGAGACGGTGGGAAGAGGGATGGGGTGGTATGGGGTGGTATGGGGTAGGATAGGGGTTGCTGTGGGCTCTGGGCCGAGGGATGCGCGGACGCCACTCTGTGCGAAGGGGTCTGGCACTCTCAGTCAGCGCGGTGCCTGGGGGTGACTTGGGCTGCAGTGGGTCTTGGTGCTGTACGGGAGAACAGCACGGGCTGTAGCAGCTTCACATTTATCTCAAGCAAAGGCAGAGCCGCGTCTCGGCGCTCCGCGCTTTTGTACCCGTACCTCCTCTCCGTGTGCCCGTGAGGAGGTAGACCCTCCGTGTAGGTCCGTGAGGAGCAGCAGCCGGCTTAGGGAAACAACAGGCTTTCCTGCTTGCTTTGGACACGCGATCTTATTAGTCATCTCTGCGCAGATATCTGTGTTTTTAAGTGGGTAGATATATATGCATAAAAAGTTAAATAATGGCTTTGGGTTGATGTTCGTGTGAAATGCAACTAGTTTTCATTGTGACCTTTGCTAGTTTGAAACAAAATTGTTCTCGTAGAAACCGGATTGTTTACAAAGTTGCTACTTATTGGATTTTTTTTTTTGATTTTTTTTTCTGTGCTTCTCTACCAAGTAGTAGCGGAAACATTGCAATGTTTCTCAAGCAATTGTTATTGCTTGAGACTGAGGTGAAAAAGAGACAAAATATCTTTTAAACGCCTGCTTTTTTTAATTGTAAGCAGCAGTTATGCCTAAAGTTTGGGAAAAAACTAATTTCACAATTACACTATTCTTGAATATAAGCATAGCTCAAGTTTATGTTTTGTTTGCAGTCTTGTGTTCAGTTTTGACTTCTTTGCTTTCAACATAATGACCCAAGACACTACATTTGCTCTCTTGGCATACAAATCTGCTTAATTTGAAGTATGTGAGATCAGTATTAAACAAACATGAAACAATTTTTCCTTTCATAAAAATAAGAATAAAAATTATATAAAAAGATGTATTTTCATTGGAAAAGCTTCTACCTTCTCCTAAGATTAAAGCAAATCAGAACTTGTTTATTCAACTATCACAACTGAAATTGAACTTTTCTATTAGACCTTGATATGTGCTGTGGTATGTTCATTTACCTGTCTGATCAGTAGTGTTTTGTTTTGTTTGTAAGTCCATTAAATTGGTGAAGATAGTGGGCCATTCCCATGCATTCTATTTCCATGTCTGTGTCTTCACAAATGCTTCCAGCAAATATGAGGTAGTAGACATCTACCCCAAATTCCCATTCTCTTTCTGCTCTATAGAGTCTCCACCTATAGCGTTGTTACGAAAACCACTAGTGTGAGTTATCAATGAGTGCCAAGATGTGGATGATTCTTTCTATTAGTACAGGTTCTTCTCACAGGTCCAGAAATGACACAAGGTAGGACAAGAAGTTTGTTCATGTTTGTCTTGAGGTGATGACAAAGACATTAGGCAGGATCTTGCAAAATTTGACCAAGAAATTTTTATAATACCATAGATAGGGTTTTATTTTGTATAGAAGTAAAATTAAAAGGAATAGGGAATACTCCTTCTTTACTGCTGTGGGTGAATATTTTTCAAGATTACTGTAATGATGGATTTGGAAAATCTGAAAGTGTTGTGTTTCTGTATATCCTCAGAACTAGTTTTAAATTATAGGTTTGTGCATTTTGAATCATTAGTCATTTCATTTGCACTAACATTTCAGAATAGGTTATTGTTCAGAATTGGTACTGCTTTGGAAGACTTGGGAAACAATCTATGTAGGTTCTGAATTGTGGTGAGAAAGTTAAGATGGGAATTAGAAGATAATGTGAAAATGCACTGAATGCATAATGACTGAAGATAATGAAGAGAATTTTGTAAGGAGAAAGGAAGGTGGTAGTATGTAGAACTTCAGAAGGATCATCCTGTATTTCTTCCTTGCCCTTTTAAGTAACCCCAGACAAAATACTTTTGGAAATATGGAATAGGATAGTTATGCTTTTTAAAGGACTGATTTGAAAATGTATCCAAAACATAATTAATATTTGATTACTTGACATAGATCCTGTCATAAACTTGCAGCTGAAATTGTGCATTGGTAATGAAAATCTGGATCTTAAGCTGTATGGTGCTCTCCCTGATTTACTTATTTTCTGTAAGTAATAGGAAAAGATATCAGAAACTTAAGGGACTTAAATGATTTCTCTAGAAAAGAGAGTGACGTGTATGAGTGTATCAATTTCTTACACACTCTTTAAGCTGCTGTCTTCCTAATCGGGCTCATGTAAAAAAAACAAATCTTACCTACTTTGTTGCAAGTCTTGAAAATTTTCCTGAGGCTTTCCTCTTGCACTGCTTTTGAAAGTCTTTAGATAATTGCACATTTTGGTTTTGTTGTTAGAAAATTGGATGAGCCTGCTATCTCTTCAGTGGTCTGTAAGAGGTCTATGAGAGATAAATAAGACTGTTTTCAGGATGTGTAAAGCTGAAGTACAGAGACCTCTACCGTCACTTTAAAATTTACTATCACCTTGAAAAATGTAAGGGTCTGCTAATGCAGTATGGCATTCTAAAACCATTTTCCAAGTCAGGAGGATTTTTTTGGTTGTCAAAAGTTATGAACTAGTAGTACAGGCTATAAGTGGCTTTGATTCTTATGACTGAGTTTTAGGCATTCAAGTCACATGTCCAAACATTCTCAACACGTAATTCGGATTGTCATAAACCATTGTATGCTTGCTGCTGTGTATGTGCTGCATCAAAACAATGTCATAATTTAAAGGTAACACTATCATAAACCATTTTCTTTAAAAAGAGCTACATTTTGTCACTTTGAGTACGCTGCTACTAGTGTAGGAGTATAGAAAGTGTTCTTTATCATTGTTTTATTGTTTTCTTAACAGAAAACATTGCTTAAACATTGATGTTGCATTTAAACTGACCAGTGCAGCTGATTCTTATGACTTAGTTTAAAAGAACAACTACTTACAAAGTAGTAAAAATAAGCCCCTTCCAAACCAGTCAGTGGTTGTTTCTGAATTGTTTAAAATTAATTTGATTAAACTACTGGAAGTTTTATGAATAACTGGAACTGGTTTCTGTGCAACTCTGTGCTTGGTAACTCTGGAAGTTCTGGCATATAAAAACATACATTTAAGTTGGGTTTGACAATTTTTAATTTTTTTTAATTGATTGCTTTACTGGTAGCTTTTGAGAATGGCTGTGTTGAAAATTCCTTTTTGTTTTCAAATACTTGGGACATAAATCTTGGCGGTATCCCAGTTTAATAATTGTAGCTTTGTGAAGAAACTTGCTCTGTTAAGAGTAAGATGTATTGTCTTATGAACTTGTGGGTATATGAATGTCAGGGAGACTTGCCACGCTGACATCTGGAATTACATTCAGATGTTTATGCAGCACTGCTCTACTGCTGGACATACATCTAGATGCTCTTTCAGGAGAGCTGTTGTGCAATAATTGCTTAGTATCCTCTCTCTATGTGTGCATCTACCATGTGTTGGCAGACTTCCATCTGTTCATTAAAAATATTTTTAGTTACATATATATGGTGAGAAATATCTGTCCTTCCTTATATGCATAAAGCTTCTCTGGAGCTGATCTTTATTTAATATGATGAAATGGGAAGGTTGAAATTGTACTTGACAGGTTGTTTTTTGTGTCCAGTCTTGTCAAAACTTTCAGAACTGAAGAAGATGGATTACCTGTGTAAGCATCAGGCGACTGCTTTTCTTTAATATTTCAATGCTGTCCATTTTCTACAGCTCTTTCAGACACAAGAAATCGAAACTTACTGAGAGATAACTTTCAAAAATGTAACACCATAATATTAATCACATGAGTGTTTTTATGTATTCAGGGCCCATTAAATTATTTTCTAAGTAAAAAGCATGACAGACATTTATTTGAAACTGCAACAAGGATTACAGTTTAAAGAACATGACAACAGTATTTGTCAGAACATCTAAAATGAGTTTATGTATTCCTGAATTTAATGTCCGACCAGTCAGGCTCGCCATAATATAGCCATTTATATGTACTGGGTAAATAGAAAGAGCTGTAACAGTGTAACCTTTTTACACTAATAAATGTTAGTGTTGAACAATTTTAATCCAAAGGAGACTGCTTGCACTCAAACAATTTGATTGGAAATATAGAAAATAAATGCTGCTGCAGGTTGCCCAGCAATTTATGGCTATTTTTCTAAATGCAGATTTTAAATTCAGAATTATTTTTCTTGCAACAAACTTATTTATAAAACTTGAAGTATTTTAAGTAGTTCAGTACCACAGAGTTCCTGTAATCTGTTTCTTGTTAGGCACAAGTCATGGAAATACTGATTTCTGACTTCACACTTGCTGACAGGGCTACTTTCATTTCCATGAGGAAATCCTTGCGACTAGTTCTTGATAAAGGGAAATGGAATGACTCGTTGCTCTTGCTTTCCATGACTTAATTTGTTTTGTGTACAGAGTTGGTCAGTAAGGCTTCATTGTAGGCTTAATTAAGTGTTTACTTGTCTTGCTTTCTCTAATGGCTTGCTATCAGGGGACATCTGTGTTCTAGATACAGAAGAGCTTTCTTACTCAGGTAGTATGGAAAAGGAAATCTCAGAATGAACAGCATCTTCTGTAGAGAGTTTTGTTAGCTCTGAGTAAAAAAGAGAAAACTGCCAATGGACTTCAGAGTAATTAAATAGTGCCTGTATGGGAGAGGACTACTTACATTTTGCCTTCTCATACACAATTTTACGTTTGTTTTCTATTGAGTAGTGAGAGGATCACCCTCAACAGATGGTGGTTTACCTACAAAATGATATTCAGAATGGTCTTTCAAACTGATCTGGAAGTCTATTACCTAGAGCCATACATGACAACAGAAGATTGTCTTTCTCCGCTATGCAACTTGTAGAAGAAGAATCTGCATCTGGCTTCACTGTCTGTTCTACCAGTGGATGGTAACTGCTTATGAATGGGAGTGGAAGGTTTCATCAGTTCTCTCTACTAGATGCTGCATTAATTTATTTTTAAGTAGGTCAGTACTGGTCTTCCAGTGATCACAACTATTACTGTTGTCTCTAGGAAGGAACCAGTAAAAACACCCAATGAAGAAAAAGTGTATAAGACACACAGTTTCCATGTACATAGTTCTATATAGTATGTGTGGGAAGGAGAAATGTTGAGAAAAAATGACACAAACAGTGTGGATGGCATATGTGCGTGTAAGAGGATAAACACTTGTTGACTTTAGTAAATTGAATAGCTTTTCCTCCTTGCTACCACATACGTCTGTCTCATTATGCTAAATACACAGCCTTAACTCTGATTGCTGCTTTTCATAAATGTAACTACTGAATGAAGAAGTTGTGGAAGGGCTGTATAGCTTTTTCTAAAGCAGAAAAATAACTTCTCTCTGAACTGAGACCCCATACTTAATTTGGTTTAGGTACACATATGTCTCCAAACATGAGCAGAATGTCATCAGGTTAGTCATCAGAACTGTTGGTCATGTGAAGGGTTTTGAAGTCTGGATGTTCGTGCTTCTAGATAGAGCTTGATATAGGTAATATAGGTTATTCTTCACATTAGATTTACAAGTGAAGACATGTCTTTTAGTTGTGCCAGATTTAAGCCACATAGGCCCTCAAATCTGTAAGCCTGCTTTTGACTTGCTGCTTTATTTAAACTTTAATGTATTTTGCCTGTAGATTCTTAACCTCTGATACCTATTGATAGTGTTTAAGAGATGAGGCTTTCAGGGGTCTCCATTGAGGAAAGTACCTGTTCTGTTTCTCTGTCATGCTTTCTACTATTCATTGTGAAGTCAGGAAAAATAACAGGACTGATTAGAAAGCCTAATTTAAGTGGAAAATTAATTTACTTTGCAGTAACCTTCAGTTATAGTTAGAGAACAAGATAATGATGGCAGCTGGTTGTTCAGGCTCATTCAATTCTCTAAAGATTTGCCTGGTTACATTTCTGACAGTTTATCAGGAAGGCTGCAGCCAGAGGCTGGGTCATGAGAGTGCTCCCCTTCCTGCATTTCTAAACTGGCAGGAAATTTATGAAACTCTAGTGTAGAAAAGGCCCCTTTAAAAGCTTCAATTATGTTTAGAAGCAGCCTATGTTCAGCTCATTTTGATAACATGTTGTTTTAGCTGGAAGAAACACCTTAAAGAATATTTCGCAAAGGAGAATTTTATTAGGTTTTCAGGAAGAAATGCCTAACACTTATTTGTAAGTGTTTGTAAGTTTGAGTACAGTAACAACTTTGGAGAAGTTAAATAAGAATTATATTCTGTATTCTAGTTGAAAATGCCAGTGAGGTCTTAATTTTAATGCAGTGACATTAGGGTTTATATTAAGTAGCTACATAAAGTTAGTAAGTTAGTGCACCAGTATTCAAAGTTATTGTGGGCTTTAAACTACAATGAAAAATGTTTAGATATGTGTGAAAGTGGAAAGAAAATATTTAGACTGGTACTCGAGTAGGACACCATTTAAATAAAGTTGCATTTTCTACTAATTGGTTCTACTAAGTTCTTATCTTTCTTTTACTTTTCAAGTTTGTAAAAGCCTTGCTCTGTGGAGAGTCGTTTTAGAGCTTGGTGTATTTTCATGTGTTTTGTTTAGTTTTGATTGTACTTTTAATAGATTGTAATGGCACTTGTACCAAACTAATCCAAATTTTGGTGCACTTTTTCAGGTTATAGCTCACTGCAACCATGGAAACTATGATTTTATAGGTGTTTTTTTCCTTTCACTTTGTTTTTCCCAAAGCTGGAAGAAGTAAAGCAAATAATCCTGGCTAGTAATCTGTATCAAATTGCCTTCAGTTATTTATTATTTGTAAATGTGTGTGTCTCTGTGTGGTGTCCTTTAAGGCAACTTGAAACTTAGTGGAAGTGGGCTTAACACAGCTGCTGTGAAGTTTTTCCATCCACCCATGACTGCTTCGCCTTATTTAAGATGGCAGATCCCTACATGCCTTCTCCTCCTAGCCCCACCCTCTTCTGCTGAGCGATGTAGCTTGTTTGTGTCCTTGCAGTGATCCAGATCAGTGATTCTTGTTTTTGTTTGCCAGCTTTATTTTTCAGCTGTATAATTTCCCTGATAAGGTTTGCTTTATGGCTACATAAACAAATTTTTGCAGAACTGAGCAGGCAGAAAGGAAGGCTATAAGACCAAATTCTCAGGCTTTTCTCACTCACAGTATAGAGCTGTCTTTGTTAAAAGTCTGGGATTTTAAGAAGGATGTGAAACTATTTCAGTGCATCCAGAAGAGAACAAGGCTGTTGAGACTGCTGGAAGACATGTCCTCTGTGGAGCCACTAAGGACTTTGAGCTTGTCTGGTTTGGAGAAAAGGAGACTGAGGGGTGACCTCACTGCTCTCTACAGCTTCCTGAGCAGGGAAAATTGTGAGGGCAATTTACCTCCCTGGGAGCTAAGGATAGGACATGCAAGAATGGTTGAAAACTGTGCCAGGGAAGGTTCAGATGGGACACTAGGAAGGATTTATTTACCCTGGGAAGGTGGTCAGACACTGGAATGGGCTGGCTTCCTAGAGATGGTAATCAATGCCCTGACCCTGTCAGTATTTAAGAGACATATGGACAATGCCATTAACACCATAATTTAATTTTTGGTCATCCCCAGAGTGCTCAATCAATTGGGCTAAATGATTGCTGTATATTCCTTCAGGCTGAAATACTTCTATTCTATTCTATTCTATTCTATTCTGTTCTATTCTGTTCTGTTCTGTGCTGTTCTGTGCTGTTCTGTGCTGTTCTGTGCTGTGCTGTGCTGTGCTGTGCTGTGCTATGCTGTGCTATGCTGTGCTACGCTGTGCTACGCTGTGCTACGCTGTGCTATGCTATGCTATGCTATCACATCCTGTTCTTCTTTCCCTGCCACTGAACATGTCTGCAGTTTTCCTGAGAGCACACTTTACACCTTATGTAGAAGCAACATTATGGATCTGAAGCTTTTTTGAGGGAGGAGGGGAACGGATAGTCTGACAGGAAAACTTTTATAGTAGCTGTGCTATTATGCTATGCTTTGTCTTCTTTACATTTCTGTTTTTGCTTTTTGCTGTCAGGAGGAAGTTCATCATAGTGCCAGAGGTCATAAACTGGCTGAGTTTGTTAGTCAGTCCTTGCAGTGTCTCAGTTTTAATAGTGAGGTGTGCCTTACTCACTGGAAAACATCTTAAAACTAAACTTAAAGATAGACAAAGAGAAGCTACTAGTGAGAAGGATAAGATTAGAGGTTGTTTTTTTTTTTAACCAGCTTTACAAAATACAGGGGAAGGAAAATGAAGTGTGAAGGACTGGGAAGTAGAATATCAAGTAATCCTAACTGAATTTTAGTTCATGTAAAATTATGAAAGATATGAGAGGATAAAAAGAGAGTACAGTATTTAGTATGTGTTTAATATGATGGGAAGTGAAAAAATGTAAGTCCCCAAGAAATCTGCAACAGCCTAGAAATGTATAATAGGTAGTGGTAACAGCTGAGGTGATTTTAGTTTAGTTTACACATATGGGATTCATGGGAACTAACAGCAATTGCTAAAAAACAGAGCGTTAGAAATAATTAACTTCCTGATGAAGTGATTAAAATGAAAAGCAGTTATTAAAATGCATAGGTTCAGCATGTTGTGTTTCATAGTTCTACTTTCCTTTTATCATTAGGGAGAAAGGAACAATGGCTTTGATGTCCTCTATCACAATATGAAACATGGACATTTGTCAACTAAGGACTTAGCAGATTTTATTAGAGAAAGGTAAGTATTCGTCCTATATTTTTAATATTATGTATGGGTTTTGTTGTTTGTCATTGCATTCAACAGTAACGTGCAAAATATGTAAGCAAAATTAAATTACCAAAACTCAATTATCATTTTAATATACCTCTCATATTCTACAGGAGTTTCTATAGTTATTCCATTTGCTTAGAACTGAATAGGAACTCTTAAACATCAATTAATAACAAGCTTCTAATTTCTCAGGTTTCAATTAAAGGATGAAAGTAAAAATCTAGAAGTGCCGTATTAGATGTCCAGCAGTTTATTTAAATTAATACAAATTTTTCATTTTGGTTGGAAGAAATATTATAATTTAAAGTTGCAAAAATTATCAGTCTTGCAAAGTTCTTACTATAGATTTGGAATTAGGCTATTAGCAATTGCTAGTATAAATTTTAAAAAAAATATACTTTCAGAAGCTGAGATACTAGGTTTGTTAAAGAGAGTGATACATAGGGACAAGAAAATAATATGCAGAAAATAACACAGGTTCTTCTATACTGGATTCTATATTGGATGGAAGGAACAGAACTGAAATCTGAAAATATGACAACTTCCAAAACAGGTGACTAAGTGCTGCATTTAGTTCTTTGTGAAAGAACACTGCTGCTGCTACATTGAACGTATGTGTTTCCCTTCTGAGCAAAGTTACCTGCATGCCTACTTCAGAATTTTGTCTTTCCTCAGTTACTGACACTAGATGACACAGTTCCAAGGTGTTAATTGAGGACCTGTTTCAATGCTGGCTTCTTGTAGTAGGAGCTGTCAAAAAAACTGGAATTATTCTTCAAAATATTAGTTTTGGCCTCCAGTAGATCTCAGTTTAAAAAGTACTTTCAAATTTCCAAAAAATCTAACCACCACAGATCTGACAGATACTCCATTGCACTAACATTAGTGTCATTTCAAAATGAATTGGAGAAAATAAAAAAAAGGTTTCACTAAGTAGAAATGGGTGTGTTCCAGAGTCCAAATGTGATGTTTTCTTTTGGAAAAACTGCACAACCCAAGGAACCTTCTGTTTTACAAGTCCTCAGTTTTGGAGAATGCATTATGAAGCTAGGTCTAGTGAACTCCTGAGATGGGTTGAGCAGAGGGATGTCACACTGTTCACATTTAGTATAAATGCTTAATGCTTCACAAACTTGCACTTTTAGTATTTCACTAATAATTAAATTTAATTTAATAGTTTATTAATATTTGAATTTATTTAATAATAATTTTAAAATATTTTGCACTTCAATATTTTCCTTTTGTTATCTGTGTGAGTTCTTGAATCCTTCCTTTGAAAGCTTCTTTAGTTTTTGAAATCATTCCATTTATACCAGCATACCAGCACATCATGGACCTAAGCTGTACCTTACCTGGTTACATTGAAATTTATTGGTTTTACATCCTTTGTGTTTAGATTTACTTTTATATTTAGACGAGAAACAGTGTCACTCTCTCTGCTTTTTGTCTCCTTTATGTTGTAGTCTTTGGGCATGCTCCATTTTATTCATATTTGTCATAACATGAAAGGTCTTAAGTAAATGGGTAAAAAACAACTTGCTGCTGTATCTGACTTGGTTTCTTTGCTTTATTATAAAAGTTAAACTTTACAGTAGATATAAAGTATAAATATAAAAATAAAAATATAAAGTAAAACTTTACAGTTCTTTCTACACTAAATCCCAAGTAAAAAGAATATGGCATTCTGGGTTTTTTTCTATTTATAAGCTTCTGCAAATTGAATTTTTAATTTAAATAATTATTTTTAAATAACTTTTAAATTATGTGCCTTTGCAGTCAATAAAGAAAATCTTTGGACCTTTTTCTAAAGTTTCTTTGGAACCTTATCCTCCATGAGAGTTCAAGAAGTGTTTTTTCCTATGTGTGGTCAGGATGTGCCAAAGAGATATGCAGCCATCTTACAGCATTTTTTATAAGATCTATAAAAAAAATTCCGTTCTCATTAAGTTCTCACTAAGATAGAATCTGAGTGATATATTGCAATTTGCTTGACAAAGCTGCAGTATTGTTCCTTAAGGGGAAGTTGCCCGTGTGAATGATGCAGATCAGCTGCACTAAATTCAGTCCTTTCCAGTGACTTTCTTCCATCAGGATATGAAAGTTCCCTTGTGTATTCTTCAGCCCTGTTTTTCAGCTGCATCTCAATAAGCCAGGCTGCAATTAGTATAGAGAGACTTCAAGTATATGGTGTCCTTACTTTAATTAAAATTTGAGTCCATATGCATGCAGTGAAGCCCTTTGCTGATGTTGTGAAGTTACTGTGTGATGTCATTCAGCTTCCTGTGAAACAAAAATGGTTCAGGAGAACACATTTTTTCACATGGGCGAAATTCTTGGTCTTTAAAGAAGTTGGATTGGGCTGTACTTGAGCAGTATTTTGCAATGGTTGTTGTCTTGTCTGTGATCTATTTTTCACATTTGTTAAGTGCAAAGTTAATAGATGTTGCACACAGTTATCTGTTCTCATTCTGCAGATTATAGTCTGAATATTGTTTTATAGTACTGTTTTCTGGTGGAAATATGTTAAGTGGATGAGCAACACGTATTAGGAGCTATCTAGATCTAGTGTTTTGATGCCTTGAGTCTTGTGTACATGATTTTCTGAACTCTTCCCTATGAAAACTGATTTTACATAAATTTGAATTTCAAATCTGTTCTTTCATTGCTTTTTACATATTGGCCTTTTTCTGTCTTTTTTTTTTTTTTTTTAGAAGTGGATTCATAAGAGTGAAAACTGAAAACCTTTACCCTTTCTAGGTAGAGCAGTCATCTGGTCAGCTGGGCTTGCTAGAGTCTCCACTCTAGCCAGAAAATATACTTTTTGTGAAGTGATTTTGCATGGAAAGAATAGATGGGTCAGTGCATTTGGATTAACAGACTGCTTAGGGCACAAAGGACACATGTCTGTGTGAAGCCCATCTCTGTTACTTGTGCTTCTCAGAGCAGTGTTTTAGTTGTGAGTAGCCTAATTGAGGAAAAGTATTGTTTCCTTTTCTCCAGTCCTAGAAATGGCAATGAAAAAATGTGTAAGATATGGAATAAATTTTCAAATTATTGTTCTCTTAAGCATTTATATTTTAAAAATATTTCAAAATTTCTGTAAGAACATTCTGAGATTGTAAAGTCTTTTTCTCCAAGAAAAACAAACATTTGAAATGTATTCATTTGTAATAGTATTTCTATGCTGTATCTGCTGTTCCTACTTGATATCCTGGAAGGAGCAGAAGTTTTCCTCCTTGTCTGTGTTCAGTGAGTCAATACCAATACAATTTTCACTTTTTCAGTTTTGTTCTTGAGTATTTGTTATTGATCACATACTAAAAGAACTGAGAGCCAGTTGGATCTGTGGTTGAGAAATTTGTCATCTGAAGGAGTGAGTTTTCTGGTGGGCAGTCTGCTTAATGTTGGTAAATCTTGAGTGTAACAGGTTATCTGTCTGCTGAAAGATTAGACACCAGTTCTTAAAATCATCAAATCATAGGATGGTTTGGGTTAGAAGGGATCATAAAGATCGGCGAGTTCCAACTGCCCGTGCTGTGGTCAGAGACATTGTTCATGAGACCAGATTGCTCAATGCCCCATCCAACCTAGCCTTGAATAAATGTCATGCTTCATTGATAAAGCATGTAGAAAGTTTTGGTTTTTAAAGAAGTGGAAATAGGAAGATTGAGCTGCCTGCATAGTTGTTTTTTCTTTATATATGGGGAAGATTTTGTAGGTAAACTGTCATCTGTTTGTGTGCATTTAAAATTGAAACTTTTTATATGTAAGAAATCATTTTGCTTTTCTAGGAAAGAAATAGATACAGGAATGTGTTGGTTTTTAATCCAAGAGTCTTTCTAATGTTTTTCTGCACCCATTGCCTGTAAGCATCATAGAAAGAATCTTCTAGATCACATGAAACTAGCAATATATGCTTCCATTTAACTTTTAAATGTTTAGCGGATCCTAGGCAAAGACATGTGTTCAAAAGGGTGAAAATTAATTTACTAAGAGAATCATAGTCTGTTACCTGTACAAGAGAGTGCTCTGCAAAGTTAGGTGATAGGACAAATGTACTAACTGGTCATCTTTTGGTTCTTGGTGTTTTTAACTGATGTATGTTAGTACTCTGCAGTGAATTGCAGAACTCCAGTTTAGTGAAGATAGTTCACGGAAGTATGCTGTGAATTGGTTCAAAGAAAAGAGATGTGGATTTTGGTCAAAACTCTTGTATTTAAAGAGGCAAAATAAGGCACTAAGTTGTAAAATCTAGAAAACTTTGATAGACGATATGGATGATTAGTCAAAATATATTGTTAATCATGGTAATTAAAAAAAAATTTTCTATGCTTGGGGTATGTGTCCTTGCTGTTGTGCAGTGTGCAAGATTTCCAAGGCTTGGGAAGTTGAACTTTTTCTTATCATCAAAGATATGATCATATGTGGAAGGAGAACAAAGATAATTGACTTTCTTTTATGGTGAATAACTTTGCAGTAGGTGATATTCAAAATTAAATTAATTTGTTGCATGTTCCATTTCAATCTCCTCCATGTAGGTTTCCAGCTAACTAACTGTAAAGTTGTTTTGGAAGTTTAGTAGGTTTTAATAAATGTTCCTCTGTTTCAGGTGAATACCCCTACTTTGTTTTCATATTTTTACAAGACAATTCTTTTTGTAAACTGTTTCACTACAGGAAAAATAAAAACTTCTGTCTCTGGTTATAGTCATGGTGTAATTTGCAAGGGGGATGAATTCTTCATCTTCCTTTTTTTCTTCTCTTGTGTCCTATGTGAAGGTATTACACAGCAGGAAAGAAATTGCTCCAAGCTTTTCAAGAAAAGCCAATTACAATATTTACTCAAATCTAGCATGCTTCTACATCTGAGTTGACACTATACAATAAACATTTGTTTAGGGTGAAAAATTAAAATACTCTTTATCTTTAATAATAGGAGTGTGAGGAAGATTAATATGGAAAGACTTGCTGGGAGTCACTGCTGTAATAGGTGATTCCATGGCAATTGCCCCTGCAGAGACTCTGAGGAGAAAATCTGTGCCAACCCTTGGCTTTTGCATCTTTAAAAGACAAGTGAAATTGTGTGTTCAAGTGGAGGAAAATATAAGAACACTTTGTGTAGTTTCCAAACTCAAATATCACTGTGTGAAGAACTTAAAGGAAAAACAGCCTACTCCTAACAAGAAGACTAAACAAGACCTCATTTTGTTTAATGTGATTGCTCAGAAAATATTGTTTGTTTATTGTAAAGTTTTCATTACAAATAGATTTTATTTTGTTGCTGTGTAATACTCTCCTGCTTAGACAGTGCTGGATGGATGATTGTTATGATGCTTTGTTCTGTCTGTTACTAAGGAATATTAATGGCAGTTGAGAACAGCAAATAGAGAGGAAGGAATTGTCTTTTTCAACTTTCACTTCCTGGGTTTTATTTGTTTTGCTCCTGCAAACCCCTTTGTCACAGGATTCTTAGATTATTTTTTTAAATGTACAATGTGATTTTCTTGTTTAGTTTTTGAGAGATCATTTAAATGGAGTAATTTTTAGCTCATGTAAAAAGCCTTCTGTTTTGTACCTTTTGAATGACTGTTCAGTCTTCATACCTTCAAATTTTTGATTATGCTTTTGATGGTCTTCTTTGGCAGGGCTACAATAGAGGAGACATATTCAAGGTCAATGACAAAACTAGCCAAATCAGCAAGCAATTACACACAACTTGGGTAAGTAAGTGTACATAAGAGAGAATAAGTGAATGTAAGTACCTGGTAAGACTCAAGTTGGATTCTGAATATTTTATTGATGATGTTGAAGGTTGGTATAACTTTGCCACCTTTAAAAATGATAGGTCTTTAGTAACTATGCAAAAATTTGTGCAGCTATGACAAAGAGAAAGCGCAGTTCTTTGAAACTTAATAAAAAGACCAAAGCTCAAACATGGATAAACTGTCTTTTCCTCTGTGTTTAAAGCTGAGTTATTTTCAGACATAGTGACTTCTATTACATCCTCTTAAGCTATGGAAATTATTTTGAAAAGAGAACATATGGCCTGAAAATGTGGCAGGGAATTTATTTATTTACATTATTTCTGGTTTTTGGAGTGCTGTCTGTTCTCCAAGATGTTCAGGATAACACTTTTCCATAGATTTATTCCATAGTTAAATGGAAGTTTTATACATAGGGTATGTTTTTAAAAACTGGAATGATTAATGGATGCTTTTGCATTAGGAAGATTAGGCCAATGAAAACTTAGACTTCTGAGAAAAATTAGTGGTTTTTTGTTAATTTATTGTAATGTAATCTAGAAATGTGGGGAGCTTTCATTAGTGGATAATTTGATAATAGTTGTTGCTGCTCTTTAAACTAGCAAGCAGATACAAAACCTTTGAACATAAGAACTTTAAAGCCTATGGTTAGTATTGATTTTTAGCAGCATTAGCCAGAATGGCAAGGCAGAAGTATATCTTTGGAATACCTGGAGAAGGTCCATTCTGCACAGAAAAATGAATATGAGAAATTATCCCACCTCTTTTTTCATTTTTATTAATCAGTAAATCCCTTTTATTGGCGAACCATCTTTGCCAACATTTTTTTCCTCCATTTTTTGGTTGTAATGATGTAAGACAACTAGAAATGTAACTAACCAAGAAATTCCTGACTTGTTCACTGTTCAGGTGTATACACAGTAGTACTTACTACATGTTAAATTATCTTAAGCTTTTCTTGCACTGTCTTGACACTCGGCATTATTGTGTGCTCATCATAGTATAAAATAAATTTTGCTGTGTTTTACTTATTAGAGTCAATACAAGTAGAACATAAAACATGGAGAAAATAGTAGGTGGGATGCCAGGTACATTGGGAACATATTTAATAATAATTTATGGCAGATGTTGGTTTTTTTGTTTGTTTAAAATTTGGGAGGAGACATGAACTGTAAATTTACTGATTATTCTTTAGCACTACTAAAAAAGTTGCCAACTGAAGGAAAAAAAACCCCAGATTAACATTATTTTCCTCAATCCAGGACATTTGCACCAGTTTGGGATGTTTTCAAAACCTCAACAGAAAAACTAGCAAGTTGTCACTTGGATCTTGTGCGGAGGTTACAAGAGCTAATAAAAGAAGTTCACAAGTATGGAGATGAACAGATCAAAGCTTATAAAAAGGTTGTTAATTCTTTTTGTTATGTATGTCCAATGACTTTTTAACACTAAAATTAAAATTGTTTGGTTTTGACAACCTTGTGATATTTGGCAGACTAAAGAAGATGTTTCAGGAACTTTGGAAGCAGTGCAAAATATTCAAAGTATCACTCAAGCCTTGCAGAAATCAAAAGAAAACTACAATGCAAAGTGTGTGGAACAAGAACGCTTGAAAAAGGAAGGAGCAACACAGAGAGAAATTGAAAAGGTAGCTCTGTCACATCTTACTTTATTTGTATTAATAGTTGTCTTGTATGTTCACCTTGTATTAGTAAGTGGAATGCCCAGAAAGAATTAAACAGTTAAAAGCTGTGAGTAATTTGCAATATACATATCATTAATACTGATATGTTTTATTTACACTTATTTCCTTGTCTGTTCTTATTGTACTGTAATTCTAATTCTTCACTTTGTTAATACCTGCATCAATGATAGTTTAGTGTAGTGGTTTTAACAGAAATTGTGCCCAATTGTTTCAGAATCTCATGTTTTTGAATACATTTCCTTAAGTGAATACTCAGTGCCCTTGTTACTGAACTCAGGAGTAATTGTGTTATCCCTGCAATGAGATAAAGTAGCTGAGTACATGAGTATTTGAAGTCTCTTGAATAAAGAAAAAGATATCAACACTTTTACTGCTGTTTTAAGAGATTCCAATCTCATGAACCAGAGACTCAAGGGATGATCGTCTTGTGGTGTATTTAGTACTGTCCTTGGGTTATGGTGGAGGGGTTGATCCATTCACAGAATCAGTCAGCTTGTGGGGTTGACAGGGACCTCTGAAAGTTGCTCAAGCAGGGCCATCTCAAGCCAGTTACTCAAGACCTCATCAAGACAGCTTTTTAGTATCTTCAAGGATGGAGATTCCATGGACGCTCTGGGCAACTGGTGCCAGGGCTCCATCACCTTCACAGGAAACAGGTGCTTCCTGGTGTTCAGAGGGAGGGAACCTTTTGTGTTTTCTGTTAGTGCCCATTGTCTCTGGTTCTATCACTGGGCACAAAAGTGATTCTGTTGACTATGTTTCAATTGTTTTACTTTGTTACAAATCTACCTTTTTTCTGTCTCAAATGACAGTTCATGCTGGATTGTAGACATGAACCAGATGTGTGTTGGCAGATATTCTCCTGCCAGTGTATTCAAAGTATAATTTTTCTGAATTCTTGTAAGTAGAATTTCAGTAGGAAAGAGTGACTTGAGGGAAGGCTTTTTAAGATGTAGCATTATCTTTTTTCGTTTGGAAACAAGAAAATACTCAGCATGTCTGTATGAGAAGGGAGAAAAAGGAAGCACTATAGGAGGAGTGCAATTTTTTTTGTTTTATGCATCTTCCTTAGAAGATTCAATTATGTCATAATTGAATGCTTTGCAAGTACTTAAAATATATTTCCAGTGGGAACAAGTAACTGATACTGTCACATCTCTTCAGTCATGCCTCTATTCAAGTTTACACTTGCAATTTTGTAAACAGAGTCACCAAACTTTGTAATTATTTTTGCTTTGGTAGAAAATAGATTCGGTATTAGAATAGAAATAGTATTTCAGTGCAACATGAAAACCATTTACTGGCAAAATCACAGATTAACTTTTTTCTCAGCAAGAAAGGGATCTGTACCAGTGTACACAGTGTACAGAGTTTATCACAAAGCCAAATGTTTGGAGAGATACTTTATTGAAGAATCTAAGGAGGTATCTGAGGCCTTACAAGTCTCATTGCAGCTGAAAGTTAATACTAACTTGTGTAATAATTTCCTGTTGTTGTCTGACATGTAAACTTCTCTTTTTATAGTAACTTAATAAAAAATAGTTGACTGATCCTTATTCTTTCACATACTGTAAATCTGATCACATACTGTAAATCTGGTAAATACAGTTCTAGCAATTGCTCTACCTGGGAGTAGTCACATTCTATTTTCAGAAGAGATTACTAGTTAATCATACAGTGTCCATATGTTTTATAATTTTTCCTGTCCTGCTGAGTGCTTTGTTTTTTGATCACTTTTCATCATGTAATACTGGTATAAATAACAATAAACATGATGGGAGATGGAGAATGTTTTTGTTTTGTCAAAGTCCCTTGCACACAGGGTTCGATTAAAAATGCTTTACCAAAATGTAACCCATTTCTACACTTTTTAGCTTGACATTTTCTTCCATTTCAGTGATTAAATTTGGAATCAACTTCAAAGCAGTCTTAATTCTAAAATCAAGATTTCATGGAGCATGTTGTATTTTCAGCATAGTAAATGACAGTTGGGAAACATGATAAAACTGCGCTTCTCAGTGATTCTTCTGTTTAAATGTGTAAGAGTGAGAATCATAAAGTAAAATTCAGGATAATAAACATACATTTGATACAACTTTTCTGAATAATCCACATTCTTGTTACATTAAGTATTTTCACGCTATTATGCTGAGTTTAGAAGACTTTGTGACTAAGATCTGCTTAGGCCTTCTTTGTAGCTGGGCAAACAACTAGCTTTGGTTCCTATTTATTTGAAGTGCTAATATGTATCTGGTATATTGTAACTCATGATTATCTGGTTTTTTCTCTTGGAAATTGTGGAATCTGTCTCTCTCCCTCTTGCCAGAGGGCATCTATTAATTAATTGAAATTATAGATAGCAGTCAGCTTTACAAATCATTGTAAATAAAAAATAGTTTTTGTTAAACAGATTG
The DNA here is from genome assembly GCF_971803275.1 of Cyanistes caeruleus. Taxonomy (NCBI): domain Eukaryota; kingdom Metazoa; phylum Chordata; class Aves; order Passeriformes; family Paridae; genus Cyanistes; species Cyanistes caeruleus. Next base: position 55,774,956 of record NC_141732.1, read on the forward strand.
AATTTATTTGAAAGTAGAAGTAGGGCTACTCAGCTAGAACAAATAGAGAATACACAGTTCTCTTTACTGATGTCATTAACAATTCAGAAATACTTCTGTGTTACAACTGATGGGAAATTTCAGAGAGATAGTAAGCATGTTCAATAAAGAAGCTAGGAAAGAAAATTCAAGATGTGTTCAAGATGATTTTCAATCTATTTAACCTGGAAATAGATTATCAAAGGTTTGAAAGACTTCATCTCATGCATCATGCTGTAAACTTTGAAAATAACTTTTTCTCTACTACAATCAGTCTTAATTCAGTTTTGTTCTCCATGTAATACTGAGATTTTCCTGTATTTTGTTTTGTGTTTTACTTCACTCGCAGAAGGAAGATTTTGGTTTATTAGCAACAAATAAGGAAAAGTATAAATCTCTAAAGGCCTATTAATAATAACACTGACCTGCCTAAATCTGCCCTTCACTACATTTTGCATTAGCTTCACTTTCAAATATCTGCTAATCCATTGATGTAATTTGCATACTTTTGAGTTTCTTTCTTAATTTCTAAGACAACTTCTCCATCACATTTTTTTTAGCATGGATTATTTCAATGCATTTATAACTATTTACTCTGTAGTCTAACCCTTCTTTTTTTCCTACTTTGTTGTTGCAAATATAAATTTGTTGTTCATATTTGACAAGATTTAATGATTTATCTTCTGCAATAAAAATTTATTTCAAAATTAGTTTTATTATAAATAGTTTTATAAAATTTTCATTGCTTATAAGGAGAAGGGATTTAATTAAGTTAATTTGTTACACTTGTATATGATTTATGTATAGTAAAATTGCTCTTACCTGAGATATTTGGTGTTGAAATTTTGTTATGATACTTCTCTGTTTTGGCATGCCCCTGGATAATTTTTAGAGATCATCCTAGACTTTCTTTTAATAATGACTTTAAAAGCTTGTATTTGTGACATTTTACACATTTTTGTATTGATCTGTAGGCAGCAGTTAAATCTAAAAAAGCAACAGATACTTACAAACTGTATGTGGAGAAGTATGCTGCATTTAAATCTGATTTTGAACTAAAAATGACAGAAACAGCACAGGTAAGTGTTGCATTCAATGAACCTTCAAATTACTTTTGAAGTCAGTTAATGTATTCTATTTAATTTCTGGAGCCATCTGAAACTGAGAATTTCAAAAACTCGTCCTTTTGGAAATCGATTTGTTTGAAGGGCAAACACTTGGCCATGTTTGAAGGGCCATGTATGTTGCAATAGCACTGTCCTTCAATGACACAGTGGTGTACTGGCACTCTAGAAGACATTTTGAAGAAATTTTTGGAAGAAAGCAAGAACTTTTGGAAGTATTGTATATGCATTGTGTTTATGTGGAAAATCCTCTGAATTGCTGGGCACCCTGAACTTACTCAATGGAATTTTAATATTGGGATCCATTGTGGCTTTTCATTATTATTCCATCAAAACACTGAAGTTCCAGTTTGTTAAAATATCTACCCAGGATTTACCTGAAGTTATGAAAAGCTGTTACAGCTGTTTGTTTCTGGGGATTTTTAAAAGACTATGTTCTGGAAGATTTCAGGTTCTCTGTATCAATGTATATGCCAGTTCTTGCTACATTTTAAACTACATTTGGCTAAATGTCCTTTGTTCCTAAACTGTAGCTATCCTTTTACTTAAAATTTAAATTTTCACTTAATGTTATAATGGACATTTGTAAACTTTCCACATGTGGCCATATTGGAAATGAAAATTGCCATTCTGCCAATTAAAGATATGTGTGTGGAATTCATTTGAAGTATAATGGTGTAGCTGCATCCACAGTTTGGTTGCACAATGGCTACTTTAAAGATGATGTGATAGGACAAATAATATCCATGAATATATGGATGCCCACTTCTGTGTGAAGCACACCCTCTCTTAATTCAGCATACATTTCACTTGAAAATATGCTGATAAGTTCTGAAAATTAAACAAGTGAGGGATGTGAGTATTTTCATTTATTTCAGTGCAAAATCAGTTGGTTTAGCTTCAATCTGTTTTGCAATGTCCAGTAAAAGAAATAAAATCTTGGGGTAGGCTACAGATTACGACAATATCTTCTGTAATTAAGAGGAAGGCTGCTGAAGAAAAACAAAATAATTTTCATCTCCTTGAGCAATGACTACAGAGGTATGTAAGTATGGCAGAAAACTGAGGGTCTAAGAAGGTAGAGATGTGTGTCTTGTATGTATGGAGTCACGTTTGTGTATTAGAGTTGCAGGAGGTACAAGATGGGGATCTTCACAGAGCCCTGTGCAAATTGGAAAGAGGATTAAGTGGTGCACCAAAGTTTGGACACACTTGAAAGGGCAGTTACAGAAATAGGCAGAGAACTAGGAAAGAGCAGAAGTAAACAAAGATTTCAAGACTGTTATGGTTGACTGCTGGGGAGGATGAGAACATTTTTAGTTCTGATTTTTGGCCAGGAAGGGGCCATTGAAAACTTCGGAAGTGATTTTAAAATGACTGTCAACTGACAGCCTGGGTAAAAAGGAAGAAACTGTAAAAATTATGTATGACTTTAAAAATCAAACAAATAACTTTTGAAGAAGCAAAGAACATAGATTTAACTAGAGAGAAAGAGTGTGTATGTTTACACAAGTGTTCTAAAAAGGAAGTGCAAAACAGATCCAGAAATAAGATTTCTTGGTTTAGATGAAAAAACAAGACTCTTCAGTAATGGAGAAAAGAGAAAATTTGAACACCTTCTAAAAATATTTTCTTTCAGTAGAAATAGAACAGATGTTTTTTGAAGGGTTAGATGAAAGTTCAAAAAGTAAGTAAAAAAAGTTCAGTAATCATTCTGAAAGGATAGCTTTCTTTCTAAAGTGCATTATTTCATAACTTGCTGAATTCTGTGCCTTATTTTCTTAAATGTAATTATTATGCTTAAGATGTGGAGAAAAAAAGAGGCTTTTTTGTTCTTTTTTTCATTTTAGTGTATTTGATTATTGAAATTTAAGATTTAGTGTTTCAGGAAATATTTTCATTATGATTAATTGCTCATATTTTTTTGCAGAAATTTCAAGACATAGAAGAAATGCACCTTCTCCGTATGAAAGAGATTATACAGTCATTGTCAGATACCATAAAAGAAATTCATTTACAAATAGGAGAGGTATTTTTATACTATATTTGGATCATGCTTTATGTTTTTCCTTAACTATTAAATGAATTATTTATTACTTTGTGAAATTCATCATAATCTCAAATTTCCATGGCTTCCTGTTGTATTTTTAAGTTCAGAGTCACAAAATTTACAGATTAAGACTAGATAAATTTTGTCTTCACAGAAAACGAAGTATTTGGACAATTTGAAGAATTTGAAATTTGAAGAATTTTTTGTGTATTTCTAAATTCTGTTTCCTGGATATTAATTTAACGCTTATTTCACACAGAATTAGGCTACTACTTTTTAAATTGGAACTAGAAATTATATCACTCTGAGAAGTTTCCAAATATTTTATATTCTTGGATTTTATGAGCAAAAGATATTTAGGAACAGAAACTTCTCTATCTTTTTTTAGATGGAAGTTGGTTTAATTAATAATCTTTATAAACAGCCCTTAATTTTTTTATTCTTAAAATGTCACTTAGTTTGCTAACATTTTAGTATTGAGGTTTTCTGCTTTAATAAGTGATCATCACAAGGGTTATGCTGTTTATTTCTAAAGGATATACACATCATCCTTGTTGGAAAATCTTATTAACAACATGTTGTTAGACCAAAACAACATGTTGTTATATCAAAACTATTACAACAGTAATGCTTTTTACTCAAGCAGGTGGGAGTTGTGATAATACAGTAGTAACAGTTCACACCCTAAACTGACGCTGGGTGAAAAAACTGCTTGTCTTCCTGACACGATAGTGGGATATGTTGCTGACAAACTCAGAAAATTATGTATACACAAGTTGTTTAACATGGAAAAAATAGAAATAAAACCTAGAGCTGTAATTTCATTTTTTTGTCTGTATTGTACCCACACTTGCTAATGCTACAGCAAAGAACAGGGTTTCCTAGATAAAAAATATTTTGATATGTTGATTTCTCAAAGTCCTGTAATGTATTTTAGAGGGAAGATTTTTGAACCTTAACAAAACCTATTGAACCTATAACAAAAACTACTTTTTAAAGTTAATTGCATTCTTTTTTTTTTTTCTAAGGTGCATGAAGAGTTTATTAATAACATGACAAACACTACAGTTGAGAGTTTAATACAGAAATTTGCTGAGTCAAAAGGAACTGGCAAGGAAAGACCTGGTAAGAGATTAACAGAGCAGGAAATGTTAGTTTTAAAGCTGGAAATTTCCATTCCTAATGAAAGGTCAAACCCATATTTGTTAATGTGCTGTATTTTTAACCTGTGTTCAAGTTCTTAGTATTCATTAACTTTGATACTAAATGGGTAATAGAAATTGATAATGCAGATTTCATTATGTGCATGTATTATTTGTGTTCATAAAACTTGGTAGTTTGTATGTCTGTTCTACTAAACTATGCCGTTTCCTGAAACATCAGGGAAATTGGTCAAGAAGCTGTAGTTCCTTGTACAAAGTATATGTTGTCTGTTATGTGTTTCTTGTACAAACTGTGATTCTGCATAAATTGTATTTCAGAATTTTATTCAATATAAACATATTCAGAGCAGATGTCTATAAAGCTGCTTATTGAAGTATTGGAAGAGTTGTGTCAGTTTCTTCAGTTTACCAAATTATCATTTTAATAGATACGCAAGATCTATTTCTTTATAAAATGTATTTTAATATACAATAATGTGTATTGCTTCTTTAGTAAGAAGCAAATTGAATAGTGCTTTCTGAAGGTACTGCTGGTTGGGTGTGATAAGACTTTCCTGGACTGGCGTAAAAAGACGTTCTCACAGTACTGCCTATATCATATTACTTTAATATCGGCACGAATATTAAAGTCACTAGGTATCTAAATACCTAGTAAATTCCTAGTAAATAGGAATTAGTAGTATTTTCTTCAGGCCAGGGAGTCCTCACTAGCATCTCTGTCTTGTAGTAGAGGCACACAAAGATGTTTTCTTTCCCGAGCAAGAATGTACATACCAGAGTAGATAATGAAAATTTATAATAAATTGTTAAATATTATTAGGTGTCTTGCAATGTGTCTGTGAGGTGTTTTTAACATAACATTGTTTCATATTCTTTCTGTGATCCTCTAATGCTGATGTCCAAGTGGGATGAGGTAAGATTACATATGGAACGATTTTTGAAAGTTTCCTGTGTATTTATCAATTTTCAGTAAAGATCAGAAAAGAAAATATATAAACTTCAGGGTATCAAGGTCAGTTGGTCTGAAACAGGACAAAGATGTGAAAATTTGGTGTTCAGATGTCTTTGATTAGCTGTTGCCAAGATGTCATGGCTAGGGATCTCAATCTTACATTTAAGATTCTGACTGCCTGGGTTACAAAGACTCTTACTAATTTGTCCTAGAACATTGTGCACTTTAAGTCATCCATGCTATTAGTGTGGGTCTTGCCAGACAACACTGAAATTTTAGAAAAGTAATATTTAGCTTTTTAATTTAATGGAAAAATTACGCACATTTTATACTTACTTGCTTCTTTATAATTCTTCAAATCCTATCTGCGCTCTCTGAGGCCAAATGAAAACTTCTTCAAGTGTATTCTAAGAAAGTTTAGCAAAATATTTTAAGGAATAGTAGCACATGTAGTGTGTAATGTATGGACCTTAAATTTTCTTAACAGTATTAAATTGTTGTATTGATATCAACTTTGTCAAGCAGTAATGGTGCAGGGAGAAAGCATAGTCAAATTCAGCAGCAAAAGTAGTTTGGAAGTGTTAAAGACTAGCAACAGACCACTAATGATGTTAATTATGCTTACTGCTTCTAAAATATTTATTTTTTAACTTAGAATCATAAAACTTTGTTAGTTAGAAAGGTTTGGAAGACAGAGTGAGGTATCAGCCTTCTAAGAATGAAAAGGAAACATCCACTGTTAAGGACCACTTTTTCTTGATTAAATCCCTGCTTTTTTGCTTCTGAGAATGGTTCACAATGAAAAGATATTTTAAATCATGGAGCAAATGTTGAAAGTCTATGGGATGTATTTATTAATTAGGCTGAAGAGGGAGATGGCTCCTCAGAAAAATATAAATATTCAACGTAAAAAATAATGCTGACTTGGCTTACAAAACAAATACAGAAAAACTGTCTTCTAGATGCCACTGTTGTTTGTGATATGTTTAAAGGCAATACTTTAAAATTCCCCAGGACTATGTAGGCCTTCTTTCATCCATTTTATTTGTGGGTTACTATGATCAGTGACATGGTGGGTACTTTCAGATAAAATAAATTAAAAAGGCAATGCATAACGTATTATTTTAACTTATTTCAGTATATTCTACCTATTTATAATTCTGCACATTAGAGTTTGCTTGCTTTTATTTATATCTGTAAAAATAAGAATGAATCTGAAATGAAGTACTGATGAAGGCTGTTTTATTATGGAGAACTGCAAACCATTTACAGTAAAGTTTATTGTGTATCTGAAATGTATTTTTACAGTCATGTCTGTTTTATCAGATTATATGGGCTCCCTCTGGTGGCTAGTTTCTATCACCTGGAGCTGTTATGTACAGGGGCATCTAGTACATGTACTTTTTCTTGTACAAGTAACAGCTTTTCTTTCAAACAGTAATGCTTTGAGAGAGGTTTTAAATTTACTCAGGAGCTTCTTTACAATGGCTCTTTTTGCACTGCTACCTAAAAAACTTACCTAGTCAGCTTTATAATGTGCTTCTCACTGAATTTGTTTTAATTTTTTCTCTATTAAATCAGTTTAGAATTTAGGGGCTTAAATAACACAACAGTTGTTGAAGAAATAATGATTTTTGTTTTCTGTCTTCCAATTAGTGTTAAAAAAACAAAACAAATGACTAAACCACTTACATCCAGTTGCAAATCTTTAATTTTACCTGAAAAGAAAGTCACTTAGTGTGAATCAGTGAAAAACAAAGCTGGCAGGACCAGTAAGGCTTCAGATCAGAATTTAACGTGTTGCCTGAACTGCCTCCAACATCTGGAGGAACCAGGATGAGGTCAAGGAATGGGCCTGTGGGAATCTCATGATTTGAAGGGCGAGGTGCTGCACCTGTGTCAGAGCAGCCCTGGATTTAGCCCAGGCTGGTGGATGGACAGATCACAGCAGCCCTGCCCAGAGGGGCTTGGGGGTGCTGATGGGTGAGAGGCTGGGCATGACCCAGCCATGGGCACTCCCAGCCCAGAGAGCCAAACGTGTCCTGGGCTGCATCCAGAGCAGCATGGGCAGCAGGGCCAGGGAGGGGATTCTGCCCCTCTGCTCTGCTCTGCTGAGAGCCCACCTGCAGGGCTGCATCAGCTCTGGGGTGCCAAAACAGGAAGGACATGGAGATGTTGGAGAGAGTCCTGAGGAGAGACACTAACTTTATTAATACACCTCTCCTATGAGGGCAGGCTGAGAGAGTTGACGCTATACAGCCTGGAGAACAGTATGCTCCAGGGAGAGCATACTGATGGTGGCCTTCCAGAATTTAAAATGGCCTTATAGGAAAGATGGTGACATGAAAATAGGGCCTGTAGTGATACGGCAAGGAGTACTATTTTTAAACTAGAAGAGAATAAATTCAGACTAGATATTAAGTAAGGTGTTTTTTATGATGAGGGTGGTGAAACACTGAAACAGGCTTCCTAAAGAAGTGGTAATTTTCCCATCCATGAAGCCATTCATGGTTGTGTTTGACTGGACTCGGAGCAACCTGATGTTGTCAAAGATATCTCTGATCATTGCAGGGAGGTTGGACTAGATGAGCTTTAAAGGTCCCTTCCAACCCAAACCATTCTAGGATTCTATGAAACATTCCTGGTGTTAGGTTTAATAGAAGATTTTATACCATCAGTTGGAAGATGCTTTAGTCAAATAATCCAGCAATGTTCATCAAAATTTGCCCACTTCTGATTGATTAGTTTCCTATTTGCTGTAGCCTGTTGCTTCATATTCCTTGGAAAATTAATTTATTGTATAGCGGAAAATATCTGCTTTTCTTCCAGAGTATATTTAAATCAATAATGGAAGTGATATCAGTGTAATCTTATTCCAGATTAATGAGATATCAATGAGCTCTAGCTCTAGATACTGAATCTTCTATTAATCTATTAAAAAATGGGTTTGTTCCAGTGTGCGATGTTGGTGCACAAGACATAGAAGGTGCTAGGAAGTTTAAGCTCATGTTCTTTTTAGATTTTATATCTGAAATTGTCAGGTTAATATCAAATGTCTTTTAAGAGGTTAGTGAATGCCATATATCTGTTGTTGAAAAGGAGTAATTTTTAATTTTAGTTACTGAATTACTATGTCCTCTTCTCATATGTGGGGAACTAATGTGTGTGTTTGTTCCTGTATTAGTTTTTGTCCACTACATGTTTCACCCAGAAGTCTCCATCCAGCCTGGCCTTGAACACTTTCAGAGATGCCTCTCTGAGCAACCCATTCCAACATCCCCACAGTAAAGAATTTCATTCTCGTATTTATCTAAACCTGTCCTCCTGCATGTTAAGGTCATTCCCTCCTTCCTACATGCCATTGTGAAAAGGCCCTCTCCAACTTCTCTTGTAGGCCCACTGTAAGTACTGGAAGGTGCTCTAAATTCTCCCTGGAACCTTCTCTTCTTCAGGCTGAACAGCCCCAGCTCTCTCAGCTTTTCCTTACAGGACAGGTGCTCCAGACCCTCTGATCAATGTAGCAGCCCTCCTCTGGAGTCAATTCAGCAGGGTAACATCTTGTGCTGGGGAACCCAGAGCTGGATGGAGGTGGGGTGTCACCTGAGTGGATCAGAGGGACAGAATCTCCTCTTGTCAACTGCCCACACTGCTTTGGATGCAGTTCAGGATACAATTGGGGTTTTGGGCTGTGAGTGCCCATGTCTGGGTCACAGTAAGCTGCTTATCCACAAACATCACCACATCTTTCTTTTGGAAGGTTACTCTCAACCCATTCTCTGCCCAGCCTGTATTTGTGCTTGGGATTGTCCTGACCCAGAATCCTGCAGCTGGTCTTTTTGAATTTCCAGAGGTTTTTACAGGCCCATCTCTTGGGCCTGTTCTAGGTCCATCTGGATGGCATTCCTTCTCTCTGGTGTGTCCACCATGCCACACAGTTTGGTATCATTGTCAGACTTCCTTGAGGGTGCTCCCAGCTGTCCATATCACTGACAGAGATGTTAAACAATACCAGTCTCAGCACTATCCCCTGAGAAACACCACATGTCACTGTATTCCACTTGGACATGGAACTTTTGATGGCAACTCTTTGAATGCAACCATCCAGCCAATTCTTTATCCACCAAGTGGTCCAAGTAATGCATCTCTCCAGTTTACAGACCCAGGTATCACGCAAAACAGTGTCAAATGCTTTGCAGAAGTCCAGGTAGATGACATCAGTTGCTCTTCCCTTATCCACCAGTGATGTAATCCCATTGTAGAATGCCTTTGTCTTCATTAATTGAATGTTGTGGTATCATTGTTAGTGGCCATTGGTAGTTTGTTCCTCTATTTTTGCCCTTTTTCTTAAAAAATATTAAAGATGAAATCAAGAATTTTATTGTAATGCAGATAAAAAATAGAAAGCCATAATTTTTGCTCTCCTTTCCCATAAAAATACTTCTTGTCTCCTTTCATTATCCATTCAATAAATTTAAACTTTTTACAGGGCATTAAAGAGGTTTGCATTTTTAAAAATACTGAAAATTCATGCCTGCAATTCATCTACTCTTTGGAGTAGATGAATTGCATGTATTATCTAAATGATAATAGTAGTTGATAATGGTTATTATCAACAGTTGCTTTTGGTCAGCCATCACTGGCTCTTATAGCAAAGTATTTGGCTTTTGTTTCTCTTGTCATTTGTATATTAAAAATAGAGTTTGAATATTTGTAATAAAATGGTGCTACTACAGATAACAAGATTCAGAAAGGACAGATGTAATTTTCCTGTTCTGTTTCTTCCCTCTACCAAATGCAAAAATTGACAATTTGGTCAGTAGTTAGTAATTATGATTTTAAAAAATGTTTCATCTGTTGATTTTGGAGCTGATGAAAAACTATTTACTTTATTTGCCCATGAAGAAGAAATAGTCTCAAGGTTCCTGGTAACTCTAGTCATGGAAAAGAGTAAGGTGATGCATGTCAAGTAGAGACACAATTTCAAAATGACAAAAAAATCCTAAATTACTTTCTGGAAATGGTATGAAGTAGACTAAATTTATACATTTTAGTCTACCAACTTAAAGTGAATTTGGACTGCTGTAATGTCAGAATCACTACTCTCTCACAAGGTAGCACATACCAGAAAAAAAGTAATCCGGCATCTTTCTTAGTGTGCTGGTGATCCTTTTCTGTTCTGAGGGAAAACATTTGGGAGCTCTGCCTGTTAGGAGAGATTGTGCAGCATTAAAGTTTCGAGCTCAATAAGCATCTAACCCCCAAATTTCACCTAGCCTTTAATTCAATTGATTTCTAATTCTGTGAACTCAATGTATTATTTGATTAGAATAATGCTTCATGTGGCTGGCTGTTGGCAGTGGCATTAGTGCAAAGTTTGGTGTGAATTTATCACATGCTTTTAGGCCTTTTTGCCTGTTGTGAGCATTTTAGTTGTAAATGTCCATGAAAAGTACTGCCTATGTGTTTTTTCCAAAGCAAATGTGAGAGTATCTAAGCTGCACCAGAGCTGAAAAGTAGTGCTGATAGTGTTAATGCACAGTCGTGCTCACTCCATTTTAATAGTCTTATTAAGTTAGTCTGTTGTTAAACTCTGTTTTGTATCTAATGAAGAAATGAACCAAATGAACAAGATTAAGCAGTGGGGGAAAAATGAGGGTTAAGGATAAATGTATTACTCCTAAAAATTTTTAGAAACAAGTTAATCCTTTCCCAGATTTTGAGAGGCAAAACAAGGCCCACTGATTATTGAAGTTTGCTTTAATTAAAGCTTACTAGCATTTTATATAGTTAAATAACTCTGCTTTTAAAAAAAATACTTTAAACTGTGCTGGGTGTGGCTTTTCTTTTTTTCCATGGGTTTGTTTGATAACCTAGTAGCTTACAGTACATATAAAAATACTTTTCTAGGACACTAAACAAGCTACAAAGTAGATGGAAATAAACACTGAAAATGGCTAATACTTACTTTTGAACAGCTCTGCAGGACATCTTTGAGCCTCTTTTCCACAGGGAAGGGTAACAAAGCAAGTATTTATTTTATGTTCTTATAAATTATTTTCTTTGTATTTTCTTTAAATACTGTGAATACTTTAGTGCTGCTGATGCTAGTGGTTAAATGCAAAAATAGTTTGGAGTGTCATAATTTCTCAAAGACTGTGTCCACGTATAGTTCTATACTCAAGGCTGACTGAGGAGTGAGCTTAGTTTATCAACACTGACAGTGTCCAAGGTATTCAACAAAGTATTCTTTGTAAAGGAGGGCAGACTACTGCTGTATTTCAGAAGTTAATGGAAGAAATTAAGCATGAATGTTTTTGAGGATTTTTGTGAGAAGCTGGGCTTATGGCAGATAGAAAAGTCTTTAAGGGTCTTATGCTGTAGAGCTGTTTTCGATGAGGAGCTACAAGCTAAAAAGCTGTACCAACAAATGTATCTTAATTGTTGTCCTGGATATCCATTTTATTTTACCTGCAAAAATTTCGTCCTTCCAGCAAACTGCCAAAGCTTCTGTGGGCTTTTAGTCTGATCTGCCAGCATAGATTTTTAATAATTACGTATATCTAAGTTGTAAACTTGTTTTAGAATGCAATTTACTGATTTTTAGTGTTCTGGAGAGTTATAAAGGAGCAAGTCTTATTGAAAAAATATTTTAAAGCAAGTGGAAGAATCATAGCATTGATAAAAATATCTTAGACAACATCAGTAGACATAACAGGGCAAATGCTAGATTGTGAATGATCTGAAAGAGTCAGCAAGGTAAAGTACTGTTACTAATAAAAAATATAGTAATTGCTAAATAATATAAAATTGTTAGATTTTCTTCCTACTGGCAAACAAATCAGTTGCAGCCTGACATTAAAAAGAGTTTTTTGGGACTGTGGGAGCAAAGCAGTGTTCATTTCAGTAACTTAAATAAATAAGAATAAAGTAAGTAGGTGATAGTCATCAGAAAATGCAGTAGGATGTATGGCAGATTCTACTATGACCAGAAAATTTGAATAAATTTAAAACACCTGAAAATAGAAAAAAAACATACTGAGATGCTTTGTATGCTGATAAAGTAAATAAGACCTGTACTATACTTATATAAAAATATAACCTTTTATGTTATTAATATTTAGCAAAGTTTCGATATTTTAAACTTATTTATTTGAGGTATTTTTTTTTTTTTAAGGTAGGAAATGTTCTTTGTTTTTTAATGGAAAAAAGATCTTTTTGTCTGAAAATTCTGGATACTATAAAATGTATTACCCTATTTTTGCTCCTTAGGGTCACACTAAACATCTTAACCTCTGATGATTTAATGGGCTTGGTTTCAGAACTTCAGTAAGATAACATGCCTCTCTTAGTTCACAGGGAGAATGTGTGACTGCTAAAAAAGATGTGATTCTTTGAAGCTGTTTTTGAATATGTGGGTACAACTTGACATATTTACAGTGCCTAGTGTTCCAGAATCTTAACTGAATCTTCTTAAAAGTGGATGTGTCTATGCATTTCTTTCATCACTGCATACTTGCATGGTCTGTCTTCAGCAGATGCATCATGCACCATGTAGACAGGCAGAGCTATTTGTTACAGATACTTACAGACAAGAATTATGCAGTTGCTTAGTACTTTTACCACATCTCTCCTACAATTTTCACAAGACTGCTACTTTCTACACAATTTGATGGAATAAGAGAGTGTAGAAATTAGGAGGTTGCTGGGAAAAGAAGAAGCATCCAAACTACTACTCATTTGGAGAATCAGCAGACAGCTGAGTATGTATTTGTATGTATTCTGTATGTTGGCCTGCCATTTAGCTTGTGAATATTTAAAACCAGCCATATCTCTCATCCTGTTTATGCAGTCAAAGAGAAAATATAAAGTGAAGCTGAAGCAAAAGCAGGAGTAGAAAAGGGGTCATAATGCTCTGCAGATTGGTATCTTAGCTGACATTTTTTTCTGCTCACAGACCTCACACTTTCATAGATCATAGCTGAAACTTGCAGTGTTTGTTGTCATACTCAGGTGTTGCTGCCTAAATGGATCTCTACCTTGAATCATTGCCCTTGGTACATGTTTCATGTCTCTTTTGAAAACTCTTACATAATCAGAGAATTGAAAAATACTTTGTATCTGATGTTATTTTAGAGGAAAAAAATCTGGTCTTTCCTTCTGATGATAAACATCTTAATTGACAATACTTATTTTAAGGCTACTCAGATTATGATCCATTTCTGCTTTGTTTTTGCTCTGTAAACCACATAGAAATAGTGTCCCCTGAGTATAATGTACTTGCTGTATTCACATGGTTTGTACCCAGAGTACCGGAAAAGCCTGAGATGGATAATGTTTCCTTTGATCTGGTGAACTGAGTGCAGGGCTGGAAGTCTAGTAACATAATCAGGGCTGAAACTGATTATTTGTTTAAATGCTCTCTTCATATGTTAATTTCTTCATCTGAAAAAATTCTTTCAAAGGAAGTGCTTACATATGTTGCTACTGATAATTGTCAGTATTTCTGATGCCACTATCACCTCCAACTTTTCTTTTTTTTCCTTGATTGAATACTATTACTGTGCTGTAGGGTTTTTTTTAACATGTTTTTTTTTATAAAGGAAAATTTGGTCAAGTATTCAACATCTCTAGAGGCTATGTAACAGCTAGGCTGATACATCACTCTAAGGATACAAAGGTAACAAAGAGTAGCCAGAAATTCAGTGATTGGTGTGGTGGAACTGTATTTATGAAGTTAGATTAAAGGATAAAGTTTTACCAGTATTATTTCAGTGTTTTCCGTCAGACCATACTGTTAGCAGGCCAGTTTTGTTTTTTGTCCCTTATCCTCTTTTTGACAAAGAAAAGCTGACCAAATCCATAAATCAAGATTTGCTTGTAGCAGTTTGGTACTAGCATGATAACTGTATCACATGTATGAAACTTACCTCAAAGAAAACAGTTGTTCATCTTTACTCTGCATTCCTCCAAATAAGATATGCTTTAATTTGCTTTTTCTTCTTTCTTAAAAATGTAGATTAAGAAGTCCTTTTCTAGGAAAAAAAAATTCTTACTGTTTTTTAAAATAATTTGTCATGTATGAATAAGTAGTAAAAATGGAAAGTTAGTATTAGAAGCACTAATGACAAAATATATTTGGGCTTCCTGGCTTCTGAATTTGAAAGCCTGAATTTTTTTGCTAAACATGTCACAGGATCAGATGATAGCAAGAAAAAGATTGCTTATATGTTTGTGTACATACAAAATTGACCTTTGTGATGCAGCTTGACATCTAAACACTAAAAGCAGTCATTTGTTTTGACAGCAGAATTAATTGAGGCTAAAACAGTCGAAATTCCACTTGTATCAAGCTGTTCATTAGGAACTGCTGTCTGGCTTTAGTGCTGTCAGAAAAATAACCTGTTCTGCTATGATTAAATAGCAGAATGATGGTCGGTCCACTGAATTTGAGAGAGAGGTTGAATAAACTTTCTACTGCGGAAACAATTCAGAAGTGACACGCTGCAAGGGGGGTCAGAATGTGCATTGATATCCAGCTGAGCTGTCAACTGGCACTGAGCCAGGCACGCAAAGCTTTGCCATTTGAGGCAGCATGTGAAGCATATGCAGTTTAAAAAAAATTGTCCTCCTTTCATGCATGATTTACACTCAGAGACAAACTTTTGTTTTTATTGAAAACAAGAATATGGTTTGTTATTGTATTTGTAACTACAGGTACAGATTTATGGAGTATTTAAAAGATTTTGCTTGAAACAGATATGTTAATGTTTATATATGTGCGTGCGTGTATGTAAACTGATTCCTCAGGTTGCAGGGAAAGGCTGTTTTGAGCAGTGTTCTTAGGGTCTGAGTGTTTCCAGTTACTGAGAATTACATGGAGTTAATACCAATATAATGTTTCTTTTTGTCATGCATGCCCCCTTTAAGCTAGCAAGCAGACAAAAGCAGATGTAAATGTAAAGCAGTTCTTACTTGATTTGTTGACTTCTTGATTTGTTTAACTTTTTAGCTCTGTTGGATTTTCCAGTTCATTGATATACTTACTGGGGGCACTTTTTCAGGGTATGACATAATATTATGCTTTCCTTACTAGTAATATTGGTTGACTTTTGCATTTGACTTGTTTATTTAAGAATCCAAACAGTAGAATATTTTTTTTTCCTCTCAATTGAGAAAAGTGGGAATTATTTTATTGTTTTGACATTAGCAAAACATTTGTCCAATGTCTCTCTCACACAGACACTTTTATATAAAAGTCATACAGACAGAAAACCTGTATCTAGGATTTTGTGGAGAGAGGTTTTGTCCTTTGGTTTTTTACAAGTAGCAGGTATAAGATAGTGGCTATAGTTTCTGTAGTTGCCTTGAATATACTCTGAAAGTACTGTTCCCATAGATATGAGCTAAATATGTAGGAGATTCTATAATATAATAGACATCTTTTTCATTTGTCTGTTAATAAGAACATTATCTCCTTATTTTTAGCTATATACTTTGTCTTTAGTGGCATGAAAGCTCATATACTCACATGCCACTTGTAACAAGAGAAATATTACATGTCTAGGAGATGCATCCTGAGATGCACACTCACTCACTGATGCTTAATTTATGCAAGTGTCACTTCTTGTAAAGGATGAGATTAACTAAAATAAAAAAAAATCCAGTTACACAAATTACTTTTTCTGTTCCAGCAAACCAAAGCTGCTTTATTTTCAAGAGCCTAAGAACTGACCCGATCCTGGTGTATTTGCTTTAGTCTTTTCTCAATGAGTAGCTGTCTGTCTCCATGTGTTTGTGAAGCTATACTCCATTTGCCTTCTCTTCTTGCCTTTATCTGTCCCAGCTGATAGAATACTGTGAGCATTTAAAAACTCAGGGCAGCTTGCAGTGATGCTTGCTGGGAATTTTTATGTACTATTAGAGGAGCTTACTGATTTTTGATGCCTGCTTTGCAGAATACTACATTTCTCATTAGCATCCAGATAGCTAGGTATATATTCTTAAGTGACTGAAATCCCACTAAATATCATATCTCTTTCTGTTACAAAGGCTAACTAACCTTCATTTATACACTGTATTTATTTTTTTTTCTATTTTGTGTGTCTACAGTAGAAAATATGTGCAAATTTATGTCGAGGTATTTGAGGTGTTAAAGCCACCATTACCAGTATAGGGATTAATTTAATAATACTTCTAAGCAGGCAGAGTAGACTTTTGAAAGTTGTGCACTCCTTGCAACAGAACACTAAATCAGAGACCTTTGCAAATATTGGACTAGATCTCAGTATAACTTCTTTCTGAAAAATGTCTTGAAATGTCTTTTTGATTTTTACAGTACTGCTGTAGTTTTAGAATTTGTTTTTGTGTTCATATGAATGCTTGAGAATAGGTTTCTGTCTCAATTTACATTATTGTCTTGTTAAGGGAAAAAGAGCAAAGGAAATTTCAATGTTTTTATAGCAGTACTGCCAAATAGCAGTGTTAACACCATTATCACCTGTACTGCAGTATGGCAACACTTAGAGTGTTCTTTCAGTGCCTTAGGCTGCCACATGGCATGGACTCTAGAGAATGCTTCAGGGAATTACTTCTATCCCAAACATCAGGACTACTTCTTCAATGTGAAGCAACTGTTTTTCTTTCTTTGAATGTTGCAATGGACAGTGAATCTGTTTACTTATGTCAAAAATTTTACCCATTGTAATCATCCAGATTTTGAGCTGAAGTCCTTTGTTGGTGTTGAGCCTTTGTCTACACTACAATCATTGGGCATGAGTCTGTTCAGGAAACTTTTTGCCTCATAGAGGAAATGCATCCACCTTTAGTTCAGTTGTTACAAAAGTTACTGAGATACTGGGACAGGGACATAGGTTTGCATGCTTTGACTTCCATTTGTGTATTACATCTGTCTGGCATCTCCATTAATGCCAATCCACTGGTAGTTCTTGATAATAGCAACTTCTGGCTTCTTCTTGACTTCTGATTAAGGAATCAGAAAGACAGACATTATGGTGTTGCAGAGGAGAAAGCTTTCTGAGTTGGGATTTTTTTAGAGATTTGGGGAATTTTTTGCAGTGCTAGTGCAGCTGCTTTTGTTTCTGTGGAACAAATGGAACAGGACACTGGGCAATGCTGGAAATCTTCTTAAGAAACTATGAATTCCTTAATGATGCTATGATCCCATAACAGTACATGTGCCTAAGGTCTTCTAGCTGACTAGGAGACTGCAGCTGGTTCTAGCAGTGTGGTGAAAACACACAGTTCTGGCTGGACAACAGTATTATCACCTCCTTGGACTCAAAGACATCTGTCCAGAGGAGACTCCAGCTGTTATGCAGGCTATTGAAAGCTTCTCACAGCTATCCTGTTTTCTAAATTAGAGTGCCACAGGAAATGTCTATTTCTGAAATGTTACTTTGATTTAAAAGTACTTTCCCCAAGGCAAAATATGGTACTCTTTATGGCAGACATACAGGAAGCAGAACTCTTGGGAGGTCTGAAGTAACAGGACAAAACTTTTCAGAAAATTTAAAACTGCTACAAATTTCACTCTGCTCCATTCAAAAGGGCAAACTTATGCACAAAATATTCTTAGTTGGATGGCACCCACAAGGATCATCAAGTCCAACTCCTAAGTGAATAGCCTGTATAAGGATTGAACCTACAACCTCGGTGTTACTAGCACCATGCCCTAACCAGCTGAGCTAATTAGAGACAACCACAGACATGGATTTCTGAAATTGCAACGGAAGATGGACCCTATACAAATTTAAGTAGGAAAGGTAAGCTTTCACCAAAATAGGTTTGTGAATTGTAACTGGTTCACACAATATCTGTGTGTTTCTGTAGTTAAGGAAGAATGTATTTTTAAATAAGAATTTTTACAAGGTGTAAAAAATTCACCTTTAAAGGCAAGTGTTTTAGGCAAGCATAATGCAAAAAAATAGAGGTACTTGGATGTCTTGTTAAAAAAAATCTTTCCTTTCTGCGTATTTTAGAAGTGGAAGTTAAGATACTGATCTGAAATATGGATGAACTATACTTGAGCCTTCTTTATTTCTTTTAATTATTAGTGTAAAAGTCTCAAAATTTAGGGATCACTCTTAGTAGCTGGAAAGGGGTGGAATTCTGACAAAGCCTATTTTATTCCTCTGAAAATATATTTAAGTCTTAGTGTTTATAGTTTTCTTTTGTTTTGCAGATGAGTGTTTCTCATTGTTTTGTCTTTTTAAAAGTTTTTCCTAGGAAAATGAGAATATGTATAGAAGCAAGAAATAGAATTAGTTGAATCATTAGCAAGTGATGCAAAATGTATGGTCTGAAGTGTAGTTCTGAAAAAGTAACTGTTGTGTTTTTCAGCTTCTACATTTTGTGGTATTTTTATGAATGTCTTCCTTAATATCCTTTGAATAATAGAGTTTAATTTTGTAAAATAAAATGTTGATTAATCAGCATAGAGATGTAGACATGTACGGTTCTAAAAATCAGTTTCCTGGATTTTTGTTTTCCTGTCCTTTTGTTTTGCAAGATGTCCAGGTTTGCTTCTTTTTGGAACATGCTGACTTTGTTTTACTGTTGATTTAGTGAAGAGCAAAAGAGAAAGGATTGGAAGACCATCTTAAAATGCACATGTATTTATGTAACAGATTAAGATAACAATTAGGAATTTGCATCTTGTCTTGCTATATTGAATAATTGGACTTGCATTTGAAGTCATTTCCTAATTGAAATTTAAACAGCTGTTAAGACTGCCACTAGAGATTTGTCTTTTAATATTCTGCTTTCAAGAGCATCATTTGGAGGCTAAATAATTATGTTATGATAAGTGAAATATTGATGGATTTTAGTCCAAAATTTGGATCCTGCTGTTTTACAAACCCTTTGATTTATTTTTACTGATGGGGAAAAATTTGCAAACTCAGCCTTAATTACAGTAAATATAAATCAGTACATTGAGCATATTATAATTCAAAAAAGAGAAGTCATTAGAAGTATTTTTTCCCCTCTGTCTTAACTGTAATATATCTGTATATTAAATTGTGTGCATGCTATCAAAATGTTTGCAGAAAGGTAAGTAATAACCCCTATGGCCCAGTGATAGCATGCTAAACTTTTTCTTCTGTAGATATAGCTACAAGATAATCCAACATGGGCTGGAAAAAAGAGTGCTTGCCTGTATGTGCTCTCAGTTTTCATTGCACTTTCCCAAGTGCTGGTATGATTGTGATTTCCTGAACAAGATCTTACAGAAACTCACCCTTTTTTCTGTATGCTTGTTCCTTAAAATGTCTCATAGTGGGATTAAATTCTAGACCTGACCAAACTGAATAAATGAAGCTTAGGACATAAATTTGCAGTGGCAACTGACTGTTAATTTGTGGCAAATGTAATAACAGAATATGAGGAATTTCTTAAGTTCCAGAACCTAACTAGTATTCTCTGCTTCTTGTTGGTTTTGTTTTGTTTTGTTTTTTGTCGTTGCTTTTTTTGTTGTTTTGTTTTTTGTCCTGCTGGTCCTAATGACTTCTTAGAAAAAATTATCTTCTTTATTGCTGTGTTTAAGGTTTTACATGCCACTTCTAACTGTGTAAGCAATTGGCTGTGGAGAGGAAACACTAGAACTAGTAATGCAGAATTAGCAAAAGTGTGACTTTCAAAATTAGGGCTATAGCTTCTCCTTTTAAATTTTTACTTATACAACTCCTGTTCATTAAAAGAAGATAAACTGGAAACCTTACACTGATGCTATAATATGGATCCAATTTTGAATGAGGACACAAAATAGATATAGACAAATGTAGTTAGATGATGTCTAGTATTTTAATTTTTCACTGTGAAATAGAAAAAAACTTTTATATATGATTTTGCAGTATCTGTGGCCATTCGCAGAGTAATGATGCCTTTCAGTTGCTACCAACATTTGTAATTAAAAATTAAATTATGTCTTATTTTTAGTAATTAAATAATGTCTCATATTAAAATAGATTAAATTTGACCTAATGTTTATCTTCATTGTCATTTCTTTAAGGCCCTATTGAGTTTGAAGAATGTAACACATCCAGTGTAGCTGAAGGTAAGTTGCCATAGCATAGTTATTTACACGGGAATGCTGTGAATAAGGACCTGAACTGTGAAGCAAAGGGTACTCAGTCTATGAATCTATACAACTTTAAAGTGCTCCAGTAGACTAAAAAGCAGTTTTCCTTTTGAGAAACAAACCAGTGACAGTAAGACCTATAAATCTTTTATAAGACTAATGCATAAAGGTCAGATAATTTGCATGTTTCTTGTAAGTATACTTTGGCTAAGGCTTTGTCTTTGCAAAAGTTTGGATTTGATTCATTTATGAATGTGTTGTAGCTTAATTTACAAGTGTCAAAACATGGCCTGGGCTCTTCCCATTGTTATTGTGTCAGTTAAACTAAGCCTAATATTGTGTTATGTTTGCAAAGTGTGTCTTTGTTGGTGCAGCTTATTTTGCTTAGGGCATTGTTTTAAGTGGTTAAGAACTGTTTTCTCTCCATAAGATATATCTTTACTTGTGGGACAGAGGAGTCAACAGTATATCACCCAAAAACTTGCCAAGTCAACAGTATATCACCCAAAAACCCAAAAAAGTTGCCAAGACTTCAGCTGAGACTTAAAACCTCTTCTAACTGAAGCAGATAAGATCCATGTTCAGAAATTATTTTCATACTCCATTTGCCATTGTTTTGGTGCAAAAAGAGAAAAAATATACACAGAAAAAAAAAAGGCCATTTAGGGAAAAAAAAAAGACATTTAAAAATAATCTTGGAGCAATTTACGTGCCTCAGTATATATTACTGACTCTACAGCTACCTGATTGGAGAAGTTTGGAGTTACTGAAAATATCTAGGAGTGGAGAGTTTTCTTATGCACTGTGTAATGTATTTTTGTAAAGGTAAATGTAATAAAGTGCTTGAACTGACAGAGGTTTAATTTTGGAAACCAAATTATTTCTACTGCTCTGCTCAAAAGCATGCTGTCAGTACTATCATGCATTAAAACCAAATTGTAGACTAGTTGAATCAGATGCTTGCACTTAGATTGGCAGCCTGCTTTGCCTCAGAAAACATCGTGAAGAAGCAGATGTGGCAGTAAGTCTGAGGGAATATATAAGTGTATTTTAGTTTTAGTACATTAAATGGGAATGAAAGCAAACTTTTTTTCAGTACTGTAGCTATACGTATCCAGTGCTAAAAGCAGGGAAGAAACAAAAGGGGAGAAATGTAATTCCAAACTCAGTGAGAACCACTCTTGGAGGTGGATACAGCACTGGGAAATCATGAACTCACCTCAGCTGGAAAGCCAAGAAGCAATCTTGTTTTTCACAGAACCAAGGTCCTACTTTTGACGAAAGAGGAGCTTGCAGCTCCTGGGAGCACACAGGGAAATAACGACAGGGTATTGAAGTGCAGTAGCTGGGGAAGACAATGTTCAGATTCTCATTCATGGCTATTCAGGATGACCTGGAGCAACAGCTTCTGTTAAACTTTTGTGAGCAGAGTCCTCTTCCTCAAAACTGTCTATTAAACAAACACAGTCTGTATACCCAACTTGGAGATCCAAATAAGGTTTTTAAGGATTTTATTACTAATGAGTTGAACCCTATTTTGATTTCTTTTTTTTAATTGGTATTTTACTTAAAGCAAATTGGAATAATGTTCCCTTAGTTTGGCTCCATACCCATCTCCACTGCATACCTGTGGCAGCATTTAAAACATTGTCATTCATATGCATCTGTATTTGACACTGCTAAATATTCATTTATCTCTTTGAGCTATAAATGAAAAGTGTTTGTTCTATAGGAATAAAACCACGGAAAAGGAAGCCTTTTGGTTTATCAGGAATAATGAAAAAAGAAAAAGATACTGAATCTGTGTAAGTATATTTCGACCCTGAAGCCTTGTCTTTAATGAAAACTAGTAATGGGGATAAAAATTAGCCAATATTTAAACAAAAAAAAAAAAAGGGTTTATAGCAGCTGTTTAAAGGAACACAATGAATAAAAAACATCACATTTATTTACAATTTTTGTGGCCAAGGATTTTAAGATAAATAACAAAAAATAATGTAAATGTATTCATAGTAGTCAATAATGTTTCCTTCTTTCCTGTGAATAGATGTTTTCCATTCTTCTACATTTTAACATTGTAGATAATGTAACTCACATTAATCCTAAAAAATATGTCTGTATGTGGTAAAAATACCAGACGGCTGTATTTGAAGAATTGACGCTTCTGTTATTCTTCTGTTAAAAGAACTTCTGCATATACTGTCGAAGGACAGAAAAGTGCAGTATATCATGAGCACACTCCCTTCTCAAACAAGGTCATTCTAGCTCAGGGCTGTTGTCTCAAATATACCCTTTGCTCTAATCTTTGCATGTGCTCAGTCTCCCAGGAGTTAAATCTCTGCAAAAAGTGATTTTGAATAACAGTTCTAAGGTGAATTGGTCACAGTGTCTATATTAGTCTTTATGGTCACTGTATTTTTTTCATAATCTCCACATGTATTTTCTCAAGAAGATAGCTTGCAATTTTACAAACTTGACAATACAGAAATATTCCCAGAGGCAACATCTGCATAAATACTTTTAAAAATTACTTTTAAAAGTATTTTACCGGTATCTTTTTTAAAAAGTATTGATGAAAAATTCATGACTTAAGAACAGCAGGTACTAATAGTATTTTGTTTCTACATTAACACACTCTACAAGAGACTAGATTCTGAGGTCAGAAAGAAACATGTATAATGGTATGATATCAATCTCCTATGTAATATGTGCCATAGGCTTTTATAGAAATACTTCCATTAAACTGTAACTACTAAATGAACTAGAACATCACAAATAAATAACAGGATTCATTATGTGTTACATAATATATTTTAATACTTCTTTTATGATCTCTAGACATAAAGATTGCTAGTCTGTATTTTGTCTGATCTAATCTTCATCTGATGACTCTGTTATGGACTTGGAAATGATAAAACTGTCTTAAAATAATAAAACTGAAACTTCTATGCACAAAGAAGTCAAGTCCTCCCTTGGTCTTGTGTTTTATTAATCTGTAAGCTTGTTTAGCTTATGTAGGGCAGGCTTTCCACATCTAGAAAAACTCTTATAGAGAGTAGGCTTTTCAGTTTGTCAAGACAGTTTTAAAACTGTTGATGCCTGAACCCATGGTGTGTCTGTGAATTGTTTTAATTCAGGGAAATACCATACAGGGTGCATTCTGTTATGTATTGCTATAGTTTACCCAAGGATTTAACTTCTAATCATTTCTTTGCATGATTTGGTCTAGTTTATATCTACAATCCTTAAAATCTCTTATAAAATCTCAATTTTCTGAAATATTCCCTTACGGAATATAGTGGAAGCATGAGCCAGTTCTTTAATTTTAAAAGAGTGATCATAAATCTAGTGATTTGAAAGTACTTTTGTCTATAGCCTGATGTCCTCATTTTCCACCTCACCAACATTTGTAAACTGCTGTGTTTTCATTGCATTTGTAGAACAGATCCTGAGAGATGCCTTTAGTATTCCTCTGAATGATACTAGATCTGCCATTTCTGTTTGAGATCTTCTAGCTCATTAATATTGGAAACCTTCATTGTGGGCTGAATTTTATTCTTTTAGTTGCCTCATATTTCACATTTCTCAACTTTTATGTACCTCAGGCTGTCTTGTGTGCCTACGGACACTTTTTGAAACCACATCTCTCAAGGGAAGAATATACTTTGTCTTTTCAAGCAGTAAAATATCTTTCAAAACAGCTCTGTTGCTATGAAAGATGTAAAACAAGTATAAATTTGGTCATATATATCCTCTTTTGTGTGAGACTTTTCAGAGAAGATGGAATCCTTCATCTCAGTGCCATTTCCTTAACATACTGTACTGAATTTTGTATTAATGCTTCCATGTTAGCAAGTTTTTTGCAACTGTTTTTAATGCACTGTAGTAAAAAACTAAGTTTTTTGCCTTTTACCCATTTGTTTTTTCAGAGAAGATGTTTCAGATTGCAATTTTTCTTTATAATCTTTCTTTTTAATCTTTTCATATTTTATTTTTCTTTATCCATGTTCTTTTTTTAATACATGCATTTTAGGATGTTCAGGTTACTGATATAAAAACACTCTTGTTCAGTTACAGCTTCACTATTTGTCAAGGTATGAATTAGAAAGGACTTGTATGCTACTCAAATATTCCCACATTCTGTAAATGTAATTGCTTCTGCTTTTTGAAGACATCAGAGAGAATCAGTGTCATTCCTAATTTTAAGTGTTACTGCTCAAATTGAAGTTGCAGTGGAGAATTTTAACACTTGTGAATAATGTGCTTGCAACCACTGCCTTTCTATAGATAGCTTTTTTTATTTTAAGTATTTTTTAGGAGGGTATTTTGTTCACCATTTTCTAGTACTTGACTGCAACTGCACATGACAAACATGAACTCAGAATGAAACTCTAAAAGAGGAAGCTCTGAATTCCTCTGAAGAAAATCTTAATTTCTTTGTGAACTGGTTTTTGTCCAAAACATTTTTCACTTGCACGTAGACTATTTCATTAGGATTGATGACTTCTACTTACTGCAAACCAACCATGAAGACCTGAAACTTAAAGTATATTCACCCAGGACACAGTGTGGTAGTCCTCACTTTCCTTGGGTTTTTTTGTTATTATTTTTAATTCTTTTCACTAACATGTGAGTTTGATTTTTCATGATTTCTTTTAAGATTTTCTTCTGCAGTGTTTTGAGCATAAACTGTCAGCTGTTATTTAAATCTCATTCAGTTGAATGTGGATTATTTAAAGTAAAAATTTCAAGAATCTGAGAGGCAAAAGGGTCAAATGCACTGTTTTAAATTTATAGAAAATATTGAAGGAAAAATTTTGTGAATAAAATAAGTTGTGCATTTTATAATCGTAAATTTTCTTTACTTTTTTTTTTAATAGGGAGTGTCCAGATGCAGACTCAGTTGTAAGTAGACATTTCCAAAATAAATCCATATGCTAATACTATAAAGCCCTACAATATGATGGAACTTAAGTTTCATACAGTCTCTTCAATACGTAATTTATCTGATAGACAATTTATTATTTTCATAGCATACTTGAAGTATTAATTTTGTGCAATATATGGTCTTCAGCAGTATGTACAAAAAAGTGTCAATAATACATTTTTGTTTCTTAACAATTTTAGATTTTAAGCAAGGTGTTTTCACCGCAAATATATGTTACTTTATTTTTCAGCTAACAGTTTGAATTTCTTGGCTAATAGGTTTTAAGAAAGAAAAATATTTCGTGTATTGTGGACTCAACTTTGTATCACCATATTTTTCTGCTTATTACTGTTTCTTTCGAGAAATCCTTCTATATCTATCCTTCAATATTGATTGGGTTCTGCTTTAGAGCTGGCAGTAGACTGTAGGAATATACTGTTTAAAATATGTCTTTAACTGCAGCATTTCTAGACTCACTTTGCTAATGGTTTAATTTTCATTACTGTTAGTTAGATCTGTGAAATGTCTTATAATTTTTTTTTAGTCAATTCAATGGTAAATGACCATTTCAAATTAAATTGAATATGTTAATGATTTTTATTGCCTTAATTTAGTCTTTTCTTCTTATGCAAACATGTATGCTCTCTTGAATTAATATATAACAAAGATTTAACTCCCTATAGCTCTATTTGGGAAAAAATTACAGAGTAATCGAAGTGATTTGTTTTTAGTTCATTCATTTAGGTGCCAATTACATTACACAATTTAAGTTTTCAAGTTCATTTATTTTGTGGATTTTCTTATTTTTATTTGGTATCTAGGAGGTTTTAGCATCTAATATTAAAACTTGTTTTGAGAAATTTAATTGAAACATCTAATAGAACTATCCTTCTAAATGTGGAAAAGTAAGTTTTGCCAAATAACAGAACTATATGTGTAAGAACAGATGTGTAATTCTTGCCAAGTCATTTCTTTTATATTGTGTAGTCATCATGACTTACAGCTAATTTCTTTCTTTTGGTACTTTTTAAAGGAAGTAACTATAGAAGTATCCTTATAATTATCAGTCTTCTCATGGAAGTAAAATCATTTGACAGTTCAGGTTGAGTCGTTGGAGTGAACCACAACTGGATTTGACTTTCAATGTTTATTTTCTTTGCTTATTTTGGTCTCCATGTTTTTTGAAAACAATTAGTTAAAAAATGCTACTATAAATTGGTTTGGAATTCCTTCTGGCTACATGAGGCACACCATGTGATCATCTAGGTTAATTGTTAATACTGTTGTATTTTTTTTTTTTTTTTGCCTGCTCAGCATTTTATGACTTCATTTAGAATTTAAAATTTGGTCTGTGATTTCCACTTGCTTGTTTCAAGCAACAGTAGTATTCTATCTAGTGATAGAATGCTGTAATAGTAGAGGCTATAACTCTAATTCCAGTGAAAAAATTATATGAGATTCATTTCACCCCTTACAAACAAGCAATCCAAAGTGCTTTTATGTTGTAAGGTTGGAGTCCTCTTCTGAAAGGTCTCATTTCAAATGTTTTTAATTTTTCTTGGCTTTTACTTCTGTATTTCCTGTCTGTTTAACTTATCAAACCTGATCTAAATACTTTAAACAGTCTCTATTAACTCTAGGAGGATTTATTTTGTATGGATATTTGCAATAAATTATGCATTTCAAGAAATTGAATGTGGAAAACTATTATTAAATAAAATAAATTAAGGCAATTATAATTAGTTTTTTATTTGCTAGGAAATACTGAGGAACTGACCTCAGAAAATTCAACTTAACATGTCCCAGTCATTGTTTTGTCAGTTTTGGTCACTCACAGAAAACCTGTGTGGCATATATATGATTATGTGATCATTTTTTGAAAATTGGCTTATGTTTATTTTTCAAGAATTTTAATTTTGTGAAAGGAAGGTAAAAGATAAGCACTCTTCAATTGTATATAAATATAGGCACCAAGGTAAAAAAACCTGCAAATTTTCAAGTTAAGGATGTAGGAAGAACTGATTTGTATACATATCTACCAATTCTGTATGCTGCTGTAGATCTTTGAACATACTATGTAGTCAATACTATGAGTGCCTTCTCACTAGTGCAAAATGTATGATGCAGTCTATCAAATTTGTATTCTCTGTTTCCAAAAACAAATGGTGAGATGGGTCAAAAATGTATTTTGTCCCAAAACAGATCCTCTCCTTTATCCATGGTAAGACAGATTTGCTTATGCTCATCCTTTTTGTAGCTGCCAGATTATATATACTGGAAAATAAATTAATAGAATGTTAATTCCTGTAAGTATTTTTTGTAACTGCTGTAAAAGGTTTTCATGTGCTCATTAGTAGACAGCTGTGGACTGAGATATGGTATTTGTTGATAAGGTTGACCACTTCAATAACCAGTCTCAGTTTAAATATAGGTGCCAGTATCTAATGAATTTAAAATTCCTGAGTTTTCTTATATGTCCATCTATGGTGTAGCTTCCATTAAGGTAAAGCTTGATAATTAAAAAAAGTGGAAAGTTTGTAGTTAAAAGTGCATGCACTGGAAAGAGATAGCAACTGAAGACTGACTCTATATGGGGGTTTTGCCTTAGAATGTTTTTCTAAAGGCTGAAATGTCTTGTTTCCCATGAGTTTGCAGCTCAAGAGATGCTCTCTAGGAAGATATGAGATCTAAAAGAAACTTTTATTCCTGGGAAACATTTACAAAGTTCCACTTGTGTCCAGGAAGGTCTGAATTGGGATTGCAACCCTTCCCTTGGATGGGATGCTTCTTCTACTTCACTGCCTGTTTTCATGAAGACTGTAGTAATGTAATTATCTTTGAGTTCTCTATTCTCTCTGTCAAACCCATTTGAAATTCTCCAGTAAGTTCAAAAGTAATTAAGAAGGGAGTCACAGATGTACAGAACATAACGGTGAAAGGTTTTTTTTTTTCATGGGAAACTGAAATGCAAACACATATCAAGGCATCCAAAACTTTTCATTAACCTCTTCACATGTGATTGTAGCATAATTACAGTTATATAGAATTATAGACTACTTTTATTGTTGGGGACTGGTTGAACTTGAAACCATCAAATTCTGAGAAGTGGAGCACAAGTGTAACCTAGTATTTAGTGAAATTCAAGTATTTTTCCATATTTGCATTTTACAGCATTTTATTCTGGGATATTTCAAATAGCTGATGTCGAGGACAAGGCTTTCTATCAGCACAACACAGGGGCACTTTGAATACCCATTTTTTTTTCTTTCTGCATTTCTAACAATAGGAAAAGCCGACTGTCTGCTCTCTTCTTCTGTGTCTCTTGGGTTAATAGGCACCCTAAGGAGAGGAGGCCAATATTATGCCTCAGTCTTAACCTAAGGATATGTCAGAGTCAAATTTACATCTCAGATATCTCAAAAGTGGAGAGGCTTTTTGTTCTCTTGTTCCAGCCTATGAGCTTCAGCTGCTTACTTAGAGTCCTCATCCGGATTGTGGGATGAGAGTTGAGTTCCAGCAGAAGAAAATAGTGAACTGTTCAGCTGCACTATGTCTTGAAGCGTACCCTCAGGAAAACTTGATAAAGAGCTTTCATAACCACTGTAGTTATCTCAGAAGAAGAGAAAATATAAAGAAACCAAACTGGAGCATAGTGAAGGTTCTTTGCTTCTTGACTGATGACCAGCCTGTCAGTAGCATTAATGTTGTAGAGGAAGGGCCAAATGAAGTAGTTAGGCTGCAGTGTTCCATGCATTCCTCACTTGTCCTTTGTAAGTAGCCCAGAGACACTAATGAAATGGTAATGGTGTGACTTCTTCAATCACCTTTGGATGTCAGATGGGACAGAGCAAGGAAACTAAAATAAGTTATTCACCAAAACTAAAAAAATGTGTTTTGTCAATAGAATGCTTGGTCCTCAAGCTTCATACATAGGAAATATTGTTTTATTTATCAAGGCTTTATGTTTAATTCTTCGAAAAATTATTAACCCCAGAAAGCTTGTAGAATATGCCAAGACAAAGACAAAAGTATACGGCAAGTTTCTGGCGTATGTTTAAAGCTATGTAAGATATCAATTAATGCATTACATCAGAAAACACAGTGAAAACTGTGGCTTTTATAGCTACATGTTTACTTGCTTAACAGAACCTCAGAAGGGCTTCCTGGAAGTCCACCTTTCAAGTTGCTTCTGCAGAGTTCAATTCACATGCATAATGATGCTGTTGGGAGTTTTTTGACTGCAAAGACCACATGTTTGTGTAGGGGACTAAAGCAGACCTCTGTCCCCATCATATTTATAATAACTTTTCCCAAAGGCCAAAGTTTGCAAAGATCATCATCTTATGTGTTGAAGTTCGAAAATTATACATGTATACATGTAGGTAATGAACTTAACCTCTGATCAGCACGGTAGACAAATCAGGTCTTATCTGTGTTATGTGCCTGATGCTCAAGAGACGCAGTTATCCATGACATAATATATCATTCTGTAACTGTATGAGTGTGGAAAAGGGAGTAAAATTTAATCAAATAGATGTAAATGCCTTCATTAAACATCAGATTCATGAGTATGTGTCTCTCAGGTTGCTGTGTTACCTACCACTGTTATTACATGTAGATTTGCAAATGAAATGTTGATATTTCAGAAAGCAGAACAGTGACCAGTTCAACCATTCAGAATATTGAGAACAGTGTTTTGAAATTACTACTTAACTTGTAAGATTGTGAGGTGCCATTTTGCTTCTGTGACACCATTTGCCTTTGTCTATGCAAAGGTATATCAGGTATCTCTTCCACCCATTTTTTATGTTGGTTTACACAAAAATATAAATTCAGTATCTAGTTAATTAAAGCAGGTGTTAACAATGATCATAAATTGGCTGGAAATACAAAGCAAATTATTTATGTGTATATATAGTATTTAGAGTCAGAATGTTTGAAATTACATCTGTTTAAATTTTACATATAGGAAAAAATATAAACAAGGTTTTCTATACAGGGTTTGAAAAGAAGTGGTAACATAGACTAGCTGAAAGAGAAGGAAGAAATTTTCTTCTCCTGGGCTCAAAACTTAAGTGTAAAATATCCATCTCTGTTACGTACATGAAGCTGTGAAAACAGACTGCATGCTAAAGGGCTGTTTCAGAGGGAAAGGTGATTCAAGTGTATTATCAGTATCAGAAATAAGTATAATGAAAGTATTAAGAAAGAACATTAAATACTTTACAATTTTGGTGCTTTCTTAATCCTAGAGTTTACTCTTCAGTAAACTAAAAATAATACAATGAAAAAAACTTCTACAAACTAAGTTCTCTTACAATTTTTATATCAAAATAATCAGTTTTGCTAGCTATGTTGTGCATGCTGTGTCAACCCAGTAATAGTAATAGTATCCCTTACATATATGGCCCAGTTGTAAGAAAAAGTAAATGTTGTATATTTAAAGATTTTTTTATTGATTTTCAATTCATATTAACTATGAATAATCCTGATCTATGGAAAATTACCTGGTGTGAAAACTAAATTAATTTCAGAATTCAGAATTTGTAGTATTACAGAAAAGTATACTTACCCTGTTGCTATATATTTTTGTTGTGTTTACTTTGATGTCAAGTTTCATTAGTGGTTTTTGGTATGAAAACAAGGCCATCTTAAGGTCAAGCATAGCTAAGAATCCTGATTTGAGTGAGTAGAGCTAAAATATTGGAGTGTGTGATTGTACTCATTACTTTTTTGTTGTTGTGATTATTTATTTATTAATCAAATAGCAGCGAAGTCTAGATCTCGCAAGTGTTTCAAGAAATTGCATTTATATGTCTATATTTTAAAGTTTGAGAGTTTAAATATTGTTTTTTGCCCTTAGTTTGATGTGGTATTTAATTTGGTATAGTCTTACATCTGTACAGGACTGTATTTCTTACACTTTTCTTAGCAGAAAGTTTGAGCTATGTGTAAATTCCACTTATTTCAAAAGTGTTAAATTTAGGGAGCTGTACAGACAAGACTCTTTCTTAGTGAATTATCAGACATCCCATTTGTAAAAGATACAGAAGGATAAGTACATTTTAATAATTTCAATGTTTGTATTCTGTATTTCAAAAGCTATTCAGAGATATGAACTTTAAACTTGGCTTCAAATTTTATCTGAAGTCATGAGGTTCCTTTCTTATCCACTTGAAATCATCAGCATAAGTAATTTTGTTCTAACTCTTGACTTCTAGCAAATTTTGGCCATACTGTGTATACATATCTGTTGGTCAAATTGGTTCCTAGTACCTACTTTCTGATAGAATAAACTGTTGCTACACTAGAAAAAAAAATTTTTATATATATACATGTTATAATTTTTATTATATATTGTTGAAATCACTGCATTTTGAAGATGTCTTTGTGGGTTTTTGTGATAAACTTACTGTGACATTAAGCAGTTCACATACACTGCCTATGCATACGAAGTTCTGAGTGAATTTTTTTGGTTCTGATTGAGGAAAGTATCTATGAGTCCGTGTTTATCCTGTATATGTAACATGTGTGATGTGGGGGTTTTGTGCATTTTTAAAATTTAGATTATCTTGGAGACTTGTTTCTCTCTGCCCCGCAGGTTTTTTTAATATTAGCTGAGTCGTCTAAGTTATTTTAACATAATTCTTTTCTATTTCTGTTAAATTGCCTGCAAGGACAGAAAAACAAAACTTGTCTTAAGTTCTCAGATGCCTATTAGCTTTGAAATTCAGGATAGCGTATAATGGAGATGTGTGAAGGAAAACTTGGGAGTAAAACTTTGAGCACCTGTGATGTGGATATTCTTTTCTGAAGAAGCAGTACAAGCATGCTGCCTGTTCTAGGGGGAGTGGAATTTGCAAGCTGTGCTTTGGCTTACATACTTGAATATTGACCAGTGTTTAGGAAAGTTTTGTCTCTGCACCGTCAGAAGATCTTGTGACTTAGTTGAGAGTAGTAAAAATTAGAAATTTTTTCTGGGGCCAAGAGAATTGTAGCCTAATTTAACTTAGTACTGAAGTTACAATAATGTTGATTTCTGTCAATATTTTTTGATAGAGTAATTGACTAGTAATTAATCAATTAGTAGTTATTTAGTGATTGATTAGAAAAAGAAGGTGCATTTCAAACTTGTCAGTTTCCACAGGAAATTTAGAGCTTCTTTTTCACATTTTGTGCTGAGGTATCTTGCCACACAACTTCTGAATGACAGATTATATCTTC
This sequence comes from Cyanistes caeruleus, assembly GCF_971803275.1. Lineage (NCBI taxonomy): Eukaryota > Metazoa > Chordata > Aves > Passeriformes > Paridae > Cyanistes > Cyanistes caeruleus. The sequence goes on from NC_141732.1 coordinate 55,807,511, forward strand.
TGACAACTGTAATAATGTTGAATAAAAATAACTTTCATGAGTTGTTGTAATTTTAATTTGTCAATGATCTGATGTAAGAATGACATAATTTTTTAGTTATTTAATAATAGCATGATTTTTGTTGTTGTTTTTAGAACTTTCCTGATGTAGATGATGAAGGATACAGCATTAAACCAGAAGCAACACAGGATATCCTTTTTACTATTGTTGTGCCATGTTATTTGATGTTACTACAATTCATTGGAGAGAAGTACTGACTAAAGAGTTAAAGCCTATGTTGCAGTCTTGTATTCTTGCATTAATAACTTTTGTAAAATGAACCAAACTTTTTCTTGGATGTGTGTGTGTAAATGTTAAAGATTAGATTAGATCAGATCTCTTGGGAACTTTAAAAGGACAGTAAAAATAAAAAGCAAAAAAATAGCCAGATCCAATGCAGATCCAAAATTCCATGCAGATCTCTGTTCTTGAAAAGCTCTCAGAATGTTTCTAAAATAAAGTTTGCAAACTTTTTAAAGCATTTTGAATGGTTATCTGTTCTATACTTGCACCGTCCCATTTTTCGGTAGCATTAGAGCAGTGTAGAAATAGAATTTCTGTTACTTAATGAAGTCATTATATCACATGCTGTTTCCAATTGATGCTTTTAGCTTTTATTGTCTTTTTAATAATAGCTTTCATATACAGAATAGATTTTGTTCTGAGTCATTTTTATGGAGACTCAAGATTTTTCTCTGCCATTCCCCTGTTGCTTTGGAGGAAAATTTTTGTCCACTTTTTTCCCATCCACCACAGAGGAAAATTCTACTTAAGAGCTGGGAATAGTCACCATAGATCTAACTAAGCCTAGTATGCTAGCAAGGTAGGTAATTTTTGGAAATGTATTCACTAAATTTTCTGGGTACTGCAGATAAAACGTGAATTTAGGCTATACCATTACCTTAAATTGCAAAAACCTTAATGCAGTTAGTTAATGAGTTAACAGCTCATTACAGTGGCCAGTTCATCATCATAACTTCTTTGTAATCATCAGCTTTGCAGAATATGCCTCTAATGCCCACACGGAAGAGTTCTGTAACAATAAAAGCGGTTGGTGTTATCTCCTGTTTACAAAATTTATATAAAAGTGACAGACTTTTATCCAGTTCTAAGAGTAGTATTATTTCATGCTTTGCATGTATTTCTGAGAGAGAACTGAACAACATTTGTGCTTATGATGAATGATTCATCTGGACATCCTTTTTTTAAATTATCTTTTTTTTGTTGTGAAGCAAGAGAAGAGGCACACATTCAATGAAAAATATCCATGATTTGCCATCTGTCATTATATAGTACTTCAGCTTCTGAAAATCTTGACCGCCTTCAGGAACTTACCAGCTCCCTTTCTCTTTTGCTCCCTTAGCCTTTAGAAATTTATTGTTGATGGGAAGTCATGAGATAATTTGTTGGAGGATGTTTTATTATAATTAAATAACCTTATATACAACTATTTTATATTATATATATATAAAACAATTATATCATTGTTTTATTATAATGACAGTCAATCTTAATAAGTCTGACTTAAATCTGTATTGGCAAAACACAATAACTGTCTCGTTTGTAGGAAATGAATCTTGAAGGTCAGTGATAACTTTCAAGACAAGAAATCTCTTGATGAAATTAGAATTACTTGTCTTTGAAACCTTTTTTATAAGTGCTTTATTTTGAAAGAAGAGATAAGCATAAGATTAAGATATTTGGCTTTTTCCTCACCATAACTTTCATATCCTTTCAGCTGAAAGGGAATTGGAATGTCTTTAGGGTTCAGATTTAAAACTTTGTTGGATATAGTTTGAAGGAATTTAATGCAAATGTCTGTCATATTTTCAGGTGAAAATAACAGAGGTGGCATAGAGAATATGTACACTTCTTCCAGGTGGTACAAAATTTTGTGTTTCTGTAGAGGGAAATTTTCAAATTTTTCATGCCAAAACAAATACAGTTTTTAAGATTTAGTTTGGGCCTTTCAGAGCTTTTCTTAGATTCCAAACAGAATCATCATTCTGAAGATAAATGGAATAAACCCATAAATTTTAACTCTGAATTGTGAATTTTGGACTGTGGATGTATGTAAGTGCACAAAGAGTTCACTTAATATGAGCATTTTGTGGACCAAAATTATGAAGTAGATTAAGCAGATGACTTTGAGGTATTTCCGCCTTAACTGACAAAAACATACCAAAGAGAACCATTTCTATTCATCCAGTGATTCTGACTCTGAAGATGATGAACCCAGGAGGTTCCATGTGGAAATAAAACCTGTCCAGCCAAATAACACCTCTCAATACACTATGCCTACTTTGGATGAATTAAAAGTATCCATAGGAAACATCACTCTTTCTCCAGCAATATCTGTAATTTTTTTTTTCCTTGTATTTTTAATGTGTAGAAAAGTGGTAAAGAAACTGCACTGTAAGCATACATGATAGTGTTCAGAATTTATTCTAGGTTCAATAACTTTTTTCTTATGCACTAGGTCATTTTTGGTACACTTTCTATTCTAATAGGTTTAGATTGCCCTTTTCTATTGCAGTATAACATTAAGTACTTTTCTCATAATTAAACTTTCTTATGAGTCTTTTGAGTGCTCAGCTCTTGTCTTTGTGCTCTTGGCCACCACAAGACATTCAATTACATCTTAGAGTTAGCCAAGCATGGCTTTTAACATAATTTGCTAATTAGTTTTCAGAAACATACAAGTCTTTTAAAACAAATCATATAATGAGGATGCATCAATAAAGCTGCACTGTAAATGTTACATGTGTCCTGCCAATTCATGGTATAATTCTTTATACCACCAGATGATAATTAATATTAGGGTATGCTAGTACAGTATTCAGACTTTAAAGAAAATAGTGCACATAACATATTAAAATAATATTTTTTCTCTTTTTTCCCTCACCACATTTTGAAAGCAGAGGCACAGTCCTGTAAGTAGAGAATGGGTTTTTATTTGTATTTGTAGTTAAAATTAAGTAAGTGTAGTGTGTGAGGGGACATGTTGGAAAAAGCATGAGGAATGTTTTGTTTCATCTATACTGTGTGCTAGATATAGGCTGTTTAATTTTCTGTCCCAGACAGTAAAGAGATTAAAAAATGCTGCTCCCTTTTTCAGCTCCATAGTATCTATTCCTGTATTTTCATACTGGTATGGCAGAGGTGCACTGATTGCTCTGTCTGGGCTCATGTTCCATGGTCTTCCACGAGCTCATGATGTTTTTGCCTGGCATTGAAAAAAAATATCTCAGAGGGAGTTGAGTGGAAATAAGAACTCTGGGACTATTAAGTGGTTTATTTCACAGTAGAAGAACTTATTTGTATTTTTTTTTTTCGTGTTTCAGGCACAAATGAATCAAAATTCATCAAGTAAGTGTGAATCTTTTAGCCTGTTAGTTTTTTAACATATAATGAAAACAAATATATTTTTTTGATTGGTGGAGACATTAAGTTCTTAAATATATGTATTTTAAATGGAACAAAATGTTTCTCTTGTTAGTTTTATATAACTCTTCCTTATCTATGTATTTGGCTGTTCCCTGTTCTGGGGACCAGATGAACCTGTATCTGACAGTAATGATGAACACATCCAGATGCCAAAGGGGTTACCCCATGGAAAAATCTCCTGTGCAAATTCCTGAAACCCTTTCACTGCTCAAGTTTAGTATGATCCATGAACCAGCAAAGCACACCAAGTGTGTGATGTAAAATACTGACAAAGAAGACAGAGCATGAGCTTCTATTATTCAGGGTTGGGTTTGGTTTTTTTTTTTGCCAGTGGGAAACCAGGCCAGATTTGCCGAAGAACAGTATTGATGCAAAATGTATAAGTTGAGGAGGATGTTTCAAGTAAAAAACACTTCCTTATGAAGTGCATTGGTCTAAATGTAGTCTTCTCAGATTTCAGGAATATCTAAACCTAAGTCATCTGAAATAATACGTTTTCTTTTTTTTCCATTTTAATAGTAATTTGCTTTGAATTGCCTACATTAACTCTCTTTTTATAATGAAAATGAAATTTTTATATTATATTTCACACTTTTAGTGATATTACTGTATCTTTTTCTTAGGCGAAGAGTTAACAAAATCAAAACTTCCTGCTCCAACTACTGAGTAAGTTCAAATTCAAAATTCTATCAAATGCTGTTTTGCAGGAATTTTTTCTTATTTTTGTAATACTCACGGATTCATTGGAAATGACAGCTGAGTCCTATTTTAAGTTGTACCTCTATTGCATTATAAGACTAAGTGTATCAATGGATATTTCCATTTGCTTACCCCTTCTAATACATCTGATTTATGTCATCAGTCTCAGTTAATGTTTACAATTACATGGTTACACAATGTTTTTGATAAGGACAGATTTAGTTTCTATCCAAGAGCTGTCCATGGCAAAGTGTTTAAGAAGGCCCCAATTTATACTGAGCTGCATACATTGCTTATGTGCATATATGCTGAAATAAATGAATATGAAGATGTGGGTCTCAAAAACTACAGTTATTCAACTGATATTATTGAGTATGTTCACACACAAACTTTCACCAAGGTGTTTGCTAAGACAATCTCCTCATGTGTAAATCAGTTCTTTGACCTGCAACTTTTGACTAATTCTTTTCTTTTTAGATGCAAAGACTAATATAGACTAATTTGTCAAATGGTTTTATTAAATTATTGAGGGACTTATTACAAGGGTTATGTAGTGATTGGACTAGGAGGAATGGCTTTAAACTGAGAGTAGTTTTAGATTAAATATATGGAAGGCATTCTTTATTTTGTGAGGTCTGGTGAGAGGTGGAAACTGGCTACCCAGAGAAGTTCTGGATGGCCTGTCTCTGGAAGTGTTCAAGGCAAGTCTGGAAGGGGCTTTAAACAAGCTGGTCTAGTGGATGTCAGTGTGTCTGGAACAGAATTTTTAAATATTCTTTCAAAGCCAAACTATTCTGTGATTATTATAATTATACATTATCAAACTACTATTTTTGAATGCATAAACCTTTCATTTCTTTTTCAATTTTAATTCTTAATATAGAAAGGGGAACAATGACTTCCTGGCATGGGATCCACTCTTCAGCACTTCTCTTGAATCTTCCTCTTCAGCTTCTTTGGCATCCTCATCCTCCTCAGGTAAAATATTTGATGGTAGTCAAATATTTTTTTATGGTAAAATATTTGATGGTAGTGTTCACCTTTTTTTCAGTTGTTGCAATGAGACGTGCTTTGATGCATAAATGATAGAATTTTATAAAACAGTGTACCGTCTTTGAAGTACTACAGAGCTGAGATAGTATATAAGTATATAAGGCTTTCAAGCTAGAGAGGAAGAGGGAGTGCTAGACACCTTAGGAAAATTCCATCTTGCTCCTGCCTTTTTTATTGCCTTCTCATACTTACTGAGGAATTGCTCACCATCTAGAATGTAATCCTTTTTATTCAGCTGGTAAGTCTGGGAGATTAAACGGAGGTTGTTGCAGCAACTGTGAGACAAGCTGAGCTTGCACAATGAATAGGGATGGATTTCTTCTTTCTAGGAAAGTCAGTTGGGCTATGTAGTACAAAGGCATTGCAGAACTTCGCTGTGAGGAACTTGTTTCCTGTAGGAAGGCATGATTCTGTTAGGCATGATTCTGTTAGGAGATGTGAAGGCATAATCCAAGGGCAGGTGGATAAAAATGACGGGACTGAGACACGAATTAAGCCAAGATCCTGAAATCAGGGATATTGCAAGGAAAAGGATGGTGTGGCATATGGAGGCAGAGGGAGACAGTACATGTTGCATGGGAATTTTGGGTTGCAGGATATCAGTGTTGGTAGGACATTGGCAGGCTTTCCTGAAATCCAGTCTTTGCGAAAAATAATTCCATAGCTCTTTTCAGTCTACTTACTGTGTATTTTTACTCCAACATTTTAGTTTTCTCTTAACATAGACACTTTTCTCCTCCCACAAACCTTAGAAAGGAAGCGTGTTCACGAATTTATTTGTATTCCAAAAATAATCCTCACTTCTTTGTTAATGATTATGGCTTTCTAGCAGTTTTCTTCTGTACTTGATCATGCAGATTGAAGAGCAATAAGGAAGATTACATAGGAGAATTCTGAAAAACTGGTGTTATTTCTTGGCTTAAGTAATGTTCTTTTAGCATCAATAACATTGCTTTATAACACTTTATATTTTACGTAGAATTTTGTCTTTCACTACAAATTTGTGTTCTTTCAAGGTCACAGTTTTAACAAATCTGGCTTACAGAATTCATCACCCTTTCCTTATCCTGGCTTGCATAGTCAGCCAGTAGTATTGGCAAGTGAATCCACCATGTGTATGGTAGCACATTTAAGAATATATTCTAGAGAGATTACAGGAATATTCTGAAAAGAAATTTTGCTTTTTTTCAATCCTCTGTTTTGATAGCTTTGGTCTTGTGTAGGAGTCTGCAGAGAAAAGCAGAGGATACTTAACTTGTTGTGCTGGTGGTTGTAGCTGTATTTTATTTTATTTTATAGGGTGTTTATTGCTGTGCCTGGATGGGAAGTGATAGCATGTTAGGAAATCATGATACAGCTCCTCCTGGCAGCAGAACTGTGGAGAAAGTAGTCTCTGGCTGATGAAAAATGACAGAGATCCATAATATTCTCTGTAGCTGTATCTGGGAGGGTGTCATCTACCCTAGTCCTCATACCCATCAGGATTGTACACAGAGCCCTGCATTTCATTGAAATTGGTGCAATAGAGGGTCTTGTGGGCATAAATTAAGTTTAGATATCTCTGTGCCTTGGCAAACTTTATCCAATAAATAATTATTTCAAGGATTGTTGTTCTAGGAGTTAACTAAAATATTTACATTTATGAAATAATGTGTAAAATTTATTAGAAAGTAAGTGTTCCAAAGTATAACAAGTTTCTAATACATTTGGGGAAAAAAAAAAATTGGATCAATGTAGGTCATGTTGTTTAAATTGAGTTCTAATGCTTGCTAACTTGCAAGGTAGTTTCAAAGTTTTTTAAAAATACGTAATTTATCTGATTGTATTTTCCTTGAAAGCAATGTTTTATCTTCAGCTTGAAGGTTAGTAGTAAGCTGGTGCTTAAAGATCTTGAAAATCTCAATCCAAAATTTAAATTACATACATTATTTCTGTGGAATACAGTATATGTCCCTTACAGTTTAAACATTTGTTTAACTATTGTTTAACTATGGTTTTATAACTGTGTTAATCATTGAACACTTAAACTACCTTGGTATTTGAGCAGAAAGTGGTTTATGCAGCACAGAAGTAATCATGTCAGTCATCCATGAATAATCCCACTTTATTAGAAGTTTAAGCTAACTTTGTTATCTTGAACAAACAACAGACATTTTTTAGCAAGCTCTTGATACTTTAAAAATGCTTCTATTAGTTATCTTCCTTATTTTCATCCATGTGTATTTTTAAAATAGTTCTTAACATCTCCACATTGTTTTAAAATAGGATTTATAATAGTATTTTAAAGCTTTGAATTACAGTTAAAATATCTGTTAGAAAGAGAAAGCTGTGTTAAAATTGTTCGTGTTTAGCTGGACTTAGAGAATGTATTTGTTTATGGCAAAAGGACCACTGTGGAGAGGACGACTGTACTTTTGAACTGAACTTTTAAATGTGTTTCTCTTTTTTTTTATTTTGGTTGTCACTGCTATTGCTCCTAGCTCTGCCAGTCTGCAAGATGTTGAGAGTTGACTAACCTTGTATTTTCTGCTTCTATTGTCATCTAGACAACAGGCAACAGCAAGTGCAGGGAATAGTTGTGGAAAACTCCTTTTTTCAGCAGTCAGAAGACTATAGGATGAGAGAGGAAAAAAAAACCTGAGGTGCATGATGCCTCATCCATATTGTTACTCACTAGACACAGATTGACACAGACAAAATAACTATCAGACCGGATCTTGTGACTCCATTGTCTTCATTCATTCACCTGAAAGCCAAATCTGTTGGATCTTCCTATTACAAATGTTAGGACTAAGAGGATCAAAGTATTTGGAGGGAACATGATAGGTTTGATTAAATAACTTTGAAGGAAATTAAAAGCAAAAAGCTGGGGAGAGGAACCAAAAATGGAGTAGGATGCAAGAAGGAAAAGACAAAGATGAGAAAAAATTAAATCACAAGAGGTAGGAAGTCAGAGGAATATCAAAAATTTTGAGAAATGTAGCCTTAAGTGGAGAGATACATAATCATTTTTTTGGAAAAGTGGAAAGTAACATGGTTTGCAGTATGAATGAAGTACATATGAAGTGTGACTGGATTTTTTCCTTTCTTCTCTTTGTGAGTTGGGGAGGTTACCTTAGTAGAGCTGTTATTTTCATGCTGACTAGTAATCCTTGTGCAGTGGATATTGAATACTTTTTCTGAATATTGAAATTTTTATCTTTTCATTGTTGGTCCTACTTTCAATTCTTCCCTTTTCCTTCAGCTACCCTAACAGAGCACAATAGGAGCTCCTCCTCATCTACCACTGATTTGCCTGGGTGTAGAATATCTCAGTCTTTGCTTGGACACCAGACAGATTCTGGGTCTACAAGCCCATCCTCACCAGGCTTTACCATTAGCACTTTGTGCAAATATGGTGTTACAGCAGCGCCATCAGGGAGTACCAGTACTTTATCCAGTTTTTCGTGGTCTCAGAGTCAGTGGATTTCCTTTGCTGATGAACTTCTTACAATTAGACATACAAGCACAGACAAGAAGGAGCCCCAAAGATTGCATTTTAAAACTGAAAATGCCTGCCTTGCCTCTTCTGCTTTGCTTGGGAATTCTATCAACAGCTGTGCTTCTGAGGATCAAAGTGACCTTTTCAATAACTCTATATGCCATGAACAATTATTCATTGAAGAAACTGGCACTGCTGCTGAAATATCTTCTGCATCATCTTCAGCACTACTGGACTATAGTTTAGTGTCTTCTTGTGCTCATACAAATAAGGGTATGCCAAGCATGCAATCTGTACTGCTCTTTGCTAATAACTGACTTCAAAAAGCAAGCTTTGGATTCATCTTTCTTTTTGTTATTATTGTTGCTCAACTGATGTTAAAGTTAATTAACCTTCTTATTTAGAATGTACTAAACTGCTTGTTAATACCAGTTGGGACAGTGAAGTAAATATTCAGCTTGAAATAAGAAGAAAATTCAAATTATTCATTTAAAAGGCATTGCTTTCTCTTAACTATGCAGTGTTGCTTTTCTAGAAATGGGAATGTATTTTTGTGAAATGTCAGACAGCAATGAGATCTCAGAGATTAAGTAATTGCATTTGCAAAAACAATTCTTTCTACATACAAGCTTCCAAGAGTGGTTGCTATGAAATCACTTCAGGGCAATGGAAAGCCCTTGATTATATTTTTAGATGCACTTTTCAGGGTATCACATGGCATATATTAAAAACATGGCATATTTTAAAAGCACTTACGATTTATGGTAACTCTTAAAACATGGCACTTGTACAGTAGGAACCTCTAGTAGAAACATCACTTCCAGATAACCTACTCAAATAATTATTTCTGTTCAGTGTGATCTTTCTAATATTTTCTTAACTTTGCTTTATTTCAGCAAGGCCCACCACTCCTCTTTCTGTGGGCACCATAGTACCCCCTCCAAGGCCTGCTTCAAGACCAAAGCTGCCTACTGGGAAACTTAGTGGGATTAATGAAATAGTACGTATTGATTTTTTTATTTTTTTATTTGCCATTTTGACTTGATTTCAGACACGCCATTCATTTACACTGTTACAGTGGAGTTAGTTTCTAGCCAATGGTCAAGTAATCACATAAGCAGGTATGCTAATAGTTTATGATAACTATCTTATTACAACAAATAATTATTAGCACAAGCACAAATGTCCAGCCATAATTTTTGCATCAGCTGAGTGTTTTTAATTGAGCAAAACAGTAATTTGACAATGAAAGATGGTGCATGCATAAGATCAAAGTTTTCAAAATGCAAAATACTAGTGAAGTTATTAACAAACCTCCCTTGATTTAGTGATATGACCAAAGCTTTGGGAAATGAGTTGGGTTTTTTTCCAGTTGAATCTTGAAAGAAATAGCCCTATTGTGACTTCTCCCTGCACTTGGTGCTGGTTTGTGGAGACGGGAGGTGGTAGACCACAGCAGTTGCCTGTAAAGATAGTGAGAGGGTGCACACTTGTCTGCATGTGCCTGCAGTGCAGGTTCACCTGCCGATAAGGAATGTGGTAAAGAATGCAAATAACCAACAGCCTATCAGACTAGGCCATGCCTAATTTCCTCTGTAAATATTAGTATTCTGCAGGTTTCATTTGACTTCCTGACTTGGAAAAATGTTCCTGTGGTAAAATCCTTGTATTGTCTTTCAAAGTAACACGATATTTTTACCATATTCTTGGTACAAACAAAATTCTCATCTTTTGCTTTGACAAAACTGACAAAATATTTTCTAACTCCTTTACTTTTCTGTAGGATCAGAACCGAATTCATTCTTAAATTATTTTTTCTTTCCAATACAGCACTGTAGAAATTGCTCTTAGCCCAAGGAATCTGTTCTTCATGTCATCATAATTAAATAGAACAATTTATCTGGTACTGTTCTGCTATAAAGTATGATCCTGAACAAAGCTGCATTCATTTTATACTGTTGCTTTTGAAACTTACTATTATCTGTCAGAAGGCTGTCAGTTGTCTTTGTTATATGTTTACTCCTTTTACAATTCTCATAGTCTCTATCAAAGCCAGCAAGCGCAATAGAATGGGGGAAAAAAACGTTACTCAGACATCCCATACCTAGGGAGGAGGAAACACCCAAGATTCACATATGCTAGTGGTTGAATGGAATGACTAAAGTCAGAGTCCACAAAACTTACAAAGTGTTATTATTAAATTATGCACTTGGCATGGAAATTGGTATGTCCCTGACCTACTATGTTTGCATATGACAGTGGGTTATAGGTAAAGAGGTAGAATACAAAAGAAAGAGACAAAGGAACATATGAAATAATCAGGAAGAGAAAGAAAAAGATCACTAATCCTGGTTCCAGTGTCAATTCAGCTGATGGAGTGTCCTGGAGGTGTCACCTAGGCTTATTAGGAGTACCTTCTTATACACAGGTTTTCCCCACCCTGGAGCTTAGTTTCTTGTTTTCTATGCAAATTAGTTATCGTGCACAGTTCATTCTTTCAGACCTTTCTGGAATTCACTCAGAGGGCTCTGGGAGTCCTGAGTGGCCTTGATCCTCCCCTATAGCTGATGCTCGCTTCTCTGCTTCATTCCTGCACTTGAGCTGTACCTGTACTTGTGCTTATCTGCAGGAGTCAGAACAGGATGTTTGTCATGGAAAAATGCTGCCTACCACTGCATAGCACCTTCTCCAGCTAAATCTTGTTCTTTTACAGTTTGTTATTACCAACAATCCTTGATTATTATCAGCAGACCTTGTCTGTTAGTACCAACAATCCTTGGTTATTATCAACAGTCCTTGATCATTATCAACAGTCTTTGTCTGTTATTACCATCAGCCCCTTATTTTCTGGGATCTCACAGTTATCCTGCCAAAATGATGCTTTGGGGGTTTCAGTACCTTTCAGATAGGTTAATCCTAGCATGATCATTAGTTAATTACCTTAACAGTTAAGTTTATTCTAAAACCATCCAGAGATTTAGAGTGGAAGAGATTTTAAAGTTCTCTAGGCCAACCTGGTCAAAAAAGGACTGACTTCAAAATTGTATCAGGTTGCTCAGACATGTGCTGAGTTTTGAAAATCTCCAGTGTGGGAGACTTTACAGTGTGCCAATCTGGCAGCCTGTCTCAGGATTGTACTACAAGGTTGCAAGAAGGATTTTTTCCCAAAGTCCAGCTGCCATTTCTTCACTGTAGTTCTTGTAGTTCTTAGAAGAGCCTGACTACTTGTTTGTATGCCCCTTTTTATCTAGGCAACTGCTAATAAATCCCTTCTTAGGCTTCTTTTCTCTGGGCTGGAAAAAACCCTGATCCTACAGCCTGTTCCTGTCTTGCTCCTGTGCTCCAGTCACAAGTATTTTGCCCTCTGCTGCTCTCACTTCCTAATTCATTAGTTGCTCTGCTTCAACTCTCTAAATCTATGTTTGCATACACATACATAGGGCTGTAGTCTTAGTTTCTGATACTGTGTTCTATTATTATTATTGACAGGCTGTTGCATAATCAAATACATTAGACTTGACTACTCTGTCAAAAAAAACTATAATCTATGAAATAATGGAATTTACTCCAATGGAAAATGCAGGTTCTCTGTTTTACATTAAAAACTAGGAGAAATATTATGAAATTCATTGAGGCATGAAATAAGAACTTTTCTATTTATATTGTATTTTTTCATCTTTGAAAAGACTTTATATTATATTCTTGTGATGTCTTTTATTCAGCCTAGGCCATTCAGCCCTCCATTGACCTCTAACTCAAGTCCACCTCCAGCAGCTCCTTTAGCACGTGCAGAGAGCATTTCTTCTATATCCTCTTCTGCTTCCCTCAGTGCAGCAAACACACCTACAGTTGGTAAGTTTAATTAACCATTTTCTTACTTGAGAAACAGGACAACTCAGCCACTAGGTTGCACCCGTTGCAAGAACCATTTGTTTGAGTTAGTTGTTTCATATGTGAGTCTAGGTACTTCAAGCATCCTTTGAAATGTCTGCTTCTAAATGACACTGAGACACAGGAAAGTAGATTAAATTAGATAGACCATAAATTCAGTTATTGCATCACTTGGCATAACAGTAATTTTCTTTAGGGAAATATTATTCAGAGTTAACATTCCATGAATAGTATGCTTTATATCCATCAAGTACAACATGTTATCATATATTTATTCAGAGGATGTTATTGCAGAGGTGCAGAAATACTTAGGGATACTGAAAAATTTGAATGAATACAAATGTTCACAAAATCGAGTTCTTTTATGTTCTTTTAATTTTGTTTGTTGTTCCATAATTTCAGTTTCCAAAAAATAAATCTAATGCATCTTTTTCTTCAAGTTAGTTAAGAATATAAGCTAAGCAGTAAAAGCAAAACAATTAAATAAGAAAGATTAAGATTAAAAGGAAATTAGTCTTCGTGTGTTGCCACTAATCTCAGAAGGTTTCCTCTTGTTTTTAAAGGAAGGCACTTCAGTTTTGATATTTGATTATCATAAGGTAAAAGGAGACATTGGGGTTCTTTTAGTTAGCTGGGATTTTTTTCTTAGTTTGGGAAGGGCAGGGCTTAAGACATTTAAACTTGTTTATTTAGCAGTATTGAACTGTTTCATTCCTGAGCACCATTACATCTTTAGTCACAAATTAAATCAATTTGTTGAATTACCATTCAATTATCTGCTAATGTTATTGATGCCAAAGATTCCTCAGTCAGGCTCATCTGCTCAGAAGAGCATCTGTGCAACACCTAGTGGGAGTTCTGCAGTGGAGTTGCTTCCACCCTGTGCAGAAGCAAAGCTACTAAGTTCTACCCAACCTTAGCTCTTACGGTTCAGTGTCTACCAGTTTCACAAATGCTGAGAAGCATCACAGAAACACAATTGATATTTTGGTTGCCAGAGTCTATCCAGGCTCACATCCTCAGATGTCAGCTCTGTTGTCAAGGAGCCAAAAACTGGGGTCAAGAGCACTAATATCCTTAGCTCTGGGGAGATAGGTGTGTGTGTGTTGTTGGAAATGGTGGCAGAATGAAGTAATGAGATGAGGCAGGAGGTAACGAGGTGCGTGCTGATACAGAGGTTTCACATGGTGATTATTCTGGCCTAGGAAAAATAAGTAAGTCCAGTTCCATCTGCATTGACTGTATGAATAATAGTCCTGGGAAAATAGGAAGGGCAGTTCAAAAAGCTGAAATACTTTGGGGTATGTGGATATACTTTGCAATACATTCTGTATTCTTTTGACTTTTGCACAATCCAGTGTTCCCTTTAACCCATTTGTTCTGAATAATAGAGAATTGACTCTGATTCTTTTTCCAAGTGAACTTCAAGGCGTGCTTAATTGAGTGCTTTTTTATGCTTTAACCTTAATTTAGTTTGCAAAGTATTTTTTCAATATTAATTTTTAACGTATATTTTTGCTTGAAATATTTTGTTTTCTTGCAATGTTTTGTTTCATTTAAACGCAATAGACAATGATCTTTCAATTCAAAACCTTCCTACGACTGAAAAGTGAATTGAAGAGTCTCTCTCTTAATGAGACACCACCAAGTATTGTACTCAAAGCACATGGGAGCAGAGTAAAGAAGAGAGAAGTGATCTCATTTGTAGTTCCCCAAATAGGTCTCAGAGAAATATATATACATATGTACTTGTGTTCCCTAAAAAAAAGTAAATAGTGTTATTATTTCTAATAAATTTCATTTTTCAGTCAAGCAAACGGTATTTGTCTTTTACCAATAGGACTATAATAAATATGTTTGCATTACTCTGAATAATTTATTAAATATTGCTATTAAAATGTACATAAATCCATTAAGTAAAAGATTTCAAAATAATTGATACACCTCTATACAAGGCAATCGTGTCTGCTCTACAGTTGTTTGTTGTTCCTTAGTAATTTGGCAGAAAAAGACATTAAATCAGCTCAGCAACTGTAGCACCACATTAATTGAGTGTACACTTTATCCTTAGTGAAGAATAATTCTAGAGTTCAGTATTTCACCAAACAGAATTTCTAGTAATTTATAACTCATTATTTTATTGCACATTTGCCTCTTGAAAAATGATTTCTGGATTCCTGACACTATTGAGAATCACAGCATTTGTTGGTAGTTTTCAGGGAGAGAGAAAACTTTGGAATCATGATACATGTATTGTCTGAAAGAATAAAGAAAAACAACCTACTGTTCATACTGAAAAAATTGAATAAATCAGTTGTTTTTAGCCAGAGTCATAATAATTAGTTCATTTAAGAATTTTTGGTTTTCAACACTTTTGACTAGATCTTTTGGCTCTAAGGAGGCCTAAGTGTTGCACAAATGTTTTCATGGTATTGAGAAGCATTCTGAACATTTTGCTACCTTGTGTGAGAAATTGCAATGGAGAGAGAGGTACAAGGTAGGGGAATTAGACCAACTCCCGTATTTGCTATCTTTCTGTCACTACTTTGTTTACTTACCTCTTAATTTAAGGTCTAAAATGAGATATTAGGTGCTCTGTGAAGAGCAAGGCCCCAGCTTCCTTTTAAATTCTGAAAGAGCTCAGAAAGAACAGACACTTAGAGTAAATAGGTTTAATTTGCCATGGGCAATATTATACAGAAGCATTCGATCTCTGTTTTATGGTATGAAAGAGAAATTTTTCAATTTGTTTATGAAAAGATAAAAACTGTACCTCCTTTGTGATAAGTAATACTATGTGATACAAACCATTTCTTCATGGTACAAAAAACATAATAAGATGCTATCTACTACACTGCTGCACTAAGAAAAAAAGAAACTTCCAGTATTGTCTTTTGTATTCCATACATATGTAGAAAATCTGTGAAAAATGAAATCACATGACAACCTGTTTCATCAATTGTATTTGCACATCTCAAAAAACCTTGGCACGAGGGAGGGCTTCATTGATTTTTATAGCTCTATATTGGAATTGTGTTGTGATTCACACAAGAGTGAAGACTTCTCCAAGAATTTGTGCTTGGGAATTGCAATGTTTGTTGGCTGTAAAAGTTAAAAAAATGTTCAACAGTTCACTTATGTGGGGTAGTATTGATGAATTTGTGTTTAAATTAATTTTTACTGTAAGTGAATTCTATGTATTTCTGTGACCATTTTATCATGCATTTTTCCATACAAAAAGCATACAGTAGGGATTTATTTTTAAAGCATTCTAGTCAATTTGCTTTGGGTCTGTTGACTTCACCCCTACCAGCAGCCATTTTGATGCAGTTTTCCTCTGTCTCATGTATTTCCTTGTGTCTGTTTACATAACGTCGTGCCAATAGTCATACCTGTGCTCTTAGGCTGCTCAACAGCATTTTGGTGGTATGATTGTACTGTACTATGTTTATGTATTTCTAAACACAGGTAATACTTCAGATGAACTGTGATGTTGGTGTAAACTCTTGTGAAAATTACAGATGTAGTCAATCATTCTGATATCTACTAAGCTTTTTGAAAATTAAATCTATACACTGTATGTATTCTAGGTGTTTCACGTGGTCCCAGCCCTGTCAGCCTTGGAAACCAGGACACCTTGCCTGTTGCAGTAGCTCTTACTGAATCTGTTAACGCCTACTTTAAAGGAGCAGATCCCACAAAGTTAGTTAAATAGTGAATTGTATCGAATGTATTGAGTTACATTAAGAAAAGACACTGGGTCTGCTTTTCATACTGGGGGAGGGGAACGAGTATGCATTGGAAGGGGAATTCAAAGGGGTTTTTTTCCCCGGGTATAAATGTGGCTTGTTGCTCTATAATGCCAGGAGTTCATATATACCTGCTTTACAAAAATGTGTTCAGTGAGAGCACTAAGAATGACAAGGATTTTTATCATTGTCAGGTAGGTGTTATATGTAGTTTTGTCCAGCTAAGAGCACTTAATTCTCTCTCACATCCATTGCTGTTCTATTTAGGCCTTGCCTAGACAGAACCATGCCATATTTTCAAAGCTTGAAAAATATCCAAGACTACTGTATGCTTAAGCAGTTACAGTTTTTTTTATTTCATCTTACTTCCAAACTGAAAGTGACAGTACATAGTCACATTACCATCATTTGAGATTGATTTTTCTATTTTTAATTCAGTTTATAAGATTGTAAAATTACAGTGGTTGCTTTAAAAGTAGTATTAGAACTAGGCAGTTAATGAATTGCAATGAAGCTGATTTCTTAATTTTCTTCTAGATGTATTGTGAAGATTACTGGTGATATGACAATATCATTCCCAAGCGGGATTATTAAAGTCTTCACCAGCAACCCATCTCCTGCTGTGCTCTGCTTCAGGGTGAAAAACACAAGCAAACTAGAGCAGATTCTTCCAAATGCACAACTTGTATACAGGTTTTGTATTTTTTTTAACATAATTGTAAGCTACATAATTTTGTAAAGTATGGGTCGTTGTATATGTAAATCAGAATTCTTTGCAATCTGGTTGATTTAATTATATGTAATTAATTTTCTGAATTGATTTTGTTCAGCTTAGTTCTCTCCACTGCTACTATTAAAAATCTCAGTGATTACTGGACTTAGAACTTGTGCTCAGTATAACAGGAATGATAAAAACAATTTGTAAATGTGTCTATTTTCATATGTATTTTATAAATAATTTCTTTACACAGTAGTAATAATGGTAAAACTAAATGATGAAACAGTACGCATAAATGGAAAACAAGTAGTAGGAGATTCATGTATTCTCATTTGCCATGTACTAGTGTATTTTAAAGATGAATCATTACACTAATCAGACTCTTTACATAACTATCTCTCAGATGGGTAGCAGCATGCTTGGAAGAATTTAGGAAAAAAGAGGTTGCTGATTGAGTAGGATAATTGTTGAAATTGTGCTTGGAGATACTGGTTTTTTAAAAAATAGAAAAGCTGGAATTTTTTAGCAGAAATTTCCATTCAGCTGAGCAGTTTCTGTTTCATTTCTTAGAGAAATTATTTGAACACTAAGCTAAATGTTTTTAAATGCTGTATTTTTTTAATTACTGAAATAATAAACCATATGCATGTATCCTTTTCTATTTAATTTCTTTAGTTCATAATTAATGTAATTAATACAAAATTCAAAATAATTCATACAAAATTAAGTTTAATCACTGTTTGATTTGACAGTTTATAACTGAAATGTTAGAGCTGTATCTGACAAAGTGAATTATACTGAAAAAGCATACTTTGCAAAAAAAAGTTAAAATATCTAGTATTCTTGAATGAGTTGTCTAATATTTCACCCCTAATTAATGATCTTTCTTTGTAGTGATCAGTCACAAAGTGACTCCAGTACTAAGGACTTTTGGATGAACATGCAAGCTATAACTGTCTACCTCAAGAAATTATCAGAGCAGAATCCATCTGCATCCTATTACAATGTGGATGTTTTAAAGTATCAGGTAAATACTTTTATCCTTTTGTAGTTTTTAAGGAATTCCAGCAGATATGATATATACCAAAAAATTGAAAGAATTACTCTTTGTCTGCCAGCATAGAGGTGAACTTTCGTCTTTCATCTAGGCCAATTCTGGGTATGTCTCTACTTAAAATGCATAGACTCTGCCCAGGCTTAGCATGTTCCTACTATGCTTCATATCAGTCCTTAAGATTCAGGGCTTGTTTCGGCTTGCTAATGCTTCAGCCCAATCCCACAAGCAATTTTCAAACACTGATTTTTTTTATATTTGTCAGCAAAGTCAAACTCTCCTTTAAAAGATTTGATGAAGACTTCTTGTAGTTTGTACTTGTACTCTCTGATTTTCCTGTTGCCTAAGTTTTGGATGCTATCACTGATGAATTTTAATGCATGGTTCTGGTCTGCAGTTGAGAGTAGGTTTAAATTAGATATTAAGAAAAATTCTTTGTTCAAAGGGTGGTGAGTCTCTGGCACAAGTTGCCCAGAAAAGTTGTGTATGCCCTGTGTATCCCTAGCAGTGTTCAAGGCCACACTGGGTAGGGCTATGAGCAACCAGGTCTAGTGAAAGTTGTCTGTGCTCCTGATGAGGTTGGGTTGGAACTCTGATCTTTAAGGTCTCTCCCAACCCAAACCAGTCTGTCATTCTATCTGAGATGTATGACATTCTGATTTCTCTAATGTAATAGAGCAGGAGTAGCCAGAATGGATTTACTGAGCGTAAGTCATGCTTGACCAAGCTGACAAACTTCTATGGTGACATGACTGCCCCTGTGGATGAGGGCAGAGCAGTAGATATTGTCTGCTCAGAATTCAGCATGCCTTTCAACACCATCTGCCACAGAATCTGCATAGAGAAGCCGGTGAAGAACAGGCTGGATGAGCAAACACTGAGGTGAACTGAACCCCACAGGACATACTGATTTTACAGTTTAATAGCTTCAATAATGAATGATGGGACAGTCTGTGCCCTTGGAAGTTTGCTGATGATACCAAATGGGGATAGGCCCTCTGGATACATCACAGGGTCATTCTGCCTTCTTAAGGGGGCTCAACAGGCTACAGAAATGGGCTGAGAGGAACCTCATGAAGTTCAACTAGAAGTGCACTTGGGGAGTCACTAGCTGTAAATTATCCTGGCAGAAAAGGACTTGAGGGTCCTGTGGGTTACCATGTTGAACATGAGCCGAACAACTCACTGCTCATGCTGCAAAGGCCATAGATTATCTCCTGGATGGTCTCCTGAGCTTCATTAGGCAAAAGTATTGCTACTAAGTGAAGGGAGAGGATCCTTCCCCTCAACACTGGTGACACCACACCTGGGTGCTGTGTTCAGTTCTGGGTTGCTCATTGCAAGTGGGACTGGATAGAATTCAGCAAAGGGCCACAAAGATGATGATGGGACTGGAGTATCTATCCCATGAAGAAAGCCTGTGAGAGCTGGGATTTCTAAGCCTGGAAGGTTCAGGGAAATCTCATCAATATGAGATTGGGCATATGAGAGGGGGCACAGAGAGGAAAGAGCCAAGCTGTTTTCACTGCTTGAAAAAGTGAAAAGTGACAGAATCAGAGGCAATGGACACATGCTGAATCACAGGAGAGTCCCTCTGAACAGCTAGAACCACTTTTTTTTCTTGTGACAGTGGCTGAGCACTGGGCGCAGGTTGCCTAGACAGGTAGTGGAGCCTCCATTCTTGCAAACGTTCAAATGTTGTGTGGAGCTTAGGCAGGCTGCTAGAGATGGCCCTGCATGAACTGGAGGGTTGGACCAGATGGCCTCCAGGAGGTCTCTGTCAACTTCAGCCATTCTGTGCATCAGCGAGATGATGTTCTAGCTGTTAAAAAGTCTTCTTGAATATTCAAGACATACCTCAAAGGGAAAACAGGGACTTCCTAGGCCTGCCTTGAAATGTCTGAACATCTGAGACAACTGTATGCACAGCAAAAAACCCCTGAAAATTACCTGTCAGTGCAACTACATACCTCTAGTTTCCACATCTGCCTAGTATGGTTTAAAATCCTGGCATACTGAACCTGCAAAAAGCATGTTAGGAACACAGAATTCTTGAGAAAAATTGAAGGAAAAAACATTTGGTATGCTGAAATGAGTACTGTGTATTCTTGTAAAAATGTGGGATTGTCACATGGAAGCCCAGATAAAAAAGGTTTTGGACTGACAAAAAAAGGCAAGAGTGTGCACCGGGACACAGGAGGTTCCTCAAATAGATTGAGAAGGTGATTGAGATGCATCAGCACACTAGAATGAGCTCAGCTACAGAAGCAGCATTCAACTTTCCTGCAACAGGAAAATAATGCTTTATTAGCATTAGAGGTAAGAGCTATTCTGCCAGCTGCCTGTCCCATAATTACAGGTGTTCTCTGGTGCTGGCTGGTTGGGCAGCTGAATTGGCACAGCACACAACTGCTAAGGATGAAGTAATTTTTCTGCAAGCGTGCATCTTGCATAAGGCAGAACACAACAAAAACAAAGCTTACAAAAAGTTATAAAAGAGTAGGAAGGAGCTTCATAGGCCAGAGGGAATTTAAACCTTTTCTTTAAGTATTTTAATTTAAAATTAAAATAACAGGAATTCCTGTAGGCAGTAGTCTTCAAAATTCTGTGATTAAGGACTCAGGGGTCAATTTTTCTCTTGATATTTTGTCAGCACTAAGATTTATATTAATTACCATCACCCCCTAATTCTTTCCAAAAGGTGGATATTTTAATTAAGTTGTTTTCAATGGCCTATTCTTTTACAGGTATCTTCAAATGGCATACAGTCCACTCCCTTGAACCTTGCAACTTACTGGAAATGTGATGCTAGCACTACTGAAGTGCGTGTGGATTATAAATACAATCCAGAGTCTATGAACGTGCCTAGTATGCTGTCTAATGTCCAAGTTGTGGTACCAGTAGATGGAGGAGTAATAAACATGCAGTCACTTCCACCTGCAAAATGGTAATAATAATTACTTTCAGTATTTTTTCAGATTTATTTCAGTGTATTCTTTAGTGTCATAGCCTGAAAATTTTCACAGGAAGAAATAGAAAAATGTATACTATCAGATGTCTAGATATTTTGTGGTCTAAAACAGGTCATGTGCAACCAATTCACATAAATAGAAACAGTCAATGAGTATCTATCTCAACTGTGTAATAATACGAGCCTTTATGAATTTTCCAATGTTCTTTTGTCCAATAGAATAGACAATTTTAATACAGTAATTTGAAATGGTTAAACATTTTCTCTGCATGTGTAACAATGTATTCTTATAATGGGATTATATGGAAAAAGTAGCAGGCAGTTTTTAAAATGATTTCCTGTTTGTTCTAACTTAAAAATTACCTTCTAATGGAAATAGTTTTAAAACAAACCTCTATAACTGAGTAACTGAGGAGCTCTCCATAAGCCAGGTAGCACTGTCTCTCAATTCAAGTGTCATGCAGGTTATTAATCTAAGAGCTACCTGCCACCACCTCCTGAGCCTGCATTTACAGTAGCATTTCAAAGTGTGACATAGCAGGAAATTATGTTACAAGTTTGTGGAAACAAGTAAAGGGCAGTGGAACTAGACAGAGCAGTACACCTCTAGAGCAAAAGGTGAGCAGAATTCAATCACTGTGCCTGTGCAGCATGTACATACTTGCCCAGCTGTAACATAAATCCTGGACCATTTATTCCCAAAATTATCTTTTTAATGTGAGCAGGGCAAAGAACACCAAGTTGAAGGAAAGTAGGCTTTGTTTAAAATTGTTTCTTATAGATCAGTTTACCTTACAAAGCAGGGTTTAAAAGAAAATTAAACATGATCCATTTATTGGGTAGATTTTGGTGTTTCTGGAGGCAATACAGTTACAGGTGTTTATTGGACAACTTAGTAATAGAATATATGTTCAAGTGGAAAAAAAATCCTTACAGGACTGAATCCTTCTTGACTTGGTATTTCAAGGAAACTACTTTTAACCAAATCTTAAGGTTATTCTGAACATGTTCAGTGTCCTGTCTGAACAACACAACTGCACTGTGGTGAAGCCAGTCTCCCTGCCCATGCTTCTTCCACAAACCCTCTGTAATGCAACCAGACTGAAAGTAGGAACACCCACCCAAAATACTTAGCATTAGCTGGGAAGACTTAGGGACATTTGCGTTAGTGGATTCACTTAGGCAACTTCCAAGGCCCAGGATTTTGAGCCTGGCAAGCTGACCAAAGG
The DNA here is from genome assembly GCF_971803275.1 of Cyanistes caeruleus. Taxonomy (NCBI): domain Eukaryota; kingdom Metazoa; phylum Chordata; class Aves; order Passeriformes; family Paridae; genus Cyanistes; species Cyanistes caeruleus. Next base: position 55,829,842 of record NC_141732.1, read on the forward strand.
GGGGGTAAAAAAATCAGTTATGTCCCAGACAGGTGTAGTACTTGTGATGCACTACCTGTTCCATCAAGTGGATTGGGTGGTCGGGCTTTGCTCTTTTTTTAGGAAAGAAAGAGCTTTACAGCGTGACTTCATGTAAGTAAATGCTACTATATCTGCTACTTATGTGAGCATTTCAGTCCTGCTCCGTCAATGCCAAGAGCAATTTCAAACCTATCAGCACTTCATGCTGCTCAGAGCTTTAAGTTGTTGACTTTCCTTTGATGCAACTGCTCCAGGAGTTAAAATGCCCCGTCAGCTTAGACACTCTTGGTACCCACTTCTGCCCCTTTACAGTGTCTGAAATTAGCTTGAACAGAGTGTCACGGAGCCAATTAGTTTTACTAGAATGGAAATGGAATAAAATTCATGCTCCCAGGACTCTCACTTAGGGGAGAGCAATCAACATTGCTTGCCGTTCTACCATCCTCACGAAGCATCAAGACATAGCTTCCAGACTGCTGCTGGAGTAACTTACCTTTAAGACTGCATAGGGGTTTGAATTTTGGAGCCATAGGTGGGGACACAGGATAGTGTTAAATGTGTAAAAAAATATGGCATAAAATGTGTAAGGGAGTGGGTTCTTCTGAGATCACTGCTCTGGAGTGATGCAGACACACCCTTCTCTTTTCTTTTTCTCCTGTAGTTTTCCACAGACTTACCTTAAAATGTGCAAATATTTTTATAGACTTCCATTTAGAGATGTCTGTAATATACTAGTGTAAATCAAGAGAAATTAAGTTCTAAAACCAGTCCTTATAACTAACCTACCATTCTCTTACAGGAATGCAGACCAGATGAAAGCATGTTGGAAAATATCTAACATTTCAGAGAAGTCTGAGAATGGAGGCAAGTTGAACTCTTCTGTTTTGCTTTCTTGTACAGAAAATTTTAACAAAAAAAAGAGGTGATCATTTTAGCCTCTAAGCCCTATAATTCCTTTTTACCCATTTCTCATGCTGTATCCTGAATACTAGCTCACCTTCTTCTCAATTAATTGCCTCCTGAGAGATTCCATTATGACTGAGATGTCAAAATATAAATTTAATTATTCGCTATACAAGAGAAAATAATGAATTACCCTAAAAACAGTTAATTGCTCTAAAATAGGGTTTAGATGGGATAGGATATTATTGCATTCATGCTATTTGGAAGTGAGCAGTTACTCAAATGAAAATAGGTTTAATATCTATGTCTTTCCACACATAGGTAATTCAAATACATTAGAAGGAGGTAAGTGGAAGAACCGGGGGTTTAAAAAAAAATAAAAAAATTCCAAAAGTTCTGAGCTTAGACATATTATTCTTGACCAACATTTTGAGTCTTGGATTTGACCATAATGACTCCAGGAAAACATTTAATCTATGCACATCTACTCAGAGTGGTAATTTATACAATATTGTGTAAGGTACCAATAGTTGTCTTCTGCCCAGTGCCTTTGTCTGAGCTGTGGTTGATGTCATGACCCCTGCAGTCTCTACAGGTGCAATATCTTTCTGAAGTAGTACAGCAGCAAAAGCATCTCATCCTCAAAGCCTCTGTGGAGAAATGAACTACAAATGTAAAGGAAAGACCTTTAGTCCTGTTAAGAATTGAGTGAAGGGGATTGTGAAATCACAGATTTGCCTGTAAATATGACTGGTTTCGTATAGAAACCACAAGCATGAGAAGACAAGACAACTTCTATTCCTGCAAAGGCTGCAAAGTTGTGGTTATTGTTCAAACAGAATCAGACAGAATTTTATTGAACACAGGTGATTAGTCTGGTGTACATTGTCCTTTGCTAACCTCAGAGTTTTTTGCTATTTGTCTACAGCTCCATTGCATTAGAACTCCTTTTTTTATTTTCCTTTTTCAAAACTCTGTCTTTTTTTAAAAGGAAAAATCATACTGAAACAAAAATGCAGCCAGATGAAGAGGAACTGTACATTTGCAGAACAGCACAGAACTGGCTGCTAGTGGTACAATTTGCATCTTGTGTGTTGGCAGCAGACTTGCACATATCCCACTGCTTCTGCTGTATTCCTTCTCTTCCCTCCATCTTTTCCTCCCCTTTTCTTTGCGTATAAACATGCATAGTACTCTCAGTTCAGGAGGAACTTACATCAGCAACTGTGCTGATGTAGCACTTAGAGAAGCAAAGGGAGTGGTTGCGCAAACAGTCAATGTCAGGACAAGTGTCTTCAAGTCTTTTTTCCTGGTGGACAGCATGATAAAATTTTTTGGGTTTTTTTATGGTCCAACAGATTTTGTGATCTCTCAGCTGGAGAGAGATAAAACACAGAACAAACTTTCAAAGCACTTGAATATAAGTGTCCATACTAGAGCAGAAAGAATTTCCAGTTTACAGAAATAAGGCAGACCTACTAAAGAAAATAAATTGATCTTAAGTTAAATTTATCAAGAACAAGCCACTGCGTGAAATAATTTCTTTTAGTTCCTGCTTTTACCTCTGTATCATTTCAGTTACTACCTTTCCTTGTCATTTATCAGTTCTTATTGATAGGATTAGCAAGTTGGTTTAAAGTGAAATTATTCCATTAATTTTAATTTAAATCTCATTTTACCAGCACATTTTGCAAGAACAAGAAAAGACCTGTTTTAAAACTAGAAAGTAGTAGCAATGTGGGAATTTTGAAAATGCATTTCGTTGCCTACAGAAATGTACTTAAAGTAACTTTGAACTATTATTGCTTTATAATAGTATATAATAGTAAAGTGATGCCACTTCACCACTGTCTGAAAAAATCAACTGAAATTTGTAAGAAGTATTTAATCAGACTTTGTCTTTAATAGAAACATAGTAATTTCTTTCCTCTGGGTACATTATTGTAGAACTGCATTTCTTCCAATGTTTTTGTTCATGTACTTTCATCCAGACAGATCATGACAACTCTTAAATGTTCTGATGTGATTTCAAATCTGCTAGTGAAAAGCAAATAGTATCTCCTATCTATCAATCAGATACCATCTACCACAAGATACGTAGGGACCAGCAAGCATAAATGATTATAGGGACCGATCAGATAAGTAGTGATTGCCAGGCTGATACCCACATTTTGGATAATCTTGCAGAAATTATACTGTTTCTCTTTAAATAATTCATTAGTCATTGTCTTAAATAGACTGTTGGGAAAAACAGACTTGTACACTTACCTCTTTTGAAAGTATATAGGACTGCCACTGGGAATAGATCTGAAAGGTCACTATATTAGTTTCACTTCTTACTACTAAAAATTTGGGGAAATCATTTTGTTCTTGCAAAACAATCGGCTTCTCAGTTTTGTTGTTTTTATAGGTTCTGGATCCCTCAGGGCAAAATTTGAGCTTTCAGGAGGACCCAGTAAACCCGCAACACTTGCAGTGCAATTCATCAGTGAAGGAAGCACCCTTTCAGGAGCAGATGTGGAACTCGTAGGCACTGGCTATAGGCTTTCCCTTCTTAAGAAGAGATTTGCCACTGGTAAGACACTGACACACTTAAATATTCAAATTAATTAGTGTTAAATTCTAAAATATAAAACTGTTTAAATGAGTGATGTATAAACAGTTGACTCTTTATTGAAAGACTTATGGCAAGTCAGTTTTGTTTTCCATAGTTATTCAGACTGCTTCAAGGAAAATATTGACAAAATCTGGTTTATCTTCTAACTGCAAAAATCTTTCCTTTGTTTTTCAGGACGGTATATGGCAGACTGTTGATGGACCTGTGAAAATCATCGGATCAGGAGTGCAAGAAACACACTCTGCCAGCTCTACTTTTCAAACACTATTTTAACATGCATTAATTTTTCCAAAATATTGACCTACTTTGAGGCTAAACTACAGAAAGTAAATGCACTTTTAAGAGTCATTTTGAAAACTTTTTATTACTTTACAATAGCACTGAAGTTAACTTCAACACTGTCTGTAAATGATCAACTGCAATACTTGGGGAAATTTGTTGAAAATTTAATAACTTTATATAGATGAGGTCAAAATAGTAATCCACAGTTGTAATGGAAGTATGAAATTTTATGTTGTACTGTAAACATTAAAACTAAAATGTAGGAGAGCTAGTAAGAAATATTTGAGCTTTTCATAAATAGTACTCATTTTTCAGATTCTTTAATAACAGCTTTTAATTGACAGTTCATAAAGATAGCAGAGTCCAAGTCCCATGTAGTTCTTCTTTCCATTCATACCACAAGACCAGCTGACTTAGAGATGTGTAAAAGTAACTTGGTGTCCATGTATCAGATATTATTAAAATGTAAGTTGTTTTATATAGGTTTTTTTTTTTCACTAAGTGCAATGTGCTACAAATTGCAAAACACAGCAGAAATTTACTTCTGCAGTTAGTAAAATTTTTTGGGCCTTGTGATTGTTTGAGTTAATGCAGTAGATTTAATTTATTTTTATATTAATTGCATAACATTCGTGCCTTTCAAAAAAGCCTGTGCCTATCCAATTTGTTACGTGCCTCACTTCCTTTTTCAAAGTTTGGCTCTTGATCAAAAAAGCATGGTGTTTGTATTACACACACAGGTTTATAAAAATTATTTTCACTGCAATTTATTTAGAAGGCAGGTTGGCAAAAACTGTAGTTTGTATTAAAATAAATTTGAAACACTGAATTACTTCCTCAAGGAATAATTGCAGTTAAATGTGGCTTTAGTAAAGGGAGCTGCATTTTGCAGGACTCAGAAACTTTTTTATTAAGTAATTTGAATGTCACCAAAGAGGAGAATCTGAAAAATCAGTGAAGGTAGGGAAAAAAAACTTCTAAAAGTAAACAGTGTTACTGTTTGCTTTGGCTATAAGTCTTCAGACTTTGAGTGCTTTTGGGGATGTGTGATGTGAATGTACACATAGTACTTCAGGAGGCATTTTAAAAGGATATTTTATGGCTGCAGGATGACAAATCCTGTCATATGTTCATTTTTTTTATAGCTACGATTTTAATATTTGTATTGTAATCTAATCTGCTTGCTACAGCCTAAGCACAGGGATGTGACACATCAGTAACAATTTTTTAAAGCAAGTCAGTAATTTAGAAAATTTTCTATGTATTTGTATTACCAAGTTGGTTTTTTGTAATGTTGAAATCATAAGCATTGGGGCAAAATAGTTCAATAACCTGCATGTGGCAATTTCAAGTGAACATTTAGCGTACCAGTATCTATTTCAAATTCTCTATTAAAACAGAAAAACATGCTTGAGTTAATTCATGCAAAGCCAGTAATGAATTTGACTGCTGAAGCTTTACATGAAATTATGCCTTTGTAGAAGCTGCATAAATCGTCATGTACACTTAACACTTTTGCCAGAGAGATTTTCATTTTTAGTACTAAGAACATATTGTACTGTAGATTTGATTGGAAGAGTGTATTTGGCTCCTATATTTTGCTAATCTTATTGACGGTAAATTTACAACTCATAAAATGTTAGTCTTTTTATTGGAATTTTAATTGTAACCTGCTTTACAATCAAACAGATTAACACAACAATATTTTATTAATGGAAACCCAAACCTATTATTGCCATTTTTAATCAAGTATTACATTAATTTCTAAGTCAAATGAAGTAGTTAATGCTTCAGCACTTTTAAATTAGCCTTCATTCAGGTGTTTTTCATACATTTGCATTGGGTGCAGGTTACAATTTTGAAGCCATACAAGTTTATATAGACATTTTGTAAAGAAACTCAAAAACAATGTAAAAAGTACACGTAGTTATCTGATTTTGAATAAAAAAAGTATGTAGCAAGCTGGTTCTTGCTTGTGTATACAGCAATATCACTCATAGCTGCCTCCTAAGAAAATTAATTTGTAAACACAACTCTAAAGGATCTGAATTTGTATGAATTGTTACTATGCTAGACTGTAAATTAGAGCATACAAGTTTATCTTTCAAAAATTGTAAATAATCTGAATTTTCATAAAATGTAAATTTCAAAAATTTGCACCCATAATAAACATGTAATATATAATTTAAATGCTGATTTATATTGTCTGTACTTTTGCAGTTGAGTTCCAAAGTTCTTCTAAGGTAACAGAGTGAAACCATGCCTGTATTGAGCATTTGAAAAGATTGATTTTTAAGTGATAAAGGATAGTGATCATTATGAACTCTTTCGTGTATTTAAAATCATCACAGAGAAGGTGGATAGAAAGGTGATTTCTCCAAAACCTTTCATCTTTAGTAAACTGAGGTGTCCATAGTGCCCTATGCCTTTACTAAATTGATTTGCTTCACTAATGAATTAGATCAGGCAAAACTGTGGATATATTTGAGAAAAATCTTGATTAGAGGATATGCTGTCTGTAGTGATATCAAATTCTGTACATTATGTCTTCGTTAATAAGCCTATATCTTGTTTTGTGTGCAGAAGAATTAATGACAAGATTAAAGTAATTCTTTCTAATTTCTAATGTTCCACCAGTCAAAAAGAGTAGACTATTTAGTACTTCTTCAGCAGTCTGTATCGTTCAGTCCTTCTAAGCTTTGAGCACAGAACAGAAGTTGAAACTGAACAAATGTTTTTGAATCTGTTTCCTACTAATCCCAAGACCTGTAGAGGTTTAGTAAGTAATGACTTATTAAATTTACTTTCTCAACTGGTTGGATATCGCAGCAATAGAGGTACCATTCTTGTCATGCAGGAAAGCAGTAGTCCAAGGGCTTGATTCTTATCTTCTGCTGGCAGGCAGGAATGAAGAACACAAGTGCTTAGTGTTCAGACTGAATGGTCAATCTAACACAGTAGTCTGGTCTTCAACACTGGCCAAAGAACAGGCCTTAGAGCTAAAGTGTCATTTGCTTCCTGCTCCCCCAGCATCTCCTTTATTGGTTAGGGATGTAAAAAGGTGCTGCTCAGTTCTTCTAGTATTCAGTGAACTTGAAGTGTAATATACCTGACAGAGGCTGCTCTGGCATGTCTGTTAACTCTTGTACCCACGTACTGCTCACAACTGCTGCAAACTGGATCATTACTGTCCAAACAGGTTTGTGATTATCTAAGTATACAATCAGGTAGTTTTTCAGGGAAACCTATCTCTACTGCTGCCAAATAACATTTATGTAGGGTATTTGAAGGAGCTGAGGTATTTGATTATGAACTGGAACAGTATGCGGGTTACATGTGTGGTAAGTTTTGCTGTTTAATTAAAAAGGAAGGTCTTACATCATGGCAAAAAGGATTACATTTCAAGTCTTGTAGGTTTGCAAAGCTTAAGATACACAGATGTTAAGATGCCTATCTTTGGTTTTGCAATTGCTAGATAATTGGTTTGCATTTCATTTGTTATGAAATGGAAATTATACTTAAGAAGCATGCAAGAAAAAAACTCAGGAATTCCTCCAAGCATAGCATAAGCTAAAAACAGTTCAAAGTTAGCAAACAGTTCAGTTTAGTAAAGCATCAGATAACATCTATTGTTGAGGTACCCTTGACTGGATTGATTTCAAAGTCTTTCAACTGAAAGCATAATTTTTATCTTTAATTTTACATATTATTACACCAGTAAGTAATCCTTCTCAGCTCCTTATGACCTCCATGTTTACTGACATGTTGATTTTTGGATTCTCCCTTAGTTCATTCAATAACCAATATAAGGCATACAGTCTACAAAGAATAAAATAATCTTAAAACATCATAGGCCTCTTCTGGATTACTTATTGAACATTTAATACTCTAATTCTGCATTTTCTGTTAATGCTTTTTTTTTATTTCCTTTGAATAGATTGTTTTTGTTTTTAAATCTGGGATTACTATTTTAATTACTGTGATCTAAAATATTTTTTTTGTTTGCCATTGTCTCAGCTGAATTTATTTTTAAAGATCTTGTTCTGTAACTTATTTTTAATTATTATTATTATTTTATTACTCAAAATATTACTACTAATAATAATTATTACTTAAGAGTTATATTATTTTTATTATTATTACTTAAGAGGTTTTTTTAAAAAGTTAATAATCGTAAGCCATAAATCATGCCAATTTCACTACTCTAATTATTTAACTTTTCCTTTTATCATGTCCCAACCTGTCTCCTTGAAGTTCTGAGTTTATGCTTCAGAAAGTTAGCAGTGGTAATGTGTTCAGCAATGACTCAAATCTTACTCCATCCTGGTTAAGGAAGCAGCCCATTTTTGTAACTGCTGATTCTCCCATCCAGATGTCCCCTCCTACTTTGCTATTTGGTAAGTTCCTTTACAATATCCACAGCCTTCTCTTCTGTTTCCCACTCTTGTCATTGGTAGGTTATATAAATAGTCATCACTAATACAGAAACATTAAGGCTGACCCAGTATTAGTACTGATGACATTGTGTCCAGGTAGGATGCACCAAAGCAAATTGGGATGGAAGAAAACCAAAACCTAACAGTGTAAGCTCAAAAACTGTTGTTTACCTTCCACCTGTGTTGAATTCTCTTTCTCTGGCACCTTACAGGACTATGGATTTAGTCAGAGAATCACAGACAGATGGCAGAACTTTCAGCCCCTAAACACCTGACCTCATTATTCAACACAAGTTTCTCATTCACAGGTGAGAAACCCTTGGCCTGTGTACGTGAATCCCTTTTCACATCTGAGCAGTCCCTAGACTGACAGCACACTCTTAAGTGCTCAGGTACCTGAGTACAGGAGGAGTCTTGTCGTCTGTGATCTGCCATCTCTGCAGCTGACATCCCTCTGAAGTCTCACCAAGTCTATTCCCATGGGTGGGCCGAATACTATCACACTTTTTTCCCTGCTGAATATCAAAGTTCCATGCTCTGAGTCACTTGATTAGAAACAGTAGACTGGATGTCTGCTTCTAGTGGGATTACAGAATAAATTCAGTTTTATTTCAGGACTAAAATGCAGAAAATTTCTCAATGTAAAAACTGCATCTTGTACATCTAGCACAAGAAACTCGGGCTTCAGGCAGCCGTTGTTAGTCTGGCATAATTTTTTTAGAGAGTATAGAGGTAGTATAGAGCAAACACTACACTCACAGGAGATAGAATAAGGAAATTACAGGGAAAAATGAATGTGGGCACAAGTGTTCCCTACAGATTAAGGGGAAGAATATGTATTTGCCACAGCTTTCTCACAGAGGAGGAAACACAAAAAAAATTCACGATGATGGGCCATTAGAGCTAATTTCTTGGCATTTTGCAAGATACTTGAGATGACCATCAAACTAAATAGAAGTTGTATCTTTAATACGATGGGAGAACATGGAAGATGTCTCCTGTCCTAGCTATGAGCTAAAACTTGTCACTACTGCACATGCCTAATTACCAGCCTTTGCTTACAGGAAACAGTAAGTTTCCCAGTGAGAGAAATATGGAACCTGTACCTCATTTTCCTCAGCTATGTCCTTTCCAGATTGCTTAGGGTGGCAGTGCTTTTGCCAGCTGCTGCCCAAGGGATGCCACAAAAACATGCATTAGAATTCAAGACATTTTTGGCAAATAGCATTTTCTAGTCATTCCTCCAAGTGATTCTTCAGCTCAAAACAGTCCTACAGTAACATGGTTTTGATAAAAAGATGTGAAACCATATGTGTTACAGGAAGGAGTTCATCCCTCATGTAGGCAGCAACAGTGCAGAGTCTGGCTTTTCATGCTACTGACAGTTAGGAAAAATCAGCTGTTGTCACAAGTTGTAAAACAAGCTTTCAAAGAAGTGTTACACTATTCTTGAAGTGGTAACTGTTACCTCAGCATCAGTTTATAAGCAAAAAAATGTTCTGAGTTTTACCTGTTAAGAGTCCTTCTGGGCCCAGGAACATAGACTTAGCTATACCTTCTGTGCAGGTCATCAGTAAAGGTATTTGCAGAAGATACGTTCACTATTTTAACTACTGACAACAGTCTACTGTTGCCATTATTTTAGTGTATGAAGCAAAAAGACCTTGTTTGTAGGACAAGCAGCAGCAGTATCTGCTATGTCCTCTTCACAGAAGCTGTAAAGTATTCACAGCATATGGTGCCATAATACAACAGATTCTGAACAGAAGACAGATTTCTGCATCAACCCTGTAAAAGCTTGGTGGTAACTTGTAATCTTCTGCTACTCCATTCTGTGGTCTTAGCAGTTGGTTTTTTTCTGGAATTGTAAAAGCAATAGGATATTGTCAAGACCTTGGTTGGTGTTTGTAAGGAACAGTATTTTATCTGTTCAGTCAAAGATTAATTATACAATTGTTTTAAAATTCTTGTTAAGTCTCTTTTGGACACTTGCCTTTAGTTAAAGGATCATCTATTCTCTTCAACATTTAAAAGTGTTCCATACTTGCTCTGTACTTCCATTAAAGCTTAGGAAGCCCTTCTTTGTCTCTCTCCCAGCAAGGTAAGTGTTTTAATGGTTATTGTTGCCACTATCTATACTTAAACACACGTGAATTGTATATTTACAACAGATACACAATCATATCTAACCAGATATTTGCAAGTAATAATTCAAAAGAGTATTAGATCACATCAGGTATGTCTTTCATTGTTCTCCATAGATGTTACTGGATCTATAGAGAATACTGTTAGCATATACTCCACTGTCATCTCCATAACCCAACTACAGTAGTAGCAGCAATCGGGTCAAGGTGAAGAACATGTTAAAAATAGTGTGGGATTATTTCTATGGTGAAGAAACGGATGTAAGCCTCATGAAAAAAATCAGAAAAACACACAGCTGCTGGTAGGGATTATATTGGAACTACTTACAGTCTGCTTACACCTTGATTTAAAGAGATACTGTTCACTTTCAAGTGGTCTTCTATTAGCCATCTTGGAGAACGCCTTTGAACACTTGCCTGAATTAAAAAATTCAGTGCTCTGGTACAGCAACATGTTTTCTTCTAGGAAGGTCCTAGACTCTGCAGAAGCTGCCACTCTTGCTGGCTTCAGCAGATTATGGGCAATTCATTTTTAGTGCTAGAATGAGCTCAAAAGTGGGGTGGGAGCATAGCAATTGTGAAAATAAATAAGCATAAAGGAAATGCTCTCTGATGCAATTGACAAAGAATCATAAATGATACCTCAAATTGCCTACGTGAACCACACAACCAAACATTAGTGACAATCAAGTCAGAATTACTTGATTGCATTTGTTGTTAGTAATCAAGGGGTATGGCCAGGTTTTACTATGGTCAACTTTTAGATTTTTGGATATGCTCATAAAGCAGTAATCCCTTGATTGAGATGTCTGCTGTAATTGAACACAACCCAACTGGTTTCCACTACTTCTTGATGAGCCAGTTTCCTCAATAGCTAAATATTGTCAAAAGGCATGGGCCAAGCTACTCATCTTCACTAAACACCACTTGTATCAGCTTTGTACCACCTCTGTACATATCTGCTTGTGATTCAATTTGCCAACCAAACATAAGTCAAAGCCATAAAACAAGAAAATTCAGTTCTAAATTAAGCCAACTGTACCAACTTGCAGGAGGATCTGGCAAATAGGGATTCCTGACATATGAGGAGAGATGGGATAGAGAATGAGATCTCCCAATTTAGACAGCAACATCACTAGCCCAGGCCACCAGTTCACTAAATCACAGTCAGAGATGGGAAGTAAAAGCAGCTGGTTCCAATGATTTAAGGAAAGGCTTCTCTTAAAAGTGGCTTTAAATCCTGAAATTATTCAGTATTATATACAAGATTGGTAAGAAAAGAAAATTAAACACAGGGGTAGGAAAATTCATGGAGATAGTTTGACTGAGGGTGATAAATAGGTGTTTGCTCCAAAAAAAACAACAAAAATGTTTAACTTCTACTGTGTTATGGGATCCATACTAGCTGGAAATGCCAGAATTGTAAAAACAGAAAGAGTGAGAAAGAAAAGTATTCAGTAAATTTTTTGCCACATCTCTTAAAGGCTATCTATATCATGTAGTCACATGGTGAAAATACTTTGCAATCCAAGAATATCTAAAGAGAGATATTAATACATCGTCTACTAAAGCTAAATACTTTTAAACCAGCATATCAGATAAACAACATCCAATTAGGAAGTTGAATATGCCATACTATGGATCATCAATTTTTATATCAGTGATTCTCAAATACTGGAAAGGATTAGAAGATTAAAAGAAAGATAACACCATTATAGGGAAAAAAAAAAAAAAGGTGTCAATCCAAATATCTGTAATATGGAACTTGGTGAGAAAATAAAAAAAAAAAAAAATTAAGATAATTAGTGTCAATCATGGATGTACCAAATAAAGGTCTTAAACTAATTTAGGATTAAAATCTGGATCATAAGAATAATAGGGTCAAAGGAAAAAAAGGATTTATGTAAGATGCCTGATTTAGAAGTGTGTAACATTGGGTTTATAACTAGAGCAATGCAAGAACATAATTAAAAAATTAGTCTTAAGATGTAACTGAAGAGGGAATCAACTTTAAACACCATTCTGGTAGACTCCTGCAGACTTCATAATATCTAATATTTTTCCAGTTACTGATGTTAAAAAACCTGAAGTTTTGCAAATGACAAAAGGCTGGAGGACAGAAAAATAAGCTAGGTCTCAAGAGCAATTCTTAGCCACTTCACCATCATCCAAAAGAGCAGGAGAATGTTATAGTATCAAATACGTAGGGAGAAAAGAACATCCCTTTGGGATAACTAAGAACTTTCCTGAACTATCCTTAAAAAGCCATCCAGCACTAGATCTTGTGAAAAGTCTGCAGATGAGACCCTTAAAGACAAGTAAGATGTCTGATGTGATTCAGGCACATATTATGGACCAAGTCAAATGTTCTTATACCTTCATTAAGAGCTCTATCACAAAACTGAATTCTACACACTATAATATAGTCATGTACTGTGCAGAGAAGACACAAACCTTGGTGGAGCAGTGTCCTAGGCACCTTCTTCATATGTTTCTGAAGTCTTTACTCGCATAATCCAAGATGTATCAGTGATTCCCTGTTTGGAGTATAGTGTAAAAAGGGAAATGGACCATTTGTCAGAAAAAAAAGATACGATCAATACTCAGAAATTCGTCACGGCACATAGACCAATCTTCTCATCTCTCAAATCTCAAATCTCTCCATTTGTCTCAAGGCTTTCAGAAATTACTTCTGGCTACAAGTTTCCTCAATAAATAAGACAAATCTTGAGTTTGAGAGAATTCAACAACCTGTAGTGCCACACAGACATTTAATATCTTTTAACATTGGGAAGCAGGTAGCTTAGGTGTGTGGCAGCAGCATCCCAGAGGTACTGTTAGCTAAAGAAAGGCCTCCAGCTCCAGTGCCTGGATACATCCATGCACAGACATGCACCTGCAACACTCAGAAGAAACAATAATCTGCTTACTTCTGTGATGATGAATTACTCCATTAGGGAAAACAAACTTTGAGACTGCATGGAAATGAATTATCATCATCTATAACAGCAAAATAAATAGATAAAGTAAGCAAAATATCACCAAAAAATCAGCTTAGACAAGCCCCCCCCTACAAAAAAACAACAACCCAAAACAATCCAATCAAAATAACATACTGCATTTATAATCATGTGTGAATGTACTAGCCATGAGAAAGATAAAAATCTTTATTTCTTTTTCAAATTTTTAAAGAAAGCACTAACATGTTAAATGCAGACCTAGACACATTAATCTTGCTATTATTTACCTTCCTTTAAAATCAATATGGAGGCTATTGAACAAAAAGCTGTGGGACTTCCAAAACCAGTGGAATAGAACACCAGTGATTTGAGTCTGTTTCTTCTGTCAAAGTCTAAGGAGTTACTTCATCTCAGCTGATATGAACCTAGGTAGAAAAACAGTATTCCATGTATGGCAAAAGCACTGTTGTCAGAAAAAAAAGTTGCCAGAAGGTCTCCCCATGTTCTATAGAGCCAATGCCAGCCAGCTCCAAGATGGACCTGCTACTGGACAAGGCCAAGGCCATCAGTGACTGTGGCAGAACCTCTAGGGTCACATATTTAAGAAGAAAAACTAAAAAAATTATTGCACAGATAAAGTTGCAGCCATGGAAGAATGGAGGAACTTGAGATCCATAGTCCTGGCAGGACTTGTGACCCTGTGGAGAACCCACACTGGAGCAGCCTGGCCTTGAAGAACTGCACGCTGTGGAAGAGGGACCCCTATTGCACCAGTCCCAGAGAGCTGTTGCCTGTGGGATGGACTCACATTTCATAAGTTCATGGAGAACTGTCTCCTGTAGGAGGGATCCCCTGTGGGAGCGGGAGAAGGACTCCTCTGCCTGATGGGCAGGAACAAAGTGTGATTGTAACCCTCATCCCCCATTCCTGCACTACTGTGAGGAGGCAGAGCCTGAGGGGAAAGTGGTTTTAAGACTTGTTTTACTTCCCATTGCTCTGCTCTGATTTTGAGTGGTAATAAATTCAGTTGATTTCCCCAAGTCAAGAGTGCTTTTCCAATGACAGCAATAAATAAATTATCTCTCCCTCTCCCTGTCTCCTCCCAATCCAGGAGACTTGTTATATCCTCTCTTCCCTGTCCAGCTGAGGAGGGGAATTGCAGAGCACCTTTGGTGCATGCAGGACCTCCAGCCAGGAAGTGAACAAAATATTTATCAAGCCAATAATGTTTGGCGCACAACCTCATAAAGTTGAGGTTGCTCTCTACTTTGATAGAGATTATTTTCTATTCAAGAGATATTATTTTCTATTCAATGTGTCATGTCTATCCAAGAGGGCCAAGTACAGCATTCTTCGGTCTGATATAGCACACTGATGGTCGAGGGTGACAATGTCTCTTGTATAAACATTGATCCTTTCACTAAGATACATGTAAACCAGCACATTTTAACCACTCAATCATTTTTGGTAGTGCAAAAATCAAAATTATACATCTCATTGTATGCTTGAAAACAAATCCTCACCTCTCAGTTGGGACCTGTTCTTAGTACAAGAATTCAAGGTCTCACTTTTATTTGAACTATGCTGTAATTTGGGCAAGCACAAAACCAGCATCTACAGTTCTGTAAAACAGATTTGGGTGAGAGTACAAAAACATCTGGATGCAGATTTCTAGTAAACCAAAATACAAATGTCCCAGGTCACATAAAGTAAGCAGTCTAACCTTATAGCCTAGAAATGAACAATCGGTCCCTGGAGCCACAGAATCACAGAACTGGAAAAGACTTATGGTCAAGTCCAACCACTAAGCCAGCACTGGCAAGTCAACCATTAAATCATGTCCCAAGTGCCATGTCTGCATGTCTTTAAATTTCCTGCAGGGATGGTTTCCCCACCATTTTCCTAAGCAGATCATTCCAATGCTTGGCAACCCTTTTGGTGAAGAAGCATTTCTTGATATCAAAACCAAATTTCCCCTGTAACAACTCAAGACTTTTTCCTCTTGTCCTATTGCTTATCACCTGGGAGAAGACACCAACCACCACCTGCTCACTCCTTTCAGGCAGCTGTAGAGAGTGATAAGGTCTCCTTCTCTCCAGGCTAAACAACTCCATCTTGCTCAGCTGCTCCTCACAGGAGTTCTGCTCCAGACCCTTAATCAGCTTTGTTGTCCTCCTTTCGACATGCTCCAGCACCTCAATATCTTTCTTGTACTTTCTGCTGAACTTGTGCTGCTTACTCATGTACATTTAAAAGCTAAGGGAACTCAGTCAATATCACACATATGCACACAATCAATGGGCACCTATGATAAAACCTTGAACAGAAAATTACATGTGTTTTAAGATTTCAAAAATGCCCTTCTAACACATGGAAGTAGTTCCTCAAGTTCAGACTGCATCTCTACATGAACTGGATGAGAAGTAATAGAAGACTTTTGCATTCCTCTTTCCTTTCTTCCTCCACATGACTGAGCTGCCCTTATGCAGGATTCAATTCCTGACTGGGAGCATAGCCTTCAGCCCAGGAAGGCTGTCTGCCCCAGACCCCTGTTCTGAGAGGTCCAGCACATTGCCTTAGGCTCACTTCCTCATCACAGTGTCATCACAGCACAGTGATAAAGCTTATGGGTTTCCAGTGCCACCAACTTAAATAGCTGTCATGCCTTTCTCCTAAAAATCAAATGCAAGCACAATGAACAAACCCAACATATTAAGATACAGATTTGAGATATGGATCTACCTCTCCTGGAAAAAACACAGCTATTTGATTTTTATGAGAGTTAATGCATAACCTCTCTGAATTTCATTAATTTTTAATCTCTTCTCTCTCACTTCCTTTCAATACTTACTGGGGGCTTATAAGACAAATGGGTGTAGACCTTTCAGCAGGGCCTGTTGCAATAGGATGAAGGGTAATGGTTTTAAACTGAACTATGGGTAGATGTAGAGTAGGTTTAAGGAAGAGCTATTTTTTGGTGATGGTGATACAGCACTGGAACAGGTTGTCCAGAGCAGCGGTAGCTGCCATGTAACCATTCACAGTCAGATGTGACAGGGCTCTGAGCAACCTGATCTAGTTGAAGATGACCCTGCTCATTATAGGGAGGCTAGGATAGATGAACTTTAAAGGTCCCTTCCAACCCAAATCATTCTGGTTCTGTGGTTCTGTGATTTACTAAGAGAAATACTGAAAGTCTGTTTCATTCACACACTTTTAGATGTGTGGAGCAAAGAGGTTGGGAAAGATGACTTATTAGGAGGAAATGGTGACCATCAGCCAAGTCACGGACACTCCTGGCATGACCAGGCTCTGAAGAGAGCAGTCAGCTTGGTCTTCTTGGGTCTTTTTCTGTTGCTCCTGAGAAGGCATCATCACAGGTCACTAGGATGCACTACATGTTTGTACCATGTACTACAGTACAAAGACACAGGTAGCTACTGTTTTGTGGGGAGGGTGTCAGTCCCCCATTTATCCTCCCTTATAGTACAGGCAGCAACATACTCTTTCCTGTGGTTCTTTTGGAGCTATCCACTGGACTACACAGAATAACTGTTTCAGGATTAATTAAGTTTGGTTCCAAAGCTTAACGAATGTTGGCAGCAATGGTTTTGTCATTTCTACGCTTATAATTGACAATTTTAATAAAATAAACATTTTATAGATTTGTATTTCTAAGAATAGATATTTTGAGTCTACCAGAACCTAAATAAACCAAAACACACAGTTCGTTATTCAGTTGAGCTTTGCACTTTCTGTGCACATCAACTTCTTAATGTGGACTGGCTGCACACAACTTGGTGGGAACTGGAGAGCTGTGGGACTCTTGACTTCTGCATCATTATCTCGTTTGAGATACCATCACAGCAAGCAAGTGGCGATTATAAAGTGAAATTTACCATGAATTTCCTCCATGCACTCCTTAGCAGCTCCTCCTTCAAAGTGTACCAACACAGGGTCAGCTGTCGTTGAAACAAAGAAAGTAGCATCAGCCTTGATTTAAGGATCTTCTACAAAGCTTCAAAGTGTGCTGTGAATTATAAATACTAGGTATTTCTATGATGGTTACATTTTCACTAGGACAGTTTAGAAAAATCTGGAATCTCTCACTGGGTTTTCAAACTTCTGAAAATATTCTGCAGACTGTGCTTAATGTTTTGAGCTGAAGCACAGTCTCAGCACATCCAGTATGTCACATGTCTAATTATAACAGCTGTGGTTTTATTGACCCATCTTATATTGCACACAACTTACCAACATCTCTTCCAGACAGTAGAATACTAATCTAGAAGTGACCAGCATTTGTGCCCCTGTTTCTAGAGTTCATCATCTTTAGGCAAACAATTCAAACCAACTGTCTTTGGCATTTTTAAACAAGTTTTCTAAATTAAAAAAAAAATAAATAACATGAATGCAAAGTTAGTAACTTTCATTTATATTTCATCAGATTATTGCTGTAAGTAGTGGCTTCCATCAAAATAGCCTAATTCCTGATCAATGAATCATAAGCAATTATATTTCTCTGCTCATCATCTCAAATGGTAATTTTGTCAGTGTCTTCATAAGTATTATTGACTGTAACCAAAGAAACTATTTCAAAAACAGTGACTTTCTGATAGCTCTGGGTTCTCTTCATACTCCAGCTGTGAATCCACTGCATTTTTTCATAGCTCTAGCATTGTTTTCCATGACAGTCAAAAGTACTATAATTTCTCTACCAGCATTAACATCCAGAAACTTCTGTCATACAACCATATCCAGTCTTAACATAAAAAACTCTCTCAGTACCTTCCTGTATAGTAAAAACTAATATGGCTCTCTATTTGCCAAGTACTTACGTACTTACACCACTTACGGTGTGCACTTAAAATATACATTACTTGTAGTTCAACAGCTACTATTTTAAAAGTTTGAAAAAATACAGTCAAAAAATAATTCTTATCTTAAATCACAGTATATGGCTCAAGATTACAGTTTTATGACTGCAGTCCCATGGCTGGAATCAACAGCCACTTAATGAATTGAAAACTCAAACCAGCTGAGTCAGAATCTCAAAAACTGAAGAATCTTTCAATCTTTCAATCCCTTCTTTCATCATGGAGGTCAAGTCCTTAAGCCCAAGACTATGAGAAACCTAAATGGTGGATGGAGGGGAAAAGCTGATGACAGGCTTTGTAGACAGAAATAATTTTTAGGTAGATACAAGCTTGTTAACTGTTATGACTGACTTTTTTTTTTTTAAGTGAAATTCTTGACATGTTAGGTTTGGTACAAGAGGTATTTACATAAAATAAAAAACTATGTAACAGGAAAAGAGAACATATATCATAGCAGTGGGCCAATAATTTACTAGTATCAGAGAACCGAAGAAAGCTTAGTCTGACAAAATATTTCATAAAAAATATGCACTATATAAGTGTTTTTATTAATTATTTAAACTCTATGTTGAAAAAACAATAGAACCAGAATCAGGTATTAGAAAACTGACATATAAACATAACTAAATCTCCTTGTGTCACTGTTGTCAGACTTCATAAAATAGTCTGATTCTACTTTTGATGCTCTCTCTTGGCAAGAATTAATTTTCAGCTTGTGTTTTTAAACAAGCACAGCTCATTTTCTTTTGTTGTCTTCAGATTTTTTTTTTTCTAAATTCTTCACTGGAATATTTCCCTTTTCATAGAATATAGGAATTGTTACTTCCCAGTCTCCTTACCATGAGACCCTTCACAGTAATACTGTGTTATACAACTGAAGCCCTTCCAGTCAATGGTAGCTGAGCCAGGACAGAAAACAGTTGAGAAACCAAAGGGTCTACAGTTCTGGAAACCTTGAAGCCTGCTACTCCATGACAAGCTCCTTCCTACACCCAACATATATTTTCATACACTCATTGGCTATTCAATCAGTTCCAAATTTCCCTTGCTCTTTACCCAAATGCAGATTGCCTATGAGAAGCAACACAGAATTTTCACCAAACTGTACTGTCCAACCAAAGCATCTCTCTGTCAAGCAAGACTGCTCACTCTCTTTTCCTCTTGCCATCTATTTTCCCAGCATCACTCCAACCCTGTTCTGGCTCTTCCTGTTTTGACTCACATAAACCCAAACAGATTCACCCACACTTCACTGGCTACCAGGCTGCTGCTAACCAGCTGGGCAAACTGCAGTCACATTGTCCTGGTCCAGCCACTGCTACAGCACTTAAAAATGGCCCAACTTGATCTTCCTTCCCTGGCGCCTTGTCTACTCACACAGCTGCTCCTTGCACCTCACAACCCTCGTCTCAGCTACCAAAGCCAGCTTCTTTGTCCTTCCACTGCCTATATCTGGCAAGAAACCATCTTCTTCCATTTCCGCCAGCTAAAGTGGCTCACCACTGAGGGAGATCTGTCACATCTAGCCTCAGCTTGTCTTTAGATTGACTAACAAGTTCCCAAGCATGTGGAGTAAGGCAAGTGTTGTTAAGGGACGACAACACAAAGGGCTCTTGAAATAGAGCCCAAGGCTGTGGGTTCAATGCGTGTATGGGCCATTCACTGGAGAGGTGCACCCAATTTTCCTTACGGGTTCCTTTCAACTCAGAATATTCTGTGATTCTGTGAAATGAGAGAGGTGGCACTAGCATCCTGAGGGGGGCTGCTCACCTGCCTCACCTCGAAACCGTGCATATTTCAGGGGCACACTTGACTTCGGCCACGTACCCCCGACTCCAGAGTTACCGTGCCCTGCGGGCTGCACCGACACCCGGCCCATCGGCCGGGAGCTCTCCCGGCAGGGCAGCGAGGCAGCCGCCCCGCCCCGGGGCCGCCAGGAGCTGCGGGCCGGCCCGGCTGGGGCCTCGGCCGGGCGGGGCGCTGGCCACAGGCGGGGCGGTGCCGCCGCGCCCGCGCTCCCCCGGGGCGGCTCGGCTGGGCCTGGCCCGGCCCTGTCCCGCGCCGCCGGCCGCAGGTGCTTAAATAGCGGCGCCTGCCCCGCCGCCGCGTCCTTCGCGCCGCCAGGTAAGGGGCGGGTGCCTGGAGCCCCTCGCCGACCGGGCGTTCTCGCCCTGGCGGCCGCGGGGCCTTGCGGCTGTGCAGCCGTGACGGGCGGCTGGGAGGCAGAGAGTGAGCGGGCGGCCCCGGCCGGGCCCGCGGGGGTGAGGGGCGGCGCGGCGGGCGGCTCGTCCTGCAGCTGCCCCCGCCAGGGGCCGCCGCGGGCGGGCGGGGCCGCGCCGCGTCTCCCCTCAGCCGCCGCCATTCCCGTGTTTTCGCCCTTATCCAGTGTGTGTGAGAATTATCCGGGGTGTAAGTGGCCTGTCTTCTCCCTGGAGAGCCCACCGCTCTCCACACCGCTTCCACACTGCGACCTCTACGCCAGCCCTGAGGGAGGATGGAGTATCTCTGAAGGGGCTTCTGCAGTTATTCTGGCATGCAGTTCTCTCGTGGCTGATGCTGGTGTACAGCTGGGACGGCACAGGTGAGGAGGTTCAGGTGCTGCTCCGTCACGGAGAGGTGGTGGAGAGGTTGCCCTGCGTCGCTCCTTGCTCCGGTGTGATGCATGGCAGCTTTTGGGGCATGGTCCATCTTCCTGAAGTCCTTACTGTGACTTAGAAAACTAAGTGATTTAGAATAGACTATGCCTGATGGACTGGTGCATGAGGAGGAGTGTGCTATGGAATGCTGTTTTTCCTAGACGGAGTAGAGCTTAACTGCTTGTCCATTAAATTGTCTGGCTTAATGCCCCAGGCCAGCCTCAGGAAACTGGGACAGGATGGCTTTAAGGTAGCTTTTGCAGCCTTACGTCTCCCTGATGGTTACCATGGCCTGTCCTGTGGTCAAAGATCTGTAAGTCTTTTTATCTTGTGCCTTTTGCTGCTTTGAGATATGTCAGCACCCTGGAACAGACCTTAGTATGAATTTCCAGAAGCTGATCTGTCATGGGTTAGCTGTTTGAAAAACATCAGCTCTGGTGTTAACTGTATCTGTCTGCTTTCTCCCTAGTCTCCCTGCTGTTCTTCAGAATATTCTTTGCCACAGCTCTTGTGTGCCACTAGTGTCTCATGTAAAAAGCATCCCACCAACAAGCATGGGACCCTTCAGAGCTCATTTTTGCATCTAGGTGCTGTCCTAGTTGCCTGAATGGCATCCAGTCAATGGGTTACCAAGCTTTGCTTTGCAAGCTCCTCACTTTTCAAACAGACTGTTGGGGTCTTCCTGTCCAACTGTTGTGTCAGTATTCTTCCTGGTGAAGTGAGTGAGGAACATTTGTGGGCCATCTTTTGCTGCAGCTGCTTTGTTCTTGTAGCCTGCAGGGACAGGAATTGGCAGCTTTGCAGAATGCAGTTCTGTGGCACAGTCAGAATCCCTGACTGCTGATTTGTAGTGAGAAGGATCTCTGGTACACATATCTCTGGAGGGTGGCAGGATTCATCCCACTTTCTGGAATTTCCTACTGCAGCTACTTTCCAGTACTTCTCCAAGTGGCTTCTGCCTATCTGCAATGATCATAAATAACACCACAGCATTGCTCTTCCTATACTGTAAGCTGAAACAATAATTTTGTTGACCCATATGGGCAGAGTACTCATGGCATCCACTCCCAGCTTAGGAATCTTTATATGCTTGTCTAAATCTTGAAGTCTTTTACAGTATCCGAGTCTTATGTTCTGTGAGATAAGAGCACTGTCAGGTACTAATTAGCAACTACATATGTGCATAAATTGCATGTATTTGGCATCTCAGAACTTGTTACTGCTTATGGTTTTGTTTCTTAAAAGTAGAAAACTGAAAGTACATCCTGTTGACATTTCCCACTAGCTCTTCAAATAAGTTAAAAACACCACGGGGAGGGAGGAGTGTTGGAATGAAGGTTGCGCATTACAATTTAGTTCAACCAGCTATGTATGAGTGTCTTTGAATGCCAGGTTAAGAGTCCAGTACAGGGGGAAGCTGGGATTTAATGAAGAACAGAAAATGGTGTGGGTACAGAAGCAGATACGAGCAAAGCAGGAAATTCAGGGATATCAAAAATTCATGTTTTGATATGGAAATTAAACTGAATGAAGTTGAGAGCATTTTTCCTTACAAGTAGGTTGACTAATAAGTCATGGTTTAATTTGAAACCTGGGGGGAAAAAATATCACAAAAATAATTGCACAATGGTAGTGGCAACTTCCTGGTAGTAGTTCAAAACACAGGTGAAAAAATGGAAAAATTAAAGTCCTTGTAAAGGATGGCTTATGAATTCTAACAGGATTTCCATTGTGGACTACAACTGACAGAGTATTATAGTTTTTAAATAACACAGACTAGACCTGAAACTTCTGCATTAAATGATTTGTGTACTTTCGTAAGCAAAAAGAAGGGGAATGGGACCTACTTTGGGAAGGATAAAACAGAATGAGGCAATGTTTTAATTCTTCCAATACTTTTCTTCTAATTCTGTTCCTGAATTCATGATGTCTGCATGAAGCTATCAAATTTCTTATGAGTAAGGGTGAGTAAATTCATAGCCCTGGTGTTTGCAGTGGAAATCTTGGAAAATGTGAACTCTGAAGGCTCAAGAAAAATTGTAGGAATTTTTTTTTAAATTCTTGGAGTTGTCCATAATATGAAAGTTTTAATACAAGTGTTACACAGAAAAAATAGTAAGAAATTGCAAAGTTATTTCCGGTTCTATGTACCTGGCATAGGCCTGATTTACAAAAAGGTAAAGCTCTATATCATTTAGGTTGAGCTTATAACCAGACTTCCTTTATAAGCTATGTTTCCAGTTTGCTCTTCCCATCCTACCTAACAACCTCTACATTACTGGATTGTGTTTTAATGGTTTCTGACCTGTTATTTCCATGTCTACTTTCAGACTTGAGTTTAATATGAAGGGAAAATTCCTTTACATCAATATGCCTATGGAGATATGCGATCTGGTGGAAGTATTTCAAGCACATAGACAATAAAAGACTTGCCTCTTTGTTAGAATACTTTTTCTTGAAACACAAGAAATAAATTTAATCTTGCTTTTGGTTTTCTGGTAAAATTTAATGGTAATATAAATGGAAATTCCCTTGGATTTTCCAGCATAAAATCTATGGCTTTCATCTTCAAAGCACAACAGACTGTTCTGAGTGTTCCTTCTTTTGTGGCCTGAAAGAATGAAGAAAATATGTACATGCTTAATTTCTAATGTGTATTTTAGCTTAATCTCATAACAACAAGATTGGTAGAAAAGAAGCAGACACTGTGTTGGAGTAAGAAGGACACATCTCCAGATCTTTTTTGCAATGGATATATAGTTGAATTTTTTTTTTTTTTGCCTTCACATTATTTTACTTTGTTCTAATTTGCTTGTATTTAAGTCCATGTTTTCTTTTCTAGAGGGAAAGAAGGAGTTCAGAGTTCTGCAAAAACTAGTCCTGCAAGAGTTCTTTCTAGAGTGTTGGTGGAGGATTTATTTGTTTATATATATTTATTTATGTGTTTGTGTTTCAGAGGTGTTTTACTCAGCTTTGCTTATTTGGTAAGTCAGTGTCATAAGGTGATAGTCAGGATGCCTGAGCCAGCTCAAATAATTTATGAGAATAGGTCATATGCAGTTATGAGAAATAATTTTATTAATTTAGCAAAGTCCACTGAAATCAAAGAAGTGACCATCCCAGTGCATTTTTTTCTGCCCAGTAGAGCCTTCAGACTGACTTCAGCTCATGCAGCATTGAAAGTGTGCTGAGCTAAAGGTGTTCAGTTTGAAATCGATCAGGATACATTCATTTTTTAAAATTTTTTAAATTTTTTTTGTGTGTGACATGCTGTCCTATCTTTTGTGCTCCCTATAGCTTTTTTTTCTCCCAGAGTAAATCTGACTCTTCTAACAAGGGACCCTTAGTTAGCAGTTTTTCAAACCAGTCTTAGTAAAGGGTTCTCAGTAGACTGAATTCAAAACACTGAAGAACCACTTAGCAGTCACAGTTTGCAAGGTAACTACCTTGCACAGTAATGGAATGCATTAAGGGGCGGTCCCTCAGTTTTGCTGTTCAAGATGGCCAGCTAAGAGACTTGGTTGCTTCCTGCAGTGGCCTTCTTGCTGTGTTTCATGCTGCTCAGATCTTGTGGTTATTGTGCCTTTTACCTGTATGATGCACCCTGCTTTCTCCTGTGCTTTCGGGGGGCCTGGTTTGATGTTCAGCAGTAAAACGTGTAATAACTTCATCATTTGTGGATCTGTTCAGCCTGTTCTTTAATTGGGTTCTACTCGTAAAAATCGCTGAGTAGTGACTCAATACCTTGCATTGCAGATAAATATGTGTTTAATAATTAAGTGTTTGAGTCACTAGTGAGTTCTATGGTTGTGTTTTATTTTTGTCCCAGTGGGGCACTGCAGTTCCTGGGGAGTGACACAAGCCTTGTCTCACTTGTAGCTGACACATGTTCAACAGTTTGCTTCCAGAAATCACATATACCTTATTTTCTTGTACCAGAGGCATATGTAAGGAGGATCCAATCTAATTTGATTTTTTATCTTCCAGTCATCTGAATTAGTAGCAGGACAGTAGAAGCTGGTAGAGAAAAGGCTGAAGGTTAACTAACAAGCAGCAGTACTAAGCTGATTCCCTGCTTCCATCCATGACAAACTGCACCAGTCCCCATATATTGGTCTTACATATCCAAGACACAGGTTAAATTGTCTGTGTTGGGAGACTGCTCATGAGGGGAAGAGGGCAGAGTCAAAACACTGCAGCATAAGCATGCTTCAGTACTTCCTGCACTTGGTAGGAAACACCTTTCTCGTGGTCTATCCATGAGACTTGTTATTTTCCATAGTCTGAACTTCCCCTGCATTTCAGGCTGGCTTTTGATGGATGTTAGCCGAGATCTTCATGGTTGCTAGTCACCATCTGGTGGCTGGTATCCATCTGGTTCTGTAGGCCAGAGTGACAGAGTGTCAGAGTAGCAGAAACTTCCTTGTAGGTAACCGCAAAGTTTATTTATTTTTTTTTTTTGTACTAGAGCTCACTGACTGGAGCAGTGTCCTGGCTTTCAGTTAGGCTTCCCTTGCCCCACTAAATGCACATCCAGCTGATTTGTTATCCATACTACCATATGGACTGTTATTGGCCTCAAAACTGTTTTCTGTTTTCTTCTATTTCACTTCTGAATCTAGAGTCTTGTGGGCTCAGAATCCTTCTGGGAGCCACATTCATTAATTCCTTTTTAAAGATCTTTTGAGCAAAGATAAAGTATTCAGAAGGAGGGGGAGTTGAAAGGAAATGTAGGAGTGCTATGCTTACCAACTTTAACCAGGAAATCAGTGAGACTTGAACTGGTCTTTAGAATGTTGGGTTTTTTTCATTTTCTTCTTTTTGTTTTTTTTTTTTTTTCTGTCTTTGTCATTTCAGAAGGAACCTTCTCAGTACTTGGTTTTGCAGCAGCCTAGGACAGGAAGCTCATTTAAAGAAACAGAAAGGTCTTTACTACCTGTGGAAAGAGAAGCAAGATTTGTATGCTTTGAAAAGGTATGTAATAGAAAATTTACCTGGTTAAAAAGTCCAGTAGTCATTGCTCATTTGCATTAAAGTACTATCTCTCACAAGCTGTCACTTCCTGTGGTTCAGCACAGAAATTTCCCATAGCTTTCTCTTTTCAAAGGGGAAGCTAATCTGTCCTCATTCCAAATATTCAAACTTTCAAAATAGTGTCCTTTTAATAGTAAGACTATTTCTCTAAAGAAACAATTAATTTAGCTATGCAACAGCAATTACAATTGGTCTAAGTTGAACTGTAAAGCAAGTTCTGTCTTTTCATAACCATTTAACATCAGCAAACTTGAGCAAGCCCTGTAATCCATAGTGGAGATACTGCAAAACAGAAAATACAGGAGCATATACAATAAAGGCTGAGTAACAAATATGAAAGTAAGAAATTTAATGTAGCTATTCTTGCTGGGTTTTTTTCTTCTTTTAGTTTGTGTATTTTCATGTTCACAGATCGTAATTTGCTGCCATTTAATTCTAACAACCCATCTTGAGGAGATTCTGTTGTAATGTATCCAGTGGCTGTTCCTGCACCAGGAGGTGAAGGAAGTAATGGACAA
Organism: Cyanistes caeruleus; assembly: GCF_971803275.1. Lineage (NCBI taxonomy): Eukaryota > Metazoa > Chordata > Aves > Passeriformes > Paridae > Cyanistes > Cyanistes caeruleus. The sequence continues at coordinate 55,856,270 of NC_141732.1, forward strand.
CATGGGAAACTTATTTTTTTCCTTTTTGTTTTTGGAGCTGTGTTGCTGTGTGCTGGATTCCTTCTTTCAGTCTTTATTCTCCAGTCATGTCCATCTGGAAGCTTCAGTGACTGTAACGAGGTCCTTAAGGCTGCTGGGCCAGTGTTGGCTGTAACTGGACTGGTTTGTGTTTTACTGGCACGATCAAGGGCCAGGATGTATATAAGACAAAGACAACTGCAAAATGAGCAGGTGTACAGCCTTGTGTTTTGTCGTGGGAACTGCCAGTTTGCCCAGTTTCTCATATTTGGATTCCTGTTTTTAACTAGTGGAATGTTAATTAGCATCCTGGGCATTTGGGTTCCTGGTTGCAGCCCTGGCTGGCATACGATACAGCTCAACCACACTGGCACTTCTGACATGGACCTCCAGGGCTGTGGATTCCTGTCACTTCAAATCATGGGACCTTTGATTGTGCTCACTGGGTTGTGTTTCTTCGTGATAGCTCATGTTAAAAAGAAGCAAAACTTAAATCTCAACCAAGAATCCTGTGAAAGTGAAGAACATCCTCAGAGCCCTGAATCTTTTCAGGTTACAGTAGGTGAGTAAAAAATGTTGGAACTTTACACTGGGAATTAGTGAGGGTTTTTTCCACTAATGATTTACATCTGGATATCACTTATTTGAGCTCTAAGTATGTCAGTTCTGCCATGTCAAGACAGCCGAAATAAGATAATATTACTTTGTCTCGTACGCTTTCTGTATGGTCAGTTCAGTTTCCTTTACCAAAAAGGCAGAATCTCTCTTTGGCACAGACAGAAAGGTCTGACTGTGTAAAGCAACAGAACCTGAGACAAATGAGTCTAACCCCGGTTCTGTTCTCAAACACTGTAGTTGATGCAGATCACAGACTTGTATGACTATATTTAAGATTTATTTTAGCCTTGAGCCCTTAAACAGAAGATTCTGATTTGTAACCAATGTACTGTATTTTTTAAATTGTGGCCACATCCTCAACCAGTCAGAGATAAAATTACAAGTTTTAAACTCTTCAGTTACAGAGTGGTAATTGGTAGATTCTTTTGCTGTACAATATATTGTTGTAGTGAACTGTCTATCAATCGTCGCGATTAGTGTGCCTTAAGCTACAAGTAACTCAGTAGGGAAACTGTCACGGCACACAAAATCAGTCCTCAGAGCCATTAATGACTCCCATTATAGCACTGCAGTACTTATGGAGAAACTCAGAATGACCTATTTTATGTTTGGGAGGGAAACTAAGTACTCTCCTATCCTTAAAATGTTCCAACAGTAACCTGTGTGCTTTACACTTCTGATTCTTGTAGACAGCCAACCATATTTGTGTCTCTTAGCTCGATAAATACTCCTCCTTCTCAGCTGTATTGTCTAAATGAAATCCTTCATTTATAAATGTGCTGCATCTTTATTTTGGGATTATTTAGGTTTTGAATGTAGCTCCAACCTGCTCCAACAGCCCAGAATGTATCAATTCTGTATGTGGGATCATTTATCTTAAAAGCTAGGCAAGTAAAAAATATAGGTTACTGTTAGTATAACCAGATGTGCTCAGTTCTTCAGAGGTAGTTCTTTTCTAATTGGTGTACTTTCCTCTAGGTGATGCTGTGATGTTATTCCCACCCCCACCACCTCCATATTTTGCTGACCCTATGTCACCAACTGTGACACATTGTCTTATGTCAAGTGTTTTACCTACAAGTGAAAATCCTCCACCATACCACTCTATCTTCAGTGATGGGTAAGACTGTGTTCATCTCTCACTTTAGAAATCTGAGGTGTTTCTTTAGGTGTCCAAGCCCATGTTATTATATAATCACTGTGAATTAACTACTTGCCATGACAAAGTTTTCTAATGAATAACTCAACTTACTTCAGATACTTTACTTGAATTGGCATTAGAATGTTGTAGTATACTAGGGGAATTACAAACTGCAGAATGTTCTTTATGAGGATTAAATTGTTATTATTATGACTGGACATAACTTCTGAGGTTCTTAAATCAATGGTCCTTAGTAAATTTCTTCCAGAGATTGTCCAAGAGAAGGTGGCACTGACAGCAGTGTGGTAGTGACATGATATCCATATTGCCAGATTTTACGAGCCTCTGTAGAAACAGAGCAGCAAGTATTTTATGACGCCTACCCTCAGACCCTGCAATGTTACTTTATCTGCCAATATATTCATTTCTCCCATGTCCCTTACCTCTGCCTTGAGGAAGTGAAACTGTGCTGGTCTGCCTTGTTCCTGCTGTGGCCATGTGTCAAGGTTGAAAGATTCCTTGATATCGCAGAAGGTTCCAGCATGCTGATTAAGGAGGCTGCAAAGCCAGTTTCATTTCAAATCTTGTACCTTACATACATGAATTACGACAGAATTGCCGGACATCACCAAGCTCAGGGATCAGGAGCTGCCAGCTTACCAAAGATTTGTCTATGCCGTGAGAAGTAGTGGGGTTATTTATCCCTTGTGGGTGGTAACTTGATGGTAAAAAAAGTCACTGCAAGGGCCACATACTAGAAGGCAGAGCTAGGTCTGGCCAGAAGAGCAAGGTGTAACATGTCTAGAGTTGCTAACTTACTTTCAGGCCCTTAATGGTTCAGAAATGACTTGATATAATATCTTTAGAATAGTCCTACATCAGCCTGGGTTTGAGCTGTGAGTCAGTAAGCTATGTGGGGCTATCAGTTAATGACCTTTATTCACTAGACTCTGCATGCAACATTGTGTCACTGAAAACTGGGAAATAAACTCTCCAACCAATTTGTTAGGTTACAAAGCCAACATTAGTTTATTAACAGTGCTGGAGGCATGGAATTCTCCACAAAGCATGTATGCTCAGTAACCTAACAGATCTGTTTATATTCCTGAAACTATCACATATATTCATCACATTTCTTGAATACATGCATATATGCTAATTATTTCCATGGACTTGTTTGGATATGGTTCCAGATCTTCTGATGTCTCCTTGAGAGAATCTCAAATCAGTCATCAAGTCATAATGTATTTCTCTTACCAAGGAAGCATTAACTAGAAAAAGACTTATTAGTCACAGATTAGGGAATTAATGCAAGGCCACATTGTCTCTGGTATTTGTACTAAGCACTGTATGGGACAAAATAAGCATTAACCATGAATATACTTACTACGCTAAAGTTAACAGAATTTTCCAACATGTTCCCCTTCTACATCTTCTGTGTAGACAGAAATATAACCTGTTTGGTAACAGTTGGAAGCACCATCACTGCCATTGTTGATGAGTGTCTGGAAAGTTGTCTGGCAGGAAAGGACCTCAGAATGGTGGCCAACAGCACCTGAACATGAGCCATCAGTGTGCCCAGGTGGCCAAGGCAGCCAGCTGCATCCAGGCTTCTATCAACAATAGCGTGACCAGTGGGACCAGGGCACCTAAATGTTCAAGGGGAGTGGGACAGTAAGTGGCTCATTCCTGGAAAACTGTGGGATGGGAGGCAAAGATTAGAAGGACAAGATGCTTTCAGGGGTCCTCTGCTTCTGAATTTGGAGTGTTCTGGCCACACTGGAACACACTTGCAGTCTTAGCAGTTGAGCCAAGAGCTTCTAAAGTGAGAGAAGCCAGAAGGGAAATATTGGAGAACTATCTCAAAGAACAAAGGGATATTCCTCTAGGAAGGCAACATGGCCAGCATCTCAGCTAAGGTGCCTTTACACCAATGCACACAGCATGGGCACAAACTGGAGCAGTTGGAAGCCACTGTGCTGCTGGAAGACCTATGACCTTGTTGCTATTCCTGAAACTTTGTGGGATGAATCCTTTTTCTGGAGTGTGACTGTTAGTGGCTTCAGGCTGTTCAGAAGAGACAGGGAAAGAAATAGGGGGTGAGGGATTGCTTTTTACAGCAAGAGGTGTGTTGAATGTGAAGAGCAGTCCCTGCAGAATACCAGGTGGAAAGCAGGTGGAAAGCCTGTGGGTAGGAGTAGAGACTGAGGCAGCAAAGGGAACCCTGTGGCTGGGGTCTGCTACAGCCTCCTAATCAAGGGGAGCCCATTGAGCAAACCTTCCTGCTCCAGCCACAGGAGGCATTGAGCCCGCAGGATCTTGTCCTGCAGGGGCAGCTCGACCACCCCAGCAGCTGTTGGGAAAGTAGCTTGGAGGGCTGTAGGCAATCCAGGAGACTCCTGGAGTGTGTGGAGGATAATATCCTGACCCAGGTGACAGACAGCCCTGCTGAGGGAATGTGTTACAGGCTGTGTTGGTCACCAGTGCAGGTGAGCTAACTGGGACACCAAGACTGGAGGCAGCCTGGGCTGCAGGGGTCGTGCATTTGGGAAGTGTGCAGGGCTGGGGGATCAGGGGTCAGGCAAGGAGTAAAAGTCTGGCTCTTGAACTTTAGGAAAGCAGAATTTCAGTCCTCTGGGAATCTAGTCAGTCTGTCTCAGGGACAAGGGAGTAGAAGAGAGCCGGCAGATCTTTAAGGAACTCTTCCATAGAGGACAAGAGCTGGCAATCCCCAGGAGCAAGAAATTGGACAAGGAGGGCAAGAGACCATCATGGCTGAGTAGGAACTTACTGGTCAGAATTAAGGGAAAGAATCAAGTACACAGGCAGTGGAAACCAGGACAGGTGACCTAAGAAGAGTTTAGAGATGAAGAACTGTTGTGTAGGGAGAAAGCTCGAGGCAAATCTGGAACTGAACCTGGCAAGGGACACCAAGAATAACAGGAAGGGCTTCTATGGGTACAGTTATTAACTAGAAATGGAAGGTCAAAGAAAGGATATCCCCCAATGAAGAATGCTGGAAAGGTGGTGACAGTGGATAAGAAGCTGAGGTACTTAACAGCTTTTTTACCTCTGTCTTAAATGTCTCTTTTCCTACTCAGGGGTAGATGGACAGCAGGATGGGGACTGGGGGAGCAAAGTCTCTCCCACTGTAAGAGACCAGGTTCATGGCTATCTGAGGAACTGGAATGTACATAAGTCTCTGGCACCCAATGAGCTGCATCCCAGAGTCCTGAGGGAGTTGTCACTAGATGTGGTCAGTAGATGTCAGTCAGATGTAGTTGCCAAGCCACTCTTCATGATATTTGAAAAGTCATGGCAGTCAGGGCAAATCCCAGGTGACTGGAAAAAGGGAAAAACATTGTACCCACCTTTAAGAAGGTTAGAAAGGAGGAATACTGAGGAGTACTGACCTGTCAGCCTCACCTCTGCCTGGGAAGATCATGGTACAGATGCCCCTAGAGCTGTGCACATGTAGGACAGGGAGGTGATTCAGGACAGATGACACAGCTGCACCAAGGGCAGGTCCTGCCTGATCAACCCAATGGCTTTCTATGATGTGGTGACTGCAGCAGTGGACAAGGGAAGGGTTACAGATGTCATTTATCTGTCATTTTACTGTAAAGCCCTTGTCACAATCCCCCACAACAACCTTCTCTCTTGATTGGAGAGAGATGGATTCAATGGGTGGACTGTCTGGTGGATGAGGAATTGGTTTGACAGTCACATCCAGAGAGTAGTGGTCAATGGTTCAGAGTCCCAATGGACTTCAGTAACAAGTGGTGTCCTTCAGGGGTCCGTATTCAGACCAGTGTTATTTAATATCTTCATTACTGACATATGTGAATGGATTTGCAGATGACTCCAAGCTGAGTGGTATAGTTGTCAGACTTGAAGTATGGAATGCTATCCAGAGGGACCCTGACAAGATGGAGAAGTGAGTCTATGGTAATCTCATGTGTTTTAACAAAGCCAGGTGCAAGGTGCTAAAGCTGGGTCAGGGCAACCCTGGTTTCAGCACAGGCTGTGGTGAACAGATCACAGCAGCTCTACCCAGAGGGCCTTGGGGGTGCTGGTGAGTGAGAGGCTGGACATGACCCAGCCATGGGCACTCCCAGCCCAGAGAGCCAAACGTGTCCTGGGCTGCATCCAGAGCAGTGTGGGCAGCAGGGCCAGGGAGGGGATTCTGCCCCTCTGCTCTGCTCTGCTGAGACCTCACTGCAGGGCTGCATCAGCTCTGGGGTCCCTGCACAGGGATGTTGCAGCGAGTCCAGAGGAGGCCACTAAGATGACAGAGGTCTGGAGTACCTCTCCTGTGAGGGAAGGCTAGGAGAATTTGGCTTGTTGGGCCTGTGAAAGAGAAGACTTCAGGGTGAGCTAATTGCAGTCTTCCAATACCTGAAGGGAGCTTACAGGAAAGATGGAGAGGGACTTTTTATAAGAGCATGTAGTGACAGGACAAGGGGAATCAATTTCAAACTGAAACCAATTTTAGAATAGATATTAGGAAGAATTTAGTTACTGTAAGAGTGGTAAGACACTGGAACAGGTCACCCAGAATAGTTGTAGACGTCCCATCCAGAAAATCGTTTAATGCCACATTGGATGGGTGTCTGAGGAACCTGGTCTAGTGAAAGATGTCCCTGTCCAAGGCATGGGAGGTTGGAAATAGATGATCTTTAACATCCCTTCCAACACAGGCTGTTCTGTGAATCTGTGGTTCACTTTTGGGTTCTTCTCAATGAGAAGGACACAGAGGTTCTGGAGTGTGACAAAAGGTCAGTACAGCTGCTGAAGGATCTGAAGCAGATGTCAAGTGAGGTGTCACTGGAGTTGACAGAGGCAGCTGGAGTTTTTCACTCTGGGGAAAAGGAGGCTTGATCTTATTGTTCTCAATTTTTGGAAAGGAGGTTGTGGCAAGATCGGTATTGGCCTCTTTTGCTAGATAACAAGTGACTGGACAAGAGCTCCTGGCCTCAAGCTGTGCCAGGAAAGGTTTATCTTAGCTATTAGGAAGGGTTTTTTTGTGGAAAGATATGTAAAGCATTGGAACAGGCTGCTCTGGAAAGCGGTGGAGTCACCATCCGTGGAACTGTTGGAAAATCATGTGGATATGGTTTAATGCTTGTGTGGATTTATCTGTCTTGTGAACATATGTATATAAAGAGGAAGTTTTTTGGGATAGTATATAGTGGAGTGGATAAAACACCTCAGGCTTGGTTGGATACAGAAACCAAAATGCCTGACCTCACCCTGTGGTGTTTTCTGATGGGGATGCTCTAGCTGTTTACCTTCCATGCTTCCCAGTGTCCTCACAGAGACCTGCTGAGCTGACATCACCTCTGGGTGTTTCACTCAATCCCGCTCTCTCGTGGCTCAGCAGTTGCTGGCAGTCAGGGCATCTTGACTAGTGTCAACTGCTTCCCATGCACCTTCATGGAAGAGCAGCATTGGCCTCGTTGTTTGTAACAGTGAACTGAGGTTGAAGATCCCAAATATAGCAGGGGACACACACTTTGTATGTTGGTGGCTACTGGACGAAAGTGATTTGCCTCGTCGACCCACTGCTCAGCGCTCTGTAAGCAAGCACTGTGCTGCAGCCTTTGCTGGATGAGAGGTGTGTTAGTAAGCTGAGTCATGGTCTCATCCCAGAATTGCTTGCATTTTTCCTGCAGTCTGCTGCATAACACTTCAGCATTTGTCTTGTAGTATTTCTCTCTTCTTTGAAAACCCTCACAGACCAGTAACAGCATTGAAGATGAGGTGACTGTGCTCTGTTTTTGAGCTCCTCACTCAGTATTGGTATTGATACAGATGTATGTACAAAAGCATGAGTCAGCTCTGGGAGTGAATCATGAAGAGCAAGGAGTTCTTTCCTTTCCTTGGGCTGCTGAAGCAGTATGCTGAGGGCCAGCTCTCAGATGAGATGAGCAATGTAGCAGAACAGTGTGGGTTTAACCAATTTTGATACAGCTATGATGGCTAGAGGAAGACAGGAAATACTTGGCTGCTCACCTTGAATGTCACTGGGAACTTTGCAGTCTGGTTATGTCCAGTCGTTTTTGTTTCTCCAGCTTTGAGTGGGAATATGACTCCTTATGTCTGTCATGGAATGCCTAAAAAAGGTTTGATTGCTTTTCATGTAAGATATCAAAAGGCTAGGGATTGTGATTTTTTTTTTATGCCGTTCTAAATCTAGTACCTGTCTTACATGAGGGAAGGGAACTGTGTATGTGATACATTACAAAAGGGAAGATCCTTAGGAGCTAAGGATCAGAAGAAGATTTAGTAAGGTTGTGAAACAGCCCAGCCAGAAGCACCTAATACCCATAAGCCAGGCTGTGACTGGTGAAAGGTAGAAGGGAACTTGTTTTGCTCTTCCCCTCTGAAATTACAGAATTTTCATATGAGTCATAATGTAGCCCAAAGAATCCTAATGCTTATGCAAGTTCTTTGCTTCAGGGATTTTTAGGAAGTGTGTGCATACATGTATGTTTATGTAAATCAAGTCAAATTTCACTCACTGTAGATAAATTAATTATGCTAATACATAGTTTTGTGTTTTATAGAGCGCAGCTTGCTGATGATGAAAGAACAGTTGCTGTTAGAGACTATGAATCCATATATACAATTTCTGGAAGCAACTCACCTTCAGATATTTTACCAATGCTATACCTTTCTTCCGAATCACCACCAAAATATGAAGAAAAAGCATCAATAACAAATAATGAATATTTGCCATCTTCTTCCTCATCTTTTTCATCTATTTCATTAGCCACATCTGACACCAGCTCATAAAGGACTGTCAGTTCACTTGATTTTTAATTAAAATGTACACAGAGATTTACAATTTTTGAATTTATTTACATTTTATAATAAAAGCAATAATGTTGGCTGTGTCTAATTTTTCATCAGAAAGAATAAACAATGAGCTTGGAATTCAAGAAATACTAGAGAAGGCTGGGCCTCTGCTAAAGTAGTCCGAAGGGAGTTCACTGCAAGAACATTCATTAAACTCTCATCTTGTTCTGTTACAGCTTCAGTTTCTATTTATAGCTGTTCTTTTTATAATGAAGCCACTAAGTAGAAACCAACTTTTTTGATTATTTTAATTAAATCTGTTTGGAGTTTCAAAGAAAGAAATAATTAGGAAGTGTTTTTATTTCAATTTTTGCATGTCTTTTGTGGAAAATACTTGTTTGCAAAGTTATGGCCTTTACAAGAACTTGGGGAGCATTCAACTTATAGGGATGTTAGTGTTGGTACCAAAGATGCTATGAAGAGCTTCAATGGCTACCTTTTGGTCTGCCTGGTAACAAACACTCCATATTTAGACTATCTCTGGTCCTTATGTAAGTATAATCCCTATGAAAATCAGTTTTAGCTGCAGTTAAGAGCCCAGAGGCAGCCCTGAGGATAGTTAATAGGCTAACAGTTTAACTGTGGTAATGACTGGTTTCAGAGGGATTATTCTGCTGTTTTATATCATCATTCATGGATTACAGAAGGAGTGCTTATTGTGTGTTGTGAGCACCACAAAGCAATGATATCTTTGAGGTGCAGACACTACTTATCAGCAGATGCACGAGAGACAGTTTCATGGAAACCCATGCAATAAATGGTTTTAACTGACACAGTGCTTGACAGACCTTTCAGAGACACAACCCTCTTAGCTCACCCATCCTGCTGCAACTCCAGGGTAGTGGTAGTGGATGGAGGTTCTAATTCTATTTTGTTTGTTTGCACCTGTTCCCAAACTGAAGGATTAGCTTGTAGTAGGTGAGGATAATTAGGAGGAATTGAATTGCTGCTAATCTTTGACATTTTACAACTTGCTCTGACTGGTGTTCGAGAAAAACAGACTGGATTCTGTGCCCAGAAAAGTGGCAGGGCTACACTTTGGTCTTGGTTCAGCCTGGTGAATTTGCCAGCAGTAAAACTTACCTCTGAATTGTTCAGCTGAGTCTCTGAACACCTGTGTACTTTTGGGACCTGAGTTGCACCTCCGCTTGTAGGTGTACCATGCTTAATTTCAGAGAACTTGGCTGTAACAGAATGTAAAACTATGAATTAAGAGCTTAAATTCCCTCCTGTGCCTACGGAAAGGTGATTGCTTTGTATCATCTTTCTGTGAACATGCCTCTCACCTGGTGACTGCTTTAGAGAGAAGTTTAGGAGCTCCTGCATTTGCCATTTATTTCCCATTCAGTGTCATTCCCTCAGTTATGCTAGAACAGCTCTTTGTGCAGGCACACAAAAACAAACCAGCCAGCAAGGGAGGTATATTTAGCCAGCAATAGAGCTGAGGGGCTTATGCACGCAGAGTAATGAGCAAACGTGGCACAGAGGGGGATTTAGTGGGTAGGAGCTGATTAAACTGGCATGACTCAGCCATGGGAAATGTCTGTATGATAAAAGGGAATCCACAAAAGCCAGTAGGCATTTTGTCCTTTTTTCTCTCATATGCTTTTTACCCAGTGAATCTTTCAAGGTTGTTTCTCCATATATGCAATCTGCAATACAAGCTATAGTTTGCCACCTTTGTGATTATTTTTTTAAGCTTTTGCTTCTACTATTTAAACAATGGGCCCCACTACCATGCATGATTTGTACATACAAAGCTTTGCATATGTCTAAGGAGCCTGTTTATCTCTCAATTTATCCTTCTATTGTATAACATGAACAGAAGCTGGCATATTTTACTGGAAAGATCCCATGCAACAAAGCCCATGTTATCTTTATGCTGTTGTATTTTCTGAAAAGGCTTAATATCAAAACATGTTTAAACAACTCTGGAAGCACTTCACCATCTTGAAAAAAAGAAAGCAGTTGTATCTGGTGGTGAACTGAAAAAGTATCAACCTTCTCTGCTGCCTTCAATTTGCTCAGTCAGATGTTTCCAAGATGTACCCAAGAGACCAGACAAATCAAGCAGAATACATTGATTCATCTGAATTCTCTGTAACAGAAACATAATCTTGTTTTCCTTCAAGGTTATTGTATTTTGATCATCTACTACAGAGTCTTCAGTGTGGATCACTTTATTTCCAAAAAAGCAGTCTTCACAGAAGCTGTGATTCAGAGAGCTGCTGATCTGACTTCAGATTCAGCATTTGAGTTTCCTGGGAAGGATAGGTGTTAACACTGAAAACGAGGATTGAAAATGGAATTTATCTCTGTGTAATTTTGAGAAGATGCTTAGGAAATTTTACAGTTTACAGGTGTATTAGCATCCTCTATTTTTGTCTTAGAAAATCATTACTTGAACACTGAGTGCATCTCCATGAGCTGCTCAGCACTGAAGTAGTTAACATGGCCAGTGCAACAGTATTTGCCTACTGTGTTGTTGAAATCTGTTGCAGCAAGGTCAGAAAATGTAAGAGGCTAGCAGGTCTGCCGTCTCCACTGAAGGCTATCACTGGATGAACAGCATTAGAAGGAGGAATTTTTGATGTGGGGAGTAGGACTGAAATGTCTGTATTAGAAAGGAAGCAACACCTTGTAAAACTATAAAAGTAGCTTAAAATAATACAGAATAGCATTTTTATTGAGGAAGTGAGATACTTTACTGTCCCACTAATGGTGCTATAACCCTCTTTCTGCCCTAAGGTTAACTTAAGTGTTTGACATATAAATGCTAGGGAGCAAATCAAGTTGGTTACTGATTCACACTTACTTAAACAGGCAAAGTGGGAGGTAAGGGTTGCTTGCCCTCTCTAAGTGAAGTTCTCTCTTCCTTGCTGCCTTTGCTGACCTTGCCCTGCTTCTAACTGCAACACTGCAATCCTTTGCATATGAGAGTGATTCACAAAAATATAAATGAATGCCTTTTCTCTAGGAAAAGCCTTCCTTCCTGCATCAACAGCAGCTAAAAAAAATGAAGTTAACTCATCTGAAAAACTGAGATTGCACAGGTCTTTGCAATGCTGCTATGTTTTTGTGATAGCAGCACTTGGTGCATCGCACCTACCCCTTCTTTGCTCTTTGTGGTTTGTGTTGCTATATCCATTTATCCCTTTTCCATCCTATCACTTCAGAGTCATGACTTGTAGTGCCAATACCTCCACATTTCTGCAGTGAACATGGCAGATTTCATCTGGAGGATCAGTGCTCCTCCATCACGCGTGCATCTCAACAATTAGGCATGGACAAACCTTCATTTTGGTGTGCCTGCTCACAAGACAATATTCTCCAGAGCACATAAAGCCACCTTACTGGTAAATACAGTTGTGGGCAGCTGGCTGAACCTGCTCCTCACAATTTATTGAGGCTGGCAGTGCAGTAGTTCAGGGGTGGCAGTGCAATAGTTCAGGGCTGAAAGGCCCACTCACAGTGCTTCTTCATGCATTGCTCTTACACATGTAACTCATGTTTTCCATTAATGATGCCATGTGCAGTTACCTTTCTCTAGGGACAGGTCCCACTAACTAAACTCACTGGCTTCTTAATCCCCCTACATTATGGAGTGATAAGTTGTATTTATTCATTTTAAAGCTAATCAGTGTGCAATACCATGTGTTGTGCAACTTCTTTTGCATGTTCTTTGTCTAAGTCCCTGCTTATGTAACTGGTGTTTAAGAAAATAAAACCTTCCTACAACAGGCTGATAATGTGAACAACTGTATAAAAATAGGTAACATAAGGAAAAGAAAAAAAGGGTTAAGTAATGGCCTGTCAGTGTTCACTAGCATGACTCTTCAAACAGGTTAGAGAGCTGAGGGGGGGTGCAGAGCACCTGCTTCCAGCAACAAGCACTGCAGGGGAAGTCTGCATTGGTAATAGAAAATTAGGTGGAGGAACAGAAAGGAAAGCGGTGGTGGTGCTTGTGTTCAAGGGTAAGTCTGAAGCATATGGGAACAAAACTTTATTGAGATCTGAAAACAGCATTCATTGTGAAAAACCTCACTTTGTCCATCTTTCCTTGGTTTCACAAAACTCTTTTGCTTAGGAGTCATACCAGGTAAAAGGGATGTATTTATTAAATTGATATTTTTAAGTGAGTCCCCAGAACACACACTTACTGGCAAAGAAAAGCACTGGTCTTAAAAAAATCAGTGTGATCCAGTCATCTCTTAAGACCTTGACAGCTGCCTGACTGCAGCATTACCACTCTGGGCAAGAAATTGGAGAAATGTGGGGAGACATAGAGGAAGCTGTCTTACAGAGAGGGAACAGTTTACAGGGCCAGGAGTAATTTTAATGTAGATCCTAGCACACCAAATGAAGAGTGTTTTCCATCCTGTTTTAAAAGTTCAAGTGGCATGTAGCTTTGGAAAGAAAAAAAAGAGCCTGTATTCTCCAGCTCTACTGTGCACTTGTTCAACAATCATGAAGTCATGTCCTAGACCAGAGGCAAAGAGAGAGCTGTGGGATTACATAACACTCAACTTGGAAAATTCCGATTCCAGACAGGATCTAAGGACCATTCTGTGGGTTTGAGGAAGTGCTCCTGCACTATCCGATTGCAAATAGCAGTTGCAGAGTTCTTGAATGAATGAAAGAAGCAAGGTGATACTACATCTGTATAAACTATTAGCTAGACAGCTGTTATAATATAGTGCTGCTTTTAAAAGGATGTTGGAAAGCCTGAAAGATTCAGCAGTGGCAAGGATGACTCATGGTATGGAAAAACCCGATTTATAAAGAGTAGTAGCAGTTCATTACATGAAGTTTAACAAATGTAAGGTTAAAGGTGACTTAGACTTTGTCTATAATTACCAATGCAAGGACAGTTTATCTAGTATTTGAGCACTTTCTAGTTTACTTGTCAGCATACAAAACCAGTGCATTGTGTGGGACTGATCTCTGCTCAAGAGGTGCAGAGAATCCTAACCTGACTTAGTGTTGTGGGAAAGGCTGATCTTGAGTGTATTTCTCAGAAAATTTGTTGACACCCTGGGTAACAGGGGCGACTTAACAATGCTGAATTTGGAAGCTTCACCGCTGTTTTTTTAAGGAATCCAGCACTAATATTCCTCAAGGACTATGCACCAAAAAATAGGAAAGACATCTGCAATTGCATTCAGCATCAGTTCTGAAGGTGCCAAACCTGGTGAATAGCCCTTTCCAGGAGAGAGCTGTTGTCACACAGTGTGATGTGAATTCACAGTAGACTAAAGGCACTTTTACTGACTTTGAAGAAGCGGTCTGAAAGGTAAATTTTCTAGTTCTAGAGCCATTGCTAGTCTTATAAATCTCAGGATAAGCTTGCTTCCCCAGGGCTGCCAGTAGCAGGAAATAGCATTATGTGTTCTACTGCCTGAGCAGTAATCAATGTCCTGTGTGTTGTGTATCCTGCCATGCTAGTCAGAACAGACAGAGTAGTTGGAGATCTTTCCTCCTTAGGGAATTATACAAAGTCACTCTACCAGAACCCTCCAGCAGCAATACTTTAGTCTGAAGCTGTTAGAAAACAGAAAATTTCAAAATTCAATGATCGGTCTGTTTAATATGTGAGGCATGAGCTCAGCAGAACAATTCATTGTGATATGAAGAAGTATCTTAGGTACCTGTGAGAACAGGATAAGATTCCTCACTCTGTCAAGTTTAGCATTACAGGAGACGCTGTCTCGTTCCTGCAGTGTTGTGCTATTCAGGGAATTTGGGTATTATTCTCCATAAACCTTAAAACCAACAACAAAAAATGTCCAAGAATTTAGGGGAAATTATAGCATAATTATGGTGCCTTCAACCATCTGGAAAGCTTTGACTGTCTTGAAATAATGTTTCTCCCACAGCCAAGAGCTCTCTCAGTCTTTTTAGCTCTTACCATCCTGTTGCTACTTATCCTCCTGCTCACCTAGTGGTTGCCCCAGAAAGATATCAAAGCTCACACTGATATTTTTTTTAAACCATGAACTGCAAAATGAGCTGCAACAGAGGTCCAGGCACAACTATAAATGTCAAGCTTCAGAGCATGGAAAGGTATTCCTTGCAATGGCATGTGGAATTTCCCTGCAGAAAATGGAGCAGGAAGTGGAGAGCAAGAATCTCCTCTCTGCTGTTGACTAAACATATGCTGTCCATATGTTGGATCCATCAGCTAGGCAGGGCCACGGAAAAGCTGCAATACCTCCAGCTTGCTTTTTCTGCTATCCAGAATGAGAACAGTATCATGGGTGCTAAATTAAAGAAGAAACAGAAAAAGACAGGCGGTCATGCAGGGGTGAATCCATTTCGGAAGTGATGGTGGTAATTCAAGAAATCTTTAGTGATGGCTTCAGGCTTCACTTCCCAGACCTTTGTTCTTCCAAGCAAAGTTTATTCTTTCAAAGCATAGACTCTGTTAACCATACACACAAAAAGTTCTTGTATAACTAACCTGAACCTTCGACTTTAAATGCTCTGCCGAGTCCTTTACAAGCCCTTTCTCTTGAGAGAGAAGATACGTTATACTCAGTAATGGAGCAAAACAACAACAGTGTAGAAGATTTCTCCTTGAATGTCTTTTCTGTCACTCCTTGTCAGCCAAACAGATCTGATGCCCTGGTGTCAGATGGGGATAAAGCTGGCACCACTCTGCTCTTTTCAGGTGTGTTTTTGGGACTCGTGGGGATCACTTTCACTGTGATGGGATGGATAAAATATGATGGCATTACTCACCTGGAGTGGACTCAGTTACTAGGGCCTATTCTCCTGTCTGTGGGAGTGACTTTTATTCTGATTGCTGTTTGTAAATTTAACATGCTTACGTGCAAGCCCTGTAAAGAAGGAGAGGAAAATACGTCGGAACTTGACCAGACTGCAAGCGGACAGTCCTTTGTCTTCACTGGGATTAACCAGCCTATAACTTTCCATGGTGCCACAGTGGTACAGTACATCCCCCCACCCTACCCATCCCAGGAAGGTGCTGCTGTGAGTCCTGGCTACCTTCACCCAGTGCTCAGCTGCTGCAGTGCTGGTCCCCCCAGCCCCTCGCCGGTTCTCACCATGGGTTCTCCTCACTGCTGCCCTGCCTACACCCTGGATAACCTGGCTTTTACTGGAGATGAGAGCTACACTACTTATCCTGCAGAGAATTCCAGGAATCAGAGGTAAATCTTCTGAAATGCCTTAGTCTGTTTGGACACAGGCTTCTGAATATTTTAAGTACTATGTGTGGTTTCATAAGAAACTACAGCTAGTTCAGGGTATTACCCTTCAAAGACTTTTTTTTGTCTTTGTTAGGAATTATTCTTGAGTGAGGAAACTGGAAATGTTTTTATATAATTTAAATTCTTTTATAAATGTCCTTCAATTTTCAGTCAACTAAATCTCTTGTTACTTTTTAAGATATAGGTACTTCTGTTCGTGGAGGTTTTCTTATGTTTTTCTTACCACCTTTAGGTTGTTATGGGTATGATGCCAAGATTATTTCTTGCCTTTTCTTTTATACCTTTTATACCTTTTATGTATCCTTAGTATTCTTAGCATGCATACCTGTAATTCCTTAAGTCTGATAACTTAGCATAACTAGTGTTCTGTTAGGCCAGGAGACCAAACATCCTAAAGGCCTCATAGTGGGAAACCAGAAAACCCTGCACTATCTTGGGCAACCAAGGTCCACTCTAGAACATATCCTGTAATCTAGAGACTTGGCCCATCCAGGGGGGAATTTCTCAGGGGAATATCACACCATTCATCCAGGCCTTCCATTGGGGCATCTGTGTTAATTAATTTGTAAGGTCCATAAATTGTATAGGCGAACTGTCATGGGTGTGCACTGCAGCACATCCCACCTTGGGGAAATGGTGCACCCATAAGGATCCTGATTGAAATACCAAGGTAAAAAACCCTTATCCCTTAACCATGTCTGCCTCTCAATTTTTTAAGACCAGGAAAAGACATCATGTAGAGCCCGAGGCTTCCACTCAATCACAATCACAACGCACAAGTCAGCACTCATCAGCATTTCTGCAACAGTGCAAGAATCGGCTTGTTTCCAGGTACTCTCCCTCCTGAGTACACCTGGTCACAACATGCTGCTCTCTCACTGTAACAACCTTCCAGCTTTTCCTCTTTTCCTCGTTTTGAGGCATAAACAGTATTTCTCATGTTGCACAGCAGTATGGAGCTGCTCAAATTGTACACAAAATAATTTTATATAGTTCTTTCCTCTAAGGAAAAATATTCTAATTATGGGGATTACTCATAATTATATCATTTCTACAACACAAGTCACTGTTAGTTTATTTATGAAAGTCTTTTTGAAAAACTGCTGACTGACCCATTGTCCTCAGCAATATGGGTGACAGGCACAGGCTGGGTGAAGAAAAAGGTCACCTCCTGACACTTTTAAACTTCATGAAAAAACACAGCAAACAGCTGAGTCTCGCTGAAACTTCATCTCATAGCATTTTCTCAAGAAGCCAGGGAGTGCTTTTCCCAGATAAGGCTGGGAGGATGAAACACTGCAATTACTTGCATGCTCTGTCTTTGATAAATTATTTTTGCATCTGCTCCTCTTCCTCTTTTCAGGTCAGAAGACAGTTCTGATGAACCAGCAGGACGGCTGGAAGACTTCGCCTGTAATAACTTGTCACCTCCACGTTATGAGGAAATATACCCTTTGTCTTCATAAAATCATCGTGGACAAGGGACAACAATCCTAAGAGATGCCTGCAAGAATCCAAAAAAATATTTTCTTTAAACACTTGTGTGATAAGATGGTGTGAGGAAGATCTTGGTATTTATACACAGTTCATTATCACTGAAGATATTTAACTGATCCCTTCCTTTTTCTCTGTCAAAATTCATTAGCCCTTTGCAATGCAGCTTAATAGCACAGCTATTAATTATTTAGTAGCAAAACTATTAATAGCAAAGCTATTAAACTCAAGGATCTAAATCCATATTAGGAGTCTCCAACAAGAAGCTTGATTTTCAGACTTGCTGAAAATAGTGGGAACTGTGAATGCACAAGATGTTTGTGGAAGATCATGGTTGCTCCTGGACATTCAGGATCTTTAGAAAATTCTTGATTTTTTCTTGATGTATATTCATTTTTGATTGCTTGGGAAACCTCAAGTGTCTGATCCATGAAAATGCATCTTTTGTTTTAATTTTGTCTGATTCTTTAGAAGAGCTTACTCTTTAGTAAGTCCAGTATACAGATTAGACTTCCTCAGCTTGCTTTACCTGGACAACCCAGTCCTGTTGCACAACCCAGTCCTGTAGGCATTTTTTGCAGCATCCTGCTTGAACCACAGCATCTCAGAACAGAGAATACAAATTATGACTTCTGCCCACTTTTACATACATCTCTAAGACATCCCGCATGCATCAAATTCAGTTCCCTTCCCTGCCTGATGGGAGGCAAAGCATGATCTCCCACCAGGAGTCCTAATAACTGTGAGGTTAATGTCACTGAAGGAAATGGCATCTTTCTGAAGCCTCAACAGAGATGTGTGATCCTCCCACTGTTAAGGACTTTGACAATCACAGCT
Organism: Cyanistes caeruleus; assembly: GCF_971803275.1. Taxonomy (NCBI): domain Eukaryota; kingdom Metazoa; phylum Chordata; class Aves; order Passeriformes; family Paridae; genus Cyanistes; species Cyanistes caeruleus. The sequence goes on from NC_141732.1 coordinate 55,874,471, forward strand.
GCTGCACACCCCCTCTGTGGGAGGGCTGTGGTGAAACACCTCTGAGGTCCCTTCTTTACCTGGATGTGGGTCTTTGGCACACAACCCAGACTGCAGGTTGCCCCCAGAGTATCTAGACAACTGTAGGCTGTGGTAAACTTTTTTGCTCAAGTTCAGCTTGCTTCCACACATTGAATCCACAACAATTTGAGATTAGCTGATTTGGCTAGAGAATGGTGTTGCTGAACACCAAGACTGTGGGTTTGATCCGTGTATGGGCCATTCATTTAAGATTTGAACTTGATCCTTGTAGGTCCCTTCTAATTAACAATATTCTGTGAAATGTATTTACAACTATATTTAACAGAAGATGAAGTGTATTAGCTCTGAAATTTTGCAATCCAGAATGAAGATCCAACACAGCTATGCTCAGGAGCTTTTAAACCCCAGAACAATGACCATGCTATGAGTCTCTAAATTTTTTTTTGTTTGTTTTTCTACATGTATTTCAGGTTCTGCTTTTGAATGTGCCTAGAAGTGTGACAGAGCTGGACAAGCCAGTATTTCCCTATGATGATCCCATTAGGTTTGCTTATCTCCCTCAGAGGGCTCAAACCAAAAGCTGATCTCAGCTCTCACCTGCTGGAGTGGGCACCACACAAAACACCCTGGAGGGCAATGGTCAATGTCCCAAGTAACCAAGTGGTGCGCTGTGCCTGTGGGTCAGTCTCCTAGCCTGGCACAGCTAAAAGCAGGTGTCCATTATGGAATGTGTCAACTTTCTCTTGTTTGTCAATGCAGCTGTCTCAGCTCTTGCCAGATTTCATCCATGTGATTGATCTCATTCCTGGGGGCTGGAGAAGCCTGGCACTTGAGCACAGACAGTTGCAGACCAACATGATGTACCTGACAGCTGGAAGTCTCAGAGTTTCTGCAGCTCCTGTAGCAATCAGGAGACATAGATCTGGATGGAGATGTGCATTCAGAACATTGTCCAGCAGCACAGACCTGCAGGTACACACCTCCCTGTGCTGTACACTTTAGAGGCTGCCAAGAAATAAAGCATTTGGGGGCATACAAAACAACCACTGTGTTTTGCAGTGATGGACAAAACTGTGACAGAAGTCATATTTGGGACTCATTTAAACAGACTCAAAGCTGGATTAGCAACTACAGCAGCAGCTACTGAACAGTGACTGCAAACTTTGTGGGAGGTTTTTCTCATTAGAGGAATATGGGACACACTGTTTTTCAGCAGTGTTGGCCTGGTGTTAGCAGGTAGTTGGAGAAGGGAAGGCACGTGTAGTTGGAGAAGGGGAGGCATGCTGTGTTCAGCATGATCTCTATGGGATTAAGTGAGAGAAGATAGGATCTAAAAATAAATGCAAGCTTCTCTTATGGAAGTGTTTTACTCCTTTTCTGGAATTTACACAGAGGTGAACTCATCCTCCCTCCACAGTAGGAAACAGAATGGTCCCAAATCCCCAGTTAGTTCCACATGGACAGAGCCCTGCACTTAGCACGTAGTTCTGCTGACTCCAGCAAGCACTGCAGTAGCACAGAGGTCAGGCTTGATGGATCCAATTGCAGGACTAGGGTCAAAATTTCTGCCCAGTCACCCTCCCCCACAACAAAAAAATTCCTTCAGTCAGACACCACATATTTTTCCTGCTGCTCTTCCCTCCCTCCCTCCCCCTGCCCCCTGCCCCCCAGCCTAAATGTCATGAGGTAATAATATCTTTATTACATCAAATAATACTGACAGAGTAAATGGAAGAAAACTCTGAAGGCTGAACTTGGCTGTGGACTCCATATTGATTTTAAAGTTTACTTCTAGTGACACTTTATTCACTAAAAAATAATTGGAAGAGTCCTGAGTTTCTCTTTAAAGAGAAGTTTGAATATTAAATTTAAATAGCTACATATTGAAATTATCTTTACCCATCAGATGAATTCTTGCTGAATTCTATGGGAGTCTTTTCAACTTCAGGGTTTGGTGGGGTTGGGATGTGGATTTTGGAGTTTTTGGTTGGTTGGTTTGTTTTACATGTGATGTAACCATCACATGAATTCACTTCTTAGCATTAAGAATTCTTTCTGCCCCATGATGAGTGAAAGAACCAACCTTTTTGGCCAAGTCTTCAACCAGGGTGAACTGTCACAGCCCTTCTAGATTATACTGATGTAACTTCACAAAGCACCTGGAAGACTGTATTTGAGATTTTGTTAAATCCATTTTTAATTTAAGATGGTGCTCTTTAAGCAAAATTGTTTTCTCCCACATTGCCTTCGGTGCTAATGCAGACCTGCAGAATATTGGGGGTTTAGTAGTTTCAGGTGTCTTGCATTCTAGTTGTAGTGATAGAATGTCGTATGTATTTTCAGCTATGTAACCCTCCGTGGGTTCTTGGGATTTTTCCTTATATAACTCTCTAAGATTTTGGTCATAAACTGGTTAACCTATGGAATGAGCAGAGACACGTCTATTGACAAGAAACTGAGCATGTTCTATTCATCTCAGTAAAAACTCTGCACGCAGCTTCTCTAAGATCAATGAGCCATTTCCAGACATTGAAAGCCACATGGTGCAGCGCGGGAATTTCATCTCAGATTAAACCCAAAGTCTGCTTTTTAACGCCGGCCCTGCCGTATCTGCGACCCGTACGGGAGTGCAGGGTTCGGTTCGCTGTGCTTTAGCAGCCCTTTCCCCCAGCAGCCCAGTTTCACCATCCGCCGCCGTTCCTGACCCCGCTGCTCCCGTGCGAGGGATGCTCGCCAGCGCAGACCACGCAAGGCCGGGGGCGCTGAAATCCTTCGAAGAGCTATTTTTAAACTGGATGGGGATTTAGGAAATCTGGGTCTCGGGGAAAAAAAAAAAAAACAACCAAAAAAAACCCCTGTAAGTAGGTCTCTTTCCTCTCCAGAGAGCGCTGGTGACGCACGGCAGGCCCCTCGCCGCGGGGAGGATGCTGCAGCCTCCATCCCGCGGGGAGCCCCGAGCCGCCGCTCCCCCGGGGCCGTGTCCCAGCCGGAGGGGCTCCCCCCGGGCCGCAGCCGAGCTTGCCCGGCTGTCCCGCCGCGCCGGCAGCGCCAGAGGGCGCCGGGACCGCCCGGGCACAGACGCGGAGATGCTGGGCTGTGCTGACCGCCCGAGTTAAAACTGCGCGGGTTTCAGCAGGTCTGTTCCCCCGCTGACCCGACGGGTGTCAGAAGAGCAGAGCCGGCAGTTTGTGAGCGGACCCTCGTTGTGAGACACCTGGCATTTCAGCCCAGGGAGCCGAAGCTTTTGTCCTTTGCTAAGAATACTAAAAACGCCGTTGAAAAGTATGCCGTGCTCTCTAACAACCGAGCTGAAAATAGAAAAAAAAAAAAAAAAAGAAAAAAACCAAAACCAAAAGAAAACCTCGTGGTGAAAGACCCAGTGAATTCGCCCAAGAACAGGGTACCCATCCCCTCTCTCGCAGCAGGAGTGGGGGCATCTGGAAGGACTGCGGCTTGGGGCTAGACTCTGCACAGTACATTCACATGCACCCCCGTCACCTCCTCACCGCTGTGACCTAATGGGACAAGCTTCTGTCTGCATGAAGGAGCAGGGGGGAATCCAAGGGTCATTTGCAAAGAACTAGGGCATGCTGTTTGTACACAGCACCTAGGATAATCTGTGCCTGCTGAAAGTATCATTATTGGCTCCACTTTAGCTGTCAGGGTGAATAGACATCAGCAGGACGTGCTGAACGTCGCTGTTGCTGCCCTATCCCCAGTGTGAATCAGTGTGTCTGTCAGAGAAGCATACAGCAGAGCCAGGTGGGATCCCATGGGCTGTGCCTGCATTAGCTGAGCAGCGCTGCTCAGCGGGAGAGGGTCTGAAAGGGAAACAGCAGGTGCAGAGAAGCCGGTGACCACATGCACTGCATGGTGGAGAGGTTTATATCAGACTTACTCCAGTGGACTTGATGCTGATTAGCAGCTGAAATACACTGTTCTCCTATGGTGTATTTTCTGGTACAGCTTCATCCAATAGAAATTATTCATATCACACCTGTGATGTGGTGTGATGTGATGTGATGTGATGTGATGTGATGTGATGATGTGATGAAAAGCCCCACAGAGCAGGTGAGGAGTGTAGGGAGTCTCTTCAATAGCACCTGATTTACAGACACTTGTTGCCCTGCAGATATGGGATGACTTGCAGCAGTTGCAGGAGTTGCATGTTGTAGAGCAGAGAGGCTTCTCTCAACTTTCTGACAGCAGTGAGCTCATGGGAGCCTTTCCCAGTACTGTCAGGTTACTTGGAGAGACCCCACAGAGTAGTGTTGACTCCTCCAAAGGTACATGTAGTCTAATTTTGAGATGTAGCAGGTTTGTGCCTTCCTGAACAATAATTGCAAAGTGGTGAAGAAGTTTTCCCATGGGGAACAGGGAAAATTACTCCCTAGCTCTTGTAGTCTTGTACCTCATTCCTTATGTGATAGCAGCACAGGGTCAAGGGTAAATCAGTAATGGCATGATTGTTTGTATCTGTGTCGTGTGTGGCATCTCTAATGAGCAATTGATTATATCTACACACGCTATTTAGCAAACACCATGGGACATGTTTTAGCAGATTAGCTGCTGTACTTCTCTTATAAAACCCTAGGATGAGATTATTGCTCTCTTATTTGGGTTATATCATGTCAGATTTTATTTTGTTTATTTTTTGCAGCTGAATCGTCGCTCTATATGTAAGATGCTGTGCTTGCTTCTTAGGGAATAGGGCAGGCTATTTAACAGCCCTGGGCAGATGATTCGATAATTTCATGTTTTGCATAGCTGCAGCGTCCTCTTTATTTACAGTTCAGTGAGTCTGCTCAAGAGCTTAGCTCTAAGGTAAAGCTTCATGCTCTGTCAGCCGAAGACATACCTAAAGAAATACAGAACAACAATGTAGTCCAAGGTCATGATTTCCAAAACAAACTGACAAACAATCAAACTCAAAACAAGGGGTGTAAATTTTAAACTTCTAACCATGAAACTGGCAGTAGCTTCCATAGTAATGGGGGCTGGTTGGGGTACCCTTCTTGTACCCTTCTTGTACCCTTCTTGTACCCTTCTTTTCTTCTGCTCTGCAGCCCAAACCCAGCCAGAAACAATCAACACTGGCATTCAAGGCAGAATTGACTTGTCACACTGTCTTTTGTCCCCAGGCACCTGCCACACATCCCCATGGTCAGCTGACAGAGCTTTGCCCCACACAGAGGCCAGAAAAAAGCTGGCAGCTTGAGAAGGCTGTGATTTGCACCTCTTTGCTATCTTTGTTGGTCACCATTTGTTTTTCACCATTTAACATGGCACCTTCTGGATTTATGTAGAGCAGGACCGCAGTTGCCACAGGACTTGCATCATGAAAACTGTTTCATTATCTTTTTCAAAAAACGCATGCATTAGATAACCATTTGACCCCACTCTGCTTCAGCACTCTTAAGGGACGGAAGAAAATAAACTGACTTCAGCAAAAATTAATCTCTTCTGAACTCTAGAGGTGCTGTAGGATTCTTTTTTTTTTGCCACTGAACAGCAGTTCCCTGCAAAATCTTTCATGAAAATGTACAGAAAGAAACAAATTATTGTAAATATACATATATAATCCATCAATATGTGATCTTACTTATTTTGATAAAATATTAAGAGAAGAAAAATATTATTTTTCCTGTATCAGTTCAGATAAGGCATTATTCTTATTCTATTCCACTTCCCCAGATTTTGCTCTCAAATCAGAGGTACTTGAGCGTTTTGCAATGTGCCAGCAGTGCACTATTGTAGAGCTTTCTATGTTGTTTTGGTCTTTTGCAGACTGACAGGTGCTTTGTCCTTCTGCCCTCCACACTGACTAAACAGAGACGGATCAAGACACCTACAGACAGCACTGTGCTGCCAAGGGAGCAAACATAGATACACATGAACCCAGTACACGCATGCAAAGAGTAGAATGATTTGTTTAAAATCAGCTTTTGTAAGGCTGTGTCAGTGGGAACTGGACTAATGTGCCAGTTGATGAGAGAATGCAGCACTGGGAGCATCAAAGTGGAAAATATTTGCAAGACTCCTGCTGTGGTAGGCAACTGCACAAGCCCTTTCATAAATTGTTCAAGCTCCATGTAAGAATTAGTTAGGATTTGGCCTTGCTTTTAATGGAAGTTAGGAAAAAGTCAAGAAGGGAAAGACAGACTTAACATGGCAGAAAAGAAAAAGGCAGGTAATGGTTAGGGGGAGGGGGAAATAAACTCCTTTTACATATTATTATATCTGTTATAATGCCTTTGCCTTCTCAGGTCATGCTCTGTGTGTTGCTCTTGACAGCTTATCAAAATAAAGCGACAAATGTGTTAATCTTTTATGTTTACTTAGCCATACAGACCAAGGTGGTGACCCAGAGGGTAGCATTACTGAAATGTTTTTTTTTTTTATATTACATGTTCAAGTATTTTATGTTACCTTCCAGTTATTTTCACAAAAACCAGCCTCTCCTCCATCTGTTTAGGAAAAAAAATCCAAATGAGCTGCAAAACTATGTCCCTATTTCCAAACAAGTAATGAAACCTTAATGTGAATAAACATGCCATCATAATCAAAGCTGTACATGTCATCTAACTGGACAATAATTCACTTGTAATATCATCAGGTCAGAATGAACATCAGCGTAAGTATTGTTGGTGCAGGTGTAACTTAATGAATTCAGGCTCATTTTATCTGGCACTTAGTTGCATATATTGGTGTTGGGAGCATTAGGTTCCCCAATTTTTCATAACAAGCAACACCATTAAACTGTCACAGAGCAACATAAATCAGAGATTTTCCTTAGACCCCATAAAAAAACTAACAAAAATGTTGTGGTTGCCAGATTCACCATGTGCTTTTATACATCCAGCAAACAGAACTGACTATAACACTTTCTCTCTGGCTACTATTGTTGCTATTGTTCCAATAGTGTATGAAAATTGATGTGGAAATACAAGATAAGTAGGCTAGCCTGAAGAGCTCTCTGTCAAAGGCATAGAGGTGATAGCAGGTTCCTAAACATAGCACAGGATCTCTGCTTGTATTCTTCTCTGCTGCACTGGACACATATTTTAGTCAAGTTAAATACACAAGCAATGAGGTCAGAAGAAAGTGTGTGATTGCAGAGTCGTGTCACGAGCCCATTTAGAACATCTTGGGTTGTATGATTGAGTGTAATTGATAATCACATGCGGACATGCCTGAAATGCTCACATCTTGATTTAACCTAATGACACACTGATTAAGTCACTGAAGACTGAAAAGCAAGAGTGGAAATACTAGGAAAAAGTATCCATTGGTATTTTTCAGAAACTGATGTTATTGTTCATTATCAGAGGATAAATTATTTTCATTGTTCATTTAATTGGCATCACAATACATTTTATAATAATAATAATATATATATATAAAAAAGTATTTAATAACTTGTACCTTGCAGTTGAATTTTTCATCTTTCATTTACTAAAGAACCACCTAATCCTAATTTGACACCTTTCAACAACTGAATATTATATTACCCAGCTCTCTTTTCTCTCACCATCATGGGAGTAAACTTTGCCTGACCTGCCACAGAAAACTGAAAGAAACCCATCTGTTTCAAAAGTGACAAATTACACACTGCTTTTCATGCTTCATACAGGAGTATGTTTTTTCAGCTCTCTGTAGAAACTTCTAAGATGCTCATTATCAAGAAAATTGGTACGAACTCAGCCATGGTTCCATAGATGCAACCAATTAAAATAATGTTACTTGCCCACAGTTACACCAGGCTGATGCAATACATCTGAAAAATCATTACTTTCATATCAGGTATTTGTTGTCATTTTCCAGACAGCTACAGAACCTGAAGAATAGGATGAATGCTTCAATCCAGTTTTAATCAAATAGCTGCCAGAAAATGCCCAAACCAGAAATCTTCACTACTTTTATAAACACTTTTTAATTAACATATGAATAAACTGCATATTTGAATTTTCACCAACACAACTGTTTCCCCCAGGAAATCACAGTTAAAAACTGAAGTGAATGTTCCTTTAGAAAGTGCTCTTTGTTTATAGAAATAGTCTTAGCAGTTAATGGTTGGCAAAGCTTCAAACTTAGAATTACATTACACTGGTAATTTTAACTTTGTCATCTTAAATAGATCCAGTTTGGATGTATGAATACAAGCAATGTAGGACAGCCCTCAAAGAACTGCCTTTAAGCAGGCTTTATTCTATCCCATGAAGCTTTGTAATTCCTTCTGTTATTATTAATAGCTGTTAAGTGCTGACAGCATGCTTGGCACTGAATGAAACGCAGGAGCAGACATGGTTCTTGTTAAGGGTGGCCCTCGGGAGGTCATTTACTGTGTGTAACAACAACAACAACTTTATTGGATAGTAACCCACTAACGCAGCTGCAGCCTGGGTATCAGGAGGTGTCGCTGTTTAGACAAGATAGGGTGGTGTACATACATGCAGATATGGCTCCTCTTACACAAGAATGTTTACACAGCTAGCAAGGCTATCAGCTGAGCAGGTAAGATTTTTGGAGGTAGCCAAAGGAAATCTATGGCCCAGAGTGCCATTTTGCAGGGTTTCCTGCCTGCAGCCAGGGGGTGTGCAAACTATAGGAACAGGCCAAGCAGTCAGGAGCATGACAGGATGCACTGGGATGGAAGGACAGCCCTCTGCTGCTAGATCTCATGGCAGGTTCAGACACAGGATTAAAGGAAATGGTAACAAAGGACAGGCAAGAATTTCAGGCAGAGGGACCTTGAAGGAGCCTTGCCTAGATGGCTTTCTTTTAAGCCAAGAACTGTTGAAAAATAGTGTTGAGGGAATGGTGTGGAAGATAGCTGCAGATCCTGACTCCTGGACAGAAGGCTCCTGAATACCTGAATCCTCCTAGAGGGAGCTGAAGCACCAGAGCAGAAAACAATTTCTGCTCTTCTGCTGCAGGTAAATCTGGTATGCCCAGCAGACACCATCTGTCTCCAGTCACAGAGACAATGCCCTACTCCTGACCTTCAAGGTCCTATGAGATGCTACTGGCCAGTTTTAGCTGAGCTAAGATGAGAGCTCTACTGCATCATCACCTGCAGAGGGTAGAAGAGAGGGAGGAGAGGCAGTGGCACCAAACCTCACCAAGTTCTCCTTCCAAGATGTATGTGATCCAGGAGCTTTGCAAGTGACCTGGTCAGGTGCCAGTGCAGTGCTCAGAGCAGGGGAAAAGGTGACTTACTCCTCCCCAAAGATGACTGACTCCCCAGCAATGTCATTGCCAAGCCTCCCCACTCAGTGTGAGTAGCGCTCACATCCACCAGTCTGTCTGACCTGACACATAAATGCCACAAGGGCAGGGTTGTCTGTCCTCTGCTGTCCTCTCCTTTGGATCTGCACTAATAATATTTGCAGCTGGACTCAAGTTTGTGTGTTCTTCCCCAGGGCTCTGCTCTGCTACTCCAGCCATGGCCACACACAACCTTACATCAAGTAAGGCTGGCTGGGGGTTTCTGACCTGTAAGCAGGAGGGATAGAGCTCCACATAAATAGATGCTGCACCATGCAGAAGGTAAGTTAATACTAGGTGTACAGATGCTGGTCATTGATATGGCAGGAGTCAGGTCAAATAGTTCTCTGTTTATCTTAATTTAATTTTAATTTTAATTTTAATTTTAATTTTAATTTTAATTAATTTAATTTAATTTTAATTGCCTGGTTGTCCTGTTTCCTGCTGCACAAAACCTTCCTGCCCCCTTCAAAGTCACCTACTCTTGAAAAAATTCTAACAAGCCTCCTCCCCTCTTTGCTGTCTGCCTCCTAACACTAGGAGGCATCTGCTTTTTAGTACCTCTACTACAAGCAGCAAAACTGTCAGAAAATGCTCAATAACACTCTAAAAATACATAGTTCTAAGCTCTTATAGTTGAGTACTCCAAAAAATATTAATTTAAAAGTCATTATTCACTAGTGGCCATTTGAGCTCTATAATATATTAATTAAATGGATATTTTTAACTTCCTAAGGAATAGCCTTGCTTTCCATACTCTCATATGCAGTTTTCTCAATGTTGTTAAAATATGCTTTTCTGTAAACCCACCAATTCTGTTGTATTAACACTTGAGTTTGCAAATCTTTTTGCAAAGTTTTCTATTCACTGCATAGTGTTTAAAGGAATTACACCCATTTGACTATGATGTACTTTTAAATAGAGCATTGGAGGTGGTGGCACAGGGGGAATGTCTGCAGGAACTGCACAGTGACTGCAGAATGAGCTGGGTTCTGTATCATTCCTCTGCTGGGAACATGCTCTCAAACCTCACACAAGCAAAGTTGTGACAGGGTGATTTGCAGACAAGCACCACGAGACAGACATTTCCAATCCATCAGAGGGATCTGAGATCATAAATATCCTGTCCACATGGCTGGTCTCCGTGACTGCATTACAAAAGGAAGAAGTTCCAGCAAGGTTAGAGCCTCAGGCACTGGAAATCATGTAGAGGGAGCAGCACGGAGGGAAAAACAAACTGTTCAAAAAGCTAAGTAAATACTCAAAGAGTTCACCCATGATGCTACAGCTGGACTACGAGGAGTATCACAGAATTTTTTAGCTGTGCTGCATCATGTTGCAGTGGCTATTAAACAGATCTGCCGCCAGCGTTTTGCACCAGCATGGGGCAAATATAATCTTAGTCTACAAAAAGATAAAAAATAGAAAATGCTAGTCAATCCACAAGTGTCCCATTTTCCAGAAGATTGTGACTGTGACAGCAGAAATAATATATTTGTTACAAATAGTGAATAGCAAGCGCTTAACAGAAGGGGCTGTTCTCTATACTAAAATCAGTATTTACATATCCCTGGTTTCCCCTTTACTTTCAAATAAAAAACTAAACTAAGGAACTTGTGAAAGCATAAGGTGTCTTCCATCCCCTCTCTGTTTACTACTGTTTACTGTGTGTCACATACTACTTTTCTTTAAGCTCAAGGCCATTCCCTGTCATCCTCCTCAATCACACATCCATTTGACATGTCACCTCTCACTGCTCCTTGTTTCCTTCTGAACTTCAGCACAGAGCATACTTGGTTCAACTGTTTTTTAAACATTAACTCCTCCACCATCACACAGAAAAGAGCAACTTTGTGTATCTACCATAATAGTAGTCTCTTTATTTTCTTATTGTGTCAGTAAGTCAACTAGCATTTCACTTTTCCAATGCCACTGCAGATAAGATAGTCATAAAGGCGTTTTTAAGTAGACTTTGAGAAGAGTTAAACACAGTTGCAAAGCATCCTAATTAAGGCACAAAATAGGCCTGGCAATCTTCATAGTACTTAATATGTCATCTTCTTCCTATCTCTTAAATGCAATAATCTGCAAACCACCGCTATATTGGAGCATTATATCTGCTATAACTTATGTCAACTTGGATCACACACTCCCCTCTTTCTTAAACAATGTTTGGCAGCCAACCGAGTGTGGAAACTAGACTGTTTTATATTAGCCAGAAGTACATTTAAATCATTCTTACTAAATGATTTACTGTGGATTACAAATTCTTATACGGCATTTTAAGTTAATGATTAGGCAAAGTAATATATCACAAAAATGATTGGATACATATGTATTTAGCTTCAGTGATTCTAAATTTCTCTTTGGTTTGGAAGACGTCCTTGCACTTATTTTCCCCAGTTGAATGGGGGAAAAAAAGAGAAAAGTATAGAAGACTCTAACATTTCTGCCTGTCTTCTTAAACTGTTGATTAAGTCACGGGGATTTTTGTCCGTACAGAAGGGTCAGATCATGAGGAAGCACTGGTAAATTGGTTACTGCTCTTCAGACAGATATTGGCAGGTGTCAGTATTGCACAGCGTTTCCTTGCCCAACTCTGTCCCAGTGAGAGGAGGAAAAGCTGGACAGAGAGCAATTACAACTTCATATCAAATGAAAAAGTGAATGAGCCGTCTATAAAGACAAGATGTTGTGGCAGAATATGTAAACTATCTCACTGGAAAAACAGAACAGGACAAAACAAAGCAAACAAAACCACCACCAACAAAACAAACTGACTAACTAACAAAACTGTACTCATTCTCCAAGCACAAGCATTTCTGTGGAGTTCTAAAAATTGTAGGGTTCCTATGACAGTGGAAATAAGGGATTTGCTGACTCTGTCTAGCAAGTGGACTTTGAAACCCAAGTGAAAGAAAGCTAGAACACACTAATAAAACATGGGCTGTTACACCAGATGCTCACAGGTGACTGGAATTCTTAAAAATACACAGTGACTTACAATAAATTATTTGTTTAATTTATTGCTGGAGGCCAGGATCCTGCCAGGGCTAAAAGATAGCAAGCAACTTTGCATTTACAACATACAAGAAATAAGGAAGAGAATTCTCTGTGTTGCAGAGGTAATAAAAATTAAGGAAACCATTCACCAGTGTAAAGTTACTTGTGTGTAACTGTGTGCAGATCAGGACTTGTGGCCCTCACCCTGTTGCATGCAAACAGCTGCCCTGTTGATTTTGCTGGTGCTGTGTGACTGCAGTGATTCATTCATATAAGCCTTGTTCTTGGCATAGCAAAACCAGGCCAAATATGCATTGCATACTCATTTTGGCATCCATTATACCTTTCATCTGCAGTTTCAGATTGCTGACAAATAACAGACAGGATTACTGCAATATTTATTTAATTTATTAATGTCCTTAGGTCTTAAAAGTACATAGGGAATAAAAAAAAAGTGCCAGATCTGAAGGAGAGATCTGATACTCATTATTGACTTCTGCTTGGATTTCCCTAGCCACTGCTGAGGTTTCCAACATATTCTGTAACAGATCAGAGTCCATACACTTCTCGGAGAAGTCTACCACAGGGCACACCAAAATTGGTGCCATCATGATTCTTCACTAAAAGTTTTTAAATAAATGCACCTCTGTCTCTCCTTGCACCAAACCCAGAGATGCTGGGTCTTCTTCCACAGCCAATGGTGTCACTGAGGAGGTGATATGAAGAGAGAGGCTGGGACAGGATTTCAAGTCATCAGGCAGGCCAATGCTACGTGTTGGCCCTAGGAAAAAATTGAGAACCACTGCCAATCTTAAATCATGCACACAAAGTTTTTTGGTGGAGGAGTAGATTGACATGTGTGGTGTTCAGGACAAGTGTCCAGAAGCAGGATTCAAGAGAAATATAATCCTGAAGTGAACAATGCAGGGATATATAGCAGTGTGCAGCCTACTTGGAGGAAATAAAAATCACAGATTGTCACCCCATAAAATCATGAGACTGCAACAAAATAAAGAATGAAAGCTGACAGAAATGACAGGAACACCAGTCTGTCTGGACTGAAATGAAAAATGCAGCCTGAAATGTCCAGGTTTCCTCTACAGTGCATGTACATCTAATAGGAAGAATAAGAAGAAGGCCTAAGTGGTTACAAAATGGGAGCACTGAAGGGGATCACAAAGAATGCTAGGGTAAGGGGAGCAAATGAAGTCTTATCCAGATTTTTTCTGTTTAAGCACCTGATGGATATATGTGTATATAAACTGTCTTCACCTTCATAGGCAGCATGGCCTAATTCTTCATTTGGATCATACTGTGCATACACAGAGTATGAGGTTACCTCAGGTGAAGAAAATGTTATCATTACCTATATAGTAAAAAAAAAAATAAAATAATCTAAAGAAACACATTTTCTCTGGAATTAGGAAAGACGGCTTCATTTCCTTTGCACAGTGACTGGTGGCTCAAACCTGCATCTGCCTTATCCATAAAAGCACTGACATTCCATATTCTAGCTATGTGGAGTGAGGAGTGTAGAAACAGTGAGTAAGCACTGCTCAACCCTCATGAATAACATCACTTGGAAAGCATGGGAGTTCTGAGGCTTTGAGTCCTCTTCTGAGATATTAAAACCAAAAGTATTAAATTAGAAGTATTAGCAGAACAGAAAGCATGTACCAGAAGCATAACTGAATGCCTGAAAATAAAGCATGCAGAGCTATACTCCCCTTGCACTGGCAATGCAGGTCTGCACTAAGGGCAATGGCTTGGGTATTCTCATGACAAATGAGAAATATAGATTTAATTTAAATATTTTCAGCCTCTGAGACTGAGAAGGACACTGAACTCAGGTGTCTCACTTTTGTCACACTGTTATGTATATAACAGACTCCATCATTCAGTCCTGTATTTCAAGCTGACATCTGGCAACAGACTTCATTTAAAATAAATTAGGTCCAAAGTCAGATCTTCTTGGTGTCTTCTAGATGGGCTTAGAATTCCACTGTTCACATAGGTCACACAGGAAAGTACTGGTTAGGGACAAAACTGACAAGAATTTAGACTAATACTTCTGTGTGAAACTGAAATCTCAGGATTGCATTCATCAGTCCTTGGGGACGAAAAGAGGAAAAAGAAAGACTGGGTAGCAACCTTTAGCAAAATTATCCAGCAGCGCCCTTAAAGACGACAAGTCCTCCTACACATCCTGGTATTGACCTGGACACTTGGATTTCTGGATTTTCAACAGACTTATATAAGAGTGATGGTGTTAGGGTTTAGAATAAAATGATTTATAGTAGGTATGTGAATTTCTAGAGATGTTACACAGCTGCCTAGACAAAATTTTGTAAGACCCACTGGGCATTCAGTTCTTTCTCAGCCCTCTCTAAATACTATTGTATACTACCCCAAGAGATTGCATAAATTGTCTGATGTTACACAACATGACAGTGACGGTAAGACAATTCTAAGCATTAGTATGTGTTGCTTCTTCTTTCAAAAAGGTGAATTCTGGGACATAAGAGTTTTGTATGTACTATTTCTAAGCTGGAAGAAAAGCAATTTTTGTTAAACAGTCTTCTTATAAAGACCCAAGAGACAATCATCATGGAATTTATTTTTTTTCTTCCAGCTAAGACAGCAGGATTGAGCCTTAAGGTATCTTTGTTAAACTAGTTAATAGATTATTGTCCAAAATAAACATATTTCAGTAAGCGCAAGACTGGTTTTTCCTCCCTTTTTCTGTCTTTTGTTCGACTTCAGCTCAGCTATTTATGATTCATTTCATGAGCCACTAGGTTTTTTCTGAAGGCACTAAAAAGGGCCAGAGCTATCAAACAGTTTTAGTGACTAGTGCCAACAAGGAACTGTTTTCCTCCATGCTATAAAGCAGGCACTGTCAATAGACTACAACCGGCAATAAACTATTAAAAAAGGAATTTATGATGGCTACTTATTATCCTCCTGAAATAATGTTGTTACAAGGCTGCCCTTTCCAGTCCTCCACAAGGATCACATGGCAAGTGCCTAACAAAGGGAAAGGCCCAGATCTGCAGAGACTGCCTGCAAAGAGCCCAGGAATTGCCTCATGTTATGTGGACAAACACACCACACCAGTGTTTCAAAGCAGCAGAGAAATTATCCCACACAACTGGGACCTGGACTTGTTACACGCAAGCATTTGATTTAAGGTGGGGCCTTAATTAACTTATATCTAGAACATGCTGAATTGTTTTAAGAGCTAAATATCAAATTATGAAGGAATGTCTATTATTGTTTAGTGAGGAATTGGTAAACCACAAGGATAAAATAAGAAATGGCAAAATCTCAAATGCAATCAGTTCTGCCTCTTATTTTAGATTTCTAAAAACCCCCTAATTCTAGCTCTTCTCCCTTCCTCTCCAACCCTATAACAGGCTTTCTTTTTTGCTGAAATATCTGACTCTTTTAAGTTGACATTTGACTATGACACTGGTCTGTAATTGCTATAAATTGTGGTATACCCTTGCATTAATAGAAATACCCTGTTCTTATTCCAATGAATGAAATATTGCCTTCAATAAATATTTTAGAAAGAAGGAAATGATACAGTTCAAACTTCAGTGTCATTTGGATTGACTCTTCCTGGTCTGGACCTTCATACAGTGTGTTCCTTGAATCCTCAGTATGTCAGACTGGAGACATACAGCCTGCGGTCAAGGCTGAAGGCACAGCCCTGAAAGGATGTCTCTTATTATCAAGTGGCTCTCAGGAATGACAGAGAGGGTCCTAAAAGTCTGTAAAAAGAAGAAAGGTATGATTTGAAGAGCTTAAGAGAAAAGAAACATTTTCATCTAGAGAAAGGAGGGCTAGGTCGAGCTGAGAAAGAGAATGAAAATGACACTGTTACTGAGATTTGTATTAAAAAACAAAACAAACAAATAGACAAAACCAACAACACAACAAAACAAAAACCACCCCAATTAACTACAAAAATGCATTTGCAGCGTTAAGATTTCTCAATGTCCTGATCACTTGCAGTAGAGTTATTGGGAAGTGGGGGGGGGGGGGGGGTCTCATCTTGCCCATGTTACTGCAAAAGAGTAGTCGCCTCATGTTCTGCTGCTGAACAGTTCATCTAGAGCAGAGAAGATGTTATTTAATAGTAGATTTTCTTCTCTCTATACATTCTTTATTCTCCCTATACTTATTCTCAGCAAGGGTCTATTTTTAAATCCAGTTTTGTAAATTTTATGAACCACAAATAAAGAACGTGCACAGCAGAAAATCATGAAACAGCATGTATAGAGACCTCAGATGAAAAGTAACCATTTTAATAAGAGAATTTTTTACAAATAGTATCTGTATGGTGAAAGCACAAGTGAACAAGAATTAAACTGCTTCTGAGACTGTAACACTGGTTTTGCAATGTTTTCCTTTATTATTTCTTAAAAAAAGAGACAGTCTTGCCTGTGATTGTCTCTCACTGGCTTCTTGACTTCACTCAGTTGTAATCGCATCTCTACAGTGAGAGGAACAACAATTAAAATACTGAGTCCATAAGAAGCCATAAGCCCCAAAACCACTGAAGTTGCTCACTTCAATCTCTGAATTCCTTTTTTTTACATAGAAAGGCACCTGTTTACATAGAAGAAAAAGAAGAAAAAGAAGAAGAAGAAAAAGAAAAAAAAAAGAAAAAGAAAAAAAAAAGAAAAAGAAAAAGAAAAAGAAAAAAAAAGAAAAAGAAAAAAAAAAGAAAAAGAAAAAGAAAAAGAAAAAGAAAAAGAAAAAGAAAAAGAAAAAGAAAAAGAAAAAGAAAAAGAAAAAGAAAAAGAAAAAGAAAAAGAAAAAGAAAAAGAAAAAGAAAAAGAAAAAGAAAAAGAAAAAGAAAAAGAAAAAGAAAAAGAAAAATTCACATTCTGTTTCTACAGCACCCTTGCAACACTCCCATGGTCTACAAGCACCCACCCAGAGAGCCAGGGTGTGGAGGTGGAGCACAGGCTGTGGCTGGCCACACAGAATATTCTCCCTCTTCCATGTGAACCCCTGCAGTGAAATATGGTCATTAATCATTATTTGGCTCTTTTTTATCAAGGTATGAATTGTCTGAAGTGAAACCATCACCTTTCACTGAGCGCCGAGGACTGCAGTAAAAAAACTGAGGTCTTTATAATTTACAGTATGGCAGCATTTTTTAAGCAAAGAGCTTTCTTTGGAGGCAAGCAAAAAAGAAAAGTGATTAAGTGTGCATGAACAGAGAGAACCATTTAATTAAAAGCATGAAAGAAGACTGAAGACGATATTCATTCCTTCTTTTTGGTAACATATGCCTATCCTATAATTGCCTGTAAATAGCCACTGCAAAGGCAACTCAGATTAGTGGGTTTTCTGGATGAGGGATGGAAACAGCTGTCGAAATCTTACATGAACTAGTGCTGTATGGGGACGGGGGCGGGGGAGGGTAAAAGGGGGACAGAGGATAAGGGAAATTAAAAAAAAATAAACAAACAGAAACAACAAAAACTCAAACCTACAAACAAAACAAAAAAAAACAAACCCTAAACCTGTAGAAACTCTGAGTTGCAGGGATATTTTTCTAATTATCACCTTGGCAAGATACAGTTCCGTGCTTCCAAAGCCAAGTTCTTCCTCACCAGCACGGGTTTTGCACTCTCAAAAATATTCTCCACTTCCGTCCCTTCCTCTCTCGCTCCCTCCCTACTTTCCTCCCTCCTTTCTTTTCTCCCTCCCTTCCTCTCTGACTTTTCCACGGGTTTGTACTAGTCACCCTCAAAAATGCCCCCGGGGGTCTCTTCGCGGTGCTCGGAGCCGGCGGGCGGAGGGGGCTGTACCAGACGTACCCTCTCCCGCCGCTTGGCCACGGCTCCTCCGTGGCACAGACAGCAAAAGCCGCTCTTTCTTGGACGGCTCCTTCGCAAAGGCTTGAAACACCTTTTTTTTCCCTGTTGATAGGTAGCCCTCTGCCAGGTTCCTCGGTAAGACCCCGCACATTTTAGGACATAGCCGCAGAGCGGTCCGGGGGAGAACGGAGAGGGTCGGAGGAAGACAAAAAGCAGGGCTGTGCCCATTGGGACCCTGAGGATACCCTCACACGTCCGCTGACCCCAGAGCGGACATAGCTGAAGCCCCGCAGAGGCGATGTCCCCTCCATCATCCGCGGCCGCCGAGCCCGGGTGGAAGCGGGGAGCCCAGGGTCCCTTTCCCGGGAGCCCCCGGCCGCGGTGTCCCCGAGGGGCGGTAACGCCGGTAGCGGCGCTCTGAGGATGCGAGCGGCTCCACGGGGGGAGCGACAGCAAAGAGAGTTCCGTGCGCCCCTCGGGAGGGTGGGGGGGCTGCGAAGGGGCGGCGTTCTGATTTCTCAGCCGTTTGGTTAATAATAACGTTTTAATGCTTTGGTTACAACGCATTCATCCATCACGGTATCTTGCGCCGGGCTGATTTTATGAGGGACTGAACCGCGATACGGGGATTTACATAGAATAGTTCTTATTGTCCAGTCTGATGTATTAAACCACGCCAGGTTTCATGGCTACATCCACAACTCGTTCCAGGCACAAACACTGGGATGTCAAACTGTCACAAATCCCATCCCCTTCCCTGACCTGCGTCCATGCGACTGCACTGGGACAACGGCGGATGCTCGGGAAAATATTTGCTCCTGAAAATTCATCGCCCGCACTTTCCCCTCGACCTCCGTCGGCGGCGTGTGAGCACCCGAGGGCGGGGAGCGCGGCACCGCCGCCTGGGCTCACCGCCTCCCTCCGGCGCTGCTGCCGCTCCCATCGGCTGCCCGCCGGCAGCCTCCGAACCGGAGAGCGCGTCGTCGGTGTGAGCTTTCTCCGCTTCCTGAAATGCACCGCCGGGGCGCTTCGGCTGTACGTGCGGCACCGGACAGAGCGGACAGCAGCGGGGAAGGCAAACCTCCTCTGTGACATCCAACGGCGAAAATCTGGTTTTGAGTTCTCCGCTACCTGTTGACTGGAATCATGCATATAGGGGAAGCTTTCGATATAATGCTGCTTTCGCTCACTGTAAATCCCACATGTTGCAGTCAAATTCTTACCAGCTGGGAGGGCCAGAGCAGTAAAATCCAGCAATTCGGTTTCATCATAAATCAAGTTTATGAACTGTAGTACAAGGTACATAACTCTGGAAGCTGAACTTTTTGATGGTAAATGGCTGTTGAAATATTCTACTGTGACATTGTCAAATTCCGTTTTTCAACTAAAACTTGACACAAGCTTATTCTTACAGTTATTGACACATCTTGATTAATTTGAAAGAAAACCACCTGGCATAAACTGCATTAGACAAACAGAAAAAGTAAATAAATAAAAAAAAAAAGTTAGAAAGCTAGCCACGCAGTGTAGTGTTTAGAATAAAAGCACCAGGTACTGATACAGCCTACGGTTCTGATCTGCGTATTTGTAATCAGATGTGTGCAGGAGCTTGACCGTGACACACTGTCACACAGTGGTAGTCAAAGAATAAGTGACCTCGTTTTAAAAGGAAATGTAAAAGTACTCCTTAAAATTTCCGTTCACTTTGTCCATCTCTATACTTGCAATAAGCATAAGATCGGAAGTACGCTTGCACAAGACAAATGCCATGCCAGTCGTATTTCCTCCTTGCTTTTAATTTCTTACTTTTATTCTAGAGCTTCTTAGGAACAGAGAAGCTGGAGGAATAAACCCGAGATGTCCTCTTATTTGTGCTCTGATGCTGGTTAGCAGTAGATTGAGAGGACTGTTGTTCCTCCCCTAAAATCCAGACTACCATCGATACAGACGTTCAGTGTTTCTTGCTTGGGGTTTGATCGTGCACTAAATAGGAAGCTTGCCCAGGAATATCTGGAGAAGGGTAGCTTAGTGCATTTACTTGATCTCAGTGTTTTCATACCTATAGTTATGATTTCTAGTCGTTTTTCAGAACGAACTATTCCATTTAGCAAGACACAGATGACTGTTGCCATTATAATCACAACCACGAAAATTGCACAGACTACCAATAAAATGTATCGATCCAGCAGCAGAGAACACGGTAGTACGGCAGCATAATAGAGGATTTGGGCAGACTTGGCTGACTCCCGGGAGTCAGAGTAGGGTCTCTATCAGGGCTCTTCAGCTTGTCAAAACTTGTGTAATCAGAGGAAGTGAAAGTTAGGAAGAAAAGAATTGGGATTTTGCCATGTAATTTTGGTGATGGGAGACGGGTTAGGGATCGAGTCATGCCTGTGAGGTTGCAGCAGGCATTTGGGCTAGGAAATAACGCCAGTAAGCTGTTCATTTTTCTCCACAGAAATCGCCCAAACGATTCTTGTGAGAAACAGCTGTCAAGACTTTTCCCTTGGGGGAAAGAAGAAAAGAAATCACACACCACACACCCACACACTATCGCATATAAATATCAACCTGTTATGTGATGGGGATCCAGACTCTCAAAGAGGTGTCTCATACAACTAAAATAATTTAGAGATACTTTGAGTATTTTTAAAATATTTTTTTAATAATTGTTTTATTTTCCGATCCATAGGTATTTGCAGACGATACCAAGAAAGTACGGAGATGTGCTGCATCTCTCCCCGTGAGACCAGGCTTGCATTTTGCGTTGTAGCGTACTTATTTTAATGTTTCTGCCTTCGAACTTCCACTCATTATTTTTATGCAGCTGAAGAAAGAGAGCAACAATAAAAAACAATCCCGAGGATGCTCTCGTATATGCTAGTATTGCCCCAATGCGATAAACCGTATATCCCTCCAGAGTTTGCTATCCTGACTTCTGCATGGGGTTGCGGTGTTGCCGGTGTGGACGGCGTAGGCGAAGCGGGGGCAGAGGCAGAGGCAGCCTGCCCAGCGTGGTGCTGCGCCTGCCTCGGCTTGGGGGAATGGGAGCACGGATGTGGGCAATTTACGTGCTTACTTGCGTTGGAGGTCTGAAATCAGACTGCAATTTTAATTTTCCTTAACATTTTTAATGTGATTTTTCCGCCCCCCCCCAAGTATATACTGTCTTCCTACGAAGACAGATTTAGATTAGCTCCAAAGAATGCATAAAATCCAGAATAAATTGAAAGAAAAGCTGCTATCCCTTGTAAGTTTTTCTTAACTCTGTAAAATAAGATCGGGATTTAAAACCCCTCCTATTCACGTTATTTCTCTCTCGGTGTATTCTGAGGTCACCCAGGTTCCGGGTGTTTGGGATTTTGCAAGGAATTAACAATTTTTTTTTTTTTTTTTTTAATTTTTTTTTTTTTTTTTTTTACCGGAGGTGACCTCTAGCAGTGGAGTCTGCTCTGCTGGAATTAGATATATTACCGTTTTCCATCCTCCCCTTTTTCCCCGTCACCCTTCGGACTAGTTTTGTACGGTAATCCGTGCTCCAGTTTAGCCTGGTGTGTAGTAACACACTACCTAATCTACAGCAGTTCCAAAAATGTATCTTGATTTATGTTTGCAAGCGCCGCTGCCGCAGCGGTGGTGCTGCTGCTGAAGATCTCGTTTACGAAACACTCTCGCTGTGCCTCATTCTTCTGGAGGAATATAGCTACATTTTCATTTCCGCTCCGCAGACGAGAAATCACAACTTTGCTTCACTTCCCCAGTGGAAAAGTAAAGCATTTGCCTGTTATTTTATTGTTCAACTTCTTAATCTATTGTATAGACCGTTAACACACGAATATAATCTCTTGTTTAGAAGTTTATCTGGTCCGATTAGGCCAGCAGAGCGCTGCCTGACCGGATCCTGATGCGAGCTAGAAGAAGTAGACAGGACCAGGCGAGAGACGGAAGGCGACCGGGAATAGCTTTATTAGATAAATGTATTAATCTGGATCCCAGCTGTATCTGCAGTGTTTTCTAAGATTCCTTTCAGAAATCGTTCTTGTCGGATGTGGGTTTCCCTAATTAATCACTCATGCCGTTGTATACATTACAGCTCAAGAACGTAATTTTAGTCAGTTGTTTTGAAGCGCCTTACTGTTCCCATCTGATCTGCATTTGTCGATTAAGCGGACAAGGAACGTAACACTTGTAGATAGGATTTTCGATATGGGCTCCCCGCGGCCCCCGCCCTCCCGCGGGGGCCGCTCCCGCCGAGCCCCGCTCCCATCCGGGCCCCGGCAGCGCCCGCGGGCGGAGCCGCCCAGCCCGCCGGGGTAGGGCCCGAGGCGGGACCGCCCGGCCTCCCCGGCCCAGCCCACCCCGCCCGGCCCGGCCTCCCCGGCCCCGCCCGGCCTCCCCGGCCCAGCCCGGCCCGGCCCGCCCCGCCCGGCCTCTCCGGCCCGCCCCGCCCGGCCTGCCTCCCCAGGCCCGCCCGGCCTCTCCTGGCCCGCCCCGCCCGGCCTCTCCTGGCCCGCCCCGCCCGGCCTCTCCTGGCCCTCTCCGCCCGGCCTCCCCGGCCCGGCCCGCCCCGCCCGGCCTCCCCGGGCCCGCCCGGCCTCCCCGGCCCGGCCCGGCCCGCCCCGCTGCGCCGCGGGGGCCCGGGGACGTCTCGCTTCATCTGTCACCAGCTCTGTTCGCCTGCCCAGCTGTCAAAACAGGGGGTGTCTTTTTCATTCCAGCTCACAAAGTACCAAAGGGGAAAGGGGCTTTAATGCCTGTGTTTGGACACAAGCAATTATCCCTAATTATTGTTTTTCTTTTGAGCCTGCCCGTCCTGCTGGAGAGCCAGCAGATGAGCATGCCCTAATCCTCCCCAGTCGGTTGATCTCAGTGGGTTTTGCGGGACAAGCCGGGCGAGAAGGCTTCGTAGCTTTCATCTCGATGTGAGTTTTGAACTGATTGAAACTCATTGCGATGGAAGAATTAACCTCGGAGCCCAGGCTTTCAATGGCCCCTGATAAGAGATTATACGTGTTGATGGCAAGCTTTTCTTGGCAAAATGTTTTCAAAGGACTCGGAGCTGTTAAATCAAAGCCCTATTGAATTGCTGGTAGGCCCCTTAGAGCTCTCCCTCCTTCTACCTTCCCGGGTACTGTGTGTTGGTAATTACTGGCAGGGGTGGGAGAAGGAAAACATAAAATCCCCTCGGAGGTACACACACACATGCGCACAGAGGTGATGAGCAACATCAGGCAGAGAAGCATGAGCAAGACAGAGGAAATTTTCTTAATTCCATGGAGGATAATTCCATAAACAGGCCAGTGCAAGACCCATCCTTTTCTGCTGCAGTCTCCTGTCGCATGTCTTCCCCTACATTTAGTAAGGTTGCAATAGCATTCCAAGGAATCATGCTTCCATGTTACTTCCTCAATAATTCATCCTCTTACATGAACGAAAAAGAAATAGGAAATAGGAAAGTGGCAGAAAAGCTAGAAGCTATGGCTATCTTTGAGCCACACGTATGTGTGGGTGTAAGAAAAGACAGGTAATATTTAAGAAAAGCAAAAATTATGATGAGTTCTTTTTAAAGGAGAGATGTTTATTCAAGTTTTCTTCTTCTTCACCTGTCCAAAGCATGTGTCCTGGACTCTGTAAGTACACATATTGTAAAGAATTACCATATTTATGAAATCTGGGTCATATTTTGTTGAATACTCTCCCTTCCCCTGCCTCCAGGATGGGAACTTTGAAAAAGCCTGCATGCAAAACTGATAGAGTCTGCTTCCACCACTCTTATGACTTAGGGAGTCTTTGTTTGGTGCACCCTAGATTTTGTAAATGAATGTGTGTTTGTTCAGAAGCAGTTCTGGGGTAACGGATGTGATTCTTTTTTTTAACAGTGGAAGACTAAGGTCTAACAGAAGAAAACCTTTGAGGAATTAGAGGCGGAGATAAGTATTTTCCATTGGAAAGCCAGACCGCTCCAAGATAAATGCTGACAAGTCACCTGCTGCAGAAAAGTGTTGAGCTGGAGAAAAAAATCTGCTGGCAGGCAAGAAGAGATGTTTGGATGGGCCAAATCTTGTTCACTTATTATGCGGGGCCATGGGACAGTGTTATTAAATTTATGTGCTGATAAATAAATACATAAATTAATAAATAAGTAAAATAATTTTAGGAGTCCTACTGACTGTAAAGTGTTTCCTTCTCCACTATTCTAGTCTGTAGTGGTAATGAAGGGGCAGTGGAAGCAGTGGCAATATGGAGATGACAAACAGCTTGATGGATAAGATATCTGGAAACTGCCTTAGAGAGAGGATATCAGCACAGCCAGAAGCTGGAGTGCTGTAAACCCAGACAGCAACCTATGGAGGTAGTAGAGCCAGCTGCCTCAGCTGATGCTCCTGCCAAAGGTGGAGGCCTAGGTTCCAAGCTATTCAAAGCGTGTGCTGCATGCTGGTAGTCATAGTTTTCAAAATTTACTGTTTATTGCATTTGCTCTTTCTCTCCAATAACACTCCTTATATTTAGAGCTCTGTGTTCAAAGTATTTTCTTGTGAGAGAATATATTTGGGTTTAGAATGCTCTACTGAACACTGGTATGCCTTTTCTTCCCAGCTCCTGATCCAAGCTCTACCCATGGTAATTTACTGAACTGACCTTGAGATCAGCCTTTTGTAATGCCAAGGCACAAACATGCAGGGTTTTTTAGAAGCTTAAGCCATAATAGTTAAATATTATAACTAAACTGCAATTGCCTGTGCATAGGCAGTACAAATGCCAGAACAGTAACCTTTGCTTTTAGAGTAGCATTAAATTGCCGTAAAAATCCAAGTTGTTTGAGTTCCCTTCAGCTTGTATTTTGTCATGGAAATTTCTTGCCAGCAGATCTTTCAGTGAGCGTCTTGGTAGTAATTGCAAAATAGGCTTTTAAATTGAAAATTTGTGGGGTTTATTTGCTAGTTTGTTTGCTTTTGTCAAACAGCATCTTAACAAAAACTGGAATTACAAAATGAAAATTTTGGTTTTTTCGCTTCTTGCTGTTGACTGGGCTGGTGATTATTGTTGAGATTCTGGGAAGAATAATAAAAGCTTTACTGGTTTTGGTTTGATGCCTTCAGAGGCTACCTGGAGCAGAGGCTAGACAGTGTTAAAGGAATAAAGTAGGTATTTATTAAAAGGCCTTCAAAGGATACACCTTGGGCAGTACAAGCACCTGGATGTGGCTCTGCCCAAGCTGGACCCAAGAGAGACACAAGATGGATGACAGGTCACACTTTTTCACTCTTTTCTATGTTTTGGTCTACTTACATTTTGGGGTTAATTGTCCAGTTACAGCTTCAGGTTATGAATTCCCATCCTCTCATATTGCTCTCCTCAATTCATTGTTGTTTATACTTTTGGGGCCTGAAGCTGCAATGGTGTCCTTGATTCTCGGGCTGGAAAATGATTGTTTTCTCTAAACTGTGAAGGGAACTTCCTAACTTTTTATATGAAGTTCAGAGTTATGTACCAATGCAGTACAGAATCTGGAAAATATGGAAGCTTAAACTTCAGGCATCAGGGTGTTGGAGTGTTCTGCCAAGGGGTCCTAGAGAGCTCATAGGCTGTGCATGCATAGGTTGGATCTTAGAGCTGCAGAGTTTCTTCTTCTTTGGTGAAGTGCCCAAATCATCCCTACAACACTGCAAAGTTTGTTGGGAATAATGTACTTGCAGAATTTATACTCTTCATAGAAGCAAGCAAGTGCAATGTGGATTTTACAGCAACCATAGGATGAAAGAAACTTGTAATAGAATAGAAGACAAACTTGTAACAGAATAGAGAGAGTAGATTAGCTGTGTGAGTATTTGACAATTCTGAAGAGACATCTGAGGCGAAGGCTGTTTCACTGCTACTTCAGAAATGCCTGCAAGTCCCAAATAGATAAAAACTTTGCCACTTAAAATAGCGTGTGTCCAGCTTTTTAAAGTTAAAGATTTGGGTTCAGCCCCAAAGACTTTAAAATTTTTATACTCAGTGAGAAGCAGCTCTTGGATCCAACAAGCAGATGGTGGTAATGTGGTGTAACAACACCCTTATTAGCAGCTGCAGCAAACCAGCTCACAGACCAGTGACCCAGACAGATGTAGTCTCTGTCGCCAAAGGAGAAAGACCGACAGCACCTCATGCAGTAACAGAGCCTCTGAGTTTCTTGGGATCAGGGCTGGTTGTTTCCATGGACTTGACATATTGGAAGAGTTTTGGCTCTAACAGCCTCTGACCAAATTCTTGATAAAAAAATATGTAACTTCACCATTTGTAGTTCTCCATCCCATTCATCATTCATGCCAAGACTTAGAGTGTCTCAGCTGTCAGACTGTGGACTTAGCAAAAGAGTGCTTGCTCCCTAGAGCAAGGAGGCCCTATTAGTATGTTATATTGAGATATTTCATGGACAAACTCCACATGTTGCAGTACCACTACTGATCACATAGACTGATTAACCAACCCAGAGAGAGTGTTGCTATAACTACATTCATCTGCTCATAGAGATTTGCCATCTAATCACATACAAATAGCTACACAGTGCAGTCCCCTCAACCACATTTCTGTTTGTTATAACTCAATAAATGCTCCATTCTTCAAAGCAACAGCTAGACCATTTACAATTGAACTTCAGTTGTTGCTCAGCAGGAACAAAGGGGAGATCTTATGTGGAAGTACTGTGTAGGTCAAATATCACTGTCCTTATTCTTTCTACATGCTACTTTCTTGTGAATATTTCTATCGATGTCTGTAATTGTTTTCAACATTTATTATCATTGAAGGACAAAAATTTGTGGGAATATTTACCACACACCCTGTGCCAAGTATTCAATATATGGTATTACAGAGACAGAGAGCAGTGTTTGTAGCTGGAATCTAGCTGCCAAATATTAAATAATTTTGAGATCAAATTGAATCCTGATTTTCAACTTCCACTTGTGTTGTAAAAATAAGGGGATTTTAAAGAAAAAGAGAAAAGCTTTCCTTATTTAGCAAAAATTTGCCAGCGTACGTTTTTCTGTATATCTTGATATAATGTAGCAGGATTTTGAAAAAAATGAACCCAAGGACATTTGAAAGCACAAAAGAAATATTCTAGCTGTAGCAGGTGCCACAAACCACAGAGAAGAAACTACAAAGAATAATTATATGCAAATGTGGCAAGGGAAAGAAATGCTAGCCAGTAAAATGTCATTAAATTAAAACATTAGAATGGTAAGGTAAGACACACTATAACAGGCTCAGACATTACTCAGTTGTTAAGAGATGCTTTGCTGGCATGTTATTCTGGCGTGTTCATTCTGGCACACTATCCACAATATATATGTCTAAAATGCAGAGTAATATGTAAAATACCTGGTATTCTTCACGGAGAAAAAAGCTTGGATTAACTCACTTTTTAAATTTTTAACTTTTTAACTCACTTAACTCACTTTTGCTATTGTGCTTTCTATAAGCATATCAGAAGGGAATCTTAGTACAGAAAATTTTGCTTAATGTCCCTTACATATAGGTTAGTAAATCCATTATATTATTTAAATTATTATGTTTACAAAATATTTCATTTGTTATTCCACTGTTGTTCTGTTTGAAATAGTACATTTTTAAAATAAGTAACTACGTATTTTGAAAAATAAACTTTCCTTCCCTTGCACATTCTTAAAGACTACTGGCCATTTCCCAGTACAAAGCTATAGATCTTGGGCAAAGCCTGCCTTTTACCCCAAAAGCAATACTATAGCTTGCCTGTGCAGATTCCCCAGACACTCCTGTATGTTCAGCTGAACAATTCACATCCACTCACAGCCTTCATTTCAACTGCAAACCTACTGTCTCTACTGGCCATACACAAATGGACATAGGTGTGATTAGGGACACGGGTTTAAAGGATTTATTTAAAGTTTTGAGCAGTTTGTCACATTGAGGGCTTCAGTTTGTTTAGAGATTCATTTACCTGTTCAGTGACTCACAGAGAGAAAAACCCTTTTATTTTTTAAAGCTTGGGCAGATGACAGGCACCTTCAGATTAAACACTGTAGGAGACATTTTTACTCTTTTTTTGTTTGGCTGTTTTTTTCTGGTTGTTGTGGTTTTGGTTTGATCTTGGTTTTGTTTGCTTTGGTTGTTTTTATTTGAGGTTTCTTTGGATGTCATAACTGTTGTTGTCTTTTTCTGCATCCTGACTCTTTTTTTCTGTTCTTTTGTTTTGATGGCACAACTTTTTCTCCTCTCAAAACACATCCTCAAAACACACCTCTGTAAATTTCCCTGGGCAGATGTGAGAGCAGAATGGGATGCAAGCTTTGGTGACTTGAGACAGGAGCGGCAGCAAGGGCTGAGTCTTTGGCTGAGTGACAGCAAGTGCTGCTGAAATTCACAGTCTGATGTAACTATCAGGGTTAGGCAAAGGAATGCATGCAAATATCCTTGTGCACCTTTGAAATCAGGACAATGTCTTCATGAGGGCTTCCATACCCACAGAAATGAGAATTTAGAAACACTGGAAGGAATCATTGACATCAAGCTCTTTCTGATTATATCTCTTGAAAAAACACCAAGAGACCTTGGAAATTGAGACTATATACAGGGTGACCAATCTGTGTGTCACAAACTGTATAATCTAAGCAGCAAGTGCAGCTCCTCTGCCTGATGATTTGTGTCTGGCTGTGGTCAAATTCCCCATGAAATACAAGACAATAAACTTTGGAGATCCTAGAGACACCAGATTTATCTTGTGACGTAGCTTCAAATGCTGCCCAGACATGTCTCCTAGTGGAGCAGCAGGTACCTCAGCTGGCCTTTGTCATATCTCAAGTGCTGTTTCCCTCTTTTCAGAACTGTGTGATGCATGTCTTTCATTTCTCAGTCCCTGAAGATTCTGTCATACAGTTTGTGTTGTATGAGATGGTGCTCATGCCTGGCTTAAGGCTCAGAGCTTGGAAGCTTTGACATAAACATGGCAGTCTGAAGTCCCTGAAGAAAAGCAAGGGATGGATAAGCTCCCTGACAATTTACCCTGATGAATTCCCTCTGAATCTGAAATGGTGTCAGAAAATCAAAATCTAACAGCAAGCAGGAAAAAGGAAAAGGATATTCCCTGTACTACTTTAAGAGTGCGAGTCCAGACTTTCCTCCAGCCTCTACTTATGACCAGTCTTAGAGTCAAGAGGAAAAGACAACCCTCCTAATTAGAGTAAATATGCTGCAGCATGTGCTAGAGGGAAAAAATACCTTTTATTCCCTTTGTAAACTCCTATCTGAAGCCATAACACAACATGCTTTTCTTTTATCGACTTTGGGCAAATCTTTTCAATAAACTGTGCACATGAGATACTTTCAGTTGAAACATTGAATACATGACTAAAGAATAAAGGCATAATTAGAAAGAAATACTTCAATACTTAAATTCTAACTATGATGCATATCTGTCTTTTATGTATGTCATTTCTTTGGGCTTGTGTGGCAAGTTTTCAGTAGTGTGGGGGTTATGGTTACAGGAGTGTCTTTTGTGAGAAGCTGTCAGAAGTTTCTATGTAAGTGCCTAAACCAAACGCATGCCAGTTGGCTCCAAGATGTACCTGCCACTGCCAAGGCTGAGACCATCAGTGATGGCAGTAGAACCTCTGGGATAATGTATTTAAAAAGCAGGGGAAGTTACTCTGCAGGACCAAATTTCAGCCAGAGAAGAAAGGAGTGACAATATGTAGAGGAAAACCATGGTCAGTGAAGAAGGACAGGAAGGAGGTGCTCTGTGCACCAGAGCTGAGATTCTGTGTCCTGTAGCCCCTGGTGCAGATCACAGTGAGGCAGCTGTGCCCTGCAGCCCATGCAGGACCACCTGCAGCCTGTGCAGAAGCCCACACCAGAGAAGGTGGAAGCAGGCTGTGACCCCATGGGAAGCCTGTGCTGGGGGACAGAAGGAACTGTACCCACTGGAGAGAAACCAGACTACATAGCAAATGTGTTGGCAGAACATGTGAGCCCATGGGGTACCCCTGCTAGAGCAGATCCCGAAGGACTGCACCCCTTGGAAGAGACCCAAACTGAAGCAATGGAAGAGTGTGAGGTTCCTCCTACAAAGGTAGGGGAGGCAGAGACAATGTGTGTTGAATGCACCACAATCCACAACCCTCATTCCTCTGAACTGCTGGTGAGGAGGAGGGAGATAATTTGGGACTGAAGCTGAGCCCAGGAAATAGGGAGGGGTGGGGGAAGATATTTTAAGTTTTGGTTTCATTTATTAGCATATTAATTCTTTCATTATCCTATTCTGGTTTAATTGGTAATAAATTAATTTCCTCTAAGTTTTGCCCAAGACCAGTAATTGGTGAGTGTCCCTGTCTAAAATCATGAGCCTTTAGTTATACTCTGTCTCCTCAGTACACTCTGTTATACTCAGTACACTCTGTTATACTCTGTCCAGCTGAGGAGGGGAGTGACAGGGAAGCTTTGGTGGGTGTCCAGCCAGGGTCAGCTCCCACAGATGTGTTCCATTACCATGTACCATGTTCCAAGGTGAGAGAGCACTTAAGCCTTTCCAAAAAGAAATGTGTGCATGGATAACAAAGTTTTAGGACTTCAAAATCAGTGTGAATTAACCTAGAGGAGCAGTAAAGCAAAACTTTCTTGGTAGACAATGAGAAGTGATTCATATAATTGTCTTAATTTTATAAAAATCTTTCTGTCTTCGAGTTTAGTTTCCAACACATGGTTTTGTAGAAGCACGACAAAAGAACACTGAGATATAGCTAACTGCATTAGTAATTTTTTTAAAGTAGTTACCATAATCAATTTTTCTCTTTTATGTCAGTCGTATTTGATTTACTTTAGAAGATGTCAGCATCTTAAATGCAGTCAGAGACTGTATTCTGAAGTAATTGTTGAACCTGAAGTAGTTTATGATCAGCTGTGGTGATGATGTGCTGGATATTATAACCTAGAAAGCTGAGTATTACAGGCATGCTCAGTGTCTACAGATGTTGCTGTGTTAGTTTTCAGGGTCCTGAAAAAAAAGTATTCAAAGATATTGAAACCAGCTGTTTCTCCTGGTAGTACACCGGATGCTTATCTTCTTGCTCTATATATCAAAATATCAGTGTCAAAATTTATTATTACTGCACAAACCAGAGAGACTTTGATCTAGAGATAGGATGATTCAGTCAATATTATGCAAAAGCTGCCCTTAGTATATTTTTTTAAAAAATTAAAAAAAGAAAATTTATTATTTTTCTATTACAATATGATAAGCATGAATAAAAGTGAAATAAATTAAGTGATAGGACACTCACAAAATAATTTTGAATTAAGAAATTATTTTGAAATTACATAGAAAATTCATTTTCAGAAACAATTTTAGTTTAAGTACTTTTACATTTTGGATTATCAGGGAATTCAAAATCTGTATTTTTTCCCTAATTCTATGGAAACAAAATGTGAAGTTTTACTATAATCTGTAAAATGAAAGTGAATTCAGAATGCTGACAGGCAAAAAATGTTGCTTGGACCCTGGGAAAACTTTAAGACAAGTATTAAAAGTAAGATGTGAGATGGAGAAAATGTAAGGAATTTCAAAATACATCTGTGAAATAATAAGGGATCCTATGAGTAATAGTAGCATAACTGAACAAAGAGAGGAGGGGAAAGAGCACAGAGAAGAGGGAGGGAGAATGTGACAGCTAAAAGTCTGTATGCAGAAGATGATGTACAGCATTATTTGAGAATTAAAGTAAGATTTCATACACCTGTGTGTCTTTGGCAGATCATGAGAGGTGGCTTACAGCAATTAGTGAACTTTTTGATTCTTTTCTGGGAATAATCACTAAAGTAGTGTTGCTACAAATGTGCTTGTTTGACAAACTGTATAAACACATTTGTTAAGGACTCATCTCCCAGATGTCCTCCATTTTGCATGCAGTCAGCAAAAGCAATTGACGACCTCCCTTGGGTCAAAAAAAGGCCCATTAGAAGCATTGCTCTCCTACCCATCTGCTGAAACTGTTATCTGAGGCAGCTAATTATATGTTTCACTCTTTCATTTCCAGAATCAAATATACCTTTCAGTCTCTGTATCACTGATTGCATTATCTGGAAATATTTGCGGAAATTATGGACAATGAACTTTACTTCACCCTGAAGACAGGGATAATGGTCCTACCACCCACTTTTTTTTTTCTTTTTTTTCTTTTTTTTTTTTTTTTTACTTTGTAAAACTGTTTATACCAGGGAGAGTGAGCAGAGATAATTCAAAAAAAGACAAGCTATTTTGGCATATATTGCATTGCCTGTCATGGACAGAATATCTGACTTGGCCTAAATACAGGAAAATGTAGGGCTTCTCAGGACTTTGTCCTAACCACTCCCATGTCCTGCTTAGTCAAAAAATTGGATATCTGGCATGCTACTTGTATGATATACAGTTAAGAATGTTGGTCATGAGATGATTATTGAAGTACATTTTATTGGATCATCAAAAGAGGCCTATTTAATATTTTCTCTTCTTGTTTAGCAGACCACAGCAACAGGGAGCTCATTGCTTTGCAAAACGAAAGTGCTCCAGAAATGTGCAGTTGATTTCCCTGGAGTGGGACACTGCTGGTGAATAGCAGTGTGTGCTGGGAAAGCATTGCTGAAGACACAGAGTGACCACAAGTGAGCACAGAGGAGTAGTGGGAAGCTGACAATGGGAATGGGATGCAACTTAAACCTCTATCAGTCACTTTTATTGTTTATTAACCTCCATGACCAAAATAGGCTACATCAGAAAGAAACTGGTTCACTGGCATACCTTAGTCCTAGAAATAATTTGCCTTAGTTTCCAAAATATTTTTTGAATATGTTTCAAAAATGCAACGTTGAAAAGACAACAAATCCTAAACAGAGTTTAATCCAGTAGAAGTTAGTGCTAACATTGTTAATTTTTCTCATTGGAAGCTGTCCTACAGAGTCCAGACAGTATATTCAGAAAATTACATTATTTTTGAGCCCTTTTTATGTAATTTATTATTTTGTCAGCCCTTTTTATATAATTTACTGCTATCCTTAGCCAAAGGAATATAAGCCATGGGATGTAGCACAAAATTTCTGTTCATTTGTTCTTTGGGCTTCTTTTCAGTATGAGCAATTTCAGCTTCACTGAAAATGCTCATTTGGAGATCATATGAAATCAGAAATTTTCCGAAGTCATTGTTATTAGAAAGGGTCTTAAATCAGAACAGTATGTTATGCTACATGTCTTCCTTTTCTCTGCAAGACTTTCTTAGATTAGATTCATAAAGCTGTTTACTTTCTTTTTATTGTCACTTCCTTATTTTGACTGATAGTTTTGTTTTATATTATTTGATGGAGATATATGCAAACTAACAGAACAGAATACATAGAGGTTGAAGACAATTTTCTTTATTTTGAAAATCTTATATACCTTTATACAAAATTTGCTACTTGAAGTTAAATTAAAAGTTTAAATTAAGATTAAGGGTTATATGTGATGTTCTTGAAATTCAAGAGAAAACTTTAAACGATCCTTGGGAATGTCATAGAACCATAGAACAGTTTGGCAGAAGGGGCCTCAAGGTTCACCTAGTCCCAGCCTCCCTGCCATGTGCAGACACACCTTTCATTAAACAAGTTTGTTCTGAGCTCCATCCAATGTGACTTCCTCAGATGAGACATCCACAGCTTGTCTGAGCAACTTGTTCAGCACCTCACCACCCTCAAAGTAAATAAATTTTTCCTAATATCTAATCTAAACCTACTTTATTTGAGTTTGAATCCATTGCCTCTTGTCCTGCCACTACATGCCCTTACAAAGTCTCTGTATTTCTTGTAAAGTCCCTTCAAGCAGTGAATGGATGGCCACAGTTAGGTCACTAAAAGGCCTGAACAACCCCAATTCTTCTAGCCCTTCCACACAGGAGTGATGCTGTACCTCAGTACTACTGCGTTGTGTCAGTATTAACCATTCAGACCTTTACGGTGTTGGGAAGTTGCTTATTTTGAGCTGGGTGACCAAAACCTTCCTTATGATGGTACCACTTCACTTTGGAAAGACTCCAGGCTAGGAATACAGAACAAGTACATTTAATATGAAAGGCTTTGTGTAGTGTCCCCCTGGACTTTCAGACATCACTTCTGATGTTCTGCAATCTGAAATTCTTAGCTGTATATAAGACATGCTCACAGTAAGACAGTAGAAATTAGTTGAATAGTGTGGGGACAATATGGTTAAGCATCTAAGTAGCTCTAAAGTTAAGAGAAGAAAATTGCAACTCAGGTTCTGCACAGTACATCAGAGACATAGGTAATCATACAAATGTACTTTCTTTGCTTATCTGCTGGTTGATGTGTGTGTTATCAGCTGTGAAATTGGTTACAGTGCTGGAAACAATCCCTTTCAGCACAGGCTTTGTATTCTTGTTTTTTCCATGGGAATTCTGAAACTGCTGGCAGGGTGTTTATTGTACATCACTGACACACCAGTAAAAATACATATAAAAACTTTCAGAGTTTTAGGTCAAATTTTTGCTCTTCACTGTGCTAATATTAATACAGAGGAAAGCTACTGCATTTCCACTTGTGTAACCAAAAACAGAGCTTTGACTTAAGGAACATGAGTGCAAATGACAAGGTATTAAAAACACAGATGCAGAGAGAGAGGTCCATGTGTGGAAATGGTTTATATTAAGAAGCAGTTGCTGAAGCAAATGAGAGTTTTGCCCATGCAAGGCAAACTTCTTGAATCTGTATTTTTCTTTGTGACTTCTTGTTTTAGACGATTAAGACAATTAATTCTGCCTAGTCATGACTGCTTCAGATCACTTCTGATCTCCTTAGCACTCTAGGTGTTTTTCTGGACTGATGCTGAACCAAAATTCCAATTCTAGGTGTCCATATGTTCAACCAGTGTTGACAGTGGAGCTGTGATTTTTAATACCTTTGGAGGATTACTTACAGTTAATCACAAATACTAATTGTAACAACTGGCTGTGTGGGATATATAAAATTTTCCATTTCCTTGTACATGAAAGGCTTACTAAATTCTCTGCAGTGATTCTGCTAAATTTACTTTTAGTGTGTCACTGTAATACTTGAAGGAATTTCTGAGGAGAAGAGGTTCAGTGAAAAAAAAATTCAAGCCTGCCCACGCTGAACAGTGACGATAAAAAATAGTAACCAAAATTATTTCTGTTTTCCATTGCATCCTGAGCAACTTTGGTACCAAGCTTCCATACTTCAAGTAATAACATAATGATAGGTGAGTTATACTGCAATAATAGATTGACATCTAACAATAGGTGAATTATATCCTTATTTTTTTCATTATCTTTCTTAGATGTAGATCTTGGACACCATGGTCAGATCTTCTGTTCCCTTTATCAAAATATTCCTCAGGATCAAGAATAGCTGTGGAAAAAGGTGTCAGTCATGGAGTCAATACTGAATTGTAAGAAGCAATCATAATAATACTAAATTTGGTAATTTTTGAATGTTTTATTTTTCTGAAATTATTTTCACAAGACTTTAACCCTGAGAGAATAATACAATTACTTTGAATATTAATTCTGCTCTTTTGCCAGTCGTAGGATTGTCTGCTGTTTCCTGTGGCTCAGCCACACTATGAATATATGCTTCTGAATTGGTAGAAGTCAGCTCATGACTTGTGTGTCTGAAGATTATAAACTGTTGAAGTATTTTGCATTGAAAAACACAATTGCACCTATTAGTAGTAGATACATCTCTTGTTACTGTTTACCACTAGGCTGAGTTTGGGTGGTGTCTAGGGAGTGTGTGTGTATGCAAGTGGAATTGGCAGACCCCTTGGGCATGTGCTGGGAACTCCATCTTGGCTTGCTGCTAATACTCTCTAAAATAGAAAACAATGAAGTGTTTGCTGCTAGCACTCTCTAAAATAGGAAACAATGATGCATTTGTTCCAAAATCCTCCACAGAGGAAATATTACTTTATGCATAGTAATCCAACATAAATGTAGGAGACTTGGTGAATATGAAGAGGATGCAAGTCCTGAAAACAAAGGTACTGCTTCTCTTTGTGCTGTCTTTGCGTTTTGTTGTCTATGCCTGAATTTATCTGAGCCTGGAAAAACCATGAAACATTCCTAAATCCTGTTGTGTCCTCATAATGTTCTGGCAGACAGTATAAACTCAATGTAAGTGCAGCCTCCTCCTCCTCCTGTGGCCCACTTGACAAGTGACATTTTGTTGTCCCAGGTCATGACAATGTCTCACTGGCAGATGGGGCACATTTAGGTAATGTGGCTGGGCAGACTCTTCCAAGGCTCATCCACACTGCAGGAGAGAATATCCTAGAGAATGTTTAAATACTTGGTGTGTGTGTGAGGTTTTCCCACAGAAAACTAGTTGAATGGCCTCAAGCTGCTCAAAAAGCCCAGTGAGTAATCAGTGGTGGACAGATGGAGAACTTAGCTTCAAAGCCACTTGACATTGCAAGGTATGTATTATCACCTCAAGATTAATATTTTTTTGAAAATAGCCAATAGTAATAGTAATTTGCTGTTTTGAGCAAATTATTAATCTTGCAATAATCTTGCAGTGCAAGTTATTTGTCTTGCTGCAAGAAACTTTTTTTTTCAAAAAAATGTCAAGGCACAGTTGTTTGTCTTGCCACTTTACACTGTTTTGCTCTTTGACCTCTACATTTTTAAATAATTTGAACAGCAACCAAAAACCTCTCACTCATAACCAAGGAAGAAACAGTAGTCTTCTGAGTTCCAGATACATGCATTGGTGTAAGCTCTGTGTGTGCATAATTATTTATTATCATAAATGGCAATGTCTACTAGCATATGCAGAATTGCTCATAATTTAGTAGATTCGTTAAAGCTGATGTTATTTCATGCAAATGTATTTTGAGCGCCTCTTAGTGTGGCGCCAGAAGTGAAATAAATGTCACTGTTGAACTTCTTTGCTGTGGCTGACTGAATGACTTCAGACATGGCTGTGAGCAATACTTCATTCTCTGGTGCAATATGTATATATGGCTTATTAGTGAAAAATTAACTTTTTCCAGGGAAGCATGGAAAATAGTGCAAAATAGATAAAGGAAGGACAGTTATCAGGGTGCCCCATTGAACATAGAACATATTGCAAAGGATGCATTTTGACATCTGTCTTTAGAGCTAAATCAATGAAAGATAAAAAAAAAAAATCATAAATGGTTTGGAAAAGTAATAATATCTTTAAAAATGCTGTGTTTTTTATACGTCCACTGGCAATACAAATGAAATGAGACCAAGGAATTATGTTTCTATGAAAGTTTCAGGGATTTACAGATGCACTACTCATATACTGCAAAGTGCTAAGAACCAGTAACCACACAGCTACCAAGCAGGTGCTGTCATGGCATTGGCAATGAACTCAGTTCCATTATTGCTATTGATCAGCAAATAGGCAGATAAGCCTAGGAAAGAACTAGCTGAAATAACAAATGATTCACATGAGATCAAGTAAAGACATAAACACAGACTGGAACAAACCAGAGCAGCTCTTGTGCATAAAAGGATAAGCAATATAGAAGTTATGGGAGGGCCTTTTATGGTCTCTTCTTTCAAGATCTGGTGTCCAGAAAGGAAATCGCTGTGCAAAAACATACATGTAATGGAACCATTCCCATCTAAGTGGATAGTGGCAGTGACAATCTCTTTTGTGTGTTTGCATTCACTAACACTTGTTAGGAGATTCCCTGCATAATGAAAATTCAATATTACATACAATTTCAGCCATGACCAAGAGAAGTAGCTCAGAACCATAGTGCAGCAAGCTTTAATTAGAAGTAACAGCGTGAAGAATTTGCAAGAGAAGCTGGTAAGATGCTCAGGACAAGCATTATTTAATGGTATTTGAGGGTGGATGTTTTGAGAGGGTATCTAGGAAAAAGTAGATCTCAGAAAGGACATCTTCACAGCACTGCTGGGAAGAACAGAGATCTCCTTCTCTGCTTTTTGAAGGAGAAAGGAATGGAGTGAATGGAATAAAGCATTGTGAAATATGTAACATAATGGTAATGTCATACCAGGCACATTTCCATCTTCTTGCACTCAGTGTAACAAGAGATACTTCATTTATATAAAGATGCTTTGGAGGCAATTCCTACCTGCTTGAAGAACAACAGCTGGAAAACAGCTCTGAATTTAAACTAATACAATTGCTACCAATAAGTAGCAATTCCCTTCAAGAGGAAACTTAAAAAAACCCAAACTTGAGAACCATGCAAAGATGGGGAATTTTAAATTAAGTTATACAACTAACAGAATAGATGAGCAATATGGTAGCTATTAAAAACCAGACAAACCATACATGTGTATTGTTTAAATCTAGAATAAAATTGCATGATGTGGAAGAGAGAGAATTGCCCTGTAATTACACTGATAATTGAATGTGTTCAGCTTGAAATAGAAAAAGAGATGTGTACTAGTTTTGTAAATCAAGTACACATATTCCTGCATTTGTGTAGTTCATTTTCATGTTAACTATTTATTGTCACTAAAATTGTGCAGCTGTTCATAAATTAAATTTTTTCCTGAACACATCTGCTGAACAGCTTATGTTATCCAGCTCCAAAGGGTAAAAAAAAAAAAAAAAGAAAAAAAAGGAAAAAAAATTGGATTGTGCCTTTCTACTGTGTATCATTTTTAAAGGATGAAATATGTACAAAAAAAAGGAAGCAAAGTTGCCATATCATCTGTATGTTAGTATCTGAGGGAATGTGCACTGTTCTGTGGGATCCTAATGTGCATCAGAGACATGGATATGCTCCATGATTTTTTGCATGGCATGGATGATGAGAAATCATCAAAGGCAAGGCAAGGCAGGGCAGGGCAGGGCAAGGCAAGGCAAGACATTTTCTTCATGGTTCCTGAAGTTGGTTTTGATGCCTTGTAGGCCTACCTAAAAACAGAAGCCAGACAAAATTAAGGGGAAAAAAAGTGGTTATATTTATTGAAGAGCCTTCAGGTACATTTAAGGCAGACAAAGCCCTCACCAAGGAGACGACGGGTCACAGGTTTTCATACTTTTATTAATTTGGTCCATTTGTACATCGGGGGTTAATCTTCCAATTACAGCATCAGGTAATGAAGTCATTTACCCCAAGTTTGCTCCCCCACAACTCACTTTTGTGTACATTTCTCAGGGTCTGAGACAGTCAAGTGTCCTTGATTCCCAGGCCTAGAGAGGAATTGTTTTGTCTGACCAAAATGGGAAAGCAGTAACTAGCACTCTATAGGGAGCTACACACTAAAGAATTTCAGTATTACAAATACATGAAAAATGTAAAAGTGAAAGTTCTAAGGTATCAGTTTCCTCAGCAGTGTGAAATCCTCACACTGCTCCTCAGCAGATCCTCAGTGAAAGTCTAGGCCCAGTGTCTGTAAAGAAGAAGGCATCACAGGCAGCTGAGCCACAATGACACACACATGCTGAGGAGGTTCTTACAGAGAGGTCACCAGCATCAGCTGTGTAGAAAAGCTGTGTCTAAGCTGTTGCGCCTTGCTGAAGCACAGCACTTCCATTACTTGGGATTTAATATTTGGCTGCCAAAATGGGCCAGGGTCCTTCTCTTTAAAACACAGCCACCAAAGCTACTGCCTGCTGTCTTTTGCTAGCCTTCAAATCTGTTAATCAAAACATAGAAAGAGATACATACTCGCCTGTTAAGAGAGAGACCCATCCTTAGGACTTAGCTGCAGAGAAGTGTCATAACCTCTGCTGCAGAAGAATACAGTCTGCATTTCCATGTAGCCCTCCTACTGCCAGAACCATGAGATTCTATGCACACTGGCAACTGTACATTGACAAGTTTTTGATGAAAATGTTGGTATATAATTACTCAAAACACAGCAAAACTTTATAGCTACTGGAGTGTGTTTTTTTCTGGATTATTTTCTCGCATTTGAGTACTTCCTAAAAGTGTTTTTTTTCATGTCAAAGTAAGCTTTCTAGCTCCTTCCCGTTGGTACTTCCAGTCCTATGTGCACTGTCTCTTGGAGGTCAGCCAGAGCAACAACCCAAAAAACATTGTGTTTCCTGACCTAGGTACTATGTCCATTATATCACTGATGAGACTCACACTCTTTCTCTACCAGAAATACCTCCACATTTGGATGCCAATATTCTATGAGGGTTTTCCTGCCAAAATGTTCTCCCTAGTGTGCTTCCCTAGGAAGTTTTACGGTGAAGAGGAACCCCTTGCCCCATCTGCTGGGAGGTGACTGACATTCTAATTTCACATTTAAAGGCATGATGCAGGCTGGAGCCATGTAACTTTATTACTTGTTTAATATGAAAAAAATATTTCATTCTACTCACTTGTGGCTTCCCCATCTGGAGGGCATTGAGCTAGTCTCAAAGAGGGCTCTGACAAGCATACTGGGTGGATCAGACCCCTGCCTGTGTCAGTGTGCACACTACCACTCATTGATTCTACTGGCATTTTTAGTACAGCACCAAGGAGGAACTATGCCCTTCCATTAACTGACATTCCAGTATGAATTAGAGTGTCCCAGTCTTTAGAATTTGTAAACTGATTAAAACCAAAACCAAATCACATGCTGCTAAGTTATACTGCCTCCTTGCAGGCTTAACAATGTTTTAGAGCTCTGTGTTTAAGCCCTAAGAAAAGTGGCATATATTGTGATGTGTATTCCAACCAAAGTAAATAAGGCAGCAAAAAGAAAGAGGCAATTTTAGATTACTAATGGGGAGAGCTCCGCAAGGGGAGCATGTGCCACTTAGTAAGGCCTGGGGCTCTCATGGCCCCAGGGGAGGTTCTGCTGCTGCTTTAGTGCTGTGCATCAGGGCACTCCCCCGATGCATGGCTGGCTGCATCGTGACACAAGGTGCATCATGGGAACCTGAGTGGGTCTTCTCTCAGCTACTTTGAATGCCTCCCAGACAGACATCTGCATCTGAACTGGACTAAAAGCATCTCCAAAAGCTTCTGGAGAAGATGTTATTTCACTGATTTTAGGCTAGTGAGATGAATTCCATTCAGAAAATGTCCTTGATCTTTTTCACCACTACTGTAAAGGAAATAGAGATTATTTACTTGAAGAACAAAATATTTTTTGCAACAAATGAAGCTTACCCTCAACAGATACGTTTTCATGTTAGGGCAGCATGTGCACTTAGGGGAAGAGAATTGGAGTTTACCAGAATTACCTGCATGTATGCACTTCACCTAACAGCCAAATTGTTAGCTCTAGCTTTATTTCTAGATCACAGAATATTCTAAGTTTACACTTACAATGATAAATCCCACTCTCAAGTGAATGGCCCATGCAGGAATTTAACACAACCTTGGTGTTATAAACATCATGCTCTAATCAACTGAGTACTCTCAAAACTATTCCAATGTAGCTGACCATTCCCAAAACCTTTCCCTCACCTTGCTTTCAAAAGGGGATTGAACTAAGCTCTCCCAAATCCCTGGAGAGTAGATCCACTGCCAGTCTGTTGGATAATTGCGCTGCCTCACTCCCATTGAAGCTGTTCTGTATGAATAATTAACTAGTCATTGCAGCAGTGGTTTGAACCTGACTTGCCCACTTCCCAGCTGAACATGCTAACCAGGAGGCTTGAGAATCACTCCCTTACATTTCCAATTCCCCTGTGTGGCTCACTGAACACTTAATTATTTATATTAAGGGATTTATGAAGCTGAAAGAGAAGAAAGACTCATTTGGGGATAGTTGAGAATGGGAGACCCAAATCCAACTCCCTGCTCTGAATCAAGGCAATAGAGAATTTGAAAGTTAATCTCTGTCTTCAGGTAAGCTCTTGCTCTTGGGACCATTGAGTTAAGTCTGGTTGTGCATGCAACAGGGCACAGGGAAAGACCTTCTGCCATGAAATACTTTAGCAATGAATCCTCACTGTCTTCTTCCAGAGAAGGGGCAGTAGTCAAGAATCCCTGCTGAAAGTATTGGGAGTCATGCAATTGCATACCTTAGGCATTGTTGTCCACAGCATTTCCCACCAGGAAAGTATTTCTCTTATATAATAAACCTTTCCTATGGTGTGTATAGGAAGTGAGAAGGGGTCCCCAAAGGGACCACAAGCCTAAGTTGTTTCACCTTTGTCATCTCTGTTCCTGTTCTTCTTATTTTACTGATTTATCACAGGGGTTCTAGAAAAAGATAACTGAGTCTTTAGATGTTACCATTACATATGATAACTGATGTGAGCTTGAATCCTTCACCTGAATCTATGTTCTTTGGCTGCATCTGTACTGCCCAGACTTTTGTATTTATTTCAGATGTTGCAGTAAGCACTGCAGATAAGAGTGGGATGCCAGTGTACTTCTGCCACTTGGTACCTATTTTCATAGGAGTCAGGGGTGACAGCAAACACAGTGCCCCTGTGGATGGGTGTGATCCAGTGAGAAATCAGGCATTATAGCTATGTAAGAGGCAGGGACACGAGTCAGACATCTGGTCATGCTGTTTACAAATGCAAAGATACTACATTTATTAAGAAACGAATGTCCTACAGAATCTTTCCTGTGCTTTTTGGGTAATCAAGGGGAAAAAAACAACTCTGATGATATTGTCATATTTTATAAAGAAAGCTGATATTCAGAAAGATGAGAAGTTCTATCTGAAACCACATTATTAACTAAATTAGGACTAATCAGTGTTGTAACTCCATCCCATTAGAACTGTCTAAGCCACTAAAGATATGAGGGGACACCAATATGTGCTTCCACTTGTTAAGTCTGTGGCTCTCAAGGTACTGTACAACATAATGCCCTTACCTCTCTGACCCAGAAATGTTGCTTCATCATGTGATTGTGCAGCAGAGTGAAGGAGGTAGTGGTCTGCCTGTGCACGCAGATTCACCTGATGCAGAAAATCCAGCTTTCTGTGTTAATGGCTCTTGCAAGAGATGAGATCCATTGCAACAGGCTTGAATTCACAGCAATTTACTTAAGTGAACAGATTTATTCACCAAGATTAGAGAAAGCCAGTGAGGCATGTTGTATTTGTCTCTGGTATTTTTCCCTAAAAAAAATGAGGAAAACAACCCTGAAGTACAGGTTCTATAGAAAGTGTCGAAATAAAGCAGATGGATTGAAAATAGGACCTGAAATTTTGTCTATCAGATATTTCTTCTAGCATTGTTTTGACTTGGCATTGTTCTCTAAAGGAGTACTTCTTTTTCAGAGATGTGACCCTATACTTACTCATCTTGAGACGTTAAGGCTGAAACTTCTGTCTTCAACTGGGAGAAAATATTCAGATCAGTCAAAGAAAAGGTCTGAAAATGAATACAGGATTATCTGTTAAACTGAGTTATTTGTGAAGAGCAAATATCTACCTGTTGTCTACTTTAGCCTGAAGGATGAGCCTGCTGGTTATGTGATACAAAATTTCAAATACCTCACAGCTGGCTGGGAGCGTGCCACTATTTCTTTTTTCTTTTCTGAGACAGAGCGTCTCCTCTATTTTTGTTAAGTGGAGTTTTTTTCCTCTTTGCGTGTCTGCCTGCACCTCTGAAAGCTGCTCCCTCTTGTGGTCTAGTGAGATTTA
This sequence comes from Cyanistes caeruleus, assembly GCF_971803275.1. Classification (NCBI taxonomy): domain Eukaryota; kingdom Metazoa; phylum Chordata; class Aves; order Passeriformes; family Paridae; genus Cyanistes; species Cyanistes caeruleus. The sequence goes on from NC_141732.1 coordinate 55,918,170, forward strand.
TGGCATAGGATATTAATTATACTATAATTGACCCTTTACATAAAAGGAGGAGCAAGCCAGCGTTTTATGAACTGTAAAGGGAACCCAATCATGAACTTATTTATGTCTGACTGTCTTAAGTTTTGTAAGGTACCCACATTCGCCCTCCTTACAGACAAGTGTTAAAACTAAAATGACTAAACATTGGCACATCCTTAAAATAAAAAATTAAAAATTGGATCATCCTCTCCAGGAATGATTTTCCTCTCAAGGAAAAAAAGGCAGTGGTCCATTTTTGAACTGTATTATAACAGTACATGGCATTTACATATCTGCTTTCCTTTGTAGGATAAAACCTCACAGTACAAAAACCTTACTTTGTACTACCTATGAAGGAAGTAATTTCATAATGCAATAGACAGAAAAAGTGAAGGAGCTGGTCAGCATCTCAATAGCTTATTTCTGTTGCTATTTCTACGTGCTAGTTTGATGTGTGTATTCAAGGCACTCAGAAATTATGACAACAAGCTGGTGGTGAATTTATATTCTTGTTATCATCAACATTGATATTCTTAGGTGGTATTGGTTTTGATGGACTATGGTAGAATGCCTTCCTGTACTTTTTATTTTTATCATATATCTTTGTCCAACAGCAGATAACCTAAAATCGAAGTATGGCCTGCAGGAAGTGTGGCTATCCTCTCAAATACTCTCAAGTGTTCTTCTGGATGCTAGTAGGAAAATGTTTTCACCTTCTTACTCAGAGGCATTTTTTGTCTCTGATGATACTTTTCATCAACACATTTCACAGATATTTCAACATATATCACAGATATAGGATATTATGTGGAATCATCTTCTGTCTGTCTCCTTTATTCCTGGAAGTTTCCATCTGCGGGGTTGAGGCTACAGCCAAAAAAAGGGACCACTTCACTCTTCCCTTCCATCTGTCTGTCCCTAAAGGACTGATTGTCCTCTCCAAAAAATCAAAGTGTGAGTAGTGAGATATGTTCAGGTCTTCTGCTGCACTTACTTAGAGGATCTGTTATTAAGTCTCTTCTCTTTTGTGAATCTCATGTCTACATTTGCTTAACCTTCATCTCTCAGGCAGCCTGTGTGCCCACTGGCTTCAGGTGACAGCCAGTATCTTCTTGCTGTCTGCAACCTTCATTTCAAACCACACTGACAACAGACTTGAGGGCCACACCCATATCTTTCAGCTCTTTTCCCTCTTATTCTGTGGCCTGTTCTTGTCCCTTTTCTTCCTTCATATCTTGCCTTCATCCTGCTGCCTATTGCTGTTACTATGATCCGTCTGGCCTTGTTTCCCTCCCTTTACACATATCCCCTGAGACCTATTGCTCCCTTTCCATATTCATTATAACTTCTATTTCCCTAGCCTCAAAGCCTTATTACTTCATTCCTTGACAACCCACAGTTACCAGGCCTCTTGCTTTATAACTCTGCAGTCTGTATCACCTGGGACCACATGCTCCATCTCTGGCCGGCCCTCTTCATCTTCTGTTAGTATGTTTCTTTGGCTTTTCATGTCAAACTCTAATTTCATGTCTTATCCATTTTCCATGCTCCATGCTTAGTCACTTCTGCCTGTTTTCTTTCTTTTTGCATTTCATCTCCTGTGCCAGTCAGCCTCTGGACTCTGCACATTCCACCTCACTCTCCTCTATCTCTCTCCTAGTCAGGTTTCCCATTAGTCCACATCTTCCATCTGCTCTTTACCTCCAGAGTTTACTCTAAGCCTCCCTGTAAGCATGCAATTCATCAAGCAAACAAATAAACAATTCTGTGCTCTCCTCTTTGGACAAAGAAACTTTAAAAAAAAAAAAAAAGGAAAGAAAAGAAAAGAAAAGAAAAGGAAAGAAAAGAAAAGAAAAGAAAAGAAAAGAAAAGAAAAGAAAAGAAAAGAAAAGAAAAGAAAAGAAAAGAAAAGAAAAGAAAAGAAAAGAAAAGAAAAGAAAAGAAAAGAAAAGAAAAGAAAAGAAAAGAAAAGAAAAGAAAAGAAAAGAAAAGAAAAGAAAAGAAAAGAAAAGAAAAGAAAAGAAAAGAAAAGAAAAGAAGGAAAGAAAAAAAGGAAAGTAAAAAAGGAAAGAAGAAAGAAAGGTCTCACTGTGAAGGCCTAACAGTACAAACAAATTATTTTTTTATTTGTCATCATTTCACACCCACATATCCCCTAAGATCTGTACAGAGTGCCTGATACATGATTCTGTAAGGACTTCATCTAGAAATAATGGTTAGCAGGACTTTTCCCACTCTCCAAAGGATTTTAAGTTCTTCAAGATTCAGATGTTGTCTTTGACTTGCCTATAAAATAGAATGCATAGCTGTCATACACAGCCCTATGTACCCTATGTGCCCTATGATGTCTTAGTAAGAGTGGCATTGGTGTGATGATGATTATTGCTATCTCAAGCAATTAGTGTTCATTTTAATAAAAGATTGCCTTCCTCTGAATTGGGAATAATAGCTAATATTTAACCTTCTTTTTTTTTAACATATTTTAGTTTAAAGTTGTGAAAATCTATTCTAATATTCACTCCATCAGATATCTATGCAGCCTGAAGCAGGCTACCTGATTATGTTCATTGTAGAGAAGTACAATGAGTAATAGTAATGTGAGGGTAAGAAAAAGGAAAGGAAGGGTTCATACAAGGATATAAGTTTTCTGAGTCATCTTTAGAACCTATCATTTTTTCACTCACTTTTAAAACAAACAATCAAACAATAAAACCTGGTTTCTTTGTGCTTTTTTGTGCAGTGTGATGAGGGCATCTTGTGTCACTTTACGTAGCATCACATGCTGAGCTGTTTGCTATCCTTGGATAACCTGAAGCAACAAGATGCTCTTAGAAACAGAATTGCAGATGGTATTTCATGCCTAATGTGTCAGTAGTACTCTGATAACCACAAAAAGGCTTGAAACCTTTTTGTTCTAGTTACTGAGTAGATTTTAAATGGACACATTCAGCAGAAACATGATGTTTTAAAACGCTTTTTTGCTTATCTTTTGTGTCCCCCATGACTTTGCCATCAAAATTTACTGCTGCAGAAAGCTGCTGCCCTTGCATGTTACAATGTGAAATGAGGAGTGTATAGAGACATTTTGGAAGGAGTTTTTTTTACTAGAAGTAAATATGCATGAAAAAATACCTTCACTCTGCCTCCACCTCCAATGCCACATATAACATATACATCTTTTTTTAATTGTCATGGACACATTTCATACATCTGTGTTGTCACAGCTATTCTGAGAGTGAGGTTGTACTGTTCAGGATGTCATGAATCCATTTTAGTGCCCTTTCAGTGACCTCCAATGTTGCCAAATGTTTAGATGCACTAACACATCAAGCTTGTAGCTTTGTAGAGGACCCATCAGTCCTCTGCTCAAAGTATCCTTGATAACAACTGCTACTCACTGCTGGTATACCGAGATGGCTCCAGATTGCAGCAATGCTCATGTTTGCATGCAGAAAGGGGGAAAAGAATGATACATACATTTCTCATTAGAACAAACTGAAGTCATGAGAAGAGCCTTTTTTGCATGTTAGCGGCAGGAAGATTGAGCTGGATCTGCCCTACTCTTGCCAGCAGGTTTCCCTTCATCCACCTGAAATCTCTAAAGAGACATAATTCAGCTAGCTAAGATTGTCAGAAGATGTGTCTGGATTAATTAAAACAAACTTTTTTAGGTAATTATACCTTGGCACGACATTAGAAATAAGCAACAGCAAGATGAGTTCCAGACATCTATAGTAAATATATCTTATGCTATTTGGAATAATAGAAGTTGTTAGCTGGTTTTCAAAATACAGAAATTAACATGAAACATGCAAGTAATCTTTCCTTTGGAGACATTACAATCAGCAGAGGAATTCTCATTCTTTTTCAAAATTGTCTGTATAATGGCTGCTTAAGAAACTGTAGTAATTTATTGGGGTTTTCTAATCTTTGGAACAATTGTTACATGTTAATTGTTCCATAAAAATTTCAAATCCCAAGCAGTACTCAGCATAATTATTACAGAAGTGTTATTTTCATAGGTATTTTATTTGCCATGTGTGATGGACATATACACATAGATGTTAGCAGTTACTCTTCTTTGATATGCACATTTCAGGATGTGCCCAGACTCCCCTTTCCCACAGGACTGGAACAGTCTGCAGCTGCATCTGTAGGACTGAATTCAGTTCTTTCAACTGGTTTTTGTCTAATCTTATTACACCTCCCTAGTCAGAAATCTCCCCTGTTAGACAGTGCAATACCTTCCATTTGCACAAGACCACACTGAAGGGCCCACCCCTAATTTGTTGTCTCATTTAGCCTGAAGGGAAAGTCCTCTCAACTGGTGAGCAGAGGCAATGCTGTTTCTCTTCAGAGAAACAACTCAAGGGTGCTGTGGCATATACTGTAGGCTTAATCTAAGACATACTTTGCTAAAAACCTCAAGTCATACTCAACATATGGCAGAGGATCATTTTTAACTCTTTAAATCAAACCAGATATCCAGTTGGAGGTGGATCTATCATGATCTGGCAACATTCTCTGTAAGTCCTTAATTCTAACAAGTGTAAAAAGGAGTTAAAAATCAGACTAAATCTACAGTCATGTGCTTCAGTGGTCTCATGATTGTCTTTATTACTGTCCTGCTATTAAAATAACCTCAGATTCAGATGATTTCTAGTAGCATTCGCCTTCTCTCATGACTGTGCTAAACCAACTCAGCCAGAAATTACATAGGGACACATAAAATTACTTCTGTAAAACAAATTTTTCCAAAACTTCCCCTCTCCCCCCTGCCCCAAACATAATTGTCTTTGATGCCAACTGGTTTATCTCAAGTGTCAGGTATTTAAAAGATTTGTAAGAAAATATCTTGTAGGTCTTAACAGTCATTTTTGTTACCCAGGCTGAAAAATGTTTTGCTTTGGGCTACAGTTTCACTTTGAAACTGCATTAGCACCCATCACCTGCTCTTGACATGAACATCTTTGTTTTGTGCTTCTGCCTGTCTCCCACTCCTGTATTTGTGTAGTAGTTTGTTGGATGGGAAAACAGTACATGAAACTTGGATCCTCACTCTTCCCTTGTGCAGCATTCCCACAGTACAGCAGGCTTACAGTACCTATTGCAATGGAACATTAGCACAAGGATGAGGCAGCCTGCTCATATTTTAAAACAGAAAACCTGTTATGGTAGCTAACCTTCCATAAAGGGGCTTGCATAAGAACAGATACATACTAAAAGCACAGTTGTTAAAAATAAACAAGCAGACACAATAGACAGGTATATTTGTCTGAGATCTTAACTATACTTTTAATAAGCAACAGCATAAACAGCCATGGTTTTGCAATTATGGGGTACCACTCAGACCCAAGAAAAAAATTATGAGATATATATTACTGATGTAGGACGATGGTTTGGGAATAAGATACAAGTGTGGGATTACTGTACTTTAAAATAGGAGGTATCTATCTGGTCCACAACAGATGTTGCTAAAAAGCCTGGGGTATTCTAATCTATGTTTGAAATTAGGCAGGATTGGATTATAAGAATTAAATCTGCATCTGTGCTGGATTTTAACTTGCTGAAAATCCAGGTGATCTGGACTCAATTAATTTAACTCAACTTTCTTAAACTGAAAAATCTATTTACCCTCAGCAAATCATAAGTAATATAAACTACAAAACAGACTGAGCTAATGAATTCCCAAGAACCATATCTTGCAATACTTTTGTTTCAAGAAGGAGCAACTTTCCTCTCTTCTTCCATTTTTAATGGAAGTTCAGTTACTTATTGAACACTATTTATAGAAATAAGTAAGTTACAAGTGTTACAATGTTTATATTACATTGTTTATTTTTTTTATTAACAGTGATTTTGCACTCACAAATATTTCTTTGTAAATGCTGGCTTAGTATTTGAAGCTAACATGCTTAACTAAATATTTTAAGAAATAAAAGTAAAATATCAAATGTTCATACATGTTGCCTTTCATCAGGCAACCAGATTCAAAACTGTCATGAACTCAACATTATTTCTTTCTCCCAAGTGTCGCAAATTCCACCCAGCATGTTAAGGAACAATGCACACAAAGACGTTTTTTGGTTTGGTTTGGTTTGGTTTTTGTTTTTGTTGTGGTGTAAAAATACTATTGTTTGATCTCAGAGCTTTTGCTGCTCAGTTTGCATCCAATTTTGAAAAAAAGGGGAAAAAAAGAATAGGAAAAGATGAATGACTCCCCTTCTGGGGAGTAATGTATCCATCCTGTTATATACTCTGTTTCCTGCATAAAATCATGATTATTATTCCATCTTTCCTCTGAAGACATAACTAAAATCTTAGTAATGTAACTTACTGAGAGGTTATTAGCAGTATGTGTGGACTGTGTGTTGTTTTACAGGTACCTATGTTTATTATGAAAAACTGAGATGTAGAAATCATAGTCAGTACTTTGTCTGTCTCAGCTTTCAGCTCAGCCTCTGAGTAACCTGATGCTCCAAACCCCACAGCTGTTGTCTGCCCCAATATGAGACATCAGGAAGTGGCCAGGCTCTGCTCTCATTTTCTGCAGTGCAATTTCACTGTGCCAGTGGAGTCATTGGAATTCTAAGGTACACGAAAGTGTTCTTTGACACCATGAGTCTGCGCGGTCAAAGGAGGATGGTATGTTTTTACTGATTAGCAGAGCTGCATTGATGCTGCTGAGAAGAGGAGCTGTAGGAGGGAGCAGGCACTGAGCTATCCAATGGATTCCAACTGTGGCACAAATTAACCTTTGGTTAATGTCAGCACAACTCTGGGTGCAAGAGGATTTTTCCAGTTTTCCCACAGGAACGCAAGGAACAGCCTGTAGGAAATGATGAAATGTTTTGCTGGATGTGCCTACAGACAGAAAATCTTTGCAGTTAATTTTTGTTTCAAGCCCTGGATGAAAGAGTAAGTAGGTCAGAGACACAGAGGAGTAGTTCAGGCAGAACAGAAGACTCAGCTAAGTGTCCACTTCTGTTGTGTGTGACCACCAGTTGGCAGAAAACGTACTTAAAATAATGTTTTTCTTTATAGAAAAACTAGCTTAATTGTACACTGCCTATACTTGACGTTAGCTGACCTTTTCCCTTCCAAGTATCAGCAGTTACCAGGACTTCCACTTCTATGAATGAATTAAAATAAATTTGAATTTAGAAAATATTTGCTTTTCATTTCCCTCTGTCTTTGAAAAAGTGGAAATTCTGCCTTTTAGTTCACTATGCAGCATAGAGGGAGAACAAAACCGTTGCAGGTATGTCACAGTGAGACAGAACCAGGACCAGAGAATCCCATGACACCAGATTCAAATGAATTCTGAGTAGCTGGGCAATTTCCAAACGATGGAAGTTTTGGATTTAAGGTGATTTAAAAAAATGTCTTTTAAAAATGGCCAATCCTACTTTATTTCTTTATGGTGCATCAAAAAAAAAAAACAAAACCAACCTGATAAGGCTTTTTGAAATACTATTTTTGCACATTCATTACCTTTGCAATATCAGTAATATGAAGTTAGTTCATCCCTATGTTCATTATGTAACTCTTTGGCAATTTACACTGAGTTTCCTGTTAATCATGATACTTTAACAAGATATATTTTCTTTGAAATGGATGCTAAAAAACATGCTTGCATTAGATGGGCTTCTTTTCCAGTTCTTTTGCAGACCACAAAAATACAGAATACTGCTATTTACCTAGTTTTGAAAGAGTGTGTCATGTTTAAAATATTTGTACTCCCTAAAAAAGACTGTACAGGCTGAAATACCTATATTGTGGCTCAGTGGGATGATGTTCTTAAATATCATGAAACAAAGTATTTTATTTATTCTCATATTTTTCCTTTCTTTATTTTGGGGGAGGGGGGGTTACTGTTACGTTGACTGGCCTTCCACTAAACACTTGTGTACAATAGGCAAAATTACAATAATGTGTTTATTTTAAGGTACATAAAATTTGTGAAAATGGAATACAGGATCCCTGCCTTATCCTCCCCAGGACTGCTTAGAGGAAACTGTGAAATGCCACTGGCCTGGTCATGTCAGGCATGTACCTTCCACAGCTTCCAGTAGGGAGTCCAATGCTGAGAAGCATTAAGTATGGATGAAAAAGCACTGGGCTCAAGCAAACACAAATCTTTGTTTGACACAAATATAATAGACTCGTGGGGCTGTGACACAGACAGCAGAAATTTGCCAGCCTTCCCTGTTACTGATGTGCTCATCAATCAACATCACATTGTGCTCAGTGTTGTATACTGCCAGAAAAACTCTTGACTGAAGGGCTTGTAATAGAACCTGAAGACTAGACAAAGTAACCACTAAATAAAATATATTTAAACAAAATGAATGAAAAGTGACTAATTACATCTGAACAGCATCTCAATTGGTCAGATTTCCAGGAAGGACACAGATTCTTCTAGTTCCCTGTAGTTTTATGATTTTTGGTCAAACTTTATGCACATAGCAGTGATTCCCACACTGACATTTATGGATCACCGAGGAACAGTGTATCCATGGTATATAGTCTGTGGAAATGCAATACTCTGCAATGTTTTGGAGCAAGAAATATTCAAGTAAAAGTTCAATTACAAGCAGGTAGAGCGGTCCCTTATCTCTGAAGAGTTATAATGATCTGTTGGCCTAAAAAGTTTGGAAACCTTTATGGTTTCCATTGTTTAACGTTTTTTGGCCCACTGACATTGAAGATTAATACAGTACCTTTTGGAACATTTTGGTTTCCATTTTTGAAAAGTGAAAGTAATAGTTCTTACTCTACTAATTAATGAACTCTGCTTAATTTTGGCAATTCACTCCGTAGTTCTACACACATCATATGTAGGTAAGTCCTTTTAAGCAATGTATACCATTTATAGGTTGTTCTTCAGCAATATGCATAATATGTAGGCTGGAGTATTAATAATATTAATAATTAATAATTAAATATAATTATTAATATAATAATTAAATATAATATTAATATTAATAATTAATTATAAATTGGATCTTAGTAGCATGACTGATCTCTGAAGGGAAGAAAAAGGAATCTCAATATGGTAATACTGGATGTGTGGTCATTAAAGCACCTACATACTTGCTACAGAGAAAACTGCACACAGAGTCCTCTGTGTACTGCCAGGCAGTCTATGTGGATAGCTGAAGCTCTGCACTGACAAATAATAGCTCAAATTTAACTTCTTTAAGCAGAAAATATTATCCTCCTTCCTCACTGCATGCATGTATTTAAGTCTGTGTATTTGAAGTGTTTTAAGACTCTTCCGACCTGTAATGACTACAGTACAACTATAGACCACAGTGAAAACTGGAATGCATTTTTTTCAAGTAAGGTCTCAAGACTGAAAAGAAATGGAATCAGCATTTCCTTGGCCTCAAATCAAAAAGTTCTTTTTGTGAATCTGGAATATGAGTCAGTTGTGAAAAAGCAAATTGTTTTGGAGTTCAGCAATAGAGTTGTCTTGAAAGATTTTTCAAAGACATTGACCCAAGATTTGGAGGCAATGATTTCAAGCCAAGGAGCAGGAACAGATGAATTGCAACAGATGACCATCAACTCCACAGCTAAATGCAGAAGGAAACATTTGGCAGAAATTGAACAGGGAGAAGAAAACTAATGCCAACCAAGGAACAATGTCACTGATGTGGCATTGAATTTAAGAATATGAAATGTCCATTTATTTGCAAGCCTTCTGCTGAGATGTACCAGCAAAGGAAAGGCATGGGTTGCACTCAGAGTTCCAACCGGTAGAAAAAAACTGGTTTTGAAACTGCATGGGAAAGGATGAAGCTGCAAAAGAAAAATAGGGATGGTGAAAAGAATACTTCGGAGTAAAACTCAGGGGTGCAAATGAAAGAGCAACTGAGTTTCTACAACAGAAAGGAGACAATGACTTCAAGATAAGATTGCTTGTCCCTGATGAGGATCAAATCCCACACTTCCAGAAGCACAAACTGGGATAATCAGCGGTTGGAATGAAAGCTTGCAGGAACATGCCACCTCTCATTGCTGTTAAAAAAAGCAGCTACGCTGGTGGCCTAGTGGCCACCAGTTGTCTGGCAAGTTCAGAAGAGTGGGATTGCTTTAGTACACAGACTCACCAGTGAGGTTGTGGAAGGAAACAGAATCTGTCAGGCAATCCACTATGTTGGATCATCTTTTGAAGGGAAAAGAGACCAGTGGAGAAACTATAAAATGTGACAGCAGATGGCATTGTTTGTAGAATCCAGGAACCAGCAGTCTGAGCTGAGGCCCTAAAAACTCTGGGGAAGGAAGAGGACAGACTTAGACTCTGCCCTGACCTGAAGGAGCTGAGAAAGAACATTAAAAGGAAATAATTCCACTTGTTTGCAAGTAACAACATGTGTGCTGGGAGAGAGAGCCAAATTCCTAAGCAAATTTGTTGCCTTGGCAGGGCTTTGGCAGGGCCTTCTGGACAAGAAGGCAAAAAATATTGCCTTCTCATTAAACTGCTTAGCAGATGCTGCTGTGTAAGGTAATTTCTGAGCATGAACAGAAATGGTAGTGCAGGCACTGCTACAACTAAACTACTATCAAACTACCAAAGATTTGTGGTTGTATATAGAAAAAACTGTTTCACAGGACTCCTGATGACATTGGAAAAGGCTTTTCCCAGACAACTGAGGGACAAGAAGACTTGGAATACTCATGCCAGCCTGTATTTCCTGTGTAATTTTGCATGTCATATCTGTTAAAGAAGTCTTTTGTAAGTGTACTCGTGTGGCCAGAAAATAAGGAACTCAAATACTGTGCTGAGGGAAGTTGGAAAAAAAACATTGCTCTTCTCCTCCCTCTCCCAACTGTCATGCCGCAGCTATGAAAAATACAAACATGGATTGCATTTTTCCTGACTACTGCAAGAGTCACCAATATTGTGAGGAAAATTGCCAGCTGGTGTAATCATCCCAAAACAGCTCTGCTGAGTCACACCCACGGAAGCCTTGGCCATACTAATATTTTAAATGAGAGTCTAATTAGATAATAACAATTTGGTCAGAAAACTGAGAGAGCTAAATTTGGCATGGGTGGCCACCCTGTCTCTGTTCTCCCTTCCTCCCAAGGGGCTGTGGAACGCCGAATGGCAATAGCTTGTAAATCTTTGTGTCTGCTCTTCTTCAGTATGGGCTGCCCAGGCCAGGCCTGTCTTTGCAGAGCTTTGAGTCCTCCCCAAAGCAAATCAATCATCATGATGGCTATTTTGGATGTTGGCAGGTCCTGCTGGCTTGTGGCCATCTTGTTTTCACCTGTCATTCATGTCACCTGTGCTACCCTATCTGCAGCCTCGCACTTATGCATCTGCCTTTTCTACTATGTGGAAAAATATTTGTACTGCCCCAAATTGCTTGCCCTTAATAAAAACTGAGCAGCAAATGGCAACCATTATCCACAACCTATTCATTTCAAGTATCATATTAGTCCAACTCACACTCACTCTACAGAGGTAATCCCTAGGCAGCCTGGGCGACAACACTGTGTCTCCATCCACACAGCAAGGCATGAGCAAGGCAAGCAGCTCCACAGCAGCCCCTGGGCAGGACCACTATGAAGAGGACTGATGCCACTTCTGTGCCCAGGCCATCTCCAGCACTGCTGGGGTTGCCTGCAAGGGTGCCAATTAGTGCCAGCCATGGAAGCAGTTCCTGCCAGATGGACACCTGCCTGGGAGGAAGAGCACTGAAATCACCCACTCATCTCAGAGAGGTCACCGAGCAACCATTCGATGCTAATAACTTTTGGTCACTACCAACTTGGGCCGCAATCGAACCACTGACCTAGAGGTGAAAGGCTGTATATCCCATTACCAATCTGCTAAACCATCCAGTCTCCCTATTACTGCAATTTTAATTAACTGAGCCAACGACATGAAAGCTGAAGGGAGAGGGAGTGGGCAAGCAAGCGAGAACACATTGGCTTTTACATGATTTGTTTCTTTTGAGTGGGTTTTGCTTTTTGTTGAAAAGCCTTGTCCTAACCTGTGCTGCCCATGAGACACCCCCTGATCTGCCGCTCAGCATGGGACTAGACCACGCAATTGCTGTTAATAGCCAGAAGGGTGAAACACGGCTGCTACCCCCACTTTACAATGCAACCCCTGGGAGAGCAATTCCAGATCTGAAATTTACTCTTTACTCTTTCCTTAGAGTAAAACTGAAACAAATGAAAGGCACAACATGCTAAATTCTGATACAGTCTTTTTCCAAAACAAATAGAAATATTTTTTTTGCCCTCAAGTTCCTGGAAGCCAGGATCCAAAGAAAGCCTGCTATAATGCCGTCCATAACAGGATTGTACTCAATAAGTAGAAAAGTTAATGTCTCTGATGAGCAAATTGTTTGGCCATGCCTACATTCAGTTCTTACAAGTCACTGGGAATGGCTCCACAGTTGTTTCAATACGGAACAAAAGCACTATGCTCCTCTGTTAAGAAATCACGTTATTGCCAGACGCAGAAGGGAAAAAAAAAGCTATTTGTTTAGTAACAGTGCATGTCATTTCCTCACCTGCTCCATTCCATGAATTTTAGTCAGTGTCTTCACTGCTGTTTGGGAGCATTGGGGGAAGAATGGTGAGCCCTCCAGTAACTCTGAGGTCATCCTTGGTTTGACTCATGCCATCGTCACCAACAGCTTCTCATCATGTAACAAGAACCTCTGCAGCTTTCCTGTGGTGATAGTTATTGCCATCACTTGAATGATGCTTGCAGCCTTTTCAGCTTGTGAAACACAAAACAAGGGAAGCAAATCGTTGTCGTAGACCCTAAGCAGCTCTGCTGCCTTGTCCCCTGCATGTGGTTCTTGCAATGTAATTAGTCAGCAGTGTTGCCCCTTTGTGCCCATGTGTTTCCTTAGCCAAGTGCCTACATTTCAATCAGCATCCACTCCAGTGTCAAGCCTGAAGTACTTCATGCTTGTTCTTGCATGTGTGTTTGATAAATCATGGCATGACTATTTTTTCCCTGTGTGTTGATTATCCACCATGATCTAATCCCACAACATAAACGACAGACAGAGAGACCCTAAAACACAGCAGCTCCTTGAGGTCTAGCATCCTGTGAAAATCTTGCTCCTTGCAGGCTGTTCCTGTCTCCAGCAGTGCAAGCACAGGAGGGGGCCTATCGCAGCTTGATTCCAGTCCCCAGCTGTCTGCAGCAGCCGCTTTTGCTCGGGGCCTCACACACAATGCAGGCCAATCTGTAACTCAGGGCTTCCTGGAGGTGGGGAGCACTTGGCTGAAAGCCTCTACAACCCCTCATGTGCGTGAGCCTCTTTGATGCTTTTGTGCCTTGTTATTTCCAATGCTTTGCATGTATAACTTGTGCAACAGGTCTAGAAAAAGAAAATTAGCAAAAGGAAGCCAGAACCAAACTGTGCTTTTAATTATACCTGTGGTTGGGATGGAAAGCAAAGTATTAAGCAAAACCCAGCTATGTGTGCCCTGGTGGCTCTTCTCCTTTTCCACTGCCACTCTCCTGTATCGTATATACTCTGCTCAAAGTGCACTACCTCGATGTTTTATAGTCTCCTTTTACCCCCAGCACCTCTTCAGAGTGCAGCCTTGCTCTGTCCTCTGCCTTCAGCTGTCCTTCACTGATCCCTCTCTCCCTCTCCCAAAGAGGGTGTTAAAGTGTCTGCACAGACCCAGGAGCTTGTGACACTGTAAGAGGAACAGATCAGAAATGCCAGGGCAGCTTTGCATCTTGAAATTTGAGGAGTGGGGAGGGGTGACTTATGTTAGGAGAATAAACAGCGATGTTTATTCTCCTAAAGTCATGACATATGACAGTTCCTGTCAATGGACTAACATACAGTTCCTCCATCAGGTTCCATCTGAAGATCAGTGCTGAAGGTCTGAATATAAGAACTGAACTGCAGCATCAAAATATGTTGTCAGAGAAATATGACAACTGCTTTGGAGAGGATCACTGCAGTGTTTCTAGAGAAACCTCTGACTTACAGGTCAGAGCCTGGTCGCAGCATGCCTACCTGTCCTGCTGCCATGCTCATGTTGGTTAGGTGTGCATCTAGGCAGCATCCAAGAGGCAGTGAGGAAAAGTGCCTCCATTTGCATCTTCGCTGGCTCTGCAGGTGTGAGTACTCCTCATCTGTCCCAGCAAAATCCAAAGAGGGTTACCTTAACCCCCTGTACATCTTCTACCTCTCAGTAAGCTGATGAAGTTTCTGTGCAGCTAACCACCTAACAGAGGAAACATAAGCTTTGTGTAGGAAATTGGGCACTCTTCTGGCGGTCTGGTCTGTGCTTGACAGATGCTGGAATGGAAGACAGTGCATTAACTGCTTAGAAGGCCCACCATTTAAGGCAAAAGCTGAGATACGGAGATGGGCCTAACACCACAACCGCTCTCTGAGCAATGAACAGGGTGATTTCAGGCTGTGTTCACTACAGCATCCTGCTAACATAGGCACAGAGTAAACCATTAACAGCATTGCCTTTTATGCTTTTAGACTGAAAACCTTAAAGTTAATAACCTGTTGAGATGAATGAGACAGTTCATCCACTTCAGAGCTCTTTCCCAGGCTGCCTGTAAACTCAGTATGACAAAGATTTACACTTGGTTACCCCTCTAATAATTTTTTTTCCTGCCCATCATGGCTAAAAATGTGTGTAATGCATAGAAATGAAACTAGATGCTGAAGCACATATTTTGCACGAGAGCTGAATGTGAAGCAAATTCCATGAGCACGGATGCACAATCCTGGCTTATGCTTGTAACACCTCAGACAGCCACGGACCAGGCGTGTAAACTAATTTACAAAAGCCTCTCATTTTATCTCTTTAGTGACAATGCACTCCACTTTATGTCTACAGAGTCAGTTACTGGGAAACACTACAACCCAGGTCCCCAAAGCAGATATCTCCAATGCTAGCCTCTCTCCAAGAGCGTGAGATGATATAGGTTGGGGTGCTGTCTGACACATCATGACAATTTGTGAAGAAGAGCTGCACACTCTGCAGCAGGTAGATCCTCTGCTTAGCAGAGCAGTGTGGAGGGCAGTGTGTGGCTCAGAGGCTTACCCACAGCAGTGGCACTCTGCTGCATACTCTCTCTGCCCAGGACTGCACTGCAAGGCACAGCTGGATTAGCACAGCTGAGAGGCAGCTACAGGTACTGTTGGAAACAGAGAGAGCAGGACTTTGCCACACTAATGTGAGAAAGATAATCTCAGCAGCAGGAAGGCATGAAGAGGAAGGGATTCTTAACACTAGAGATTTGACAGGACTCATAGGTCTTGTGGAGATCTTGCTCCCACTTGCTTCTCTGAGTTTTTCGTGTCACTTGCTCAAAATTAAAATGAGAAGGTTGAATGGGAAATCCTTTGATAGCATAGGAAATATTTCAGCAGAATTGCTAGGTTTCCTGTGCCCTCAGCACTTCTCTATCATCCTCCAGGGACTTGTGGGGCTCTAGATCAGATGCTTTCACTCCTGGCCTATATTAACACTTGAAAATCATTGTTCCTGAATGTCCTCCAGAAGCCTCTGCTCCCTACTATAAAGTGTCTAAAACTCAAGTGTTTTTTCCTTTACTTTGACACTCACCAGATTTGGGCTTCTTTTTATCTACTGTGAAGCTCATCGTGACCTCCAGTCACATCCACAGCTACCCACTGAACCAGCACCCCCGGGGACCTGGCTCACCCTGCACACTAATCACGTACAAGAGAGACTCCACCCTGAACCATTCAGGTCACAGGCATTCCCACTGTGACACTGAACGAAGGCACAGAAGCCTCCTTGGACCCTCACCCTGTGCTTACAGCAATTCCTGCGATGCCCTGAAATGTTAGTTCCCTGCAAATGCCTTGTCACTGGTATGGCTGAGGCTGGGACCAGCACAAGACTAAAACTGGGCATCTGAAGTGTGGCTGCAGACAGTCACAGAAGTACCAGAGTGACAGAACTAGCCTGCTGTGAGCTTGACTGCACTTCAAACAGGATGTGAATGCTAACAATACAACTTGACTCTCTGGGGTATTTTGGTTTTCTGAGTACTGGAGATTTGAAAATCATTGGCTGCTTCTAAGCAAGAAGAAGAGGGCTTAAGGGCACTCTAGCAATGAAGGACATTGGAAAGGAGAGGAGATCCTTTAATCCTGTCCCAGTCCCTAACCTAGCTGTCTGGCAAGCCACTTGATTCTTCCAGTTTAAGTTTCGTTTACTTTGTTCTGGAAATGACACCAGGCTCTTTCCCACATTCCACAGTCCAACCTGAACCTGAGGTAGAGAAATACTCTGCTTCTACCATGGTTGTATGCCTGGGATTACTTTCCCTTCCATCCCCTCATGCTGATTTCCTAGTCTTGCCACTCTCAGGCCACATAGCAGCAGTCCTGAGAGAGCAAATGCAGGCACAGCCATCAACCCAGATGCATAATTTCCCAGGATGATGCCATTCGTACAGCAAGGGTTTATGTTGCTAGTCATGCATTAAGCCTCAGATTACAAAACTGAATTTTAATTCACAATAGTGGAGAAGCATCCCCCAGCTCTCAGGCCAGCAAATTACTTCACCTGGATAGCAGATTCTTAATTAACCCAGCACAGATTTTTGCTCCTGTTCTGGAGTTAAAGTCTTATGTAAATGTACCTTGCTGCTTTTCCCTGGGCTTGGATGAAGACAACAATTCTGCAATCCAGAGAGGCATGACATGAGGTCATGTCATCCAGTGCAACCGAACTGCTCACCGCAGGAATGGTCCCATGCAAGATGGATCATTCATTGTCCAGCTCCATTATTTTCCTGGCTGTGGGTTCTTTTCCCATTGACTTGCACATAATGCCCCTTTCCCCACCTCTCCCCTCATTTAAATGCCTGCTGTCCCCAAGAATGGCACCACCAGCACAGACTGTTCTCCTGCTGTTTTACTCACTGCCCCTGTCATAGTGCAGGTCTCTACCTTTCAGGAAAGAGTACCCAGACCAGCATCAGAGAAGAGACCAGAGAGAAAGACACAGTTGCTGGGAGAGGCATCACCATCCGCGGACTGTTTAAAGAAATGAAAATAGGCTGGTGATGCTGTACTTTTAAGTAAGAGGAAGGAAGATGCTTTATCTGCCATCCTGCAGCTTCCATTTTCTTTTTTAAGGGATTTTGGTTTCTCTGAGGGAAGCTGGACCACCCAAGGATGTAGCCACACTGCGGAGTGCAGAGGAGGATGAACATATGCTGGTGAATTCTGAAGGATGGGAAGAAGGGACAGGGACAACAACAGGGGAGAGACAGTAAGTGTTCGAAGTTATAGACAGCAGAGAGCAAACAAGCACAGCAAATGTTCTTGATGTTGATGAAACCTTGCACCTAGGGGCAGAAGAGAAGCAGTGATGAGCTGTACCTGCATGCCCACATCACTGAAATTTATGTATTGAAACACACTAACAATTTTTTAAAATTAATTCACATGCTCTTTTCATTAATCCTAAAAAAAACCCTCCCCCTGTTAATGCCCTTTGACATGCCAGTGTTGGAGTGCATGAAGAGCCTTACAGCATGGCATAGAGGTCCTTCTGGAATCCACAGTGCTCTCAGCCTTTAACCTCAGGCTCTTTCATTTAAACCTCTGCATGTTTGCACACATCTCTTAATAGATTTTTAGATGGTTCTTGGTAAATAGGAGAGGGGGTGGATGTTTGGGGTTTTGGTTTTTTGGCAGTTTGTTTTGTTTTGTTTTGTTTTGTTTTGTTTTGTTTTGTTTTGGTTTGGTTTGGTTTGGGTTTTTTTGGGGGGGGTAACTGCATTTTTCCTTCATTCAGCTGACTAGTTTTCATTAGCATCTCTAGGAGGATAAAGACCTGAGGGTGTATAGTGCAGGGTAAAACAGCCAGCAGTGCTGAGACTAGGGGTTGAAGATGTGGGCAAGCTGTAGAAGGCAATATGTGAAATCAAGAGATTTTTATTGCTTGCAAAGCAAAACACGATGGGGTAACACCACAAGCACTGGTGATTTCTGCAGTTTGCTGAAGCTTCCTTTCTGGTTTTGCTCACACAGCAAAGCGAAAAAGCGACATAAAAGCTCAGCATCCCATATTGGGTGCCTTCCCTTCTTCCAGTATCCTGCTCTCCTTGGCTCTGAGTCTCAGCAGCACTGTGCCGGGGCAGACAGCATGCAGGGAACAGCTCCAGTCTAACAGCAAGAGACTGCTGTCTTGCTTTCAGGCAATAAAAAGACAATCTCTTACAAGTGTTCTCCCTAACCTTCTCTAGTTGTTCCACATCTGTCTTAAAACTTGAGCATTGCCTCATTCATAATATTTTTTTTTATCAGTTTTTCTTACACTCTTGAAACATGGCTGTGACACAAAATATGTGATAACTGTCACAAGAGAGAAGAAAAAAAACTGTCTTGTTTAATAACAACACATTTCAGAAACCTCCAGAGCAGATTTTTCCATGAAATGAAGAAGGTTTTTCCACTGAAGATGATACAGAAGGGGAAGGAAGAAGGGGCTTTGGTGGCATGCTGTGTGTATTGGGTTTGGAGCAAAGTGGCACCAGCTGCTTGTGGTGACATCTTCATCTGCCTTTTCATCTCTTGTACTTGTCCTGTACTGCCTTGCAGAAAAAATTCCTCCTGTATTCTTCATGTGCTTATGGGGGATGGCTGACTACTTAGGAGTTCCACTAAGAGTCCAGGATTTCCACCAAAAATAGGCTCTGGTAAGGGCTGTGCTTGTGGAAACCCTTCTCTTTTCTCTATATCCCCCTTCCTCATTGTTGTATGGGCCTGTCTTGAAAAATGATCAATACAAGTTGTTGCAAAATTATAGTGTTTTGCAGGTTAAATAGTTTACATTTTTAGACATGGCTCCCTTTCTATCTCCTTGTAGCTATTACTTTTATCCAGAATTCACTAAGGAAAATTACTGCATCCTTGCTGATACATATGTCAACAGAAGGAACTTCTAGTGTTTAATAAAATAAAAACCGCTACACCACAGAGCATTCACTTCTACTGCAGTATCACAATGAAGGCGTAAAAAAAGAAGGCTGAAACTTCTCTTTGTTGTGTCCTGTGCTGCTTCTCTGATACCATCTGTGATATAACCTAATAGAAACGTCTTAAGAAATAGTCTGTTTGGTGGCAGAAAGAGAACTGGTTTGTCAGCGGAACTGATTTTAAGAAAATTTGCACATTAGCTTTCAATAGAAAAGGTACATTTCATAAACAGATAGGAGACACAGTGCTATTAATTGTAGTATGCTGTTTATACAAAGAGACATTTGAAAACTGAAGAAAAAAAAGGGGCTATTTTTAGATAGTGTAATAACTCTGAGTTCATTTTGTAACTCAATTTAAGGGTCGTGTGATGCCACTCACGAGTCTTCTCTGATAGGCTATTACCTAATGCTGCCTTATACAGTTTTTTTAACCTTGGAGCCACTATCCTCTTTCATCATTTATGTGTGGTCAGCTTGGAAAACAACCAACCAGAAAAAATTAATAATCTCAAAATGAGGTGTTTTTCTCTGTGTGGAGACAGTGGCATGGCTGTATGTCTCCTGCACTCAATGCAGCTTGTATTGCTTTCTCTTAAATGTTTGGATTAATTTCCTGTTCAGGGTAGACCAATCCCTCACTGAAGTAAAAACCATGTCAGCTTTAGCAGGAATGTTTTCAGAGTCTCCACCTGGGAAGACTACATCTCTGAGTGGGAAAATAAACACATTGGCCTTCAGTTGGTTCGCTGACTATTTTCTCTGCTGACAACACTAATTGTTCTGTCAGTCAGGATGGTGGTGGTTTTCAGCACCAAATCCTGCAAGAACAGGAGGATAATGTTGTCTTTTGTTAGTATCTGAGCTCAGAAAACTTGGAGGTATCTAACCTTGTCCGTGTTCATAAAGTTAAAAACCAGGATAGACTGGATAGCACTGTGCAGATGAGCTGACAAAGACGAACTTTCACTGTGTCTTTCCCTGTGTTTCAGATCTAATAGGTTAGGAGGACTATTTCATATATCCTCAAAAGTTTTCAACTGCGCTGTACTCTCAAATATGTTATTACACTATGAATTGACTACACTTCACTTAAACACAACGGAGCAATGCTAGGCCTGTCATTCACATCATAACACTGACAGGAAGGAAATATATTTTGAAAATCATTAGATATTTTTTCTCCTAAATGAAGAGCTTTCTTTGTAAAGATTTTTGCAGACTTCTAGTAGCACAAATAAGAAAGTAACAGCAATATATACCACAAATTACTGATTCAAATGAGCACAATTTTTAGAACAGAGCAGATAAAAATCTTTAACCAGTAGTTTAAACTACTTTGCCAGACTTCTGCATCACTTAAATACATATCTACATATCTGTACTGACAGTTCTTTCCTAAAAGTTTGGTGACTAGTTTTGGCTTTTTTTTTTCAAGTGAACAGGGCACCTATGCTGTACTACAGGAGCAGACAGCTATCTTTGATTTTGTACAAGACAGTCAATATAACCTTTTCACAGAAAACTGTTATTTCTATAATGAATCTGTCCAGAGTATTTCTTATGTCATAATTTCTGACACAGCAGTTTCTTATTAAGTATGTCTAAAACATACAAAAATTAAATATTCTCTATATCTATCTCTAGATAACCCTAATGCCTGCCATCATGGTGTCATCATAGTCTTTATCACAAGACATTCATTTCCCACCCAGTCAATGAAACATACCTAGAAACAATTGTTCATCTTTTAATTCTGTTTCTCTCAAATGCCTCTCTGAGTGTTACAACCCAGAGAAGCTTAGGGGAATTACAACGATACACACTTTCCCTGATGATTGTAATAACACTTGAGTATTTGTATGCATATACATGTTTACACAAATACATGAACCCTCCATCTTACAAGAAAATACAGTGGCAGTGCACATATATATTTTGCATAAAGGTGGCTATGCTGGTGTCACAGCCATGAGCTGTAGTGCTGAATACATTGGCATACACTCACAGCAGACAGCATTTGCATCTGTCTAGTCCACTACACCTCTATACCTCTTCTCCTGAGCCCACTAAGCCAGTTTCAGAAATAGTGTGTTGCTTCCTCTTGTGTTGTACTACAAAAACAGTTCATTTTAGCTTCCACAAACAAAAAAAAATTGCCTTTACAGTGAGGACAAATAAAGAAATACCCATGCTGGAAAGCAGCACTGAACTGTTGCCTACTCTTGGGGAGGTCTGTTTACCTCTGTGTCCTGATGTCCCATCTGACTCAACATCTGGCTTCTCTATTTAAATTGTAGAGATTGTCTATTACTCCACATCCTTAAGTGCCCACAACAATAGAAACCTCTAAAAAGGATCAAGACCACTAGCACATAAAATATGGTAAGTATCAATGATGACATGGCACACATATGAAACGTCTGTCTTGTTTTGAAATAGCCACCATGTGAGTCACCACACACATATCATCTGACAATCAATCCCATATACCTTTTAAACTGCATCACATCAATATTGTTACTATTTATTCTATTTTTCTCATTATTTAGACCAAAATTCTACATAACAAATAGTTAAGCATTTGTCTTACAGGTACTCAACACCCTAAAATATTCATTAGAAAAAAATGCACTGATGAAACTGTACCACTCCTCATCTTTAATTATGATGGGCCTGAGTTCTCATCTCCACAATTTGCTGTAGAAAAATACTAGTGGCATTAAAATCTGATATCTTACTCTATTCTGTGTCTAAGAATAAGTGCTCTGTCATGTTGGATATACACAATGTCTATCTATCACCCCTCCATATGTGCATTTAACCCACACAGAAATAAAACTGGGGGTGTGGGAATGATTTTTGTTTTGTGGGCTGTATATCACTGCTTCAAATTACTGGGTAATTATGTAATTATGGAATTTATTATTATTGTGTGTGGGTTTTGTTCTGCTGTGGGGTGGTTTTTCTCATTAGGATTTTTTTTAAAATGTTGCTTGCAGTGCCAAGGGATGTGAATGGCCATCTTTCAAATCAGAAGGAAAAATTAATACACAGTATCATGAAGACATATCTTCAGTTCTATATACAATAAGTGCTAAGCTCTTTTTTATTTTTTCATTCTCATCCTATAGCCACTGAAGGTGATTTCCAACATGACAGGCAGGGAGATCTGTCAATTAATTACTGGTTCACCCTTTCTTCCTTTGTTAATTAAAGTTGGCTGCAGCTGGATTTAACGTATTGAACAAAATCAGACCTAAAGTATGTCTTTCAGAACCCTGCAAAGCAGAGAACTGCAGCTGAAAACTGGGACTAAGAGTTTCACAGTATCATATACTTAACAAGATGAAAATCTAAAGATTTTGATAGAGTCAAGTCTGGGTGAAGATTTAGTAATGTTCTTCTCTGCTCATATCCAATGGGAAACAAAAGTGATGGAAGTGATTATCAAGCTGCACAGCTACTGCAGACAACTTTTGTCTTTGGTGTCTTTTTCATCATGACTTTTTTACTGTGTTTCATCTTTTAACCTCTTCCTCTCCCAATTCATTCTCTTTTCCCCATTTGATCTGGGTTTCTCTAGCTCATACACTCTTCTCACTACTTACTGCTGCCACATTTCAGCACATTTCAGACTGAGATATGACCAATCATTATTCATTTTTGACTCTTTTGAGTGAAGGAAAACACAGAACTTCTCCAAAAAGCTAACAATTTATATCTTTGTCCTGGTTTAGGGCAAATTTGGGAGAGAACCTCTAAATGGGAGTCTTCCCAGAAAAGTATATTCAAGTGGCACTTCTTCTAACTGGTTCAGGAAAAAAATATATCCTTGGAGAAAAGTCAAAAAAATCCAGTTTATTTAACAGAAATTGAATAATATTAAACAATAAAACCTCTCATTGTTCGATGAGATGGCAAATCAAGGAAGAAAAGTCCTTTTCACGTGGTGTATCTCGGCCCACTCATGTGTTTATCAGTCCCTCCGGTGCTGGAAAGTGCCGAGGCCCAGGCCCCGGTGGGCCACAGCTGTGAGCTCCTGGGGTTTGGCTGGGTGTTCAGTCCAGAGCAGGTTTGAACAGATCCAGGAAAAAAAGAAAAAAAGTCCAGTGAACTCCTCAGCTAGCTAAAACTAACTAACTGTAAAAGAGAAGCTCTGTCCTGCTGTCTGTCCATGCTGCAGACACCACAGTCCAGGAGCAGCATGTGGGTGAGTGATGTTTGTCCTCAACACAAACTGCGGCTTCTTCTTCCCCCTTCACTCTCAGAGCCAGTCTTAAAGGTGCAGAGCTTAATATGTAACATAAACCAGGGAACTGGGGATACAAGCACCCCAGGACATTCTACCCCTTATTCCCATATCGTCAACTTATTACCAAAACTAATATATATTCTAACTCTACAAACACATATATTATATACAGACAAGGGCAGTGACATTAAGCAGTGATATTTACTCATGGTTTTTCACCCAACAATCAGATATTTGAGGTACACATCATGTTATTTATATTTCTGCATTATAACATATTACATACTGAAATAAAAGACTGCTGCTGAAAATTCTGAGCTCTAGAAAATCTGGTTTTAATAAAGTAATCTTAATTTTTTGGAATAATAGTACTGCAAGATAGCTTATGAGATCACTTATGAAAGAGACAAAATCAATATTTAATAGAGCAAACATTTATTAGCCTTTTCTAGAAATTGTCCTATTTCTTCGCTATTAGCTAAGGTAATAAGCTAATAAGCTTTTATTTCTTCTGAAGCCTAAGCCTGACCCTCACACAGACCTTCTGTGCTGCCCTTTTCTGTTCAAGAGACCACAAAGTATTTTGCAAGATGCAATGGCAAGTAAGGAAAACAAAAATATATAATAATATTTGAAGGTAGTACTTGTTCTTTTACTCTCTTATGTTGGGATCAAAAAAAGCGTATCAATGTTACATTAATGGTATAGAATGGGACATGTTTTAAGGAGTTACATGTTCACATTTTGTTATCCAGATAGCAGTGGACACTTCACTATTGCTCATTGGCAGTAAGCTTCTCTATCAGAAGTGACAGCTTCATTTTCACACTGAATTAATCCCATTGACAGACATGACATACATTTGTTGCTGGGTTATCTCTGGTCATTGTGGATAGACTGATTTATGATTGAGAGGTATTGCAAGAGTTCTGCATTTTCACTCCCAAGTCTTGTTGAGAACTTCCTAAAACAAGTGAAGGCACATCTCCCTGCTAGATGCACTAATGCATCTATCCTGGGGTTAACATAACCCTCTAAAATCTAGGTCTGAGATTCAAAGTCATTAGACTAGTTAGTGGGTACTAAGACCACACAGCTGCTTTTTCTAAAATGTGGGACTGTCCCTCCAATATTTGACCACAGAGTGGCTGGACCTCTTGCAGGCCTGTAAACTGTCTGTAGCTCTGCTCAGGCTTTTCTGCAGGTTTTGACTTCCTGATTTTGTCCACCCAGATTTTACACAGGGGTTTT
This sequence comes from Cyanistes caeruleus, assembly GCF_971803275.1. Classification (NCBI taxonomy): domain Eukaryota; kingdom Metazoa; phylum Chordata; class Aves; order Passeriformes; family Paridae; genus Cyanistes; species Cyanistes caeruleus. The sequence goes on from NC_141732.1 coordinate 55,942,685, forward strand.
CTCTTTTACCCACACGGGCATAGCTCTCACTTTGGTTTATGGTGCTCCGCATTTTGGAAGCTTCAATGTCTTTTTATGTGATGGTGACAAAGACAGCTTTTGTCTCTATTTATTCCTTCAAAGATGCCTTGCAAGGCTCCTTCCTGATTTGGCCCCTTCGTCTTCCCTCTTTGCATCTTTCTGTTGGCTCTTGTTTTTCTAAGGGAGCAGACATCAACAGGCTGGTCTCCATGTCCCATTGCTGTAGTACCATCTCCACACTCTGCTACCCTTCCTTTGTCTTTCTTGAGGTTTAAGATTATCTACCTCTGCAGATCCCCATTGGAAAAGGGAGCTATAAGCTCCTTACCTCCCTCCACTTACCATTCCCCACGCAGGGAGTTCTCCCCAGGGGATGTTACTAGCCCTTAAATTATAAAAGTGCACTGTTCGAGGACTGGGCCCATCTGTAGAATGCCCTATCATGTGCACAGCACAGCACTGGACAGTTACTTGCTGGAAGAGATGTGTGACCTAAAGAAAATCCACAGGCTGGAAGAGTTCCTGTTGGGACCGGTGGTTGGTATCCACAGCAGTATCTTGTAGGAGTCCTGGCTTCCTTCTGACAGTGTGTTGCACTGAACAGCTGGCCAGCTTGGTGCCACCCTGCTTTTGCTCGAGGGGTCCTACAACCCAGGCAAGTGACTATCTCCATGACAGGGAAATTTTGGCTTCTTTCTGTAGAAGAGCTTCTTGTCCCCAGCACACAATTGATTGCCTGATCTCGGTCTGACACTCCAAGTGCCAGTATCTCCCAGCCTAACCCGTTACTTTCTGTCCCAGTCAGGCATCAGGGAAAATGCTTTTAAAAACAGAACTAAACTAAACTAAACTAAACTAAGCAAGAAGCACCCGAAGTAAGCATGCAAACCTCAGCGGAAGGCTGCGGGACAGTCTGCCGGGATGTGGGGTGGGGAATGTTCCCCAGGCGGCACACGGGGCCGGGCTCAGCACCAGTCGGGAGCCCTCGGACCCCTTTCGGTGCTCCAGCAGGGCCGTCCCGGTCCCCCCGGGCTCCCTCCGGGGCCGGGCGAGCCGCCCTGGCCGTGCCTCCCCTTCGGCCGGGGCGTGGAGGCAGCAAGCACAAAGAGAGGTACTTTTATTTTTGCTGGGTTTTGTGCGGGTTTTTTTTCCCCTCCTTCGTGGGGGGCTTAAAAAATACCTCCATGATCGACACCGGGCACCTCGCGAAGCTTCGGCAGAGCAGAGGTGCTGTACATTTGACAATTCTGTTAAAACGTTAGTAAAGTTAACGCAGCCTTGATGGCATCTGAAAAACTAAATAAGAGACCAGTTTCAATCCCAATCCCCACTGGAGGGGATACACTAGTATGTTTCTTATTTTTATTTTCCTTATAGCCTGTTAAATTGACTAATAAAGTCAACACAGAGTTCTCTGTGTGGCTTCAAAAAACTCAGTAATTTTGTTAGAAAACGTTGAAATCCAACCCCAAAGTATTCAGCCCAAATATTTAGTTAAAGTAACCCTGTGGGTTAATAAACTAAACAAAGGCAAACCATGCAAAACTGCAGCAATGAAAACCAGACTTAAATAAACGAAGGAAAGTTTATAAGAACCCTTTAGCTGGAAAAAAACAGCGAGGGAAAACTGCATGAAATTTAATATGAAGCATGTGATACACAGGGGCTCGTTTTACAGGTACGCAGCTTCGCTTCAGATGGTCGTTGTCTTCAGAAAAATTTCGAAAATTATTTTTCTGCTAAACTGCGTTTCCTTCAAAACCTCACTGCAGCGTTTCTGCTGAAGAAACTCGACAGCTTTTGGCAGGTTAAGAGGACCTCTTCTCTGTCTTGCTGCTCTCTCACTGCCCACACTTCACCACGTTGCTAATTTCGGTGTCTGACTTGTTTAGTTATTTCAGCTCCAGTAATGTGGTTGCAAAATATTTACCTTTCACACAAGAATCTGGATTATTTTGATTAGAGACCGATGCACTCTTCAAAATGTTTGCTTATGAGCAGGAGTTCTTCAAAAAGGGGCACAACAAAAGATCCCTCTTCTCAACCACCGCTTTTAAAACAGTTGTTAATAGCTAAACCCCGGGTCGCAATAGAGGTGGAGTAAGCCTTTAAAAGAAAAAAAAGGGACATTTAAACCAAGCTATTTAAAATATATATGCTGAATTATCTCAGATTGCCTTCAGCATGTTGGCAGTTTGGTAATAATTATAACCATCGTTGTTCTGCAGTTTTAGATGATCACGGAAGAAACCTTCACAACAATTGTTTTTTTATCAAATAAAGAGCATGGGATTGATGACATGTTTTTCTCTAAGGGTTTCCAAATTATTTTCTTTTGCATTATATCCCCAAAGAAGCTGCTCGGGAGAAGACCGCTGGAAAAACAAGCCCCGAAATAACAGGAGATCGTTTAAACTTCTCTTAGTTGCTTTTCATTGTCAAGAAAAGCTGAATAAACAGCGTCAGCCCTGCCTGAGAGCGCAGAAAGCAGGTTTGAAATGAAAGAGACATGCAGAGGGAAAAGATGAGGGCTTTTTTTTTTTTTTTTTTTTAATTTTCTTCCCTTTCGAATACTTAACTTACTCCTTTTCAGAAAGGAACTTCGTGCAGCCCAGGGAGTACTTTATTTACCATGTACAGAAGAAACAAGTCAAATTTAAAATTAACCTCCAGTCATGCTGGGAATAGATCCGACCAAATGTTGGGGGAATTCCTTTATTTTCCCCTTCTGATATTTTTGTCCAATTCCGCTGCTTAACCATCACCCGTTGTACTGCCAATGAAGGGAATGGTCCCTTTCGGTGACAAGCCCTGATGAAATGATTTTCTTTAGAAAGAAAAAGAGAAAGATGGACTAAGGAACTTGGGGCAACAAAGCTTTACAAGGAGAGAAGAAAGACTTGGGTAAAATACGACACATTTATCTATCAATTGCTAGACAAGACAAAGAAGGCTTAACAACAGTTTGAAAAGAGTGGCCTGTGAATGGTTACTATTCAATTTGTATTTTATTCCCCGCTGGTCATGGAATTGAGATCAGAAGAAAAAGTGAAAACACATGGCTGAGGTCAGTAGGATCAGAGAACCACCACATACAGCAAAGGGAAGGAAAAGCAATGGGAACTTGTGTGAAGAAATGGATTATATAAACAGAGCTTACCATCGCCTGCACCCCATTATCCTATAATTTACACTGCATGGGAGCATAGAAATATATTAAACTAGTGATAGGTTTCACCGTTGCTTTATGCCAATCAATTCCATTATATACTTTCAGACATGTTTAGAATTCTTGGACTAATGTGTTTATTTTAAATATCACAGGGAAATTATGACATCACCGGCAAATAATGCTAGGGAAGTTTGCCTTCCTTTTGAAGTACGCTGCAGTGAAACATGATTTTAATTACATAATCACTTTGAAACCGTAATTATATAATAAAGGAGGGGGATTAAGCGGGAAGTGTATAGTACATTAAAAATTGCTTAGGTCCTGGAAAAACAAACCGAACACACAGTGAGAAACGCTCGGTCACGAAGATCACTCCGTGATAAATTCGGGCTACAGCGTTTATTGGCGTTTTGTCCGAAGCGGCAAAAAAAATGTTCCCTCCGACAGCCGCCGACGTTTGCTTCCCGTTTTTGTTGGGAGAACACAAACCCAGCCCCGGTTTCGCTCGCCGCCGCCTTTGCCCGGCGGGACCGCGGAGCTTGGGCCGGCCGTCACCGGGGAGGGGCCGCCGCCGCCCCGATCTACCTCCGCTGCACCGGAGAGACAGGGCTGACAAACCCGGTTTTTTAAAGGAGGATTAGTCGCCCTCCCTCCCTCCCTCCCTCCGCCCGCCGGGCTCCGCAGTCTCGGTCCGGGAGCGCCACTCGGGGATTTAATTTTGCACCCGCGGGCTGCTCAGCCCGCCGGGACCCAGCGCCCATCGCTCCACCGTCCTCCGGGGGCACGGGGGAGACGAGGTTTCGTTTCGCTTTTTAGGTGGCTTCCTTTGTGTGTGTTTGTTCGTTCGTTTGTTTGTTTGTTTGTTATTTCTCGGTTTCGTATGGTTGTCGTGTTTCTTTTCGTTGTGTTTTTTTTTTTTTGTTGTTTGTTTTTTAAGGGCTAGACCGCAGCGCGGCAAGGTCCCGGCGACCCTCGCTGTCCCCATGTGCTCTCCCGGGACTGCCATCGCCTTTGCAATCTGTCAGGCACGGGAGTCAGATCTGCCAGCCTCTCTCTGCGCATCCCCCCCCCGCCCCTCCACCACCTTTTTCCCCCTGGCCCCTTCAGACCGGCACTGCAGGGGAGCAGCGGCCAGCGGGACCCCCCGAGAGCATCGGAAACCCCAAGGAAAGAAGGGGGAGGTCCTTGTCCACACAGCGAGTGCCCACACACTGCCCAGAGGGCAAAGCCCCGGGGGCAGTGGCTGCAGCCCCGGACCAGATTGAAATTCAGACCCAGCTAACCCAGTGCCAGAATCTCTGCTTGCAGCATCGGGAGTGGCCCTTCCCCCTGGTTTCCAGTGGTTTCTTGCGAGTCAGCTTGGCTCTCAGGATACATCAGACTCAGCCCTAGACATGCAGTCAATGAACAGCTCTCAACGCTCATCTGTTGCCATAGGTTGCTCACATCAGACTCATATCTTCAGGTCTGGACTGTATACTTCCTACCCATCAGGACGCCTTACTTTTTGGAAGGTGAAGACAAAACATGGCAACATGAATGCCCTTCACTGCAGAAATGGCTTGGACCATTACATGAAGCTTTGTGCTGGACTGGAGAGCTGTACCTGGAGATCTTCTTCATCTAGATGTGCTTCTAGAAAATCCATTGCTCAGAAAGACCTCTGCAAGCACAGAGAGGTCTTGTAAAGAGCTGGCATGTGGAGGGGCAAGCACAGGTAATCTGCTTGGCTCAGCTTCACCTGCCTGCAGGGAGCAAAGTGGACTGGCACCCAGGGGTCAGGCTTTATCCAGAATCTCATGGCCCTTCACCCCCAGCCCATCTAACAGGCTTTTATTTGGTCTCTGAAGTCAAGGGTCACTATTTCCGGGAGTTGCAATTCCAACACACGCCCACATGGCTGGCCTGGAAACCACAAAGGCAGGAGACTGCTTGATGATGGCACAGAAAGCCAAACCAAGTATGGGACTCTCATCAGGTAGCTCAGGACCTGGGCAGACCAGCTGGCTCCCTGCAGTTCCCTGCAGACCTGCCCAAAAAACAAGGATTCCTCCAGAAGGACAGTTTACATTCACATGCAGATGCAAACCGTATTCCCAAGAGGCTGTCCCAAAGAGAGTAATTTCCCCAGATGCTAGCTGTGTGGTCATGGATTCTCAGGAATATAATTTTTTCATATGAAAACATTTATTTATCCTCCAGATGTCATGGTAATTAAGGCGGAAGAATGCACTCTGTTAAATGTGTGAGAAAGATCATGGTGCCTCACAAGTCTACAGGAGTCCCTGGAGGACCAAGTACCAGATGGCACAGATGAGTCTCTTACAGGGGCGTAGGGGTGTATAAAACAGGCCTTAGCAAAAAAGCAAAAAGTCTTTCAAGAAGTTATCTTAAGCTGGTCACAAAGAGGGGGAGGGAATATGGCAGTGGAAGGGAGTGGGGAGGCTCCAAAGTTGTCTAATTAGTGTTCCACAATAGCCAAAGGATGAGCACATCACAGGGTGTTTTATTCAGAAATTAAACTGTTTTGCACTCATCATGGTGTAGCATCTGCTGTGGTATTGCCAGAAGTCCTGGTCTCCTAATTTCATGGGGGAAAACAAAAGAAGAGCAGAGCAATGTACAAAATATCTGCCAGAAAAGAAATAGTCTAAAGAGGCAGTCAGTGACACCTGTAAACCACAGGCAGCAAGGAGGGGAAAATAGGAAGCTGTTCTGGAGCTAAAGGCAACAAAATAATAAGAGTGCCTGAAGCACCCAGAAGTCTTCTTTCCACTGTGCAGATGTGGAACTTTTTAACTCAGAAGCCCTCAGAGCCTCTAAGTGTAAATGGGTTGAAAAACAAAGAAGTAAATTTGTGCTTGGTTTGTGACAGGACAACCCATGGATTTGTCCCTGCAGTAACTTCCTAAAGTGCAGGTTATTAGAGGCTAGGAGGTTGCAGGTCAGTATGACTCTCAGCTCACTCGGCTCTCATGTTCTTTAACTCCCACTCTGGCACATTTTATTTTCTGCATAAACCAGATTGTTTTGGAACATCTCAATAACACTGATAATATAAAAATTCATACTTAAACAGCTTATTTCATCCAAATACTTCAGAGGCCTGTGCTGACGTGGTTAAGTTTGCAAAATAACCTTGGACAGATGAAGCAGTTTGTTTACTTCACATTTAGTAGAAACTGTGTGTACACTTGGACCAACAGATGGAAAGACATAACAAAATTATTTAAATAGTTTCCCCAGTGGAAGTTCTTCCCTGAATACAGTGTGTTGCAAAAATTTCACTGACAGTTTGAAAAGCTAAGGAAACTGAGATGAGAACTACAGTGGAAAAATCTAAGGGTATAATATAATTAAATACAACTTACTGGACTGGATATTCTTGGTTTGACTGAGCAGAAGTTTATATCAGACTCATTTAAATTTAATAGGAATTGTTTACTTTGCAGTGAAAGTAGCTACTTCAAGATGATATGTCCTTCCACAGTTTTTTATTTGGCTCAAGGAAAAAAAATAAACCACTGTTGCTTCAGTTGCTTCATCCAGCAAAAATGTGATAGAAGTGTCTGATGTATCTGCCTTCTCTGAAGGCTCTTCTTACCTGCTAAAGTTGACTCTTTGTTGATTGGACTGCATGTCAGACAGAACCTGTGCCTGTCCTAGTTTCAGCTAAGATAGACTTCATTCTCTTCTTAGTAGCTGGTGTAGTGCTGTATTTGAACTTACTAGGAGAATAATTTCAGTACCACACTGACGTTTTTGTTGTTGTTGTAGAGTCATGTTTACCCTAAGGACTTTTCAGTTTCCGTGCCCTGCAAGTGAAGAGGTGCACAGGAAGCTGGGTGGGAGCATGACCAGAACAGATGACACCATCTGGAGAAAGGCATATTCCATACCACAGAACAATGTGCAGTACCTAAACTGCATCTAGTCCCTGGAAAAGGGGCCTATCTCTGCTCAGGGACAGGCTGGATATCTATTAGTGGGTGGCGAGCAGTTGTATTGTGCATCACTTGTTTATCTTAGATTCCCTTTCTCCTTCTCCTTTTCATTACTACTACTACTACTACTACTACTAGTACTACTGCTGCTTTTCATTACTACTACTACTGGCACTACCGCTGCTGCTGCTACTACTACTACCACTACTACTACTGCTACTACTACTGCTACTGTTACTGCTACTGCTACTATGTTGTTATTGTATAGTCACAATTTTCTTTCGATTGTAATTCTGTTCTGATCTCACCCCATGTGGCTGTCAGGGTTTAAGTCCAGCTGAAAAGTCAGTGCTCCACAGCCATTCGCTCAGCCCCCTTCTCTTCCCCCTGCCCCTGTGGAATGGGGAGAAGAATCAAAGTAAAACTTGTAGGTTAAGGTGAGAACAGTTCAATAATTGAAGATAAAGTAAAATACAGTAATGATGGAAAATTACAATAATAATGATAATAAAAAGAGAAAAAGAAGTAGTGTACGATACAATTGTTTACCACTTAATGATTGATACCAGACCCCGCTTCCCCCAGTCTGGCCCCCCTTCTGAGTAACTCCCCCCAGTTTATGTACTGGGCATGGGGTTCTGTGATGTGGAGTACCCCTTTGGGCAGTTTGGGTTACCTGTCCCAGCTATGCTTCCTCCCAGTTTATTTAGTTATCTCCTCACTGGCAGAGCAGGGGACAAAGGGAAAAAAGTCCTTGACTTAGGATAAGCACAGCTTAGCAACAGTCCAAAACATCAGTGTGTTATCAACACCATTCTCATTGGGAATCCAAAACACAACACTGCCAGAGCCACTGAGAAAAAATTAACTCTACCATGGCTGAAACCATGACGGACATTTACCTCTTCATTCAGATTCTCCTCCCCAATGAGGAGGGAATAGGGGTGAGGGAGAAATGAGTGAGCAGTCATGTGGTATTTAGTTGTCAGGTGGGGTTAAGCCATGAGAATGCCCAAAGCTCTTTCTCTGACAAGTATAACATGTCCAGGCTTGAGGGAATATGTTTCTCCAAGACACTGATGGCGATGCATCCCTGCCTTGCATTCACAGTGGAATAGGTAGTGGAAGAGAGGCTCAGAATGACACGGCACAGAACACCCACAATCATCCTCTGGGATGATCATCCTCAAGAGGAGGGTTCCAGTCACTGTTGGGTCAAGGATGTTTTTCACATAAACCTTGGAGGAGTCATGGAGAAGAGGACCTGGGCAGAAATTTCAGGTGTCCCTTCTTGTAAAACCGACATGTCACAAAAAGCACTTTTTGCAGTTTATGGGAGGATCTGAGCGCATTTATGGACTCTGAGACCTACTGGCAGACTGCAAAGTCATGGAAATAAAGGAGGACAGATAGAAGTTTAAGCAGTGATAGTGGAACATTGACATATTACTGATTTTCTCATGTGCAGTCTACCTATGAGAGATTGCAAGGTTCTGAGCTTGAAGAAAGAACAGATCGAGTAAATAAAATTACTATTCTTTCTATGGTTTATACTTGAGTTAACAATATCTACCCTTTCAAGGCTGCTGATTGATGTAAAAGAATCAACCAGACAAGAAAAGCAGAAGGAAGACAGATGGGAAACATTTTTTTTCTCCTCAAAAGAGAATGTTTAAAAATATCTTCCTGATAATCACAGATATCTATTAATATGGATACGAAGAACTGCCATGTTTCACAAAGGTCAAGGAAGCAGATCTGTGACTTCATCAATGCCTCTAGAATGTCTGTGAATAAAATCTACCAGAAGAACATTTGTTTCTTTTTATTAATGGTCTTTCACCAGATAAGTCTATCCATTCTTCAGGTTTTTGGTGTAAAAGGAAACAGGCAACTCCTGAGACTGAGTGCTTGTTTAGATAAAAATTATCCAGATGTAAGCTGGAGCTGGGAATCAATATAAGGCGTTATGTAGATACTGGAGTTCTGATGTCTTCTTTTAACATAATAGTACGTAGGAAATGGCTTCAGAAAAACTGGAAGAGCCATGTGAGGATATACACATGAAGGATTTTCTGGAGTTTTTGCTCCAGTTGCACCACTGGAAACAGTGAGCATCCTTTGCAGATGAGACTTAGACACTGTTCATCTCTGTTTTGGGCGCAGACGATTTTCTGCCTATGACAAACACAAAGATGGGGAAAGAAAGCTGAGTGTGTTTTGACTGAATTTATGCCCACCTTTAAGTCCAGACACATACTTATTTATTTCTTTCCCTTTAGATACAATGGACAGTGAAAGTGACCTTGAACATTTCACTTCAGAGAAACCTAATTTTATCTGAGCTTAAGATATTTCAGTAAGAATTGTTCATTGTTCCAGTATTCATAAGATTGGAACAGGATGAAACTTTGCCCAAACATGGTAGAAATAATTATCCACCAGAGGGAAGCATTTTGTGAGACCTAGATGTCCTATAGGAGAGAATTGTAAATTATGTCCAGGCATCAGCTTTTTTCTTTCAAGCATCTCAGTGGTTCTAGAGCCCTGTATGGCTCGAAGCCTACATCTAGTAAATGTGGTTGTTTCTAACATTGAACAAATTTAAAACACCATGCATGCTATGAAGTTTTAAATATATGGTGGTAGAAGTACTTTACACAAAGATCTTGGAGCTCCTGGATGGAATATTCCTCTTGCTCTGGTCACCACAATTTCCCTAGGAGGATGTGCACACAAGCAATTAAATAGTTATTATTACATTCAACATAGAGTGTTTGACCTTTTCAAGCCTGTGATGCCAAAATCAAACTTCCACTGGTGTTCTGTTGATAACTGAACCGCACATGTAGTCTTGCAACTTTCACAGGTGCCTTTCTTAGCCAGCTTCCCCAGAGCCTTTAAAATAATACAGAAACCTGTAGGTCTGTGGACCACAAGCTGACCAAAAAAATTAATTAGTTGGTTCAAATATATTTCCAAAATTCCAGATGAAAGTACAAAGCACATTTAACTGGACAGTAGAGATCATGCTAAGCCATCCCATTTAGATTTTTCTTTACAGTATAATTTGGTTCTAGAGGAATAAATCTAAGAGACAGCCTTTTGCTTTTGAAACCTTCTCAGAGAAAGTGTCTTCTCTTATCATAATCTGAAGACGAGTTACTCACTATTTCCCAGCTGAGCTTCCATCAGACCACTTCTATATCCTCCTTCTTGCTGCTGTCTGGCCTGGGCTCTTAGCTGCAGGCAGGCCATGGCCAATCCCATCTTTTGTGCATTATTTATATATATATATATATAGGGGGGAGAGAGAGAGAGAGAGAGGGGGAGAGAGAGGGAGACAGAGAGAGAGGGAGAGGGAGAGATATATTTATATAAATTTGTATAAATTTATATAGATTTAGAGGACTCTCCTGGAAAGTCAGACAAGGTTATGTTGAAGTATCACCTCCCTCTCTCAGCGGGAGACAATGAAACATGTTGCACTTGAATCAGATCATGTTGTTGGTATCTTACAGATAAATACCACTTACTGCATCAATATTACACAGTGAGACAAAATCATGATAGAGGACACACAGTGAAAACAAATGTATTTAAACACAACCACATGTTCTGTGATTCCACAGGACTAAATCTTCAAAGTAATAATATTATTTGTAAAACACCTCCCTTGGCAAATTTTGCTGGACCATGAAAATACTGCAATAAAAATGTCATTTGGAATGTTATGTAAAATCATTCAAGAGAAGAACAAATAAAGGAGCCTGGGATGGAGAAAATTAGCTTGGATACCAGTGAAACACACAGAATCAAGTGGGATCCACATAGGAAACATCTGTGTTAAGGAAAACTTGCCTGTAAGAGTAGTGGGGAAGCAGAAGAGAAGTAGAGAAGTAGTGATGAGTGCTAGCAGTTTAGAACAGGAAGACAGGCTGTTAAATAATTTCTTAATGCCATGAAAGAGGGAATCTGTAGCAAGCAATAAACAAGGGATCTGACAGTGACCAAGGCTCTCATCCTCAAGTGTAGTAGCCTGGATGACCTGTGACAAGCTGATGCTCTGCCAAATGTGTTTGAGTCTGTCTCTCTTCCTCCTTTGAGCAGCCACTGGCCTGATCATCTGGGACCACATTTTGCCAAATTGGTCATGGCCAGAGGTGGCCCATGGAGAACTTGCTGGTGAGCTACAGGACCCACTTGTTGAACAGTGCTGACTGTAGATCTCCTTCTACCTGCTGATCCTGATATGGAAAAAGGCAGCTATACTAAAAATATCCTGTTAATTGCTATACTTTCTGATAAGACAAACAGTTACATTTTTGTGGAGAGCTTACAAGAACCTATGTATGATAGGGATGTTCATTTAGAGCAACTGTCTATTGATACACACCCTCAGTGCTGGACCCTTACCTGGCACTAGACACTGATTTCAACAGGGACCCTGGGTTTTTCAGGGTTCAAAAACAATCTCAGTTGTTTTTGAAAGTAGGGCCCTTTCACCAAATCCAGACAGAATTTTCCTGCAGAGCACTAAAATTACAAGGTCAGAAAAGAAACCTAGCTGTGAGCAGGAAGCTGTAAGAGGGAGAGGACCCTTTAGAGCTCTGAAGACCTTCAGAAGACAGTGCAGTGGCTGAGCAGCTTTCTTCTGACCTGACCTGGCTGCCAGAATTTTCTCCGCCAAGCAATAATTGTAATTTTTTTATATTTCCAAGGAAATACTTCTCAGACACCTAGGATTGTGACATTTTAGTGACACAGCAATGATACTGATTCTGGAAAGAGGATTTTTCCTGCCTGCTTACTCATCCTACCTGTTTCTGCCATGAGGATGAAAAAGTACTTTACAATTCCTGTCTTACAAAATGATTAATCAGTTATCATGGCCCTAAAATTATGCATTTGCCCCTTAAAATTTTGAAGGCTCTTACTGAGGCAACAAGTGAAACAAAAATCTTCTAGGCAGATATACATAGATTAGATTAGATTAGATTAGATTAGATTAGATTAGATTAGATTAGATTAGAAAAGGAAGGAGAGAAATGGATGAATTCTAAGCACTTGGAAAAAGCCCTTCTTGAAAACCAGTGATTGAAACAGGAAATCCCACACAGCAGAATGGCAGTGAAGGCCTTGTGAAATGTGCATCTTTGTTTTTAGAGATTTTTACAGCCTGTACAAAAGGGTGACAAGTCTGATATTAAATTTGTTGTGTTAGGTTTATGATTAAGATCTGTTCTTAGAGTTTAAAATGCCCAGCCCCATTAATTTTTCAAACCAGAAGGAGTTAGCTTAATTTCAGAAGGAAAGGGAGTACATTTTTGATAAAACACGAAGACTGTGCCAAGCACTCAAAATCTAATAAAGAAAGAAATTTGTACAAGTCATTTCATAGACACACACCCCATTTTATGTGCTGTCACTAAGAGGTAGCCCAATTGCATGTTTACGTGTTGTTTTTTTCTTTACTGGAGTATTTTAACAGTCAGAGCATGGGATGTGATACTTGGAGAATAAAATAAAATATAAAATGTTTGTTTTTATACAACAATATATAACAGAAGAAATCTGTTGTCTGGAAGTCTTTTGTTTCACTTATTAAAGGAATTGCCAGACATGCAAAGAATAAGATGAGTTATAAAGACATGATCTCAAGGTTAAGGTAACTGAAATTCTTGTAACACTACTATTTGTCTCTGCTCCCCCCAAAATTCCTCTATTATACTGAACAAATTACTTAAATGAAGTGATGTGAACCTGTGGTTTGTACAGTAAGCCAGAAGCAGAGAGCCAGCTCACAGCAATGAGAGCAGGATCCAGAATAGGACTGAAGGCAGCCTGCATGTCCAGAGGGAACCTCTCACAGTCATCATTCTGGCTTCAGGCAGCTGACTCTGGGGCTCTGTTTGAGACAGGGTCTGCTTCCTGCCAGCACAGCAGTCAGTGCCTGCTGCCTGCAGGGTGAGGCATCCCAGGCAGGCAGGCACTTGTTCCCACAGCAGTGTTAGGTTCCCCTTCCTGGGCACACGTGTGAACCTGGGCAGCACCCTACGGCAGGTTAGGTCAGTCTGGCTCACTCAGCCTCTGAAGTAACAGCCATAGTGCCTATACCAGGGAAAGAGAAACAAGAACTACATGTCAAGAAAAGAAGTCCTGAGAAGTACTGAAGTCAGAGCTAAGCAAACAAGCAACCATTTATAGGCCACAAAATCAGTGCTAAGCTGCCAAACCAAAGAGGCCCTTCAGAGTTGCCTAACAGAAAAACCAGCAAGGAAAACAGTGTCTGTTACTCCCACAAAATGCCATAAAGCTAGAAAAAAAGAGGCCTGAAAGTCCTTAATGATTAAAAAGCCACAAAAACACCAAGAAAAAAATAGCTGGAACACTTTTCAAACATCCAAAAATGAGAAAACATGTAATTAAACAGAGCCAGGCCTATGGTACTATATGACAAGACTTAAATCCTAAGAAACCACTTCTTTCTTTCCCTAGTTCTGCCACATTTTGCCACACTTAATTGTGGAAATTGATTTATCTTGGGGAGAGGAATGCTATTTCAGTTTGACTTATCACAGAATCATAATATCACAGAATAAGCTGAGTTGGAAGGGACCCACAAGGTTCATTCTGTCCAACTTGCAGCTCTGCATAGGACAATGAATCCCAAAGAATCACGCCATGTGTCTGAGAGTGTTGTCTAAAGACTTCTTGAACTCTGCCGGGCTGGTGCGATGACAACTTCCCTGGGGAGCTTCTCCCAGCGCTCAACCACGTTCTGGGTAAAGAACAATGCTCAACCACGTTCTGGGTAAAGAACCTTTTCCTGATACTCAGCCTAAACCTCCCAACTCAGCTTCATGCCACCTCCTCAATTCTGATTCCTGGCCATGAGCGTGAAGATATTGGTACCTGCCACTGAAATGCCACTACACTCCCCCTTTTGAGGATGTTGAAGCCCACAGCGATGTCTCCCCTCAGGCTCCTCTTTTCCAGGCTGAACAGACCTAATGTCCTCAGCAACACCTGTTAAGGTTTTCCCTCCAGATCCATAGATGGCTTCCCCTTTGCCATCTTTGTGCATCTTCCTTGGACACCCTCCAACAGCTTAATATCTCTCTTATACCGTGGCACCCAGAGCTGCCCCCAGCACTCGAGGTGAGGCTGCCCCAGCTCAGAGCAGAGCAGGACAATCCCCTCCCTTGCCTGGCTGATGCTGTGCCTGATGTCCCCAGGACACGGGTGGCCCGCCTGGCTGCCAGGGCACTGCTGGCTCATGTTCAACTTGCCACCCACCAGGACCTACTGGTCCCTTCCACAGCATTTCTCCCCATCCTCTCATTCCCCAGTTTATACCCACAACCAGAGCTGCCCCATCCAGGTGCAGAATATGGCACCTGTCCTTCTTATGCTTCAGGTTGATCACTGTCCACATCTAGTTCCTCAAGGTGCCTCCACAGATCCTCCCTGCCCTCGAGGCAGTCAGCAACCCCTCCCAATTGTTGTCAGCAAACACAGTATTCTTTCCAGTCTTTCATTCATATCATTAATGAAGATGTTAAAGAGCACAGGGTCAGGGATGGAGCCCTGTGGAACCCCACTAGTGACATGTTGCCAGCCTTATGTCCATCCATTCACTGTAACCCTTTACACTCATCCTGTGAGCCAGTTGCTCTCCCATTGCATAACATGGTTATTCAGCTGTGTGCTTTTGTCCAGAAGGATGTTGTGAAAGACAGTATTGAAATGTACTTCTGCTCTTTTTTTCATCTGTCCCTCTATGCTTTGTTTCTACCTTCCTGGGTGTTGAACCCCGTGGAACAGGTGATGCACAGTCTTTCTTTCTGAGAAAATACAGAGGGAAAAAAAAAGTGAAGATATCTTAATCAATGGCTCAACTGTAGAAAAAAATCCAGTGGAACACAAAAGAAGGGAGCAAGGATTACAGACCAGGTGCATCTAGTGAGGAGGAACTCACAACACGGTTGCAAATAAATACTGTGAGGTGTCTTTTTCCTATGATGTTTGAAATTGTAGCAATCACAGATTCATGGAAGTTAAGAAGCTTAAACTGTTAGTTCAACAGCATATTCCATAAAGGACTTCTAGTGATGAGTTACATGTACAAAGTAAATTGAAGTGTTCAATTTTGTCTAGGATTCTTAAGTTTTTCTAGGGACTAGATACCTGACCATTTACAAATCACAACTGTTTTTGCCTTTATTTTCATTACATGTACTTGATTTAGCCACCCACCCATCCCTCTCTTCCATTTCTCAGCAATACCACAGCACCAGCCAGAACAGTAATAACAACAGTAAATAGTAAAAGTAAATAGTGAATAGTATCATGGATTTAAGAGAGTATTTGAACATTTAAATAATAAAGTGCTTTGTGTTAATTTTCACAATAAACAAAAAACACCACTCTAGGTTTGTTGTGCCCTCAGGACAGTGGGGTGAGATGCACTGTCTCCATGGAGGAGCAGAGTGAGAAAAGCACTACTGCACATACTGACACTGAGCATCACTCACAAGTGGGGCACAACGTCCAGTTGCCAGGTCCCATATGCCATGTATCATGTTTGAATCATTGCATGACATCAACACCTTGCCCAGATCCTAAAACCACAATGTCAGGATCAGGCTGACAGGGGAAATAAGCTGACATTAGCTGAGATCTGCAAAAATAAGATTGTGTTTGTGTCAAGACAGTAGACCTTTAAGATTTTTTTTTAGTCCTATGTATCCTAAAAATAGGAACAGTATTCACTCCATCCCTGTGATGTTATCTGGAACATGTAGACACTTTCTTGACATCTGTATTTTCAAATATAGTAAACTTTTTGTTTGTCTGTTCTTTAAGCCAGTGAAATGAGAGTACAGAGAATTTCTTTTGTACATTAAGTTTGTAGGAGTTAAGCAGTGGCAGAAGAAGGCATTACAAGTCCTTCACAGTGGTTTGTTATTGTATAAAATTGCAATCTAAATGAGAAAACTTTTATTTACCAGAGTTCAATCCACATGCAATTAGACAAGCATCCTTGCTAGAATAAACCACTGATTCTTATATGACTGGCTAGTAGATGTTTTGAAGGTTTATTTTTGATTGAGATGACAGCCTGCTTTCTCTCTGCACAGCCATCTGTAAGCATAAGCTTCCTTACTGAAAACACTTGTGTTGATGGTCACTTCTCTCTCCAAGGGAGTGCCATCATTTAATATCCAGGTGTTTGCTAACAGCTCATGTGTGCTCACTGCTGAAAGACAGTAGTGCCATTTTTTTTAAAAAAAGTGCTCTTAAAACCACTGCTGTGCAATGATTGCTAGGACACTGATCTTTTCTTTGTGTTATCTACTCCAGTTAAATCAGAGAACCTGTGAAATCAAGAGTTATGCAAGATAGGTCACAGCATATGAGTTCATTTCCCACCATGTTGAGGCACTGCAAAGATTTCAACTTTCTTATATGTTTCACTGCACTAATGCCTTAAAATGAATTGTACAAGGCTGAATTATTATTTTTCCTTTGGTTTAGACTAGCATATCTATTTCTTTTCAGATATTATGTGTGTTATATTATGGTCTTAGCTAGAGCATTGAAACTTCTTCTGAAATCTTACATTACTATTATATGAGTGCCAAAAATCCTGGGTAACTGACAACACAAACCTCAATGAAAAGCATGTTGTAAAACAATGATGTTTTCATGTACCTAATAGAGAATGTTACACAATCTGCAGAAAGTAAACATTTTGACTGCTATTTAAGAACATATTAATAGTTGCCATATACACTACCATACACTCATTACAGCTGTTGCACTTTAAAACTGTACATTTTCCTTATATTTTATTTATTATTTTAATTTTTCCAAAGTGTGACAGAGTGTGATTGTGTCAGTTAAGAAATGTAAAACAGGGCTCCCTCTACCTGAAATTTGCTTGACCCCATCTTGGGGACATTGAAGAGAATAATTAGATCAGTCTAATTATTGAAAAGAATAATAAGACTATCTCAAACATCAATGGCAAAAGTTAGGCAGTTATATTTCTGTGTTTTTGCTAAAGAGAAGATTGTTTTTCCCATCCCATCTGCCCAGCCATTTGATATGGAGCTGGCTTGTGTTATGAATCCCATTTCTTTTGCTATATAGCTATCTTTCCCCAAAGACAATAAATTCTTTCAAGTCCATGTTTGCAAACCTCACCTTTTGGTATGTGGATGGAATATTGCTTTTGTGTAGGATGAGATTTAGAAAGGCCAGTGTTGATTTATTGACTGCTTTATAGTTTCTCAACAGCAGCTGTCAAACAACACGTTGGATAATTTTCAGAATTACTTTCTGAATCGCAATTCACTGGACTTCGAATGTGTGGGTCTAACACTAAAACACTCAACAACATTAATCAGATGCAATAACACTCAAATAGTAATTAAAAGATAGGCATTCTGACTTCATCAGAAAATATTGCAACCCACAGAAATTCATCTAAGCTGCCATGAACTAGATATAGTCCTCATTTCTGCTCTGCTGGAGGTACATTCTTATTCTCTAAGATGTTGTGGCCATGCAAACCTTGAGCCACGATGGTGGCAGTAGGACGTAGCTTTGCAGGCAGATATTTACCATTCATTATTTAGGGAGTCTCCTGTTCTTTAGCACTGGATGTCAGATTTTCAGGACTAGCCTAGTGGAGGAATGAGAACCATAACAGCTCTGTGACTCCCTTGTCCTCAGGCCATCAAGCTTCCCTCTAATTTCAGGGTGGTGCAAAGCAAATTTAAGAAGTCAGGCAACATAGTTCAGCTAAATATAGTCCACACTACTTATTGGAAATTCTCTGTGTGCTCCAATTACTTTCAGTCTTTTTAACAGATTTCTGATCCCTTCAGGATTTGCTTCAGCATAAAACTCTGTAAATAATTAAATGCATTGATTACAATAAAAAAATTGGATTGTACTGTAAGTACTTATCCTTCTGTGGTTTTACTGAGAAAGATATACTATTCTTAGGTAGGGCTGTGCAATCTACATGTGAATAAATGTGTCACACATGTAAGTGACATTTCACAGCTTTTCAACCACTACTGGTTTATTCATTCCTATGTTATAGATGGAGCTTACATAGCAAACCTAAATCCCAGTGTTCTGTGCAAAGGAATCTCACCAATTGCATGAGTGTGAAAGCAATGAGGAATTACCAGATTTTTCAGGTTAAGATCTTACTTTTCTGGTTGCTATTTCACTGTACTCATCAGTCCATAGGCTAATCAGGAGACATATGAAGCAGTATCTAGGACAGCTTTTTTTCTTGCAAGAAGATGAGAATATCTTCTATCAAAGGGCATATCTTGTTAAAGAATGAAAGAAAACAGAGGGGAGATCTGTGGACATGTTTTGCCTTTATCCCTTTCAGAATTTCCATAAAAATTTTCAGAAGACCAGAAATGGGCAGAAAAGGAAGTTTTCTGGTTCTTGGACATAAATCAAGCTGTGAACAGAGAAGCAAGTGGTGAAAATCACTACAGAGGTTTCAGTTTGAAAAGACAAATCATAAAGGTTTTAGGGAAAATTATTGTGTGCAAAGGCTCCACCAATATACCAGGACTTGCAAGGTCTCACATTAAAAACTGATAAACCTTTTTTATGCTGTATATAACTGCAGATAAAATAATTTAAGATGTTTAAAACATTCCTGTCTGAAACAACTTTGATTTTAGCTGGGCTTGCTACTGGGAAATAGCAAATGCTTACTAAAAATTTGCTATTTCTGAATGGAAAAGCAAAAAAAGCACATGCTTCTGTGTTTGATTGTGATGACAACAATGAAGACAGTGGTGTTTCTCAGCTGCTCCTCAGACCAGCTGCAGGTTCATGCAGCTGCAGGTTCATTATGGACATGGAGCACATGCTGCCAGTCAGGTTAGCTTTCATGATTATGTGGTTGCACCTTCCTTTCACTCAGCCCTGTTTTTCAGGATTTGTTTTTACAGCATGGTACCAGCCTAAGAAAAAAAACTGATTTGGCCATGTGTAAGTCATATATATATCATAACTTAAACTGCCCTCTGACAAAAGGATTGTGTGCCCAAAATCGTAGAACCAAAAAATTCCAGGTTGGAATAGCACCTCAAGGATCATCTAGTCTGATCTTTCTTGGCAAAAACACAGCCTTTACTGCATGACCTTGCACCCTGTCCAGCTTGATCTTATAAGTGTTCGATGCTGCAGAATCCACCATTTCCGTGCAGAGCTCATACTGGAGGCTGATTGTTCTTTTTTTTGAATTTTTTTTCTCTTCCATCTTATCAGAAGCCCTCCAGGTATAATTTGTACACGATAACCCTTGTATCTTCCATCCATTGTAAAATAGGAACTCCATCTTCTCTGTGCCAAGGCTTTAAATACTGGAACATGGTGATAAAGTCTCCCCAAAGTCTTCCTTGTTTCAAGGCTGAGCAAACTAAATTTTCTCAGTCATTCCTCACGTGTCAGGATTCCCAGGCCTTTGATCCAGGTCTTTGTGGTCCCCTCTGGGCCCTCTGCAGCCTGTCCACATCTATTTTGTACAATGGGGACCAAAACTGAACACAAGATTCCGGGTGAGGCCGGACAAGCTCTGAATGGAGAGGGGTAACGGCTTGGTCATCTCTGCTGGTGGTGCCCTTGATGCCATCCAGTCTCCTGTCACCTTTCTGTACCACAGCAGCCCACTGGTCACTCATTCTGAGCTTTGTCCACCAGGACCCCAGGTCCCTTCCCAGAGAGCTGCTCCACAGATGGGCAGATCCCAGTCCATGCTGCACTTCTGCAGTACGCTTTTCCAGGTGTTTAAGAAGGAATATCTTACACTCATCCTTGCTGAACTTTGTGTGGTCCTCATTAACCCACTCTTCTAGCCTATCCTGGTCTTCCTGTGGGATGTGTCCCACAGGACACAGGAAGTGTTCACTTCCTCTTGGGTTTTGTCATCTTCAGAAAACTTCATTGGGTCCTAACTGATCCCATCTTCCAGATCACTTATGGAGATACTAAACAGCACTGGGCACAATATTAATCCTGAGGAACAGCAATTGTACCAGGTAGCCACTTTGAAAAGGAGCAATTTGCCAGCATCCCCTGGGTGCCACCTGCCAGCCAGTTTGCCAGCTGTGTTATGTCCAGACCATAACACAACAGTTTCTCTGGGAGGAGGTTGAGCTGAGTGGTATCAAAAAACTTGCAGAAATCCAGGTAGACAACCACCACAAACACCAGTTCTCCCACATCAACTAAGGTTACTTTGGTATAGAGGGTAATCAGGGAACGCATTCCTGAAAAAATTCTCAGCACTTGCTAGCTTCTCTGTCCTCCATGGAAGCTTAACATGGAATCCCTCTCAATAGAACTCTGAGTGAGCTGAAATTTGCTATTCTAAAACTTCATCAAATCTAAAACCTTTGTCTCAGTACCAGCCTTCAGCGTGCTCAAATGAGTCCCAAACTCCTCAATCTTGTGATTGCAGCAGCCATGGCTATCACCAAGCAAGTGATAAAGCACAAAGCAGATTTTCTTGGTTTGTGAGAAGAAAATGTTCTTTTTCCCTATGATTTTTGTCAGTTATCTATGGATGATAACTCTAAAAATAGTAATGAAGTTGTAGAAATCCCTGAGCAGTGATTTTTTTTTTTCAAGATGCTTGCAGTGCTTGTATTATAAATACCTGTAGCAGCCTCCCGTCTGCAACTCCCTGAATTTGTCAACACCAGATAGACATTGCTGAATGTGTCTTCAAGTCTGTTCACCTCTCTGGTGTTTGCTTGTCTGAGTGTTCAGCAGACACTTATTTTAATTTGCCTCTCCAGAGGAAGGAATACATAGCTCATACTGCAAAAAATGTGGCTGAAGAGACCAGATTCTGAGTGCTGCTGCACTGCTTTTGAGCAAGGCATGAAGGTAGCCTACCACATACTTCTGAAAGAACATGCGCTGGTTTTACATTCTAGCTGTCTGATTTTTTTAAACTTTTTTCCTCCTCCTACTTCCAGTTTTATTTCATGTATCAAGTACTTTCCCACATTTTAAGAGCTAAATACAATCAAGTTGTTTGGGTATCTTTTGTTAATTATCTGGCTTTCTGCTTGAAATTGTTGTAGAGATCGTAACTAATAAATGTAAGTAGTACATTCCTTAGTCTATATGTAGTAAATCATAACAGAATTTAGAAATATTGACTGAGATCAAATGACACTGAATCTGTCACTGTAAAAGTGTATATGTAAAAAAAAAACCCCAGAGTTTACCCCAAGTCCCTGATTCAGATTTGGATCTGTACCCTTCTGCTGTGGCTAGATATGTTTGCTCAGCCATAGAGATGCTAAATTGAGAAGCGGTTGAATACTTGTAAATCAAAAAATGTGAAAAAAGTGTGAAACATATTACAGCTTTAGAAATTAACCTAGACCATATACATCTAAGATTTAATATTGGTACACTTTATGGAAAGGAACTCTGTGTTTGGTACCTTACATCACTGATTTCCAAAGTGTGTTGACTGCTGTCCTACAGCTGGTACATATATTTGTGTGCATACTCTGACGTGGTGTATGTGAGGTCTGCTTTGTTCAAAACTTCCCCTGGGAGATGCCTGTGCAAAGACAACAGGTGCATGTGGACTTTTCAGGGACTATCTGATTGCTAGGAATTCCAGCTAATGAAGAAATGGTCCCCTATAACTTTAGCATACATTTTTCCCTGCTGACCATCATACAGGGCTCTCCAATAGTCCCAAGTCTGTTTGTCATTAATTTATTTCTTTCATAATCAAACTGTTCTTCCTGAACAGCAGATCTTTCATCTTCTGTAAGAGCATTTGCTTCAGAGGGCAAAGGGCATATCAGTCACTTGTTAATAACAAGGTCAGACCACTTTCAATCCCACGGTCTGCTGCAGCAACTCAGCTTGGTGGCCATGAGGAAAAAGAGCCAGAAGAGTCACTGTTCATACTCCAGCAGACAGAGGGGATTTTAGGGTCTTCCTTGCACCCC
Organism: Cyanistes caeruleus; assembly: GCF_971803275.1. Classification (NCBI taxonomy): domain Eukaryota; kingdom Metazoa; phylum Chordata; class Aves; order Passeriformes; family Paridae; genus Cyanistes; species Cyanistes caeruleus. The sequence goes on from NC_141732.1 coordinate 55,964,854, forward strand.
CTAATCACAACAGGCATTTCTCTCCCCCTGAGAGCCACATACTTCACATTTTCCCTGTACAAATAACTGCTCAGGCCCTTTTTTCAAAGAGCCTTTATTAAACCACCAACTATTTGCTGTCAAGACATTTAGGATGAAATCATCATGTTAAACAAATAAACGCAGCTTCATACAGATCTCTGCTCTGGGAGCAGAATAAGAAAATAATTTCTGTCTGCTCTCCACAAAAGCGGCTGGAAAGGCTGAAAGAAAAATATTATTTTTGCTTCATTGTGTGAAATATCGTTTTGGAGGATCTGTCGCGTTGAGCGTTTGAAGAGTTGTTGCTGGCAGGTTTCAAGGGTCCCCTGGGTTGACCCCCTGGGATTGTTTTCTTCATTAATAAACTTTGCATGATGTGTGTTAAAAGGAACATTTTGTTTGCTTTGTAAATAAGGGATGTCAAACAAGAAGCAGAAGCCTTGCAGACACTAGATGAGGTGCTCTTCAAGGGCAGGAGATGCTCATGTGGAAAAATATGTCTCAGAGAAGTCGGGAATAATGTGACTGCTCTATCCAAGCTGAAGCATTGCTGTGGAAACTATTCTGCCTGTGAACCCAAGTGAGATAGCTTCTTTGCAGGTTCCAGAGAGAAAGAGGCACTTTATGCCTTAAAGCAGCAGGAGGGATACTTCAGAAGGCACTTGCAGGAACATCTACCCAAAACTGAGCAAAGCAGGCGAGATGGTGCAGAGCAGGCACTGCCATCACTGTTTGGAAGAAGCATTTTGACAGTTCTGCAACAGCCCCAAGGAGAGGGACTGAAGAGAGTTTCTGCACCAGAATTTGACAGTCTGATGCTACTGTGGAAATTATTGTGGTAAAGCTTTTGACCGGATTTAAGGCAGTAATTTTCAAGAAAGCAATCAGCCTTTTGCTGGTCCTGGGGTTATTAGGAAATTATTTCTCTCCTATCACAAAGTAAAAATAGTCTGATGTGTATTGGTGTTTGTTTTCTATTGCGTGCCTCCTTGCCTGTATTGCCAACTCTTCCATTGCTTCTGAACCTATGCATTTTGCATCTGTTGCTGCCTGCCCCCTTAAGAACCCAAATAAGCCTTACGAAACAATTTAGTGCCTGTCATTCACAGCTAGAGTATCTGAAATACATCAGAAATGCCATAGCCAGGAAACAAGAATCCCAAGTGTCACTTTGGGTGCTGTTTCAGGCAGTTTCAGGGGTAGGAGCAGGCAGACAGGCTATGAGAACCCTGTAGGCGTTGGATGGACCAAGCCCCTCAGCTGGCTTTACCCAACCTGCACATATTCCTATAGAGTCCTATTCCTTTGGCTGTCATCACGGGGAAAAAAATACCCAGACTGCTTAAAACTTGTTTACATTAGGAAGAGAACAGTTAAGCATGCTGTTTAAGAGATGAAGGAGCATCAATTCTCTAACTCCAGTGATCCAGGAGAGGAAACGTTTCAGTGTCCAATAGACTTGGGTCTAATTACAGCTGACAGGATTCTACTTTTATTTACCACTTTGTGCAACGCTGTGCAGTGCATCAAGAAGAGATGCAGATTCCACAGCTAGCCTAAGGCTGGCTTTAGAAGTATTTTTAAAACAAACACGAAATTAACAATATTACCTTTTTCTTAATCTGTATTGTATTTTTATTAGAGAAATATTTATCAAATGTAGGTCACATACCATGCAGTCAGCAAGCTCACTATGCTGATTTCAGAGCTATGTTAAAAACGGAAAGAAAAATGTTTAGTTTGTCTAAAATAAATAAATAAATAAATACCTTGTTTCTATAATTTTTGTCACAAAAATGGTGAAATGCAAACAATTTGTTTGAAGAGGGGAATTGGGTGCAGAATCTTAAGTCACCATAACTGGTGGTGGTGACAAATAGAATTTAAGCTAATTTAATAGACCAATAGGTATAAATGATGGAAGGATGTCTACAAAAATGATAAAAGAAAAATAACTTGTTTTGGAGTGATTTGCAGCAGATTTAGAATGGTGAAACAAGATTTAAAAAATCTGGTTTGACTCCAGAAATTTGACTACGTATATCTCATTTCCCAAGATCTCTGCCTGGAGTCTCAACTTCTGTTATCTTAGAGTTACTGTCACCCTTAAAAAATTTTTGTGCAATGGATAAGATTCACTAAGAACTTGCTCTATGTGGTAATTATGCCACATATAGTCGTCCCATGTACAAATGCTGCTATTTTGATTTTGCATCTGAATTCCCCTTTACTGATTCTTTATTACCAAGAAACCTAATTTTGATTCACAAAATTTGCTTGATCTTAAGAGGAAGCAAGCTAAGTACCTGGTCTGAGTTAACTGAGTTGCACTAGCATCTATTTATACACCTTGTGAGTTTTCATAAGGGTGGGACACCCTCACTGACAGGATGGACTAGAAAGCTGTCACAAATATTTTCAGGTTTGGGTACTTAGATGCAATACAGATCAAGTCATTTGTTATTAAGTGTTGACTTTTTCTGAATTTAGGGATTATATGAAATTAATATCTTCATCTTACTATTTTCTAGACAGGAGATATTCACTGAACTGGTGGCTTTAAGGGCAGCCATATCAGAGATACCAAAAATGTCATGAAGACGAAAGTGGAGGTGATCCCGTTGAAAGACAAAGCGCTGATCAGACAGCAGTATGTAGAAAAATCCCCACATATCATTGATACAAAGCTGGGTTGAAGAAAGTAAAGTTTTGTCCAGCTTATGTCAAGACTTAAAAGCACTCAATGCGAAAGCATTCTTAAATGATGTCCAAGTATTTTTAAAATAAATTAGAATTTACACTGGTATTCCCAAAAACCAAAGCTACATATAGTGACAAGTAAAATATCCTGAAGCATTGCCTCATGAAGTTTTAGTGGTGGAGTACCATGATACATAACCTTTACAGCCTTCAGCTTCAAACAAGACATTTATCATGGTTACTGCATGGATTTTTGGCAATAAAGGTCTCAGGTTTGTATGGTGACAATGCTAGGGACAGCTCTTCTTTCCATGTGAATGGTGTTCAGCACATACTGCTGAAACAGGGCAGAAAGATTACCACGCAGATTACCTGTAAGTACATAAAGACCATATCTTACAGGTGTTTGGATAAGCATTTTTAAAAATTAAGATTCTTCTGTGAACCTCTCTAGGTAGGCTTGGAGTTAATGAATTGTCTAATTTATCTTCTTTTCTCAAGTTAATGCACTTTTTCACATTCTGTCCCCAGTGGACATGTAAAATGATTGATCACTGTCCTCTTCATAACAACTTTTTACATATTGGAAAATTGTTTTCCCTTCCTCCCCCTCCCCTTGAGCTTCATGCTTAGTCTTCTCTTTTCTAGACTAAACAAACCCAGTTCTTTCAACCTTTTCTTGTAGGTCATGTTTTCTAAACCTCTGATCATTCTTGTTGCTCTCCTTTGCACTCTCTTCAATTTGTCTACATCTTTCTTGAAGTGTGGTTCCCAAAGCTGTACAAAGCACAACAGCTGAGGCCTCACCCATGTAGCCTAAAGCAGAACACTTACCACTTTTTTCACTGGTAAGACATTCCAGGTGAACCACCAAAGAATAATATTTGCTTTTATCCTAACACTGCATCAGCAAGTCATGGTATTGTGATTGCTTATGACCTCCAGATCACTTTCTACAATACTGCTGCAGTCATAATCTTTCTTACCTTGTTTCTGATTATTTAGATTCTTCTTAACCCATCTATTTCTCATGTAATACAACCCATGTATTTCTCTATCCTTTATTTCATCTTGAAGACTTCAGACTATCTCTTCTATTTATGAAGACAATTTTTTATTCTGCAAAGAGTGCCTGTATGATACCAACTGCCATAGTTCATACAAGCTGTTTCATGCATGTCTTTGACTTGTTACTGTCCCAGGACTGTGTGGCCATGTCATGTCTTCAGTTGCAACAACATATGTGCTGGTGTTCAGTCCCAGTAACTCACCAAACATACAGAGAGGAAAGTTCTGCACATCTCACACACTCACCACAATGGATGCGCTTTTGAAAGCAAGTCAAAGAGCAACTTCAGCCTCAGATCCTCTAGCCAGGGAGACCCTCCAAGATCACAGCTCTCCTGCTGGAGTGCATCCCATATGACACCAGATGAATGAATCAAATGTACCCTACATATACATACATACATACATACATACATACATACATACATATATATATATCTATAGATAGATATACATATAGATATTTTCTTTGAAGTAGAATACTCTGCCTTTTGGATGACTCCATCAGCCTGGAGTTGCTTTTCCTCATACTTTATCTTCTGAAACCTGATGAAACCTGGTTCTTTCAGTTTAACGCTTCACTTTTTTGAAATGTAATATTGTTATTCTTCTCCTCTTCTTGCTTCTTTACACTTTCAGCCTTCCTTTTTCATCCTATGGCAAATTTTCCTCTGCCTTCAGATTACAAATATATTTTCCCAAGAACAGGTGTATCTCCCCCCATAATTGTCCTTTTCCTTGAACCATTTTCTGAGGACAACTTGACATTTTCTTCAACAGATTTTGGGACCATAATGGACCATTTTCACTTTTCCAACAGTTAAGCAAACTCTGTTGGAACTGTCCTTCAGATATTCCTATACGGAATGATTTGAGGTTTATATATTTTTCAACTTGCACCTCAGCATCCAGTAGGATGACTTGTAGTCCAACCCTGCTAAATCTTGCTAGCTCCAGACATAGCCAACAGTGCTGCCTCATGCATGTCTCTGAAATTTCAAAATAATTGAAATTTATTCATTTGTTTGTTTAGTAATAATCAATAATTGACTATTAACTATTAATTATTAATTAATGTATTCTATTAATTGACATGTAATTATATATTATAATTATAACCAGTATTTATGGTCTTAAATAGGACTTGCACTTGCATTTTCAAAATAAACCTACCAAATAATATAAATAAATCTACACATTTAAAATAAAAGTAGAGAACCCAGTTGTTACAAAACTGGTGGTGAAACTTGATTTGAGATGGTCCTCAAATTCTTGGCATTTGTTTGGAGATGCATCAGCAAATTGGTTTGCTATGGTATTTCACTTTTCTCCTCTCATGTTTCTTTCCCCTCATTCATTATCTACTTCCAAGATTTTTCCTGGATCTCTATTTCTGGGTTTTGTTCATTTGAACAAACCTTTCCACAGTTTCCTTCAAAACCAGTGGAAGCCCAGGCCCCACAGAAAGTTTTTCACTAAAGCGATCCCATTTCTGACTAATTCTCCTTTGTAACATACTGTCTGGTGTCTAAAGAAGCCAAAATCCTTCTGTCAACACTGTGCATCCAAGGATTCTCCTTTAGCCCTGGCTATGATAATCTCTGGGATCACATTCAGACCCTCTGTTCTTAACCTGCCAGAGCTGTGCAGCTGCTAGTCATGTGGATCCAGTAAATCAACCAAAGTCTTCCCTCCCCCTTCCTCCAGCTTCCCTCAGCCTGGTTCTGGGTCATTCCAAGCTGCCTTTCTTCTCTGAGCCACCACTGCCCACTCTTGCCCTTCCTCTGCTGCACACATGTGTAGTGGTGTGCCCCCTGAGTCCCCTTCCATGCCCCCTTACCTGGCCAAAGGCTCTCATGGCCCAGCTGTCAAGTCCACCTCTCCCATGCCACCTTGCCATGCCATGTTCCCCCATGGAAGGCTGCCACAGCCTATCCACTTGTGTCTCTTCTGCCTGAAGACCTCAAAAGGCATTGTTGATTTTTTTACAGCAATGGATGATAGCAGGAGACAAACCAGTGGTGTAATTATTGACATAATTGACCTGGTAAATTAGGAGCCAGATTAAAAAAAAAAAAAACTAGTGACCTTATTCTAGTCAGGAGCCTCCAGTCATGTCTGAGTCATGAAACATCTGCAGAGGTCTAGAGGGTCTCTTAACTCTCCCACAGATTAAAAAATATTATTTGGCCTGCTTTATAGTGCTGACATGGATAGTCCGGTGATTTGCTCTGGGTCACTCAGCAGAAAATTTCCATTGCTCCTAAGCATTACCAGGCCAGACTCTGCTGCTTTCCCGGTTCGAAGTTTTTTACATCTCTAATGTTTGTTTTTCTTTAATTGCTTAGTTTGCATGACATGGCATATTTTAAAACATTGTTGCCGTGACATTTCTTTGAGACAATAGATTTTACAATTATCAACATTGTTCAATAACTGGTTTAGTACTCTTTGAGGAAGCCTGTTCATTGCTATACAGGACTTCAGTCTTATAAAAAGGATACATTGCTGCAGAATAAAAATCAAGTTTTGGAAATTTTTAGTTCAAAGCCATCTACAAAAGACATTTTCCTTCTTTTTTTTAATTTTTAATAATGGACTCCTTCTATTGACAAGTTTTTGGCATAGCCTGTTTTGTACCCTTCATATTTGAAACAGCTTGCTGATGTTTTCTTAAATTACATCCTCTTGTGGGTCCATAAAATCCTGAAGTTATTACAAATAAATAAATGAAATTTCTCTTCATGATGTAAACCAGCTTTGAATGAAGTCATTGAGTGGAAGTTTGACTTGGATTGCTTCTGAAAAATTGCTCAGACCCAAGGCAAAGTTCTGCTTTTCCTCTGTGTGCTGCAGAAATTGGTGAGCAGCTGTTCTAAGTCAACTGAGGGGAGCAAACCCCTGTTGCTTAATGCCTTGTTTTAATTTCCAGTGGGAAATTGAGTATCAGAATGTCTGTACTCTCTGGTCCCTTTCATTCACTTTTTCCAAGTAGTATCCTCCTGAGCAAGTTGTATGGTTATGTGTGGTTGAATGATATGAGGTCTGAGTTTTCCCTTCTCTCTTTTATATTGGGCATCTTATCCCATTAGACAACACAGTGGGCCTCAAGCTTTCCCCGATTAGTGGAGTTGGCACCAATATTTAATGACCTATTCCATCCTGAGCTGAACCACAAAGGTTGTGACCCCAGCATGAAGAGCAGACAGCACAGTTCAGACTCCACTCTGAGACACAAGATATGAACAAGCAGTGCTATGAAATTATGTCTGCACTTCCCCTGGTTCTCTCCCCATTCCTCCCCACTGTGGTCCTCTGCTCTTCCACAGATCTTCATCGCTCTCATGGATAGCCTTTAAATGTCACAGAGAGAAAAATTAGACCTTCTATGGTCCCCCGCAAGGACTGAAATTTGAGTATCACCTCAATGACAGTTTGCTCCACACTACGTGGAAATGTCAAAAAAAGTTCTGTTGATTGCTTGTAGATTCAGGAGATATGTTTAGTCGTAGCACAAAGCTGCACATTTCCTCAACCAGCTCTGATCATTTATATTTATCATTTTGTCCTTTCATTTTTAGTGTAGTTTTCACAAATACCCACCAACAACCCAAACACTCAAACAGATATGAATTATTAAATGTGTCTAGCATGTCAAACAGAATGCTCACAATGTGCTTTTTAACTATTTCATTAGCTGTACTAATAACTTAGTGATGCAAGCAATAAAAGCAGGAATCTGTCTCATAGTATTGAACACAATGGCCAGGACAACCTGCTCTCACTTCTCCTGAGAGATGGCTAGATCCTGACACTGGAGTTGTAGACCATGTTTTAAATGCTGCTGCTGTCTGAAAAGCCCTATACAAGCACAGAGATTGCTTATGGAGTGAGGTCCTACCTAGTCTCTTGACAACAATTAACAAGTATTTGGCCACAATCTTCACAGGAACCAAATCACAGATGAAGAAAAATACAAATGAGATAGCAGGACCTGAAAGGTAAAATGAAGGTTAGATTACATGATACAGGTTGAAATAAAAAGAATGGTCTGTTAATAGGTGAAAGTCTATGTAAGTATGACATTTAGCACGGTGACTGAGATCTAAAGTGCTATTTGCTCCTTCTCAGTTGATAAAGCTCTTTAGAAAGATGACTGCTGGAGGGCTGTCACTGATTCCCCAAGGGCTGAGCACTCACACCACCACAATCCACAGTTCTGTGAGCAGATGTTAGCACTGGTGGGAGATTAATGTTTTATTCCTACCCCTCTCCCCCTTCTACCCTGAAAACTATGGGCTGAAAATCAAAATATCAGTAGGTATTTCTTTGTACCTGGAAATGCTGTCACTGCAGCGTCTGGCAGAGCTTCCAAGACCACTTCTCCCAGTGAGATGGGGAGATGTCCCACCTCATCCTGCTCCGTGGAATGGAGGTCAGTCGAGCAGCACATTTCGTCAGATTGAGTGTAACCAGACATCCTGACTGAGATCAGGAGAGCTGTTACATTCAGCTTCCAACCACAGCTCCCATGAAACATTGTGGCAGCATTTCAGTACAGAAACACTTCAATTTTCAGACATTAGGGGGTAGAGAATGGGATGGAAAAAGCTTGTTGAAAAATTGATACTGTTCACAGAAAACTGATACTTCAACAAATAATTCATTTAGCTGCACACCGATTTTCTGTCAATAAACAGTTTTAAAATGTGCCTGATCCCTAGTCAAGTCTGCAACCCATACTGAGCTATTTTATTACTCTGAGTACCTCTGAATCAGTTAGCCCTGCTGTTTTCTCTTCCTCCACATAAGGTAGAGATTTGTTCATCTCGTGGGATGCTCAGTCAGTCCTTGGCTCTCCACACTGACAGCCAAGTTGCAGTTTCAGCTCCACAGAACAGTGTTTATATAAGAGCTAGAGAGAAAAGACACCTATGAAAAAAGAAAAATAATTATATTTGTTTGTGTTATAGAAGCCCTCAGCAGCCCCACTCACAGCTGGGCCCCAGTACATAGCACAGGGTAAGATCATAGTTGCAGTCAAAGCTGCTTGCAATCTAATTAGGACAAGATGTAACACACTGATGCAAAAAATGGTTGAAAAGGGGAACAGCAATGGGGGAAGCATTCACTCCTTAAGAGGAGAAAGAAATGTTTTTGCTAATTGCCCAGTTCCAGCATCTGGGGCTTGAAAAACCTTATGGAGTATCACAAAATCAACAGATAATAAGGAATTTGCAATAAATCTTGAGAGCAGGTAAAGAGCTGATATATTACTTGACATTTTCTGCTTGGAGTTTTTGTGGGTTTTTTCACCTTTTCATGAGTCCTTTATGTTTGTGCCTTTAAGTGGAAAGTGAGTTAGCACAAGCAATATCAGACTGTATTTTGGAGTGTCATTTACACTGCAATTGTCTGCCCCAGAAACTAGGTGTTTAGGTAGGCTCTAGAAGGCAGTTTTTTCAGGAATAATTATTGTTGAGAAAGCCTTAAAAAGTGGTATTTTGCACACAGTCTCAACAGATCAGCTCCCTGAACCAATAAGTACAACGCTGAAAGAACAGATCAGAGATATGGATCAACCTTTTGCATCTGAATGAGAAGCTGAATCTAAAAATTGTCTGTAAACCTTTGTGTTTCAGTATTAATTACTTCCCCGTGAATAGCCTTTTGCAGGTACTCGAGTACTGCATTTTTATCAAAGTCTAAGCAACTCCCTGTATCTTCACTTGTCCCAGCACCCATTGTTTTCTAGACACTTGATCAAGCTTCTGGATTTTGGAAGGCAGAACTGCATTGCTTCCTATTTAATTGAATAGAAGAACTCCAACAACTGCAGAGAGCAGGCATCAGGAGTACTAGTGTGCAGGAAGTTTTGTATCAATCAGAATAATAGTTATGAGTTGTAATGTCAGACAGAAACATGGTAAAAGTGATAATATACACCCCCAGTCTAGTGCCAGGATGCCTGGGTGTAGCACTGACATATTGGCATTCTCAGTAAGAGTAGTTTTGGTTACTGTTTGGAGTCTACCTGTAAAAGTGCCTGGCAGAAGCTGAATGTAATGACAATTCAGTCTGCAACACTCCACTCTCTAAATTATGGCACTGAGAGAGTTACAATTCTGTTTAAAAGAGTTAGACCTTTTGAATAAAAAGAGCTTTTTTTTAAAAAAAAAAAAAGAGCTTAAAAAAAGGTTTCATAGTAATAACTAAGGGAAAAAACCCAAACAGTAAAAGATTCTTCATCATGGTTCAGTCAGTAGTCAGTGATTGCTGGTGCTGGAAGTTGGAAGAAGAAATCCAAAAATGTCAATTTTTCAATAAGTTTTTTTGACTGAAAATTTATACCTTGGAAGGAGCATGCTGAAATCTCACCACTTTCACATGACATGGTCTTGGAAATGTGTAAATATATTGAGTTTTAAAACTGTTCACAAAACTTTGCAGCTGCTACAGGCAAGTGCTTTGGTACTTAAAACTGTTACAAGCAGGCATATTTAGATTATCAATCAGCCATCTGTAAAGCACTGCAGTAAATAAATTAAAGCCCAGCCAGGCTAGCCTGAGAGTCTCCACTTCTAATGATTTCAACATCATTCTTAGAATTGCATAGCTCTAAATACCTCCCAAAACTTTACTCCAACCTGGTCTAATTCTTCAGTAAATATAATCCTTCAGAAACAGTACTGAGTTAATACTTCGATAGGATAAAAAGGGATATTCATGATGCTGATTAGAATGGACTGTCAGTCTGACAAACCATGAACATGAAATACAAACTGCTTGTGATTGTTTAACTCCTTACAGCACAGTGTCCCAAAACTAGGCTGTTCATTCAATTTCCCTGCTACAGAAACTACTAATTGCTCATGTACAATTTTAGAGAAAATTAAACATGAAGGTGAGATATTTCTTCATTTCCTGCCCTGAGTTTATGTAGTATTGCTGCATTTTGTTGAGAAAACTGCCATGTTCCACCCCACCACTGTATGAATTTCAAAAGTAATTGAACTAGTTGTTAAAGTATACAAGGAGCACCCACACTGCAAAGCTTGTTTGCACAGTTATTTCAAACCATTTCTTTATTCTAGAGGACAAGAATGTTTGTATGATGATGATTCACATTTGTCTCCACTTAATATCCTTTCCCTTTATGATAATAGCACCATTCCCCTTGGGCAGGAATAGAATATGTTAAAACATGACCACAGAGGCTGCTCACAACTGAGCTGTGAACCTGCTGTTCACCTTACCTATTTTGATTTCTGTTTGTTAGTCAAATCTCAGTGATGTGTCTCTCGTGCGGCTCAGTAGGGCTCCCAAGCTTCCAAAGCTAGCATGAAAGTAATGCAGGTCTGCCCATTTGCTGCTAGTAAAAACTATATCCAGTAGACATGAGCTAGTGATCTAAAATCTTTTGCAAATTTGAAGTCAAGGAGAGTTTAAAAACTTCAGACTGCAAGCTAATACTTACTCTGATGAAATGAGATTTCTTTATCTAATATGCAGTTTATTAGAATAACAAGGGGGTAGAACAAAAAAAAAAACAAACAGGTAAGCACTGAGTCATTTTGGCTGAGATCCAGACTGAAAATCCAGAATGACCTTTTGTAGAAGAGGATTTTATTTAAAAAAAATTTTTCAGATGTTAAGCCTTGCATCTCAAGCCGTCAGCTTATTTTTTCCTTTTCCTTAGCCTGATCAAAAATTTTGCGTGCTTGTATGACGATTATTCCCCCCCAGTTCTTTATGGAAATTTATTCACTGATTGAAGGAGAAGAAAGAAGACATGGACTCCCTCTTCTAATCAGGCAGTCCATCAAATTTCTGCAGATGAAACCACTGCCATTGGGACCTGCCCATGGGCTGACAGCAGCCTGCAGGGAAGTGCCAATGAGAAAGTGCCTGGGGTATATGACAAAATACCTTTGTTGTAGCATGAATAGGTCATCCACTTTACAAATATGAGCAATGTAATCAGGGGCCTTTCTATGTGTGTCATGGCAAGGAGACCAAAACTACCATGGAAAGAGCTACTTCAATGGTTCTGGCTCATGTCCAACACAAAGGCCAAAAGGTGACGCCCTCTCAAAAAAGGTGCAGGGTGCAAGCTGGGGCTGAAGGAGAGGTAGACCTGTGTCCACTCGTATAAAAGTCTCCCACCAGCTGCTCCAATGTACAGGAGCTGTTGAAATGCAAGCACACTTCATAACTAGGGGATAAAAAACAAGCTTTTTGCTTCTTTGCAGTTATGAATTCTACTCACTTTCCTTTTGGAACATCTAGATTTTCATCTAAATATTAAAGGGACCTCCAGGTCCAGAGACCAGCACAGACTTTCTTTTTTGTTAGGTACCCATCTGTTTTCTTAGCCACAGACCGGCTATCGGTCATCTTTTCACATTTTTTTTATGGATATTCCAAAGTCAGTCAAGTACATAAGTATCTCTTTCATGCAGCTAGCAATACATCAGATAAAACATATAATACATTAATCCATATGCATTATATTTGGGCCTATTGATTAGGGCTACCATCATCTGGCTTCAAAAAGCAGAAGCACACCTGCAATTTTCTACTGAAATAAAATAAAATATATACAGATAGCCCAGTACAGCAAGGAAAAATAAACCCTGCAGCTTCTTCTACACTCATGAAAGTGTAATCTTTATTTGTAATACAGATATCACAGTATGAACAGAAGTACTCAGTTCATGTAGACAAAGGCTCATATTCTCCTAACAAAAAAGGGCTATCTGCACCCAGCTCACAGAACCCCTTATTACACATCTGTTCAGATGCCACTGGTTGCACATCAGGATGTCTTTCAGCCTGAAGGCTGATGCTCTCCTGAGTGGGGGGCCAAAGGCAGAACAGCCCTGGGCTTCCCACATCCAAGTGTTCAAAGCAGGGAGAGCCAGGCTCCAAGGCTGGCAGTCACACTCCCTTTTCAGAGAAGATAAAAGCAGCAGAGGAGAGTTACAGCGCAACCGCAGCATCTCAGCTGTTAAACAGTGCTCAAACAAAATGTGTTTCTGGTTAGTTTAAGGAAGGATAAACAAGATTTAATATCTGGCAATGAACACTACTTGGTTTGGGTTTTTTCCCCCCTATTAATGATATTTGCATTCATTCAAATTAATGTAGCTTCCACTCACGTAAGACTCCGTTCCATTTCCTAATTTTCCATCTTTTTTATTTCCTAAAACATGAGTTGTTGAGCTAATGAATAAAAACACTCTGAGGTTTGGTTTTGGCTCTGTGTGCATCTGTGCTCTTTTACTACCATAATTCAATGTGACAAGTTTATTGTCCTAACAAACACTAGCACCTATTGTAGAACTATAATAAAAAAAGAAAGATCGCCTTAAGCAGCACATTTCCTTCAGAGAAGACCAAATACTACCTATTGACATTTTGTTTTCCTCACATCATGCTCCTCTTTTCATTCCATAGTGGTCACTAAACATGCAAGTCTGTAGGCAAAGTGGACTAGATTAGACTTTAAGGATCAGCCTCTGCAATGAGCTGGATCAGATGGAATTCACTCTTCTTATTAGCTTTCAGCTGATACTTATGAGCCTGAACTCAGGACTTCGTTTGTGCAAGGCACATTAAACACTGTGAATGCAACCCCTGCCCCAAGGAGCTTGCAGCTCAAAAAGACAAGTATGCAAAGATAAGACAGATAAAAAAAAGAGCCTAGGACTTTGCAGAAAACAAAGTCAAGACCAAGCTTTGCTAAATCGATGTGCAAAAAGCTAACACAAATGAGAGGTCGATTTCTCCACAAGAACCAACTTAAATGTTTCTATACAAATCAGCCACATCCAGTACAAGGCTAGCCCTCCAGATGAATGCCTGTCCAAAAAAACACAAACCCCCACAGATCTACAGCTAAGTAAATAAACTACAATGACCCAAAATAAAATGTGAAACACTCTGTTTTTCAAGGCTCAAAAACCAAGATTTTAATGATGCATATGGTCCTTATTTTACCCATAATGGTTCTTTGATATATAGTGGCAAGACTTTAATTCATTGACAGAATAACATGTTCATGTAACCCATTCTATTGCTAATGAAATAATCAAGCCTTTTCTCCTTGTATCTTTTTGAAAGGCTACATTCAATAACAGGTCTTGGAATATACCAGAGGAACGATACAAGAATAACACACACAGAAACTAAAGAGGAGTCTCTCACAACTTGTTCCCTGTTAAAAAAAAAATAAAAAATTAAAATTTGGATTTTTCTGCAGAGAAATACTAATTCATTATGGGTCTGAGTCAGCACAGGCAACAAGAAACAAAAAAACAGAACACAGGAAACAGAAAACTCCTTTAGGAAAAAAGTGCCCTCTTCTAAGGTATTCACACTGGTGGTGCAAGTGCCCTGGCAAGGTGGATTTCCTGCTGAAGCAGGATGTTTGGCATGGGCCAGGGCTGCTGGTAAGCCCTTTGCAAAAGCACTCTTTCTTTCCTTCTCCCTTCAGTCCTCTCTTCCTCAAGCGGAGCAAAAGCATGACCTGAGGTCTCCAGGGCTTGCTTCCCTTGCTCTCCTCCTCAATCTTGCTGTGGCAGAAGCAACCTGACCCCAGCCAGGCCCAGTCCTTCATCTGTGGGCTCAATCCTGCCAACACTACCAGGAAGCATCAGACTGCCTTTCATGGATAAACTGTGGAAAATTTAGATGGGGTGGAAACACTGGTCTCTTTCAAACTAGTTGTTTCCATGCAGTTTAGTGTTCAAGATCTGACTGAGAGTAATTAGTGCATTTCACCACATTAAGGACTCTCAGATTCCTGTTATTTTTTACCTTTGTGGAAAAGCTCTGTGTCACCAAGTGGAAGTGTGGCCTCTTCTCAAAATATTAGATACAATTTATTATTTATCGGTGCCTAGTTAACTGGTGAATGTAGTAAATTCTATTGCCTTCAGCGACCAAGCAGACTGCATTAAGCACTGGAGGAATCAATCAGACTCTAAATTCATGTTTTACAATATTTTGTTCAAAATGGTTACACAAATACAGCAGGCATCTGTTTAGAGCATCTTTGGCACTGTTTAGAGAATCTATATTTCACTCAGCTTTCATGCCTGATTTAAATTAATTACTGCTTAGGGAAGGGACAGGAAACAGACACAGGTATATATGATGTATGTGTTATATATGCACAATTTCTCTAATGGAAAGGGAGTGGTGGGGGGTTGCAAAAGCTTCCCACTTAGCCTACTTTATCTGCCCCAGTCTAGCTAAAGTGGCTGCACAACCACAGCTGTTTGATACAGTGAGATACCATGTGTAATCCGAGGAGGAGGGGGCAAGCCCCCTCTCACATCCCTAGAAAATTCATACTCATCCCGTGCTCTACTCTATCAGACAAAGGTTCCTCTTTTAATCCTCCAGGACACTGTGGTAGAGCTGACCCCCAGCCCAGGGGCTGGAGGGGAGCAGTAGCTAATTAAACTTTTCAGCAGGGATAAAACCTGGCAGATCTACATAGAAGGCTAAAATCTCTGAAAAAGTTTCGAAGTGCAAAAGAAGTCCAGTCCTGCTTTTCTCTGCATTGGTGAGGACCAGCGTGGCATTCAGCTCAGAGAGTTTATCTCACTGTATATGAGAGTAAAAAAAAGATAAATTACTTATATTTTGTTTTGCAACTAAACTTAGGAAAAGAAAGTAATGAAATAAGAGGTGCTTAATGCATTTGTCAATTACTAAGAGAAACAAAATTGTATCTTTTGCTAACAGAATGTTTTAGCTGAAGCATTTAGCATTGCATTTTAGTAAATCTATGCATATTTCTTTATTTCCTGGCATAGAGTGAGGACAGAGACAAGTTTTTCATACACAGCAATTTCCCTGGTGGAAGTTTGCTATTGAGACTTACAGCTAACATATTGAAATATATTAATAGGGTTTAAGGTTTCCATTTATCTTCATTAAAACCAGTTTGAGTCTGAAAGCTGACTTGAGGATAATTTTTCATATCAGGAATGAGAAGACAGAGGTTTCACCCCAGCTCTTCAGCTGACTTAAGCAGTGATTTCAGACAATTCCCATCAGTTTGGAACACAAAAAATAAACATAATAGGGCATATCTCTCTCCAAAGTAGCCTGACATGTCTTTAAGAAAGAAGGAATAAGAGTATCGTGAGTGAACTAATTATTTCTCTCGTCTAATGATTAAGAATCTGAGCAGATGGACCTTCATATGCCTAATCCATTCTGCAAGTTTTATACACTGGGAAACTGTCTGCCGCTCTTAAAAAAATGAAGCAATTTAAAAAAAATACATACTTCTATTTTTAACAAACCAAATGCTTTTCAAAAACATATGTAAGTCAGTACAGTAATGCAAAATTTCATGCCAGAAACTGCTTGGGAAATCATACCTTTCCTGCATTAAATAAAAGTTAATTATATATCCTCACAGTGTTATGCATGTAGGCAGAACAGTGCAGGGTAATACTGCTGGATAAAGATTTGGAAGAGGAGTGATGCCCTTGCGGCTTCATCTTTTCCCCTTCGTGCCTGCTGTGTTCCTGGGACCATTTGGAACGTCTGGGTGGGAAAACAGCCAGGAGAAAAACACAGCCCAGGACACCACAAAAGCCTGGGATGATGCTGAGCTGCCACAGGTAGTGGTGTGGGCCTGGGAGGGTGTGCTGGGGGAAGATGGATCTGAGGGGAAAGTTGCCTCTGTGACCAGCTTTAAGAACTGCAGTTCTCTGTTTGGTCCTAAACAAAGTGGAAAGACCATGCAGTTATTTTTTCAGCTTATGAATAGTCCATGGATAAATGAGGCTGGGAAACAGGCATCCAGCAGAGATCATAAATAAACATTTTGTCCCAAAACTCTGAATTTGTGATCTTTTTTGGAAGAGGGCAACAGGATATTGCATTCTTCTTACTCAAGTATTCTGCCAGAGTACCACAATACACACAAGCACTGCACAATCCTGCTGTAATTTCTGTGTTATAGATAACACCTCAGCTACAGACTTCACCGTTCCAATGCCCTTGTTCGTGCTCAGCAAATCCTGCAAGACTTATCACATCTTACAGGAACATCAAGCAAAGTAAGACTGGAGTAAAAGTATCTTGAAAGGGTCTTAAGTTAAAGGGATTTCAATTTTCTCTCTCCAGCTGGAAGGGAGCTCTTGGAACAATACCCCTCTTAGTGTCTTGAAAATTTTCTGTCTCTGTTTTTTCTCCATGAAGTGCATATAATGATACATACTTCCCTTGGTAAATGCTGTGAAATCAACACCTGAAAATGCTATATGGAACCTAGGTATTTTTATTGGTAGTATTACTGCTGTTGTTCATGCATTTGCTCTGAAACTACAGTTACTGTGCAAGGACATAAACCAAAAAATCTTACTACGAAAACAAAAATGTGTGAATAAACACCATAAAGAAAATTCACACGCTCTCAGTTAAACAAACTACCTCGCAGAATTAGGTCAGACTCTTCAGACAACACTTGCAAAATTCAGGCCCCAACTTTTATTAATTCACCCTTTAAACAAAACTCAATTTTGATTTCAACTGTTTTTCAGCAGTGCTGTGAAAACAACCAAAACACCTTCTCAGGGATTATGCCGAGCAGTAGTTTTGAACAGGTTTGGGGCAATATCCAATGAACTGTAACTAATCATTTTCATCTTATCGCCTACAGAGTCATTGCATTGGAATGATGTTTGGCTAATTTTCTAAAAGACACATTTACTATGGATTGTTCTACATTGCTGTCAGGAATGACAGTGAGCCAAAACATATTCTGCCAAGGGAAGTGTTTGGTTGATGAAATTATAAATAAGTCATCAACTAAAAGTCTGTTAAAATGAATCATCCTTAAATGTTTCTCTAAATACAGTGTTTAATATCAAACTCCAAAATAGGAACTGCAAGACTGTCTTTCCCTACCTCATTCACAGATCTCCTCTTTGAACACATCATGAGAATATTAAGTTAGTTAATTTAAGCTATATGTGCATGCAAGCACATGCAGAGAAGCAAAGACTGTGATATGTTTTACATAAAGCAGGCCATTGTGCACTGATTATAATGTGTAAAGAGGAAATATGTTTATACCACAATCTATTCTAAACTCAAATAGGCAGCAGTACACTGTGTTTATAAATACAAATGCAAAACCTATGTTAAGATAATGTTAAGGGTCTGGATTCTAACCACAAACCCCATGAAATTCAGAGCAAACCTTGAAAGTTTGGGCCTGATTCTGATTTCCATGTAACCCCAGTATTTTCAGCAAAGTTTGTATGGGAGAAAACAAAAATTTCAGTCTGAAGCTCTCTAAGTATGGCAGGGATTGTGCAAAGAATTATCATGTTTAGGACTGAAGGCTAGAAAGAAAATAATGTAGGAAGAAAACAACGTATGAAGAAAAAAATGTAGGAGGAAAACACTGTGACAGTGTCTCCCAGGGCTTCTCTTAATCTAATGAAGTGTGTATATGCATATGTGGGTGTCTGCAGGAGGGGAAGGATAAAATCATGCAGTTTTGACAAGCACATCCTCAAAACTCTCTTTTGTTGTTCAAGACACATGTAGACATTACAGAAAGCTTGGAGCAAGCTGAATATTATCAGTCTTTCATGATACATAATTTACAGCATTACATTACCACATTTTGAGGGGCCTATAACAAAGGAGCACAGCCAGGTATGTCCCCATTGAGATACACAACTGAAATATTAATCAAGAGACTTCAGTGAGGAAGGATAAGGAAATGACCTAAGCCTGAGCAGTCCTGAGTGTTGTTCCAGTGCACAGCCATGACAATTAAAGAAAATCTGAAAAAGGCAAGAGCAAGGTTGGGTCATTCCAGGCAGACAAGGAAGAGACATGGCAATGAAGAACAGTCGACCTGGTGGTAACCTCTAACAACTGGAGCAGATGTTGGCTCTCCTGTATCAGCAGAAGTAACCTTCCAGATGGTAATGGTGAGACACTGGAGCAGCCAACAAGGATCTCCTGTTATTTCAGTGTACTACATGTTTTACCTTTCTGCAGCTTCCCATATATACAAAATTCCATATATACATATTTTAGTAAAAATAGCTTTGAAGATTTTATTTTCACTAAAGGCTGGTGCTATGATGAATATAGCAAAGCCTTCCCTGAGACACAATCTTCTATGAGTGTCTTCTAGACAATGAATTGTAGAGTTCACAGACATCTATAGAGCAATCCACTTATCTAGGGGGGACTGATAGGTGGTTTTTAAAAGTTACCATATTGCATTGTGTTATTTCACTCAGTAGATGCTCACCCAGGACTTGGGCCAAGCTTGGAAGTCACAATGAGGTTCCTGAAAGAGCCCTGAGAGGGTAGTTTAGGTGGGATTTAGGCACTAAAATGAGCAAGCCACAAAAGCACATCCAACAGCTTTGCTCTTAAGCATCTGTAGCTATCTATAAATGGAGCAGACAGGTAGCACAGACCCTGTAAGCTCCGCTCTCATGGTGCCAAAGACCTCCATTCTGAATGACCTTAATCTGCCTAAAAGCAAAAGTTGACCTCCACCTTTCCTATAACAGCTGTTGTTTGGTGAACCTCCTGAGAAAGAGGAAACACAGGCTGCACACTGACAGCCTGAGGCAGTCCCCACTCATGCCTTGCAACACATCCAACAAACACTCTCCTATCAACTGCCCCAGAGACTCAGAGCCTTTCCTTGGACTGGAACTTCCTTGTGGGCTGGAAGACAAACAGCACCATCATAGAGGGGCAAGACAGTGTCCACATCCATGTCTTATCAGTAGCAGTGGCAAAACTGACTCCCAAATCAGACACATGAAGAACCAGCTGGCACGATCTGACTAATCTGGAAACTGATTTGTAAACCTCCATTGACAGCCCCAGAGAGAAGAGCTGACAGCCTTCAAAAAAAGGCTGTCCATCTCACTTCATCCAAAAGGAAAGGAAGCCCAATGCACAGACTCTGTGAAAGTGAGGAAAAGAAGTATGCTAAAATAATGGTAGAGTCCCAAAACACATAAAGAAGAGTGGAATATACCTAGAGGAAATGTTTCAATAGTGGTTAATTTTGCTTAGATGTATACCATTTTCAAAGGAATTAAGAAAGGGCGCCATGTTAATGAGTTTCTGTTCCCAGTTAATGAAAATTATACTTCTGATGTTTCTCTTGGTTTTCCATACTATTCATCAAATTATTTTTAATGAGACACACCTTTAGCTTCAAATACATTGATCATCTTTCTATGAACATTGACATTCTTAATGCAATCACGGATCATTGTTTTACTAGCTAGTTCTAAAGTTCATTACTATAAAAAGCCTGAAAATATCTGTGTGTATGTGTGTGTGTTGTTTGCTACTAATTCACAGTTTGTTTAAACCAGTACTTTATTTCAGATTGGCTTATTCACAAACCTCTGTGTCATAAGTAAAACAGTAAGCACTTTAAAAAAGCTGTGAAAGTCATCTTAAGTGTGTAAGGAGATGAAAATATTCTGACTGTAGTCCCAGTTGACATATTCTAGTGAAAACCAAGCCTCAACTCAACTAAAGGAGTCTTCCATGGGCAAAAAGATTATGAGAAAAAACTCAGGATCTGTCCATTGTTCCTACCCTGAGGGCAACAAAGAAAATTCCAGGAAACTTGTTCTTTATTAAAAAGCCATAAAGAGACATACTGTACAAATAAGTGTGCCAGATGAGAGCACTTCAATATATGGCTGGATCTAGAAGACAAACTCAGAGATAAATCCTGCCTCCAGCCAAAAATACCAACACAGACTACCACAAAAGCGGAGGGAAGATCTCCAGTAAATTTTAGTGTCCTTCACCAGCCAGATCAAGACACTAACACAAGTTTGAACCACAGTAAGACAGAAATCATCCCAAAGGAAAAGTATTATTGTCTTCCTGTGAGAAGAACCTGTTTGTGCATACTACAACTATTGTTAATGTGTCATGGGAGATCCATACAGAATTTCCATTGCATCTATAAGGAGTTGTCTCCTGAGGTGTTTACTCAAGTGTTGAATTTTTGTAATATGCTCTTTCTACAAAGAACTCAGAACCAAACCCAAGGAATTCTTCATCTCTTTCAACTCTTTATCCTCTTGAAAGAGGTCTTGGTGTTCATTACAAATTTTTTATTTCTCCTAACAGCTTTATCTGACAAAGATTGAATAGTCAGGGTTAGGCTGACAGATGAGTAGATGGGATCAAGCCAGAGATAAGCAAGTCAGACAGTCTGCTGGAGACCCTGCAGTCTTCATCACAGTGCTGATCACCCTGTGCTGAAAGGAGCCCTGGAGGCCACAGTCCACAAGTTATGGAGGTGGCTGCCTGAATTCATATTGGTTGTGGTTTTCACACTTTATTTCATTTATTTTCATGCTGATATAAATCTTGAATAACTCCATTGGGGATTGCTATATTAGTGGGACAGCCCAGATCTGAATCTCTGGAAAGTGAGCTTGGCTCTTGTTCCATGGGGCCTTACTTGTTAGACAGTGAGAAAATGTGTTCAGACTCCTCATCTATTTACTGTCTGCTCCTGATAAAAGGTCGTAACTAGTCAACTACACATAGAAAAAGTAGACTATTTGAAGTTATTAATAAAATTATTTCCATAAATGAGACTCAAAATTTCTGTGAGGAAACATATTTATTTAGAGTTTGGAGTTTTGGTGGATTTTTGTTAGTAGTACAGCCACATAACAAAACACCTAAATCCTTATCAACTCTATACTTTTTTTTTGCTTCATAGTAATTTTTTAAAGCATATCCCATAAGCTATTTGCAGATAATTTTTTTTGTATCCATAATTTGATGGTAAAACTGCTTTGGAGTTTCTGTGCTATATCCTAGACTCCTTTTCTGAGGATAAATATCATGGACTTTGTTCTTTGACAATCCACCTGGTGATTTATCACCAAGTGATAAATAGGTCATAATACATTTTGTCGCGTCAGGCATTTCAGAATGCATGAATGTCGTAAAGACAGCTCATGCATCAAAGGATATAGAGGTGCAATGGTGTTAAAATCCTAGTTTAGGTTCAAGAAAAACTCATGCTGTTCAAATTGGATAAAAAGTCAGAAATTAACAAATGAATCTCACTGGCATCACCAAGGTGGAGGAACAACATGGAAATGAGACAACACTGAAGGAAGGTTAGATGTGTTTTAAAGAGAAGTACAAGTATAGGGCCTTGTCTCTTCCTGAAACCAAAAATAATCTATAATAGGTACAAGCTTATCTGAATCAGGGAACTAGACTAAAGGAAAGAAAGCAAGGCAAAGACCACATAAGGGTATGGATAAATCGGAACAATATGTTCAGAAAGAAGGAAGGAAAGAAGAAAAGAAGTAGAAAAGAAAGAAAGAAGAGAATGAAAGAGAAAAAGAGAGAGACATGTCTATAGGACTGCAAATATTGGAGAGACTGAGAAAAAGAGGGTGAGTGAAATATTTATCCCAGGGAATGAGATAAATTTTAAAGGAATATCTTGATCAAGAGGACAGGGAGCATGCCTTAGGTTTTGCATAGCCTTTTGCTCAGCACTTAAAGCAACCCCCACAAAGTCCTGCAGAAATTTCTAAAATCTTAGAATTCTGTTTGTTCTCTGGGCTTATATAAACTTTGTACTTTGCCCAGGCTAATCACTACAGTGCCACTTGCAGCTTATGCCTCACAGGTACTGTTCCATGAGCAGCTGGTGTACAATTACAAAAAACTTTGTAAAAGATCAAAAACCCAAATACACTAAAATTCTATCGTACTGAGTGACAGAAAGTCTGAGGGTTCAAAATGTGAGCCCCAGTCAATGATATGAGCAGCAGCTCTCAAGATATTGAAGTACTTAAAGTAATTGTAGATGTAAGACCAGCTGCCAGGTATTGAGCTTTGAATTATAATTTCATACAGAAAGTTCTTATACCAATCCATATATTATTCATAATTTGAAGTACTTTTTTACAAATTTGTGTGGTATATTTTTTTCCATCTTTCAGAGGAAGCCTGAAAGCCTCATTTTTATATCTGAAAATGTACCCAAAGCTTCTGAAGGAAGTCCCTGTCTCCAGGCAATATGGTGTTGCCTTCTTTCCCATTTTCCACAGCAGTTCAGTCTTTTCTCTTTGATGTGGTCTCTGGCACCTGAAAAGCAAGTAAGCCCACTTCAGCTCTTTTGTGCCAGCATTTCAATACCTCCAGCCACCATCTTAGTACCTACAGCTGAAAGCTAGGGCTGGGGAATGGGCAGAGGAGTATGAGGGACATCCTGAAATACATTCCTGCACATCCTGACTTCCAATTCTGAAACCAACAGCACAGCAGTTAACCAAAAGTCTTTACCACCAGAGTCAAATAACATCCAAAAAACTAGGATTTATGCACATGTCAGAGACTGATTGCAGCTTGTCAGACACTCCAGGCTAAGTGATTTTAGAGCAATTTCTTCAATTACCAGTCTTTTTGTTTGCATGGACCACCATGATCAGACATCCAGAAATCTCACAACTCCAGTAAGGACATGGCAAAATATACACACTTGCATTTAAACATATATGAGCAGGCACACACACACACACACACACACACACACACACACACACACACACACACACACATACACACACACAAAAGAGAAGAAGGACTATAATGCCTGCAATTTCCTACTTTATTGACTGAATTACTTTTCTGAGACTGGTTAAGCAGACGTTGCGCTGGGTGGTTAGTGATTATCATTTTTCTGCAGTGTTAGGGTACTTGACATTTTCATTCCCCAGTGACTTCAGTTAAAAACAAATAGGTCTACCTGCAGTCCACATCTGATTGCCAGATGGTCTTTTTGCCTACGAAGCTCCCATCTCCAAGTGGATTCAAATGACCTCACACATACATCTTCAAACATTGCTATCTGACCACAAAAATGTATGGAAAACACAACATCTGTACATGTCCGCATCTTAAATCCCTGTTGTTTTACAAAATATATTGCTTGTCACCCTAAAGCCTAAAGCCTGTTAATGATCTTCAGGAGGAGATGTAAATGATAACCTATCAATTTAGAGGTTGTTTGTTGTATTAAACTTTTGTTTAATTTCAAAATTAAAAATTGTTTAATTTCAACCAAAGGCCAAAGGATAGAAAACTATTCATTTGAATCCACTGGAGCAAACAAATACATCCCCACTAAGTACTTCAAATGGTTCCCAATGCACAGCAGCATGTGTCTATGTTGTGTGTATTTTTACACAGCTGATGTGTCCAAGCAGTTAAAACAAACTTGAGGTATTATGAAACCATCACTAAAAATTCAGAGCTGTTTTTACCTGCATAACTAAGGTTTATCTTTATTTATGGGCCACATTAGGGGCCACACAGCCCATAAGATCTAGATTGGTTCAAGGGAATACCTTGTCAAATCAGCATCACTGTACATATAAACCCAATGGGAAGGTAAACACAGGTCCACTCAAATGATTGGATGAAAAAACACATGGAATATCACAAATATTTTCCAAACTGCAACAGACTTCTAGGCCAATTAAATATGGCTAGCTTTGAATGGGAGAGGAAATAGTTTTCTTTGCTGTTAAATGTCAAAAAAAAAAAAATTTCCTTGGGGGATAAAAACCCAGTTCATTTTTGGAAACTTGGTAAAATTAATCAACCCTGTGTGAACTTTTAACCAAAACAAAACAACTTACAAAAAAATAGAAATATATAGGGAAATATCAGAAAACAGAAGTGGAACAAAAGAGATTTTGAATTATGTGGTACTTAGTAAGAGCTTTTTCTCAAGATGATTTAACCAATCAGCATGGAAAAACATTTGCATTTTATGCTTAGCAGAATTTGAAGTTGAGGATAAAAAGGGCTGTTTTATTATTACTACACTCTTTTAAGCTTAAATACAGTCATGAGAAGCCGGGCTGAGATATTTTTTCATGACAAAGCTGGTGTGCAGCATTTACATTTTCCATTTTTTAATTTTTTTGTTGGATTTTCTTTTGTTTGTTAGCTTACAAAGCAAACTTAACTTAGGCACCTGAGAACTGTAATTTGCCTTCTGTGAAATTCATTAAGATGACTGGTTACCAAGGAGAAAATGCCAGTTTAATTTGTTTGTCCCTTCTACTCTGGTGGAACTTCATTTTAAAAGGGAAGAAATCACATTTGAAATCCTCCAAATAACAAACGAACCCAAAGTTCATGCATCCCAAATTTCCAGTACAGACACATATTTAGCTCCTTCGAAGGGAGAGCCTTCATCACACAGCAAAGTCAATAGTGGCCATCAGGACATAAAGAAAACATTGGAGAAATTCAGTTAATCTATCCTAGTAGACGAGGTCATGACAGGACCACGTGCATAAATAGCAGAGGTATTATTTTCAGATGTAGATGTTCCAAACAGGAATGGACCAGCTGGGGAAAGGTTTCCTTCCAAGTCCCCTGAATAAGTAGCAGTTTTTGACTAGGGAGAATGTGAGCTGGGATGTCATCCTTTTCTGTCACTGTCAGCTCAAGGAAAAGTGGGAGCAAACCTCACACCGAAGACATAAAGAAAATTTCTTCTTCTATACCTTAGGGGCATTAGTGCATAATGGCAGAAAGAAATGAGAGAAACTGCTTTTGTACTTGCATTGGTTTTCATTCTTACTCACTTTTTTGCCCTGAAGAAGACATATTGAATATTCAACCTGCAGTTTGCAGTGTGGCTTTGTGATACTGAACTTAGATGGGCTCATTCAGCCTGTGCAAATGAGAACTGTCCATTTGCCCTGCACTTCAAGTCCTCGATAGTGTAGGGATTAACCACTTACTCTCTAAACCAAATAAATGCAGCCAGACTAATGTCCCAGAGGGTTTTTCAGCCATTCTGTGTCATCTGACATTTACAAGCGTTTGGGCTTAAATTCTCTTCATATTCTGGACTTGTAGCAGTAACCCACAACCAAAGCATTTCCGTTCCCTTGAAGCTGCTATTGCAAACACTTTTTGCACCGCTTGTCAGATGTGAAAAGAGGATGATATAATTGAGCCTGCTTTTAAAAAAAATCAAACTGACATAATATTGCTAGTAACTTGACAGCTTTATGTAAAGCCTTCCCCTGAAAACCCAAGCTGATCACACTGTTGAAGACAAGCAAAGGTTAGGGAGAAGGTTTAGGCTCTAGGTCTCCTAGACTCAGCCTTTCAGAGGTTCGGTCATATTTAGCTTGCCCTTTGACATGACCCAGGCTTAAACAATAGCTTTGTGGATATGCTAAATGGCCACATCTTGCCAGTTGCTGCCAAATTAATGAGCCCATGTCATTTTTAGTTTACAGTTCAGTCATAAAGCAGCCAAGTGGAAAATGAGGCAGGGACCGTTAAGGAGTGTCACGCAAATTTTCAAAGGGTATAGTCCCTAATTCCTCGCTGCCCCTTTCAGAAGTCTCTAATCATTGTTCACTTTCCTCCCCTTGATTTCTTCAGATCCTCTAAAGATCCCCCTCGCTGGGCAAAAAAGGCTGGTCAGAGAAACTAGGTACTGGTGACTCAATGAAGGAGAGTTGAGGAGGAGTAAAATGCAACCTGCACTCATGATTTGCACAAAAGTTTAAGCAATCTGAGTGGTCACCTGAATTCTCCAGCTCCCACTGGTGGCATATGAGCATGAGTGTTGTATAGTTATGCAGAGCATAAGTGTTTAATAGCTGGAAGGGACAGAAGCAAAAGGAAGCTTTCATGCTAAAAGGGATTGTTTTAAAGGAAATCCTGTCCAGAAAAATGCTTGGACAAAAGAAAAAAGAAACACTGTTTGCTAGTGTCTTACATTATTTACAGGCAGGAAAACTTTAATCAATGAAACCTAACATCCCATCTGCACTTTTAGAATGTTTTTCTTGGTCTGTGGCTTAATCAAAACCCCAAATCTCAGTTCAGAGTTGCAAAGCTTTTTTCTTCAATCCTACAAAGATTCATATGATGTACAAGTGGTTTTATATGCTTTTAACCTGAAGCCATACAAATCTTGAAAGCTTTCCAGTGTGATTTTGGAGTTTTGATCAGCCCTACTCTTCCCTGTCCCACCCAGCTCCCACCTGTGGTTTACCTCCCCCTGACAGCTGTACTGGCATATTTCCTCATTCTTAATCCATCTTCTTCCATATCTTCTGTCTTTCTCACCAGCTGTGAACTTCATTCTTCTATTCCACAGCCTGGGCTTCCACCTTGGAAATGTCTCAGCTTCTCGAAGCTCAGCTGTTGGATTTTCTTGTGTGTGGCCTTGTCCGGATGCACAGGATTCTCTCCTTTGCAATTGTCAGGGATCAACATTCACATTATCCTCAGGCAGCCTCCATGGTTCCCTATTCAACTCAAATTTGTCCTTGTTGTTTTTAAAGCCCGCCTCAGACATGCCTCAGGCTCTCCCATACAATTTGTCTCCCTCTGTTCCTTCTCTTGCTCTTCCTGATTGTCTAGCACTTGGTTTCCTGTGTCCCTCCAGGAGCTATGTGTATTCCTTGAAATTTTTACTAGGACAATTCAATTGAACAAAAAATGGTTTTGTTTCATGCTGCATTCACACCCTTTTGGCTCGAGTATAGAGGGTGAATTTGCTAGCAGGAATATTTGCAGACGCAGCGAATTTGAAGAATATAGGTCAGAATATTCTTGGAATATGAATACAAGTATTTGCAAAGAAAGCCAGTTCTAGGAGGTACATTCTTCCAATTGGGAAGCAGAGCGATTGTCACATGACCTCTGTGCCCATCCAAAATTTGAAACACATTTCACATTTTAAAGACAGGATTTTCTCACGGAACCCCTTGCAAACCATTTACAGACCTTTGGTTAGATTGTGGTGCTGCACCACATGCCCTAAATAGAGAGCAGTTCAAGGCCACACAGGAAGAGCCAAAGAGAATGAGCCTCTCTAAGAAATAATTTTTCCCTGGGGTTGCTATCCTATATGTAGAGGTGAACAGTTGATATTAGCTGCCGGGAACAAAAATATTTAGGAATACAGAAATCAGTCCTCAGAATACCCCTGGTTGTCTTGGGGTACACTTCAGGTCATCCTTCTCTCAACCCGAGCAAGCTTCTCCCAAAAGCAGGTATGGTCCTGTTCTCCTGCTCCAGCCAGAAGCCTATTCCAGCACCGCACCCATCTTAATTTAAGGAAACCTCTTCCAGTTCCCAGCCTAGCCTTTTTTTGTAGCTATTTCAGACACTTGTGTGTTTCTGGTAAGAACACCATTAAGCTGTCATTAAGCTATTTTTTCTTCTTAAATGCCAGCCCATGTGGTTGCTTAAGCAGCAAGCAGATCCTGTCTCAGACTGTTTCATTGGACTAAATTCTCTTGAGCAATTTTAGTTTTCTCTTGTAATATCAGTCCTTGTTCCCCTAAATGTGTTCCGAGTCAGACCTTCTTGGCCTCTCTTCCTATTTGAACCTTTCTTTCTGAAATGAGAGTGCTTCCAAAGACACATTTTATTTCAAAGGCCTCACTGGTATCTGAGAGATTAGCATCAGTCTCTTTTTATCTAGTGAAAATGCCTCTTCTGGCATATACTGTAACCACACTTGACTTACTCATTGCTATATCATGCTCATATCCATTTTGTATTCCTGTTATTTTCAAATGACAATCTTAATTTTTATAGCAAAATCCATGCTACATAGCAGTAAATGCATGGTCTTAATATTTCCACCAGTAACTGTTATCCTATCTCTATTATTTCAAACCAAACATAATTCAGGTTTTTGTGCTATAAATTCTGGCTCACTACCACACCCTCTCCTTTTGTGCGGATAAAAAATATCGTTAAAACATTTCTATGCTGTCTACAGAGTCACTTTCTCTACCATTAGTTAAATCCTTTAAAAAGTTTAGCTCTAGATTAATCTTTGAAGAGCTCTGTCAGTAACCCTTAGTCAACGAGACGCCCCTTTGGTTGTCTTGTTGATCTTCCACAAGTTTTGATATCTTCTTTACCTAAACTGTTAATTTCTTGTGTATGACCATGGGATGTGTTTTACCAAAGCTGAGATAAAAAAAGCTCACCTTTATTTCCTTGTTTTAAAATGCAGTTAACAAGGAAAAAGTCATTTTCTAGTCTTGCTTGTTTCACCTTTTTCTAACACAAATCCTATCTTTCACTAACCTTCGTGTGTGTAACTCTCTTTGTCTTATAACTGGCATGCAGCTGAGGTCAGATCAAAAGGACTAGTTTTCCAACTTGGCACTTCCCTATTTCCAAAAACAGTATGTACAACATTTTCTGTCTTCTAAGCATATGCTACCAGATTTGATTTAACTCATTTATTCAGGATCCTATCACCACAAATTGCAGTCTCATCTTTCATTTCATTAAGGAAAAAGTTACCCCTTCCCAAACACTTTGTACTCTCTCTCTCTCTATCATGTTCCTTCTCAGAGATTGCAAATTTCCATGCCTGTTCCCTCGTTTTTAATTGTCTGCCCTGTTCCTCTGTCAGGAAAAAGCTCCTACAGAAAGAGAGGGAAAACTCATAATTTCTCAGATCCCATTTAGACCATGTGGAGGATCCACATCCCTTATTCTTTAGCCATATGTGGTCACCTTTTCTTTTCTTCTTCACCTTCCTTCCTCCCCTTTCACTTCCTTTTGTATGGGCTTGTCTTTGACCTCAGCAGTTTTTATCCAGCCCTGTACTTCTGGCACTGTTACTTGCCTCCTCACTCCCTCTTTAGATCTTGCACAGGACCTGAGCACAATGTGCCAACCTCATTCCACAGAACATGTCCCAATACCTGTGACCAGGCACCATCTCCTCATCTTTCTGTTTTTTCCAACCCTTTCAAACACTCTAGTAAAGCAGAGCCTAAGTGCTGCGAGCAGGTGCTCTTCAAGGAAGAAGAGTTCTGCTGCTTTAACCCTATTGTACAGCTGTGAAGACAATCACAATTTTCCTTCAATGTCTGCCTTCAAAAGATACCGTGAGCAATGGGCAAACTTGAGACAACCTAGACTGGGTGCACAAACTATATGAATGAATAAGAGAGACAAATAATTGGCATGAATAAAACAATAGTTAAAGTTACTCACTCTAGTGTGCAAAAGGTCTTTCCCTTTCTCTTTACCTTTCCTTCTTCTTCTTCTTCTTCTTTCTGTCTTCATTTTTCTTCCAGCTCCACATTTCTCCATCACTATTACTGTTCCCTGAATTTCCCTTCAACTGCTAGAAAGTATCTTAGTACACCATCTCAGATGTTTCATTCTGAAGTCATGGAGATGTAAGGTACTGCTCTGCCACTTGCTGCAACATACCAGTCCAAATCACTGCAGGAAAATGCTGGCAGTGGTTTCAGTTTACTTCTCTGGTGAAGAGCAAGGAATAGTGGTCTCACTTGAATCCTTCACAGCAGCTATTTCTCCAGGTCTTCCATGGACTATGAAGAGAAATGGGGGCAAGGAAGATCAGAGTTGGGCTGCTCAGAAGACAGACAAACTGGCTTTAGAAAGGTGTCCAGGACCAACAAAAGAGATACTGAGGTACTTCAATAGTTCCTACACCAAATAATTGTGATATTATTTGGAAGCAGAGAAATTTAGATCAGTAGTGAAGTACCAGCTTTCTGTGTACTGCTGCTGCTCTTGTGTCCTACAGAGAAACCCTCTTTCATCAGCAGCTTAACTTGCCAAAGGGGTGGGCACATATTCCTGCACCACAACAGAATGAGCAGCAGAGAGCTGTAACTCCTTAAACAGCTAGAGCTGCCAGAAGAAGAAAAGAAAAGCAGAAATCCAAAAAATACCACCAGATCTATGTTACAAAATCCTTGGTGAAAGACTGACATTTTCTTCATTTGAAGCCAAAAACCTCACTTCCATTGAAGATACCACATTCATAATGCAGGCCTGTAACCCTTACCAAGCACTTCATTCTGTGCAGTTGAATTTTTAGGCTATGCGCATGTCCAATAAGATGCAAATCTTGGCTTAGACAGTTATAGATGAAGTATTTGAAAGGTAAATGTATTTCTGAGGGCAGAAGCTCATACTCAAAGTCACTGAAGAACTGTTTATTATATTCTAATCTCTCATTTAATGGGTATTTTGTCCCTCACCTTCTGACCTAGAGCACTCTGCACAGCAGTTCTGAAGCTACCCCAATTAGTTACTTAGAACATAGGCTGACATGGTCGAATGGCTTGGCATCTACAGACATTCAGCCATAACCTGAGCAGCTAGATTTGTTTTAATCCCATAAAAAGTAGGCAGGAATACAAATGTGCCAGATTATCAGCTGAGACAAACTAGCTCTGCATCACTGGGCTCAGTGGCGCTGCCCTGATTGAATCCATTTGGCCTCAAAATAGTGTAGAGAAACAATCTTTCAGAAAAATAATCAATGCAGAACAGTGCTGTCATTGGAAAGCCTGGAACTGATGCAAGTTAGAATTACTCAAGTTCTTTGGTGTGATATTTAAATACCAGTGTTTGAATGCCAGGGAACTACAGGCCAAAGAAACTCTTCCAAGTTGGATTTGGTAAGAACGGGGTTTTTCTTTAAAGCACATTAGTCAGACAAGTTTAGTCAAAAGTCATATGTAGCTCTTGTTCAGGGGTTTTCTCATTTGTGTTGGCTCTTCAAACCCTTTGGAAGCTGTACTGAGCAAAACACTGAACAGCTGAAGATGGTTGTGCTAGAGGCAAGCTTTTTTTCATGCCTTCTTCACTGTGCATTTGCTTGCTATTGGAATCCCACAAGAAACAAATTCCATTCTTACAAGGGAAAGCAGTTCTGCAAAAGGGAGGGAAAAATATTATGATGAAGCCTACTTTTTCTAGCTTTCTTAGTATTAGAGACAATGGACCCTGTGGTGTCTCATGTAGTTAAACAAGAGAAGGGAATCAGCAATTATGAATAGCATAGTCATGCTAAAATAATGTTTCTAATGCTAGGATTCCAATTCATGAAACGGTCACAGCCTTAAGTCTGCCCCTAGAATATATTGTGAGAAAGCCCCTAACTCCCTGTTTATTAATCCTGTCACTAAAACAGATTCATTAATGAATTAAAACGTGATTAAAGCAAAAAAAAAAAAAAAAATCAGCATGTGAGGGCCAATAGAAACTAATACCAAAACTAATACCTTACTTACTGTGTAAGTGTGAGCAACTTGCAGGGGCCAGACAGCTCAGGGGCCACAGAGATTCCTCAACAGCATCCTAAGGTTCCCAGTGACCAAAGGACCCAAAACACTGGAAAGGTCTAGAGCAGCCATGAAACACATGAAACTAGCTGGACTGCTTGTAAAGACCACAGAGACTGGAGGATCTTTTGAACACAGGGCAACCTGTGTAACCTGAGTTATCTAGCTGAATGCCTCACAAATGAGTCTGGCTCACATTAGGTCCTCCACCAATAACCCAGTGGCTGGAGCTTCACATGAGAATATGGTTTTGTTCCCAGATCCTTCCCTTAGAATGTGTTGTGAGATATTAAACTGTGTGGACACTTTAGTCTGACTGGGTAAACCTTGTGTTTTATGACTTTATCTTGTGTTCTCATGACTTTATCAGACAGATGGGTTGGAGCCTAACTTACCCCAAGTTAAGGACACACTAGGAAAGACAAGCTATGGCAGATTCATCCATGCAAGTAAAAAATTAATCTTCCTGCCTCTGACACTATGGCTCTTCTGCTCTTTCCATTCTATTTTCATACCTCAGATCCCAAGTAACTTTGAAATCAAGTTCATGTTCACATATGATGAATGTATTTTATTGATCTTTCCTCTAGATTAGCCCAAGGCTGAACTGCTGTTCATAAGCAATACTGTCAGCACTCCAACAAATGAAAGAGGCAACAGGTACCTCTCAGCTTCAGCTCCCTCTCCCTCCCTCTACTCCACTGGCAGTCTCAGCTTTCAGATACATTGAATGGCCTGTAGGTATCTTTTGGAAGGAAGCCCTAGTAACCACTTTGGCATCGCAGCCAAGTGAATTTATTCTGTACCATGCTCTGCTTCTGTTTTCAGTTGCAAGCATTATTTGGCTCTGAAAACAAAAGAACTTGGAAGTTATTTTCATCATAATAATATTAATTTTATTTCAAATCATGTAGCTCTAGAACTGGATTTATGCCTTCTATACATCAATGCCTCTTGAAGTATAGCTGAAGCCAAAGCTACACTTCAAAGCAAAGTTAAAGGTGCATGTGATTGCATAAAAATGTATGTGCTTTGCCTTTTCTCCCCAGCCTTCTCAGCTAACTGTGATGACAACACTAGCACCCCAGTGGCAGGTCAGGAGGCTGCCAAGCAGTGGTTCAGAGCAGATCTTCTCACCACTTGGGGAGTGGGGTTGTACCCATCCAGTTATAAGGCCTGCAGCAAATCCTCCTCCCACCCTGAGCAGGGAGTTACATCTTCCTTCAGTCCCTTCAGTCTGTGGCTTAGACCTCTGGCTTGCGTTGCTATTTTTTTAACCTACTGTCTAGCCTGCTGCTGCTGAAAATTGGAAAATTCTGAGCAAGCTGCCTTATGTCATGATTTCACAAACTGCAGGGCCAGTCTAACACAGAAATGGAGACTGGAAGTGAAACTGTTGGAGTAAGAGCCTATAAGAAATACAGAGAGAAAGGGAGAGAGAGGGGGAGAGTGGGGGAGAAAAAGTAGGTCCTCTTTCTGCATTTTACAAAGGTCTCTTTTTCCTTTATTTTCATGGATTAATGAAAAAGAACAGCTGAAGGGAGTTGTTAGAAATTTGTGTTTTCTAAACATTAAATTAAAAAAAAAAAAATCATCCTTTTTCCTGGACTCCTTCTCCGTATCACCTAGTAACCAGTCCTAGTTACAGATCTGGAATTACTGATTAGTGTCTTGGACTTGCGCAAATGTAAAATGTACAAATAAAACTTTCAGTGTATTCTGAGTAGAGAAAAGTTAATTATTATCATGTTTATAGCTTCAGTTAAAATGAGAAAGCCATAAAGACAAACTTCTGGTATGGTAATACCCATATCCTAGTGAACTGTGAGTTTTCTACTGAGCACCAAGGTCTCCAGTCTCATTGAGACAGCTGGTCAAGCTGCTTACAAAGTTGTTTAACCTTAGCAGGACTAAATTTGATAAATGTCTGTAGGACTACAAAAACAGCTCCTTGCTTTGGTCAGCTGCTAATGTGCAAGACTTCCTCTTGGGTGTATCTCTAAAGGAGAATTATTGTTTCCTTTTTTTTTTAACTTTGAAAATCCAACAGAGTCTATGCAATAAGAAAGCAGTATCTCTAAACTGATAACAGTAAACTGCAGTTTAGTACAGCTCATTGGTGCCAACCAAGTGTTTACTTTGGCTATGTCATGTTGCAATAGATGGGTGTCTCATGAACAGCATGAGAAATGGGAGAACCTGGTGAAGTCAGAAAGGGACCTTTGTCTTCAGATCCCAGACCTTCAGCAGCAACGTGTGCCATTGACTCTACAACTGCAGTTGAGGTACCCATCTGCTCTGTAGGGTGCTCCCACAAGTATAGACCATTGTTGTCTCTGACCTTTTACATATGCTCATCTAAACAACTGGACAAGCTTATTTTTGTTTAATGAATGTTGTCAAGCCTGTTATTTATCCTGCTGCTAGAGTTTCATATAGCAAGAAACTCAG
This sequence comes from Cyanistes caeruleus, assembly GCF_971803275.1. NCBI lineage: Eukaryota > Metazoa > Chordata > Aves > Passeriformes > Paridae > Cyanistes > Cyanistes caeruleus. Next base: position 55,999,305 of record NC_141732.1, read on the forward strand.
GTAAAAGTTTTCCAGAATTAGCATGATCACTCTTGCAGTCACTGGAATTGGAACTCAAGCCTTGAAACACAGAAGAGGTTGGAGAGGTAAGGTCCATTTTGCCTGCTGGAAAAGAAAACAATAGTCAGCTGGAAGGCATCTCCTCTATTGCCATAAAAATTATGGCTAACTGATTAGGATGAATGGTTACAGACAGTAGAAGAAAAGAGTGAGGAATAGCTACGAAGTTCAGATAAAAGGTGAATTGCATCACACTTTAGGCAGAAATTAAACCCTGTGGTATTTTTACAAACATTGGCATATGTACAGCAGAAGGATGAAAGCTCTAAACTCCAATTTAGATCCTTGACAGGTCTCAGAACATGGCAGACAGCCAAGAGCTGCTGGTGGAATATTCAGTCCTTTTCTGTGTGTTAAATCTGGAAAGGAAAAAAATAATCTCTAAAATTGAATAAGCAAGCGTAACTCGTCATTTGGTAAAGCTCTGGGAAACAAAAGGACCACCTTGGAAGACTATGGATAAGGAGACAGATGAAGCTTCTACATTTTGTAAGATAATAATATGTTTTCTTGTGCTGCTTATACTATCATAGCTCTGAGAAACAAAAATATATTGACTGCATGGGCACCATATGGACTTGTGTATCAAGCTTGTGCTTTGCTGGTCAACCCATTGCAATGAATAGCTGGGTTTAATTAATTTGTTCATGTGGTTTTTTAATATTAAGCCACAAGTGAGGACTGCACTTTAAAATAGGTTTCACACAAAAACTGAGTAGAACTGCATCTGTAATTAGAGGATTCCCGATTGCATTGGTTTTTTTTTTTTGCTTTTGGTACAGCTGGGAACTAAAAGTATCTTAATTGGCAGAAGTATCTTAAGTCTCTCCAAATGCGAAAGGGTTTATTACCAATTACTATATTTCAGCTCCTAACCAACTAATGAGTCTCCAAAAATAATCAGAAGGACAAATGCTGTCCCCACATTACAAAATCAGCAGAAGTAGGAAGAGCAAGCCTTGCCCTTGACAAACAAGTATTTTTCTTGTGATTTGATGACTAGAATATGACATCAAGCAGCAGTCCAACAAATTCCAGCCACTTGCCAGGAGCTGGTGTGGGGCTAGTGAATATGGAGTTCTTGCTGCTTTTTGTGTTTCAGATTGTCATCGTTGCAGAGATAAATTTGGGTCTCGACAGAATCCTGTCTCTTTAGGACTGCTAACACTCAGAAGTTGGATGAGCTTTTAGAAGTAGAGTCACCAGAGTGGCTAAATACCACAGAGAAAGGCCTGGCATGGGGAGAATGGGAAATTCCACAAGGTAAGTCTGAGACATATGCTCAGTAAAGAAATCAGCCGATCCTAAAGCAGTAAATTAAGAAACAAAGAAAAATAAATGGCAAGAAAACATGTTGTGATGGTGCATATTCCCTCCACAGCCCCCACCCCATCCTAAGGCCACATTATGATTTGGGAAAAGCATATTAGACCTTAGTCTTGATGAAAAGTGCCTGGGCTCAGGTTCTCTTGAGCTTATTAGAAACACTGCCTGCTCACAGAAACTTGTGTTTTCTAACAAGCTTTTTTTCTTTAATGAATAATCTTGGACACTTATTTTTTCTTGCCTGAATAACAAACAAGCGGAATAATGTTTTTGTTATCGAACTTTTGAAGTTACCAACTTGAATTGTGGCCAGGATGGAATGACCACTGAATGACAACTATAGATGACACCAGGATGCCTCAGGATAACCTTCAGAAAAGTGTGAACATGGGGCAGAAATGTCCCCAGGAAAAGTCCTGGTATTACATTGCACAAGGCATGGTCCCAGGACCCTGAGATCTGCTTTGATTGACTACTTTACATGACCTCCTTTCTCCAGCTATTTTCTAAATTGTAACATATTTCTTTTGCTTTACAACTCATAATGGAAGGTAGCTTGCTGGCAGTAATTTCAGAGAAAGTGAGTTCTAATGTTGTGGCATTAATAATGTGTAGTCTTCTCGTCTTGATAAATTTGGCTCCTTTTGATATCTCCTGTTGCCAAGAAGCTGACCCATCACAGTTCCAAATTTATAACTCTTATTACCAAGATATTCAAGTAAATAAATATTCATATTTATACATGCAATTATATTTAATTTATGTATTTTAAAAATACTTAAAGTTGGCATAAACTCATATAGAGTATACCCAAAGGACGGTATACAGCAACACTCAGGCGTAGGTGTTTATAAAGACCTGTACTGTCTGAACTAATCTCTCTCTCTACATTGCTGTTTCTCTGCCTGTGGAGCTAGAGACTGTCTGAAGGAATTATGGAAGACCCCTGTAATACAAATAATTATCAAAGCAATCTGGCTGAGCAAAACTGTTTAACGGATGGCAAGCTGCTTCACACTGTGCTACATTATGCTTTACCAATCAAATGCCTCACTAGTTAATTCATTGAGCTCCACATGGATTAGACAGGCTAGAGTGCACTCATCCTCTCCTTATGCAGAAGGAGAAGATTTGGTTCAAATGTTGATTTGCAACATGTCAAGAAATGTTTTCTTCTTTAAGTAATCTCATATCAAAGAGAGTTCCATGCCATAAAAATAAACAGTGCAAATTTTCTATACGCAGGCAGCAGTTACATGCAGGATGCAATCTTATGATTTCTGTGAGGCAGCTCTTGAAAGCTAGGAATTAATATCTATATCAGGATCAGGATATATCAGGATATATTGTTAGGCAAATTTTGGGGTCAATTACACCTGTAAATGTTATAGCAAATTAATTTCTAGTGGATCTACACAGGTTTAGTAATCATAATATAGAGAAAATAAGTCTTTCAAATTGGTGCTCCTTAGTGAAGAAGAATTAATCCACAGACTTTGCTCCACACAAACTTCACTATAATACTCCTTTTACACAGCTTAATTCCTCACAGAAGGTGTTTTTCCCTCTGGTCTGAAACTAATTAATTGGAATGAAAACAGGCATATATTACTAAAAATAATAACAGGCATGTCTTCTCTGGTCTTTACTACTGAGGAGATCAGACATACAAAGATAATCACACTCCTAAAACAAACCAAGCAAAACAAGAACTCCATCATTGTCAGACAGAAGAAAGATACAGAAGAATAAATGTACTTTAGTAATGTGATATGTTTTCATCTCATCTTTGAGCCAAATGACTAGGAGCTGACCACAGACATCCTAAAATCTATGCAGTTAAGCAGAGGTGATTTTTGGCCTTGTGACAGGTAGTTTGCATTAGATCAGCTAGACCTAAGGAATATCTTTTCACACGGCTTTGTGATTTCGTAGCTGAATTTATGAATAATTACTGACATCCCATCTGAAAGCCCAAGCAGCACACCATTATGCAGCTCATTGGATCTCCTGGGAAACTGACAGTAAGGCAACTTTGCTTCTCTCTGCAGTTTTGCTCACCCAGCTGCAGTAAGTGACATGCAGTGGAAGAAGGCTGAGCTCCTTACTCTGCTGTGACACGTGCAGCAGTGGGGTGCAGAACACCCCAGCAACTGGTCCCCTCACCAGTTGAGGTGAGACATATGATCCATATAATCATATATCCAGGTCATCATTTGATCCCTTCATCAAGATTTTAGAGAGCACAAGCTATGATGGGGTTGCTGGATATTTTTCAGTTGGGATGGGGGAGGGTATTTTAGGGAGGGGGGACACATTCAAAACCTGAAATAGTGAGTCAGCACCTTGTTTCATATTTTCTAGAAATAAAAACACCTATGATTTCACTTATAATGACAAGAATAAAATAAACAGTTCTTGAAAATGTAGACAACTTAAGTATCAACTATATCTATTGATTTTCCCTCAATATCAGGGCCAAATCAGGGAAAGAACATGCCAGAGAAACTGATAATCTGCCAGGTACTAGATACCCCACCAGTCAAATCTGATAAGCCGTGTTGGAAGCTTCAGAAGATAGGAGTCTGACTCACACCCTATTGCTCTGAGCAGAAACTCGAACATACTGCTCTGTCCTTTGCAGAGCCAGTGAGAAGGAAGGCCTGTGGTACACTGTGATTCCCTGCTGCTAGCCTTACACCACCTCATCCACACTGAGGCCAGGTGTTCTGAGAGAATATTATGCACCTGCTGGTGATCAGATTAGAGGGCTTCACCCATACCCCCTCAATAACACAGCCTATCAAACAGGCTCAGGCATGGTCCCTGATCCGTGCATGCGTGCATTGATACCAGCTTTGCGGGTGTGTTCTAGCACACAGCCAGCATCCTGTAGGAAAAAGCCTGATGGTGTTGCCCATATGGAGGATGAGATATAGTGACCAGCATGGACACGCTGTAGAAACTGAGGCTTTACTCCCTATTCCCCAGTTCTGGAGTTTGTACTGCTGCTTAAATACGAATGGGTAATAAAACGCCTTGGACATTAAGCAAATTTGAATTCAAGTGTAGGAAGAGACTTACATTCATATGACAAACTAGAGGTAGTGAGGTGATCAGGCCATTCTCCAGCAATGAACACAAGTATTAGTGAGAGCATCCAACCAATTAAATGACATAATAAACTATTACTTAATTACAAAATTACAATGGATTTTTAAATTCAGGTTAAAAACTATTTTTAAAAAGTTTTAGATTTTCCTGGCACTGTGAATATTTTTGTGTTTTAAAAAGGGGTAGAAGCTTCTTCCTGGGAGAAAAACAAATCCCTGCTGGTGACTGGACTCAAGTAGGTACCATTGCCCTGCACAGGTAATATGTCTGAAGTAAAATCTCTCCTTGATTCTGCTTTGTCTCTGGCAAAGTCAGTAGGTTTTCTTCTTGACATTGGCGGGCTGGGTATAAATCTTTACCTTCTATACATAGGCTTTCATTTTCTCTAACCTTTGGCACAGAGATGCTGCAAGGACTAAGTGCAGCATCACATATAAGATCTAAATGGGATCCCATTAAGCAACTGGCAGTAGTAAGCAAGCTCTTTCCCATCAAATTCCAGACTGTTTCATTCCGGATGATCTGTTTGGCGCAATAGGTACAGTCCTGTGAAGTTCACCACATGTACACACATACACTTTCTGTTTCATTTGCAATGCTGACACCCTGTTCCTACAGTTTGCAGAGACTGGGATTTGTTTCAATGGTTTTAACTGGGCCACTGCTTGTTCTCAGTTTCCTGTTGCTTTGATCATGGTTTTTGAGCTCTCCTCAAGTAAGTTGTATCCTCCAAGGTGGATTTTCTCCTTTCCTGTGCTGGGCCAAAGCATGCAAGTGACCTTTGATTTTTTTCTTCTTCCCTCTTTTTTTTCCCCTTTGGCTTTTTTTTGTTTTGTTTCTGACTCGCCATATGTGAGATAATTGTGCCCACAGGAATTCCTTTCAGAGTACCTAAGCACAAAAGAAAAACACCCGGCCAGTTCTTTTTCTAGAGCAGTACAAACATTTCCTTAAACCTAAGTGTCTCAGGAGGGGCATTCACAGAAGGCTCCTTTCACCCAGAAAGCCCGCTTTGAGCTGAGCGGCTGCTGAACTCGCAGCCGCCTCCTGCATTTTGACATCACTGATGGAGCAAAAGTTTTGCCAATAAAAGCAGTCAAGTTCTTTGATTCCAACTTTATGACAATGGAAAGGAGGCCAGGGCCAATCATGCTGTGGTGGGGTTTATTAATGGAAAAGGGCAGTGGGAGCCAGTAACTCTTTGGCAACTTTGTTCCTTTGACTACTGTCCCCCTGCCTTGCACTTGATGGATGGAAAACTGCATGCTCTCCTCTTCAGTGATAGCTTTCCCATGCTAATAATCTCCCCAGTAAGAAGGTCTGGACTAACATTAGGAACTTGCACAGCTTGGGAAGGGCAAAGCAGACCTTAAAACCACCCATGTGATTTGACGGATGCAAGGAACCATGCTAAGAAAATATCCCTGTACTCTGAACTCATCTTATTAAGGGAATAAATCTGATTTCTTCTTTGAGTTCTCCTCCCCTGTGGTCTGAACTGCTAACCCCTTGGTTTTAATAGATGAGTTATGTCCCTGGACAATGACACAAAAATTTTAGTCCTATTTTCAGCATATCCCAAGAAAATGAATTTTGATCTCTCCTCAGAACTGTTTCAGAATGTTTCTGTCTGTCACTGCACCAACAAAAGATGGGGCTCATTTTTCCCAGCTTCAACATGGTAGTGTGCTGAGGAAAGGGATTCTGTCTCTAAAACCCAATTTCTGGAAAGGGCAGATAGGCATTGCTTTTTTCCCCCCTTCCCTGCTCTACCAATAAAATAACCAGTAAATGCCTGGAACTTGTTCTCCATACAAGAACAAGCCCCATTCTGTGGACCACTGAAGAACTACAGAGACAGGGAGACATCTGCTTTAGTGGCCAAGCCAGCTTTTGGGAGGACCAAAATCAAGGTAAAGAGCAAGGCCAGAGCTTGGCTGCAAGGCAAGAAAGAAGAGGGAAATGCCACTTCACTGGGACAGAAGCTGTTAGGGGGGCTAAGTGCCTCTTTCTTGCTTCTCCAACCATATCACTGGGCAAGTTACAGCACAGAAGTTTTAGGAGCTCCTTCCCTCTCCGCTTTGTGATCCAAAGCACTCTCAGTGCAGTCAGAAGCCATACAGTCTGGATGGTTATTCATGGACCTTTGCTGGGCACCAACAAGCACATAAATTCTGAGCAGTACACTCCTGAATGCATCTCCCAGGGAAGCAATAGTCATAGAGAATACAAAGTTCCTGGCAGAAGAATTCCGTATAACCGTCTAAGATAAAGTCAATAAAAATTCTGAAAGAGCACAGTTCCATAGAAGTCCATGTTTTAGGGCATACTTTGGGGGTGTGATGATTTTATTGCCATTTGTAGAGAAAAAAAAAAAGGGAAAAAATTTAATTTGAGCTTAACTTCTCCAGCATTTGTTGCTGAAGAATACAGATTTCAGAGCAATCCTTGCTAAGTGACTTTACAGATAAGAACACAATTTATTCCTCTTTTCATCTGACAACTAACAAAATATCACTCTCCCCAAAAGTGTACAACTTTAGACAACTAAATCTTCTTTAAAGTGCATAGAAAAAAAAAACAACCCTGCATTGAAATACAATTTATTAATTGGCAGTTGTGGAAACTGAGGATGCAAAGTGTCTAGGAATTTGGAATTTTTATGACATGCACCCAGATTAATAAGAAAAGTTTGATACATGGGGTGGGGGGGGGAGTGTTACAAAATATATAAGTGCTAATGTTCACAATATGCTGTTTAAGTTTTTTATAGTGACTTGAAACCAGAATTTATAGAGTGCTATTAAAATGTCATGGTTGTTTGTATGTATGTATGTATGTTAGGCCTTGATAGTAGCTGGATTAGCCTTTATTTTAGTATTTTTTATTGGACCAAGAATAATGTGGCTGTGTATCCCAGCATGTGAGTGAGTTTATCAAATACAAGGCAGCAGCCAGAACAACAGGAAATCACATAAGAAAGCCCAACTCCTGGCTGGCAGAAGCACATTGACCTCTACTTCATGTCACTGGGTTTAATACCCCAGCTTCACTGTAAAAGCTTCTTCCCCGAGCCTGGGTTCATAAACGTGTTAGTGGTTCCTTGATGTTCCCAGCAGAGGACAGTAAGGAAAACACAGCCCTGAATAGCTCACATTGATTGCAGCAAATACAGAGCAGGAGGGTCAGAACCATTTCCCAGCCCAGAGCCAGTGCTGTAGAACTGAGCAGCTATTCATAGCCACTGGATCCTCTCCAACCCGTGAGTGTAGATCTTCTTGTATCATCTTTGCAGGGAGGAATTGTGCTCCCCAATGCCTCCCACTTGATTCAGATAGACTGTTTATTTGTTTAGTCCTGTAATGATATTATCCACAGGGCTAGAGCCACACAGGGAGGATTAGGAATTCCTGGGGGAGAAGCCGTGTGTTTATTACCCTGACAGCACCGTGTGACACAAGCCAACAGTTATTTGTAGTTGTTCTTCCCCTCTGAAAACTTGGAGCATGAATCCGTGGGGCGAAGGTGTCGGGTCGATCCGGCTAAGGCGAAGAGGCTGTCACAGGGAAAGTGGTAGGATTAGCATGCTAGAAACTCCTTGCTCAACTACCTACAGTCAGCTCTACCTCTGGATGTTTTTAAATGTAAATGACTGGAGGGCGACATCAGAGACCAAAGTCTTTCAAACATTGATAACACTGCCAAACCTGTGCATTCAACTTGTCTTTCAAGAGCATTTAATAAGCCATGCAACGCAGATTTCAGCCGGCTTTAAAAAAAAAAAAACAAAACACAACTAAAAAAAAAAAAAAACCTGCGTTTTTAAAACAACAAATTTAAAAAAGCGGCACAAAAGCTCTTGCAAGTATGTGCATAAACCCAGCGAAAGGGGAAGAGGGGCCAAGGGGGAGGAAGAAGGTTGTTTGGTTGGGGATTTCTTCCTATTATTTTTCTTTATAAAAAAAAATCGTTTCCTATTTTAATAAATATTTAATCATGGAAAGGGAGGGGAAAGGCCAAAAGTAACAAAGAACTGTAGGTTGTTTAGATTGCTTGGGAACTCCCTCTTCGCAGCTGACCATTGCTACATGTAGGTTAATTTCCACATGGAGCTGGAGAAATTCTATCCCCGGTTTGTGAAGTATGGGTCAGCCGAAGCATGTTAATCTGTTTAGCATGTGTGCTTCGTGGAGGTGCCAGACCACCGCCGTGCAAGAGCAGAAGCAGCAGCAACCATACTCCTTAGGGGTGGTTAATAAAGACTTAAAGGGAAACAAGTTTATAAAGGTTTCAGTTCGTGCATCGTGCCAGCTTTGGACATTTCAGGCATCCAGCCCTGCGGATCAGAAAGCTGACGAATCCCCGGGCTATTTATCGCTGCCCTAGCAGGCAAAGCGCCGGTGACGCAGCCTGCGCAGCCGGGGGAAGAGCGGGAAGGACCACAGAGCTGCTTCTTTCTCCCTGTCTCCTTCTCCCGCTGGGTCTCCCCAACACTCTAGGGGCACCCCGAGCCCCCGTAGCCCCGCGCACAAGTGAATCGTCACTGCTTTGGGTAGATAGAGATGGTTTTGGAGCCTCTATTTTAACCTGCACCTTTCCCGATGCGGAGCCTCACGCTCAGCTGGAGGCTTGGGGAGTCGTACGAGCCGCTGAATGAGATAATAGCAAATAAAACTCCATGGGCTTATTCCTACAACCCCCCACAATCCAGACTAATCAACGTCTCGTCTCTCGCTCGGGGATGAGCTGCGAGACATGTGGCGCTCGGGCTGACACGCCACTTCTCTCTCATATTTTTTTTTTTTTTTCCTTTGAAATTCTAGACACTTATTAAAGCGTTTTTAAATAATCAAAATATTTGCTGATGAGTATTTATTTTCACAAGGATTTTGGTTTGGCTTTTGACTTTCCGTTCGACTGTATAGACAGCAGTATTAATTTATTATAAAACCAAATGTGGTTGAGATTATTCTGCCTCGACGGTTGATTTAGGTCATTCGGGAGAAGTTTTTCTAGTAGATTAAATGAATAGTCACAAATAGATCTCGTTCAAGTTTCAAGTGTGCTTTGCCAGGTATTCTTCGAAGCCAAAGGAAGCCGAGCACTGATGGACAGGAAAAATATCTCGCGAACAGATACATACCGTCGTCGTGTCCTGGAAAAAAGGACATTCGTGCAGTCCCGTGGTGTCGCTGTCCTCGCCGTGTTTAAAGCGGCCGAGCGGGCGCTGCACGTCGAAGATCAGAAGAAGCCACGAATTGGGACGGGGTTAGTCCCAGTAATCCGGAGCCGAATTACTCCACCCCAGAGGAGATCTGGACCGTGGCCTTTCACTGCTTGGCACTCGGACCCCAACCAGGGGAAGGAACCCCCAGGTTGGACAATCTCCACCTGACAAGGCTTTTTGCAGCTGCCTGGGGAAGCCTCTGCCCGCTCTCCCGCTACCTGGCAGACCGGCTCCCAGCCGTCCTTCCACACGCACATGCATTATTTCCCTTGTTTCCTCTTCACTTGCAAGGAGCAGTGGCAGTGGTCACCCTCTGGTGTCTGCGGCTCATCATCGGGTTGGGGTCGGGCTCCTCTCAGCGGATTCAGCTCCCTCCAAGAGACGGAAGAACCGAAAGAGCCTCCTGTTAGGTTTCCTGGCTTTTCATGGCATGTTCAGTAGTTTACTTTCCCCTGCAAAACTGGGGGTTTTTTTACGTTTAACATTTTGGCGGTTTTGTTGGTTGGTTAGTGTGCGAGCACTGTTTAATGTTAGATGTTTCACAGCCTTGCATGCACTTTTCTTATTACGTTTTTTATTAATGCTGAAAGATTTGGTCGAGACCTAAAGCGTGAGCTAACTTTTATGCTGACACACCTTGCTGTCCCTGTTACCCGTACTGACAGAAGACATGGTCACTTTGAGACGGGCGGCAGCTCCGTGGCTGGATTTTGCTTCTGAAACCAACCCAACACGTCAGTAAAACCCTCTGAAGCTGACATCGAGCGTCCTTAGGCCGAGGTGTGAAGGGGGAAAGTATCAACTTTTTCAGAACAGGATATCCCTCCCAGTTAATGCTTGCAGAGTCAACACACACACAGAAACACAGATGGTTTTTAAAATTTCTGGGGGGAAAAAAGATGTGTTCTCTGTTTTCCCCGCTGAAATCTTTTACAAAATGTTATTTCCTTGAGGAGCGATGGGGAGGGGGTGAGGCAGGGAGAGGGAAGGTAGGAGGGGAGGGGAGGGAAGGAGGGAAGCCCTGGATTAGCACTGTCGATTAATGCGAGAAGCCGTTCTCTGCTTAGGGCGTTTAATGCTCTGAAACACAGTCTTCCTCGAGGGGAGCAGAGGGCTCCCCTCAACCATTGCTCCTTGTCCTGAGCAGGCCTGTTCTGGCTCCTCCAACCGGGCACGGAGCACGTGTGGAGATGACATTGTTATCTCAAGCCTCTAAAATCCTTCTTATTGCTCTAATAACCTACAACCTATTTTCTTTCCCAGAAGGATCCAGTAAGACCTATTCTGTTCGAAGCAGTTCTGATCCCTGGCCAAGTAAGAGTCCTGCCAGAGGAAGTTTAACAATGAGTTTCAGAGAAATGTGAGTATTCTGCACTTAAAATATGCTCCTGGTCAGAAACCCGGGTGTTCCTCGCGTGGTGGCTCTGCTCCCAGTCATCTCTGCTTCTCTTGGAATAAGGGACTCTCACTTTCACTTCGGTCAGCAACGCCAAACTAGGAAAATGAGCTTGCAGTTGCTCGTGAATAATCGCGATAATTTAATGGCATCTGACTCGCAGACCAGTTACAGTCGGTGTTTAAGGAGACGGAAGCATGGCATGACTGTGTGCAGACACCAGGCTGGCTTTTTAGTGATAAGGAAAGATCAGCCGCCTTCGAGCTGGTGCAGTCGCAGCGGCAGCGGGGGTGGGACTGTGCGGGCGGGGAAGGTCCACACTCAAAGCCAGCCAGTTGCACGGAAGGTACAGGCAAAAGGTGACGACGGCTTCTTGGTGCTGCTGCAGAGTGGGTGCTAGGTCTGTGCAGGGAGGCCAGGCGCAGCCCTCACGCCGACGCGAGGGTGCCGTGGGCACGGACACCCACAGGCGGAGAGCGAGGGGAGAGGGGCGCGGAGCCACTTAGCGTGGAGAGGACTAATTCGGCTGCTGCGAATCTGGCGGGGAGCACTGTAGCATTTTAGAGGCGAGGCAGAGTGCCAGTGCTGGAAGATCCTTCTCCGCCCGTGCCGAGACGAGAGGACGGGAGCTCGGCTCACACGGAAGGGCCAAAGCGGCGGGGATACCCAGACCCCCGGGCTTTGGGAACAGCCCGACAGCACCGAAATGTAGAGTGGGACCACACGGACGGTGACCATCCCCATGGTATGAACCACTTCCTGGCTAACAAGGCTGAAGAAAAACCAAACAGCAACTAAACAAACAAAAAAATCTGCACAACTCAAAACAACAGCACAAAAAATAAAATAAAACCCACACCAAAAAAGCCCCGCCAAATAAGGCACCTCCCTCAAAATCGGGACGTGAAATTAGGATTTCACAGAAGGCAAGGCAGGCACGCATCAGTGTCCATGCCTAGGCCGGGGGACGATGCAACCTTCCCGAGCCGCTCGAAAGCCGTCGCCTGCGGGGCTCCTACTTGCCGGCTGGCTCCTCACGGGAGCCACAGACGGGTCCCACGTCCTCGGCTTTACCCGGCTCGGGCAGAGACTTTCCGTGGCAGGACGCCGCTGGCTCCGTTCCCCCGGCCGGCGTGGGGCAGGCGTAAGCCCGGTGGACACGGGTGAGCGCTGGCCGTGCCCTCCCGCCGCACTGCCGGCACCAGGCCCGCTCGCCGCGGTTTCTGCACGGGCTGAACGGGATTACAGAATGCGGTATCGTGGGCCAATAAATTCCCCCAGCTCGACGCAGAGTAGGCTTGCCCCTTTAGAAGCTCTCCACGTGTAAAGAGGAATTTGGGTTGTCTCCGAAATAATAAATCCTAACAGTAGACAATAAAATTTGCTATCACAGGAGTAACAGAAGCCTAAAATATTCTGAACATATTCCCTGAGCAAATAACATAATCCCTGGCACACTAGAACACATGGTTTGCTTCAAACATGTTTCATTTTGTCATCGCATTGAGTGTACAGTATTTCTCTTTGGGTGCAAGAGTGATTGATATCTTTGGAAGAATTGTTTGCAAGAGCATGAAAGTTGCCAAAGCAAACACGTTGGAAGGAAGTGTGCAGAAGGGGGAGCAGAAGTATTTGGAGTAGATCTGGGTTTGGGGAGTTCACACAGAGGTGAGACAGCTAGAAGTAGAACAAATAAAAACATTCTGCACACTTCATCTAAATAAATTATATACAAAAATTGCCCTTCTGTAGCCGGCAACAGCAGAGTTACCACACTTCCCTCATGCCCTTATAGAATGTGGGCTGGAAGCCAAATTTCTTCAGCTAATGATTTGTAACTTTTGCTCCACTTGAATGAGTCTATTAATATTTAGATCTTTCCAATTCTGCTCCATACAAGCTGTCAGCATTGTTAAACAAAATAATCTATTTACCTTCTGTTGTATGAGTCCAGCACTGGCTTGTGTGGCTCCATGATGTACATTAATATATTTTTGTTACTCTCCACTGCACCAGCCAAAGGCAAAACTTGACATAGTCGGTTCTGACTTTTTAAAAATAATGTTTGACAAAACTCATTAGATAGTGAAAACATTGGGGTGTTAATTTAATAACTTCCTTCCTGAAGGACAAATATTTATCTCAATTCTCTTCTTATCTCTTTCTGCCATCAACTTCTGGAGAGAACTTTTGTTCTGACTAGGTGAGATTGCCACATCACAAGGGTGCTTTGGCGGGAGATGGCGAGGAGTGAGTGTTTTCAGACACGCAGACCCCTGTCTCTCTGAAATCTTCCTTAGTAAAGCCCCTGACCCTTCACGCCTCACCATCACTGTGGCAGCAGCCCCAGGAGCCCTGGAAAAGGCCGTTCTGCAGTGGGGTAGGGTGGCGTGGGGCCCCTTGAATCAACCTGTTTCTGTCCGAAGCACAGACGCTTGAGAAAAAAAAAGAAAAAAAAAAAAAAAGAAAAGGAAAAAAAAAAAAAAGAGAGAGAGAGAGAAATGTAGAAATGTCCACAGCTCCACACATCTTCCTCGCGGGCGTTATGACTCTGTACCCCTTCCTGCTCAGATTTTTCACATTCTGCATTTCAGAGAAGCCTAACCCTTCTTCTACCCTCAGCCTTCCCCTCTCTCTTTCCCGCTCCCCCCTCAAAAACATCTAATCTCCCACCACTTGTCTTCTTGACCAGCCTAGGGTGAATGGCACGACTACACAAAAGACATCCTAGGCAAAGCCATAGTCCAGACTAGAAGGAACAGGGGCGTGGATCGGTGTAGGGCACAGGTTTCAACTAAACCTCTCATCCCAGAGCTCTGCCTTTCTGCTGCTTGAAGAAATTCTGCAAGTGAATTTATTAAAGCAAGAAACAAGGAAAAAGAACAAGAAAAAAAGAGAGAAAATCCCGGCGCTAACAAAAAAACTTGCTGTATAACGCCCACGAGGAAAGTAATGTGAAACATGTAAAGTGTAGACAAGCAGCTCAGCCACCTGCTGATTGCGATGGACTACTAGGCACACAGCTGCAGCTGCCCTGAGTCTGGACACGAAGCTCTGTTCTCATCTGCTTGTTTTCCAAAAGAGAAAGGTCACCAGTGTCAGGGTCTATCCTTGGGCTCTAGAAATGCAGACAGTGGTCCTGGGAAGATCCTGTATGCTAAAACAAAGAAACTCTAAAACTCAGTAAAACTCAGCAAACTCTCAACTACCTGTCATTACTTTGATCCTTGGAGTCCGGGCATCCCTCCTAACTGTGTCTTAGGCACCTCTGGACTTGCATTTCATGATGAAATTCTTTAGATTCTGTGCGTGCTGGAGGGATGTAGGCAGGGAACAGCCCATGAGCAAGAGACGAGCCTGCCTTTTGGAGTGTGTGTGTGTGTGTGTGTGTCCTCTATCTTACACCCTCAGTAACCAGAGCGGCCCAGCAGCCATGAAAAAGTCTCCTGCTCGACCTCATAGAGAGCAAATTCCTCTCTATGACGGAGGGATCTCCCCTCTAAATCCCGCAGGCGGGTCGTAAGGGAGTCCTCTCAACCCGCAGTCCCCAGTGGAGCAGGGGTGAGATCCTCTGAGAATATTTTATTAAGAGATGTGCTCTCTGCAGTCGAAAAAAAAATCTGTTCTCTGATGTGGACTCGCTTTTGGAGGGGGGGGGGGGGAAGATTAAAATAAAGTAGATTCTATGCCCCTAAGGGAAATATTTGATCGGTTTTGTCCTTGGGACTCGTCCTGTTGAGTTCACTGGAATTAGACATGATACAGCGTGAGCGGTTCCCCGTATGTCCCTAAGGGAAATATTTGATCGGTTTCGTCCTTGTTACTCGTCCTGTTGAGTTCACTGGGATTAGACATGGTACAGCGTGAGCAGCCCCCCGCCTGGCCGAGGAAGAGAGCGGCAGAGCCGAGACACTGCCTGCTGTGTGAAGTCACCCCGCTTCCCACCTGCCGGCTCATCCGGCTCTCGAGCTAGTCTTTCCCCCTCTGGTAACGTCGCCTGATGACTGGGACGAAGAGGAGCAGATCCTCTCAATACCCTCCTGTTCCCCTCCGCTGCACAAGGTTTCAAGATAAGGTGGCTCTGGAGGCTTGAAAGAAAAGGAAGATCTCAACTAGATTGCTGTGCCTGCCACCCCCGTACTTCTTTCTCTCAGGAGATCCCACCTGCCAGAGGCTCAGAGGGGCATCTCCTGGGACAATACGGGCAGAACGGGATGTGGATATTTTGGATATTTTTCCCTGGTAGATTGGACAGTTTATTCAGAATGCCCATCGCATCGTTCTCAACAACAAGAAGAGCAACAACAACAACAACAACAACAACAATAACATAATAATAATAACAAATTAAATCCCGACTTTATTCTCTGCTGCCAATACTTGATACGCTGTAATCACCAAAGGCCGCAGGGTGAAATTCACACCACCAACCCCTACCGACCCGATGGTACTGACGGGGCCGCTGCTGCACCCCTGTTTGCTGGCACGGTGCGCTTCCCCGGGGCCAGACCCAGCTGTCGCAGGCTCGTCGCCTGCCAAGTCATGAGTGTGAGGCACTTTTGGTCATACCTATCCCGTAAATTAAGTCATCTGCGTAACAGGGTTGTGTTAATGAAGAGACCATCCTTCTCATCCCTTCCCCTGCCGGTACCAATCGTTAGTTCCCCTTTATGAGGATAAAATGTGTCTCTGTCGTACGGGGAAGGAACAGCGCAGTAAATTCGCGTGATGCCGGACGCTGAAGTGCTGGGCTGCCTTTCCCGGGAGCAGAGCGACCCGAGGGCTGCCCACGCCCCTCCGCAGACCCCGCGGGAACACAGAAATGCTTGTGTGCGTACTGAGGTGCTCTGCGGTGTGCTCAGATAAGAGATTGAGGCACAGGAGGCACAGGGTACCCCGGGGAAGGATTTCCAATCGTCCTTCCTCGGCTCAGCCCGGCTTGTTGGAAAGTGCTGTTCTGCGTTGGGCTTCCTGCAGGCAACGTTTGGGGGACAGGAGCCGTCACTTCCGTGGGTGACTTTTCTCCACCCTCCATCCTCCCCTTTCTTACTGCACTGCTCTTTCTGAACAAGGCCGGCGGGGCACAGCGAGGAGGAGAGTGGGGCGAGAAGGGAGCCGGTCTACACGCTCCGCACCTGTGCATGAGAAAGGAGGACGGCGACGGCCTTTCTTTCCCCTTCCCGACCTCCTGACTGGCTTGCAGCAGGCAGCGGAGAAGGAGCTGCCCAGCCTTAAGCTATCCCGACCACTGAAAAGGAATCCAGGAGGAAGAGCCTGTGCCTGCCTTTAGGGAGGGACCAAACATAACGCTTGGGGAGAATGACTTTGGCATAGCGCCATTTCTCTGCCCCCCTTTTTATAGCTCCGTTATCTTCCTCTTCTTTTCAACCCCCTCCCTCCCCCCGCTTCTTTCTCTTTTGGACGTGGGGGCGGGGTTGTGGGGAAAGAAGAAATTCTGCGGAACAGAAAAGCCAAGCCCGGGAAGGAGTTCCTTTTGACTGCTCAGGGTGATCTATCCAGGCCCTCTAATTAGAGAGGGATCCAGGGTGGCATTAGTTTCCAAACATTTTAATCGAGCTTTAAGCAGAGCTCTTTTCAATAGCGGGAGATAAATGTAGCAACTGTTACCGTACCCCTGAATGGCCACCTCCCATGGCGGGCATTCAGCTTTCCTTTCAGAAGCCCTAAGCAGTTTAGTCTATGGACCCAGCAACACTCCACATATCTTCTAATTAGTCTAATTAGAAAGGTGGATTGATAGATACAAGGAATACGCAGTTAAGTTAGCAAGATGCTCAATGCTACCAGTATGTGCCGAGGAGCTGCTTGTTCTCAGTGTGAAGAAAAAAGAGATAAATGTGAAAAAAAGAAAAAAGAAAAAAAAGAAAAAAGAGAAAAAAGAAAAAAAAAAAAAAAAGAAAAAAGGAAAAAGAAAAAAAAAGGAAAAAAAGGAAGCAAGAGAGGGAGAGATAAGAAAGAAGAAGAAAGAAGAAAGAAGAAAGAAGAAAGAAGAAAGAAGAAAGAAGAAAGAAGAAAGAAGAAAGAAGAAAGAAGAAAGAAGAAAGAAGAAAGAAGAAAGAAGAAAGAAGAAAGAAGAAAGAAGAAAGAAGAAAGAAGAAAGAAGAGCCTGATAGGAAGAACAAGTCCAGAGAAATTCGACGGGAAGGAGCTGCTGTCTCTTAATTGAAGGGGAGACTTAACTGAGGTGTTTCTCCTGGCTGAGTTTTCCCCCGATCTGGGCTGGAAGCACTCATCGCTGCACGGCACAGTCCCGGGCCCATTGGACACCACTCTGGCTCTGCCGGCTCTTTCCTGGGATACGGGGCCCGGGGAACACACAGATAAGGAGGGAAAGGAAGAGAAACAGAAGGGGCCGAAAAGCGGTCACCTCGACCCATCACCTCCCGTACTGTCTCCGGGAAGACGTCACCCTCGGAGACCCGTCGAGGGGAGGCAGCACGGGTGGTTCGAGGAAGGCTGAACCTTTAATTGGGCGATAAATCAGGGAGAGGAGCATAGGGCAGTGCACGCAGGTGTCAAAACAGAGGAAAAGTCGGCCGGTCAACACGACAGGGCAGGGCCTCCTCGCTCCCTCCCCCGTTAATGTCTCCGCGTTAACTTTCCTGCCCTCAGACGGGAGGGGAAGAGGAGGGGAGAGGGACAAAGCAGAGCCCGCGTATCTCGAGTCATCTCGGGCCACGGTGGGGAACAGGGCCGTGCGTCCTGTATTCTATCCTCTATGTTCCGAGCAGGTTTGTGCACCTGTGGGCCTTCTCCTTCTCTTTCTTCTGCCAGGCCGGTACAAAAGCCAGCAAGAGAAGTTCGGGAAATGCCCCCGCCTCTCATTTCGGCATTCTGTGATAATTGAACTGCCACTCCTCTCCCTCCTGCTCTCGCTGCTCCTTCTTCCCCAACCTGCCTTTCTCCGCATTTGCTAGGTTTCTGGCAGATTGAGATTACGGACCAAATTATGAACTATTTCAAATTCGGTACTTATCTCGGGAAAACGGTGTGCATAATGTGTCTGTGATTACAATCCAGCCTGTCAAAGGCTGATTTGATCCCTAATCAAACTGCTGGTGAAAGGGAGATTCGTAGACAAAAGGAAACAATGGAAGTCTCGTTAGATCATTTTTCTGGACATTGTTTATGGTCTGGAAGGGATCAATCGTTTCAAAATGTTAGGAGTAAAAATGATCCTGTGTGGAATGCAGCTAATCCTTTTAAGTTCCTGTCAACTGTTTCCACTCAAAGAATCCGATTTTCCAAATCAAAGGTGCAGAACTCAATTGCCGAGGGATTTATAGCGCCGGCACCGGGCTCCCCTCACCCCACACGCCCCCGCGCGCCCCACGGTGGGTGTCGACGGCAGGACAGGACTGGGCTGGAGGCTGTCCTCATCGGGGGGAGTAATGAACCCAGAGTGCTCCGTCGACAGCAGCAGTGGTCTGCTCTACCGGCGGGCGGCCGAGACAGCCCTGTTAGAACGGCTGCGTACCTGGGGCCGGGAGGAGACACAGAGCACGTCCCTCCTGCCGGCAGCGCCCTCGGCTCCGCCCCGGCACGGCCGCGGGGTTTGCGCTGCTCACCCGGGCGAACCGCGCCGTCTTGCAGCCGCAGCCGCAGCAGCATCTCCGGGACCGGGTTCAAAATCTCTGGTAGAAGCCCTAGGTTTGGCTTGCCCGTGTGTATTAGCGTGTTGTGACGGACTCCTTCTGGGTGGGGAGGAGGCTGGGGGGGGAAGAGAGTTTTTCGAAAAGCAAAAACATCCACTCCACACCTCTTGTCAGTAGTCCCGCCTGGGACGGGAGATCTGCTTTAGAGGCGGACGGGCAGGACTGGGGATTCCACTGAAAATCATGTCCCGGGCAGCAGATGTTTGAGCACCAGGAGGAGAGACATCGGGAAGGAAGTAGTGCCGAAAGCGATCTAAAGCGGTTAATTTTCAGAGAAGGGCCACCCTTTGGCTTGTCATACAGAAGCGAGAAGTAGAAGGGAAGAGGTCTGCTGTGTGGTGCTAGCGGGGCCTCCGGCTGCCTAGCGCTTGAGGGGGCAGTGAGAGGATACACACTTGCGTGGGCTGCCCCATAGGCAGCGCCGTCTGCACAGAGAAAGACAGGTTAAGGACTTCCATGAAGGAGGGAGAGCCCACCGAGCGGCCTCAGACGCTTTTGCACGACCAGGATGGAAAGAAAGTATAAATTATTCTTTCCATGGTCCGTAATTTCTGATCCCATCCACTTTCTAGCAAAATCACCTGATAAAGATGTCCCTCCTCACTCGGCCCTGGACATCTTTTCTCCTTTTTTTTCCTCACCAATGGTTCTTTTAATCGTCTTTTTATTCTGTTCTCCTCTATCCTCCCCCACCCCACCCGGCTTGTGCAGCAGACAGGTGGAATTTTGCTGTATACTCGTATATTAGAACGCTATCTGTTTCGTCTGGTTGTTGCTGAATAAGCAGACGTGACAGTGTTTATTTTACGAAAAGAAAACCCAGGGAAGTCACCTCATTAATCTTGATTGTGTGTATTTAATGTATCTCGTGTATACAGGTGCGCATGTATCTCCTGCAATGAAACTAGAGAAGCAGTCCTACGACCACAGCGGTACGAAGAGACATTCACGAGTTTTAAGAGGACTTGACAAAGCCTGGGCATTAGCAGGAGCGATGATCGCAGCTGTGCTACAGTTGTGCGGGCACTGGACGGTGATATCACCGGGTGCGAACATACTCTTCAATGTTCACAAGCGTTTCGACGCACTCACATGTTTTCCTGTTCCACGCAGGGGACAGAAATATCTTCGGATTGACCGTAGATAAGTCTTAAGACTTTCCCAGTCTCAAGAAATTAATTAATACAACAACTGCATTATCTAATTATCCTTTTGCTTCTAACATAAATTGCATAATCTATCATCTAAATATGGGGGCCCGCGGATTTCTGCATGCCGTTTTACTGCATCAGCGAAAGGGAAACAGAATCAATTCAACAGGTCTCCTGTGGCTTGGAGGAAGGGCAAGTTTAATTATTTTGATTAGAAAAATAAAAAACCCGCAACCACAAATTTCCTTCTGAATTCAGCTGAGCGGTAGAATTTCTGTAATTGATGAGACATCGCTCTTTAAAAAAAAAAAAAAAAAAAGCGCCATTCGTCCAGTGCAGTCCATATGTTTTTGTTCATTTTGGGCATTACGGTGCCTAGCCGATAGGTCTCTCTGTGCCTCTGTGTCTCTCACTGAGATAGTTGGCGGAGCAGGGGAGCTGCACTAAGGGCACATCTTCGTATGCTATGCATCTTCCGTGGGCTTCCCGCGGTGATTCCCGCAGACACGCTGCCGGGTGCCTTCCCGCTCCTACGATCGGGCTCGGCGGAGCACCTCCGAAGCCGCGGAGGCTCTGCCCCGCTGCGCGGCCGCGCACAGGCCTCGGTGCCACCCGCACTGCGTCCGTCAGCCGGGCTGGTCGCGAGCTTGGCCGAGGGGCTCCCCGTGCGCGCCTTCCCAATCCCGCAGCCTTTGCCTTTGCTGTTTTCAGTCGTGCTGGTAACTGCGCGGTGAGCCGAGACAGGCAGCTGGGAAGGGGCCGGCGTGTTTCCAGGGCCGGCTCCCGCAGTACACCTCCAGGCGGAGACTGGCGGCGGGGAACAGAGTTCTTCCGCAAGTTAAAAACAAGAGCAAGATGCTTACCGACTTGGAACTCGTGTTAATTTTTCCGTCTTTCCCCAAAATCGGCGGGCACCATCTGTGCAATGAGGCACTGAGCACAGTCGTTGCCGCAGCGTGGATCCGGCAGCAGCTGGTTACCTTCTGAAGTGCCATTCTCCTGCATACACGTACACACACTTGTGCGTGAATGTCTCCTCTACATCTGGGTCGTGCTTTGCAGCGCAGGAAGGGGCAGCGAACAGAGACCTCAACGGCCGCTGCTCGACGTGACTCTCATGGTGAGGGTTGCAGAGGAGAAAGGACTTTTGGAGAAGGGTGGAGAGGCCCTGCAGTCACCTGCAGCAGGTTACTGGAGGCTGAGGGTGAGGAATGGCAGACACCTACCTGATCGGGATGCACCCAGCTGTGGGCACGGGGCAGCCGGTCCCCGCCGCTGCCTGGGTTCTGATGGTGCGTGCAGCCCATCGCCGAGGGAAGCAGGGGAAATACCACTGCAGGTGGGGGAGACACAGTGAACAAGCTGAAAAATGGATCTGCATTGGTTATCAAGTTGCAGAGCAGAGACGGTTTGGCCACGATCATAATTTCCATTATTTCTGTCAAATACAATATTATCAGAACTACTGCAGTACTTACTGTAAGTACTGAGGGAAAGTATTACATACGGAGTAGAGTCTCCAGGCTGTGCCAAGGGACAGTCAAACCAGATCCACTTTCCCACAGATCCCCCAAACAGGCCTCAATCTCGACGGGGGTGATCGTGTGCTCTGCCCGCGCCACCAGCGCTGCAAGAAAGGGAGCAGCTGAGAGCAGGTGAGGGCCTCGCCCCCCTCTTTCATTTTCCAGACTTGGTGATGGGGCCGGTCCTGGGTATTTGAAACCAGCCTGCAAGCAGGGGATGTGCTCCCCGGTGACCCCAGGAGTGCTTCTCACGGCACCTAAAATACAAACCAGACCGAAGGTGTGGTCCGAATGAGGTGCGGGTGGGGAAGGTTTGTGTTGAGAGCAGCTTGGAGGCCGGGGAGCTGTGCACGGGAGTCACGGGGCTCGGCCGGACCCCCGGGCTACCCTGTCCATCGCAGCCCACGGAGGTGTCGAAAGAGCAGGCACGATGACCAAGGCCTCTGCACAAGGCAGTGAGAGCGCTCCAGTGGGAAGGGAGAAGTGTGTGGACGTGCAAACTAATCATCTTCAAAACCAGGGAGGGAAGAGGAAACCTCTTTTATAGGGGATGTGGGAAGGGACCTAACACAGTCCTGCTTAAAAGAAACGTTATACAAGATGCTTGAAAAGAAATAATTTTTAAAAACCTAATTAAAAATATATAAATCACCCATCAGAAACAAAGAACTATGCGGAAGGAAACGTTTCTGGATAGAGACACTGTGTGTGGCATAAAAGACGATTGAATACATAAGGGCTTCATTAAATTCCCAATAGATAACATTTGGTTAAATCTATCCCTAGATTAAAACTCTGCATAATAGCACCATAAACTAAAAAGTTTCTTTTTGTGTGGTCCTTCAGGATGAACTGATTGAAACATTAGCCCCCTCATAGAGCAATTCCCTTCCAATTCAGATCCAGTAATTCGTCTCTTAGCCCTACGGGGATATGATGAGCAAGGAGACGGGTTAATGAATCCACACTTTGGGAGGAGAAGGAGGCCATGCTATACTGCATGTCCCACCAGATTGTTTATTAGGGCCCAGACTGTTTTGGAGGAATTGCTCGTCCGGGCTCTGTCCTTGCGAGGACGACACTGTCAGCCTCTCTGTTAGTCTTGAAAGCCGTAGAGAGCACGGCGGGCCATTAGCATGAGAAAGGGGCGCTGCGGACCGACGGCGCTGCGAGCTCATCAAAGGGCCGTGGGGCCGGCGCTTTTCTGGCGGCACCTGCTCCGGGACAGCAGAGGGGGAAACAGGGACCCTGGGGACCGGGACCGAGGCTAGGTAGCTTCCCCGCCAACTCCAGGAGAGCAGGCAAAAGGGTCCTTCACCAGCACCCCAGACCTCCCCCTCGTCCCCCCTTTTTTTACAGAAAAAAAAAAAAAAAAAAAGAAATCTATACCACCTACTGCAATTTGCTCCTGTCAGCTTCCCTACCAATTCCCAAGGGAAGGTCTGGTCCGCACGAGATGCAGGCAACCGGCAAAAAGAGTGAAAGGAGCAAGCGGCCAAGCAGTTTGCTTGCCATATACCTCCGAGGAGACCTGAAGGACGGGCGGTGGGCACACTCGGACCCCACTGTCCACCGGCATGGGCCAGGCTGGGCTCTGCCTGTGGGAGGTCGCCGGGGTCCCCAGGGTCTACTGCGGAGAAGCCAAGAGAAACAAACACAGGGTGGGTCGCCGGAATCTACACTTCACATGTAACTAACTGCTCGTGGAGATCGCAAGGAATGGAGCAGATAGACCCCAGTCTGAGGGCCAGCAGCATCCCTCCTCAGGGAGCCTCGCACCGCCGCACGGCCACAGCAGCCTTCTCCCCTGCAAAACTTTTTTCTGCTTGATTTTATCTGCCTTTTCGAGGTGGACCTCTGCTTAGCTCGGTACTCCGCGCTGCACCGGCCCGTCGGCCCGGCGCATCCCCCGGCCAGTCCCGGGGTAAGTGAATTAATCGGTCTCTCGTGAAAAAGACGTGCTCTCCCCGGAGGATACGTACACGGTGCCTCTAGGGCACTTTCCCGTTTTAGAAATTAGAAAGGACTTTACTTCTTTTTCTGCTAAGGAGCCCAGGACACCCAAAGAGGCCTCCCAGCTCCAGACTGCAAATGAAGACTAGCAGAGACCTTATGTCCAGTCTTTCTGCTTTTGAAATACACTATTTTAACACAGCATTGCTACAAACAAAACGGAGAAGCACCACTTTTCTATCTACGAGAATATTTAAAACCAAGGTGACGAAGTACTTCCAAATGTAAAACCCCTCCTCACTCCAAAGAGCACTAAAAAACATCCCTCCCTTTTAAAATTTCTTTTTATTATGAAAATGTACATAATTGATCCCCGAGTCTCCTAAATTGTTATAAATACAGTCGTAGTCGAAAAGCCTCCCTGGTTTGAAAAACGTGTGTTCTTAGCACAGCAAGCATTCACATGCCTACTCTTAAAACGTGCGATTCTCTTTTCCATGTCTAAGCTCTGAATATTTGAGGCCGGATTTTTGGTTAAAATTTTTTTAAGTCTATCAAATAGATATCAATCGACCTTGTGTTGTTAAAACCGACGTTTGGAATCAGAAAAGCGGCACTCATGGTTTGTTTTCTACACTTAAATATCCTTACTTCGACAGCTTATACACTTCATCAACTCGTCACACGAGGATATTACAAAGCGCATTTTATATTTTATGTATTGAAAAGTAGAAACACATGCCACTATTATCGTCAAAGAACCATAAGTGTCTAGAACAAATCTCTCTTAAGTTCAATGCATGCCCTTTATTAGTAGAATTTTCCTTTGGGCCTCTTGGAAACCAAATTGATGCAGTTGTGATTTAAAACACACCCAAAAGTATAAAAATAGTTTTAAACCGGCTTTTTAATCAATCCCCTGATTGGTGCCTTACAGAACTGGGCTTTACTCCCTCCAGAGAGACCTATTTCTATTTATCCCCTCTTTCGTTCCTGCTGTTTTTTGAAGAGTGTTTTTGTTTTGTTTTGTTGGTGGTTTTTTTTCTTGGTGTTCTGGGGGGAGGGGGGGAGGTTTGTTTTTTGATTGTTTGGCATGTTTGGCTTTTTTTTTTTGTCTTTCTTTATCTGTTAGGGTTAACAATGCATTGACTGCAAAGATCGTATTTTTATTTTCTTCTTTGCGGTCAAATCTGCGCATAATAATTTTCCACCTAGAATGTTTCTTGACTATTCTGCTATTAATCCCAAAGAAAAAAAATATCAGTGTCCCAAAGAAAGGAGAAGTGCTAAGGAGGGAAGGATCCAAAGCCAATTGTTTGGCTGAGCTCCTTTGGTCTTTGGGTTTGGTTTTGATTTTTTTGTTGTTTTTGTTGGTTTTTTTTTTTTTTGAAAATTAAAAATTTTATTTTTGAAAATGTGTAAAAATTTTACATTAAAATGGTACAATAATACTTGCCAGTAATTTTAACAATATTCCTTGTAAAGAATACGCATAAAGTACAAAATAAAAAACTCCGTAAGTCTATTATAATACAAAACACAGGTTAAAATAAGAAATGATAATCTTGACTTTCTTCTGTGTAAACACGTTAATCTCTTCTTTTATAAAAGTACATGAGACAAGTGTACTAAATGAAAAAGTATTGCTCTGCTGTCCTCCCTCCAGCCTTTTTTTTCTCCTGTACATTACTGTTTTCAAGCTCCTAGACCTGAGAATCTCTGAACTTTAACGGTTTAGAGACATTATTTATCACCATGTTTGTTTCTTTTTAAGGAGTAGCGAGTAACTTTCCGATGTAGTGACCGCCTGCTCGTGCAATATCTAAATCTACACCTGGCTTTGCACTAGTGAAGGTCACGGGAGGTCCGTCGCTCGCGGCGTACGGCCCCCGAGCCCCGTCACAATTATCCCCACGCAAAGACAGGCAGCCCCTGCGGGCAGCGTCCGCCGGGCGTCCGAGCGGCGGAGAAAGGAGATACCCCAGATCCTACCTTCGGAAAGACTCCCAAACACTTAACAGTTAGAGATCCGTGCCGCGAAGCCGGGGGTGGCAGGCAGGGTGGCGGCGGGGGGCAGACCGCTCCCGGCGCTCCCCAGCGAGCGGGCCAGCCCCGGTGCCGCGGTCGACTGCGAGGCGCAGCTGCTGCCCGCTCCGGGGCCGGGGCTTCCCCCGATGATGCTCTCGATGGAGAAGGGCGAGCGGGCCAGCGCCGCGCCGCTGCCGGGCTTGGCGGAGTGCAGCGAGGCCGCCAGCGCCGGGCCCAGCGGGTGCGCGTAGCCGAAGGGCGTCCGTGCCAGCTCGGCCGCCGGCAGCAAGGGGCCCGGCGGCGCGGCGGCGGCGGGGGGCAGCGCCGCGCCGGGGGCGCTGCCGGGGGCGGCAGGGGGCTGGCGGGGCGGAGGAGAGGGGTGGTGGAAGGCGAAAAGGGCGGAGTGGGGGTGGTAAGGCTGGAGCTGAAGACCGTAGCCGCAGCCGTAGGGTCCGTAGGCACAAGGCGGCTGCTGCGGGGGCTGCGGCGGAGGCTGCGGGAGGAAGGCGGCGGGGTCCACGGCGCGCAGCAGAAGCTCGGGCGCCGGGAGCTGCTGCCGCTTGAAGCGCTTTCGGCGGCGCAGGAAGCTCCCGTTGTCGAACATGTCGGCGGATTCGGGGTCCAGCGTCCAGTAGTTGCCCTTGCCAGGATTGCCGGGCTCCCGGGGGATCTTGACGAAGCAGTCGTTGAGGGAGAGGTTGTGGCGGATACTGTTCTGCCACGCGGGGAACTTCTCCCGGTAGTAGGGAAAGCGCCCGCTGATGAACTCGCAGATCTCACTCAGCGTCAGCCTCTTCTTGGGGCTCTGCAGGATGGCCATGGTGATGAGAGCGATGTAGGAGTAGGGCGGCTTCACCAGGCTGTTCTTGCCGCCGCCGCTGCCCGCCCCGCCGCCGCCGCCGCCACCACCGCCCGCCCCGCCGCCGCCCGCCGTCGCCTTCTGCGGGCCAACCCGCGAGGGGGGCCGAGAGCCACCGGCAGCGTCCCCGCCGCCCGTCCCGCCGCCGCCGCCGCCACCTACGCCTCCGCCTCGCACAGGCGACCGCGGCAGCAGGGCGGCGGCGTGGAGATCGCCCACATCCTCCTCGTCCTCTTCCTCGTCGTCGTCCTCGTCCTCCTCCTCGTCCTCGGCGTAGGAGCGGCGGCGGCGGCGGGTCTGTGCCTCCTCGTCGTCCTCCTCATCGTCCTCCTCGCCCACCACATCGATGTCGGTCTCCTCAGCCAGCGTCGACGCCTCGGACATCTCCGAGCTAAGGGTCATGGCGCGGCGGCGGGGCAGCGCATCGGTAGCGGCCGGCGCAGCGCGGCGGGAGAGCGGGTGCTCTCCCCGCCACCGCCAGGCCTCCGCGCCGCTCCGCGGAGAGCCGCCCCGCCGCCGCCACGGGCAGGCGGGCCGCTCCGAGCCGCGCCGGCACCCAGCGCCGCTGCCGCGCCTCTGGAGCGCTCCCGCCGCCCGCTCGGAGGCGGCGGCCGGTCAGGGTTTTGTTTCAGGGTATTTTTGCTGCCGTTTGGATGTCTTTCTTTCTCTTTTTTCCCTCCCTTCCCCCTTTTTGGGGATATTTTTCGCTTTTTTTTCGGTTGGGATCTGTTATTGTGGGCGCAAGGAGGTTGTGCCGTCGCTCCTGGAAGTCGGTTACCCCTTCTTTCTCCTCACCTCAGGCCTCAGACATTAATGGATGCGGGGCAGGAGGGAGCGCGCCTAGTCCTGGGAGGAGGAGAGGGGAGGAGGCTGGCGAGGAGGGAGGGCGTAGGGGATGGCTTGCTGGGCCTTAGGAAACACGGTGAAAAGGCTGGGGCTTAGTCCCAGGGAGGGCGGCCTTCCTCCCCGCCTTATAGCGAGGGGGCCATCACATGGCTCCCAGCGTCAGACCCTGGCGAGGCGAGCGGCGCCGTGTCTCCCCCCTGCCCAAGAAGGGCGCCTCAACAACGTCCCGGCCTCCCCGGCCTCACCTCATCCAGAAGGGGCTCTGAGGGGGGGGGGTCGCAGGGAGACGGGTGCCATATTTAGCGGAAAAGGGGGAAAATAAAGATAACACTTGACTCCGCCGGGGGGGGGGGGGGGGGGGAAGAAGAAAAAAAAAAAAATAAGTGCAAGTCTGTCAGAAAATATAGGAGCATCTTCACAGAAACTGTCCGGAGAGTCTAGAAGCTTCGTATTTTCCGGGGCTGCCCTCAGAGATGGGGTCCTGCTTCCCGTGGGAAGGAAGGGGAAAAAAAAAAATACACCGGACAGGGAGATGGTGAGTTAATAAACTTCAGACTTCCGTCCGCGGAATGGTTTAGAGACATCCTTCCCTATCTCTCCCCCGTCACCCTAGAGAGTTTAATTTACTTTAGAAAGAAATAAAATCTCTCTATATCGACCTCACAAGCTTTAAAAGAGCAGCCTCCAAAACACACCACTATTCTCAGTTTAATTGTAAGGTTATGGTTATTAAAGAGAGAGAAGCAGCTCCCTCCATTATGAGAAACAATAACAGAGAATTAGCGTTACCTCCTTTGTATGCAAAGGAAATAAATTCACTGTCCTTTAGGATAGGACTTTCGCTTTAAGTAGGAGCAACACCCTTGAGAAAGCAGCAGAGGATTGCTTGCTAATTTAGTGGCACTGTTCCCCTTTTCAGGTGATCTATGCGACGACAGAAGCCCGGGGCCCCCTTTATGTAAGGCAGGGGGAAAAAAAGAAACAAAAACAACACCAAAGAACCCAAACAAAATAAAACCCCCACAAATTTGGACAGAAATGCAATTACCATGGTCTTAAAAAGAAAGGCTTTGAAAAATCCCATCGTTCCCAGTTCTGGCAGGATAAACCGCAAGCAGGATCCGACTGGGATAGGAGTAGGGGAACATTTCGTTCTTAGGGAAAAATCGTCGTGAGAAGGGCAGACTGATGGATAAAGCCTTATTGATCAAATCCCGCTTTGCAAACAACGTACACACTCAATTTCTTGAAATACGTTTTCGATATATCGTCATAACCCAAAGCTACAAGCAACCCTGTTTCAAACCCAGTTCCATGGATTTACAACATAATCCTTTCTACTATTTCCAAATAATCCTATTTACATTTTGTTCACTACTAAGGCGCCTGCAAGGCAATAGCACCAAAAGTTACAAAACGGGGGGGGGGGGGGGGGGGGGGGGAATGGTGGGAAGAGAAGGAAAAAAAGGGACCTCTAGACCCAGAGTATTTTTTTTTCTGTAGAAAAATATATATCCCTCGAGATTTACAGTTCCTACAGTTCATAAAATCTCTCTTCGAATTAGTTTTGTGGTCCTAGGGCAAGTTACTAAAAGAAAGGCAGATAGGATTTTTCGTCTTCAAGACGTTTCTCATATTTCCAAAGAGTTAGTATTTTAGCTTTCTGCTTCCTTTCCCCTCCCCTTTTATTATTTTTCTTCTCCTAGCCTGAACGTTTAAAACCATCTTAAAACAATCCAAAAAAATAATGCTCTTAAGTATGAAGAACGGTGAAGTTTAAAAACGCATGGGGAAGAACCACTGTAGCGACAAACCAAAAGAGCCGGGGTCTGCCCTCGATCCTCTGCTAACAGAACACACGGATGTTTCACTGAGCGTGTGACACCGGCGGCTCCTCGACAGCACCGAGTTCCGGGAGCTTCGGCTGGGGTGCGGGTCTTTCTGGACGTGGCCGTTCGGGGTGGCCTCGGGGCGTGGTGGCGCGGACCTCTCTGGAAGGCTTGGGCAGCACTGCTCTCGTCTGTCGCTGCGGGGTGTGTATGTTGTGTGTGTGGGCTGCTGAGGGGATTCCTTTTTGGGGGTCAGTTGAGTCAGCCTCCAGTGCGGGCAATTAAGACCTGATGTTACTTCAGTCCCTGGAGATTGCGAAGTGTCTTCAGATCGTCCCCGTCCCAAACCCTGCAGGTGCCGTTTTAAAAAGGCAGGAAAGAAAAGGACGAAGGCGAGCAGCGGCGGCTCAGCCGTGAGTGGCATTTCCCTTGGTAAAAGCTGGCCGGCGTAGGGGCCGCGGGCTTTGCCCTGTCCCCCACCTCGCGGCCGGTCCCGCTCCGCGCCGCTCCGCTCCGGGCGCTGCTCTGCGCGGACGGGGGATGCCATCTACCGGCAAGGAGCGCCGGCTGTGGGACGCCGTGTGCGGGGGCAGGGGGTCAGGCGTGGCCTCCCTGTCCAAAGCAGCCCCTGAGAAAGGCAGGGTCGGACAAGAATCCCCCACTCAGCGACTGAATGGGACCCCGAGACCCTAAAAAAAAGCAGTTTGGAGGGGACCTAAGAACAGCCCCCCCCGCGAAATGGCTGGAACTTCCTCGACCACCTTACAACCTCTGTACTGCCACTCTCTGCCCATACCCAGCTACCAAACGACCACTCTTGACTCAGGATCTCAGGGCCTGTCTTCTAGGGTTTCCCTGCTAGCTGTGAATCATCTGATGTATCATGCACCTAAAACCACGGTTGCACAGAGCAAGATGAGAAATACAGTTACCTAGCTACAGTTTATACTTTTTTTATTGTTTGGACCTACTACAATTAATAATAAATTTTAAATTAATATGAATTCTAATTTTTTGTTATATATTATACACACAATTCCTGTATGCATATACAGAACATTCACATTTTATCAGAGTAGCCCAGGCCTTTATTAAAAATCGAAAATTACCCTGGGCACTATTTCAGGCATTTTTCAAGGAGCCAGATTGGCACACTGGCTGAGGTGCTCTGAGTTTTCTGGAGCTGCAGAACTAGACTTTTTCTTAATGTGTAGAACCATTTATTGAATAATTTATGTTTTCTGTGAATATCGTCTCTTGGGTCAAAGATTGGACTGAATTCTGAGCTTGTGTCATGGAACAAATAAATGCTCCAGCAATGACCTTGCAAAAGGATGGTGGTATCCATGACAGTGACAATAACAGTGACAGCTGTGGTCTTCTTTTCCCAGTATAACACTGACCACCATTTTATCTTTTTTTGGGTGTTTATTTTCCTCTACTCTTACCATGTAGTTTCAGGGAAGGTAACACTTCCTTCAAGCCTTCTGTGGGGGCTGGGATTACAATGTCTGTGTAATCACAATGCATTGAAGAGGGTTGGCAGCAACCTGAAAAACTGAAATCTGGGTTTACAGCCATGCCTAATGCTGAAAAAGGGTTTATCATCCTTGGAGGTAATATCCCCTCTACCCTTGTCAAACATCTTTTCTTCTTGACTAAGCTGGTTTGGTTAGTTTGTTTGGTTGAGTTGAATTTTTGAGAGGTTTTGTTTTGCTTGTTGGTTTGGGGTTTGTTTCCTCCTTGTTCTATAATTCCTGCAGGACATGTACATTTGTTCTGACAAGTGAAAGTAATTTCCTTTAAGGCCCTTTGGGCTTTTAATTTCTGTAAAATGTGATTTAATGTTCTCATGATCTTTTGATCTTAAGAAGCATTATTATCAGGCTAGACGAAAACCCGTCTAGTAGCATAAACTGACCTTAACATCAGCTAAGACCAGATGTTTAGATAAGAATATAGGAACAAAACAAGTGTGTAAAATTGATTCCTAGCTGCCAGAAATATAGGTTTCAAGTTGTTTGTTTGTTTTAAAGCAGGAATAATACCTGAATTTAATAGCCTGTGAGACAATTTACTCCATGAATTTGTCCAGTCATTTTTTGACATCATGTACATTTCACCACTAAACATAGTCTGTGGTGAAATGCTCCTAAGCTCTAACTATGAGTGGTAAGAAGTGTCTCTTTTCATTTGCTTTATGCAAGTCACCTGCTCATTTAAATGTGATGCACTCTCATTTTTGTACTAAAAGAGACAAGGAACAAGTGTTGTTAAGCACTTTCTCCCTGCTGTTCCTGACTTTGTAGACTCTACCATTGGTCACCTTTTTTACATGCTGAGGGGTTCTCCTTCAGAATCACTGGACTAGCACAGAAGTAATTATGTATTTCTGACAATCTCTGTCGTTCTCTCCACCTTTTGCCTTATTCATCTCACTCCTATTATTTTCATAATAAATCATGAGATGCTTAAATATGCTTTACCAGTTTTAATTTCAGCTTATTATTTCTGATCTTTTAAGCCAGTAACTATTTTCTGTGCTGGTGGAAGGATATCAGTATCACAAAATGAAGCATTGGCTGCCAGAGGTGATATAGCAGAGTACTTTTCACATGAAAAAATTGTGTTTGTTTAGGTTACCTTTAATTTTGTAACTTCACCAGCTACTGAAAATCTTTCTAATATTTTCCACGTAACTTTTTGTTGTAGATAAACTTTAGTAAATTAGGAAGGAGATCCCATAATTCGTGTCTCAAATATTTGAGATATTTTCCATTTCACTCTGTAGAGATGGAAATAAGCCCCAAAGGAGTACAAAATCATTCATAAATGCAGTGAATATAGGCAGGTATATCCTTTGTTCACTTAGAAGTCTTTGGGAATAAGCTTTATTGTGATCAAAGACAAAGAAGATGAGATTTTCCATTTAGAACTTAGAGGGTAATGGGTTCCTGCCAGGACTTGAGCAGAAATAACAGCTAGCTGTTGCAGAAGGAGGAAGGCCCTTGCCTTGTCCAGCCTTTCCATCTCCTGCCACCTATGCTCACCACTTATCTCCTGCCAAGCACCAGCTGGACGAGGAGATCAAAATTCAAAGAAGTCAAATCCAGAATGAATAAGAATTTTGCAGCTGCCAAGGCATTAGTCAAAGGTAGCATGATGGCACCTACACTTCTAAAGTGGGCCAAATTTAGTCCTGATTCCTCGCAGGCTAAATGTGATACATTACACATTTACACATTGATGTTGCATCATGTTGTCTCAACAATGTTTTGACTTGTAAGTGTTAATTGTTTAAAGATAATACAAAGATCACTGTCTTAGCAGAGGTCAAAACATTTATATGATCATGGCCTGAAGGATTCAAGTCCTCTTGAATTCTGCATATGGAATTCTTATAGTAATAAACTGTCTAAGTCTCTAACATCTGTGCATAAATTTAAGGTATCACCTTTTTCACACATAGTATGGATGTAAGTAAAGTACAGTACAGTAAGGAGTATAGTGACTTCTACATCTTACTTATTTTCTAGCAAGACATCTCTTATTGACTAAGACTAACAGGCAAGTCTTTCTTGGTGATTTTGGCAGTTTTATTAACAGAAACTCCCAAACATCCTGCAAAGCTATTTGAATCATGTACAGTGAAGGCAGGGGATTCTTGAAACAGTACTTCTTCAACTACTCTCTAGTAGGACTCTGCAGAGTGTTACAGAGAGAGGCATCCCAGAGGTCATGAAAGGCTTATGATATGGTTTGAAGCACAGGTATTTTGGGTTGCTGAGTTTAAAAGCTACAGGCACGGTGAGAAAAGGACACTGTTTGCTGGGCATCAGCCTCTCCTCCTTGACACTAAAGTCAACTACAGTAGACAACTCTGCAGCACATGATACAACATGGCAAATAAATGAGATGAAAATAGCGCCAGATTTAAGTTCAATGTTTCTGGGCTGCTATCAATGTTTACATATCTTCATATCCCTTAAAATATTACTAATTCTTCAGTGAGTCTTATGTCTAGATATCTGTAGATGGTTTCTTTTCCATTCATCTCTCAACACTTTTGTTCTCTACTCCATAATGCTGCTGTTTTCCTCCATTAAATTGCTAACATACATGGGTATTTTCAAAATTAATTAGTGCTCTTCCCCTTATGTCCTGAAGTTAAACACAGTATTCTTCTGAACAAATTTTCCAAATGAAATTTTGATTATCAGATTTCCTTTGCTGCCTAAAACCACAGATTTTCCCTTGTCGTCTCTGATAATCAGGACAGACATTACTTCACTATAGCCTGATCACTTACATTTATGACCTGTGATCAGTTCCCTCAATATGATACTAACACCTCTTCTCAACATGCCCTTTTATTATGCAGCACTGGCCATGACTTTTAGGAGAGCTTTTCACTGGCATTTTGAGAGCAAATGTCATTCTTCTGCCTTTAAACTTGCATGTAATTTAGGAAACAGTTTTTCCAAGTGACCATTTTAATGATCTTTCTCCACTCCTATGCTGTTTCTGTGTAGCTAATGAACTTTTCTTTAGCAATATATACTCTGTGATGTTTTTGAGGTCATGACTTTCACCCCTTTTTCAGAACTGGAAAGGTACTTACTGAGCTCAGAGTCAACCTATCCCAGGCTGGTACAGCACTTAGATCTTCTTTGTCTCTCAACAGAAGTTCTTCAGCTACAACTAAATCCAGATTTAGATTTATGTTTCCCATTATGGAATTACAAAAGAACAACTGAAGAAAACAAGTCGATGCTATTATAGCATGGTAAAATACTTTTCCTCAGATGTAAAGTTTGTTTTTTGAAGGTCTCCTGTCTGATCCACAAAATGTAACCAAATCTTAGAGTCCCTTGAACTGCCACTCCTGAATTACTTTAGCTGAGTCCTGATATAAGTCAGCAATGTTTTCATCATAGTTTGTCTTCAAAAATCTCATAAGAGGGCATATGAGATCATATCTCTAGACCAGTTGATCCTAAAATGCCAGCTGGAACAGCATTTTCTACAGTTTCTATCTTGGAATAATTTTACTGTGATTCATTTTCACTTCAGTATTTGAGACTAATAAAATGTTTTGCTTGTTTGTAATGATCATTTGGCCTAGCAATTCTAGAATATTTAACATATATTGATGGCAGACTGTGATAAATCTGAAGCAGATTGATTTTTACTTTCAATAACTTGTAGTGACTTAGGTTTTTTTTGTGTTTCTTTCATCTCGCTTCTCTTCACTTTTGCTTTGGGTACATAGGCACTTTCATCCTGCAATAAATTTATAAGCTTTCTTTTTAGTTCCTAAGAAACTCTGTCTTCCCCAGACTATCCCCAAACACTCCCTTTTCCTAAATCTGCTTTTTTTTCCCCCCTCCTGAATTATATACTGGGTTTTCTATTTTAGATTAAATAATATGGGCTTCCCCCACCATCTTTTCTCCACTAACTGATTGACTCTTCAAATTTTCCAGATACAGTGGACCAAATTTTTGGAGGTGCCCCACCATCTTTTACAGTTGTCTGATTATCCTCTAATTTTCATTTGTCATTTACCTGTGGGAAGCACAGAGGCTGCTGCTCTTCAGCATCACCTTTAGAATCATCATTCCTGACAATTTTTATCACCACCAGATGGAGTAATTTTGGGATTATCATTAATTTTTACTAATTACAAAAGCTTCAATTTTAACAGGATCAAAATCTTTTGTACAAGTTAACACTCAGCTCTGGCGTAGTGAAAAGATAATGTAAGAGCAAACAAAATTTCCAGACACATAAGAAGTAATGCCTTGGCAAAACCTTGGCTCTGGGGATTACTAATGAGGGAGACAACGTTAATCCATAAAGAAGGATAAATTAATTTAACATAGTCTTACAGAAACAAGACTGAACAGAATAGGTAACTGAGGATATTCCAGAGAAAACCAGTATAAAAGGCATCAAAATACTGGCTGAGATGACAAGGTAATCTAGTAATCTAGTAATCTAGTAATCTAGTAATATTTCTACTGGTGCCAGTAGACTCATAGGGTTTAGTTGTGGTGATTAGGACCATAGAGCAACAAGGCTTCTCATCTCTTGCATCGCTCTGTGAGCATGTGTAGCATTGATTAGAATGCCAGGCTTCTTCCCCCATAATTCTGCTCTGGCCCTCTGCTGTGCAATACAGGTCCTGCAATGACTGCTTTGCCTTCTATTGGAGCCAGACACGTGCATTTCCCATGGCTGTGAGATTTGACCCACTCATCAAACAGAGTAAGCTCAAACATACTGGCAAACTTGTGGGGGACTGAAATTGTAGGCTGTGAACGATCTCTGCCTCAGAAAAGCAAACAGAAGAGCAGGGTTTACGTATCCTTAAAGGCAGCAGCAACAGCATGAGTTAGGGCCTGGAAGGTGTGTATTTGGCTCTCAGAATAGGATTTGGAAACAACAAAAACTGGCAATACACAAAAAGAGCATATTAAAGCCTCATTGAGGGAAAACATAGCTACAGGGGAACATCTCTGAGTGATCTAGCAAGGGCACACAGAGGGTATCCAATGACCAGCAGCAAGCAGCCACGTGTGGGTAACTTATAAATTACAATAACCTAACAAAGGAGAAAAAGCCACAGTGAAAAACACACGAGGTGGAAGAAAAAAAACCAAACAAGGACTGACACACAGGCAGTGGTGACAGGAAAAAAAAATCAGTAGTTTGGCTGGGCAGGGGCAGCTGGGAGCATTGGGGGTCCCCACACTTAAGGGGCCCCACTACAGAGCTCTGCACTGGCCAGCTAGGAGGAAGGAGGTGAGTTGCTGGGGAGAAGCACAGCCATGGCCTTTGAGAGCGAGGGGGCCTGCACTACACAACTGAGGAAGCAACACAGTTCTTACATGTTTTCTAGTATGAAAAATAAAAATAATAAACACATAATTAGTAAGGCCACATCGGGAGTACCATGTCTCCATGTATAGCCGTACAAGTACAACTGCTGGGGCATCTCTGTTATGAGAGACTGTGGGATCTGGGCCTGTTTAGTCTAGAGAAGACTAAGAAGGGATCTCATCAATACATATAAATATCTCAAAGACCAATGTCAAAAGGACAGTGCCAGAAGCTTTTCAGTTGTGCGCAGTGACAGGATGAGGAGCAATGGCCACAAGTTAAAACACAACAAATTCCACCTCAGCATGAGGGATAACTTCTTTATGTTGAGGGTGGCTGAGCACTGGAACAGGCTGCCCGGGGAGGTTGTGGAGTGTCTCTCTCTGGAACTGTTCAAAACCCACCTGGATATGTTCCTGTGTTACCTGCTCAGGATGACTCTGACTTAACAGGAGCATTGGACTGGATGATCTCCAGAGGTCCCTTCCAATCCCAATGGTTCTGTGATTCTATGATGCGAGACCATGGATGTCATGCCTGTAATGGGGTACTTTGCGAGTAAAGCATGGCAAAGTGAGGCACAGAGAAAGGAGGCATGGCAAGTGCTGGGTGCTTTGTCCACAACAACCAAATAATGCAGTGCCACAGGCTGGGACAGAGTGGCTGGAAAGCTGACCACAGGAAAAGGACCTGGGGTTGCTGATCCAAACATGAGACAGTGTGTGTCCAGGTGGCCAAGATGGCCAATGGCATCCTGGCCTGTGGACCAGGATAGGCCTGTGCGACCAGCAATAGTGTGGCTAGCAGAAGCAGAGCAGGGATTATCCCGTTGTACTTGGCACCAGTGAGGTCACACCTCCAGTGCTGTGTCCAGTTCTCGGTCCCTCGCTGGGAGGAGGACATTAAGGTGCTGGAAGAAGACCAGAGGCAGCCAACAAAGCTGGTAAAGGGTCTGAAGCACAAATCCTATGAGGAACAGCCAAGGGAACTGGAGTTGTTTAGCCAGGAGGAGACTGAGGGATCACCTTATCACTCTCTACTGCTACTTGAAAGGAGGTGCAGAAAGGGGAAGCTCAGCAACTAGCCAACAGGATGAGGGGACATAGTCTTAAGGAGCACTAGGAGTGCTTCAGGTTCGACATCAAGAGGAATTTCTCCACATAAAGGGTGACAACGTATTGGAATGGGCTCCCCAGGGAGATGCTAGAGCCACCATCCCTGAAGCTGTCCAAGGAAAGCCTGACCGTGGCACTAGGCGCCATGGTCTGGTTGGCACGGTGATGTTCGGTCACACGGCGGACTCCATGACGCGCAGGCCTTTTCCAACCCAACCGGTCCCGGGATTCCGTAATCCACCGGGCCCCGCCCGCCCCGAGGGCGGTGGGGCGCCGCCTGCCGGGCCCGGCGCAGCGCACGCGCGGCCCGTCGCCCAGCTCCTTCCTTCCGGCCGCCATCTCGCTACGCCCGCGTGCGGATCCCGGCCCCGCGTCCTGCCCGCCGGCTTCAGCCCCGCTCTGTGCCCCTCCCCTCGCCGAGGTACCGCGGGGGTAGCGAGGGGCGGCTGGGAGGGGAGCGTGACTCGGCCGGGAGCGGTGGGCGGCGATGGTTGGTTGGAGGAAGGGACGGCGGTTACGGGCTGGGCCTGAAGGGAGACTCGGCTGGGCTCGGCGGCTCTGCCCGCGACGTGAGACCGCTCCCGGCCCTGTGGCGGGGCGGGGCTGCCCGCGTGCCGCGGAGGACGCGTGTGGGCGTGTGGTGAGGGGCGGCCGCAGAGCCCCCTGAGCCCACTTTCCCTCCCCACTCCGTGTTCCCACACCCGCCTGCTCCGGGCGCTCTTGATGTTTCCGCAGATGAAGGAGACCATCATGAATCAGGAGAAGCTGGCCAAGCTGCAGGCCCAAGTGCGCATCGGTGGCAAGGTAGGAGCCTCCTCCTCGCGCTGCCATTGGGATTGCGTGTCCCTGCCCCAGTATCGGGCCTGGCACTAGGGGCCCTGGAAACGGGTGTCGGCAGCAGCCCTGAGTGCTCTCAGCTTCGCTGGACTGTCCTCAAGGGAAGCTGTGCTCCTCCTGGGCCCTCTGAAGTCACTTTTTTAGGTACAATATGTAGTAGCTGAATCTCTAGCTGTTTCTCTCTGTGTATGTTACAGCAGCCCTAATTATATTGGGGCAAATGGGAATCTTCATCATCAGCAAGGTCAAGTGTAAGGTACTGCAGCTGGATCAGAGCAGCCCTGCTGAGAAGGGTTTGGGGGTGCTGGTGGTTGAGAGACTGGACATGGCACTCCCATGGGCACTCCCAGCCCAGAGAGCCAAATGTGTCCTGGGCTGCATCCAGAGCAGGGTGGGCAGCAGGGTCAGGGAGAAAATTCTGCCCCTCTGCTCTGCTCTGGTGAGACCGCACTGCAGGGCTAAATCAGCTCTGAGGTCCCAAAACAGGAAGGACATGGAAATGTTGGGACAAGTCCAGAGGAGGGACTGCAAGTTGGTAAGAGGGCTGGAGCTCCTCTCCTGTTAGAACAGTCTGAGAGAATTGGGACTGGTAGGCCTGCAAAAGAGGAGGCATTGGGGTGACCTTACTTTGGCCTCCTACTTCCTCAAGGGAGCCTACAGGAAAGTTGCATCAAGACTATTTACAAGAGCTTGTAGTGGCATGACAAGGGGGAATGGGCTTAATTTGTAAGTAGGTTTAGATTGAATATTAGGAAAAAAATTGTAACTGTGAAGCTGGTCAGGCACTGGAAATTTGTAACTGTGAAGCTGATCAGGCACTGGAACAGGTTGTTCAGAGGAGTTGTGGGTGCCACATCTCTAGGGGGTGTTAAGGGCTAGGTTGGATGAGATTCTGAGTAACTTGGTCTACTTAGAGGTGTCCCTGACCATGGCAGGAGGGTTGGAACTAGATGGTCGTTGTAGTCCTCTTTTCAGCCATTCCGTGATAATTGTATGGGCTGTTTCAGTAAATGTGGGATTTAGAATGAGTATACCTTACAGCAAGGTAAATGTATACTCTTAGAGTTTAGTATAGTTTTCTTAACAGACCATAGAGAGTTATATTACTGACTTGTCAAAAATACTTAGGTTGCTCAAGGCAGTTTTTTGCCTTTCTGCACAAAGTTGGAAATTCTATACTTGTCATGCTTCTGTAATTGCAGACTCATATAATCAGAACAATCTTTTATTTTGTTACATCTGAATATATGTATTTGTGTTGTGTGTTAATAATTTGAGAAAAAGTATGTTTGATATAGTCATGTGACAGTAAACATTTTGATTTCAGTGTCAGTCTTAATTCAGGAATTTGTCAGGAGTCTTGCAGACGTGAGGGAGTATACACAATACACAATGTTCTAGATTACAAATTATTCAACAGAACTCTTGGTGACAGAGTTTCCAGGAGCTTTCATTCCAGTGTTACCTTTTTTTTTTTTTTTTTTTTTTTTTTTTTTTGCCAGTTGCTGGAGATTTAGGCAGCCTTAAAACAGGGTTTATGTAGTAATTAACTGCCTTGGTAATTTTTGCTTATTCTTGCTATATGTTAGTGGTTAATTACAGAACTCCTGTGTTGTTGGTTGTATGCATGTTAACCAGCATGTATTTATTGACTATAGAGGCTTTTAGTGTCTTATCATGTGAGGGCATGCATTCAGATTACAGTTCCTGCAGCTTGCTGGTCAATACAGGGCTTGTAGAGACATTAAGCAGAGCTTGGAACAGTCATTTAGTTTTAAAATTGGCCTGTGAAATAGTTGGAATGCCTGAACTTGCCATATTAATTTTATTTTTTTTTTATATGGGGAAATTATTCCTGGGATCTTCATGGCATTGTTGCCATGTAAGTTGAAATGGGTGTGGAGGATGTACATATTCCTCCATATCCCTTGATTCAACACATCAAGTTCTGAAATTTACTGAGGATTCTTTTGTCCAGTGGGACTTAACATATACCTAGTCTAGCTCAATCCTTGGGTAGACAAGGCACTAAAATAATGCATTTCTATTACTTGTAGTAGTTTCCAAACCACTGTATATGCTAACTTGACAGTAGCAGGGTTTGAGTATCAATGTTTTTTTTATCAACCTAAATGTTTGAGAGGTAGTCTTCCAAGTGTTAGTTTCATATGAATTTGTCACTGATGTTCCTCATTGTTGGAAATAGAATTATGTTAGAGTTGTTTGTGTCCAGTTTGAAAACTTCTGACTGTAAACTGGAAAGGAATTGCAAGTATTTATACAGCTAGGCGGCAATACATTCTCTTATTAGCATGTGGTAGAGCAGCTGGAGTGGGAGGACTAAGATTAGTAGTTACATTATATAAAAAAGTAGCTTTGTTTCACTTATTTACAGGCATTTTATGTCAGATTTTCCTGATCCATTGTGCAAGCAATTAGAGAATGACATTTTCAGCTTTTTCATAGAAATAGATATCTTCTAATGTGGGACATTTACTTCCCTGGAGAAATCTAGAGCTCTGGGTCTGTAGGCCAGCTTAACCTTTGCTTGTTTGGTTTCTAAAGAGGATTGGTCTAGAAGTATTTTCAAAAATGTATTTAAGAAATATTTTGAAAAAGTAGGCATTCTTTAA
The DNA here is from genome assembly GCF_971803275.1 of Cyanistes caeruleus. Classification (NCBI taxonomy): domain Eukaryota; kingdom Metazoa; phylum Chordata; class Aves; order Passeriformes; family Paridae; genus Cyanistes; species Cyanistes caeruleus. The sequence continues at coordinate 56,039,763 of NC_141732.1, forward strand.
ATATATAAGTCCATCAGATGAGGGATGGCTATTTAGAGTAAAAATGTTGTATTTTTACTTTTCTCATATTCTCATATTTGTTAATGGTGTGTTCATAGCTTTATGGCCTCTGACTATTACCAAAATTGGCCTATAATTTAAGAAAGATAATCAAAGGAAAAGGTAATAACTTGTTCATTCAGTTTTATGTCTTGTGATAACATTGCAACTTCCCTTTTTTAAGATGCTGCAGTAAACCATGAAATTTGTGGAGTAAATATTTTCTGATGGCATTGCTGCCTAAAAGCTCATGCTTTTCCCACATGTGCAAATCTTGCCTTAATGCAAAAAAAAAAAATGACTGCTGCAGGGCAGTTGGACAGCAGAGTTGCATGCACTGGAACACAGGAGCAATATGCTAAGTTGATATGTAGATACTGTAGTCATACAGCCTTTAGAATTAGAGTTTGTGAGAGCTATTTAAGTTTTATGTTGTAATATTTTTTTTTTTTTTTTTTTGCAAAGGGTACGGCCCGCAGAAAGAAGAAGGTTGTACACAGAACAGCTACAGCAGATGATAAAAAACTTCAGTTTTCATTGAAGAAACTGGGAGTCAACAATATTTCTGGAATTGAAGAGGTAATTGCTTCAAAGGAAAAGAAATAAATTTCTGTCTATAAATAGAAAATGTATTAAAGTCGATTTTCTGGTAAGTAACATAGGTCCTAAACTTGTCTGTAAATTACCAATAGATTTGCATGGAGCTTTAAGAACTTCGATTTCCTGTTAAACTGAAAAATCCTGTTAGACTGCTTCAAATACTGATTTTTTTTTTGTTGTTTTTTTTTGGTTTTTTTTGGTTTTTTTTTTTGCTTGCAGGTAAACATGTTTACCAATCAAGGAACAGTCATTCACTTCAATAACCCAAAAGTTCAGGCATCTTTGGCTGCTAACACTTTCACTATCACCGGCCATGCTGAGACAAAGCAGCTGACAGAAATGCTGCCTAGCATCTTAAACCAGCTCGGAGCTGACAGTCTGACCAGCCTCAGGAGATTGGCAGAAGCCCTACCCAAGCAATGTAGGTTGAAACTTGAACGTGTTTTGTGCTGGCAGCTGACATGAGGCTTATTTCTGTAGCACCAGTCACATTCTGTGCACTCCTTTTGTCTGCAAGCATGTTATAAAATGCTTATAAAGAAATCACACTCTTTAAAATAATTTGTATTTATAGCTCAAATCTGATGGCAAGTATGACTCAGTAAAGCAAAGTCACCTGTTAGTGTGTCTTATAGCTGGCTTAGCCCTGTACTTAAAACTGTAGCTGGACTTGATTTTCTGGTAGTTTCCTTCTTGATGTGGCTGCCATATTTTGATACATCTTGTTCATTAAAGCTGGGTGGATTAATTTCTCTGTAAGTGTTAGGTTTTAGAGGAAGATCAGCTTGAGTATATCTCTTTTGACACTTTGAATGGAGATGTAAGTAATGGGGAAAGGGATATAACAGATAGCTTGCAATTGTTTTTCTCCCTCACGGGTGTGGTGAAGGTATTTCTCCATGGGCTTTGGGCTTTTTGATAACTAGGAAGGAATTACAGGGTATTTATAAGGAAGTACATTATAATTTCAGTATGTGTAGAACAGTGTAGAGAACAGACGTATGAATGTTAAGTTACATACACCAACTTCCTATTCCATACTTAAAATAGTAAAAGAGCATGAATGTTAGTTCCTTTTAAAACTGGGAAAAGTAGAGGAGGGACTCAAATATGTAGTGTTTGAAAAAGGTGCTGCTGCTACAGGATGAGAATTAGGAGTGAAAGACTTGCTGACACTGGGAACATTTCTCGTGTTCTGTGTGTGCAGTCTTCTTACTTTCTGAAATACCTTAAGCACATTCCTTTAAAGATACAGAACAGGCTAAACATGGAAAAAAATGAGAAAATATTATTGTGTCCAATTTTTGGCAGTGCTGACTTGACTGGTAATTTTTTTTTCTTCCTCTGCTTTGTTGCCAACAAAGCAGCCTCTGCTTTTCTCCTGTAAACTTATCAATGAAAAACATTTTACTAGAAGTAGTCTTAAAGATACGGGGTAAAGTACTCTTTATTGTGATTCTCAAATCCTTTCCTCTAATGTCACCTGTATGACTTTCTTGTGATAGTATTAGGCTTGAAAGGAAAAAGTTCCTGAAGGATTTAGAATGATTGCTGAAGTTCTGTCTTCTGATAACAATGAGAAGCAAATTATAAGAGGTTATATTCGATGCTAAATTGTGGAGTTTTAGAAAGAGGAAAGCTTGTTTGAAGTGATTACTTTTTATGTTCTAGTAGATGGGTATTTCTTTCCACTAAGAGTGAATGCCAGACAAGTTGCAGAAAACTTTCTATTCAGCATTGTCTGCTAGATTTGGAAGCCTAACATCAGTGAGTGAAGTGTCTGTGATGATTGCAGATGTTAAAGTAAACTTGGACTGGTCTTGGGAATGGGAGAGAATGCAGGTAACTTAGGGTGAAAAACCATGGTTTGCTTTTCAAATGTTGTTTTTAACATTAAAATATACATAAGTTTTAACAGCTTTCTTCTGCTTAAAAAAATAAATGAAGGTTAGTGATGTCCTTGTCCCAAGCCCTTTCAAAACAAAGTTTATTCACTAGTTATGTTTCTTCAGAAATTAATGTACAAATCTAGTAAGAAACCATCTTTTTCCTCGCACTTTTCTTAAAAACTGAGAAGGATGAATTAGAATAAAGCTGAGGTAGTAGAGATTAAGAGACAATTTGGCAGTACAGCTAAGTTGTAGTGGCACAGGCACTGAGACACTTGAGATATCTGTTCTTAGCAGTTTACTTTTTCCCAGTTCAGCAGGTGCTCACTGGTCTGCTACAATGGAGGTGGTTAAGTCTCACTACCTCTGTCAAATACAATGGGAATGTTAAAGAAATTACTGAGTCAGCAAACATGTGTACCAGAACACTAGGTCACCTCAACCACCTAAGGAGTGTGAAATTGTGCATCCAGTTCCATATTCCTCTGACTTTGCCAGGGAGCAGTAATACCTTTTAAGTATTTCTTCTAGTTGTGTGTCTGCCTGCAGCTTCACAATTACACCTCGGCTTTCTTTGGATGTGTAGGATAATAAGATCCTTTCTATTCCTTAAAACCTGATGATGTAAAATATGTAAATTTAAAAGCCATGTGGTAGTCCATAAACAAACCTACTTTTAGGAAAAAACTGGTAAAATCGATTTCCACTTGTATTTGGAAATTATTGTTGTGCAGGGCACTCAGTGTACCTAGATACAGGATGTTGAGTAGTATGCTGTTTATCATGTATCTTCTAATTTCACTGCTGGGCTGTTTGAGCATTATCAGTAACAAAGGTAATGTGTCCTTCCTACATTAGATAAAGATTGTTATTTACAGAAGTGGATAAAGCTCTGCAGCTTAGCCCAGAATCTTTGATAATGTTTTCAAAAACACAAAAACAATAAATCAAAATGCGTATGGTGAGCCTGAATGAAGCTTTTGAACTACTTGCTCTTGCAGCTGTGGACGGAAAGGCACCACTTGCTACTGGCGAAGATGATGATGATGAAGTTCCAGGTAAGAACAAACATGCCGTGGAGGAAAAGGAAGTGAATTTTGCTAAGAGATCTTACGTATAGCATAAGATCAGACCTGGGATAGTAAGTGTGTTGTCTAGTCACTTGCTGTCGCAGAATTACCGTGGGCAGATTATTTCATTAATTTCAGATACCATGAGAGACTTGCAATTTGAGCTAGCATTTTGGTCCTGTGTTGAAGTGATAGCTATGACTAAAATAAGTATTCAGTATTCCATAAGAAATTACCTTGTCAGAATCATTGCCTGGTTGTTATAGTGAAGTGAAATGCTTTTAGAATTGTGCTTTTTAATGAATCATCCAAAACTTCCTTGGCTGAGCAAGGAGGATGAACCTCAAAGCTCTTAAAAATTATTTGCTCTGTATTTTACAAGATAAAAGTTTTAGGGTGTAAAAACTTGATATGAAGTAGGACTTAGGATGAAAATTCAAACCCAAAATGTTTGGCAAAGGGGAAGCGGGTCAAACTTTAATTCCAATCATCTTTTTCTAGATCTTGTTGAAAACTTCGATGAAGCTTCGAAGAATGAGGCAAACTGAACTGTCACCTCCTGAATAAAATTAAAACTTGAAAAAGCTACATGGAGCTGCTATTTTGTAATGTGACTGCCTTGATTTTTTTTTCCTGATCAGATCTCAAGATCTGTGATGTTTGGAAACTTCTTGAATCTGCAGCTCCTTAGTTACTGCTTGTACACAATATTATTTTTGTGGCCCTATTGAACAAACCTATGCTTTGAAATAAGTCAGATTGCTAACAAATTTCTGCCTAGACACATTTTTTCAGTAACTTGTATACAAGCAAACACTCATCTTTAATGAACTTTGGCATACAATAAAAATATAAAACAATGTTTCTGGTGTGATTTTTTGTCAGAAAATCAGTGACAAAAATATTAAACAACCGGTCCTAAATATTAAACTATCTTAAAATGTTTTGCTTTTCTGCAGAGTATCCTCCTTTTGCTGAGTTAAAAAGCTGGCTCCTGGAAAAAAACCCCTTCTGTGCATAATGAAACCTTTTGGACTTAATTGGTGAATTTCTGGTGTTGCAAGTTGGTGCTAGGTAGACTGTAAGTCACTTCGTAACCTACTGAATTTAATAAATAGAATTGTATGTTAGAAACAATTAATGGTGGCTTAATACAACACCAAACATGCAAGTCAAGGAAGAATTTTAACTTGCCAGCTGCTTGCTGCTGTTCTTCATGGCCTTGGGGAGCTACCTGTGAGTGTTAAATTTTTATCTTCAGTGAGTTTTTAATAGATATTTGCATGGCATTACTTTTTAATGAGTTAAACGATACCATTTTAATTTTTCTTATCTGAAGTCGTCAGTTCAACCGTCAGTGGGAAATGAAGCACAAAAAGAAGGGAAAAGCATTAATAGAATTGATAGTGGCTCTTAACTAAGTCTGTATCTACCACCTTCAGATCTATTAACTAACAATTTGAATATTTCAGGAATGTGTTGTTTTTATTGCTTTTTGGTTTTTTTGTTGTGTTTCAGAGAAAAAAATAACTTTTTAGGGCGTAAGAAAAACATTTTAAATTCCGTTCTGACCTCTGTATAGCTTGAGTTTCCAGGGGTGAGAGCTAAATTTCATGTTTGTGAGTCATTGATATTAATGATAGGTCAGAATCCTTGCATAACAGAAGGTAAGATAGGACAGAAGAGCACCCAGTTACTGACCTTCTAAGGTTGTTTCTAGACCAGATGCTTTAGGACCTGTAGATTAACTGTGACTTGTCAAGGATAAAATTCAGGGTAAGATTTACTATAGCCATAGAAAAGCTCTTCATGTGCCTGGAAAAAGATGTGTGTGTGTCTGACTTGCCAAGTATGTTTGTCATGGTGTACACTGGGAAACAGTGTACACTTGTTCAGGAGGTTGTTCAAGCCCTAAAACTTCTGTGGTTTGAGGTAAGGCAACAGACCAATGTAGGCATTACATAGCTGAAGTCAGGTGCAAGAACTTTGAGTAACAATTTTAAAGCACTTGTCTTTGTTTACAAGTACTTTAACAGTGAACCGTACTTGTAGCATTGAATTAGCTAAAAAAGTGCATTCATTGAATTGTGGCAATAAGGTAGAAAAACTAAGCCTGTGTGAATTTGACTTTTGAAATTAGGATGGCTAATGTAATTGCTGTGTATAAGGGAAAAATCAAATTCTGCAAAGTAGGTTGCCAGACTTGACCTGTTGAATAAATAAATGACATACTGGATTTTTATCAATGTGTTACCTCTTCTGTGATTCAGATATGCGGAATATAAATACTTGCTTTAAGCCATTGTAGCCCTTATGAAATACTTTCTACTGGTTTCTGTCTTACGAAGTAACTTCAGGCCTTCCTTAGATGTAGACAGTGTTAGCCTTTCCCCTTCTAACAGACACACGTTTGGTACTTAAAATATAAGATCCTTTTAAGTGTCTTTTAAGTGCAAAGTAAGGCTAATCTAGTGATAAAAAGCCATGTGACATGCCTGTGGAAGTTTTTGTGCAAGGTTATGCTTGCAGTACGCTCTCAGTCAGGAAATACTGGCATAATCTGCATCTTCAGACTTAGAGGTGTTCTTAACTATAGCAGGGTCTAAATGGAAGTACCTATCTGGTAAAGTTATAGTATTCTTCATGTTTACTTTGTGTTCAATCCTGGACTTAATGGTGTGACTTTTTTTCTCTTGGTAAGGAGTTTGGTTATGGTTTTCCTAATATGTCATTTATTGCTAGAAACTTAGAATAGTTGTGCTGATATTTCTCGTCTTGAACTTCTGTGTAACCGTACTGTAATTATGCTATTATGGATTTGTATCTGTAGTTTTATTCAAGGAAAATGGCTCCACGTTCCAAATATTTTGGACAAGCAAGAAGTGAAAACAGATGCCTGTGTTTCTACTGAGCTTTTTATTTTTAGAAGTTCAAGGGGATGTTCAGGTTCTGTCACATTAAGCTCTGGAATAGCTTAACTCAATGCAGTAGTGAGTTCTAGTGAGTTTTTTTTCATAATGTTTGGAACAGATTTTGGGAAATATTTTCATAATTGTTAATATTACGCTTCCTGGGCTTTGCAGTATTTTAAAATTAATATATTCTAATATTACAACCCAAACAACAGAACCTTTTTGGGAGATGGTGAAGCTCGTGTTTTATTAGGCTTATGGTACAATACAAAAAGCTTCTAACTATGGTTTTAAAGTAATACTGGTTTTAAAGCCACTTTGCATTATTATTGCATGTTTGTTCTTATTATTAAAGTCTTGTGAGTCTGTGGTTGTATCTCTTAGGAAAAGGAACAATGGAGAATTTAATGTAATTTGTAGTGCATATTTAACATACATGACAAAGGAAGAACATTTGGTTTAAAATGTTCACAGCTCAATACTTCAAATGCGAAATCAATGCTTGCCTGTCTTATTATATTGATTTGCCTAGAGTGTGGGGGAAATTAAGTGTAGCTGCCATCTCTGAAATTTTGTGCTTATACTGTGTTTTGTGGGTGAAACATCACACATAATTTACTTCTCCTCGGGTTGTCTGCTGTATCTGCTGGAAACCTAAGTGTGTAATGGTACAGTTGGAATAACAAGTTATTGTCTTTAAATGTGGGAATAGATTTGAACAAGTTAGTAAACTGAAGAGTTAATATTCAACAGAGATATAGGGAAATCCATGCTGATGATGACTAGCTTACAGCCTTAAGTGACTGGCAAGATGTTGGTTATATGTAAAGAGGAACGGTACATATTCTAAAATACTAGTAAGTACTCAACAAGTCTTGCACTTAACTAATATATGCAATGCGACTTCTAATTTTTCTGAGCTATTCTTCCTTTTCTATCTTTTCAGCCACATCTGTGAGTTGCTGGAAATGTTTTCTACTGGATATGATAGTTGTAAGGTCCTGACCAGTAGAAGAGATTGGACTCTGAGAGGAAGTCTTATTTTACAAAAAAAAGGAGCTTATGGTGCAGCTGAGCCAAGCTCGCTTAGCTTAGGTGAACTGTCTGTAGCACGAGGGAGTACCGTGATTAGTTTGACTGTGAATTGAACTCCGTAACTTTAAAGATGAATGAAGAGTGGATGTATTTGGAAGCTCTGAGAATCAGGAGTATAACTATTTCTGTGTATTCTAACTGACTATAAGATGTGGTTTCTTGGTAACATGGTACTTAGAGTTTCCTCATGAAAGTTTTAACTGCTCTGCTAATATTTGGTCTTCATGCATGGATTATCATTATAAAATAATGTTACTGAATAGAAGGAAAACATTTTATATAATACCATTACTGGACTGTCTTGCTGTAATCTGTTTTTTTTTTGTAAGAGATTTAAAGATGTAACTTACATTACCTTTACATTGCACTTAAGGTATCCTGGTAGTGAAAAAAAATCTAACAATGTTTGTATAGTGCAGGGATTAATAATACTTTTTAAGAGACAGGTTACAGCCTGATGTTTTGAACTGCTAGTGAATCCAAACAAATCAGGACAATTGTTGACCAATTAGTGTTGTTATGGTATAGGCACTAATGATAGACTATGTAACTTCTTACATGTGTTGAAGGCAGAATTCCAGGATATCTTGCTGCTATTCAGATTGGTTGAAGGTCATTTTGATCATGCAAAAGCTTTTGGTTTTGATACCCAGTAATCAAGATTTGCAGCATGTCTCACACAGGGATTTGATGTGGACTGCAGGATACTGTGGGATATATATATGTGGAATATATTATATATATAAAATATATATCTGCAGATAAATGTGGAAGTATCTGGTGCACTTGAGATCCTTATCTTTTTTTTCCCCCCCCCTGGAAAAATGTATTAATGGGTTGTATTCTACTCCAGATTTTCAGAGCATACCTGAAGCTAACAAGTCTTAACATTCTCTGTGTAAGTTGTACCTGAGTTAATAATGTCTGTAAGTCTTGTGCTGGAGTCTCAGAAGTTTCAGCCCTGCACACCTGATCAGTATGCTACTTCATAGCTGACATATAACTTGTAGCATGTGTTTGCATCTGCATATTATCACTGAGTTTAAAATGATGCAGTTAGATTAGGCAAGGTTTGAAGCTGTTGAAAATACCAACTGAAATGGTAGTGGGTTTAAGGTGCAGCTCCAGGGACTGTGACTAGTCCTGTTATTCTTTCCTGTGATTTCCAGTAACATTTCCAGCATTTGCATCAGGCAGATGAAGACATAACTGAGTATGACTGGACAGTCAGCTCTCTCAACAGTAGCATCTTGTGAGCTGTTGTTTTGCGATGGATTTCTAATATCTATGTGTGAGCAAGATTACTGCCACCTTTAAGAACCCAACTGAGATGTAGGAGGGCTTCTTGCCTTCTTGTGCCTGTAAAAAGATAGTAAGATGGTTAGGGGGTGCCCAGATCTGATACTGTATTACATAGGCACTGTCACTGGTAGTCACAGTAGAGTAGAATTGTATTAAAATATATGGGGTGATGAACATTTTCATTGTGTCTTCAGTATTGTTGCCTCTGCAGAACTAGGAGGAATTAAAAGTGATGCCTCATTAGAGCGACGTAAGTGAGTAACATAGCTATGATGCACAGTGAGCAGACTTAAGTGGTTAGGAGCCATTTTTATAATACTTACTATGAACAAATGTGTCTTAAAGACTTCTGCATTTGTGCTGATTTCTAACATTGTTTGGCTTCACTTGTACAGGTTAGTCAATTTATTTTGTTGTGTTAGAGTTGTGGCATTCATCTGCCCCTACCAAGCATGAGGCTTACATAAATACACAGTGAGGGTAATGTGAACGTGTTTGTAGGATTCAAACCTAAACTAAAAATGAGTTAAAGTGAAAAAAATTGAACAATTGTGTCAGGAGAATGTCAGGTTTATTGATTTGAGATGTCAATTACAAGTTTTTGTTCCAGGGACAGTTGGTATTCAAAGCACTGGGGAGGAGTTAATTTGACAATTCATTTTTTTCCCTCCTGGTTGCTTTGCACCAGTTAGTGTTAGGAATCAGTAGTTAGTACTTTCTGGTTTAGGGAAGCTCTTAAACAGTGTGAAACTAGTATAGCCAGCTCATGTAACAAGGGTTTGCCTTTAGGATATGTTGGGGGCAACATTTGGATAAACAATTCCCATGTACATCTGCAGCATTTCATGCTCCAGTAATTACTACCCGGGGGTGATGATCTTTAAGATTTTGGGGGTGGGGGGTGGGGGGTGCTGTTTTTACTGTGTAGAAACTAGACTGGCTTACAGGTCTCAGGATTCACTGAGTCATCATCTTCCACCAGCGTACAAAATTCAGACTTACTCAGATGTGACCTTGTGCACGTATACACTGGTGTCTAGGCTGACCTCTGTCAGGAGCTGTATTCTAGATGGATTGTCATTCTGCTTTAGTGTCAGCCCCTGCATTTGTACAACAGACCCTTTACTCACATTATGTTTGTTCCCCATATTTTAGCATTGTCCTATTTTAATAATTTGTACCTTGAAAATAGGTGATGATTTATTTCAAAACCTGGTGTTTTTACTGCTGATTATGTTCCATCTTGGCAACCTTCTGGAGCTCATCAGGATATGTGGTATATTTGACAGACAAACTGTGTAAGCAGGCTGTGAATTCAGTTCCAGTGGGGATGCAAGGCTTCGAGGATGCACTGATACATTTTTCTGGGATGCTGTGGACCTTCTGAAAACTTGTTATGTCTGAACAGAAAATCAGAAAAACAAAACACAGAAACAAAAGCCTATTTGGAGACAATGGCAGTGCTAATGCCTGTGATCTTACTCTATATTTGGGATAGACATTATACCACAATTGCAGAGTAGATAAGCAAGCTATTTTTGTGATGCATTTTCAGAAACAATTGTGTTAATCCCTTAGATTGTAACATTTAAGACAGTCCAGGTGTAGCCTAGCGGCCACAAAAATGGGGTGAAAGGATCTTTGGAGTTTGGCTAAAGCCTGCCTATTTTCGCATGGAGCTAGAAGCCTGAAAAAGTTCTGGCATATCGAATGTGCCCACAGACTTTATATCATTCAGTGTCCTTTAGCTGACAATAATATACAAGGTTGAGTCCAGCCATTGGATGGTATGATAAGTCCTCCTAAAACGCTTGGCAATGGTATGTTCTAGGACTGATGTGAAAGTGATGCTGTTCTGTAAGCTTCATTTTCTGTTTATGAAATAGAAATGCTGATGTGCTAGAAAATTTTGTAGGCTGTGGAAAGCATGTGATGTGATTGTATTTGCTATGCTTTGGTTTCAGTGCTAAAAAAACAGCACGTACAGTTGATTTACATAATGAATCAAAACAGTATCTCCCACAATGCAGGTCAAGATTTTTTTTTCAGAGGATTATTTAGGGATTACTTAGATTTATTCTTGCAGGAAAAGGATGAGCTATACAGTGCAGTCCCACAACTGTAATCCACCTTGTTGCTGTGTCCAGTTCACATCTTCCTTTTTGTTGGGGTCTGCAACCTTCCCTGCTGATTTCTGCATACATGGTTGTCCTCATCACTGCTCATCTGCAGAAGATGGACTGACATGCTTTACAGTCCTGTATGCCTGGAGAGTTGCTAGCTTAATTTGGTGACAAATAACCCTCAACAGAAAGATCTATTCAGACGTCATTCCTAGGACTAACCCCTAACAATATCTTTGATCTTTAAAGTTCCAAGTGACTGGATTCCTAATTCACCCAGTTATACATTCATTGCCAGATGGAGCAGTGTACTTCCTGAAAGCATTATGTGCTGCACAGCAGGAGGTGCATGCAAGCGGAACTGCTATAACAATACTAATGATGATCATTCTAGTGATGGGCAGTGTCTGCTCTCCAGTGATTTATACTGTTGTTGTAAAGGAAAAAAATCTGGTCCACAGTGTTCAGGAAAAACTACTGGAATGCCCCAAACATCAGCTAACTAGTTAGAAATGCAGCACATATTTAAGTCTATCATTTCAGTAAATACAATCTATCTTTTTTTTCCCTATCCCTAATTCCTTCCTGAGAATATGGAGTTACATCTAGTTGATGCTATGTCTAGGCTAGAAATCTGAATGTGAACTGCTTAGCCAAAACAAGTCATCTAGAATTAGGATAAACTTTCATGGTTGCTCTGCTTCTGACATTTTTTGTTCCAGGTATTGTTATAAAATAGCTGTGGAAGATGATTAATAGTTCTGGCATTAGTTTACAGCTGTTTCCTGAGGCTGAGCGAAGCATCATCATCAGGATTTAAAGAAGCAAGATTCAAGATTGCGTAAAGGTAGATTGTAGGACCAAGGCACAATGAAGTTACTCTGGAAATGCAAAATTGGTGCATGCTGTAAGTAAAAGTTTGTCTCATCAGCTATGAGTAAAGTTCAGTGGCTGATTTTAGAGTTGTGGAACATTATTTCTTACTGGAGGAATACCATTGGGTTAACAACTGCTGAGTTCCCTTGGGGGGGGGGGGGGGGGGGGAAGGTGTCATGATGAACTTCCATCATGGCCTTGGGACAGATTTTGCCTCTAGTGCTGCATTAGGGAGCAGATAATCTCACGTGGATTATGGAAGCGGTGAAGAGCAGAGGCTGCATCTTCCATTACTTGGCTCCCTGCTGTGGGCACCTGCTCCCTGTGTGGCATAAGGAGGTGTAGGATACAGACTTCCTTTTTTTTTTAAATACCAAGGAAAAACCCACAGGAGGGCTGAAGGGAGATTATGCTTTACCCTGGGAAGGTCTGGCAGGAGGTTGCTGTTTTCTGTAACTGTCTCAGAAATACAAGTGGGGAATTCAAAGTACAAGACAGATGAACAAAGAAGGCAACAGAGTGGAACTAGTAACAGCCCCAGGGAAAACCAGAGCAGACAGGGAAGAGTGTTACAAAGTGCTCATCAAATTTACATGCAAATAGTAATGCTAACATTGTACATGATTAACCAGAATACCCTGCAAAGTCAAATGGGAATGAATAAGACAAAGACTTTATGCAGCTTTGAAGCATTTGGCTGTTACTACTACATGAAACTGCTGGCAATCTGCTTTGTGAGCAGAGTTCATGGCATCTGTGTTTACATGTTGCACATTGAATTTGGCAAAAAATAGTTTAGTTAATCAGGAAAAGCAATTTATTATAGATATATAGATCTTAATACTCCAAAAGAGTGCACTCTGTCATTCAAGTTAAAATTTAAAAGATTAACAAGTACTGTAAGAAACTACATTGGCAGGAGCTTTTTGTAAAAACTTCGGAGAAAATCAACTTGGAATTAAGATTCTGACTGCAGAATTTAGTCAGAATCTCTGTTCTTGGGACAAGGAAACACTACTGCCTTTGGACCCATGGGTGTGGTTCAAAGTTAAGTCTTGAGTGTCTTCTCACTGCTATCAGAGGCTGCAGAAATCATTCACTAGAACAAAATCAGAATACTGACCTTTCAAAACACTTTACCAATAAGTTCCCACCACTTAAAATTTTTGCCACTATAAACAAACAACAACAAAAAAAGAAATATTTACACCAAGAGAAAAATTCATTGTTGTGCCTCAGAGAAACACCAAGTATGTGGAATGAAGCATGCTGCTAATATTGCATAATCACCAGTTGTCTGCTTTTTACACAGGGATTTTTTTTTTTTTCTGTGAGTAAAGCTTTTTCTTTGCATAGAATTTTTTTTTTCCACTGCTTGCTAACTCTTGACTAAGTTTTCCTCAGGGTGTCTGAATCATAGTTCGTGAAATAGTGCTGGTTGGTCCCTGCAGGGTCCTCAAAAGAGCCACTAAAAACTTCAATTCCTTGTTCCCATGGCAGTATAATGTTACATAATGCAGGAAACAGCGTCTGAAAGATTACCATCTTCACCTTTGTACTCATTCTTGTGTTGTGATGACTATCTGACAATTGCTTGAAATTCTACAGCAAAAAGATGGAAGACTTTTAAATTGCGTTGTCTTAATCTGTATTCCCCAATTCCAATGTCTTCACATATTAAAAAATGCACTTCCTAGGACATGTTTTGAGGCAATAGCTAAGACTTAGTTTTATTTCCTATGTATTATCTCATTGCTGATAATTCAAGACAAAATACAGAGCAGATATCGATTCATTATTTAAAATGAGTACTTTTCTGTAACAGAAAAAGGAAATTCTGTTCTTTAGGCATACTGATGTAGTTTTGTCTACACATGAGATGTCTTGCAATATGAGAAAAAATGGCTCATGTATGGTATCTCAAGGAAACACAGTTTGTATTTTATTTGCATTACTGTTCAACAAATGTGGAAGTTCAGCTTTTTTTTTTTTTACAAAAGACATTAAATCTCATTATTTTTAATGTGCAACTTTACAGTAATTGCCACTTTATCTTATTTTACTTTAAAATTACTTACAAGAGACATTTTTTTTCAGGATTTTGATTATGAAACATTTTTTCTCTCTTGCTTCCAAGGCATGTCAGATTTGCTGTTTCTTTCATCTGATTTAATCATGCATGATGCAATAAAAGTGGTGTAAATGCTAGTAAGAATACAGGTGTCTAAGCCTGGGAGACAGATAACGGAGCAAGGATTTCACCAACACATCCAAAGTCAGTTACATTTTTTGCTTTGCTCCTCCTAAGGCCGATTGCATTTCAGATATCAGTGCCATGAAAGAAATTAATCTCTGCCCTGGCTCTCACACAACCTTTCAGAGGTAATTCTGGCCAAACGTATACCTTCTGTGTACCACAGATGTTTCAGCACATAGAGCCAGAGGGAAATTTAGCCAGAAATTAAGGTTTAATCCATGGAGGATTGGAATTTTTTCTACATTTTCCCCTTTTGTATATTCAGTCACTTTTTTATTTCCTAGTGACCATTTTTAATCATTTCTCTGTCTCTGACTCAGAACTTGGCTGTATTGTTCTCCAGCCTTGCAGTCCCTTTCATCAGAATCACAGTGCATGTTCTTTACATAGTACTCCTTTTCTCTGTGTATGGATTTATTTTCAAATAGAAAAAAAATTGTATAGTAGAGATACTATATGAGAAATACGAGAACTTGGAGGTTGAGCTCACTACCCATGGACTGGGGAAGAAAGGCAGGGATTAGTGGTGTATGGATGTCAGTAGATGCCAGACCTCTAGTGGACACACTGGAGAAATGCTAGGTGAATGTTATATGGGGAAAAACCCTATATACTGTTGGGGGAGACCTGCTGAAAAGCCTCTTTCAAAAGCTTATCTATTATTTGTGCACACTGTTATGTCCCCATCATTCACTGTAGCTTTGATTAAGTACAGAAGTCCCAGAAAATCAATTAACATTGTCTGATTTTTTTTCAACTAATTTCAAAATCTTAATGGCTGTTTTCACTCAACAGCTACACTGGGACATTGCCTCAGACTGGAGGACAAGAGGCTGGGGAGCATCACTGCTAAAAGAGATGTGGATTGAGGGCAAATTGAACATGAGTCAGCAGTGCCCTGGCAGCCAGGAGGGCCACCGGTGTCCTGAAGGCATCAGGCACAGCATCAGCCCAGCAAGGGAGGGGATTGTCCTGCTCTGCTCTGAGCTGGGGCAGCCTCACCTCGAGTGCTGGGGGCAGCTCTGGGTGCCACAGTGGAAGAGAGGTGTGAAGCTATTGGGGAGTGTCCAAAGGAGAGCCATGAGGATGGTGAAGTGCCTTGAAAGGAAGCTGTATGAGAAAGATCTGAAGTCACCTGGTCTGTTCAGTCTGGAGGAAACTGAGGTAACCTTATGGCAGCCTACAGCCTCCGCATGAGAGGAAGTGGAGAGGCAGGCACTGATCTCCTTTCTGGTAACCAGAGTTTGGACATAAGGAGAGGGAATGAAACTGCATCAGGGAAAAGTTCAGACTGAACGTGATGAAAAGGCTACTGAGAGGGTAGTTGGTCATTTAACAGGTTCCCAGGAAAATGGTCTCTAAGCCTATCAGCATTGAAGGAACATCTGAACGATGCTTAGTCATACAATTTAGTCTGAGGTAGTCATGGAATATCTCAAGTTGGAAGGGACACATAGGGATCATCCTACAAGAAGCAGGGAACATGACTCAATGATATGTATGGTCCCTTTCAACTTGAAGTAGTCTATGATCCAAAGGACTGCAGTGGCTGAAGCAGGCTGTAGTGCAGGAGGCTGTGACTGTGGCTTTTTTCCCCCATAGAGCTGATACCTGCTTTCAGCCACTGCATTAAAGATATTTATGAGCTAGGAGTTCTGTACTTGCAATTAGACTTTCTTGTATCAATGAAATTTCTACCTACAATGTGTTGGCTTAATTGTTCCAGAACTAGTGGTGGAAGGCAGGTGGAAAGAAGTCAGGTACTGCCAGTGTTCCCACTGAAGCCACACAAGGCTTTGTGCATTAAGACTCCCTTCCTTCTCCCTGTGGTAGACTAGAGAGAATTGGAGACATGCCAAGCTGTGTGAGCAGTGAGACCCACTCACTCTTTGCAGCTTTGGTGGTATGATGTGTAAGGGGAAGGAGGGACTTCCCCTTTGAACATTCTTCCCTGCACTGGCAGGGTGCCAGAAGACTCTGAACATCAGTTTAACCAATGGACATCTAAATTGCAACAATCAAGCTTTGTCTCTGGATTCTTCACAGTAATACCTTTCTACACTTACCATTTCTTATTATCTTCCTTATATTTTCTTAACTGGTACTTTTATGCTTTTATATTATTACCATAGCATTTTGCGTATTACTTATTACATAGCATTACCATTTTTACCATAACAATTACCAAAATGGCTAAATACATCCTCTTCATTGCAACCAAATTGTTTTGAAACAAATCCTACACACACACACACACACATATACACTAAGCCACCAATCATTCACTGTCTTTTCATTCTAATCCACACAAAAGCATCTATCTGCTCATTATTCCAGTTGCTATATACTATGTTTGGCACAGTTAATTCTCTCAGGTACTGGATACCTTTTTCCATGGCATTCCACCTGCTTGGGTGCACTACTCGATCATCCTTGACAGTGCCTGTCCTTCATGCTTGACAGGAGTCATCTCCAGGGTCTGAGTTTCTGTCCTTTTCCCAATCCTCTTGTCAGTGCCCTGGGTCAGGGATCCCAGCTGTCTGGCTTCACTACTGTCTGGTTTTACACTGTGGGCTGCAATATCCTGGCATTGAACCAGGCAGGTCACCAGCGGCTCTCCTGTCTGGTGGCTGAATCTTACTGCATATCCCACAGCTCACCCAGGGATAGAAATGGGATGATTATCTCTGGCCCTGACTCTTCCTCCTGTTAGGATAACTCTGCTTCCTCCTCATTCCTTCCTGTGTGAACTGGTTTGATCTGGATTTCTTCTTCTGTATAGGGGCAGCTGCTACTGTGACCAAAACTGCAAGAGAAACCAAAACTATCCAACCATTTTTAGTATTAGATAATCAAGGCATTACTTCACTTTACTTCTGGCCAGGATGTTGATCTGGGCAGGATGTGCAACAGAAATAACTTCATCCACACATAGCCTGGCTGTGCAGAGAAAATCCTTCCATTGCACATGAATTTTACCAGATTTTTCACAAACTTAATACAATCAAAACCCATAGAGATTAATTGGTTTAATGTTCATTAGTTCTGTTATAAATGCAACGGCAGATTAAAGATTAACAAAGATTAATTTATTATAAATTAATAAAGCAACAAACAGCGAGGAAAAAACCACAATAAATGGACAGCGCAGCGCTGGGTGGACAGGGTCTATACGCAAGGTATAGGTGTTCCCAAATCCACGTCTGAGGGTTCTCTGGCCTGGGTTTTTATAGGGATTTTATGTCCCCAGGCTAGAATTCCAACCAGTTTCCATTTACCAAATGTCCCTGATTGTCTGGTGAATGGATTTCCTGGCCTAGAACATTGAGTCAGTAAGTATCCAGGCAGAGTCTCCTCAAATGCAAAGTGAGTCTGTATGTATTTTAACATATTTCATCACAGCAGGATTGAGAGATCCGGGCTAGCACCGATGGATATCTCGGAGGAGTAGTCTCTTCTTTGTCTTTCTTGATTGAGTTTCTGTAGTATGGGTTTGGCGGGTGTGGTGTTCGATTCTGGCAACGACCATTTTCCTGAGGCTCGTCCCTTTTGTCTTGCTTGATGGTCTCCGGCCGAAATCGGCCGGGAGTTGCCTTTCTCTGGAGGTAGACTTTTAGGCTGTTTCTTTTGTTTCTATGATGGCCTGTGTCCTGTCCTTTCCTCCGAGTTGATGAGTCTGCTGAAACCTGTTATCTGGGGGGGTTCTTTTGCAATTCGTGATTTTTGGAAGAGGAATTCTACCTCGACCGGGAGGAGAATTCCTTATTCCATACTTTCATTTAGTTATAATTATACATACTTTATTTAAACTTCTTATTTCCGAATTTTTATTTACCCAATTCTTTATTACAGTCCCCCACCTAATAATTTGAACACATTAAAAATTCGTGTTTTCATACTTTTTCAGAGGAATATCAGGTTAAATAATGTCGTTTTCCTCTTGGTCTAACTCTTCTATATTTTCTGTGGACAACATGTGTTTATTTTCAAATTCCCTCAATGCCTTAACCGCATTTCTATTCTCTTTTTCTTCTTCTAACTTCATGATTTTTGAAAGAAGGGTAGTGTTTCCTTGTGCCTTTTCTGGGTCTATTGGGAGAGAGGCAATCTGCATTCCTTGAACGACAGAATGTATCAGTCTGATCAGACAAGGAATTAGGCAGGGTAGGAAGATGACTCCGGCAATAGAACATCCTATAAAGAATACTAGCTTTTTCCACCATGCCCCTTGCCCAAAAATTTGATCCCACCAAGAGGCTTGTAAAATCGAATTCCACTTCTGGACGGGTACATGGGCTACTTTCTTTATTTCAGCAGCTAGACCCTTTATAGTTTCTCCGAAGTCATCTATCTCCATGCAACACTCTGACTCGTTATATCTGCCACACACTCCTCCCTCCTCAGCTAGCAAATAGTCGAGAGCGAGTCTGTTTTGGTAGACAAAGGCTCTCATCTGAGAATGTTGTTTTGCTAGGAGTTCCAGGGCTTCTGAAGTGTGATTTGAAACAACTTCTACCACAGCCTGTAACCTAATGAGCCGATTGAGGAGGTAGATTGGGGTCCTGTATCCCCATCTGCCATCATTTGCCCATATTGCCGGTCCATAATATTGTATGATTCTTTCGGCGGGCCATTCCTCCCCCTTCCACTGGTGGTTACCTCCGGCTATTGGTAGTTCCCGTTTCAATTCCCTCTTTTGTCGGGCTAGGGTTTCAAAGAGGGGAGCACCTAAAGACCTGCTTTCATCTTTAGGTAGTGTAAAGAAGAAAGGCCGAATTATTCCGAGTGTGCATGACCCTTTCCAATTTCTGGGCAATTCACTGTATGCTTTCTTTCCGCATATCCAGTAAATCCCATCCGGTGCCTTCCAATCTCTGTTAAGTTTTGCCGGGTCCTCCCAATATTCCCTCAGGCCGAGAAAGGCATGGAAGGGATTCGCCCCGTCCTGTTTGTTCCAACATAAACCAATTAGATCTATCCATTCGCAATTATTTTCCCGAGATTGGCTCCAATAGCCCTCGGGTGATTCTGGCTGCCAAATTTTTGTCTTTTTATCTGAATTTACCGAGAGAGTTTTTACACACGGGGTGTAACCAACTAGCTCGGTGAATTCCCTTCCTTCCCGACTGACACAAAAGGTTCCAATGATTCTTTTATCAATCACCCACCCCTCTGGTCGCCGGGTTGTTTTGGATAATCTTAATCCCGTCCACTTAAGCAATTGTTCTGGGGTCAATCCTTCTCCCTTCCATGGCCATCTTTCGGCTGATTTCAGGCCACCACATATCCAACAATTAGTCAATCCCAATTCGGTAGCTATTTCCTGCATCAGATCTATGAATAGATTCTGATTAGGGCTAGGTAGCTTCCAATTATCGTATTGTTTTTCTAGTTGTTCGTATTGCTCACTGAGAGAGTTTAACCTCTCTTGTTCGAGTCTTTTTTTCTTATTTTCCATTTCCTGCCTTTTTAGTTCAAGAGTTAATTGTTTTATTTTATTTTCAGGGTCTGAACCATCCTCGTCTTTTGCGAAACAGATCACCTGATCAAACTGCAGACACACTCTATCATCGTCATTTTTCAGTAAATCCAAAACTATCGGTTCATTACTGAATGACACTTTCGTTTCATGTTTCAGGTTCTTCCCTTCCCAGTACAATTTCCCCCCCATGGCACAATATTTTAAGTTTGCTTTATTGTAACACAAGGGGTTGACTCTGTGGTACGCAATGAACGTTGACTGTTTCTTTCCTCCAATCCAGACAGTTTTATTACACTGCCCGCAGACCGAGATTGGGGAAACCCCTCCTATATCTCTCTTACTTCGTAGATGGGTCGCTTGGACCTCTTTTTCCCCTGTGATATGGGGTTGCCTTTTTCCAGTACCTATCCCCGGGGTGGAGCACTAAATTTTTCCTTCCAGCTTACACAGGTCCATTTGGGTACCGTTTGCCCAACATTCTCCTGCGTGCAATTCCGGAGGGCAGGCGATCCATGGCTCGGTTCGCGAGGCAGTTTGGCACTGCTCACACTTCCCCAGGGAGGTCGTCCCCGGAGGCGCCTCGGGGCCCGTTCTCTCGGTCCAGCACATGGCTAGGTTCAGGATCGTCAGGATTCCCCACAATCGCATCCCTCTGCCATTCCCTCCGCCCGTACAAGAACATACGGCGGGGATAACCATCTTCTCGGCAGCAAGGACTGTCTTCAGGGGCCCTTGACGTTCTGATGGCAAACCTCCTTTTAAAGGTTGCCCACCGAGATGCCTTGATCGTGCCGCTCCTGCACGGTACCTTTACGTTTCGGCGGCACTCTATTATTAGAGGTTCCGCTTTACAGTCCAAATGGCCTCGTAATCCTTTTTGAAAAAATCGGAACCACTCAGGAGAGTCGAGTTCCAAGATACCCACCCGGGTAGCAAGTGCTAGAAAAAGGTTGGTCTGTTCTAATTCCTCTTTGTAACACGCGGCACACAACCCTCTCGGTTTTTGCCCTCCCAAACAATGAGTCACCCACGTTTGTTTATAATATGCACACTTAAAATGTACAAAAGGAAAACAATAACATTCAAAATTGGTGCAACTTATCCTGTCTTCGTTGCTCATTTGTTGTTCCGCTGAAGCCTGATTTTCAATTCTCCCGGAGGGGTTGCAATTTTCCACTCGGGGGAGTCGCGAACCGAAACTTTCTTCACTCGGGAAGAGTGTGTCCAGCCCTTTTCAGCCGTACGAACCGCGGTGTCTGTAGTCAGGAGGACGAGGAAAGGTCCTTCCCAGTGAGGACTGAGGGGTTGCTCTTTCCACACTTTGATCAGTACCTTGTCCCCTGGTTGAATTTGGTGGATCGGAAATCCCAATGTGCTGCTTTGAGGAATCAATCCTCTTCTCCTTAACTCCTGTAAGTTTTTATTTATAGAAATGAGATAAGGTTGGAGTTGAACATCCTCTGTTTGAAGATGTTCAACCGGCATACCATGCTTGTACGGCATTCCATACAACATTTCAAAGGGGGACAGCCCTGTTTCTGAGTTCGGCATGGTTCTTATATTCAACAATGCCAAGGGGAGACATTTGACCCAGGACATCTTTGTTTCAATTGTCAATTTGGATATTTGTGACTTCAATGTCTGATTCATCCTTTCCACTTGCCCCGAGCTCTGAGGGTGCCAAGGAGTATGATATTGCCATCTGATCCCTAACGCATCGGACAACTGTTTGATAATTTTTGAGGTGAAATGTGTACCCTGATCCGAATCAATATGGTCTATAATACCATATCTAGGAATTATTTCCTCCAGTAGAATTTTAGACACTGTTTGAGCCGTGGCCTTAGCTCTGGGAAAAGCCTCTACCCAATGTGTCAATTTATCTACTATAACTAACAAATATTTATTTCTGCCAATTTTCGGTAATTCCGTGAAATCCACTTGGATTCTTTCAAATGGTCGGTATGAGATTGGCCGACCTCCCCAATTGGTTTGCCGAAAATTCGCTCTGTTTACCTTTTGGCATATCACACATCCCTGTACCTCTTGTTTTGCAAGCTCAAAGATTCCCTTACACCCAAAGAATTTTAAAAATTGTTCAGCTAATGCCCTGGTTCCCCAATGGGTTTGTGCATGTAGTCTTTTGAGTATTCCTTTCGCTATCCCCTTCGGGACCAACTCCCTCCCGTCGGGTAACCACCATTTACCCTCTTTGAAATGTCCCCCTACTTTTTTGAAGTCTTCCTGCTCCTTTTCTGAAGGAAGCACTGAAACCTCTGGGGGTTCCCTTGGGACTAGTTCAGAAATACTTACGGTCAACAATGCCGCTCTTTTCGCCTCTTTATCCGCTAAATTGTTTCCCCTTGTATGGAATTGTCGTCCGGTCTGGTGTCCTTTTACATGAACCACAGATACCTCCAGTGGCTCCCTGACCACTTCTAAAATTTGTCTAATTATTTCCTCATGTACCAATCCTTTTCCTTTAGTGTTGATCAGACCCCTTTCTTCCCAAATTTTCCCGAAGGTATGCACTATCCCAAATGCATATTTTGAATCGGTATAGATGGTTCCCCTTTTTCCCTTCAAGCCTTTGAGGGCTTTTAGGAGAGCAAAGAGTTCACAAGCCTGTGCTGACCAATTTGCTTTTAGGGGACCCGATTCTACAGTCTGTCCTGTTATACCATTTATGATGGCATAACCCAATTTACGTTTTCCCTCCATCATTCTCGAGGAACTATCGATAAACCATTTTTCTCCTCCTTCCAATTCCTGATCCTCCAGATCGGGTCTTACTTTAGTTTGTAATTCCACTGCTTCAATACAATTATGTAGTAGCTTTCCCGTTGGTTCCCCGTACAAAAATTGCGCAGGGTTTTGTGCAGAGGTTGTCCTTAATTCCAATCCTGGCGAACTGATTAACATGGCTTCATATTTCAGAAGCCTTGAATCGGTCAACCATTTCTCTGCTTTTTGTTGTAAGATATTTCTTACATCATGTGGAGTATAAACTATCAGGGGAGCTCCAACCGTTACCTTTTTGGCTTCCCCAACCAACAGTGCTACTGCCACAATTGCTTGCAGACACGTAGGCCAGCCCCGACTGACTGGATCTAGGATTTTGGACAAAAACCCTATGGGTTTCTTCTTTTCTGCCCATTCCTGGGTTAAAACTCCCTGTGCTGTTTGTCCACTTATGTCGACAAACAGTTGAAACTCTTTTCTGATGTCTGGTAATGTTAGAACTGGAGCAGTGACAAGGGCATTCTTTAGTTCTTGAAATTTAATTTCGTCTTGTCCTGTCCATTTTAATCGATCTGTATTTAGCCTTTCATACAGAAATTTCACCTTTTCACTGTATCCCTCAATCCACTGTCTGCAATATCCCATGAGCCCTAAAAATTGCCTAATTTGTCTCTTGGTTTGTGGGGCAGGAAGTTCAAGGATTCCCACCACCCTCTCGGGATCTAATTTCTTTTTCCCTTGTGATATCCAATGTCCAAGATATTTTACTTCGGGCTCGGTGAATTGCAACTTGGATTTAGACACTTTCAACCCCTTTTGTCCCAGAAAATTCAGCAGGGAAATGGTACATTTCTTCTACACCTGCTCTTCCGTGATCCCGGCGATTAGCAAATCGTCTACATATTGTAATAGTTTTGTCCCCTCCTCTGGAGTGAATTGAGTGAGTAGCTGCTCTAAGGCTTGTCCGAACAAGTTCGGAGATTCAACGAATCCTTGTGGAAGGACCGTCCACCGCAATTGCTGATTTCGATTGGTATCTGGGTCCTCCCACTGGAAAGCGAAAAAATTCCTACTCCCTTCATCCAGAGGACATGTTCAGAAAGCATCTTTTAAATCAATTACACTATACCATACATCCTCTGGTGAGAGTCTGTTTAGTAAAGTGTAAGGATTTGCTACCACCGGAAACCTGGTTCGGGTTCTAGCATTTACAGCTCTCAAGTCCTGAACCAATCGGAAGTTCCCATCGGCTTTCTTTACTGCCAGGATGGGGGTGTTATGTGGGGACATGCAGGGCTCGAGCGTGCCTCCTTTAAGCAGCTCGTCAATTATTAATTTCAAACCCTTCCTCCCTTCGGCTGGGATGGGGTATTGTCGGATCCTTATCGGATTCTCTGGATTTTCAATTTCAATTTTGATGGGAGCAATATCTAATTTTCCCACTTCCCCCTTTGAGTGCCATACTCGGGGGTCAATTTCCTTTTCATCTTTTGAAGTTAAATGCAACACCTTCACTACTAATTCTGAATTTTTCACAATGATATTTATTCCTAAAGCTATGATCATATCTCTTCCCAATAGATTGTAGTCGGCTTCTTCTACAAGCAACAAATTTCCTAAACATATCTTATTTTCTGACTCGATTTCCACCTCCTTGATTACCGAGACTTTAAATGGATCTCCCTTTGCGCCAATTACAATTACTTTTTCTTTACTCGTTTCACACCCTATAGGCAACTTCTGCAGGGTGCTTCTCTCAGCCCCGGTATCAACCAGGAAGCTCATTTCCTGGCGGTGGGGACCTACCTTCAATTTTATCAAGGGCTCTTTTGCTGTTACTGTCCCCATTTGAAAGAGCCCAAGACTTCCCTAATCTTCTTTAAATATTTGTTCATCTTTTATTCGTTTCCTGCAATCCTTTTTTATGTGTCCTACTTTCTTACAGTAGAAGCACTCAGGAAGACCCTTTCGAGGAGGAGTTTCCTCCTTTTGAGATCCTTTTTGTTTTTTAGGTATCTGTTTACCCTGTTTCTGTTCGTGTTTTTGAACTTCTTTTACTGCAGCCACTAATATTTTGGCTTGAAGTTTCTGTTTTTCGTCTTCTCTCCTCATATAAACCTTCTGAGCTTCCCTTAGAAGCTCTTGGAGACTCTTCTACTGCCATCCATCAATTTTCTCAAGTTTCTTCCTAATGTCCTCCCATGATTTAGCCACAAACTGCGTTTTCAGCAGGACCTCCCCCACCGGAGAACTGGGATCAGTCCCGGAGTAAATCTGCAGACTTCTCCGCAGCCTTTCTACCCATTCGGTAGGGGATTCCTCTTTTCCCTGACATTCCCCAAATACTTTGCTAATGTTCTGTCCTCTGGGGACCGCCTCTCTTATTCCTTGCACGATGATATTCCTCAAATCCATCATGCTTCTTCTCCCTTCTTCGGTCTGGGCGCTCCAACTCGGGCTCACGCTCGGCCACTTTTGGTCACCGGGTGTTCCCTGCGGGTGCCGCCTTTCCCAATCCCTGATGCCCGCCTGTTTAATCATCTCTCTCTCCTCCTGGCTAAACAGGGATCTCAGGATGGCCATGAGATCTTCGTAGGTGTAAATACTACTTCCTAGAAAATCGTCTAATCTTTCGGCCACTCCAAATGGGTCATCTAGCAGTCGCCCCATTTCTTTTTTGAATGCTCGTACATCCCCTGAGTTAAGGGGCACGTTTACAAATCCAATTACTCCGGGGGCGGTTGGCACTTCCCTGAGAGGGAACATTCGATGCCCATTTTCCGTCTCTCCCCATTCTCTATTCCCTATTTTTGATTTCCACCGAGTCCTGCTTGCAGGAGGGGAACTGGAGTTTGCGGGAGGGTTTCCCCTCATTGCTGGCGGGATGTCTGCCGCAGCTACGTGACTCAGAGGGTTCCCTTCTGATACTTTCGGTGGTCCCAGCTGTGGTGGCCGGACCGGGATTTGTGGAGGGGGTAAGCCCCATCTTTGCGCCAACACCGACTCCAAAGAGGGTGCGGTGGCTGGGTTTTCTGCAGGTGGGGGGGTAGTGAGGGTTTCTGGCACTACTCCCGGTGGTTGAGGGGAGCGTGCTTCTGCTAGTTGCCCCATGGAACCCTCGGGTGCTGATGGTACTACTTGGTCCATCACCGGAGGCTCTACTGGCCCGCGGTACGGAGGGGGTAAGTGATCCAGGGGTTCCCAGGTCTCTGTCTTATGTTCGTTTTTCTGTTTCACTGGAAACAGCCGCACTCTGGTATTTAACCAGAGTTTGGCATATTCTTTCTCCTCGGCGTCTGACGAGACCTTTTTCTCTACGTGTGCGAGTAATTCCCTGCACGTCCATTTATCAAATGTTCCCAATACTGGCCAAGTGAGACAGTTTCTCAATTCCTGTCCTCCCCAGATCTCGGCACAGTAATAAATCATTTTTGCCTTAGATTTTCCCCGTTTCTCGGGACAAATTTCCCAATTTCTCAACATCCACCCTAAAGGACTCTCTGGTGGGATGTCTAGCATTTGTTTTGATTCCTCTGATGGGCTTTTCTCGTTATCTAGTTTCTGCGTTCTACTTTTTCTCTGTCCCATTTTCTTACGATTCTTACCTGCTCTGCGTTGTGTTCGTCTTTCTTTTTTCTTCGTCTGAAAGTCTTAGATCGCACCAATACTTACCTCTCGGTTAGCTGTACCGGGGTTTTCTCGATGTTCCGACTTTCTAAATCTTTTGGCTGAGGGAGTTTACCAGTTCCAGAGCTCGACTGGACGTTCCTTCCTCTCTCAGCCCCCTTTGATCGGTCCCCTGAGACTCCCTTTAGCCTCAGGCTTTACGAGTAAGGAAAGAGAGACCCTTTCACACAGAATCGCTTCCTTCGCGGCCGGCCAATTCCCTCGCGGGAGGATGGAAACGCGGCCTTGAAGTCCACACTCGCTTCGTGACCAGGTCACGTCTCTCACAAACTCGCCCGATCACCCGCTCAACCTCACAGTACTTACAGCAATTTCCTGCGAGGGCGTCTTCGTGCACGTATGACTTTTTATGAGCTACCAAGCCGCGGCTTTCCCGAAGGCTCCTGCC
This sequence comes from Cyanistes caeruleus, assembly GCF_971803275.1. Classification (NCBI taxonomy): domain Eukaryota; kingdom Metazoa; phylum Chordata; class Aves; order Passeriformes; family Paridae; genus Cyanistes; species Cyanistes caeruleus. Next base: position 56,066,225 of record NC_141732.1, read on the forward strand.
TTCCCGAGCTCTCTGGATCCGTTCCCCTTTTTATTATGGTTTTTCCTCAGCCTAAATTTGGTTCGGCAATCGGAGCGAACTGCGGAGGGTCTCTGCTCCCCAGGCCGCTGAAATCAGCGGGGGTACCCCCCTGGACAGCGAGATTCTCCCACAGTTTCTTCCGATCCGAGTCACGGCACCAATCTGTTATAAATGCAACGGCAGATTAAAGATTAACAAAGATTAATTTATTATAAATTAATAAAGCAACAAACAGCGAGGAAAAAACCACAATAAATGGACAGCGCAGCGCTGGGTGGACAGGGTCTATACGCAAGGTATAGGTGTTCCCAAATCCACGTCTGAGGGTTCTCTGGCCTGGGTTTTTATAGGGATTTTATGTCCCCAGGCTAGAATTCCAACCAGTTTCCATTTACCAAATGTCCCTGATTGTCTGGTGAATGGATTTCCTGGCCTAGAACACTGAGTCAGTAAGTATCCGGGCAGAGTCTCCTCAAATGCAAAGTGAGTCTGTATGTATTTTAACATATTTCATCACAGCAGGATTGAGAGATCCGGGCTAGCACCGATGGATATCTCGGAGGAGTAGTCTCTTCTTTGTCTTTCTTGATTGAGTTTCTGTAGTATGGGTTTGGCAGGTGTGGTGTTCGATTCTGGCAACAACCATTTTCCTGAGGCTCGTCCCTTTTGTCTTGCTTGATGGTCTTCGGCGGAAATCGGCCGGGCGTTGCCTTTCTCTGGAGGTAGACTTTTAGGCTGTTTCTTTTGTTTCTATGATGGCCTGTGTCCTGTCCTTTCCTCCGAGTTGATGAGTCTGCTGAAACCTGTTATCTGGGGGGGTTCTTTTGCAATTCGTGATTTTTGGAAGAGGAATTCTACCTCGACCGGGAGGAGAATTCCTTATTCCATACTTTCATTTAGTTATAATTATACATACTTTATTTAAACTTCTTATTTCCGAATTTTTATTTACCCAATTCTTTATTACAGTTCCAAGTTACATAGTTCTTAGTATTTGGTTTCTTACTCGTTACAGATCTCTTTGCCTCCCATGTTATTTAGGTCCTCATTCTTGTCTCTGCTTTCCCAGAGCTGGCGTCTCCGACCGTGCCAGGTGCAGTCGATGTTCCGTTAATGGCCCTTGATGGCTGTTACCTTTTGTGTTTCTTTTGTGTCACTCCTACTCTGTTGAGATGTTCAGCCCATCGGGCCTAGTGGGACAATGCCCTGAAAACAAACTTCAGTTCACTTCCGCGGGGCAAAGGTGAACAAACCTGACTAAAGTTATAAAATAAAAAATTCTGAACTTGGTGTATTTTGCAACACTACCAGCAGAGGTTGTTCCTCTGGTTCAGCTGCAGTTTGAGTGGCCACGGTGCCTGCTGGTCTTCTTTCCTCTCTCCTCTGAGCGTGCTGTTTAGGGACAAGCAGTGTCTAGGAAACAGCAGCCAGGGGCATAACTTCGTGCCTCTCTGGAGCAGCCACAACAGTTTTCCCTCACATATTCTGCCACTTTATCAGGATCCTGTAGTTGTTCAGGAGTGAGGAAAGATGTGTGCTAATGTCTTTACAAATAATTTGATGGGTGAAGGTATGAATGTTAACCTCTTTGAAATTACTCTTACTGTCTACTAAATTCAAGGCAGCAGGTTTGTAGTAGAGCCCGGACAGCTTAGCTCCTGAGATCAAAAAGGGTCTGAACAAGCCTGAACTTCTGAACCTTGGGGTAAAATGTCAGGTTTAAGGGGGCATATGGAGTATGCTGTTTGGGAAGGCTGTACCTTCCCAGTACATCAGGCAATGGGGAAATGAAGAGGGAAACATGAGGCCAGGATTTTAGGAAAAAAGGAAGCTGTGCCCTCCAAAACCCTGAGAGAGAAATCCCCGTGGGCATGTACCCCAAAGTCTCTCTCCCTTTATTCGAATAAAGTTGAAGGACTCTTCTGTCTCTTTTTTGACATAAACTTCTGGCATTTTGTGGATTTTCCTGACACAGATGAACTTTCAAACCACCGAAGCACAAAAATCCTTCAAAAGCTGGCCCATTTTTTCCCACATTCCGTACCACTCATGCCTATCTACCTTCAAGGCAGATGTCTGAGTAGCCTCCCAAGAAATACCTAAACATGATGTAGACCGAACTGAGGAGACCTGCCAGACTTAGCAGTAAGAACATGCTATTGTTAACACCCAAAGGGAACTCAAAAATTCTTAGAAGCTCTTGTAACAGGAGTGAAAATATGGGGAAAATCATCCTCTCCAGTTCCCCCCTGCTAGATTGGACATGACTATTAATGGGGTCCCAAAATGTAGTGCCTGAGGTAAGGGTAGAAGAGCAGCACTGAATACATAATCCAAATGACCCTCACTGCCCTTGATGTTATCAATGCCATAAACTGATGTCACACAGTACAGCAACAGAACAATCCTGATCCCTTTCCCTCCTCTGAAAAATAACATCAGGAGGAGCAGATACAGGAATTTATAAAGGGTAAGGTACAACACCCACACCAACAGATGAAACAACACTCTGACCAGATACCGATCCCTACCAAATGCAGCAAATGCTTAGATCAAATTTGTTTCCAGTCCTCTCTGGTTGTATCTGTAATTTCAATCCTTCCTGCCCCATAGTGGGTGCCAAACAAGACTGCTGTGGTTTAGGAATGGTACTACCCAGTTTAGTGTTCCCACTGAGATGCTTCAAAGGACACTGCCACTTACTTGCTTGCCCACTCCCTCTCTGCTTTCCCCTGGAGTGAGATGGAAAGGGAATTCCAAACAAAAAAGGTAAAGATCACAGGCTGAGCTAAAAAAAATTTACTGGAAACAGCAATGAAGTAAGAAAACAAACATTAACAGCATCAATGTACAAAAAAGAGTGTGATTCACATGCAAAAATGCTCACTCCACTGCAGAGTTGCACCAACCCCACTGCAACCAGTCCACCCTGACTGGGAAGAACTTCTCCCTGGAAGGAACCTCCTCCTTCTCTTAGCAATGAGGTGAGGTGACACAGAATAATCTCTGGGTCTTAGCTGCCTCCTCACTATTGCAAAAATGAAACTTGTTCTGGGGCTCCAGCCAGGATAAATACTATCCAGTATTCACAAACAGTGCACATTTGGGTATTATTAACAGTACAGATATCTATCTTCTGTGGTGATATCCCTCAATATCTAAACACATTTATTCCTGTGAATATGTACCAATGATGTGATGAAGTAGGACACTTAGCACAGTGCCACCCACTGCACTCAGTGTAAACACTTAGATGGTCAAAACTGGGTTTATTTACAAAGTTTTCCATGCACAACAACTGACATTTCTAAAATTATATAAAATATACTTAAGAAAAGGATGACATTGCACATGTTTATTAACAACACTGAAAGAAGAGGAAGAACTAAAAAGCTTAACTAATGCCAGCAAGTAGTGGCACTGAGGTAAAGTTACAAAACAACCAACTCCTGTCACCGATTAGAGCTAAACAGCAGTTCAAATCTCCAAGCCAAGATGTGGCACCTGCAGAAGAGCCAACTGTTATTCCTTGATATTTTGAAGCAGCTTTAATAAATGAGACTCAATAACCTGCTGAACTGAAGCAGAAAAAGAGATGAGATTAATTAGTGTTCATTTTTGGGTGTTTTTAGGGTTATAGTGGGTTTTTTTTTTTTTGGCAGATACTTGCCTGTGCTGTGCAATCATTTAATAAAAACCAGACATGTATAAATTCATTCTGTGAATAAAATCAGTATTCCTTCAGACATTAAAAACCTTATATAATGCAAAACCAATACACACAGTTACGCAAACAGTGTTTTTGGGGGTTATCACCAGTTCTTTGGTTTAGATAGACTGATAGCACATGGAAAATGAATTTTTAGCCTACAAACAGAAAGTAGCCAAAAACATGTATTAGAAATAACCACTGTAAAACACTTTGAGATTGAGCTCTTGAGGTTCTTCTATGTAGACTCCTGTGAAGTTGTGCTGTGCTGGTTTCAGCTGGGGTAGAGTTAATTTTCTGTGTTTTGGATTTGTGCTGAACACAGGATTGATAACACAGAGCTGTTTTTGTTATTGCTGAGCAGAGCTTGCACAGAGCCAAGACCTTTTCTGCTTTTGGTACTGCCACAGTGGTGAGGGGACTGGGGGTGCTTGTGAGGTTGGGAGGAGACAGAGCCAGGACAGGTGACCCAAACTGACCAAAGGGAGATTCCAGACCATGTGGCACCAAGCTCAGTGTATGAAGTGGGGGAAAGAAGCAGGAAAGTGGAGGGACATTTGTGGTGATGTCATTTCTCTTCCCAAGTAACGATTTTGCATTATGGGGCCTGACTCTCTGGAGATGGCTGAACACCTGCCTGCTCATGGGAAGCACTGGATTAATTCCTTGGTTTGTTTTGCTTATGTGCACTGCCTTTGCTCTCCCTATTAAACTGTCTTTTTCTCAGCCCATGAGTTCTCCAGCTTTCACCCTTCTGATTCTCTCCCTGATATCTCTGATGGGGGAGGGAGTGAGCAGTTGTGTGGGGCTTGACTGCTGCCTGGTGTTAAACCATGACATGACTCATTCATAAGTGAAGGGCTCTGCTTGTAGAGGCATATACAGACACATGAGAGTAAGCTGGGCTTAATTTTTGATTCTATTCATTTCTGTAATGGCAGACATTTCACAGCTTTCAAAATGACAGCAGCAATGAAGGAATAAACCAACAAGGAGTCCCTTCTTTGCTTCTGGTTTCCATAACCAAGCCAGATAGTATAATTCACTGAATACTGTCTGCCTCCAAGAAAAGCTAGAGCTAGAGCTGATCTGAAAGAAGGTTTTCCAAACTACATAACATCATGGCAGTCAAGTAGGGTGAGGGGTTCAGGAGGGCTGCAGGCTTCTTACCACTGTCCAGTAACATACTCCTTTGTACAGGCTGAGGAAGCAACTCAGCTCCCCTTGTCTGAGTCACAGCTGCATCAGCCCTAAACACCATTACCTGTGTCCAGCAATACAGATCCAGGTCAGTGACATTTTTTTACTAAGTACCTGACTTCCTGGAACAAGAATGGAAGCTCCTACCCATTTCGGCCTGATGCTTTTAAGATTATTAAGACTTGTTGGACAGGTAACATGTTAAGAGCTGCAAAACCTCTACTAGGCCATTACAGCAGCTACATAAATGAGAAACTGTGAAAATTAATTTTTTTTAAAAGGGTTTACATTTACAATACTCACCACTCCGATAGCCCAAGGCTACAGCCAAATCCATGGAATTACAACCGGCATCTGTTTCAATAGTTGGATCAGCACCACTTTCTATGTAAAACAGGAAGAGAATTTTGTATTTCTGACAATCAGAACTGATTGTATGCTATTACTGATAATTTGGTTTGGACATTGGGCTTACCGAGAAGAATTTTTACACATTTCACATGGTTCCCATGTACTGCATATAGCAAGGGTGTGCCTCCATTCTGCAAAAGCAGAGAAATGCTTCAGACACTTAGTGATTAAGCAGTTCGCAACTGTAATTCCTTAACACATGAATATACTTCCAAGTACTAATAAGAGACTTCCTAGGTTTTATAAAAACGAGGTTCTGTTTTAGATCTTCACAACTTCCATCATTTTTGTGTACTGTTCAAACGCTAAGATCACACTTCTACAAGGAGTCAGCATTAGTCTCACTTCTACAAGAAATCAGCATTAGTCTCATTCTCTTTCTGCCAAGAAGTCGGAACTAGTAGCATGAACTTTTCCTATCCTATAGAAGTTTTGAAACTCTCAGGTATTTCAGAAGTCGAACAATTTTTAAACTCAGACCAATGCTATGTTCCAGTTCAATTTTCTGGCCAAAGCAGCCTCTGACAAAATTCAAGCTAGTCTTACCCAGTCATACTCATTGACATCAACTCCACAGTCAAGCAGCATTTTGACAATATCTGTGTATCCTTTACTGCAGGCCAGTGAGAGGGCACTTTCTCGCCCCTTCCCCAGAATCTGAGGATCTGCACCCTGAAATAAATTATCAATTAAAAAAAATAAGCAAATTTGAGGTTTTACACAGACCTTAACTTTAAAACTTTTAAGCTTGTAGCAGCATCGACAAACTTAGGAAAGCAAAACAAACTAAAGAGTAAATTAATTCAAAAATCAATTGTGTTTTTTTTCCTTACATTCTGGAGGAGAAATTCCACTACTGCTATCTGTCCATGAGCTGCAGCCCACATCAGAGGGGTAAATCCTTCTTCATCCTTATGATTGATTAAATTTTCTGTTCAGAGAAAAATATATAACTTAGTAATCCTTTTCAAAAGGATTTCACAATTCCTTGCACTGTATCAGCTGGTGAAACGTGTTGATGGTAACATTTATTTACCGGGAACCAGCGTGACTTAGAAGTCATTCTCAATTTTAAAAACAAAATTCTGTCCCAGTGATGGTGGTAGTATCTCTGTCCCAGAAAGAAAAACACATCCAATTAACAAAAGTAAAATTTTACTTTTATTTTATATTTATAAATATAATAATATTTAATATATTTAATATTTAATTTAATATTTAATATAATAATATTTATATTATTTTATTAAATTATTAGTTTAATAATTTAAAATCTAAGTTTTAAAGCTCTATAAATCAAACTCTGTTTTTGTGCAGAAATATTACAAGTTGTCTGTAATCTGGGCTTCATCTTTGCAGAGAAGATAAAGGACAAAAAATAAAAATTTGAAAAATAAAGAGGTACATCCTTTTTACCATGTTTTTTTTTAAATAGAGCTATACAATTTTGTAAAGAATGAACTTGTACAGCAATACAGATAAAACAACTCCATTCCCCACAGAGTTCATGTAATCAGTAAGATGGTCAGTGAAAACCATTAACATCTACATCAAGTGCATCTGGAAGAAGAAAAGAGAACTTTTAACAATTGGCTGACAAATATTTGAGCTGGATATTTTTTTTAATATCTAAGTACTTTAAAAGTTCCATGCTTATCATAGCACCAAAATAAGCACTTTTATCTGCTACCCACACTCCAGAATTGATTTGCTTTTCATATACATGGCTCAGTACAAAGTATTTAGACTCAGTGACTCATTATCTTTTTTCCACTAAACATGTCAACAAGAATGCACTGAAAGCGTGGGTGATTACTATTAGTGCATTAAGAATATACTATTCATGTTACTAAATTAATAAATATGTTAGGTAGAGCTGAAATTTTGTACATGTATTATGGACATACAAATGCCACACTATTCAGAATGTGTTGTTCTATTATACTGCAGGTGTGAGCCATGGCTTAAATCAGCAACATGCAGGTCTTTATGCTGATTGATTAAATAGAATTGGAAAGTCACCATTAATAGAAATATGTTTCAAATGACAAAGATAAAAATAAAATAAAATAAGCTAACATATTCCTTTCTTAGTTCCATGGATTACCTATATAGCTAGAAAGCAGGGAGATGAAGGGATTTACTGACTCCTATTAACGTTAATATTTTAATTTAAAATGCAAACCATACATTGATACAAAACAATAGTCCACATCTGCAAAGAACAGATACCTCAAATGTCCTCCAGTTTGTAACGTTATTGAAGACTTTATAGCTTTGGGGAAAACATCAAACACAACAGCATATAAATAGCTCAAAGGAAAAAAGAAGGCATTTAACCTCCTTCTGTCTCACCTTGTTCAATACGTGTGGCCAGATACAGCATTTCTCCCTGAGCAGCCAGCTGATGAACTGATAAAGCTGCCAAAAAGGAAGGAAAAGGTGTTACAGACACCAATTTTCATTCTGCTCTGTTTAGAGCTGAGCATAATATGTCCATTTGTTTTAGCAGTATAGAACTTGGAATCCAGAGTGTAGATGATTTCACCTTATGCTCTGAACTTATTATTAAAACCTGAAAATTTTCCAAAGAGTTTTCACAGATTTAGGTAATTTTTAAACCAATGCAGCAGTCATTCTTGAAAGCAAGGATACTTCCCACATCAACTCTTTACAAAGTAACATGCTCTCTTCACTGCTGTTTAGTCAGTGACCCAAGATTACTTTAAGACCCACTTATCAATTGAAAATGAACACAGTTTGAAAAATTAAGTATGTTTAATTTAAAAATCACACTTGTATCACCAGAAGACCTGTCCTGCTACTCAACAAAGAAGGCCTCTAGTGTGACTCTCACTACTGCAATGTGGAATTACAAAACTACACAGAACTTGACATAAAGAGAGGAAAACAAACATTGCGGATTTTTTTTTGTCATTTCAGAGGTTATGAAGAAATAACCTCCGATCCCACAAAAAACTGCATGGATGCATGGTTTTGATAATTGCAACTTGGAGCAAGCCTGAAAGGTGCTCAGGAGGCTATATGTGATAAATTATCCACATGATGTAGTAACAAAAATGATTACATTAACTGTAAATGTTCACTGTCCTCTTCCAAGTCACTACATGAAAGTTTAATTTATTTAGAACGATGGCGTATTTTGTTCAGTGGACTACACTGCAGCTCCCGATTTATTTTTTCCATGCAAGTAGCATTTTTCTTTTAAAAAAATTATTTTTAATTTATAGAGAAAATAGTTTACTGACAAAGTAAAGTAAATTACAGCATATCTATTTATAAAGGAAATGCTTGACAATTCAGAAAAAACCCCACCAGAAACAACGCTTCCTTGATTTTCAAGATCTGTGACAATCACAACATTTGCAGTATTCTGTTTTTACATTACATCTTAAGTATCCTGCAGCATTTACCAGTTGTCTAATTTTAAGATGCACAAGTTCAGAAAACATGGGCATTAAGTACATTAACTTACAACTTAGAATCTAATTCTTGATTTTGAAAGTATAGGGAAGGGGTTTTTTTGGCTTTTTTTCTTTCTGCAAAATAAAATTTAGTCATGAATTCCATATATCAGGTGGACGACTATTTTATGGTTGGACCCATGTGAAATTAGACAAGACTGTCTCAGTGTTTTCTTCTTACCTTAAAGTTCATTCCAGCGCCAAATCAAAAACTGCATAAATCCAACACAGAGTTCACAAAGTAATTATTAATAGTAAAGGCAGAAGGATACTTACAGTTTACAAGTAGAGGTGTTGTAGAGACTTCATTTCCCCTGTGTTTGTTGGTTAGTGTAGTTGATTGTTTTATTGGTGAGAAATGCTTAGTAGTTGATGGAGTATAAACATGTCTTACTTGGATACCAGGGGAAGGAGAAGTGTGGCTGTTGCATTCAGCTACATTGAACAAAAAAGAGAGGATTTCAGTACTAATAAGAGCATTAAAAGCAAGCTAGAGTCTAAGTCAAACTGTAAAGCACCAGTATCACAAGACCTTTGACATCCATGTTAAGAAAGCTTTGTGACATGTGCTTTTCCCCCTGTGTACTGTGAAAGCTAAATAAAGGGCTGCATTAATTTCTAGCATAAAATAATTATGCTAGTTCACATGTTCAGTATGGCATGTCACTCAGAGACACCTCTAAATGAGGTAAGCCTTCGTCTAGATTTTTCAACATGCCTGGTGTGGATTTATTAAGTAAGAGGGCTTTACTTAACTTGTCATCTTCTTACAGACACTCTGCAAGGCAGTAACATGACACAGCTCTGGTCAGACATGCACTCAGGTACCTGCTCTCCCTTTGCCTGCTCCCTAATCAGTCCTCTGCATGAGTGGAGACAACCTTCATTAACTTTCTTCAGCAGGGCTTTTCTCACTCCTGGATAAAATTTTAATAGCATTATGGATGCCTGATGAATACTCATCCAGCAGGAAGACAGGCTCCACACTAACTTACATAAAAGGCAACAGCAGGTCACTGCTTAGAATTCAGGAAGTCATTCACTGCTGATGTGTTCATTCATACTAACTGCTCTTGCTTTCTCTTAGAACCTAATAGCATTTTATTACAGAATATATTTGTATGTTGTTTTGGCTTCTAATTCTCAAAAGCAGCTTTTGGTTTTGAGATTAAATACTGAGAAGACACATTGAAGGATTAAACTCCATATTGGCTTAATTGATTTGACACCACTATGCACCAGTAATTAATGACTAGAAGCTAATTAACACACACACTGAATTAACACCATAGAGAACTTTGTGATCATAAATGCAAGCACAAATTCAAGGAGAGAACTAATTAAAAGAAATAGAGTGTAACAGAAAACAAAATTATGTTTTGTTTGCCAGTCAAACAGCTACAACTGACTGTACTGAATTAAGAGTCCTACCATAGATTTTGACCTGTGGTCCCTGGATTTACAGGACTACTTCTAAGGGATTTACAGATGTTACCTCAGATAAATAACCCTATTGCTGATGGGTGTAAATCTGCCACTCAGACCTGCATCTCTGCTAGGAAACACTTGGAGAGAATCAAAACAGTTTGAAACCTGCAATGGCTGATCTGCAGCCAAACAACACAAGTCAGTAAAACCATCAAAATTCAAAGCAGGCCTGGCTTTGCATTTGTTAGGAAGTAGGTCACATGAACTTCATGAAAAGATATACCATTAATGGTCTGAAATATGACAGCAAGTGCTAGAAACCACAATTGTTAAAAGTAAGTAGATGGAAGTCCTAATTTTGCTCTATATCCATATCCTCAGCTGTGAAAAAGCATGGATCAATTCTGATGAAGCTGTCCAGCAATGGCTGGATTAGCTGCAGGGATCCAGACCTGGAGCAGCATTTGCCTTCAAGCAGTGTGAAGCTACAGTGGCAAGCCCATTGCTAGGACTAGAGGCTTTGTACAGCCACAGTGACAGAACACATGTGGCCCACGTTATCTTTCATCACCCTCATGAAAAGATACAGCATGTTGCTGAAAGCCACTGAATCTGATGATACAGTGCGTTCAGCAGTGTTTTATAAAGAAGGCTACTGCTGAAGGACATGCCATACAGAAGCAGCTTGTTTTCCTAATTAGCATCAGCTCTTACTAACTTAAGAGACTTTTTGTGCCACTGATTTTTCAGTTAATATTTGTATTTAAAATTCAGTACAAAAATTAGTGTTGGAGAAAATTTTAACATTAATAATCCATCAAGCATATAATAAAAACATTAGAGGAACACATATTAGAAAAATGATCAATATAAAGCACACATAAAGCAGAAGGTTTTTTTAAGAAAACATAATAACAGGATGATACAGTCCACAGATAATATTTTGTACCATAACTTCAACCTTTAAATAAGACAGATGCAACTTCAAGGTCAGAGTTGACTTGATCTTGAATATTTTTACTGTCCTCCTCATTCAAAGACTTCACAAACCGCGAGCAGACATTCATATCAAATCTATTGGGCAAAATGAATTTCATCCCCATGGTGACACTCTGAGCTGGGCCTTCCTCTGTGCTGGTGTCGAGCTGATGCTCCACTTTAATGTCTGGCATAGGTGGAAGGCTGTAGTTTGTGGTACATTCTTCCACAATTAACTGGGCACCGACATCTAAGTTTGTTGAAGATGCCATGATCTCAGTCCCGTACAAGTTTCATGCAAAATAATGCTTCATTGTTTCCAGCCAGGAGCAATTCTGGCCAGCCAAGCCAAATTTTATAGACAATCTGCAACTGAACAAATGTAACAAAGGTTAAGAACATTCTGGTGAAACAACGCACAATAATAATAATCAAACTTTATTTAAGCTTATGGCATTTAGTTTTGTCAGTCAAAACACCGGTAAAGTATCAACCTTGTTGCTGTCACAAGTTAGTGATCAAAATCTCCATTTAGATTTCAGCACCTGGATACTTAAGCCAAGTTTCATTATTAAACCAGTAGGAGTTTCATCCATCTGAAAAGATGCTTCAGAATATCTGCCTAGTTGCAACAAAAAACAACACGTGACAACCAACCAGATTTATACCAAGCCAGAAACAAGTTTTAAAAAGATTACTGTATTCCCCAGAAACATTATACTTGAGGGAAAAGTTAAAGCAACTTCAAGCTCCTTTATGCCTTTCGCATACTGAGTAAAAGAAATTGCTTCTACCACATATGCAGGGAAAAAAAATCAAATCCCCTTCAAACCGGTAAAGGTAATCCCAGAATACCCGTGGCTTGCTCACAATACCGCGGGAAGCCTCGGGTGGGGCCGCGTTTCGCGCAGCTCCCGGCACGCCTACAGCTGTCCCCTCTCTCTGGAGATAGTTCGTGAGGACAGGCCCGAGGGAGGGACGCCCGCACGGTCCGGGTCCGAGTCCGGGTCAGCCTCGCCTCACCTCAGCTTTCAGCCGCCGCCGCCGCCGGAAGTGGGGCCTTGCCTCCCTGCCGATTGGCCGGCGAGAGGCGCACTCTGATGACGCACTTCTGGCGCGCCCGACGTCTCTCCTCGCGGCAGGCGCGGTGCCCGCCATCGCCGGGGTGCAGCGTGTTCCGTGTGCCCCGAGCCCATCGGCCCTTCCCGAGCCTTTCCCGCTGAGCCCTCGCCGGGCCCGGCCCGGCCCGCGCCCCGTGCGTCATGGCCGCGTACAAGCCAGTGGTGGTCCAGGCGTGCCCCAAGCTCGGGGAGAAGATCACGCAGGACACGCTGTACTGGCGGGGATACAAGGTAGGAGGAAGCGGCCCAACAGTCGCAGTTACTGGCCCAGAATGCCTTTTTTACTGCTTTCGTGCAATTAATTTTTTTTTTTTTAAATACGCATGGGTTATTTTTTAACCTCAAAACACATAATTAATGAGTCAGTTGTAATGCGTGTATTGGAAAAAAATTACAAGAGCAGGAGTAGCCTGTCAGAAGTGAAACTCACTATCATTGTATTTAAGAACCGTTTTGATTCTAATGGAGTCTTGAGTTCTTTGTAGGAAAAAACAAATTTTATTATTCTGTTTTCATACTTGGTGGTGTGCTTATGTGTATTTAATGATATTTTTCACAATTTTTTTAGACGCCTGTTCAGATAAAGGAATTTGGTGCAATAAATAAAATTGACTTCTCCCCAGTCCCGCCATATAACTACGCAGTCACCGCATCCTCGAGGGTAAGTGGCTTTTCCGAGGCTTTTATGCTCTTGTCTTTCAGCTGGTGTCACACAGGGAGATGTAACGCGCTCTTGTTTTCCCAGATCCACATCTACGGCCGTTACTCCCAGGAGCCCATCAAGACCTTCTCTCGCTTTCGGGACGCCGCCTACTGTGCCACCTACAGGGACGACGGGCGCCTGCTCGCCGCCGGCAGCGAGGACGGCAGCATCTGCCTCTTCGACGTCAGCGGCAAAGCACCGCTGAGGCAGTTCGAGGGTCATACCAAGTAAGGCAGAATTGGGTTGTTTTGTTTGCTGGCATAAGTGTCTTTGCTGTACTTGCATATCACAGACTCAACCACAGACCGAATGGTTTGACATTAAAGACTGTCTTGTTCCAACCCCCCTGCCACAGGGCAGGGACACCTGCTCCTAGATCAGGTTGCTCAGAGCCCCATCCAGCCTAACCTTGAACACTGCTAGGGAAGGGGCTTCCCCATCTTCTCTGTTCAAGTGCCTCAGCAATATACAGCGTTTGTGTGAAATTACAGTCCTGTGTCTGCTTCACATGCTGCTGAAAATCTGAGTAATACTGATTTATGTTGCTTTTGATTGTCTCTCGTTGGTCTTACTGGAAAGTGGATTTTAAAGTTAAATTAAAAATGAGAATGAATTTTAAAAAAAATCTAAATATAAATAAAGTATGTAGAAGACTTAATACATTTTCCATTTCACGTGGGTGTGTCTTAATAAGTTGTGTAGCTAGTCTTGTGAGTACATTTCATTGGTAAGCACATTTTATTTGATGCTGGTAGGAAAAGAACTCTAAAAAGTGTCTAAACAAAAACAATGAAGAAATACACCAGGAAAAGCAGAAATTCCTTAAGGAAAGGTTCAAAAACCAGAAAAAGTCCACGATAATGGTATCGTGGGATGGGGAAGAAGTTAGGAGTTCTGATGTATCAGTGAGGCAAAGACAATGATAATGCTTCAGCAGACTTCTGTGCTATGAAGGATTAATGTGTGTTTTATCTACATAAAAAACCAAAAATCCCCCTTTCCATGGGGGATACCCAGACTGACCTCAAGAGTGTTTCTGTTTGTGGTCTGTTTGCAAATTGTGTGTTGCATTCTAACGGCTAGATTAACTCCACACCTGTGCACACCTGTGTGTTCTGCCAACATCTGTTGGGATATTACAGTGATAATAAAAACTTCAATAGCGATTCTAAAGGTCAAGAAGATAGTTCAAAGCAGCCAGGCTTAAAATTTACTGTTATAAAATGAGGCTTTATAAGTTCTAATATTAAACACTGCACTTCTAGGTTAGAGTACTTTAATAAACTCTTCATACAGACTAACTTCTCTTGAAACATGAATATATTTTAACTTTGGGTATTGTGGACTTTATTTTCTAGACCAGTTCATCTAGTGGGCTTCCTGTCTGACAAATACCGAATATTTTCTGGTGGTGATGATTATTCATCAAATTTGTGGGATATTCCAAGTGCCACAGAAATCATATCTTATAGTGAACATACTGACTATGTGAGATGCGGCTGTGCAAGTAAAGTGAATGCAGATGTCTTCATAACAGGTTTTGGTTTATTTTCTGCTTATACTTCTTTTGGATTGAATTGAAGAAAAATGCTGATTATTTTTGGTGCATTAAAGTCATGTTTATTGTATTTTAGTCATAAAGGATCAGTGTGCCTATGCAATGCTTACTTTGTTGTTTCCTCTTTTTGCCTGCTTTTTAAGCTTGACACAGATGTTTTAGGGGAAACTGCAGGAATTGAGTTTTAACATCTTTTTGGTTTAGCCTATTAGGGTTAACAGAACTTTTGAAAGAAAATACTGTGAATATGTCCTTTGGCTGGGAGTGACTGAAATGTTGTACCAAGTTTCTGAAGCAGGACACTAGTCTGTACAGCCCATAACTGGCAGATTCAAAAGTGTGAGGTCATGTGGAGTTACTTGGAACTAGTTGCTTTTGGTTTTCCTAGCAGTAGCTTTGTATCAGTCTGTGGGAAACTGGGAAAAACAACCTAGTATTCCTTTTTTCAAGAGGCACAAGAGGCTAGGTTTTATCAGGTTGCTTGATATTTATTGTTATAAGTACACTTGATTAATGGAAGCGAAATAAAACTAAACAAGTTACTTTTACAGACTGATGTGTAGATAGGGCTAGAATTAGAAAATCTATGTTGCCCCAAGGCTGAAAACTAACCAAAGTAAATCACAAGGTGTTTTTACATCTATGGTTTAAAACTATTGCTATTAGCCAGGAACTCCTTCAGATGGTAGGACATGGCTGTTTTAGTTCCTGAACTAGTTGAAATTATGAAATTGATTTATGCTGGTGTCTGCAGGTTCCTATGATCACACTGTGAAGCTGTTTGATGCACGAACAAAGAGTAGTGTCTTGACAATAGAACATGGCCATCCTGTGGAGAGTGTGCTTCTCTTTCCGTCTGGTGGACTTCTAGTATCTGCAGGTAATTCTATAAAATCAAATATCTTTTCTGTGGTCCTCATTTGAGAATTACTTAGTCTACGTATTCTTTGTGTGGTGTTTTAGTTTGATAATTACCTGGTAAGTGGTAAAATAGTTGGATTTCTCAAATATCTTCTGTAGGAATCTGCGTTTATCTGGCAGATGGAAGTAGGGGGTCTCTTCTTTTTGTCTTTGCTTTGATATTCTTGTAGTTTCCACTTCCCTCCCCACTCCCTCCACCCCCTCCAAGTTATTTTTAATAACAATTTGCAGACTCAAATTGGCCCACTTCTAAATTGAAGAAATTAACATACTTAGGTTTTGAAAAAATGGGACTGTGTCTTTCTCTTCATATTGATAAGCTTTTTTAGTCTCTTGTTGCCGTTGCATCAGAAGTACTGTAATCCCATAGTTTATAGATAATATTTTTGTTTTGTAATGAATATGGCTGGAGAATGGTTGAGTCATTCAGCTTCATTCAGAATGGCCTTAAAAAAGAGCAGACTTGTGCCAGGAGATAGAATGGAAGACGATGGTAAGTAGGTATAGAAAACTGTTAGGAAGTAAAGGTACATGTGAAGGAGATACTGCATCACTCTGTGAAAACTTCTTCAGAGAAACATAAATGTAAGACTTTCGTGTCCTTCCTCTTCACAGGAGGTCGATATGTCAAAGTTTGGGATGTACTAAAAGGCGGACAGTTACTAGTTTCACTTAAAAATCACCATAAAACTGTAACTTGTTTGTGCCTGAACAGCTCTGGACAAAGGTTATTGTCAGGATCCCTGGACAGGTTGGTAAATTTTGTGGCTTCCTTATGTTTGCATTGTTTAGGACTTTTTTTCTTTGAAGACATCACTATTAACCTGTGTGTGGTTTTTGGGCTTTATTTGAGAATATGGTTTGGGGCCAAGGTACCTACTTGTCCCTGCTTTTGCAGATCTAAATGAGCTTTGAAAGGTTCCTTCCAATTCAAACTGTACTATGATTCTATGATACACCTTAATCTTTTCCTCTCACTAATCTATATATCAATAAAGGATTGTGTGTGCTGTTTGGGAATGCATATGGGGAACTTCTAAGTGTTCAGTTCTTTAAATCTCTAAACTGACCTCTCCAGTCTTTGTAAATTAACTATTCTTAACTTTTATACAGTTTAAATAGCTATTAGTATTCACTTGTTAAAAGCCTGGTTTTTGTGTCTCTCTGCTGTTGTTTCTTGTACCCGAGAGTGCTTGTGAACATGACCTCTTTGCTTTTTTGTTTGGTTTCAGTTGATGAGTACTGGTACTTGATGTTTTGTCTCTGAGACATTAGAAATATGAAGTGATCTGAAATGAAAGTGGATCTGTTTTCTTCTCCCTCCTGTATTTCCTAGCATTTCTCAGGCATTATGATTACACAACACTAAATTTTATCCTTGTAGGATAACATTTTGTTTTCCAGTTAGTTAAAAATTTCATGCTTCCAACCAAATCCTTAAGGGGCACCTTGATACAAGAACATCTATGGATTTACTCCCAGAAGATGCTAGTAGATTTTGTATTTAAAATTTAAGAACAAATTTGAAGAGATGCTTTCTTAGTGTTTTCCCAATATGCATTTCTGAATTCAACTATTCAGTACACTAAACCAAGTAGCCTTTGGTTTCTTCTTCTGTTCTCGACCCATTTTCACCTCTTTTGGGACAGCAGCAATCCCAACTTGACTTGTGGGTACCTTTTAACAGAATATTACTGTTGCAGGAGTAATACCTAAGAAGCTCAATAGTAGTCTGAGGAGTGCATTGTATTAATACTCAGTTTCCTTAAATGATCTGTAGAAGATGGGAGTGATGAAGTGCCTGTGAATTGACTACAGTAGAGCTTTACTAACTATGTTTTTACCTGTGCTCTTCTGTGTAGGCATGTGAAGATTTACAGTACTACATCCTACAAAGTAGTCCACAGCTTCAACTATGCAACATCCATCCTCAGTCTTGCGTTGTCGGTAAGTGCATTAGAAGTCTTCCTAAACAAGGTCATTCTTGATACCTGATAAGTCACTAAAGTAAATAATTGTTGGTTGCACAGCTACTGGGTGTTCCCGAAGAATGCCATGCATGCAAAGTAGGGTGATTGAATATGTTATTCCTGAGTAACAAACACTAAGAAGTTTTGAATGTAATAGAATCAAATACCATGTTACCTGACTAGATCAGTACAAAATCTTGTGTTTATAAATGACAGTGTACATCATAGGAGAAGTATTCACTTTAGAAGGAAAGTCCTTTGAGTTTAAGATTGTACTCACCTTTTACCTTTCAGGAATGGTGTAAGTCCTTTTGCATGGCAGCAAAAAAACCCAAACAAAAAGTAGTTAATTTGTTGAGAAATTTAGAATAGGGTGTGAACTTGCTTTAAAAATTGGTGGTGTCAGGTTGGTCTGAGGAAGAAAGAAGAAGGGTGTGAGCATAAACAAATTTGTTTGTGAAGGCATGTCTTGGAGGCAGACAGCAGAGACTCTTACAGTTCTCTAAAGCACTTGATTTCCCGTGGATAAGTGACCTCCTGGCCAGAAATTTGGAGGCTAGCACCAGTTTTTAAACTACACTGTGGTCATGTAGTACCCCCTTATGTAGCCTCTGAAGGACACATGAATGGGCCTGTGAGGGATCTTTACTACCTTTACTACTTTATATTTTCCTGCTTTTCTGGAATGTAGTAGAAAGTGTGTGTGGGGAGTATCTTAATTTCCTACCAGATTACCTAGGGAGCTGAGCTAAAATGAACTTGGAATGTTTTTTCTTCTGAAGTGAAGAGTACAGAATCCATAGCCTTTTAAGACCCTGTGGCATCTGCAAAATATGCAATACCTGTAGTTTAGCATCTCTAGAGAGTGTATAATGCATCTTTTAAAACATAATCTTGTTTTCTATTGACTAAAAATTTTGAATTTTAAATGGGCATACAAGAACATTCTAATACCTTTACTTAGTCAAACCAAAGGTGGGTCTAATTCCAGATGCTGCTTCCAACTGCGGCCAGCCATAAGTAAATGCATATAGAAAACTAAACGCAGGGCAAGCGTGATGATATTGTTCCAAATTCTATTTTCAGATGAGAAACGAACTCATCAAAATGTAGTTTGGTGTAATTCAATTAATTTCTATTGTGTAAGCCTATTCAGTCTCTCCTTGAGCTTGATTGAACTTGAGAACTTCTTTAGATTCCTTGTCAAGGACTTCCACATTTCTGATACTTGTGTGAAGAGTTCCTTTTATTCCACTTGAATCTTCATAAGCTTCAACTGATGCCCTTAAATGAGCCATTCACCAGCTGATCTCCATCTATACCTGTTATAATTCTATAGGCTGTTATCATGTCATAGAATGGCTTGTGTTGGAAAGGTTATATAGTCGTCTAGTTTCAGCCCCTTCTGCACTGGGCAAGGACATCACTAGACCAGGTTGTTCAAAGCCCCATCCAGTCTGACCTTAAGCACTTCAAGGGATGGGGCATCCACCATTTTTCTCGCAGAAATTTATACCCATTTCATTATATAAGTGAAATGACATATGCCAAGGACTGGTGTTTTGAACAGCTTTCACTTGTTTCTCAAAATCCTGCTGTTTCATTATAGCTTTGCTTTCTCATAGGGGTTCTGTTCATGCCTGCTGTATGGTACCTAATAGCCAAAGGTAGTTGTATGCCGTTGGAAAAAACAAAATTTGGTGGTTACAGAAGGATGTTAGTGCATAATTGAGTTTGATTCATTAGTCAGTCTATAATGTTGCTTATGAGCATAGCCTTTTTTCCTGCTTTGAACAAAGTATTCAATCTCAGAACCTCAAAGAGGTGCCTTCCACCTTAAGTCATCTATGATAACTGTGATTTGGACGTTACCATGAAGCATAAAAATAAAAAAAAATTGTGTATGATAGAGCATGCATGCATGATAGAGCACAAATAAAACACTGGGTCCTAACTCTGTGATTTTGTTGTGCTAGCCTGAAGATGAAACCATAGTTGTAGGCATGACCAATGGGGTGCTGAATGTTAAACACAGAAAACCAGAAGAAAAGAGTGAAAACACTCAAAAGAAGAGACAACCAGCATATAGAACCTATGTGAAAGGAAGAACTTACATGCCAAAACAGGTATGATGTGGTAAAAAAATATGTGCTGAAACATTGCTGAAAAATTGGTTTCTTTGGAGGTGCTAAATTGGAGAAAGGGAAGGGAGGGAATATATAAAATTATTCATGGTAATATATGTAATCCATTATGTGAGTGTGTATGTGTATTTGTCTTACTCTGAACTCTTTTTTTTTTTTGAATTCTAGGAAGATTTCTGTGTCAGCAAACCTGTAAAACGTGTTTTGAGAAAATACGATAAGCTGCTGAGGAGTTTTCAATCTTCCAAGGCTCTTGATGCAGTACTGGAGGTGAGGCATTGGTTTTTCTTCTTAACAGAGTTTTGTGCTGTCACCTAATGTTAATTTTCCCTGTCATACTAACTTTATTTTAGTGTATAACTAGGAAGGAATCTAGGTTGGGTTAATTTTCCCTGTATGTCATACTAACTTTATTTTAGTGTATAAATAGGAAGGAATCTAGGTTGGGTTCTGTTTTTGCTTTGCTAACACCAGCCCTGTGTGTTGTGTGTAAAGATGTTGCTTTGGTACTAAACTCTTCTTACGTGTGTCCAGCCACCCATCATGCTTCATACTCCTGAAGTCACGGTTGCAGTCATGCAGGAACTACATCGCAGAGGAACACTGAGAAGTGCCCTTGCAGGCCGGGACGAGAAGCAAGTTAATCTCCTGCTTACCTTTGTGGCAAGGTATTGTTTTAGCATGAGTTCCTTCTGACTATTTTGACAGTTCTATTTCCTGATGACTTCCCACAGAGTTTAAACAAATCACGGGTAGAACACAGGTACTCCTGAAATCTCACATGCCTCTTCTATTCCAATACCAAGGTTTTGGGATAGGTTTGAAACAGTTTACCTGTTAGCACAGCACAGTTTTGCTGATAGTGTGAGAGATTCTACTTCTTTGCCAGACATTCTACCTGTAGTCTGTTATTCTCCATCTCTGTGATGAAACTTGTGTTTTTATGCACTCAAGGCTTTTTGACACTCCTTCAACCCCCACTGCCTTCCTGAAAGGAGGAGGGTAAATGTGGGTTTTTTGACTTGCATCTCTGACTGCTGTTCTGTGACGTCTCTTTATCGTAAAATATTTGACTGTATGCCTATGTGAGAAAGCTGCTTGTTGTTGGTCGAGTGCAGTACAAAATTTTACAAAACAGGTAAAATTGGAATGTCTTCTAATTTTGCAGGCGTGTGATTGAGCCTAGATTTACTCCTGTGCTGGTGACTGTTGCTGATATGATCACTGGTAAGACAACACAAAAAAGATGCTCAAAGCCATATAGCTAGCTTGCTATATAATTGAAACAAGATTGAAAGTGCTACATTTTTAAGAAACCAAACCCTTATGGCTTTGTTTCTATGTATGGATTTAGTGTCAAGAGAATGATCCTAAAAAGAGGTATTTCCAGATAACTTTGACCATAGTCAGGATTCAGTTTGCATAGGCTGCAGGAAGCTCCTCGTTGTCTTGAAGTTCCTTTGATGCTTCATGTTTCTTATTATTTATTATCCTCTTATTCAGCGAGGTAAAAATAGTATTTGAAGTCATAAAAACTTCAGTTTCTGTTTGACATATTGCCCCTGTAATTACATGCAACCACTGCTTTCAGAACAGACAACATTAAAGTTACCTTATTTTTTCAGAATGTTGGATTTGTGCTAGAATCCTTAAATGAATCTCTAACTATCTAATACAATTTTTTCCTTTTTATACATCTATGGATTCTTAACTGATATTTTTCTCTACAGATATTTATCAGCCTGTGGTTGGGCAGTCAGCAATAGTTGATAAACAGTTCTTGAAACTTCAGGAAGCTATTGGAAAAGAAATTGACTATCAAGAAGAACTACTGGAAGTTCTGGGAATGATGGATACACTGTTTGCTACTTTTACTAAGAAAAAAGATACCTGTCTGGAAGAGAACAAAAGTAATGGTGTTACAGAGATCATTGAAACAAACATGAATTTCTGACACCCATCACAAAAAATTGTCACAATTGTGAACTTGAAAGATGACCTATTCTCCTGGTAACTTCTTATACTAGTGACTTTCAAAATAAGCTTCTCTGTGTTGAAGTTATGTCTTTTAAACTGTGTTGCTGAATAGGCTTGATTACTGAAGACAGAGGACATTTTCAGGGTTGTCCATACAATATTTTTCAAACAATTTAGTTTTAAAGTTTTATTTCAGAGTTACACAACTTCTTAAGGATTTATATGGCCTGATTTTCAGTAGCAGCAGGGCTGCAGGGGTGGCTTCTGTGAGAAGCTGCCAGAAGCTTTCTTCATGTTTGGCAGAACCAGTCCCTGGTGGCTCCACAGATGGATGTGCCACTGGCAAAGGCTGGGCCAACTAGAAATGGTGATAACAAAGTTATTGTGCAGTTGTAATTGCAGCCAGAGAAGAGCAGAGTGAGAAGATATGAGAACAGCCACCCTGTGGACACCAGGGCCAGTGAAGAAGGAGGGACAGGAGATGTTCCAGGTGCCAAGATTCCCCTGCAGCCCATGGTGAGACAGCCCTGCCCCTGCAGCCCATGGAGATCCATGGGGAATGCAGAGATCCACCTGCAGCCCATGGAGGACCCCATGCTGGAGCAGGTGGATGCCTGAGAGGAGGCTGTGACCCCATGGGAGACCCATGGAGAGGGGGGCCCTGCTCCCAGGCTGGAGCAGCCTGTCCTTGGAGGACTGCACCCCGTGGAAGTGTGAGCCACACTGCAGCACCCTGGGGAGGACTGCTGCTCATGGGATGGACTCACACTGCAGAAGTTCATGGAGATCTGTCTCCCATGGGAGGGGACCCCACAGTGCAGCAGGGGAAGGACTCCTCTCCCTGAGCAGTGGGAGAAGCCACAGGTCCTGAGCTGACCTTAACCCCTGTTCCCTGCCTCTGTGCCACTGGGGAAGGAGGTAGAGGTGGGAAGGAGGGAGGGGTGGGGTGAAGGTGTTTTTGAGGGTTTCTTTTACTTCTCATTGTCCTGCTCTACTTTTGTTTATTAATAAATGTAATTAATATCTCTAAGTTGAGCCTGTTTTGCCCATCATGGTATTTTATGAGTGATCTCTACTGCTCCATATCTCAACCCATGAATCCTTTGTTATATTTTCTCTCCCCTGTCCAGCTGCAGAGCTGAGTGGGAGAGCAGCTTTGTTGGCTGCCTGGTGTCTGGCCAGCACCTTCTTCCAGTGCTGTCAGCAGTCAACAGTTTTCAATTTTTATTTCCCAGAAAATAATTGATGCTTATGTAATTTTAATGTGTCACTGTCCTTATTTAAGGTTAATAGCCAATCTCACAACATTGGAAAAGCAAAGAAAACAGGATACACATTTGGTAACATTTGACTACGTTGCTTTTTCTCTCCCTGCTTCACGTCCATTTAAGATTTCCATGAATTCACAGTGCACAGCAGGTTGACTCAAGAAGTGCATGCTTATGTATATTGTAAAAGTTTAATTTTTTTAATGATGCATAATGTAATGAGTGAAGTGCACACCAGTAAGAAAAATTCAAGTTAAATATCAAAACTAAATTTTTGTGTATTTCTGTCACTTTCAATGTGCACAGTATGATGGAATTTGAATCTGTTGTTTGAATGCTAGGATAGTGGTTTATTTTAAATTCAAGCAGGGCTGGATCAGTATGACTGCATTGGAAACAGATGTGCCAAATGGTGTTGAGTATATGTAGTATGATACTACGGCAGAACTTTGTTCTTAACCTGTTCTGTGGCTTGAATTTTCCCCAGGCCTGGAATTTCTCGTAACAGGAATTTCTTGCAAAATTAATTTGGTCATATTTGATGTTAAAAAGCAGATAGCAGCTAGAATAGTTTTGCAAGTTCTACCTAAAATCTTAACAATTGTGACTGAAAAGCATGGAGTGCTGTCTGGTCTGTCCTTAAATTACTGTGTGGACAGTGTATGTTCTTGACTAGTAACTGGGATTTACTAGTTTTGAATACTTAGAATAATAACATAATAATGAGGAACGTGTTCAAGCAAACTTCAAACTTCTAGTTTCCTTGCTGCTTATTTAATTATTTTTATTTTTATTTTCAATTTTGTTTGTGTTAATAGACCCAAACCTTATTTTGTCTTTTAGGAAATCAGTGTACTTCTTTCAATTGTGTGGCTTAATCAGGCAGTGTCACTTAGATTTCACATAGAATTAATTTTCAGGAGTTGAGGTGGTGGGGAGGTTTATCTTGGTGCCTCCTTATTGTGTGAGCCAGTATTGCTTGGAGTTGAAGGAGCACATTTCTCTTGGCAGCATAGTTTTCTATGGCTTGAAAACCACCAGCCTTGGCATAAAGCATACTCTTAATTCCTACTGGCAGTATTCATGTCTATAGTAGGTACCCATTTCTGTGCTTGTAAGTTTGATGTGTGACTAGCAGAAGCATAGGAAAACATTAGATTAAAATAGTGATCAGCTGGACCTAAAGTGGAGAGAAATGGATTTGATGGTTAGACTCTTAAGTAGATGAGAATTTGGTTGGTTGTTTGCATCCAGAGGGTATCAATGCTCATGGGCTCAATGTCCAGATGGAGATCAGTGATAAATGAGCAGTGTTCCTCAGGAATCTATATTGGAACCATTACCATTCAATATCTTCATCAGTCACTCTGACAGGGGATCAAGTGTATCCTCAGCAGGTGTGCAGATGACACCAAGTCAAGTGGTGCAGTTGACACACCTAGAAGATGGGATGTCATTCAGAGGGACCTGGGATAGACTTGTGAAAGGGGCCCATGGGAATCTCCTGAGGTCTGACAAGGCCAAGTGCAAGGTGCTGCACCTGGTTTGAGCCCAGGCTGGGGGATGGACAGATCACAGCAGCCCTGCCCAGAGGGGCTTGGGGGTGCTGGTGGGTGAGAGGCTGGACATGACCCAGCCATGGGCACTCCCAGCCCAGAGAGCCAAACGTGTCCTGGGCTGCATCCAGAGCAGCGTGGGCAGCAGGGCCAGGGAGGGGATTCGGCCCCTCTGCTCTGCTCTGCTGAGAGCCCACCTGCAGGGCTGCCTCAGCTCTGGGGTCCCTGCACAGGAAGGACCTGCTGGAGTGAGCCCAGAGTGGGGGGGCCATGAAGATGGTTAGAAAATTGTAGCACCTCACCTGTGAAGACAGGCTGAGAGATTTGCGGTTACTCAGCCTGGGGAAGAGAAGGCTCCGGGGGACGTTATTGTGCGTTTTTAGCACTTGCAGGGAGCTGATAAGAAAGATGGGGACAGACTTTTTAGCAGGCCCTATTGTGACAGGATAAGGGTAATGGTTAAAACGTAAAGAAGGGTAGATGCAGACTGGACCTATGGAAGTTCTTTACAATAGGAGTGGTGAACAGGTTGCCCAGAACTGGTAATTGCTCCATGTCTTTGAGCATTCAGTGTCAGGTTGGATGGGGCTCTGAACAACCTCATCTAGTTGAAGTACTCTGCTTGTTGCAAGGTTGTTTGACTAGGTGACCTTTAAAGATCTCTTCCAACCCAGTTTGTTTTATGTATCTGTATTTTACGGCAATTTGATGTGTTAACGACGTTTACTACTCATGTTTTTTTCCAAGTGAATTTGCCAAAGTAGATGTGGAAACAAATGTGAGGTATCCTCTACAGAAATGGAAATGGGTTGAAAATATGAAAACACAAATTATATTAAGATCTTGATGTCTAAGACTACTAAAATGAAATTTGGAAGACCTATATGACTGACAAGTTGTATTTTGAGTTCCACAGTTCTTCCTACCTCTGCATTGAAAGTTACTATTTCTTCAGGTGACAAACTTGCCAGACTTACCTGTTCTTTGTGAGTGTTAGATTTTGTTCTGAAAAATGATAGTTTCTTTTTTCACATTTAATAAGATTTTTTTACATTATGCAAGTTTTTCAGTACCAACATAAATAAGTTACAGAGGAGCTAGGAAAAGATACTGTTACTACCAGTGTAGTGCCTGTTGTTCACATTCTGATTTTATTTAATTACAATATTACAAGATAAAACTTATTTTTTTTTTGTTTTTGAAGTAGGCTGCAGCTTGAATAAAATAGGAAAAAAAAGCCCCAGGTAAGAATTTGTAGTGTTCTCTTGTGCTTATGAACATTTGAAATGATTTACAGCAGTGCCAACCATACATGTTTTTGTTCTGCAAGTGAAAAAAGTGATTGATTTATATAAAAATCAATTAAATTTCCAGATAATTTTAATGCAATATCCTATGCTCCTGAATCTAGTATTTTGGAATATTAAGATGGAATGTAATAAACTGGAATACTTAAAATAGTTAATTATGCATTGTATTGGAGGAGATGTAGTGCTGGGTGTCCTGTTGTGGGACATCTGTGGGACATTAATATCCTGTTCTGGGACAGGATATTAATCTGCTTATATGGGAAAGGGAGCATTTATTGCACATGGCATCATCCTTGATTTGTAGGTAATTTGGAAATAACCAGGTTGTTTTGCCTTTGAAATACAGTTAATAAGTCACATTGCCCCAGAGCAGATAGTTATAGACAGAAAGCATGTTGGTTACTGTTCTTTGAATGTGCTTTTCGTAGGAAACATTCTTGCAGCTCTTTGTTGCAAAGAAGGAATACCTCCTTACCCCAGAACATGTGGC
Source organism: Cyanistes caeruleus (assembly GCF_971803275.1). NCBI lineage: Eukaryota > Metazoa > Chordata > Aves > Passeriformes > Paridae > Cyanistes > Cyanistes caeruleus. The sequence continues at coordinate 56,092,475 of NC_141732.1, forward strand.
TCAGGAGCATAGTTGGTATGAAATGTAACCAGAAAAGAGACTTTTCTAAACAAATTCAACCAGAATTGACTAGGATTCAAAAAAATAGTGAATTAAAACTTCCTGTTTTCAGGCACCTGAATTACATGGGGGAAATGGAGAGATGAGCTGGTTGGTCATTTTGCTGCTTTTGTCAAGGCTTCAACTGAACATCCCCAACAAAGACAGTAATATCTTCCCTGGAATAATTCTACCAATGAGTGAAACTTTTATTGCTAGATCATGTATACATTCTAATTTCTTGAAGGCATTTCAAGATATAGGCGTGAAGACCATGCTGCTAGAATTTACTAAGTTGTATTGTTTGAGTTGTTCAAGGTCAGATAACTAACAACATGAAAACTCTCATTATTTTAGAAAATACTGAAATACTTATTGTCTAACATTATGATCAAACTGTATAGAGTGTTTAAGAAATAAGAAACTGAAGCAAACTTATAAAAATTAAAATCAGAGATAACTGGTCCGTTGCTTGATGGGGTCAGTTACCTCACAAATGGGGAGGTAGAGCAGAGGGATTGAATGCCTTCTTCACTTGTGTCTTCAACACAGGTCATAGGCTGTGGCATCCACACAGGTGTCTCCAAGAAGGCCGTGACTAGAGGGGCAATGAACTCCCCAGCTGAGTCTAAACTTGTTTGAGGCTTCTTCAGCTGGATGTGCATAAATCTATGGGCCCCAATGGGAGTGATCACAGAGTACTGAGAGAAGTGGCTGATGTTATTGCAGGATCTCTCTCCCTTACTATTCAGCTGCCCTGGGAGTCTGGAAAGGTCCCATTCTTCTTCACGTGGCAAATACTGTCCCAGTTTTCAAGAAAGGTGAGAAGAAAGTTTGGTAATTACAGGATTACCAGTCTCACTGCAGTGCTTGGTAAAACTATGGATATAAGTCAATCCAGCAGTTACTGAAAAGCAGTGGAGTGACAATGCAGTCATTTGTCACAAACAGCAAGGGCTCATGAGGGGAAAGTCCTTGACAAATTTAATTTCCCTTTGTGTCAAGCTCCACCATCTAGTTAATGATGGGAAGCCAATGGATGTAGACTTAAAATTTTGTAAGTTCACTTGGAGAAGTTTATCTAAGCTGTGGCACTTGGGGAGTGGGGTGGAGTTAGAAGAGGAGTAGGAAGAGTAGTAAGCAAGTACTAAGTAGTAGTAATACTACTAAGCTCGAGAAAACACCTCACTACCTCCTTGCTGATGATACTTTCCATTTTGTAACATTACTTTTTTTGTGTGTGTTGAAAGCTAAGCATTCATCTAAACATTTTGGTCCTTATTAATTAAGGTTGTAATTGTCAAATCAGATTCCTTACCTTTAACTGTTTTCAATAGCCAATGTATTCAAGCAGAAACCATTTGGTACATCATGAAAAACTGAGTAAACGTTACCAGTGACATAGCCCTAGGCAACAGTAATTTGATTGATGTTTGGATGTTTTATGAATCAGAAGACAGTCTCTGCAGTGTGTGGTTTTTTTCCCTTTGTTACATGAATATGGTCTATAAAAATTTATCTATCAAACTTTAGCTTTGCTAGATACATAGTCCCAAAACATACAAAAAGCTTGCCTAAGTCCTTATTTGCATGATAGAAATGCAGGAGGTGGTTTCTTCTGGAACTGAAACCTGAGAGTATCTTATAATAATATTACGTTGTTACATTGGAAACTATGTAAATTAACCTTTAGATAACGATTTTCATATCTTTTTCAGTTGTCAGTATTTGGCATTGACATCCTAGGTCTACAGCTGCTGCAGATGCCCCTATGTTTGTATGCTTTTCTAAGATAACATGCAGGTGGGTTGCTTGCTATATTCAGTGCTGAGTGAATGTAGCAACTGAAGTAAAGCAATACTTAGGTATGCTTCCAGTAAAGTATGCTGGGGCTGGATGTAGAGGAAAGGTGCTACAAGATGGTTGCAAGCCATCTTGCAAACCTGGCTGTACACCATCAACCTGTACCTCTTTTCCTCCAGGTAAGTTTAACTTTCCAAAGTCCTGATGACACCATAACCAGCAGATTCTCTCTGTAATTTTGGAGTTGTGGACTTTTGTGCCTGCTTCCTTGCATAGCCTTTTTTTATGTGATGAACCATACAAAGGAAAAACAATGAAAAGTTTCAAATTTTAGAAATGAATGCACACCTGTGTGCATTCATGAACATGGCTGGTAATGGGGATGGTAATGGGGTTTTCCTGGCTTCTTTCTCTCCTTCAGGGATTTGAGAGGTAACTCACTTTTCCATAGAATTAACAGGGGGCAATGTCTTCAAAGAAGAAATATTCATATGAACAAGGCATGTTCCCCTCCTCCTGCATCTGAAAACACAGAACACTTGGCTTCAATGACAACCTTCTTAGACTCTTTCACAGTCGACGGGGGGAGTGGGGAGGGTCCCTGTCCCCTTTCCCAATGGTAGCGTAGTTAGGGACTTAACTCTCTCCCCGCAACGCCTACCCTTCTTTCCTCTCCCCTCTCATCTTTCTCCTTTTTTGGTTATGTGTTCAACACTGCTTCTTTATCGGTTCCCAACAGCTCTTAACAGGTGCAATGAACAGATCAAATAAATTGTATCTAAACCATACGTAACACCAAGTAGAAACTGAATGAACACTTATCGTCCGTTTACCCCCGTTCTTTTGGGCTGAAGTAAAATCCTATTTCATCTCTCGCAGGGAGGAATCTTTTCGACCTCTACTCTGTTACAGCAGTCTAATTTGCTTAATATTGGTCTAACGCTGCTGTTACAAAGAAAGTATGCTGTCAATCTAGAGTAGGTTATGAATAAATATACAGTGCAGCAAGAAGAAACTTGGTAAGTCTCTACCCCCAGTCTGGTATTCGTAACTCCACACCTTCAGTGCCGCACTGTCCTTAGCTAGTGAAACAGGTTGGCAGAAAAGCCTCAGGGTATCAACACAAGATGGTTTGAAGAACAGCTGAAGTTATGTATCACGTACACGTGGCAGCTGAGAATCTAAGATGTGGTTTGGTTTGTGGGGATCCAGTGCACTATGCAACACGAAACACGTGTGGAAGGGCCGGGCAGCACGCTGATCAACCAGTGCCTGGCGTGGGCAGCTGCCAGCCCAGCGCTGCTGCCTGCGGGAGCGCGGCCCGGGGAGCGGAGCGCTCCGAGCGGGAGCTGCCCCCGCCCGCCCCGCCGCGGGTCCTGCGCTCCGCCGGGAGAGGGCAGCGCTCCCCGCCCGGGGCCGGGGCCCCGCGGGGCTCTCGCCGTGCATTCCCTGTCGCGTCGAGCTGCCTCGGGGGTCTGCTCCCGCGGAGCCTCCCTGCGCCGGGGCTGTCACAAAGCGCCTTTGTTCCCCGGTCCCGCGGGCTGCCGGGGCGGGGGCGGCGCATCCGCGGGCCCGGGCGCGTCCCGCAGCGCTCCCGAGGGCGGCTCGGCAGCGCCGCCTCCCTCCCTGCATCCCTGCCTCCCTCCCTCCCTGCCCGGCGGCGGCGGCGGAGCCGGGCCCGGGACACTAGGCGTAGGTAAGGCGGGCGCTGCCCGCGGAGGGCGAGCGCGGCCCGCGGCACCTGCTGCCCGCAGCCCCGGGGCCGCCGCGCTGGGCGGGGAGCGTGCATTGTCCCGAACCTTCGCCGTCCCGCAGCGCCGGGCTCCGAGGGGCTGCGGCGATGTTCCGCAGGCTGGGACCGCGTCCCGGCGCCGCCCTGCGCGGTGCACCCGGGCGGGCTGCGCTGGTGCCCGCGCAAAGCATCGGCGTGCCCTGTCATTCCCCTCCCAAGCCCCAAAAGGTGTAGAAAAGGGGTTTGAATAGGGCTTCGTTGGGGTTTTGTTGTTGTTTTTAAATATATGTCGTTGTTTTAAGTTAATTATTTTGCCATAAAAGCCACTCTCCCCCCCCCCCCCCCCTTTTTTTTTTGTCCCAGTGAGGACAAGCTATTTAGTCTTGATCATAAAGGCGCTTGCGTTACTCATACAGAACAAAAGAAGTTTTTAACTTTGTTACTCTTCACTTTTTTAATAGTCAAAAATATAAAGGAAATGAAAGTTTTTCTAACAGTACAATTCTGAGAAACACCTTTCAAAGCAGTTCTTGGGAGTGTTTTGTTGGGGCACTTCTGTACACAGCTTAGAGATGTGCCAGGCTCTAAAATCCTTCATCATTTTTATGGACTTAACTCTTGCCTCTGTGTCTGATACTGTAAAGAAATGGACAAAGTTCTCATAAATCTTATAAGGCACATAGATGTGACTGAAAACCTACCAGATGTTTTATTTTACAGAAGTAATTTGCTCTTTACTGCACATTGTGGTTGTAGGATATCAGGAGGCATTTTACTAAGAGGGATTTTTCTACATAAGTAAAATATCCTGTGAATTTGGGATGAAAAATTGACAGGACAACATCTGGTGAAAATATTAGACTGCTTAATTGCTTTTATTTTTCCAGAATGATGTTTGAATATTGACTGAAACAAGGAAAGTGATCGTGTAGGTGTGTCTTGATAATAGGCAATTCATCCTGCCATCTCAGTTAACTTGTGAATAGACATTTATGCCGATGATTTACAGAATTTTCAAAAACACAGCTTTTCCTACCAACTAGTTGAGTTGTTATCTTTCAGGTGTAGCATCATTAAGACAAGCAGATACCACCAAACTACATTAATACTTAAAAGAGGGCTGTAAGGTAGAATAGTTGCCCTTCTCAAAGGAAGCTGCTGCTTTGATTGTCAGAATTAAGTTTAATGACTTTTGATATAAAAATTTAAAAAGTGTAGAGTTTGTTGCACAGTTCTAGCTGTTCATGAAGGTAGAGTACCAGTTACAAAAGTGTCATTAAATACACAGAATATCGTCTTGCTTTGTTAGTTATAGTGGTTTGGTGGATGGCCAAGCCTGAGGGATGATGCAGTGTCACAAGATAGCACTGGAGCCCCCATTTGAATGCATTTGTAAAACTGAAAGTTTCTGGTCCATTTCTTTGCTACCTGGTCATTAAACTGTACAGCTGTGCTGCATGAACTCTTGAAAGGGTTTGCTGTTGCTCTGGTTCCATGGCTTCACGATTCACAAACTGATAAATGCTAAAGCCATTAAAAATTTCATAATTCGAAAGCTACTGTCTCTGTCAAAATGAGTGTTGAAAGGAATGAGACAGGTGTCTCACAATGTTATCAAACATATTTTGTTTCAGTAACCTTAGTAATACATTTGGTTTTATTTTTGTCTTTCAGTAATGTATAACCCACATCTCACATTTTTAAGGTTTTTAAATTCTAGAGCCCCATTTTTTTTTAGCTGAAATGAAAATGCTACATTAAGAATGTTAATACAGGAATACATAAAGAATGTATTTTGCCAGCCTCAACAACAGGCTTCTGTCAGAAGATCCATTTTTTCCTAGAGTTTTTTCTGTGTTCTAAAACCCTAGACTATTCCTCAGAGGTGAAGAAGTGTGATTCTTTTCTCTGAGACTCTTAAATTCCCTTCCAATGATCACAAAATGGCTGTGTTTTTAACAAATTAATTTGGATGTATTTTAGTATTTCAATAGCCCTGATCGAGGTGATTTTTTTAAAAATAAGGTTTAAGCTTCTGTTTGTCTCAAATTGTCGAAGAGTGATATTTTAAAAGGTGGTTAGCTGCATTTCTTCAGTTGCCTTCAAGAGCAGCTAATGTCTGGTGAAGGAATCAACAATCTGTACTTAACAGACTGTTCTGTACCGCATTTGACCTGGTGGCTGTGCAGTGTAGCTCCTGATGCTGGGGAAGCTGAGAACAAGCCTTCGGTGTACTAACATAATGTACCTCAGATGGAATCTATAAATTCGGGAGCACAGTTTAGTTCCATTTGCTGTGCTTTTATAGCTGGAGCTGTGGGATGAGTGTTACGAATGGCCAATGGCTTGTCTGTGAGCACCATACGGAAGTCTCATGGCTTTTGAAGAGTATATACATCTGAGAAGTATAAACAGACTGTTTGCAGGGTCAAAATAATAACATGGTGGTAATGGTTAGTTACACAGAGAGAGCTCAGTAAAAGACCTCTTGATCTGCATGTGCTGCTAGACTTCTACAAGACATTTTGCTAAGACAAGTATGTTGGATTTTAAAGCATTACAAATGATGCTCTGGGGATTCCTGCCTGCCTCCCAGTGGCCTCTGGGGTGGGATGCATCCTTGCTTTATTGTCTTGGTTGACCACAAATAGAGATTTAATGTGCCTGTCTTGATATAGTTATAGTATAATAACTTAATATAGTTACTATACTATAACTGTAACTAGTTATAGTTCCTGAACCTACCTAGCTGTAAGTTCAGGAAGTGCCCTTCTGTGTTTAGGAAAATGCTGATGATAGACAGTAAGAGCTGGGACAGCCAATAATAGTCACAGTGTTGCCTGGAAGGAAAACTTGTCATCTGGTAGAAAAACCTTGCTTAAAGGTGAAACTTAAATAATTCTTCCCCTTATCTAATTTCTTGACATGTGCAGAGTAAAAATCAAGTTAAATCAGTAATGGATGTTTTTATTTTACATTGGTTTATTTTCTTATTGTGGTCCTTCTAACATATCATGATAACTGGGGAACCCATGCTGTAAAATGGTAAAATTCGTAATGCTGGAAAAAATTGGAATATATGGCAGTCCCATAATTGACAAAAACTAAGTAAAATATTGGGTGAAGAATATTGGAATGATATATTCCACCTATGCATTGGAATGTCTTGCATCTTTGATAAAATCGAAATTGCATGTTGCTGTTCCTATTACTAGCTTGAGCTGGTTAGGAACTGGCAATAGCATTTGTCACTAGGTTTAAGGGGATATCATACATGAAAAAATGTTTACTTCACTAAAATGTTGGTCAAGATTTTTTGCTCCTTTTTGTATATTTACCTCTTCCTGAAATGTAACTAATATATCTGTTAATATACTTTTTTTATATTCACCTTGGCTGCAAGTTTTTCCAGTTTGTACCACGTCACAATATATGATTCCATTAAATTAGCTGCTAAACTGGGTGCTGAAAAGGTTTTTTTTTCGTGTGTGTAGATGATTTCTGCTACTGCTGTCACTGGCAGTGTGGGCAATGCCTGAAACCAGACCTGTTTGTCTGTTAGATGCCCGTTGTGCTGGTTTCTGTGTCAGAGGCACAGATGTCCAAGGAAGGGATCAGGTGTTGCTCTGTAAAATTATGTGCATTCATGATGTCAGGAGCTTGACCCTCCCCTTTCTGTGTGGGGTAGGACTGTGCCTCAGCACTGGAGAGGATTTGTCTGCATGGTACCTTATGTGTACTGGGAGCCCTGCTTTTTGTGGAGATGGGCAGTTCTTTGCTGTACAGAGGAGGTGAGTGGTGAGGAGTAAGCTGCATGTGATGGTGTCTCTTTCAGGCTCTTGATCTGAAATGGAGGTTGCACAAGCGCTGTGCTGTAGCCAGAGCTGAGTATTTCCTCCCTACGTGCATCCTCTTCTTCCTGCCTCTCCCAGCCACTTCCAGCAGCCAGGCTGAGTTACTGTAAGCCCCAGACAGAGGAAAGACGTGAGCCATTCACGTGAAACTTTTTTCTAAACAGTCTTTCTTCTAAACTCTTCAGAGTGTGAGAAAAGCGAAAGAAGCTGCTTAGTGCTGTGTGTTCACATTTATTGATTCTTCTGCAGAAAGCAATGAGTACCATTAGTATCCAGGAAACATCATTATAAGCTGGCTTGTCAGGCAAGTACACAGGGAAAGTACTGATATTCTTTCAGCATGGTTCTAGTCAGCGCTGTATGAAAAAGCTTGGTTGGTTCTGATAAGCTTATTCATCCACTCAGCATCCATGCCGTGCTAGGTACTCAGTATTTTGATTGCTCAGGCTCCCAGGGGATCCACAGTGTGATGCAAACAAAGGGCAAAGGGAAGCCAGGATGGCACCATCTCTCCAGTGAATTGTGTTTGTATTTGCCAATACAGAAGAAGTTTGTTGTACTGGTGATGCAATTTTTATCCTCCAAAAGAACAGCTAAGTGGTTTTCTTGCTCGCACTTTCTGTAGAATAGGTAGACTAGACTGGATACCTGCCTATCTCGACCTTGCAGAGGAGGAAGATGTTGAGATACATCTCTTGAGGCTTTGGAGATCAGGATAATCATTTGACAAAAGCATCCAAGAGTGGTTCTTACTCCCTTGGCACAGCAAAATGATTTGCACGTGCTCATAGTTTCTTGCAGTGGAGGTGGTGGACTTCAGTCTGGATGTGTTCCTTTAAGGACTGAGACCCAGTGTGGGTGGAGGGAGTTTTATACATTGGAATAGTGCAGTGGAGTCAGACGGCTGACTGATGAGTCTCTTGTTTCAGACAACCATGAAGTGGTGCTCACTTCAGAAAAGCAGCAGTAATTGTGAGGTGTGGGATAGATACTAATGTGTGTCATCTATTCTGTCAGTGAACACTTGTGAAAGGCTCTACCTTAAACTACTCCTTGTGGAACTAATGTTACTGTAATTTGACTTATAACCCTGTTTTCTTTTGTACCAACAGGGCTGTGCTTCCCATGCTCCTGCTCTTAAGGTTGGTTCAGGATGCTGTCGCTGGAAACTGCAGAACTTTGTCTGTTGAAGTGAGATGCCTTGGAGTCAGCTGGAGGATACTTCCTTTCTACACACAGAATAAGAAACCCCTCTGTCTGAATCTTGCTGCTGAATAGGCTGGCTGGATTAGTGTTGGCTTTGATATCTTTTCTTACAGCATGAAAGGTTTGGATTTTTTTTGGCTGAACCTTTGCGACCAGTGATTTTGTAAAGGATTTTGCCGTGTTTTAGAACTGCAGGAATTTTTGGACATGTGAATGTACTTGAATTGGTGAGCACCAGGAGATGAGGATTAACAAATTTGTGGTTTAAAAGGAGTATATGCATGGATGGTGGGTGGGTAGTCTTTGGTTTCAACTGAAGCCATGCATTTAATTTCTGCATTTGAACATAGGGAACCTCTCAAATCCTATCTGACTCATACCAGGCTGAACATATGCATTGACATGCAGTGAGCTGCACAACTGTGTTGTTCTTGGACACTGTTCAGCTGTAACAACAAGGCCACATCTGAGCTGAGACAGCCCTCTCTTAAGGCAGTCTTTTTTTGTATCCTGTTTCAGCAAGTTGAAGATGACTTGTGCATAGTTGTTGAACCCACCTTGCTGCTGTAAAGATGTTGCTTCTGGTATACTTTTCTCATTTGAAAAGAATACTACTTTTAGACTATGAATTTTCAGGGTGTAGTGAATCTGAAATATGATTATGGAAATCAGAGTTGCTATGATGACTGCTGTTGTGTTAGCTCTGGTGATTTGTCTCAGTAGCTTGCTGTTTTATGGTAGTTAAGGCAACCTGCCTTGGGGATAACTTCTATGAATTTGCTGAAAAAAAATCAACACCAAATTGGGATATTGGTGGGGAGTAAAAGTTGCTACAGTGCAGTTCAAGTTCCATTTTTTACTTCTAGAGATAAATGCTGAAATTCCCACGACTTAATTTGCAGCAGCTAGGAGTGTCTCAGCAGCTGGGCTCAGCCTGGCCTGTTTTGTTCACTGTTTCTGGTATCTGAAATGCATGCGAGATGTTAAGTAGTACCAGCCACCCCTCCTCCAGCCTTACATGGGCATCAGCGTTTTCTCATTCTGGAGAGATTTGGGACAATTGGATAGCTGATAAGATTCATACCTTCCACCCCCTAGTTCTGGAAGATGTTGACCCAGTTTGCAGACATGAATCACGCATTATATCAATACCTCATGATGGGTGTGTAATAATTCCACTGGTTTATTCTGTTTGTAGATGCTGTGACAATGGAGTTAAGCTGCTCTGAAGTACCTCTTTATGTAAGTCCTACAATACTAGGCTTCTGCCTGGAGAGTTGCTTTCTTTTGGGTAACAGCTCATTGAAAAGCAGGGTGAATGAAACTAAAAACCATTCTCTGGTTTTCTGAGACTGGAGGCTGTTGAATGTTGCTGTCTGATGAAGCATGTGTGGAGGTGATAGTTTTCAGTAGTGCAACTCAGCTCTCTGAAGGAAGTTTTCAATTATTTCCCCTTTGTGATCATTACCTTGTTCTCTTTCAGTACTCTCAATTGCAGTTTTCAAAAGCAGCTTTACTGCCTGTGAAGAGACACCTCTCACTTGCTTTCCCACAATTTTTGGTTGTTTTTTACTTACAAAATTCCAAAATACCATTCTCTCAGTTTCCACACAGCAGGAAATTTTGTGTTATGTAAAAAAAATAAGTTGAAATTTGTAACCAAGTGGATTTCTTTTTCTGCAAAACCTGAAATAATTGTTTAAAATAGATGAACTCCAAGCTAAAAAACAAGCAGTGACATGAGTGAGGACATATATTAGATAAACTTAATTTATTTTGTGCAAGGAGATGCAATTGTGAGTATTAAAACTTGGGAACTCTAGTAGTTATTATTAAAAAAATATAATTGTGTTTTTTATACCTGTTCTGCTTTGCAGTGAGATTAGTAGGGGTACATGGATGATGCCTAGGGGGAAAATGGGAGAACACTGAATGGTTTTCAAAAAGGCGGTAAAAGATGAAACAAAGATAGAAACAAAACAATTATCTGCTTATTGTCATGGGATGGGAATGGAGGAATATGAATAATTTGTACCCTGGAGTAGTGAAGTAACATACAATACACATAATGCACCAGCATGATTTTTCATTGTATTTGTCAGCTCCAGAGCTGGAACCTCAGGCTTGCAAAAATTAGATGCAGTATCTTTAAAGGCATCAGGAGAAAAATGTTTTTGAGACCTGCTCATGTGATGTTTATTGTATGGTCCTAGGCTATATGAACAAATTTTTACAGGAAAAGTAATCAGGGACATGGTGATATCTGATCTGACCGATCCAGTATCTTCCCATAATAAGGTTACTGACCACTTTGCAAAGGGCTGTGCAGTGGTTTTAATCCAGGTTGTTGAAAATGAAACATTTGATACCGTGTCTCACAGGAAACTCTTATGGACAATAAAGAAGGGGAACATTAATATAAAGAGATAAAGATATACAGGTACTGCAAGAACTGTTAGAGTAGAGAGAAAGATACTACAAGTGATAGTTCTTAAGTGTCATACATAAGTCTACCTTAGTATTTTGATTATAAATTAATGAATCAGATGATTCTATGAATCAGATGCAGGCTTGCAAAATATATGTAAATTTGTTGACATCAGTTTTAGGAGATGCTGGTTAGTACTGAGAAGAACTCAATAATTATGTGGGAAGACAGAATTTTCCCACCTGTTATTTATGCCAGTAAAAAGTGGAAAGAATTGTACAAAACTCTGCATTTGGAGACTAATAATTGTACATCTCTTATGAACAAGGGACTCACCATGAGGGGGAGGCTTGGAGTGTTTTGGTCACTTGTAGTGTGGTGGGTGGGAGAATGTGATTTTAGTTGAGAACATTCACCCCAAGCTTTGCACAAGCTTTTTGCACTAGAGTCTGTACCAGATCTAAGCTTTTCTGGTTGTGCTGCTGTGCTCTGGTAATTTTCCAGTTGTGGTCTTCGGTCTCTCACCAACCCAGGTGGATAAATTCCAGAGGGGGCTCCTAAATTGCTAGAAACCCAGTGAACTAGAAACCCAGGATTGTCAACAACTCATTTTCTGGCGAGTGCAGCAGAAGGAGATGGTCTCTTTCTTATGGGTCCCCAGTGTCCTAATATGCCTGAGGTTAGTGGAGAAACGTGGACTACCAGGGCAGTGGGAGAACCTGGGGTGAGTTTCCCAGAACCTGGGATTGCAGTAAATTTTTAACAGTCTCCTGTTTATTTATATATTCCTGTGTGTATGCGTGAGAAAGATGGAAAGTTTTCTTTCAACCCCCATCTGAAATCTTAGCAGACCTTATACTGATCATTTGAGGTTGATGCAGTTAATCTAATGAGTTGGTGCCTGAAAGTGTTGCAGCTTCACAGTCTTGCCCATCACAGTATTTTTCATAATATGAGTGCTTTTATGAGTGTGTTTGGGTAGATCAAAGAGTTCTGTCCTTTCTGAAAAAGTCCTTGAGTCAGGGCAGTTATCTTCTATTAGTTAGATCCAATTATTTCTTTAGTTCTGGAAACTCCTTCCAACTGCTTCTGCTTTATTTGTGTGACTTTATTGGAAACCATAATCAAAACAGCATTTAAATTAAACATGAAAGCCCTTTCTGGTTATTCAGTTCCTTAGTCTTCATTAAGCAGCTCTCTGACAAGCTGAGTTTGTCTAAATGCTCTTCCATTTCCATTCCTAAACCCTGCTTTCATGTCCCATAATCAGGGATAGAGAATACACCTCTGGAAAACTGAGGGAACCTAACAAATACTTACACTACCATGAATTTAGTTATTTCTCTAATGTATTCCAGTCCTTTCTGAAGGGCCACAGTGGAACTGCAGAGTACCATGTCATGGCAATTGCACACTGTTCACGTCAGCATATGGTTCTAACACATTATTTTCCACAAGAGAAGTGGAAGAGATCAAAAGGTAGGAAGTAATCTCTTCAGCCTCTGTGAAAACATAGGTTTTGTTCCTTGAGAGAGGAAGAAATTTGCTGTATGCTGGGTCCAAAATTAGGATGCTTTTCACACTGTATGTAAACATAGCACCTATATCCACTGAACTTTACCCTCTTCTTCATTGCAAGAATGCCTGTTTTGAGAGGCTTGAATTTCATGTCAGATTATCTGACAATAACTGCAGTTTTGTGTTTATAATACGTGTTTTTAAAGATTATATGCAGGGTACTTTGTTGACTCACTCTATGTGAACAGCTATTAACACAGCTGGAGGATGTGTCCATACAGTGTGGCTACTTCAAACTGTTGCATTGCAGCAGTGCTGAATTTCTTGGCAAATCTAAAATTGTATGTGTAATCTTGTTGGCCTAGTGATGAATATTCTGTTTTGTTACATAAGAGAGAATGCTGCCTGAAAGCTCAAGGAGCCTTCTGATTTAATAAAATTTTGGTGAAATACATTTAAGAATGCTCTATGCAGTTACTTCATTTTGAAAATGCATTATTTAATACACTTCTTCTGTATTTACTTTTTGTGTCAGCAGTACATTAAAATCTAATTACAACACACATCAATGTCATGATTTAAAAAATAAATGGTAATGAGATGGAAAATCAAATATTTGAAGGACATTTCCTCACATTAATTTGAGAAGCTTGTTTCTGGTTTCTAGACAGCAAATTACTGCTGTAACCACTATAAAATTACTCTTTATAAGCCAGTCTAGTTTTCAGTATTGACTAGCCAAGAATACACCAACAGTTCATAGGCATCTCTACTTTCAATGCTAATAATACATCATTTAAATATCTAGAACTTGAACGCAAGCAGGTTTTACCCTCCTAAATTATGCTTTTTAAAAACTGATACAAATTCAATTCTATTTAGCCACTTTTTTCTGTAAAAGGAGCAGCAAGCTGGGTTTTTCATTTCATTGTGTACTAAAGACAGTATGTGGAATAAGACCTCACTATCTTCAGGCAGACACCGGTCTCATTGTAGATGGAAAAAAAACTATTCATGAAAGATGGAAGATCAAAGGCAAAATATTTGATGGAGCACTCTTCAGGTATTAAAGAAGTTATGTATGGCAGTTTTTCCTCCTGTTGTATGCAGTTTTTAGTGTGGACAAACAAATCTCCCTCATGGAAAATCACTCCTTATTTAATGGTGGGTAACTGGTTTTTGTTTATTTTAAAGAAATGTTATTGATTACCAACTTTGACACTGGCGAAGAAATACCTTGCTGCCATGGGGCAAACATACTTTGGAAATAGTGAGCTCCCAAGAGCAGTAAATAAGTAAGTAAATAAGTAAATAAATAAGTAAATTATTCTCTGCTAGGGGCCTTATGAATGTTTCCCATAGGAGCAGGAGAGATAAATAAAGAAATGCTGAGCCACAGAGTGTCTCGCCAGCAGTTTCGTGGAGACACCAAAGGGACCTCATCTCCCCAGGAGGTGGTGCTGAAGGTTATGTGTCTGTCTTTCCAAATGAACTTTTGAATGTTGATTCTCTGGGAAGAGGCAGAAACACAGGCTCCTGGCTTTGAGGCTCAAGATCTGGGAATTAAAATTTCCACTTGCTGTTGTGCTGCTTACTATTCTCAAAATGTACACGCCTAAGATATCACCTCTCCCATGTACAACCACTGCAGCTGGCTCAAAGCCACCAAAGTCTCAGCTTAATTAACTTCTCTTGTGTTCTGTTATACAAAGTCTCCCTCTTAAGGTGTCTCAGCTCCAATGTTTCTACTTGGGGGCAGATTTGTTTCTGACACCGTTACAGCTTCCTGTATGAAGCACAGGTGCCAAGAAGAGAGAGGCAGTTAATACTGACATATGGAAGTATTCCTGTGGGGAGGTTTTGGAAGGTTTCTCTGGCTGGGTTAGGAAGGGGGGCAGAGATTCGGATGTGGCACCAGGCTGCTTGCAGCCACAGAGTCTCCTCAGGGCCTGGAGACTCTCAAGCTTTGCATAAGCTCAGTGATGGTCTTCCCTCGGGCTGAGTCTGCAAAGTGCCAAACACTATTCCGGCATGCTTTTGTGTGATTTGAGTGGGAAGTGGCAGTAGGACTCAGGTATTGATTGTGAGTAGCTGATTGTCTCCCTTGTTGCTTGCCTTCCCAGTTCCCCCATGCTGTAGTTGATATTTGAAGTGGGGTAGAAAGGGATAATTTTCCATGGTTTAATACAGATTTTGTATTTGTTGCTCTTGCCAGGTATTGATATCTTCTAGCCAGCCTTTTGTGGAAAGAGGATGATTTCTAGCTGGTCTATTCTGTACTTTCGTATTCTTTGCTCTTGCAGTGGGTCTGGCCATAATTCTGTGCCTGTGTATCCAATGAGGCTGAAATGACTGCCTTACTTAGACTTCACAACACACACAAAAAAAGTAGTTTAAAATGTAAATGTGTGTTGGCCTTTCAGCATGCCTTTGTTAATGCACAGAGCTGTATTGGCCTGATCCAGCTCTGCCTGGAGTCAGGTGTAATTTGTTGTCTGCTCTGGGAGCTGGGTCAGGTCCATCATGGGAAGCATGCATGGGGATGCACAGAAGAGTATGCACAGGCTAGCCTCTGGATGTAGGCATGCTGCCAGAATGAGACTGAGAAAATATATCTGAAAGAATGGGACCTATTTTAAAAGATATGAAAGAAAAGAATAGGTGCTTAAAGGGTGTCCATCAGCAGGCAGATAATTTTTGTTCCATTGGTATATTTTTTTCCCCCTCAGTCCTTAAATTGAGATTTTTCTAGGCAGAGATTTTGTGCTTCCATGTTTTTTTGTAGTGTCTGCAACAGTAGAGCCTTGATATTACAACGGACATGAGAATAATTACTAGTCTGATTTGTGTAGTCAACTGAAAGAGATTACTCCTTTTCTTTTAGTCAGCAGTCACATGTCAGAAGGGATGTTAATTTTCTTATTGCAAAAATTGTCTGACCTATGTTAACAGCTCATTCTTAAGCTTTTTGATTCCTCTGTATTATTTTATGCATGAACATAAGTTGTTTTGTCCCTGACAGCAAAACACTGCATGATTCTTTCAATGATAGACAAGCAAGAACATTAATGTATGTTTTGACACTGGGCTTAAATTTTTTTCTATTTCTTCTGCCTTGTCCCCTCTCCTTTCTGATACAAGCATTCCAGATATTTTTATTTCTATCCAGTCATTCCAGAATTAAAAGATATCCCATTTATTTATTTATTAATTACTTGTTTATTACTTTGCCATATGGGACTCTGAAAATTTTTCTTCACCTTAGCTGTTGTCACAATTTGATAATAAGTTAAACACAGCTTTAAGATTGTTGGTGGCAAGGTAAGGAAAATAAAGTCTGTTTGATGTAAAGTGGTCATTTGCTATAGGCTTGCTCTGGGGTTCAGATTGTTTAAAAGCACTGGTAGATTAATTCTGTATGAATGGTCAGTTCCGTGACTGTCTCTCATACTACTGCTGACATAGAGCAGGCATAAAAAGCACAAAGCCAGCATAAGCTTTGTATCATATGCTCTCACTGATGCCTTAGGATTTTAGCTTTTATATTTTTCATGTATTTGTAATCCTGCAATTCTTTAGTGTATAGCTGTAACTCCCTATAGAGTATTAGCTACTGCTTTCCCATTTTGGTCAGACAAAACAATTCCTCTCTAGGCCTGGGAATCAAGGACACTTGACTGTCTCAGGCCCTGAGAAATGCACACAAAAGTGAGTTGTGGGGGAGCAAACTTGGGGTAAATGACTTCATTACCTGATGCTGTAATTGGAAGATTAACACCCAATATGCAAATGGAATAAACTCATAAAAGTATGAGAACCCATTGCCCATTTTCCGTTTGGGTGTAGTACCTGAAGGCCTTTCAATAAATATAGCCACTTTTTATTCCCTTAATTTTGCCTGGCCTCTATTTCTAGGTAGCCCACAAGGCATCCTCACTAATTCAGCAAAAATGAAATTGTGTTCCCAGGTCTGACACAGGTCAGGTTGGTGTGGCTGGATGTCGCTGATGGTGGTGGAAGTGGTGTTGCTGCCAGCTGTATCTTAAATCGAGTAAAGGGCTGGTTGAGAGGGTTTACAGAAGAAGCAGGACTGAAGAGGACAATTTTTTTCATCATAAGATAATGCCATAGAAAATAAAAACCTGGAAAGCATCTGGGCATATTGCATGTGCACTGGATGAAAAGCAGATGTCTAATACATGTTTCTTTTTAAAGTGGGTAATGTTAGAGGCAACTTAACAGTGTGCAGTAGCATAGGAGACTTGCAGACATATGTATGTCATGACCTGTTACTTTGTTACTTCTTTTTAGAGGAAATATTTTTTCTTTATTTTGTTCTTGTTTTTTTGATTCTGTTGGATTCTAATTCCTTTTGCTGGAGGCAAATTTTGCAGTTCTCAACAAAACCCTTTGTTTTTCTCTCTGTGATCTTTGTTGAGGCTAGTGAGGAGATAGGGAGTATAACTCATTTTGAGACATCAGCTTTGGGTAAAAGCCAGTGTATGCAGTTTCAGAAACTCCCAATACAGCAGATGTATTTCAGTTTGTCACTAAAGGGGGAGTATTGCAATAAGCTTGATTGAAACCCACAAGGTTTAAACCCCGACAACATAAAACAATCCTTTATCTCTCTTCCCCTAATCAAGGCCAAGGACTTGTTAAGCCATTAAAGAAGAACAAAGTATGAACCAGGTGCAGAAGGTGGGAGAGGCCAGACAGGGATGGTTCGGGTGGGAGGAAGTTCACAGTGCTGTGTGTGACAGGTGTTTTCAACAGGGTGGGGAAAATCCATCTCTGAGGAGTAAACTTGGGCAGCTTTGATCCTCCTGTGAGGCAGGGGAGTCAGCTAGTTAACTTGTCAGTATCTCCTCCATCCTCCTTTGCTTGGAGTGTACTTTCATCATCAATTTGGATGTAACAGGGTGCTTAATTTTTTCCCCAGTTTTTGTGGGCTGCTTTGTCAAAAAGGTGGCTATGGCTTCTACCAGTAAATACCTTTTCTTTTAAAAAGGCACTGCATATGAACCAAAGTGAGGAGCTTCCTGCTTTTTCCTATAAAAAGAGGGAAGCTTCTCTTCATTAGGAAACTTCTAGGGCTTTTGTATTCAAGATAGTGCTGGGACCTTGCTAGAGGCATCCTTCAGATTTTATTTTGGTGTTCACTGAACACTTTATTTTCTCACTTTTTTGACAAGAACACAGAGCTGCCTCAGCTGCTAATCAGTGGGCTTCCTGTGTGTTGTATTGTCTTAAGCACATGTGGGCTTGATGCTTCTTACTTGTGCCTGGAAGTGTCTGTGGAAATGCATCCTCTGCATTTCTCAGAAGCCTGCCACATGCTGAAGTACCTACAGACAGCTGGTGTGTAAAGCTGATGAGCTTGGGGAACCTGACCTGGTGCATTTCCTGCCTGGCAGCATCTTTCCCACAGGTTCAGGGACTGAAGACCAGCCTTGTGCAAAGGAGTGAAGTTCTCTGGGTGCTGGTGGAATTTTGCAGTATAAATCAGCAGAGGACTGTCTCTTTTAGAAGCAACTCTGCATGCATATTTAATTTTTATGAAAGTGTATGTGTGGGCTTTTGGACAATATGTAGTATTAAAAATAACTCTATCAACACATACCTTGCCTCCAAGTTTGTATGTAGAATTATGCTTATTGCATTATTCTGGATAGAAAAAAACCAATCATACTCAGAAGTTTCTTCCCTTAAGTTATTAAATGTTGGGAAAATTCACCCTGGTTTTGTTTTGGATATTTTTAGCTATACAGTTAGAAGGCTAATTCTTCTACAGAAAAGTTCAGCTTTTATGTCTTATTTTTTTCAGTTTGTAACTTCTTTCCTTCCCTGAATTCATTATTGCTGTTTCATTACTCACTGAATCCCATTGTATTCAGTTCAGTTTGGGTACATGCTTTCTTAGGCAAATCCGTAACTGCATTTACTGAAATCTGTAGGCAAGTTCTGTCTGGTGGACATATAAAAACATCACAGAGCATTGGAAAGGCATGTTTATAATTTTTCCCTTGTTATTAATGATTTTAATATGATTGATTTGTGTTCATTTAGAATTTCCCTACTGCTAAAATCTTTCTATTTTAGCATCTTTTGTGTAGAACTGCTCACAGTTGCAGCTGACTTGCAGAAGGGTCATTAAAACTGTATGGCTGCTACTGTTCTTGTCCAAGCAAAAGTAAAATATAAACATTTTCTGAAGTGAGTCCTCTCAGCAGTGAAAAAATATTTATGTGAAATTGCAGTGGCCACTAGCAGCTGACATAGAGGAAAATATTCCTTTTGTTGCTGGCAATTCTTGGAGATTTGCCTTTATTTTAGTGCGTTGGGACTTGCATTTTGGGAACAATTAAGCCATTTTTTTACCTCAGCGCATAAATAATTTTCTTAGAGCATGTAATTGTAATTATAAAGCTGATATTTGTTTGTCCTGTTACATCTAGAGATGATATCCTTGAAAGCCCTGGATTAAACATTACTTGTCAAGCTATTATGCTACATGCATAGTTTGGTTACTTCAGAATGTGTCTTTTTTACGGTAAAAAGCTTCTGGAAAGTAGATTTATCCAGGTTATGTATGCAAGGATACAGAGCAGTTGTTGAAATTAAGCATGGTGGCCTGGAAATCCTCTAAAGATCTTTTTGTGTTGCATCTGTTTTGGTGGGGCAGGGTCCTGGTGAGGAGGATGGTGGTTTCAAAGTGGAAGAAGCTCAGCTCACATTAACGGCCAGTTATTTATTGGGGCATGGAGTGTCCTGCAGCAGACTAGGGATGAGGCACAGGGTAAGTGCCATGCTCAAACCCTCAGCCCCTCCTGCCTGCCTGGATACTGCCATGATTCAGCTGTAAGGGATTGCTACCCACATTTCTCTCTTCTCCTTGCAAAGAGCCTGCCTCAGCCCCTTGCTGCGATGCAGAACAGGGTCAGAGGAGTGTCAGGAGGTGGAAGGTCTTCTCCCAAGTCCAGCCTTTGCTGCTTCCTACCCAGGACATGGGGTTCAGAGGTCCCTGCTGCTTCATGTGTGACATGGTCAGCTCTCAAGTGCCCTAGACAAACCAAGGAAAAATGTGTGTCTGAAAAACCCGTTTGGTGACAATGAAAGAGCGGACAGACCTATAAATCTTGTTAAAAACACAAACCTTGCTAATCTCCTCCCTGGTGCCAGTGCCAGGACAGTGTTTTTCCTGGCAATAAAAGGTAGGCTTTAGTTTATGGATCCCAGAGAGGTAAAAACTAACACTTCCTCAGCCACCGGTTTAATGTATCCAGAGTTGAGTCTATGTTTCTCTTACGGTCCTCTTAACTGCAGTGTCTTCTCCCTAGTTCCCCTGTTTGCTTTTCTGGTTTTTATTTTACGGATTACAATGACAATCTTGGCTTTCATTAAATCAATATCAAAACTCCTCTTGGCTGCAATAGGCTGAGGGCTTCTCCCATGTTATTTTTCTTCTGTTTTCTGGTATCTTTTTGCAGTCAAAGGTGTTGATGAGGCTGCCTGAAGCTCTCTGCCTGTTACAGAACGGTGTTTGAGAGCTCTCCAGTTTCCTTGTGTTCCTGTGGTGGTTCTGTAGAGCTGAATAACGTTTTTTAGCCATGCATGTGGAAATCTGAGTAAGATAATGGCTGGTTGATCTCAGTAAATGCCTTTTGTCTTTAAAATTTGTCTTTTCTACAAGTCCATCAGAATCAACACAGTGTGATCTTGAGGCAAGGATTTTCCCTTGCATCTACCTGAGAAATGAGCCATGGCCAGGGACAGTGTTTATTTGCTGAGATGGTGAGGTGACACACCCTTCCCCTTGCTTTGACTAAGTGGGGGCTGAAATATCTGAGGTTCACCTGGACCCTGAGAGCATGCTTAAGCATACCTACACATAGAAATCAAGCTCTCTCTGTTACATTTTCCCAAGTTTTTGAGGATACAGATAACCTTATGAAGGCAAGGAAAGAGTTGGGAGAGAGGTTAGGCTGTTGTTAAAAGAATGAACCTGTGAAAATGGTGTCAAAGACATCTAGCAAATGGATTGTCAAGACTCTGGCCCTTCTGGATCCATGTTCTCACAGCTGCCTTGTATTTGGTGTACTTGGCCACTTTTCCAAAGGTGAGGCGCCAATGTGACTTATCTCATTTGGGTTTTGGTATCTAGAGGATAAGGCTAAATTTTGTATTTGGAAATACAGAAGTTGGGATGTATTTCCAGCTTCAGTGTCTGGAACAAACTCAGACAAAACATCATTCTGTAGGAGGACAGTGTTCTCATTTCAGGTGGTGTGTATACTGTAATCTATTTCTGTTGATTTTGCTGTTTTGTACTGATATGTGAGTTAGGGATTACTTACCTACTTTTAAATGCCAATAACCATAGTTTCAGTTTCTTTGTGCTTGAGTAGTAAGTCAGTGCCAGAGTTTTTTTGCAGACTTGAGAAGGTGTTTTGGTCATGCTTTGTAGAATGGCTTGTGAGGCAGTGGAGAAGCCCTTCTCTCACATGTGGTGAGAGTGATGCTGTGCAAATGAGTTTTGTAAGTGTGAATTTCTCATGGAGCTCCTGGAAAAGTGTTTCATTCTTGTTTATGCAGACCATTTAATTTCTGCAACAGTTAAGTGAATATGCTTTGATTGAAAACCTGGATCGAGCACTGGCTCTGCCAGGAAGCAGTGCTTTTACAGAAGAGGTGTCATCTCCCAAAAAACTCTGGGAAAGCCTCGTGAGGCAGACAGGCATTTCTTTGGTGGAGGACTAAATTACTGCATCTCATTGCAAGATCCAGCCAGCTTCCCTCTTGCTTGTATTCCCTCTTAGGAAAGGAGGAGGAAGACGGGAGCTGGAATTGCTCCCACTCCTGTGACTCCAAGTTAATTTGTCTGTGGTGGAAAGATCTGTTCAGGTAGTTCCTGCTGCAGCCTGTTCCTGGGGCTGGATTGACCTTGCCTGAGGGACTCAGGATATAAATACTTCAGCAGGGATCGGGTGTAAAACTTGAATTATTTCCTCAAAGTATTCTTCTATGTAGGAGTTTTCTAGAATGGACTGCACATGATCTCTGTAGAAAAAAATGTGATTAGATAGGTCCTATGATATATTTGGCTTCACAAAGAGACAATTTGAAAGTAAACTGGTATGTATTTTAGCAGCAGCAAGAAGAAATATGTTTGAATGGAGGATCATGAAACAAGAATATCTGAAGGTAGGATGGAAAGTGCTGGAGATGGTGATAGCTTGTGTGAAATAACAGTTTCTGGTAATCCAGTGTGATAACCAAGCAACATCAAAAATTATATTCCACTATCACTTTCTGTGTTATCTCTGAATCATCTACTGTAATGGGGTACATCAAGGGTTTAACCCCCTTTTTGGATCCTTTGAGATTTTCCAATTGAATCACTTAATGGGTTGGCCAGATACAAGTTAGCTGCCAATTTGCCTAGCTTTTGTAAAATCTTTGCTTAAATGACCATGACTTTCATTTTCTGGAGTGTTGTAAGGACTGAGCTGTATAAAACTTGTTTTTTCTCATGTACGCATGAGCTTTCCACTGTCTTCTTCCATTTAGACGAGGATTTATGAAATATTCCCTTGTTATACATTATGTAATGTAATTAGTTTAAGATGTTTCTCTGTCCTTAGTGAACCCAAGTCAACATTTTTTAAAAAAGAGCTCTATGGCTACAATTTGACTTGAATTTTTTCCCCCCAACAGCAGCTAATTAAGTGACAAATGTTTCCACAGAATATGTCCCCTCTTTTGCATAGTTAGGACAAAGAAAACAAGAAAGCTGTGTGGCTGTATACTCTCTCTGACTCTGCCAGAGGGCATAGAGATGGTCTGGGAGTTGTAGCCCCAAGTGGAAGAAATTCTGCTGTGCTCCTGTGCACCAGGCAGCTGTCAGTTAAGAACCCACTGCATCAGACTGTGAAGGATCTTCAAAGAATTCCCCCTCCCCAGAATAGCTACCCACATTATTACTCAACAGACCGGAAGGGGTATTCACAACTACAATATTTTATTTTTTTTTAATATTGTTTTAATAACAACAGTAAAACCAACAAATGCAATAATAATGATAATAATACATTCTGGTTATAGTAGTGCAAAACCCAAAGAGAAATAGGAGAAAACACTTCACAGGTGTATATATATATATATATATATGTATAACATTTTAGGCCACTAAAAAGAGGGACATTATCACTGCTTGGGGATGACAGGCATGTTTGCTTTTGATACTGAGCTCATAATGTTGTTTACATCTGTCCTTATGGGAAAAGTCCTATCTGAGGAAGACTTTGTGCTTGAAACCAGCCTTTGCCTCTTCACCCCAGTTCGTTGGATTTGTCTGCACTGAAGAGGAAAGCACATGCAGAATTCACATTGCTGTGAGTGACGAGAAAGATGTCCTTGGGGAAGGCAGGCCAAGATGTGATGTTGTGGGTGGCAAAAGTCACACACTGCAGTGAAGTGTTTGGCTTAAAATGAACAGGGTAAGGTCAGTCAGAGGCATAAGTGTGGTTTTCAGCCACAGAATTTTTTGTACTACTGTGTGGTGCTTTGTTTTTTACAGGACTTGTTTATGGAGCTGGTGGAGTCAGTGCTGTGATAGCTGTTTTGAAATGAGGAGGCTGGCATCTTTGGAAATATGGCTCAGATATTCTTCAGTGGCATGTTTTCTGCCAGATGTTGGGGCAATTCTGCCTTATTTAGAACAACTGTGGCAGTCAGGATCTGTGAGGTAGCACACTGTCCTCCTCCTCAAGGAAATGCAGCTTGATCTAAATTTCCTCCCTCAGACTTGTCAGACATTTGTTATTGTTTGCTGCTTCTTAGATCCTTTTCCTGTTGTTTTTGTTTTTTTTTTGAAGCCATTGTATGACAGGTTTTTCTTGGCTGGTTGCTTTCCATTTACTATAATGAAACCCACAGACAGATATCTGGGAACTGGTGTTCTTTAAAACCATTTGTAGAATTGCATTGGTGCTTCTTTTTGAAAACTAAGTCTAAGGTAATTTAAATCACTTCTGATTTTTTTTTTTTTAAACAAAACCTTCTTTTGTAAATAACAAAATATTTGGGTTCAGTTTATTCTGATACCTTTTAAATAAGAAGCCAGTTATATTTCTATGGGGTAGAATGAAAAGAATTGCTTGAAAGATTATTTAAAAGGCATTTTTAAAAATCAGCTTTGCTTTTGCAGGCATATAAACAGTGTTATTTTCTAAGTGGAAGTAGGAAACTGAAGATTTGTTGTTATATCATAGCCTCTGTATAGAAGAGTTATAAAGGTTACAATAATCATGGACCTGAATTATACATCAGTGGGTCTGTTGAAGATGAGAAGTTCCCTGAATGTTTCAGAATGCACTTTCATTTTTCAGGGACAGGTGACTATACAGACAACATTTGACAAAGACATTTACCTCCCAGAGGATGCTGAGTTTTACTTTGTTTATGATGGGTCCCTGAAGAGACATACAATATTTGCTGTGTGAGTTAGTGACAACACTCTTCAGTCCATAGTCCCAGGTGAGACTTAGTTCCACTCTGCTCTACACCAATCCTGTTTCCAAGCTGGACATGACTGGACAGGTTGATATAACTGTTTTACATCTCTGTAATGGAGAAAATGCAGGGATCTGAATGATGGGCTTTAGGATCTAGGCTGAGTTTGACTTTCCATAGGTGATCCTGCCTTTTGAAGCAATCCATGCCAACACAGCATCAGATTAAGCTTTACTGGACTTGCACCATAGGGCATGCATTGAAGTGCAGTCTTCAGGGATGGCATAATTTTTAATGTGGCTTGATTCTATGCCACAGCTGTTTGTCTCTGGTAATCCTAACGCCAGCAAAAGTCCTGTTTTTTTCTGAGCCTTCTGTTGGTGCAGCTCTCAGCCTGGCTTGCAAGGCCCTCCTGCTTGTGATGCTTGGAACTGCACATGGTACAGAAGTGTCTGGGAAATTGTTCCAGGGTGCCTCACTGCAAAAAAGGGATGTATAAGTTGCCACCCAGCTGACTCTCTGCCTCGGGTTTGTCTTCCTCATGGATGTAACATACACCCTGCTTGTCACCTTTATTGTGTGCTTTGTGACCTTTTATTTTGTGTGAGTAGGAGGCTATAAGATGTGGTGTACCTGTGCAATAGGATCTCCTTGTTTTCTCTTGTGTTCTAAAGGGGATTTAGAGTGTGAAAGTAGGAGTAGAGTATAAAAAAGGGAAGTTCATTGCTGTTACGTAGTGGCTCTTTTGAACCTGTAAACACTAAATAATTGTCATGGATTACAACTGGAGAAAATGCAATGCTAAGCTTGTTCCAAGTCAGTTTTAGTTTTGTTTTTAAGGTCTCAGCATATTCTGTGACATCATTAAATGGTTGTTTCAGGGGTGGAAACAAAATCAGAAGGCTACAGGCAATCATGACAACAAACCATGAACAGATGAAAATAAAATGTGAGGTTAAACTGTATCTCTGCTGATGTTAGTGTTATTTTATGGTAGCCAAATTATGCATAAGGGAGCACTTTAAAAGCAACTACAGTTGTGGCAAGTACGTGCTTCCTTCTGAAATTACCAGATTGCACATGTACTCTTACCTCTTCAGAGTATGCTGGAAAACTTGTGAACTTTGTTCTTCATGGTTAACTCTACAGAGTGTGGTACATCTTGCACCTCTTTTAGATATATGGCATCCAGCCTCCCTTAGATGTCAAATGAGTAGGAGTAAAAGACAAAGTGCTGAAGAGGTTAAAGGGACAAACTGCCTTGGACTTTGAGGGTCCCAGCTGTAAGTTACAGAATTGATACAGCATTTAATCAAGTTTGCCAACGGTCTGAAGAGTGAATTAGTTATTTATTTATTTTTTTAATTTTTTTTTGGCCTGGGTAAATACAAAATCAGTTTTAATAAATAGAAGTATTACTCAGAATTCATTTTGCAGGCCACAGCCCCACTCTTTTCATGTGCATCTAATTTTTCTTAATGCTTATCCAAGAATCTTCAATTCTTTCCACTGTGGTTAAAGAATCCTCAATCCTGAAAAGACTGGTTCTAGAATTAATTGAGTTTGTATACTTGACTGTCAGTTCAAGTCCAGCTGAATCCACGTTCATCAGTATAATTGCTTGGTGGATGTCCTAAGACAAGTTAACGTAATGAAAGGGAAGAATAAAATAGTTCAGAATGAGCAGCCACAGCTCTTAGAGGCAGACAAGAATGAAAAATAACTTATGTATTTTCTTAACATAGATGATATTAGTGATTAGTTTGCATTATAATTACAGGCCATGGATACCAGGAAGCAGTTTCTGTGTCTGTGTTAATGCACACAGTGGGTTTCTCACCTGTGGCCCTCGGCAGCTGTCCTGTCACTTACAGGGAGGATCTGTTGTGCCAGTTGTCTCGCTTTCTGGTCGATCACACAGAGTGTGTCACCACCACTAGTCACAAGCTGCTGCTGGAGAAGTTTGGGCTAAGGGTGAAAGATCTGCAGTCACTGGATAATGACTTGATGATGGCTGCTGCTTATGAAAAGTTGCTTTCAACCTGGAACATCCTTGGAAGCTGCCCAGAAGGTCGTAGAGTTTTATTTAAAATTAGAAAGATTCTAACAGTGATTTCGTGCGCAGTTCAGAGCAGAATATCTCACTGTTTTGTCTACTTTCTCTACTCTCGTGCTTTATTTCGTGTTTAATATAAAAAACTGCTCAAGTGAGAGAGGGGTGATCAGAGATGTGATTTGTGCCCAGAGAGTTAAAAAGAATAATGTTGGTTATTGTGACTCTGTCTCCCTAGAAGGTTTTTCTGCTTTGACTCACTGTGAATGCAGTTCTTTATTTGTAAATAGAGCTGTCTGTTTAAAAAAAAGCAAGAACTGTATCATGAAGCTTTGCAGCCATAATGCTAACAAAATGAGATATTTTATCTTAGAAGAAAAAGGTAGTAGTCAGGGAAGAGCATGTTACTGTAGGCATTCCGAGGTGCAGAATGAACATAATTTTTGCCATTGTTCTGTCAGTGTTTATCCTTCATTTATGACTATGGTCGTTCATTGGGGAGAATATCATTAAACAAGTTTATAAGTGGCTTTTTTTAATTGTAGAGGAAGTGTAATGAAAATAATGTGAAACTTTACATTAGGGTATGTTACTGAAAAACTTCATAACAAAATCAGGTGAAATTTTCCTAGGCTCAAGTTTCATTGCAAACAAAAGGGCTGTAGTTAAGGTTTGCTGAAGAACATATTTTTTTGCAGAGACAGCTGATTTATAGCTGAGGGTGGAAACTGCATTATACTTGATAGCTTCACATGTTTTTAATTGAAAATCTGGTAGTTTTGGCTGTTTTCCTTTTAGTACTTAAAATTGCTAAAAATTAGAAGACAGGCAGTTTCCATGTGAGCCACATTGAAAGAGATGCATGCAAGCTTTTGGGAGATAAAATCATATCAGTTAAGCTCATTTCTTTGGGTAAGGGTTTTCTTCACATTTTAAATCTTTCTAATTCTTAATGACAGGTAACTTAAAATCTGAAGAATGTTTTTTGTCTGTCTGTTGTAAACAACCTCTTCAGCAGTTGTAAAAACAAACACCAAGTCTCATTCAAGTATTGGCTAGACAGGAGAGGGAAAAAAGGAAAAATGGCTGTTACGTGTCTCATTTTGATGTGGAGTAAATACTTGTTCAACATCTGTAAATACTGCTGGATTTTAGCAATGGAGGCCTTGTATCAAAGCCTGAAGAAATCAGCTGTAGTTTTGTTCACAGGATTATTTAAGCTTTTCACCAGCTGAAACCCAACCCAGAGGCATCAGGAGGATACCAGGGGTACTAAGAGATGCTTGGGCATAGCCATCTGGGTACCTGCTTGCTCGAAACGCAGGCAAAGGTGATCCTGGGTGTGTTGTAGGTTCAGAGAGTCAGAGATCATCTCAGCTGGTATCAGAGTAAGCTCTGCCAGGGCAGTTGCTATTCACATAGCAAAAGTCTTTAATTTTCAGTTGCATTAACTATTAATTTTCAGGTGCGCTGAAATATCTATACAGAAAAAGTATATGTTCCCCTTGCAAGACTTTCATAGATCTTGTGCTTTTTGTTTCTATGTGTTTTTTGTGTCTATGTATTTTTCATGCTTTGCTCACTTTTCAGATTAAAATACTTGTCCTGGGGTATACTATACATAAACAAAATTTCAGTGCAGCTGAAAAAGCTGGGATGTGTGCCCCCACTGCCATACAGAGTCCCTGTGAACATTTGAAGTGTTGGACATGTCTTTAGCATACCATGCTGGGGCTGCCTTTTGGGCACTGCTGCACTTGAAGAAGTGACATCTCCTTTTGTACAACAGATACTGCTCTTAAATAAAGCCAGGATCTTTTGCCTAGCTTCTGAATAAACAAAACAAATTCATGTGACCTAGGAACAGTGCTCATTTACAGTGGGATCTGGTAGTGCACTTCTGCTTGGGGAGTGCTTGGGGCCACCCTCAATGGGGGACTCCTGAAAACTTTCTTGACAGATTTTCCTTCAGCCCAAGGGAGGCTAGTCCTTCCCTTTGTCTCTCTCTGAAGTCCAGGCTTGGGCTGGCCTGATATCTATTTTGGTCTCCTCTAGGTGGTTTGTATAATTTTTCTTTAACTTCTGTATCCTTTCTCTCTCCTTTCTGAAAGTATAGTTTTGATCCTCTCTCTTGACTCTTAGAAGCACTGTCTGGAGTTGCTTCCTTGTGCTGTCCTCATCACCGTGTCTTTGTTCCCAAAGCCAGGAAAGCCAAGCAGAGCTGAGGTCTGGCTGTGGCTGAAGGAGGCCTGTGCATGGAGGGGAAGGAGAGGGAGGGAGGGAGAAAGGGATGGACTGAGACAGGAGAGCTTCAGATCTCTCTGCACATGAGAAGAGGAGGAGTCCTTCATCTTCAGCTGTGAGGTGATGAAGGTTATCACTGTATTCTTCTACATGCTCTGAAAGATCAAAATGGGTGAGAAACAGGATCTAGAAATTTATGAATATTTAGAAGTAGAATGAGAACCTCTTTCCCTACCTGCTGTCCCTACAACTCCTTGTATCAAAGATTGGAGGTGTCTTGACACTTGACCTTGTCAGGATGCTCATTTTAATATGAATGCTATGAAAGATGTGGGTGCTATCATCCATCACTACCTAGGACATTAAGCTTTTGCCATTCTGTCAGTTTTCAGAGCTGCAGGGCTGTTTTTGTTGGCAAAAAATACTTTTGAGGGACCTGTTGCTGGTGAAAATTATTGCACCATCTGGTGTTTTTTGACCTCATTCATTTTTACGAGGATTTGGAAAAGTAAGGGTTGATGGAAAGATAAAAGAAATCTTTATTCATAGGAGTTTTGGTATTCAGGAAAAATGTTTGTATATATTTTATAAGGTATAAGAAGGGTTGGATAAAGAGAGCTAAGAGATTGTCTAGAGAGCATTGCAAATAATTCAGGAATTTGGTGTAATTGCACAGGTCAGGAGTTATCAGCCACATTATGGAAAGTTCAACAAAAGAAACAAGAAAGCATGACCCTTTTGTTAATCCTCACTTGTTACAGATGCCTGTGTGACAGCTGTGACAGGAGCTGCACACTCCCACAGAGTGGTCAGATGTTGAGATCAGCATCTTGCTGCTAGAGAAAATTGGGGACTCAATGAAGGTGCTATGCTTAGACATTTTTTTGTTGGCATCTTTCAGTAAAGGGTAAGGAGGGAGAGGGGGAAGCTGCTTTTCTTGTTTATTTCACCTTGATAAAGGATATTTTCCTTCTGTACTGGATTATTCAGTTTATGGAGACAATAAGTATTAATAAACTAAATAAATTGTTAGTACTTCCAGAAAAAAGGAGAATTTTTCCACAATGTTTTTGTTTGCCAAAAAAAGAGAAAAAAACCCCAAACAAACAAAAAAAACCCAAAAACAAACAACAAAACAAAAAAACCCAAGCCAAAACAGGGAAAGATACAGAGAAGGAAGGGAAGAAAAAAACCCATTAAAATAAGAAGAAAAAGAGAGAAAGAAGAAATTAATCTGTAAGAAAAATGCTTCCAAGTAACTCTTTGTTTCTTAGCACCATCAGGTTATGGCAACTGTCCACTATTGGCAGTCCCAAGAACCATCAGACACAGGTTCAGCATCTTCCCTGCAGCTTTTTTATCTGTGACACACACGGGTTTACATTTCTCAGCTGTCAGAGGGCGAATGGGGGCACAGGAGGGCACTCTGCAAGCAGTGCACTTTATGGACAAGAAGCTGAGGGCATCCCAGTTTCTGGTTGTTTTAGGGGTGCTGCCAAGAGAGTGTTGTCTGGGCTACTTAACTGTGCCAGTAAACAAAGAAGAAGAGTTGCTGCCAGCTTTGCCACCATTTACAGTTATTTTCAAGAGGAAGACTGCTCTTTTAGTTCTTTGTCTATTAATAGAAGCAAGAACATTACAGCCTGAATTAAGAAAACTAATTGTGGATTATAGAGAAGGGAACAGTGTTCCCCTTTGTGAACAAGGAGGTTTTCCATTTTATATCATTAATGCATTGTAATTATTTTTAGGGATAGGTTTTGTGAAATGAGCTACCAAACTGTGCTGCTTTATAGTCTGCCTTTGAGGGACAATTTTCCATTTTCTGTGGCACTTTTTACTTTATAAAAGTAAAACCTCATCCTGCTCTTTTCTTTGTAATTATTAGTGTTTTCACATGGTATTACACACATTCCTTCTAAAGTGCACAAGCTCAAACCTGACTGATGAATATCAGGATTTTGTTGCAAATGAAAGAAAATTCTGTCTGTGTCTTCTCTTCAGCTGGAATTTGAGATTACTTGTTTCCCATGGAAGGAAATGGAGAGGGGTGCAAAGTGGCTGTTCTTCACAGAATTAGGAAAACATTGGGAACAGTGGATAAGTGTGTCTAGGTCTGAGATTTGTGAGGAGAGGTAAATGCATTTTGGTCAGAGAATTGAAGGAGTTAGAGAAGCAGATAAATCTTTGGCTCAGTAGGAGTTCATCCTTTTGGAAACTGTGGCTGGCAGAGGGAGGAGGATGCTAGCCTGTGAGTTGTGAAGCAGATGAATGTCTTCTAGAGCCTGCTGCTGACCCAGAAACCTGCATGGGGCAAGAAGATATTGTCAAGCACGCTTCGAGCTATGGGTTTCCAGCAAGTGTATGATTCTCATCTCCTGGTCAGTGATAATAATGGCAAAGGGGAGGCATTTGAGATCCCTTTGACCATGAAGAGGTAAATGCTATTTTTGGGAAAAGCACTGAGCACTTGGAGATACAGAGTGACAGGAGAGGAGAGTGAGTACTGTGAGAGATACAGAAGATAAAGTTCCCTGTTGAAGACAGCATAAAAGTAGTGGGGCACTCCACTGCTGCAGAGACCAGATATGAAGCTCTGGTCTGACCCAAACCTCAGCCTTCAATTGGCACTGGGCTGGAGAGCCCTGCTCTTCTCCTGGATGAAAGGGTGCCCCAGCTGGTATTGTACACCTGGGTGGTGCTCGAGGGAGAGTACCTGACACCTTGAGGGAGAGTTTGGCTGCAGCACTAAAGGATGTCCCTCCCAGCAACAGGCACCATCTCCTGTAGCATTTTGCATCATAGTTAGGGGTCACCCCATCAGTGGAGTCAGCTGTAAACTTCACCTGAGGTGCAGCTGTGGCACCATGATGCACGGGGTGGGGGGATGGAGGCTTTTCTAACCCTCCTACTGCTAAAGCTTCTGGGGCAAGACTCCCTTTGCAATGGATCTTTACCTTCCCTCATCTCCTTTTCTTCTGTAGCACTGATGCCAGCCTCTAGGAGTTGGTTCCTATAGGTATGCTCTCAGATGATCTGTCACATACCTGACTTTATGCATTGCAGCCTGATGTCCCTTCACAAAACCACTTCTGTGGGGTTTTTTCAGCAGTGGGGTGCACTGAAGACAGCTTTATAAATAATCTCATTCCTAATGGAGAAATGAAAAAAAATTAGAAGTAATGTATAGAAGTATGAAGCCAGGAAAAAATGGAATTTGTCAGCCAGTTTTGATGTCTCCCCCTGCTTTTCATTCTTGAGGTTTTTAGTCTCCTTCCAGGAAATGAATGAGATTCAGAGCCCAGAAAGGTCTTAGTCATTTCTGTCAGAGAGAAATATTTGGTTTTAGGGTATTTTTTGGACAAAGGAAGGGATTCAGGTGCAAGGAAGAACAAAAGTTTTTTTTTAATGTTTAAATCAGGCTGCTTGGCTCAGTTCTGTGTAACCCAAACAGACTGTTTTGGCTGGAGAACTGGGATGTAATGCAAAACAAAGTCTTGATAATGCATATCATTTACAAAACCACCTGCCTTGTGGCAGCTGACCCTGTCTGAACTAGCCAGCAGTGTGTCCTTCAGGTCTTAAGAGTTGTTTGATTTGTGCATTGATGGAAAACGGCATTTTACACCATTTAAATTAAACAGTATTTTATACCATTTAAATATGAATATGTGAAACAAGCCTTGTGTTTTCCTTTTTTTCCTTATTTTGTTCCAGTTTGCTATGGAATGCAGAATATGTTGGGCTGTTTTCTACAATATGGGCAGGAGCTTTGTGTATGTTTATTTCTGGATTGTTTTCTTTCCGTTATGTTTTCTTTGTCGTTCCCCCATCCCTGCCTTTATGTCACACTTGAATTCTTCTCCAAGGGAATGGGAAAATAAAGAGAAAAGTGTAGGAAAATGCCATTTGATCTGCCACAGTGAGGAAGGATAAAGGGGGTGGTAAAAGAAGAGAACCGAAGCTAGAAATTGTTCTTAAGGGAAAGAATTACTAACCCCCTGTTGTTTCAAAACTTTACCATCTTTTAATGAAAATATTTTCTTTATAGGTAAGCCTGTTTTAAAAGCTTATTAACAGTCATTTGGATATTTTTGTTTTGGAATTGCTGATTCCAGAATAGAACAAGAGCAGATTTTTCATGTAAGTGTCTCTGGAGGTGACCTGGTCCTACCCTCCACTTGGAGCAGGGCTAGCTTGAGAGTTTATCATGTTGCTAAGTATCAGGTTTTGAACACCTCCAAAGACAGTTTGTAACTTCTCTGGGCCACCTGTCCCAGTGCTTCACTGTCCTTGTGGTAAAAAAATCCTTGTACTGAAGAGCATACTTACCTTTCCATTTATCCTTCTGACTAGGCAGTAAAAATTTCAGATTTAACTGTCATGAAGGCATCAGTATTTGCTTTATATCATCAGTTTCTGTTCACTCCTGGGCAAGCCATGTGGGACTAGTAAGAAGAAAGCAGCCCAGCAAACTCATCATCTAGAGAGGTAAAGGATGGGGAAGAATGTGAGTGCTGTTTCTGACTAGGTGCATCAGGGCTGAAAGCAGACTGAACCTGCTGGGCAGTTCAGCTACCATGTGCATTCAAGCTGGCCATGAACAAATTTAGCATAAGGTTAGATGGAGGTTGTTAGGTTAGTCAGATAAAATCAGATAGTAGACTGTTTGTGGTGAGATAGTAGAAGTTATTGTTTTAGATGGCGGCTTCAGAGGACAAAGATTAATTATGGTTATTTTTAAAGCTTGTTCTTTTGCAGCAGACTTACTCATACTGCATTGTTAGTAAGATTTGGCTGCCAGAGGAGTAACTTTATTTGCTGCAGTGTCCGAGCAGAGAGAAGGCTATTCCTCACCAGGAAAAGGGATTCCTAAGGGCTCCCTTTTTCCTGAGTGGGAAAGTCCTAATCTTATCATCCTCAGAGCAAGCTTATCTGGCTTTTTTTTTGCATTGTTCAGTATACATTGAAACCCAGTATTCAGGCCAACATTCAGAGTGAAGTTTAGCTTTTTGTTTCAATGCATTTAGTCTGAGGATTGGAGTTACATCTACAGATGTTTAACACGCTTAATGTTGATTGATGTATTTGCATGTGTTTTTTGTTTTGTTTTTGTTTTGTTTTTTTTCTTTTTCTGTGAATGCGTAATGTTTGTTCAGGGTCTACATTTTGGACCACATAATTTCCTGGGTATTTAAACTTCAACTCCCTGGTGTACATATAAACACTGCAGACAAGGTGCTCTGCTGGGGTCCAAATGGATGGCACAGCCTTGAGTCTGCTGAATTCCTTGCAGGGGAGACTCTCTGAAGTACAGAAATAGTCCTGGGGCCTCTGCTGTCTCTGTGAAGCACAGATGATGTTATCAATCTCTCTTCAGAAATACAGTTAGGGACAGAAAGGGAAGATATTGGCACACATTTTCATCCTGTGTCTGAATTGTTCGGTCGTTCTCCAAGCAAGTGAGAGATCCGGGCTTTGAGCATTGTTTTTCACTTTTGATGACAGTATAATGAGTGAGGCACCCACATCTAAACAGCAGACACTTCTCCTAGCTGATTGTTGCATTGTAGTCAGTCTGCTGTTTTCTTGCCTTCTGCCCTGCATCATCCCCTGGATTTCCCTCTGCACCATGCCCTATTTTCAGTTACTCTGCAATGGGGCTAACAGTGTATGTGTCCATCAGATTGGGGGAAATTTGAAGCCGTGTGTGTTCAAATTGCATCTGGCTGAGGGGGAAGTTGTACTGCGGTCTCTCATTTTTGAAGAAGCACACCAGCCACAGATTTTGGGGAGCCTTAACCCTGCTTATTTAAATGCTCCTTCGTAGAAGAAGGTCTCAGATCCAGGCAGA
Source organism: Cyanistes caeruleus (assembly GCF_971803275.1). Classification (NCBI taxonomy): domain Eukaryota; kingdom Metazoa; phylum Chordata; class Aves; order Passeriformes; family Paridae; genus Cyanistes; species Cyanistes caeruleus. The sequence goes on from NC_141732.1 coordinate 56,126,720, forward strand.
CCAAGATGTTTGATGAGTAGTGTTTGACTGGGCTTTAAAACAGAGAGTTTCAGTCAGATCTAGGCTGAGTTGATCAAGGCCAGGTTGAAACTGAAACTGAAACTCTCTCACAGTGAGATGCTGTCCCTGGCCATGGCAGGGACACCTGCCTAGTCTTTGGACTAGGTGGTCTTTGAAGTTTCCTTCTGATCCAGGCCTTCCTGTAGTTCCATGTTGCTTATGGTTCCGTTTAGCAAAGCAGTCTGGAAATGCTTCAGTTGGATTCAGTGCCATGTAGGTTGCATGTGCTTGAAAACTTTGCAACATACGTGCTATCTTGTTTCATGGATGTGTAAACACTAAAGTTCACATTAATGTTTGTCACTAAAATGTAGCAATGGACATCCCTTCCAAAGACTGAAGTTAGAAACACTTTGTAGACCTTGGAGGAAAAAACCCCACCCCATGAATCACCATGAATGACAATCCATCATTTTCCTCTGTGGCCCTGGATCCTACAGCAGATCCTGTGACTAGATGGACATGTATTTTCCTATAACCTGAAATGGGAAGACCAAGAAAAAATTTTAAAGACCAAAACCTGTGGAGAATATTGTTGCATAGGCAAGCTCATGCACCAGGTCACATGTTGGCTAACTTGAAGCTCTCTTTTACTCTGATGCCGGAAATTTCTTTCATCTATTGAAGGAGGCATGGTGTGTTTTTCTGGGATTTGACTGTTTGGAAGTTTTGATTTCACTTGAAATGGAAAGGTAAAAAGTCTAGATGGGTTGCCACAAAATACTCGATACCAAATACTTAGATCAAAAAATGTATTACCAGTGGAGATCCTACAGTGATTTTCCCTGTGTAGTGGTAGGGAAAGTGCCTTAAGTTCCTTGCCATTCTGGGTCTATGAAATGTAGAGATAAAGAATTTTTTGGAATATAGTAACACTCTTAAGTCCAACATTTTCAAGAGAGACTAATGACTTTCCCCCATTGCCCCAGAGAAGACATCAGAAAGCAACTCTCCCGTTAAAACATCCAGAGAGGATGTACTTGGCTGAGACATGGCAGCAACCTTCAATTATGTAAAAGGAAGCTGTGAAGGGAAATAAATGGAAATTTCAGGGACATTTCTTAAATCACTGGAAACCTAACATATTTTAGCTGACTGTTCTGAAATCTGTACAGCAACGGTCCCTAAATACTTGACCCTCATGGAAAAACCTTTAAGTTTAACTTCATACCAAAATATCAATGTAAGAAACTGGTTGAGTGGTACTTGAGAATATTTTATTTATTGTCTTTAAATTGCAGAGACTTTTTGTTTGAGAATGTATGTATTAAGGCAGATAAATCCTGCCTTGAGGACAGGTCAGAGAATGGTGAAAATGATGATTCAGCATCTAGTGACTAAGTCATGGTTGTGTACTATTTTATTTTAAACTTCATCCCATTGAACTTGATTATGTGATAAAAAGTGGAGAGGAGAGGAAGGATTGGCATATGAGGTCAGCTTTTGAGAAGAGAGAAGCAGGAATTATTTGCCATATTCTATGTATGTGTGTGTTGTTTTATAGCTTATTAGCTTATACCTGATATCTATCTCTTTCTGTCCTGATAAGCAGCCTACCTTGAGAAATCATATCCCTTTTTTTCTGTCTTTTGAAATTTTTTAGTTTAGATACTTGGCTGTGTTGCTAGGTGTTTTGTGTTGCTGAGGCAAGGCAAAGTGCAGGAAAATTTCTTTTTAACTATCTTCTCCATTGGGGTGGTGCTATATTACATACAGAGAATGAGAGAAATAATAAGGTTATGTAATTCCAGCTGTTTTCTTTGATGGAAGAAATTAGATAGAATTTAGATAGCTTTTAGCTCTGCATATGCAATGAAGTATGTAACTGCTGTTTTCAGTGAAAGACCCAAAGTCTTCTGCCAGAAGAATTCTGTAGGTCTGAACCTGAGCTGTGTTATTTCTGTAGGTGGTAATAAGTGTCTTGATGCCTCCTAACAAGTAAGATGCTGAGGTTTGTTACTGATGATTTTGACCTGCTTGCTGTGTTTTTTTAAGAGCCTGAACAAAAAGAAACTCTTCTCTACCTTGTGATGAAGTTGGGCTTGCTTAAGCTTTCCCTGTTCCTGGCAGCACAGCCTGGAGGGTCATCAGCATTAGCATTACCTAATGAGGATGGAGCAACACTGTTAGATTTGGCTTTACAAAATGGGCACTCCAAACTTGTTGAGATCTTCACAAAGTGAGTATAACGGGTTGCTGCTTTCTGTGAAAATGTCCTGCCATTTAAGCCATGTGGGGAGTACTTCTGTTTATCTGGAGAGAGTTGCCTATTTTGTGCTGGTTTCTGCTGCTTTTTGCCAGTACGTTCATTTTCAACAGTAAATTTGTATTTACAGTTGAAGGAAGTTTATTAATTTTATGTCCATCATTACGTGTGAAGTCAACCCATAGTCAGTTAAATGATAGAGGACCAGCTGCACCATCAGGTACCTCTCCCAGCACTATATCAGCTGAATACTGATACAATAAAAACAAGTAAAGACATTCCTTAAAAATATAAAGAAATATTTATAAACAAACAGAACCATAGGACCTGACTTCCACAAAACCTCAGCAGACTTTGTGACCCCTCTAAAGCTCAAGTTTGAACAAACAAATAGGGAGAATCAGCCACAAGGCCAGTGCTGCTGTTATGACTCTGTTTTGCTGGAGAGCTGCCACACTGACAAATGACTTAAAGGACAAGTGCTTTCTGGCACCTTTTAGCTGTCTGGAGCTCTGTCTCTACAGTCCTGAGGAGCTGCATGGGGTATATCTATGTCTGTGTCTTGGGACCCCAAATGGTAAGTATCATGCAGCCCTTCTTACTCCTAGTTTTTCTTTGCAAATAGAAATACACAAGAATTGGGCTACATTTTTATTTTGGTATGTGGTGCTTTCAGTTCTGGCTCCATGCAGCCTGTAGTTTATGTGAGTCTTATCCATACTTCAGCTTAAAAAAAAACCAACATGGGTACAGTACATTATGTTATGACTGTCTCATTTGTTTGTTATGTCCAAACAATACTGTATTCCCTTGGGATACTTTCTGTTTTTCACTCTTGTGGGATAACAGATCTGCTAGCTGCCAGTTGTGTCCTACTGCTATATATGGCAACACTGACAGGAAAAGGTACTATTGCTCATTTACAGCAATAAGGAGAAATAGGTATTGTCACAGCTTGCTTGTTCTGGCTTCTTTTAGTAGTGAGTAACTGTCTAGAGCTAACATTGTTTTTTCCCAGTTGATAGCTAGAAGTGGCTCTGCCTTATTAAAGCTGGAAAGAGTCATTGGTATGTTTTTGTTTGCCCAGCTGTATTTTCAGTGTATGTTTCCGATTTTCAGCCTCTCTTTTTTGCAGCGGGTGCGTTGGGGTCCTGACAGGTTGTGCTGAAGGTGAGCAGGAAGCTTACTGTGGCCCTGCTTTCATTCTACCTGTGCAGAGAGCATCTGCTTTGGCTGAAAGAGTTTCGTTTCAGCTTGCAGGGGCGTCTGTCGCTTGACATTTCAAGAGCAGGGATCAGCGAGGGTGCCTGCATACAGTTTGTTCATTCATCTGGAGCTCTGACGCTGACATTCACCGCACAGCACTTGCTGGAGTCAGACATAAAGCTCTTCAGAAAATACTTCTGGGACAGACCTCTTCTTTAACAGGTAAATTTCCAGCTGTAGAATTTTCAGGCTGGATTTGTTTTCCTTGAGTAGCCTTTTAATTTAAACTGCTGTGTCACTGATCACCAGCATAATTTCATGATTACGGTTGTGGATTGCTACTATGTGTAGGTGTAGCACATTGTATGTCTGAAGCTGGAGGTAAGAGGTGTTGAGAACTTTGTCAAAGCCTCTTTTACCTCCCAAGTTGTTCTTGAATCACGATGGGCTCTAAAGTGAGTATCTTTCCTTGAAATCTCTGTGTCTTCAATTGCATTGCCATAGTATTCAGGTTTGTACTTTGAAATATTTAGTTTAGTTCCATTCTTCTGGTAATGTAATGCCTTGGAGCCTTTATTAAGAGCCAACCCTGGTCTATTATTTACAGCAGAAATACAGGTTACAGACTTTTTCTACAGAGTTTAGTTTAGTTTTTCTTATTTTAATTTAAAATATCTGAGGCACTGTTGTCATATCCTTCTGGACATCTCTTAATTCAATAAAATAAAGAGTATGCTTGAATGTATAAGTTCCTTAATAGCAATGCAGGTTACCTGTGTTTTTAGACTGAGATTGCACAACATACGTAAAACTAATGAGCTAAAAACCCACTGAAAGTTAGCTTTTTTTTCTGCTCTTGAAATTCAGCTTTTCTTTTCCATTCTTAGCTTTGGGTTTCCTCATCTGTGCACTGATTTCCCTTGCATTACCTTTATTGCATGTTGCACCTTTTTTAACCTAGAAAATTATTTCTATATTATGTATAATATAGAAATTTAATATAGAATATTTAGGTGTGGTGTACAGTATAGTCCTTATGTATAATCTCATGTAATTACATTGTTGAGATTTTGATTTGTTTCAATATGAAAGTGTTACTCTCTGTAGCTTGCAGAATGCCTGCAATCTGTATGTGGCTTTTCCATTGAGACAATAATGAACTCAAAAGGAAAAACCAAGACTATAATCAAGAGTGCATTGTTATTTATGTGATTGGCTTTTTCTTGCACTCATGAAGTCATTGTTTTTCATTCAGTCTTTGAAATGGAAAAAGAAAGTGTGGTATGTTAGGTATTCTCAAAGACAAAGACTCTGAAAGGCTGCAAAATCCTGCATTTGGTATTTTCAGGAAAAAGCCTACTGCCTTGGATTTGTTGGTTCCCCTTTTGCCATTCCTCTAGTTGCAGCAGTCTAGGTTCTGTCAAGGAGGCCTTAGTCCCCTCCTGCTCAGCATCAGTGTTGCAGCACTTTTAATCAAACAGAAATAGACCAGAATATCTGGGAAGATCAGGTGTTTATTTAGTTAATTTCTTCTACACAAGCTGTTGTGTTTAGACTAGACTATGTATTGTGTCCAAAAGGAAAGGTATAATTAATTTTCCTCCTGTTACAAACAAGAATTTTGAGATCTTCAGTTGTATCCAAAGCAGTGGGAGGCAGTCAGAAATTTTTGATAGATATTAGAGATTTCCCAGTACATAGTCTGTTTAAAATGGTAGTAGAATTTAGTGCTGTCCTGGAGTATTCATTTTATCTGCAGCAGGCTAAGGCTGTACATCTGGTGTTTTGAGACTGTGTAAATGACCACATTGCTACTTCATGCTTGAGTCAGAAATCCATGAACTGAAGAAAGAGAGCTTTGTCTCAGTTATGGTGGCATGTAGTGTTGAGTTTGTGTGAAATTATTGCCTCAGACGGCAGCACATCTATTCATGCAAGAAAAGCATAATCTTTTTGAAGTATGTTCTTTACTCTCTGCTGTGTTGATTCTTTCAGTTCCTGTTCTATTCCTTAGAAGCCTAAGGAAGTACTGGAAAAGCTAAAACAAGCTGTCAGTAAGGTAAAGCCACTTGCATGGGAGCCATGCCTTCATTAAGCAGTTCAAAAAGTGGAAACCCACAGGTTTTGTGGCCATGCTAAGCAACAGAGATGGGAGAGATACCTGAAATTGCTGAGAAAGAAAGTGGAGTTGCTTAAATTCTGTGTGACCTTCTTGGGGCAGAGGTTGCTGTGTGGTAGTGGTGCCCGCTAGTGGGACAATGTGGTTGGTTCTTTGTGCACCTCCAGTGGAGATCTAGGCAGAATGAGAAGGTGATTGATACACCAGGCTCTCTTAGCTGCTGGAGGCAGCACAGCCAGTGCAGGGCAGAGGTCCTCTGTGAGAGGAAGAGAGATCTGAGGACTGATAGACACATCTGAAGTTCTGCCTGAGTAATGAAAGAAACCAGAAAAGGCAAGCCAGGATAATCATCCAAAATTACTAAGAAAGTTTATGATCAATTAAGTAATTTTTTTTGCCTGGTGATGGACAGATTTAGTATTTTCCCAACTTTGTTTTGACTTTTTCTGAATGACAGGTGTTGGGGTGGGAAACTGCCCAGCATAGCAAGAGATGAGTGGAGAAAAAATGCAACTTGCCCCACTGGGGTGGGACTTCATGGCATTCAAATTAGTTTGGCTGCAGTATTCAGCCCAGGGTCATCCCTGGCTTTTCTTTCGTGTTCCAGTTACCATGTCTTTTCTTTGTTTGCAGCTCTTGGTAGTTGGAAAATACACAGGCAATCTACTAGAGGGTAAGATTAGAAGCAAGCAGAGTAGCAGATGAAAGGACACAAAAGAATCCATTCCTTCTTCCTTTCACTTTGTTTTTAATTTCTGACGGTAATTTCTAAAATAGGAGACTGTATCCCAGCCCCCTCTTCCTTTTGAGCAGGAGTGGTATAGTTGATGTATATCTGAGTGAGGGAGCAGCCTGGCAAGGGCTGCAGACATGGAGACTGTCTCTTGGCTTCCAGACTGGCTTTATCATGTACTTAGTGTTTAGTCCTAGCTTATTCTCTTTGTATTGCCTATTCATCAGAACTGCTTGCTTTACAGGGATGCTTTTAACAGAAGCTATACTTCTGATCCAAGCTGCTGTGCAAAGCTGTTGTGCTTCTTTTCTCATAGAGAAGAGGGCTGGAAGCAGTGAGGTGCAAATGGTAAATCTGTTCCTTTAGATCTTTTATGTATTGTAAGCAGGAGGTGATTTCTCTTTGTAGTTAAAAATATTTTATTGGCTTCCCTCTTGAGGGATTGCTGTCAGTTTCCTCTGGAAGGTAGCCAATAAAATATTCCTTGTGGAATCTCTCTCAGTCATTTTAGCATTGCTTATAACATAAGTGATTGCTAGTCTTCAATATTTTTCTTGAGTTTTCAGATAAAGGTCATGGGCATCAAATACAGTTACTGTAATTTTGATTTTTTTTTAATAGAGTATTAATTCAAATGAAGTTGAGACAGTGAAAGGTCCAAAAATGCCCTGCAGTACAACACACTCTACAGAAGGTACAGTTTTATTATTCCATAATGTTGCAATCCTTCAAGGCTCTAGAAAATTGGCACAGATCTATACGCTATTTATTTATTCAGAAAGATCAGGTTTCATATGGTTTTAGAGACCTGTTAGTAGAGAAGAGTGGAATAGGTAAGTCATACATTACAAGAGTTTTGTAAATCATGATACTCCCTACAGAGAATTGCCAGACCGAAGCTGTTCACAAAATATTACATTTATAGTGACTGCAAAAGCCTTAACTGATTCCATTTCAAGAGCCAGAAAAATGTCAGGTGGCTCCAGGAGAGGGCAGTGTTTACCTGAATGAACTCCAGTAAAATTCCAGTAAAGCCTAGTAAGTTAATAATGATAAGAGCAAAGTAATGATTTATATGGGTAGTTTTGGGATCCAACCTAGACTTCTTAAAAATCCTCATTTGTTTCTATTAGGTGTTCACTGTTTTGGTGAGCAGTTTACTTCTGCAATGATTGTGGAACTGCACTTGCAGGTGAAAATACTCTTTCACTACCAAAATACCTCCCTGTGTTCCTCAGAACAAGTAGGTCTTGGAGCTGAAGAGGAAAATTACAAAGCAAGATTATTCTTCAGCGTCAGAAGTGTGAGGCTTGGGGACTTATATGTGATTCTTAGGAATGAGTTGAAAGTCTTTATCAGTTGTCCATTTGTTTATGTGGCTGGCATTGTATGTTTGGATAAAGCAACAAGCTGGAAACCGAGAGCCTTGTGAGAGGCCTGGTCTTGCTCTTCAGTGTCTGCTGGAGACAACCTTACTTGAGGGCAGCAGAAATGTGAGCATCTGCAAGAACTGCTGACAGACCATGACCAGGACCAGGTGAAGAGAGAGAATGGAGACTAGATTGCGTGGCATCAGCTAGTAATTTCAAATGAATGGGTAAAACAGGGACACAGTCAGGGATTTAAATGTGTATGCTGCCATTGCTAGTGTTGAAAAAATAGTTTCATACCCAGTTTTTCTGTTCATCTTCAGGCAACAAGTGCTCTCCCATTAGAAGTTGAATTTGCAGAGAAGTAATAAGCAGTTGTTAGCAGTTAAAAGCTACATAATCTGTTATTGTTAGTGCAAATGAGAATTTATTATACGGGGTTTGTGAATGACCTTGGTGACATGATGTGAAAATGCATTTACTCTGGGTGTTCACCTGAGTACCGCTGTACTCTGATTAGGGTGATCTTTACACTGCTCCTTGGGGATAGAAAGTGAATGGCCTTCATTGCCAGCGCTGTATGTGGTGGTCACTTGGCCAGTGTCACTTGTAGGTGATGATTACTTTAATGTTTTTTCACAAAAAGCAGCTTCAACGTGGTCCGACTTGCACAAGCAGAATGTGAGTATCAGTGGGTATTCACAGCCAAGAGAGAGCGCAAGAGAGTCTCCAATTCAGGAGATCTACTCTCATTTTGGATTCTGATGAGCATCAGAGATACTTGGCATAGGCATGCCAAGCTATTTGTGTTTTCAGTGGAAGCTATACACTTTTGTGCCTTCATGCATCAGAGTTACTTTGCACCTGTTTTTTTTTAAATAAAAATGAATTTCATTTCAACACCTGGAAGAGCATGCCACGTTTGCTAAGAATTCAGGACCAACACAGATTGTAGTAAACACACATGCATGTTTTATGCTCTGTGATATCTATCTGTAGACATGAGAAGTTGTAAGTACTGTGTGTTCAGTGTTAGGCAGCAGAGGTTTTTCATCTTATATTTCAATATTTAATTGGCTACCTTATTTCTGTAAGGAAGATTATTTTCTAACCACCGAATCAAAAGAATGAAAAATCACTGGGTGGTGTTTACTGGTGACTAGTGGCTTGTCTTGCAATTTCCGTTTGCCAGCATTCAGGTGGTCAAAAGAACTTTGCTCAAGATTGAGTTAAAATTGCTGCTCCTGGAAGCAAACATTATATGAAAGGATTGTGCTTTTTACTACATTCTCAGCTGCATGCACTGAACTCCTTTATAAAGTGTCTGCTAAGCTCAGGATTTTGACACACTCATGGCATGAAAGTATCCCCCTCAGATTTTAAAACTGCTGCCATTCCAAGAAGTAGTATCTACTCATTCTAAAGTCAAGATCAACAGACCTTTAAAACCCAATGATATCAGAAGCCCTGAGCTGTTAACAAGAGGAGGTTGCAGTGTGCTGCTTCTTGTGAAATGCCATCATATGAAAGCAGTGGGTCAGTGTAAGGTGATGCTGTTAGCTTGATCTCCCAAAGCAACTGTTATTCAAATATATGGAGTGATACATTATCCCAACAGGATGCAGAACAAAAAATGAAATAGGTGGTATTTTAGCTAATTTTATAGTTTGTGCTTGTCTTTTCTGTTTTCAAACTTTGAAGTTCCGTGCCCATGGGTTGACTGAATACTGTTATCTGGAAGATAAACCAATTGTTGCTACAGTATATATAATCTAGAGAAAATGGCTTTTTATTTCTGAGAATTGTGGAACTGAATAATAATGCCAAGTGCGTGTCAACGCTGTAAAAAAAATCTTCTCATGGAAGCTTTAAAGTAAGTGTCTGCACTTCTAATTACAGAAGAAATAGTCTGTTCCTACTAGCTGAAAGGTGGTGTCTGGAATGCTTAGTTTGACAGCACCAGGGATTTTGTGCTCTGTGATTGTGCTGTATTAGAGTGCAAGGGAAGATACATATGTGAGTGCTGCTGGAGGTTAATTAAAGAAGGTGGATTAATTAAAAATGGATGACTGGGGTACTGATCAGCATGGACCCACTCCTAACTCCTGTCAGTGTCCAGAGGTCAGGTACAACAAGTTGTAACTGGTCCATAGCTGCATCCCAGAATTTCATGTCCAAGAGACCTGGTGGTCAGGTGGGTTTCTTTATTGCTGAGGATTGTGTGATTTAGATATCAGGCAGCTGCCTTTGGATTGTTTCTCCCAGGATGAGAACTTCTAAAAGATTGCAACACTTTTTTAAAAGACTTGAGTGTATACTTTGCTCAATATGATGCCAGTAAAGATCCCCAAACTCCATATACCTCAAGGCACCTTATGCTGACTGTTGTAGCATACTTATGTTAACTGTTTGCTGGAGCTGGAGAAACGAAGAGGGTATCTGAGAACAGATATGAACCTAGAGTTGAAAGATCCAGTATAAAATTAAGCATATTTACCTTGATGGCTCTGTCTATATCATTTCAGTTTTATTTTATTTTAAAATAGATTTGCTAAATAATTATGTTCCTGGAAGCATGAATGATGGTTGTGTTCACTTACATTCCTTAATTACAAATTACTCTACTGTGCTGTTTCACAGTAGTTCTTCAGGCTGCTTTGGGCAAAACTTGAAAAGTCTGGGAGGTGGTTAATTTTGGTTAATTTTTAGCATTTGCTGTGTCCTTCTCCACATCCCTTGGAAGAAAATATAAACCAAGCAACCAAACAAATAAAAAAAAAAAGAGAGACAGAAGTGAAGATTTTTTTTTTTTTTACTTTTTGGGTTAAAAATGCAAAGTCTAATTTCAGAAAATGCATGACATCCCTGCAGAAGAGAAGCAGAGTTCAGCTGCTCTGTGGAATTGGTGTGAGGCACAGTCCTGGAGCTGTGGATTTTCTGAGTGTGTGGGGGTTAATCAGCCCAAACATGACTGTGACAATAACACAGCACTTGTTGTGCATCCAGCTTGCATGCTGCCCACGGGATCGCCCCTGCGGGGAGATGCATGGGCTGCCCATGTCCATTGTTCTGGCTCGCCTGCCTGCTTCTTGTGTCCCCTTTCCTATTTGAAAAAGGAGAGAGACCAGCAGCAGAAACCAAAGCAGACCCAAACCAAATTTCCTTGTTATTAAAGGCAGCAATCTTTGCTCCTGCAGGTCCTGTGGGCTTGGCATCTGATGGGTTGTCCCAGTATGATATGAAGGTACAGATTTCTCCTTTTACAAATAGCTAAGCTTTATTTAGCCTGAGAAGCATCAACTTCTGCATGCCTAGCTGAGCACCTGCCAGAGTTAAGAAATAAATTCTAGCCTGCCAGGCAACATTTCCTGCTGTTTCTGTGCTGCAGGAATAGTAATATGCGTAGATGATTATTATTTGAAAGAACTTGTTATGTAGTTGTGGGCTGGAAAGCTGGGTTGAAAGCTCTGCTTTTGGACGAGAAAGCTCTTATATTTATGGTGAAACTTAGTTCCTTTAGGGATCTTGCAGCTGCCAGTTTGGGGTCAGCACCAGACTTATGTCTAGCTTATGTTTCATCTTTGAGACAGCACAGTTCATTACATGAGGAGTTAGTTTCTGAGAAGAGACCTTGTGGGTAACTGTGAGTCCTTAACTAGATGTAAATGGAAATAATACTTGATGCAAAAAATACTGCAAGTTCCCATTATTATCTACTTGGAGGTATCTAAACAGCTTTTGGGAGAGACTAAAATATATGAGAAGTGTCATTACAGCTGTATTTCTGTCAGTTGTGTTTGATCTCTGGTCTTATATTCTGCTTTTTATTTATATGTATTTGTTTGCAAAACTGGAAAATCTTTGTCTTGGTATTTCTTAAATACCTTTTAAAACAGGAGCTTGATTAGTAGCTCAGTGGGTATGCAGCTAGTAATTTAGATAGAGAGAAACAAAATCTGGTCAAACCAGGTAAATCTGGTAAAAGTGCTATCAATACCAAGTGACTACTGTTTGTTTCTGGTTCTTTTAATAACACTTGAATGTAGTGGAATATTGCTGAGCTGACACAATTTTTATAAATGTGGTGACCTCTTTAGGCTTTTTTTTGTTTGGTTGCTTGTGGTTTTTTTATTTTTATTGCCGGGTGTGCTGAATATTCCCCATTTGTTTGGAACTCACATATTGATATTGTAATCTGTGACATCTCAGAATTAAATCTTCAGTATGCACACATTCTGGAGTCTATGTTGAAAGTGTTGAAGCAGAATGTTGCAGCTCGTGAGCCTTGCTGGGGGGAAAAGATTGTGGTCCCATATTGATTGTCTCTTGATCTAGCAGAAAGGCTATAATAAATCTATAATGAATGAACTGAACTGTGCAATTTCTACAGGTGTGAACAGCCCAGGCATGAGAAATATTTCTAATCTTAGAGAATATTGCTGTTTTCTTCAGAGCGCTGTACATTGGCTAGTCAGAGCACAATTAAACTTTTTAAGAGAAACACAGGCTGAAAATCGAAGTTTGCATGGGAAGTAAGATATAGCTTGGTCTCTTCTGTGACTACAGTTAGGATTTGAAACCTTAGGGTTCATTTGCATATGGAAGTAGCATGCCATATCAGTTGCATTTATGAGAATGGCTAAAATGAAGTGGCTGCTGTTGGATAGTGTTTGAACTGAATTATGAAAGTGTATAGCAGAGTTTGTAACTAAGCATAAATACAGCTATTTGTCTCCAGAGACAGAGCTCAATTTTTCTGTTTCTAGCCTTTCCAAGACCCTGGGACTCCTTCTAAAGAAAATGAAGATCGTGTCTTGTTGGGCACAGGTAACAAAGAGTTAAAAATTTTGACTTCCCAGAATCTACTGATAGATAATGCCATGTCAGTTACACACAAGGCAGCTTCTTTAGCAGATGTGAAGGTAGCTGACATTGCAGAGTAAATTGATGAAAGATCAACCAGTTGCATCTATGTCAGAGAGGAAACCTCTTTTGTCTCTAGCATATGTAGGTCGTGTACCCAAGAGTATTGTGATACCAGGACTTTTCAGTAATGTGTTAGCTGTTGTAGGAAAAACCTTCTTGAAAATAATATCTTATAGAGCCAACATATGTGACTGAAGCCATATATGTGACTGAAGGTGGCATGAAGTCTGTAAAAATGTTTACATGTAGAAATGTTTACAGTGAGTTGTGGGCCTGGTAGGAGAATATACCAAATTGTGCTGGACAGCATGTTTAGAGACTGAAACTCCACTGGAAAGGTATTTTCAAGCTCTGTGGAAAGCTACAAGAGCAGTATGCAAATATGGGCTTGTGAAAAGCACAGCAAGTAGGAAAATATGATGAGTAACTAAGCTCTGCTAAGTCTCTGTGCCAGGCAGAGACTGACAACCTGACATCACTGGCCTGTGGTCCAGTGCTGAGCTCAGAAAGAGCAGCCCAAATGGAGGCATTCTCAAAATCACACACAGATTTTGGTGCAAAGTGAAGATTCACCTTGTGTGTGCAGAAAGGAACAGGATAGATGAGCATAGTGGGGATATATGTTAGAGGGTAATGAGCTGACATAAAGACAGTTCTAAGATAAGAAGCTGGCAGATTATTTTATGACCTCTCACTAAATCAGCATCTAGTTATCTATTGTCTTAGTTACTGTCATGCCAAACACCTGTACTTCAGCTGTTTAATGATTGTCTCACTGTCCCATACAGGGAATATGAGAGTTCCATAGGGGAACTGGGACTAGTAGCAAAAGCCCTAATATTCACAGTCATTCTAACTTTAGTGCTTTTGAGAATAAGACACCGTACCACTCTTTGGCTTGCTCAAAAATGCAAGGTATGTGGGATGTTAGTGCCCATGTGCTCAAATCTGTTTTGTCAAGCAAGACCAAAGCATTGGACTGCATCTCAGTGTTGTAGGAGTGTGTGGACCCACTGGAGAGTGATTATGGTTTGTTAATTTGAAAGCCACATTTGGTCTGGTCTTTCTTCCAGTTATACCATCTGGACAGAACATAAAGTAATTTAGAAGCTGACAAAGTAGAAGTTCTCCACCCTGAAATGATAGCTGATATTTCTTTTTCTTACTGCTGAAATGCTTTTTCATTCTAAGGCATCATTCACACAGCATTGCTCGAGACAGCTGAAACAGAAGGCAGGCCCTCTTGCTTCAGACCTGCTCATTCTCTGATGTTTGGTTGGGCATTACGTCCTGAGTCCTCTTGCAAGAACAAGCAAGTGACTTAGGCCACAGTTCATACAGTTAGGAGAGGTAGTGCAGATTTTTAGAGCTAAGAGGGTAAAAAGAGTGGTGAATTTGCATACCATTTAGATAAGTTTTAGGTGCTTAAAATTTGATTTAAGTAAACTTTCTTGGGCATCTTATTTGCATATAAAGTAAAATTCTAATGAGTAGATATACATATATGTGTGTGTATATATATATATGTATGTGCTCATGCATGTGCATATGTCAAGTGTCCTAAGCACAGGACCATCTTACATTAAACTAAGAAAAATTCCTTGTTGTAATGCCCATATGAGGAAGAACCAACCCTCTGCTGCCCCCTATAACTTAATTACTTCACAATTCATTTAAGAAGTTGCTTGTGGAAAAGCTGCAGTGAAATCACTTCTACTTGTTTTAGAAATCTCTGTAACTGAGAGTTTGGTTGCCCTGTTTAAGGACTGGAGCATGGACCTGCTGCTGGCCAGACTGTGGGCTACCCTTGCCCATTTC